>NW_025422002.1:16414127-17696953 GCF_011764305.1 Mustela putorius furo | reverse complement strand
GGGCTGTCCTCTGGGGTTTCATTCTTGAGACTGCTTCCTGCAAAAAATCAGTCTATCCACTGGGAGCCTCAAGGGGCCCCATCAGGAGTGTGGTGGCAGGTCAGGTGAGCTGGTGCATTTTTATTGATCTCTTCTGGAAACAAGTGGAAAGTGCTAGGTTCTGGGCCACTGAGGCATAAAGTAGGGGAGTAATTTACCCAGAGTCACACTGTGGTGGCCCCAGAGCTTCAGCCCAGCTTTGTCTTACTGCAAGGCCAGGCTGTCCTCTACACAGGTCTGGTCTGGATGCGCACACTTATTAGGTAACCTCAGAAGGGAGGGGGGTACCAGCCTTTGGTCCTGCCCTGTAGCTCTGGACAGGGAGCCACCTTGCCAGGGAACGAGGTGGTCCTGGCAGGCAGCAAAGCATGCACCCAGCTAGGAATCAGACACCTGGGCTGTGGTCTTGGCACAGCTGCCTGCTGTGTGGCTTTGGGCAAGTTGCTTCACCTCTGGCAGCAGAGTCCACCTACCTACAAAACAGGGGTTGGACCAGATCAAGTCTCAGTATATTTTTTTCTTTAAACATGGTAAGTATTTTAGTCTCTGTTTAAGCCTTTCACCTCTGCTATTGTAGCACAAAAGCAGCCACTGACAATGATTAAACAAATCATGAGTGTGGCTGTGTTGCACTAAAACTTTATTTACAAAATCAGGTGACAGGCCAGGTCTTGTTCAGAGTGATATATTCCCAGCCCCCGAACCAGAGGATCCACGTGTTGGTCCAGGCATTGCTACCCTGGGATTCTGCAGCTAGGGTTGGCCCATGGTGGGCAGGAGCTAGACCCGAGCTATGCCGCAATCACTGATCTGCTTTGATGCTGGTCAAGAAATTAGTATCTGTCGATTTTTAGCGTGGTTGCTCCCCTGAGGGAGCCAGAGGGAAATTTCAATCTTCAGTAACCACTTCTGTTTTTCTCTTTGTAGAATGTCGAGATGTATAAACTATCTTCACAGCAATTCCATGAGGCAGCTTCAAAAATGGAGGGCACGATAAAGTAAGAATTTGCTTATTACTTTTTGTAAACTTAGCCTGTATTTGTAAGAATCACCACACATGATTTGAAACCTGCCATCACCTGCCTAATTTCTAATTTCTCTAATAACACAGACAACCATCTGTTCCTCGGTCTCTCACCTGGATATGAGGCAGCCATTGGTCACCTGTAATTGGCCAAATAAGTACTCAGCTCTTCCCTGGCTCCCTGGTGGTGGGAAGGGGGCTGTGGTAGACTGGTAGACTTGTTTCAGGCCTGATGTTCTGCAGGCTGGGCCACAGACTGGCTGTCAGGCTCCCCAGGGAGTCAAGAAAGGGGAGCTGCTGCCCTGCTGTGCCCCGCCCCAATTTGTGGAGGTGGTTTTCAGAGCAGCCTATTCCTGAGGGCAGCTCTGTGTGCCAGGCCCTGAGCCGTGTACCTCTCACATGTTGACATGCCTAGGGCAGCCCCCATTTTACTCCCAGCAAGACTGGGGCTCAGGGACACTGGTGGCTGGCTGAGGTCACATAGTGCTGAGTGCCAGCATCCAGTCCCCTGTCTGTCCTGTTCCTGTGCTATGAGGGAGGCCTCAGAGCCAGAACATTAAGGAATGGCAGGTGCTTGCAGTATGTTCATTATGCGTGCACATGTGCACATTATGCGTGCACTTCAGGGGTATGTCACAAGACGGTCTAAAGGGTGCCGTGGAAGGGAAAGCTGGGCCTTGTGCTCTGGGTCCTTTGTGTGAAGGTGGTCTCTGTGGACTGGGCCAATGCCCTATTCATCCCCCAAGGGTCTTCCCTTCCCTCCCGGGTGTAAATCGGGGTGTCTCCCCAAGCAAACCAGTCACAGTGCAGAATGGTGAGGACTTAGATGTGGCACGACAAGAAGGAATCATCAGAGGGAGGTTTGGGTGACAAGGAGGTGACAAAGTGCTTATAAATACAGCTGCTGATGCAGACCATGCAAGGAGCCAGAAAGGGCAGTGGGAACAGATGGACTAAGTACAAATCTGGGGTGCAACATGGGGTAGCTGAAGCTAGGGGTCTGTACTGCTGGAATGGACTACAGAGCAGCTTTGGGGAAAAGCATTTATCTTGAGATTTCAAGTCCTAGTGCAGTAACAGGAGACTCAGAGAAAGAACTTCCCAGTAAGCAGATGGAGATGGAAAGATCTTGTATCTGCCGGTTGGGATCCCACAAGGGTTCTGGGTGTGATCAAATGCACTGAGCTGTATAGACCTCAAAGAATAGAATGTTCCAGCTTCCCTCGCAGGCAAGGGCCCAGCTGGTTCGTCCAGAGCTGTGAAACACTCAGACTCATACTTAGTGAAAGGAAGAGGTTGAGAAGCAGTCACAACCCAGATGCTGTGGGATGATAGCCACCCCAATAATGTGATCCCTGGAAACGGAAAAAAACCACAGTGTAGCCCCTCACCCAGGCCCTTCCGCTCGAGCTGCCAGTGGGCAGTGATGTCAAGTCCATAGCCCCTCTCTCTCTTTACCTGGATCGTGGAATAGCCTGCCCCGCAAGAAGAGACTCTGGGGAAAAGGCAGGCAGCTTTACTGTCAGTGACCCCTGCCATTTTGTTACCTGTCATGTAGCCCACCATCCTGAGGATAGAGACTGCTGGCCTCCTGGTCCCCTGCATTAGTGCATTTGACTTTGGGGTCACATCCTTTCTCATCCTCATGTCTTTTGAAGGCAAAGGGGAGATGGCATATGAGTGTCTTCTTCATCTGAGTGAAGCGAAAGGTTTTTTCAAAGGTTTATAACATACCTTGATAATTACTACTATATGCTAAGCATATGACTAAACGAAGGTGCTCTGCAAGGCACTTAGACTGTATCCTCTCCTTTCCTACCACTGGCATTTCACAGATGAAGAACTGAGGCTGGAGTGGTGGGATGCCCCTCACCTGGCCCAACTACGCCTCAGGCTGGGGACAAGCTTCACTTAAATGCTTCAGAGCCACGGCTCTTCTCCACGTGTCTCTGCATCGTCGCTGTCCCTCAAGGGCCCCTCCGAGTGTGAGATGGGCGTCGGGATGGCGCTGAGCCTGCCTAGGCTCTAGAGTTTGGTAGACCTGGAATCCAGCCTGGCCCTGCCTCTCACTGGCCAGTCCTGCGACCTTGGGCAGGTCATTTCACCTCTCTGATTTCCTCACGCGCAAAACAGAGCTGATACCCCTCTAAATGCTTTGAGTGAGATAACACACGGAAAGTAGACCTCACATGTCAACAGTTGGTGGTAGTGTTGTGATCATTATTAATAATAGCAGTCATTTGAATCACTCTTATAACACCCAGCTTGGCATAGTGTGACACAGATTTAATAAATAAATTGAGTTTACCAACAACAACAACAAAAATTGCCTTTCCCCAAACAGAGTAAACAGGAAGCAGTGCAGAGTTAGAAATTATTTTACTTAAACACTGGGGATGGAGAGCAGAATCCTTGACTGGGAGATTTCTTGGATTAACAAATTATTGTAAATTGTATTGTAAATGCTAACTGCTGACAGCAATAATAGTTCTCTTCCAAGACAGTGAACATCTTTTAACAACTTTGAGTAAACTGGATGTTTACTTAGGTGGCTAACTAGATGTCCATGTATTCATTTGTTCATTTAACATACATGTATAAAGTACCTACTGTTTGCCAGGCACCATGCTAGGTGCTGGTGTTAGAATGATAAATAAGACAGCTCTGGTTCCTGTCAGCAAGGAGCTTGTCATTTGGAGAATGACAAACAATATTTTTAAATTAATTGCATCAGAAGCAATTGCCCAAACAATGATTGATTACAGTAATGAGCCATGAAAAAAAGTGTCTGAATTAAAAGGCACATGTCTGAGGACCCTAATGCAGACTTAGATGGTTGAGAAGGCTTTTCCAAGGAAGTGACATTTAAACGGATTCCTGCAGGATGAGGAGCCTTTGGTCAGAGGAAGAAAGGGGAAAGAGCACTTCAAACAGAAGTTTCCACATGTGCAAAGGCCTGGGGGCAGGAAGTGATTTAACATATTCAGGGAATTGAAAGGCCTGTGTGACTGGAGAGGAATGAGAAGAGAGACAAGGGTAAAGGATGAGAGATCAGGACTAAGAAGTCAGCAGAAGCCAACCACACAGAACTTTGTAACCCCTGTTAGAGATTTCACTCCTATCCTAAAATCAGTAAAATACCATTTCAACTTTCTTTCTTTCCTAATGTATGCACTTAAGGTATTGAATTCTCTATAAACGCAGCCTTAGCTACACCTTAACATTTTGACGTATTGTGTTTTCATTATTAATTGAGTTCAAAATTTTTCTAATTTTTATTCTGATTTTTTTCATGGGTTATTTATATAGTTATATAAGATCAAGAGTCACACACTTTACTGAGCAAGCCTGCCCCTCTAGTTACTTTTTGAATTACTGATTTTCAGTTTAATTCTGTGGATGAAGGATATACTCTAAATCCTCTAAATTTTGAGACCTTGCTTTATAGCCTGTATGTGATCTGTTTTTGCTAAGCCTTCTGTATACTTGAAAAGAATATGTGTTCGGCCAGTGTGTGTAGTGTTCTGTGTTTGTCAGTTAGGTTCATTCGGTCAGTCAGGTTCAGATTTTCTGTATCATTACTGATATACGGATTTACGGTTTCTTTCTGAGATCATTTTCCTTCTAACTGTAGAACTTCCATAGTATTTCTTTTAGTGGGGCTTTGCTGATTATAAATTCTCTATTTTAATTGTCTGGAAATCTAGTTCATCTTCAGTTTTAAAGAATGTAGCAGTCCTCTCTTTGAGCTCCTTGAAGGTATCTTTATATTCTGATTTGATATCTGTTTTTCCCTGAAGTCAGCTCTTAATATTATTATTTCTCCTTTTTTGGTAATTACCTTTTTTTCCCTCTGTCTGATGTTTAGCTTTTCTTTGTCTTTGGTTTTCCTAACAATATGACCGTCATATGGCTAGGAGTCCATTTTCTTTGTTTTTTCCTGTTGGGGTACATGTGTTGGGGTTTGATGTCCTCTTGTTTTAGAAATTTCTCAGCCATTATCTCTTCAAATAAAATTCTGCCCTATTTTGTCTTTCCTCCTTTCTGGCATTTCAGTTATATGTATTACTGTGTCTCATTTGTCTCTGTGCTTCATTTTCTGTTTTTCGTCACTTCTTTAAAAATCTTCATCCTGTCCTGCAATTTCTCTATTGACCTTTCACTTCACTAATCCTTTTAATGTTTCAAGTCTCTCTTAAACCTATTTATTGAATTATAAATTTCAATTACTGCATTTTTGTCAATTCTGGAAGTTCCAGTAGTTTGTTTGATTCCCAGTCTCTGCTGAAATCCTGGTTTTGCCATCTGTTTTCTGGAACCTATTAGTTATTTTGAGGTCATCTGAGGGTCTATTTCTGTTGCCTTTTTTTTTTTAATTTCTTTTCAGTGTAACAGAATTCATTGTTTATGCACCGCACCCAGTGCTCCATGCAATCCGTGCCCTCCATAATACCCACCACCTGGCTCCCCCAACCTCCCACCCCGTGCCCCTTCAAAACCCTCAGATTGTTTTTCAGAGTCCATAGTCTCTCATGGTTCATCTCCCCTTCCAGTTTCCCTCAACTCCCTTCTCCTCTCCATCTCCCTATGTCCTCCATGTTATTTGTTATGCTTCACAAATAAGTGAAACCATTTGATAATTGACTCTCTCTTGACTTACTGACTTATAATTGACTTATTTCACTCAGCATTATCTCTTCCGGTCCCATCCATGTTGCTACAAAAGTTGGGTATTCATCCTTTCTGATGGAGGCATAATACTCCACAGTGTATATGGACCACATCTTCCTTATCCATTCTTCCGTTGAAGGGCATCTTGGTTCTTTCCACAGTTTGGCAACCGTGGCCGTTGCTGCTATAAACATTGGGGTACAGATGGCCCTTCTTTTCACTACATCTGTATCTTCGGGGTAGATACCCAGGAGTGCAATTGCAGGGTCATAGGAAGCTCTATTTTTAATTTCTTAAGAAATCTCTACACTGTTCTCTAAAGTGGCTGCACCAACTTGCATTCCCACCAACAGTGTAGGACGGTTCCCCTTTCTCCACATCCTCTCCAGCACACCTTGTTTCCTGTATTGCTAATTTTGGCCATTCTAACTAGTGTAAGGTGGTATCTCAATGTTGTGCCTGGTAATTCTTGACTGAATGCCAAGCATTGTGTAGAGACTATACAGAGGCTCTGGAATGTATCTTCTCCCCCAGAGTGCTCGACCCTATTCTCTAGTGGCCACCTGAGGGACTGAGCTGACTGAACGCTTGCTGCAGGTGTGGTAAAGCTCAGGCTTCTTCTGATTTACCCTTCTTTCTAGGGCATGGCTTTCCAAGCCTCCAGGACACCTCCTTTCTTGGTGAGCTCTGAACACCTATGTTTGCTTCCTCAATTCCATGAGACTTCTGAAAATTCCACTTTGCCTTTCAGTGGCTTTTACTTGGCTCCTTAACCTCTTGTCTTAAATAGCTCAAGAATGTGACAAATGCCTTAAAAGAGGAAAATCACTGAGTGTTGGCTCACTGTATTTTAGCTCCTTTCTCTCCAGAATCCTGTCCCTCAAGACCTAGCTGCTCTGGCAGCCTTGAGCTCCAAAGGAGGTAGTTTCTCTCCATACTCCTGTGAGATTTCCAGAAGCTCTGAGCTTCTCCACCCTTTAGCTTAAGCTGTTTTCCCAACTCTCAGCCTCCGTTCCTGCATTGAGAATTGCCAAAAAATTCAGTGGGGACAAGTGGCTCCAGGAATGAATACTTAACCTCTGTACAGGTCCCTTCCCTTCAAAATCTTGGCCCTCAAGACCTATTTTGTCTTGGTCCTCAGATGCCCTAAAACAGACTTCTTAAATGTCAACTTTTAAAATTTCTTTCTCAGCGGTGAGTATAGTTTTTCCCCAAGCTGCTCTACTATAACTGGGAGCAGAAGTCTCAACTTAGCTTTTGAGGAATAATTAGTTTGCCAAGCAGAAAATGGCCATGCCAGGTAAAGGAAAGAGAGTAAGAACTAAAGCAAAGCCCATCAAACACTGGTTAGCAACATCAGATACTGATGGCATGGATGGCCCTCCTGACTTTTCCTGAGCTTGCTGAGCTTTCCTGAGGCCTGCTAAGCCCGCCATATATGCAGGGCCTCAGAAGATACCCATCAGAGGGTCAATGGAGAACTCAAAACTAAAGGGAAATGTTGTTGGTGAGGCCAGTATTCACAGTGTGGATACTCTTGTTTTGGGAGAATTCCGTCATTGGAGTAGAAGTGGGTCTCCACAGTATGTATGCATGCATAGACATACGCACGCGCGTTCGCCCCTCTACCTCACAACAGCACAGCAGGCAGGATTGTTCAGGTTTTCTGAAGGAAGAGATTAAGACCCCAGGGAACATCCTGCATTTATTGTGTCACATCTATTTTTTATGACAACCTTCAGTCCTCTTCCCGTGGGATTCATTCAGAGCCTGTCTCGACTTCTCCCTGTCAGGAAACTTGTACAGTCCTCCCTGGCCCCACAGAGAGCCGCCCCTCAAAGAGATTAGAACAATTGAGTTGAAGGAAGAAGATTATTAACTGTTTCCTGAAACTGAGTCATTGTGCTGCAAGGACTTTGATCCAGAGAGGTCTGATTAATGTGGACACAGTGACTTGGAACTTGCTGGGGCTGAGCTTCCATGGTAGCTCCTGCCCTCACCTGGAAGCCAGGGTTTATTGAATAACCTGTGGGGGAGGGGCTGGGCTCACCTGAGAGTATATTCTCAGGTGCTCTATTAATTAAGCTACAGACAGATTGATTACATATTAAGACAATGGTCATTTTATTTGAACCCCAAATAAAATAGTATTCTGTCTTAATTGATCCAAATAATGTTCAAATTAGTCTGACTTCAAAAGCTGTTTCTCATTCTCAGTTTTCCTTATCTTATATAACTTTGTAAAAGGAGCAGGAAATTTACCAAAATATGTGGCTTAAACTAGTGTCCATGGCTCTTTGAGAGGTTACAAATCAAAACCCATTTAATAATCCATTTAACAAATCAAAATGCAGTTAATACATTTCTTTAAAAACCCACATGCATCTGTTTTGCTAGGCACTTATGTGGCTCCCAGGGACTCCTCTTCACAGGGAGCCCTGGTGGCAGATGCCTTGCAGGTCTGGAAACTAAGTCCCCTTACCTCTCAGGCTCAGCTCACTAGTCCGTAAAGCAGGGGAAATGATGATGCCTGTGTGTCAATGAAATGTGGTAATCCACAGAGTACTCAGGGACACACAGCCAGCTGGTGGCAGAGTGAGATTTGAACCCAGGTCTATTTGAATCTGGCTCTTTTCTACTCTACCAAGATACTGTCCTCTAAGGAATCTGGAAGACAAGGGGAGTAGCTGCTTGCTGACTAGCTGACTCAGACATGCCCCCACCTCATGCTGGTGCTGTAAGTTTTAGTGTGCGTGCGCGTGTGCGTGTGTGCGTCTCCTGCCCAGGGCTCTTCACAACACGGACAGAGTTCTGCCTCTCTTATAGCAATAGAGAGATACACGGAGAGAGAATTCATCAATAGAGGGAGTGTTTGTGTGGCGTGTGGGAATGGAAAGTCCAAACAAAAGATCTGGGGTGGTAGTACTCCCTCAGGCCAGAGCCCTGGGCTGGTTCTGGAAGTGAGTTTGGGCCACCTTTGAAGAGCCTCAGTGGTTTCACTGGAGAGAGGAAGTAGTTGGCTTTTTGCCCACACCCCATCGTGTGCCCCCAGCAGACATCATCAGAGGATCCCAGCAATCTCCCCCTGAACCTGGACGGCCTCTCATCAAGGTTGGCATTCAGGGTGAAATTTGTTTGCCACCCTGGATCAGACAGCTTCTAAAGACCAAGTTTTCCAGTCTGAGATTCTGCTCAGTTCCTGATTTCAGAATGCAGAATATACTGAGTTACCATTGTAGATCCTATTTTCTGTCTAGAATGCCCCCTCTTTTTTCCTCGCAGAGTATCATCACTTTTTGAAATCCAACTTAAGCATCTTTTCTGTTTACTGTTTGCCTTCCCCAGAGGTCAGTCCTGTATGTTCTTTTTCTCTGCATCCACACTGTCCAGCCCAGGACTTGGCTGTGATAGATGCCCACCAAACATGTGTTGGGTGGGTAGATGAGCTGAGTCGCACTGTGTAGACTCCAGGGGTGGGATTTAAAAACAAATTTTTGACTGTCTAAGCATCTTCTCCATAGAGGCTTCTGCCATGCCCAGCAGGGTACCAGGTCTACTGGTGGGGTGATGGGGGAAGTGTAGGGTGGCCTAGAGCAGGACTTTGAGATCAGACAAGTGAGTGCATTCCCAGCCATGCTGCCTAATGTGTGGCCTGCATCAGATGACAGAACTGCTTGGAGACACTTGCCCCCTTCTTCTGAAGGTTGTTCCAAGGGCATCACGAGGCAATGTGTTTAGCACATAGTTAACACTCAGTAAACAGTAGGTATTACTTATACAGAAACTCACATTTTAATGAGAGAGAGATTGAAGTGCACTAGCTGAGAGGGTGCAGTCCTCAGTACATAAAACAAGGTAACAACTGTCTGGACCTGGAGCCACAAAAGAAGGGGAGACACAGGGACCCCCCCGCGCCCCAGCTCTCCTTTTGGAGACATGCCCTGCAGAGACCCTCACATGTGTGCACAACCAGCCACAGGCAAGGAAGCGTGGAGCCCCATTTCCAAGAGTGACAGATTCGGAGGCAGCCTCACTGCCTGTGAATAGGGCAGTGGATAAGTGTAATCTGCCTGACTCTGAATAGCAAACGGCAGTTAAAAATGATGGGGTGCGGAGAAGGCATCTGGAGGGGCGTCTGGGTGGCTCAGTCGGTTGAGTGTCTGTCTTCAGCTCGGTGAGATCCTGGGATCCTGGGAAGGGGCCCCGCATTGGGCTCCCTGCTTAGCGGAGGGCCTGCTGCTTCTCCCTCTCCCTCTGCCTGCAGCTCCTCCTACTTAAAAAAAAAAGGGGGGGGGGAGAAAAAATGATCTGGAACCATGTGCCCTAGCACAGGAGGAGGCTTGGGAGATGTTGGGTGAAAAAGCAGGTTGTGGTTTACTCTATGTGTGAGTACTGGACACACGTACAGTCTCTCTGTTCTGTAGGTATGTGCGGTTTGTGTGGATATAGAGAAGAAAGTCTGGAAGGGTACACTCCAAACAGAAAACCGTGATTGCCCCTGGGCAGTTCAAGGGCATTCAGAATTATAAAAAGAGTCAGAGGGGACTGTAACTTATCTGCTATTTTTTAATTTTGTGAAAAATGTACTTGTGTGCAGCTTGTATAATTAAAAATTAATAAGAATACAGAGACATTCAAGCGGAGAAAGACAACTATCATATGATCTCCCTGATATGAGGAAGTGGTGATGCAACATGGGGGCTTAAGTGGGTAGGAGAAGAATAAATGAAACAAGATGGGATTGGTAGGGAGACAAATCATAAGTGACTCTTAATCTCACAAAACAAACTGAGGGTTGCTGGGGGGAGGGGGGTTGAGAGAAGGGGGGTGGGGTTATGGACATTGGGGGGATGTGCTTTGGTGAGTGCTGTGGGGTGTGTGGACCTGGTGATTCACGGACCTGTACCCCTGGGGATAAAAATATATGTTTATAAAAAATAAAAAAATTTAAAAAAAATAAAGAAAGAATACAGAGACATTGCAAGAGAAGAATCGATGATGATTTGGGCCAAGGGAGAGGGAGGTTCCCAGTACAGTTGGGAACCAGATCCCGAGCTGACCCTGGAACTGTGTTCCTGGTTGCACATTTGTGCACATGCACACACATGTATGTGTGTACAGGTACATGTGTGACTGTGTGGGAGGGCATGTCAGTGTGAATGCATCTGTACATGTGTGAGTACATGCACATGTGTGTCAGTATGTTGTTTTCTGATCAGCGCTTGACCTCTAACTCGCCTCGTGCCCTTTCTTTGAACTTCTCCATCAAAGACATAGACTGTTGGACTAATCTGTGGTTTTAAATGTCCTTTGGCTGTGGCTCCTGTTCAGAAGAAATCTGATGTGACATGTGAACATGTGAAGTGCCCATGAGCTGCCGTTCTGGGTGAAGTCAGAATGGACATTGAGTTTCTGGGCTCAGAAGCCCAGCTCCTGGAAGGCCAGGGGTCCAGGGGAGAGTGGGCTTCTCTCTGGGCTCCCCATCCCTACCTTTATGAGGGCCCAGCCCACTGCCCTGGGATCCTGCAGGAGCTGCTGGCTGGGTTTGGGCTGTCATGCCCTCTCACGCATTAGCAGGGAGATGACAGAAAATGAACCTCGAGGCAGGCAGCATGGCTTTTTGCTGGCAGGTGTAACCAAAGGTTCCATCCAGAACAAAGTCGAAATGTTACTGAGCAAAGGAAACCTAGAAATTAGCCAGTGGTTTTCTGTTGTGCATTCGCTATGTCACATAAGCCATCAAGCACTGGACATTGGCATTTCCTGCTGTGCCGCTCAGGCTTGCCACAGAGAGGCTAGGGAGGCCCCAGGTGGTGGGGGTGGGTGGTGGCGAACTGCAGTAGTGAAAGGGCCAAGGAGCTGAAAGGCAGGGAGGGAGAAGCCTAGCCAGAGGATACACCTGTATTCCTCTTAGGAGACTGACTGGTACAGGCCTAGAGCCTTGAACTACAGATTGAAAATTTAAGTTAGAGCTAGGGAAGGACTTTCTGACTTGCAATAAGTGATCATAACATAATAACCAAGGGAAGGAAGCTGTACAGCCTTTATCTTCCTCTGGAGATGTTTAAGGAAAAGCAAGTATTGCTCTATACCCGGAATGTGGTATATGCCAGCCCTCTTTCCCATCTGATCACAAACAACAGAAGGGCCACTTCCTCTGCGTCAGCATTCTGTCGGCCTCCTCTGGCTGGCAGGCAGCCGGCCACCGGGTTTCTCCCAGGGAGAGTTTCCTAGTAGTTTGCGCTTCACCCCTGCTTAGGGCAGGGATACTCTCCCCACTTCTCATGACTCGTTCTGTAGCCCCTGCTCTGGTTCTGTGGGCTACCATCCACAGAAGGGAGTAAGGAGGGGCCTTGTTGTATTTGCCTGCCACTTCCTGGTTAGGAAAATTTTGATAATCACTTCTCTGTAAAGAGAGGATTAGGTGATGGAGATCTGGAGCCTCCACTGAGGCTGGTAGACACAGCGTGTACATGATAGACGTGGTCTTCACCTCCGCCGAGAACACAGACGCCACCCTGCCTGCCCACCTCCCCCGACAGCACCCACTCCCTCTGCACCTGTCTCCAACATGTCCCCCTGCCCAGCCCAAGTCAGCTAGCTGTGTCTCCGAGGTGCCTCACAGAACCTAGGGACACTCCCGGGGGTGCAGCTTAGAGCACTGTTTGACCCTTCTGTGTTCAAGCATCACATTCTACTAGATGGTAGGCTTCTTGCAGAGAGGAACCTTGTTTTACTCCTCTTTGTGTCCCATGGGTCTAGTCCTTACGCCCTCACTCTATATTTAGTGAGTGGAAACCCACTGTAACATATGGTCACTGCTCCAGCTGCCCATGGAAAATCAGTCTGGGCTCCAAGGAGATGGAGCAGTGAATCCTGCCCGAGCTCAGTGGGGCCACACAGATGAAGTCATGTTCATGCTGAGTCCAGGCAGGCTCTGCCGTCGAGGGTCAGTGTAAGCAGACTGGGAGTGAGTCCTTTCTTTGTGGGCTGTTAGAAGAAGTTAGGGCACTGCTGTTGGGGGAGAAGCAGGTACTGAGGGGGTAGGGATGAAGCTCAAATGTGGCTCAAAGGACGGGCTGGTCCGGATGTAAAGGGCCTTCGTGCATACGGAAGAATTTGGAATTCACCCTACAGGCAGTGGCAAGCCATAAAAAAGCTTTTAAGCAGGGAATTGATATGATTGAATTTGTGTTTTAGAAAGATAACTGGCAGCTTCTGGGAGATGAAACGGTAATGGTGTTGAGGTGGGAGGCAGGAAGCCTGCTTAGGAAGCTGCCACAGGACTACTAGCTGGGATGACTCACCCATTCAGCAGACACGTGCTTAGGGGCCCAGGCAGGGCATAGCCCAGGCAGGGCGCGGTCGTGGGCCTGGCAGAGAGGGTTCCCTCATCAGGGCAGCGAGATGGACAAACAGTTAGCAGGGGAATAAGATGATGCTACAAAGGTCTGTGAGGAAGATTAAAGGAGATAATGGGATAGAGGGGGCTAGGGCTTCTGGCGGAGGATCAGGGATGGACTGTCCAACACTGGAGCAGCACCAAGCCACGAGACGGGGTTGTGCACATACCAGGTGTAGGCATGGCTGATTTCTGGGTGACTCTGTGTGCCAGTGGGAATGGATGAGGAGCAGAGAGGCAGGGAGGCTCCTGACCATGGCTGGACAGGAGCACAAGCGTGAGCACCTAGAGGGTTTGGGTACTATCCCCAGGGCTGTAGGCAGGTGAGGGGGTTCCCCAGCTGCCCCAGCACAAGAGCAAGGAGGGCCAGGGGAGCCTGTCTGACGACCATGGGTGTGGTAGGCTCAATGATGGTCCTGTTGCCTTTGAAGGTCCTAGAGCCTATTCCCTGGGTCGACCACACTTGGTGGGCTCTGAGTGGTAGCCATGGTTCCAGGGCAGGGGCAGCCTCCAGGGGCAGCTGGCCTCTGCCCTGAACTTTCTTAGTGCTCAGAGATCCATGACTCAGGAAACTGGACTTTGAGACGACAGTGTGTTAATCCCCGCCCCTCGACAGAGACAAAAATGGCATTTCATTCCCAGCTCTATTAGCAGACTCGCCTGGGGACTAAAACCTGTGTCCCCAAAGGCCCGGCTGGGGCTCTTTTCCTTTGTGCCACTTTTGTTTTCTTTTGAGTGTTACATTTAGATTAGCTTCTGGGGATTAAATGTTATTACAGTAGAGGAATCATTTTGGGGGTTTTCTTTTTCTCTCTCTCTCTCTCTTTTTTTTTTTTTAAGTCAGTAAAGAAGTTAGGGCTTAGCATTCTTGTCATTAGATTTATTTTTCCTGGTCCTGTTGCCTGCCCTGTTTCTGTTCTTAAGAGAAAGCTTTCGCTGGGTTTCATTGTCGTTTTTGCCTGGAAGGGAGCAGCTTTGTTGCAAGCAGGGCCTTTCCATCGAACTTGAGGGTGGATCTTGGTGCTATAGCACCACCTTGCCCTGGACCCACTCTGGGCATGTAGTGCTTGGGAGTGCACACTCATGCCTCCCAAGAAGGGCGCCCTGGCAGAAGGTCAGGAAATTGTCAGGTGGTAAAATGTGGCAGAACTAAAGAATCCCCCCTGAGGTCTGATCACTGTCAACCACACCGCCCCTCCTTCCACAAGCGACAAGGGCTCTGGGCTCCACTGACTGCACCAAAGGCTGCCAGCAGGACCCACCGTGGCAGAGGCTGGCAGAGGCTGGATACTGTCTCCTGGTATCTGGTTCTTCAAGGACCAGGGTGGATGTTCCAGAAAGATTTGTTTCCCCTGCAGCACTCTGTAAAACATGCTCATTTTATCAGACTGTAGAGTTCCGTGGAGGCCGCTATCTCAGGTGGTTAGATTTCAAGATCCTGACCATCTCTTGGCCCTAGGAAGGGAGTACCTGGCAGGGATGATGCAGGCTCTGAATGGCTGAGGGCTCTGCCCACCACCAGCAGAGTTCCCTGTCTCTCTGTGCATACCAATAGGAGGGCCTACCCTAAAGGTTCACCTCAGAGAAATGGTGTATGTACATGGTATGCTGGCCTTGGCTCATGCTCATCCCCAGGCTGGAGTGGACCCTGAGAGGCCCAGTTTGATCTGTGGCCATTGGTTGCTGGTTTTATGGTATAAGACAGGACTTTTGTTTCTGGAACAGTCAAATCCAAGGGAGTTGAGAACCACGATTCTGAGCCTTCTCTGTAACATCCAGTCTCTCTGGGAGTTGAAGGTATCCACACCGGGCCACGATTTCTAGGAACTCTCTAAGTGTTCCAAAATCATCACTCCCACTGTCACTGTTCCTACCCCACCAACACCCCCCCCCCACACACACACACAAATAAGATGAAGTTCTGAGTCACTCTGCCTGGTGGCATCCCCATAGGGCCCCTCAGAGGGGGTCATCTAATCCAATCCCAGATACAGGTGGATCCTTCCCAGGGTGCTTGCCCCCAGAAGTTCTACTGCCTCTGCGAAAATGAGCTCAGTTGCCAGAGCCCATCTTTACTAAGCTCCCGTTTCATCTCATGGCCCTATGAGAGAAGTGCTCTTTCATGGAGCTCGGGGCTATGTCTTGGGAGCTTTCTAGCTCTGTCCTTGGGACTTTGTAGAGCTCAGTGAAGGTGCCTCTGCATGCCAGCCCTACAGATACCAAAGGGAACTTTTACATCCCTTTGTAAAACATTATAGCTTTATCCTTCCAGCACTAATGCCCGGTTCCCGAAACCACCCAACAAGACACACACCTGGCTTCCAGTCTCTGTCTCCACTCCCTGTGCTACCTGTTAGCAGCAGGTTCTGCGAGCCAGAGCAGGCTGACCAGCTCGAATGCAGCACAGCCATCACTTCCCCATCTGGAGTCTGGCCTCTGGCTGGAGCACACACTCAACTGGGCTGCGGCACCATATTAGCTTGATTGTCCCCCACCCTGTGAGCCAGACCTCACTGACCATCCACACAGAGCTTCAGACAAACTCCTCTCCATGCATGGTTACTAAGTGCTCTGGACTTGGGTTCTGGACCTCATATTTATCCCCAATAAACTTCACTAGGGGTAGATTTAGTCCAGCCTATAGATTGATGATTTGGATATGTGGATACTGTTGGCTGACATATTCATCATCCCATCTAACTCTGCCTTCCATAAACTTGCCAGCTCTTCTGCTAAGTCATTGATGAAAATGATAAGTTGCACAAGGCTTAAGACAGAATGCCAGTAGAGACTGCCTTCGAAGGTGACCTTGCCCATGTGGGTCCAATGATTCAGCCAGTTCCTAACATATTCCTTGGGCATCCAGCCTGCATTATTCCTTCTTTCCCACCAGATGGGTCTGGGTAGAGGCTGGGACTGGTGGGCTACTGTGTAGCCCTGGGCTACCCACCAGGATCTCTGTTACAGGGAAGAGAAGAGTATGGAATGATGTGTTTGTGATTGCCTTGTCTGTTCCTACAAATCACCTCTCCGTTTCCTAAGTGCTCTGAAACCAGCTTCTTTACTGGGCCATCTCGAATCTTATCTGGGCTCACCTGTATTTTATGGCATGAATTCTTTTGAAACCCATGAAATGGAAGACTTTCCAGTATTGCAGTGTTCCTCATTCTCCAGGATTCTGTAAAGGTCAGCAATGGTAGCCTGGTGGTCCAGACCTCGAGTTCTCTTGGTGTTCTCAGGTGCAGGCATTGAGAGCAGCATGGCCCTCACCAGTCACCTTCCATCCCATGAAGGCCTTCTGTCCTTTTGAGCTAGGATCTGTCCTGTCTTCCAGGAGGTAGCTGGGAATAGGAGAAAAACAGGGACTTTGAAGCACAGAAATCAGAGTTAAATCCTGGTCCTGCCTCTCACTTGTTGAAGTTTGGCCAGTAGACCCTCTCTGAGGCACAGCCCTCACAGCCCTCTCCTTTGTAAATAGGGAACTGTCTAACACCCACAGGGCGGTTATAAGTGCTGAGGAAGCAAACCTCTGTCCGTCCCTGAGCCTCCCTTTTTGCCCTCTCTCACCCACGGCTTCATCTCCTTTGGAAGAAAAAAAAAAAATCAACCCATAATGTACCTCTTCCGACCTGGTCCTGCCCCTCCCTGTGCTCTCTGCTGCTGCCTGGTTCATCTCCTCTGCCCAGCCTGGGCCACCCAGTCATCAGGAAGCCCTGAGGAGCAGGCTTCATCCTTGCTGTGTGGGGCGGGTCTCTATGGAGCAGGGAGGGCACAGGGAGACATAAGGATTTGCTTCCCACCATCTGTGCCCCAGCACCCAAGGCCCTGCTGGCCTCACCCCTGCTAGACTGGGGCTTCTATCTGCCTTTCCCGTGGAAAGGCCCCCTGCCCCTCATGAAGTCACCCTGGGATTTCCCAGTTACTAGAAGCATCAATGCCCTTTTTGCTTAAACCAGTCCGATAGAGGTTCTGCACATGGAAGTGAGTGTTCTAAATGTGCCTTTCCTTTCCATCCTGGGCCCGTTCCCAGATCTTCAGACCCATTATTGATTTGGCTCTGTTTTTCAGGACTGATTCCCCCCCACCCTGGCCCCCATCTCATTGTCAGACTCCCTCTGGCCTTGGTTAGTTAGGCTGGTATACAAACATCTACTTGTTATTTGGATCCTTTTAGAATGACTGGTCACAGGGATGCATGCACCTCACTGAGTGGCCCTTGCGACCAGCTCGGGGCTCAAGGCAGCTTGAGGAGTAGGTGAAACTTTAACCAGGAGCCCCCACAGTCTGTCCCCGAGAATATTTCAGGTAGATATGCCTAATGTGCTCCGCTCTTCTTGTGGTCCTAATACCGCTGCCTCCCACCCCCTTCCCGCCTCCAGAGCTGTCAGAGCTCCCATTCTCTGTAGTCTGCTCCAAGCTGATGACCAGAAGGAAGAGGATCTAGTCAATATCAGCTTTCAGGCCCCTGGGGTTTTCTGTACTTTGAAGGAAGGCCTGGATAGACACCACCACTACCACCACAGGAAGGATGGGACTCTACCCGTCTCATAGAGCTCTGTCACCTGCCTGGCACAGGGAGACATGCTTACCCTCTTCTTTTGTTGAGGAGACAGGACCATCCTGGCTAGCCTGCCCAAGGCTCTTATGTGAGGAAGTGGCAGGGCCAGGATTCAGGGCCCAGCCTTTCTGTCCACAGCCTGGGTGCATTGGTGTTGTCTTGCAGTGACCCAGAGCCCAGGACCACTGGGGTGCATGTTTATAGCACAACAGAGGCTCTGGCAAGATGTTCTGTGCCACTGTTGTCCCGAAGTGAGAGAGTTGCTTCAGGGCCTTCGCTGCACCCTTCTGTCCAGAGTGCCACTCAGTAGCCTCGATGGTCTCATGCTCTGTAGATCTGCCAGGGCTGATGTGCCAGAATCTGGGGGTGGGAGTGTCCACGGCCCACCTGCCTCAAAATCCATGGAATGCCCAGTCCAGGGCCTTGTCCCAAACTGGGAGCCATGGAATCTGCATTTAAACAAGCTCCCATGTGATGGTTATGAGCCCTGCAGTTTAGACCCGCTGCCAAAGTGAATGTACTGTAGCCAGCAAATTAATCACTTCCCCAGAAAAGCCCCCAGGGACCACCAGTAAATCCATCCCAGCTTCTAATTGTAGCAATGGCCCTAGAGAAGCAACAGCCCTTCTCCTGATGCCAGGACCCCTCCCCCCTGCCTGGACCCCTCTCCAGGAGAGCCTGTAGTGACCAGTGGCCCTGGGGGAGGGAGCACAGCAGGCCTGGCATGGGGCTCTTCAGTGGGGGTCACAGACCTTTGTGCTGCTATGCTGGAGCTGCAAGATGGCTCCTGTGGCCCATTGCCAGGTGACACCAGGTTGCCATAAATGGGCACACACGAGCCAGGTGTGGGGAGATAGGCAGAGCCCCTTTGGCCAAGATGGGCTGCCCATCTGGACACTAATTCAGCAGCCAACTTGTGGCAACCGTAGGCATGGGGCTCCTGCCCTCTGGGGGGCCTGGGTCCCCCTGTTTAAAGAGTCACCTTTCACCACCTCTGAAAGGCGTATCTGGGTGGGATGGGGTTAGCATCTGGATGACTGCTGAGTGAGCCGGATTTCAGGCCAGGGCACAGTCGGGAGACCGGATTCATACCTGTCCTGTCTGGCTGGTATACCCATGACCCTGAGCAGTTGCCGCCCCTTCGGGGCCTCAGTTTCTTACTATAGCAGGGCCTAGGGGGACCCGCAATCTCTAAGGGCTTCTCCAGAATTTAGGCCCTGCCGCCCAGCAAGGTACAGCCTCTTTTTGTATTCCTGCTGTAGGGACTGTGACTTCTTGGCCTCTCCTGTCATCTTTGTTGGGGTGCACCCTGTGCCCAGCAGGACCAACGCAAAGAGGTTCAGGAAGCTTTGGGTGGCAGATTAAATTTTCTTCTGGTGGCGAGAACAATTAAGAAGAGTTCATTCTTCCAGGTCCCACCTTTGCAAGCCAAAAAATCCCTAAATTCTAGACACTGGTTTAGTGTTACCCACAAGAATGAACAGTCCTGGGATAAGCTAATATCTCTCTGACCTCCTCCATGCAACTTTTTCTCAAAAGCTTTTTAAAAAAAAAAAAAAAAAAAAGCTTTTTAAAAGTAGTATGAATCAATAAAATCATCTTTAGAAAGCTTGGCTGTTTTTATTGATCTCTAACATGTAAGGCAAGTAAAACTAATTGTAGCATCCAAATACTCCCTCTTCCTACACATTTGTTCACATACATGCTTAACACACTCATACAGTCACACATACACACTAATGCACACCATACACACTGACACTCATGCTCACACACTCACATGCCAATACACTCTCATACACTCACTCTTGCTGCAATATATGTTAACACATACCCATGCATACATGCACATACATGCTAACATACTTATGAATATACATAGATATGCATAAACATAGCACACATGTCCTCACATACTCATGTGGTCACTCACATACATGCATGTATGTACACACATACATGTGAACATGCTCACACACTAACATACACTCTCACCCATATACAATCACCTGCTTGTTCACATCCATGGTAACACACTCACCCACACTCACACACTCACATGGACCCACAGCAGATTTCTATATTCTGTGTCAGGATTCCAGAACTATTCTCCTGTCCATGGCATTAACTGTGACTGTTTCCCTAGGCTCAGAGTCTGAGAGAAATTGGATTGAGCCCACAGAAATCAGACCACTGGAATGCAAACATGGAAATGTGCCTGTGTCTGTACATACACATATTTATTTGCTGCTAAAGACGATCTATTAGGAGCCAAA
The DNA here is from genome assembly GCF_011764305.1 of Mustela putorius furo. Classification (NCBI taxonomy): domain Eukaryota; kingdom Metazoa; phylum Chordata; class Mammalia; order Carnivora; family Mustelidae; genus Mustela; species Mustela putorius. Next base: position 17,676,983 of record NW_025422002.1, on the reverse strand, counting down.
GCAGGAAATTCCTACCAGCAAATTCCTTAAGGAGGGTATGCTCACTTTTTTGTTGTCAAAGATGACTCTGGCTTTCGAGATTCTTCCTGTGAATTTCACAGGGATAGATGAATAGCCTTCCAGACTTTTCCATGATGACAGTTGTCAGGAATGCCCGGGAGTTTTACTTAAGCTAACAAATGATTACCCTTCCCATTAGCTCTACAAACAGGCCCCTAATTAGTGAATTGGCTAATAACAGTCGCCTCTGGGGTCATTAGCCCTGACAGTGTTGGCACTGCTCCGTGCACAGTGTCACCGCCATAACGCGTGCTGTCAGGCTCTGCTGGGAGTCAGAGCTAGGGAGCCACTGTAATGTTGCCCTCCCCTTCTTTATTTTCTACTTTAATTCCTTGGGTCAAGGAAATTAGTTCCTACCTCAAAGAGGTAGGAATTCCTAAATGTGGATTAGAAACAGAGATTTTTTTTAAATGAAAGGACTAAAGCAGTGGTCACATCAGTCCTAGATGAGAAAACTTTTTTTATGATCTGTAGCTCCAGGTTTCAGACACCCCTAGTCAAATTTGGGGGTCATTTTATAAAGCATGCATCTTGCTTTGTAGCTCTGGGATTCCTGTATGACTGCAGATCACCTGCTCTGCCTTGGGTTGTGCAGGACACTGAACCAGTCCTTCAGTAGTCCTTGATCCTGCATCCTGGTTTCTGGTAAGCAGGATGGCAGTGGTGACAGGAAATAGAGGAGCCAGTTATCTCAGGTGTGGCATCCCTTCCTCTGTGCCTCCCCTGGCTTTTGAGATCCTCCCCCCCCCCCCCCGGCACAGCGAATAGTCATTAGGGCTACTTAGTGATCTTGAACTAGGAACACTTCCATGGCATACAGCCTCACCTGCCAGCCTCACAATGGTTAGTCCTCGAATCCGAGACCTGCACAATCACTAGTGCTCAAGTCCTAGGCTTATACCCTGATTAGTCTGTGGCTACAGGGCCCACACAGTGACCAGTCCTTAAGTCCTAGGCTCATACCCTGACTAGTTTGTGCATCCAGAGTTCAGTGAACAGTGACTAGTTCATGAGTCCCTGGCTACATGATGACTAGTCCTCAAGTTCCTGACTCACAGGATGACTAGATTTTAAGTGCCAGGTTTGTAAGATGACTAGTTCTTAAGTTCTAGGTTTACTTGATGACTAGTCCTCAAGTCCTAGACTCACCCCATGACCTTAGGTCTTAATTAGGCTCACTCAATAACTAGTCTTTGCATCCCAGGCTCACCTGATCACTAGTCTTTGAGTCCCAGGTTCACTTGTTAACTGGGTCTTAAGTCCGAAGTTTACTCAGTGACTAGTCCTCAAATCCCAGGATTGTTGACTAGGTCTTAAGTCTTAGTCTCACTCTGACCAGTCCTCGAGTCCTAGGCTCACAGGATGACTACTCTCCAAGTCCCAGACTGCCGTTCTAGAGATGGAGACAGCGGCACACAGGTGAATCACGGAAGTGCAGCCTGGCCTGGTTGCCATGGTAGAGGAGTGTAGGGTGGTAACAGTTGTGACTAAAGGCTCTTTGCATTCAGGTTTTGTTACTGTACAGATTCTTGCTACATCAGCTCAAAACCATGTGCAGCTTAGTCTAAATGCCTATTTAAGCAAAGGCCAAAAGTCTGTTTGAAGATAGAAAGGGAAAAATAATACAAAGCTTGCAACTAGTCATGGATGTAAAATTTATGACACTTCCCATACGGGAAAAATGAGTAGCAAAGCTGCATTTATTTGTTCAAAAGTAGAAATGCATCTTGAGGAATTAAAGAAAATTACAAAAAGGTGATTATACAGCATAACAAATCTCTAACATGGATTAAACCGAATTGTTGAGGAGATAAAATGCCAGCCTCAACATGCGTTTCAGAAAAGGGAAGAACAATGCTGGGTTGGGTCGGGAGAGCTAGCTCCTGCTTTTGCTTGGTGCTGATGTGGCAGGAAGTTGCTGGTTCACAGCCCAGGAATTCACAGAAATGGAATGCCTTGGTCATTCCTGGACCGTTATTTCCATACTTGACTTGTGTAAGGAGGTTTACATAAGACACTTCCAAATCAAATAGCTGCTGGCACCTGAGAACCCAGCTAGGACTCTGTGGTCCCACAACCCTGGAGCAGCCTTTCCTGTCTCCTCTGGCACTGCCAGGGGAACAGTCAGGCAAAGCTGGATTTGGATCCTCCTCCTGTGACTCCCTAACCTTGGGTCCCAAGACAGTGGTTCACCTGCTCTTAATCTCAGTTTCCTCATCTGTATTCATGGGGCGGGGGGCGGGGGGTGGTGATACTGCCCTTGCTAGCTAGAGGAGGAGACAAATATGAGCGGATGTTTCTAGAACACTGAGACAAAGCTTGGCACCAAATAAGGCCCCCCAAGTTGTTAGTCCTTGAGTATTTGGATAATGCCACTGCTAGCCATACGTAGCTATTATATTGGATTTTAATGACCTAATACAAAAAAAGAAGAACATAAAATATCTCAACATGTTGCTTACACGTTGATATGATAATATTTGATTAAATTAAAGTAACATTAAAATGAATTTCATTCATTTCTTTTTATTCTTACTGTGGCTACTGGAAGATTTTAAATTCCATATATTGCCCATCCCCTATATCTGTCATATGCCGCTGCTGGTCTCTGTCTTCCCGTACCCCTTGTCTGCCTCCCTCCCTCCCTTCTTAGTGTCCCTGCCACCACTTTGCAGGTGTCCAGCTTTCCACACATTGACCCTGTGCCCCATGCCTCCACGTGTAGCCCCCCTTCTCAAATGCTAGACAGCCTGGCATGGATGGGTCTCCTCCTGTTACGGTTTACCCTGACAATTACCAAAATGAAGGAATTCACTCCAGGTCTTGTAGGTCGAGAACTGTGAAACCAGTGTTCTTGCAAAACGCCCCCCGCCACTTCAAATACAAAGAAGCTCCATAAATGAAATTTAAGTGCCTTTGTCAAGGTCAGAAACCAGTTAGTTGATTGGGGACCAATCTAAATCTTTTGGCTCCACACCACTGGGATTTTCACCTTACCGTATAGCCCTCCAGTTTGTTGGCTGAACTACTACAGGGTCTAAGCTGGCGCTGAACTCAGCTTGCCTGCAGACTTTGAGAGACTGACCTGAGCACACCAAAAAGCCTGGACAGTGCAGTTTATCAGCAGTTTGGGCTGAGAGATGGAGCCAGGCATGGTGCCATCCGGAGGACCAGTGTGCCTCTGTGGCTCGTCCAGGAGGAGGTGGGGGGAAGATGGCACCTTCTAGTTCTGGCCTCTGGAGATTGATCTGGGTGGCCTCAGGCAAGCTACTCTATCTGCTTTAGCTCCCTGTCTTCATTTGTGCGAAGACTGAATTACACTGTGAGCAGTGGCAGGGGGGTCCATCTTGCCCTCTGTAAAGGTTCCAAACGTCCATGGGCTGTCTTGTGAATCAGTGGTCTCTCATCACATTTCCGTCACAGAGCAAGGGTGGCCCTATATGTTTTGCATCCAGGTGACAACTGTGGCCAGAAGGTGAGGCATATAAGCTTGAAAGGGGCTGCGGGGTGTGTGTAGAGAGGTAGTATCACAGGGGCCCTTTCAGTCTCTTGCTGGGGTAGCTGGAATCACAGTAACTCTCGGTGCCGAGGCCCAGCTCAGGGTCCCTAAGTCTGGAATCCTCAGGGTGTCCTTCCTCAGAGCCATGTGACTGAGACAATGAGGGATTCCCAGGCCATGGAGAGAGAGCAGGCTGCAGATTATCTCACTGCTCAGCCAGCCAGCAGCAAGTCGTGACCCTAAGAACCCAGAGAAACAGCTCTTCCTATCTGGGTCACCATATCCTTACTCTCCCGATTTGTAAAAGTACAGGCTGCAAAGAATCCATTTCCATCAAGGGAAATTGGCAAGGGGCCATGAGCTTGTGACTGGTGGCCTGGGGGCAAGGAAGCCTATTAGCAAAATGACCCTCCTCGAGGCCAGCATTGTAGGGAAGGGAGTCCAGCAGCAGCCTGAAAGCAGAACCCACTTAGTTCCAAGACCAGCCCCTCTGCTTGCCCGCACTGACGCAGCACAAGTCAGTCTCCCCGCATGTTTCCCAGCTGTGAAATGGGGCTAAGAGAGCAACCCAGTGAACTGGCATTTAGGTCACATGAGAGCATGTGTATAAAGTAGTAGACAGAGGGCCTGGCACATAACAAGGCTTCAATCAATGGCAATTCAGCTTACTTATTACCGCTGTCGACTCTGTTCGAATCCAACATCCAGCTCTGACTTCCAAGTTGCAATTTTTTTGTGCCATCAGCCACATTAAAAGACCCATGCCAATAAGGTTTTTAAATGAAATGCCTCTCATAATAGATAAAATCCCCGTACCTAAGACAGCCCAGTGCTTAGGAGAATTCTCCTGCCTGGGGCCGTGCCACTTGGTAACCGCAGCAGGCCACGGAAGGAAAGGTCAGCCCTGCTGCTTTGTCTGCGGGCCCCTCGGGGCCCTCTTCCCTTAGGACCACCTGCCTCTTAGCCTCTGCTGCTCGCCCACACGGGTTCTCCCCACAAGCTCTGCATGCACACCACCAGGGGCGAGGCACTCGATGCCTCCCTGCTCGAGCTGTCCAGACGCTGTTCTGATTGTCCCTGTTCTCCCTGCACTGCCTATTGTCTCATTCTTCCTTTTGTTCCTCTTGCTCTTTGGTGCCCCCGTAAATATTTCTGTGCACAGAAGAGGACAACAGGTGGGAGGGCACTTGTATTTATGACCCTTCCCATGGTTCGGGCAAACCGGGAGGCACTCTGAATGTATTATCTCATTTATTATCCCTATTCTGTGGACAATAAAATTGAGAGTCCTTGAAGTGAATGGGCTTGCCCAAGGTGATAGAGCTGATGAGCAGGAGAGTCAGATTACAGCCCACAACAGCTGCCTCCAGAACCTACTATTTCACAGGGAGGTGTGGCTAGGCAATGCAGCTGGGGCCAAACCGAGGAATTTCGAATGCCAGGGGTTTGGGCTTTATTTTGATGCCTTGGGAAGCCATCAGAAGTGTCTGCTCTTTGAAATGACATGATCAGATGTGTGTTTTAGGAAGTTAACTCTAGAGGTACTATATTAAGACTGTTAAACCACAACTCTCCATCCGATCCTTGTTCAGCTGCTAATTTTTAAACCTGAGTGCAGGAAATTACATTCATCTCTACCCGATTTCATGCTCATTTCAGCCTGTTGTTCCAGCCCATCTCTCAGTCTGCATGTGCATGTGTATGCCTCCAGCCCATCTCTTGGTCTGTGTGTGCATGTGTGTGCATGGTGGAGGGTGGAGGGGTGGGGGAGAAGTACATACCCCAGGAGAAGGGGAGGAAAATGCCTGAGATGGCTTCCTGCCATGCAGCCACTAGCTCGTGACAGCCATGACTTGTGACAGTGTAGAAAGCATGAATTTTATCTCTCACATACCTGGGCAGTGATGGAACAAGAAGCGAAGCTAAAATAACATGACTGATCTTTTAACAAATGCAGCAGACTATACACATATTCCATTGACTCTATCTCAGAGTAAATTGATTTGGAACTTCAGAGATAAGTACAACCCTTATTCACTCCTTCTAATTCAATAAATATTTAGTTCCTACTGTGTGCAAGTATTCCTTTACTCTGCATTTCATGCCTATCCATCTTCATCCTCTATAGTCTGTAAGTGTTTGTATGTGTACAGATAGGTAACAACACTGTGAGAGATGAATAGGTCCTATGCTTGGTCTCTACATGTATTTTGTGCCTACCAATTGTTTGATATGCTTTCCAGTGTAGCATCTTAAAAAGATCAGTGATAAAAAATATTTAGATGAGTATATATTGTTATAGTTTTTCAAAATGAGAAAGAGTTACATTTTCTGATTGGAAAATGACACCTGACTATTGTAAAAAAAAAAAAAAAATTCAATGCAGCAAAATATAGAAGTAGTTTTAAAAATCCAGAATCTCTCAATACTTCTGTTTTGGTAACATGACTTTTTACTTATAAGAACATAGACCCACTCTTGCCTGTAAATGAGATCACGAGCTCTTGGGAAACACACCATTCCAGGATCTTCCATTTCCCCTCATCCACGTGCCACAAACCTACTTCTTTGTCACTCAGTGTAGTATATTATTCTTCTACATGTCATAACGGAACTTAAGTCACCAGTCCCCTTATTGATGGGTCCTTGGGTGTTTTCCATTTTTTTCCCAACATAATGAATACTGTGACACACAGCCTTTTCTGTCTCTGTGCACTTGCTTAAATCCTTCTAGAGAGAATTATTGGGTCCAAAGGATGCACACACACAAAACCATATATTTATATGTATTAATGTATTTACATTTTACCAACTGCCATCCAGAACAATGGATGTATTGTACCAATTTTCACTGTAGTGATGCTAGAGGAGGGTGTACCTTTTCCCAAGACATAGCAAGCACAGGATTTTAACAGTATTTCTAAAAAAAACATCTTTGCCAACCTCAAAACCAGTCTTTCACTTTTAAAGCTCCTCATGTCTTCAAGCATTAGTGAGGTTAAACCCTTTTCTATGTTACTGGCCATTTGTATTCCTTCTTTTATGGATTACTCACGGCCTTTGTCCATTTTTTCATTATTATCCTTTTTAAAAGGTCTTTGTATAATGGTGTTAATCATCTTGTTTCTTTTTCTTTTTTTTTCTTCTTCTTCTGTTTAATTTTTAGTTTACTTTCTGCTCTTCAGAAGCTGACTTGGGTATAGAGATCCAGTATGTTGTTCATTTTTCTGTTTGTGGCTCACATTACAAAGGTCTTCCTCCCCTAGTACCCATATTTTTAGGACTAGTACCTCTGTGATTTAATTCCTTGTCATTAAGTTGTTGCTCCAGATGACCCCCCTGTGATTCATTTATGTGTAAGATGTGAAGTACAGATCCTCCTCTGTTTGTTTCAGGTTTTTTTTTTTCTCCAGATAGGGAGTCCTTTGTCCCCTTAGCAGGAATATAAAACTCCATCCAGTCATATGCTAAATTCCTTGGGTCTATTTCTAGACACTTTTCCAGGGCCAATCCTGCACATTTTAAATATATTATGCAGCTACACTTATTTAAAAATAATAAATATCTAGCAGAACAAGTTGTTCTACCTTGATGATCTTCTCCCCATTTGTTTTTGGGTTTTTTTAGATGAATTTAGAATCACTTTGCCAAACTTCCCCTACCCCACACCCAACTAGGGGGAAGAAAAAGATAAAAATAAAGAAAGGCTGGTGGTCTCTTTGTGGGGAAATGTACAGCCTTTTGTATGCATTCAGGCCTCTCAAATCACCATCCTTATTGTGGTTTTATTTTAAAATAATTGTAAACCTGTAGAAAGGTTGCAAGAATAATACAAAGAATTCCTGTGTCTCCTTATAACTCAGCTTCCCAGCTGTTTACACGTTGAGAGTTTGTGTCCTCACTTTTCCCTCCAGGTGACAATATTGTCTTCTCACATGGTGACCTGAGAGTACTCTAGTGCATCGGTTACCTCCCAAGGATATGTCCTCCATGGCCACCACACACCCCTTCCAATCAGGATACTGCCCTGACTAACCCTAGATACAGACACCTTTTATCTGCTGCCTAACCACACCTTTTTCTTTCTTGTCCAGGATCCTTCCCAGGGCTTTGTGCTCTGCCCACTTATCATGTGTCACACAGTACCCTTCAGTGTGGAACAGTTCCTTAGTCTTTCCCTATCAGTCATGACCTTGGCAGTTTTAAAGAGTGCAAGCCTTTTGTTCTGTAGGGTGAACCCAACCTGGGTCCACCCAGTATTTCCTCATGACCAGACTCAAACTGTGCTTTCTTGGCAGGAAGGCCTCAAAATGGTGCTATGCCCTTCAAGGTGCCTCTCTTCCTGCCACTAGTGATGTTCACCTACCACTGGGTCACATTGGCTTCTGTCTGGTCCCTCTGCTGCAAAGGCTAGACTTTCCCTTTGTATCTGACTAGAATTTTGTGGGGAGATACCCCATTGTATACCAATATCCTGATCCTCATCAGACCTCCACCTAGCAACCTTAGTTGCCAAGGATGACTCTCACTGGAATCAGCCTCGGAGACAGTGGTTGCCAAATGGAGATTATTTCCATTGTTTCTCCTTCCATTTATGAACTGACACTCTATTAAAGGAAGAGTTTTCCCTTCTCCCCAATTTAGTTAAGATATTCCCTCATTATGTTAGTAAAGAGTCAGGGACTCAGAATTACTCATCCAGTTCTGATGTATATTCTTATTAATCTGATGCTCAAAACATCCTACTTTTGGCCCTTCAAACCGACTTCTGTCATTATAACGTGTCTCTTCATTCTTTGAGGATTTTGTGACTTTCTAGCAAAGGTGTTCCAGAACTATCTTGTTCTTCCCCGGTGCCAGCCCTGGAATCAGCTATTCCTCCCAGGAGCCCTGTTACTTTGACTGGAGAATAGTATTTAGAAACCAGGATCTGGGCGCTGGGTGTGCTCATTGTTACTGGGGCGTGTCTATGCTTCTAGGTGCTGTCCAGTGGGTAGAACCAAGAACACATGTATTATGAGCAGACCTACGTAAGTACTTGAATTTATGTGAGTACACATATACATATGCATACATCTGGAAGATTTATTTGTCTGTCTGTGTATATAAAGTCCATATTGGTACTTCCAATTCTAATACCATGAGTTCTTAGTAGCCTCTCTGTGTTTAGAGGTTCTTTGTCAGAGAGCAAGAGGCTAGGCTCCTATTCTCTTCAACACAGACACCGATTTGCTTGATCACTAAATGTTATGCTCAGTTTTACCAGCCTCCCTACCACTGGGGCAGCCTTTCTACCCACCATCTTTGCGTCCCCACCCACTGCCCTCGTGGCACGCCTCTGCCACTACTGCCCAGTAGCTCCTCCTCATCACCCCCTTCCTCCAACTTCTGCTGAGAGGGCAAAGGAAGAGCGAAGGCTGAAGGAAGACATGCCCCTCCTTCGTTTTTTTTGAAAACAGCTCCAGTTCTTCAGCAACCTGGGCGTGGTGAGGACACAGAGGCCTAACCCTCATCCCACCGCTGCATGGCTGCAGGCTATAACTGCACCCTCCCCCGGCTGGTATTGGCTTCCTCACCTTAGATCAGGTTATGTCTGAGGTCTCACTGGATTCCAGCAACCTAGGGCCAATGCTGATCACACCAAGGGAAATCAGCTCTGCTTCAAAGCCAAGATGTGACTTTAGAGAGGAATACTGATTTTTCTGGGTGCATGAAGAACACACTGCCAATAGCTCCCTTCTGGTCCATGGTACATTTGACGTGCAGAGAAAGGTGACACCCTTAGGGAGCCCTTTTGCCCCCTCTGCTGTCACTGCCGGAGGTAGGGACTGCCATCCTTCTTGTCTCCCCTCACAATAAATCAGGCCTGAGAAGAAGGGTTTCACATCCTTCAGCGTCCAGTTGGGAAAACCAGCAGTATGTGTGTTCTGGGAAGAAAGGGTTGCATATGAGATCCAGAGGCTGACACCAGCTCTGGAAGAGAGCATGAGGTCAGGACTACTGCGGGAGGTCAGAGGACAGACTTGGAAGATCTCCACCTCAAGTAAGAGTTTCGGGGAAGCTGTTGGAATTCTCTGGAATCTCTGAGAGGCTCCATCTGGCCATTGTCTCCTCCATGCGCTGAGCAAGTGGTTGTAGGGAGCTGGCCAGGAGCTGCTGCAGGTCACCTACCCCACCATAGCCACCCCTGCAGAGGCTCCGCCTTTGCTCCACTCTTCCAAATCCCACATGGCTCCTCTGGCTAGTACACTGCAACCTGGAACTCTTCTGGAAAGGGCTGAGGTCTGGGAATTGGGCAGGGCTGTGACCTATCTATGCACTCTCAGGGAAGTTCCAGTCAAATCTCTCTTCATCAGACTTCTTACTTAAGCAAAACGACAAGACTTGGCGAAACTGCCCAGTGTCTCAGTCCCAGGGACACCTTGGCTGGTAGGCCACCCACCAGAGATTCCTATCTCTTCTTTCAGTGGCTAGCTCCCCTGGGCTCTGTGGTCAGGGACACTGCCTACACCCCTCCCTTGAGCTCAAGGAGCCCCTTTCCATAGCAGCGTCTCCCACCTCGGTCCTGGCCTATGAAGAAGAGCCACCATACACCTTCCCAGGTGCTCCAGGAACCTCCTCACCACTGTGTCCCTCAATGGCTTGGGGACAGACTGCCAGGGCTGGGTAAGCAGGCCATGTATCCTAAGTCCAAGCCCTGGGTACCTTTCTGCAACACACCCTGTGCAGAGGCAACATGACAGCCTTCACCAGCTAACCCCACTGACTTGCCAGTCAGAACTCTACCTCCCCATCCCACATTGGTTTCTTCCTGGCTTCACCCCTTGCAGTTCTTTGATGTGAGTATGTCCCCGCCAGTGGTATTCTCATCTCCTCAAGGGCAAGTGCTTTTGCGGGTCTGGAAGCAATCAGAAATTAGGGGTCTTGATGAGACTCTGTTCCCTGGAAAGGGCCTCCCCCAGGGTCTTCAGGCAACAGGAGGCTGAGCTCCTCACAAGGCACCAGTCAGGGCGGGGTGGAGGGGCAGGCGCCTGGGTGGCTCAGTCTGTTAAGCATCTGGATTCAGTTCAGGTCCTGATCTCAGCATGCTGGGATCGAGCCCCATGTCAGGCTCTCTGCTCAGTAGGGAGTCTGCTTCTCCCTCTCCCTCTCCCTCTGTGATTTCTCTCTCTCTCTCTCCCTCAAAAAAATTAATTAAAAATTCTTAAAAAGGGGGGGGCACCGATGGCTTAGGTGCCACAGGGAAGGGCTGGCGCTGCTTCTGGGCCTTGTAGATGTAGGCAAGCGGGGGTCTTTGGGGGGCAGGGCCAAAGCTTTGTCCCTTGAGGGTCTGGTGCACTGTAGGCCCTCAGCAAATAATTGCTCCTTGACTGAGGGAAGTACTCTTTGTTTACTGGGGGCAGTCAGCAGGGTTGGAGGCTTTGTGAGATGAGGGAGAGTTGGGGCAGTAGGGGGCAGGTGGCTTATGTGAGAAGGAACCTGGTTCTCAATGAAGCATTGCTATGAGGTTGGTCGGAGTGGCTTCTGAGAGCCTCCATCATGGGTACATATGGCAGGGGCTGAGCACATAGCTGGAAGGTAGGCCTTCCTTCCTTGGGAATTTCTGGACCTCCGGCTAGTGTGGGCAAGGAGGTGGGCTGGAGGGGCAAATGAGAGGGAGGGAGGTCAGCCATCCAGGACATGACTGAAGTTGCTCAGGTGAGAGGTTGCAAGAGGTCAGGGAGAGAAGGGTGGGGAAGGGATGGGCTGCCTAGGCCTAGGGATCCTTGAGGTCCTCCACGCACTCCCTGATGTTGACTCCCCGTCTGGTGAGTGCCCTGCTGGCAGGGGGTGCGTCCTGAAAGCCTCCAGCAGCCCTGAACACTGCAACTGTGCACTGTACCCCAGCTACGCAGATCCCCCCACCAAGGCCACAGCCACTGAGGGACCACGCCGTGGGTCTCTCATGGGCAGAAACAGCACGAGAAATCTCTTCGGCCCCAGGTGGTCTCAGTGTGGCCCTCCTTGGACGCGGCAGCACTACCAGTTCCTCCCTCATCACAGACACCCAGAAGGTACCAGCCCGTGTCCAGCCCACATGGTCAGTGACTCGGGAGGCATCCTTGGGAAGAAAGGTGCATCCTCCATTTTTCTTCCGGCAGAGGAACAAAGCCAGGAGTGACCCTTTCCCCACTGCGTGTGCATGGATATGCATATGAAGTGATAGTCCCGGGAAGGATCCTGTCACAGGCAGCCTCTCCTTCACAGACTAAGTGGCAGCCAGGGGCCAATTTGTGTTTCCCTGCCTCTTGGCTTGGGCAGAAGGGCCACTTTGGCAGGCCCTGGCTCTGGGAATAGCTGCCTCCTGCCCAAGGGTTGGGGTAGCCGGAGGCCAGCATCGAGCAGCTGATAGTGATCCCCGGTGGCAGGCTGATCGATGGCGGGATCTTTGGGCTCCACTTACCCGGGCTGAATGGCATATTGTCGATAGCAGCCAGTTAACCAAGTCCTTGGTAACCAGCTGGTCCCTTCAGCACCCCATCCCTAGCTGCTGTTAAAACAAAAACCTCTCCCGAACAGCTAGATTGGACCTGACGAAGATGAATGTCTAATTCACTTGGAATCTCCTTACTGCTGCCTGTAATAAAAAGCCTGCTCCATATATTCACCCCCTGCCGATGTTTCTCTGAAATTAAATATCAGGAGGACATATAATAGCCCAATTCCACACCAGGCCAATATTATCAGATTGATGTCAGCAGTGATAATGGAAGAAGGATAAGTTGATGAGATTTCATTTATTAAATAAGAGCACACGGAGGTTTGGGACTGCGCATGTGAGGACGCTGAGCGTGCTCAGGCAGAAGAGCCAGCTGGGTTTGTTCACAAGGTCCCCCCTGCCAGCTCCTATGTGGGGGTGACACACCCCCCTCCACAAGCACCCGCAGGAGGTACTGCCCCCACGTGTTGCCCGAAGCTGGCTTCCCTGGTGGGACTGTTGGCCTCCTTTCCTTTCTCCTTCCCACCTTCCCGCTCGGCTCTGCTGTGTGTCACCAGCTTTGTGCGGCCTCACATTCCTCATCTCCGCCCCCACTTCTCCCCCTGTGGGTGTGTACCTTGGAGCACCCCCCACCCCACCTTGAGTGGCCAACTTTAGCTCTACTCCGGAGCCCTGCCAACCTTGTAGTTTGGGGCAAATGTCTTTTGTTTCTATTTGTATCCTTGGTTGTTTCTTCTTTGGGAACTTTTTGGAATTTTCCAAAGGCCAAATAGAGCTCAAATGGACCCAAGAAGAGCTGGGAGAACAGGAGCTGTGGAGCCAAAACGCAGCAGGCTCATACCCTTTCTCCATCTCACTACTGTGTGACTGTGGGCAAGTCACTTCACCTCTCTGAGACTAGTGTCCCCATCTGTAGACTGGGACGGTAATGCCCAGCTCCCAGGTCAGTTGTGGCTATGCTTAGGACCTGGCATGCAGTAGGCCCAAGTATTGGTTTCAGGTGACCAGGCCCACAGGCCCACCCAGATGTAATCTCAGATGAGACCAGATTTTCTACCTGTGCTAGAAATGCTGGAAATCTGGGCATAGAAGCATACCCCTTGTCATCGCCCCCCCTCCCCCATAGCCTGCCCCTCAGCCCAGGAGCATGTGGATGAGCTCTGCAGATCTGGTCATGAATGAGAGTTCCCCCACTCATTAATGAGGTGAAGCCAGTCAGAGCTACCCAGTGCTTCTTTAACTGGTGACCACAATGGGGTGGCAGAGGTGAGACTCTGTGTCAACCACAGCGCCTGGAACTTGATGAATACTCATTGAAGTGTGGCTCCTGTGGCCAAGGAGCCCTCTGTCACTGACAGGGGCACATTGCACCTGGTTAGAGGGTAACTAGTGATTTCACCTGCCTCCCACTAACACCCTCCCCCCGACCACCATTCAGCACTCCCAGCTCTGCCTCCCAAGACTGGATCAACCCTTTCCTGCAGGAGTGACTGCATGCATTTCCTGGAGCAGCTGTGACAAAGCACCGCACTCAGGAGCCTTCAAACAGAACCAGCTATTGTGCCTTCCGCTGGGCTTCTGGTGTTGCCCGCAGGCCTTGGTGCTCCTTGATTTGCAGGTGTGTCACTCCGGTCTGTGCCTCTGTGGTCACATGGCCTTCTTCCTCCTGGTGCATCTGTGTCTCTGTGTCTCTCCTTATAGAGAGAGAGTTGGGGTCCTCCCCAGCCCAGAATGACCTCTTCCTAACTATCTGCAATAACCCGTTGCCCATTAAGTTTGCACTCGGATGCTCCCAAGGACGTGAATTTTGGCAGGAGGCTCTCCGATCCACTGAGTTACGTGTGTGTCCATTTACTTCCCGGGAGCCCTTGACCCCAGCGGTCTCATCACCTTGTCTTCTCTAGGCAACAGTCTTTTGTCTACAAGTGGCAGACACTCAACCCTAGCTCCCCTCAGCCAAAGCTGGTGCTACAGGAAAGCTAAAAAGTCGCTAGCTGAGAAGTTCAGATGATGTGAGGGTCTGTTCCATGTGGGCCATGGCCATGGCTGTCAGGCCCAGTTCCTTTTCTCCTTGCAGGGCGTGGTTTTAGCCCTGGAGCTTTCACTGGGCCCATGGAGTTGTAGGGCTGTGCTAGCCTGGGCTCAGTGGTGTGGACCAAAGCCCGCCTCCCTGGCCAGTGAGGGCAGAGCATGTGGAAGGATGTGGAACTGCTGGAAGCTGTGGTGGGTGCGTCTGCTTCATCTGGTGGTCTTGCCCTGTGACTTGGGTACAATGATAGATGAATGCATGGGACACTTGCTGCTTTCTAAAGCTGAGTTCCCTTCCCTCCTGATCTCCCTGTGTGGCAGTCTTAGGAATGGTCTTCTGGGCCCTCCCTTATGTGGAGAGAGGCTGGTAGGTGTGGCCGAATCCAGTGGTGTGTGTGCGGTTGGAATGCATCAAGGAGGTCCCTGCAGTTAAGGAAGGCTACTCGGGCTTTGCCCCATGGGGGGGGGGCGGGCAAGATCAGACAGAAGGACCAGACACAGACAGAAGCGCCTGGCTCCATAGGGCATGTCTGGGATACTTCCCTGTGGTTCACTTGTGTCTTGGGGGAAATGAGAGCCAGGCCAAAAGGCCAGCAGGCCCCTTAAGGCCTGAGACTAACCCCCTCACTCAGCTTGTAAGGTGCTGGGGAAGCAGCCTCACCTCTTAGGGCATTCAGGCTCGTGGTCTAGTGATACCAACTGCATGGCTAAGCATAGATGATCCCACCAGGGTGTGTGGGGCTGCTCAAGGGCCAGGGGAACACAGCGGGCATCAGGCCTAGAGGAAGGCTCAGACCTGATTACTGGGTCTGCTTGTCAGAGGATGAGCGTGAGCAAGCTGCTAGGTCTCTCTGAGCCACTTTCTTCATTTAACATAAACTAAGGGAAAGTCTTGTTCCCGCCTTATAAAATTCTTCTGGTGATTAAACGAGGTAATGCTTAGCACAGGTTCCAGTGAGCTGTAATCACCCAAGAAAAAGGTTTTTAAACTGGCTTGCTTTTTTTTTTTTTAGAAATCTGGCCTGCTTTATGTTCTAGAAAAATCACCAATTACAGGAAAGAGGAGGGGTAAAGAGAAGGTAAGGAGGAGTTTAAGCATCTGTTGTCATAATGATGGGGACGAGGAAATAGATGGGGGGCTTCTGGGAGACAAATCCTGGGGCACCTTTGGTGTGGTGGGGAGGTGGGAGTGAGTTGTGAGGGAAGTCAGGGACGACTGGGCACCCGGCCCGTCTGGCCAGTTTAAGAGTGCAGGAGGCAAAGTGTGCTGTAGTGAGAACCAGGCCCGCTTGGTCCCGGTGGGCTGCCCAGCCACCAGTGCCCACAACAGCCTAGAGCTCTGCCATGGAGCATGGACTGGGGGCCCCAGTGCTGTGGGGACAACAGCGGTCACAGCTCACAGTGAGCAGAGGAGAGGGGCTAGTGGAGTAGAGTCGGAACAGGGCCTCCCAGTCTCTGGGGATTGGTGATGCTGCTGGCCATAGCAGGACTGTGCCAATGGCCCCGAGCCTGAAGAGCCTCACAAGGCTGACCAGGGGACCAGTCAGTGCTAGGTAGGGGAGCTCCCGGCAGTGCTTCTTAGAAAGGAGAGCGGCTGACAGGGAGGCAAGAGGCACACATGGTTTGGGCTTGAAAATTTTTTCAACTTTTTGGAAAAACGAGTGTGTTGGTGGACAAAATAGAATGAGAAGCCAGGGATGCCGTGGTGAAGAGGTGGCTCTGTGCGCGTAGGGCAGTGAGGCCAGTGCACGAGACACGAGGAAGAAGACCATGAGGCTATAGGGAGGGGCTCAGGTGAAGGAAGCTGGTGAGGCAAATGAGAGGCCAGGGGAGCTCAGGGAGACTAAGGGGAGAGGAAGACCCTCTAGAAGGATCATTATGGCCAATGAGAAGGCCTAGGGGTCCCTACTGTGAGAACCACTCAGATGAGGGGCAGGGGAGGCCGGAGACAGTCAAATGGGGCTTCTACAAACAGGAGCCAGAGGCCCAGTGGAGCGTCTGAGGGAGAATAAAAGACCTTTGGCAATGCAGGATGGTTGGAAGGGATAGCAGTGAGTGCCATCTAGGTGTGCCCAGGTATACGGGTAAGTTAGATCACCAGGAGCCAGATAATGAGTTTCTGAGCTGTTTGGGATGTGGAATGGATACACCTTCAGTTTCCAGTTTGAACAGAGAAAGGCAGGGCTGGCTTAATTAGAGGCAAAAGGGATACATTAAGAATGAAGGCAGGAGCAGCTATATAGACTGAGGGTGGGAGAAACAACTAGGATGAAGGGAAACATCTAGAATGACTCCAAGTTTCCAACTCAGGTGGCTGGCTAGAAGGATAGCCATGCCTGCCACTCATGAAAGCAGGAAATTAGGGAAGGAGAGGGGTTCCTTGGTGCTAGACGGTGAATTCCAATAAGGAAATGAGGCATCGGTATAACACAGGGTGCTTGGCTTGAAGTCTCCAGGGGCCTGATGGATTCCAAAGTCTTGAGGTCCATAGAGTAACTGTGGAATGGACCTGGGGATTGGAAGTGGGAGGAGGAGAAGTTCCAGGTTGGGTGGGAGTGATGGATGAGCTAGCTTGGGGGTTGCATGACAACGGTAAAGGAGTACAGGGCCTGTGTGCCCAGACAGGGAGGGGAGGGGAGCAGGCGACCCAGAGGTGGAGGGGTTCCCAGCATGTGGTGCCCAGTGGTGAGAGCAACTCCCGCTTTTAAGACAGGGAGCTGGGCAGCAATGGGAGCATCCAAGGAAGCTCTTCACTGCTGGCCTTGATGGCCTGACTGTGGTGCCACTGGATGGGAAGGAAGGGTGTGTTTTCATTCCTGGCTAATGCTTTGCCTTTTTCAAGTATTCTTTATCACTGCTCTTATGGAAACAAGGAGATAGATCTCGGGTTCATGGGCAGCATGAAGGGAGAGGGGCTCCATGATACTGAATGCCCAGAGGTCATCATGACATTGCTGGTCTTTCTGAAGCCCTCACTCCCAGCATCTGTGCTATGCCCCTAGTCGGTCCTCTGGGGACCACTTTGCTGAGTGGACACAGTGATCTCTGCCACCTGCTTATCGTGAGCCCCACCTATAGCCATCACGCCAACTCTCAGGGGAGGCAGGGTGTGAAAGCCCTTTGTGCAGAGGAAGCAGTACTCAGCCATTTCTTCAGTGTGTGTGACACCACGCGACCGGAAAACATGCTGGTTGTTGAGGATTGCTGCCCACTTGCCGAGTCTCAGGCAGCTCTGCTCAGTCGGGCACCCCCTCCGGCCCCTGACCACACAGTGGGAAGTGGCAAAGCCAGAACCTTCCCCTGGGTTTGGGGCAAAACGTGTGTTTTCCCATTGGTCCACAGGGCGTCACACTCATGGGTCTGCTGGATCCTGGGAGAAAATAGACTGTGATGGGTACTGTAAGACTCCTGGGGACAGAGGCACCAGTGAGACCTGGGCAAGATCTGAACAGGCTCTGGAAGATGCTAGAGCTTAGGTTACAGGGAGAGGGACATGTTCAGAGAAGTCCCGCCTTTGAGCCGACCACTGGAGTCCCAGTGTCAAAGCCTCCTCGTCTGGACCCTTCACCAAGTGCCCTGTAACCCCACCCTCTCTTCTTCAGCTCTCCTCCCACCCTAGCCCGACCACTGACAGCCAGGTTGTTGGTGAGAGCAGCCCTTCATGACACACTCTGTCATACACATGCCTGTCTGGCCTTCATCAGCCTAGGGCAGATGCTGTTCCCATTTGCAGGTGAGGAAGGTAAGGGCCAGAGAGGTGAGCCCCCTTCCTCAGCAATGTGCTCTCGGCCTTCTCACCTGGGTGACGTTAACCCCCTCCAAGCCACGTGGACCGTTAGGTCTAAAGCACGGCAGCAAACTCCCCTCAGATAGGGAAGCAAGATTTATCTCAACCCCTGGAAAGTTCCTAGCAGGCTATGGATACATTTCTTGTGCATTTGAAAAGCAGCTCTTCCTAAGACTTGACTGTTTCTCCCTATCTGTGCTGATTGGTACGTGGTGTAAACAGGGTTGCTGTGGCCTGAGGCAGGGTGTCGCTATGCTTGTATAGAATGCACCTGATTTCAAGAATGGCTGGACCCCAGGCCCTGCCCTGCCTTGCTTCAGAGAAAGCCTTGTATTTGGAGAGCTGTGCTCTCACTCTCCTCCTATTTCATTCAGAGCCATTTAGTGGACAAACGGGTGAAATTTCTTCCAGCTGACATTTGCCTGCCATCCCATCTCCTCATATTGTTCCTGATAAATCCCAGAGGAGAGAAGCCTCTGGAGTCCCAGAGGTAATACTGGTGTGGAAGGGATGGATTTCGCCATGGCCCAGTTTCTCCCAAACTTGGAGCCCACTGAGGGTACTGTGATGTTTACCCACAAAATGCACAGGAGCCTCTATCCTGGGACCTGAAACCAAAGGAGGTAGGCACTGATGGAGAGGGACAAGATCTAAAATAACTACTCTACCTTTGCACAGCCTGCAAAGTGAAAGCCAGGGTCCCTGTGGCAGGTCTGGGGAGGGCGGGGCCGCTCATGGGGTCCAAACTAGGGCTCCAGGGCAACTTGGCCATACCACTTGGCCCAGGCCCCTCTTGCCCCACTTGTCCTGTTTCCCTATAGACCTGTAGGCCTCGTACAGACTTAGGGCTATAGCTCTGCCTCCACTGAGCCCGGCACTTCCACTGATCACGGATGCCAGCAGAGTCCCTGCCAAATGCTGGGCGGGAGCCAGGAACAGGACTCATGGGGGTCCTGTGATGGGGGGGGATGCTTTCTCAGGAGGTACAAAAGGGGATGCCACAAAGCCTGTGCCCTCAGGAGCTATAGCAACAGGGACCAGGAAAGAGCCACAGAAAGATGTGACCTCATGGGCTTCAGCCCACCAAGAGCAGGTCTGGAGCTGGGAAAAAACAAGTTCTATCTTCCCCAGAACAGAGAACCAGAGAGTAAAACAAACAGGGGAGGATAGTTGAGATGGAGGGCTGAAAGCAAAAATCTGTGCGTTCCCAGTGTCCTAAGGGAGGATGGCAGAACAATTGGAAGTGAAGCAGTTAGCATAGCTGTAGAGAGAATTTGTCCAAGATGAAATGCCCAGCAAAAGGCTGAAAATACACTTTGAAAGACTCACGATTAGATGCCACCAAGTCAAAGTGTTTTTAAATACAAGAATGGAGAGACAACCTACAAGCATTGGGGGGAGTCAAGGGGCACCCCAGTGACCCCAGTTCTGGGCACAGGCAGGCGGAACCCAGTAAAGTGGGTCTGGAGAGGAAAAGCGTGAATCCTAGGAGACCATCTGCCCCTCTATGTGCGAAGATTGGAGGCTAGTGCTAAGACAAGACCCCATATGTCCTAAGTAAGAAATCTGTAATACCTCATCCATGCCATGTGGACACAAGGCAGGACCGTGATCTCAAGGACTAGAGTGGCATGGTACTAGAGGACTGGCCTCAGCTCCATGGCTGCATATCCTCAAAGCCTAATAGAATCACACATTGTTGGGGCAGAGCCAGGCCAGCATAGCCTTGGGAGCCATCCTTTCTGCTCCCCTCCCTTCCAGGAGGAGGAAGCCTCCATCTACCACCACCTATTCATTTTCCTTTCCTGAGAAAGCAGGCCTGAGGATGATGGTAGCCAACACATGGGGATGGTGCAGAGGAAGGAAGAAGCACCCAGGCCCGCGTGCCCTTGTTGGTGGCACAGCAATAGCAGAAGTGCCACCTCCAGGCTAGTAAAATGAGATCAGTAAATACTGCATATCTTACCTGCTAAGCCGCTGAGTATTCCATTGCTTGCTGTTCTTAACTGATGAACTCGGTCTGTTTGAGTTAGTTTAAAATAATAATGATGCTACTCCATTCCAGCACCAACTGCATGGCTGGATTTCTAAAATATAGAGACACTGGACTGGGAGAATGACGAACCCACAAGTCTCCCTGCTGCGTGACAGAGACAGAGCTACGTCAAGCATCAAAGTGACGGTCTCATGGCTGAGAACCTCCAGGAATGGCTTTCTGTATTTTTACAGTTCCTACCAAGTGCCCTGGCCATGAGTGGTATTTGTTCTGAAAGGTCGCATCAGGTGTCGTGGATCTGTCCCTGGCAGCGAAGGTTCCCGCGTGGACCTGGCCTGAAATACCAATCTGTGGAAACAGTGCGACCAAACCCACATAAACAAATATGTCTGCCCCCTTTCCACTTCCCAGTGTGCGACATTGGGCAGCTTACTTAATCCTCTGTATCTCAGTTACTTGATTTGCATCAAGGGATGAGAAATCATAGCACGTACCTCTCAGAGCTGCTAGGAGTCCAAGAGTAGGATGATGCCTGACATGCCTCGTGAGTGTGTGCAGGCGTGTGTGTGTGTGTGTGTGTGTGTGTGTGACACAGTGCACGCATGCTGGCGGGAGGGAAAGGAGAAGGAAGAGGGGGCAATGGAAGGAGTTGGGAAAGAGAGAAACTAGTCGCGCTGGTGATCTCTATTAGCATGATCTTTATTTCACTTGGTTTTGTTTTGTATTTTAGAAAACATACTCATTTTTTTTTTGTAGGTTATGAACCTACTTGGATAAAGGAAGAAAAAAAGAGTAAAGCATCCCCTCAGTACTGCAGAGGTGATCTCTAGGAAGTGAGGTTCTAAAAATGTTATATATATTTTTTAGACATTCCTATACTTTTCCAGGTTTCTTCATTGTGCATGTATTGGGTTTTGAAATCAGATTAACAACTTCATATGAAAAAAGAGTTGCAGGGTGTGTGATCACACAGTCACAGCCAGGTGTACCCCTGAGGCAGGAAGAGTCAGGTGGGGGCACAAGAGGCTTCCAGCTGGCCCCCTTAGGGCCAGAGCCAGTGTGGATCCCAGTCCCCTTGGCATCTGCTGTTGTGTGACAGCACTCAAGTCCCTGCGTCCCCTGGTTCTCTCTCTGAGGGGTAACTGGATGATGTCGGCCACCAGGTGCCTCGCCCATGGTATTGAGTGAGTGAGCTGATCGCCCTCCTGTCCACTAGGACCGAGCCTCAGGCACACCTGCTCTCTGTCCCTGCAGGCCCCGCAGGATAGAGCCCGTGTGCTCAGGGCTACAGGCCCAGATCCTCCGCTGTTACCGCGACCACCTACAAGAGGTGCTTCTGTGCTCGGACCTGGTCAAGGCTTACCAGCACTGCGTGAGTGCTGCCCACAAGGTAAGGCCATGCCCTACCCTCCCTGCCTGCGCCCCTGGGCTGCTGGGTGTATGGGGGCAGGGCACGAGTGCTGTACTCTCTTGGCCTGTCTTTGTCTGCTAAGTCAGACATGGTAACCCCAAGCCTCTGCCTTTTGCACAGTGATAGACTCAGGCCTTCAATTTCCTCTGCACTTCCTGGTTCAGATGTTCTGCGTTGCTGATCCCATGACTGCTTTCAGATATCTGGGTTAGGAAAAGCGGGCCCAGGCACTGGGCCCCACTAGACTGGGTCCAGGAGCGGCTCTGAGTAAGCTCTGGGTCTGGGAGCATCTCTGGCTCCCATGTTCAAAGGACCAGTCATCTAGAAAAGGGCACGCATGTGCCACCTACTTCTTAACCTTTTAGCAGTTGGGGGTGGGAGCTCAGAGGAGGGCCCATGGTGCAGGGTAGGGGTCCCAGAAAGGGCAGGGACAGCCCTAGAAGAAGAGCCTCTGGGTTCAGGGAGGTGAAAGAGTGGTGTGGCAGGCAGGTGTGGCCTGCCTGAATGTGCGAGGGAGCAAAGGGTACCTCTCAGCCCATCTCTTCTGTGCTGGTCTGCAGGGGCATGCTGGCAGCCAGCCCCTGGTGAGTGGGAGGGGGTCATAGTAGTCCTAGGTCTCACACATCCCCAGCCCTCCTGCAGGGAAGCAGTGGGGTATCCTAGATGTCTGAGGTTGACTGTGGGCCTCCCCTGAGACCTGGTCCCAAGGTCTTGCCCTCCATCCCTGACCCTCCCAGCCAGTTCCCAGTCCTGTCCTCTCACCTCCCCACTGTTGCTCTTCTAGACAATTCCATCCCTCTTCCCAAGCCCAACAGTTCATAGCCCAGGCTGGACCTGGCCCCTCCCCATCATTCACTTGGGGCACCTGGCTTGGACCTCTCCAGAAGTCTGACACATTTGTTCAAAGGACTGGAGGATGGGACCTTCTTCCCATAGAAGAGCTCCTTTTGTCTGAGTAGGAGACAAGCTGCTGGAGGTAATGATGGTGGAGAGGCTGAGGCCAGAGGTCAGGTGGCCCTCCAGCTAGATCTGGCAATCTCCTCCTCAGTGGACCCGCCTCACCAGAACCCTCCTCACTTTGCTGTCAGCTTGGGACCTGGGAGGCGAAGCTGCTGCCACACTGGCTGCCTCTCCCAGACAAGGTGCAGGTGCCTGTCTGGGCTTTGAGGCCTGCTCCCTGGAGGAGGCGGTGGGACAGCCTGGAGCCCCGCAGCAGCTCCGCACGGCACTGGCTAGGCGCAGAGCCTGGGTAGATCACGATTCCAACCTGCTGTGGAGCACAGGAAGCTATGCTGCCAATGGTCCCTGCAGCACAGAGCAGAGCTAGGCCAGACGCCCTGCACCATACCACGTGGCTGTGGAAACAAGGGGCCCTCCCGCACCCCTTTATATCTACCAAGGTGCATGTGAAGGCTTGCACAGGAACCCTTGCCCTGCTGGGATCTGCAGGCCATCACCCAGGCTTACACAACATGCACCTAACTTTCTACTGAGCAAGAGACTTGGGGTCCTGCCGTGGCACCCCCTTGATTCACCACAGAGCACTCTGGCACCCCTCAGCCCCCGACCGCCCTCCCTCTCTTCTTCCTTCAGGCCCATGGCCCCAGGGTTTTCAGCCCCTCCCCCAGCAGAGTATATCTTTAACAAACACATCTCACCAATATATCTTCATTGCACTGAGGCAAAAATGTGATTATGAAGGAAGACAGATTGCATTTAACTCCAGTGTGTTCTATGTAGCTCTAGCACGCCTGAGAGAGGCTCTGGGGCACTGCCAGGCCTGGCTCCCTCCTTCCCGGCCCCCAGCCCCCATACCCCGGCGTTATTAAAGCCTAAATTGGAGACTGAGCAACTGGCAGCAGCCGAGGCCGGCCCTGCTCCCGCTGCATATGCAGCGTTCCCTCGGAAGAAGCGCACTCCCCCTACTCCCGCAGGGCCTCGGTGCACAGACACACACATTGCGCCCTTTGCTGAGATGCAGCAAGTGTTGCTGCCTGCTGCCAACTTCTGCCTCAGAAACCTCCTGGTGGAGCCAGGGATGGGGCCTTGAGCATCTCTGATAGGGATGTGCTTCTAGAAGCCCCAGGTGGCAGGAACCCTCATCTCTGGCAGACAGAGTCCTGCCTGGTTGGAAGCCCAGGGTGGGAGGCACCTCCCCGGAGCCCCTGCCAGCACCTGGGTGGTGCCTTCCAAGCCCAGGGACGTGTACATGTGTGTGGACGTGGGCAGTGCTTCGGAGGCAGGTTTCCAGCAAGAAACAGCCTGATTGTGAGGGCTCTCACACACCAGAGCACTCTCTCTGACTGGCTTCACTGAGAGAACTCTGAGTGGTTAAGTGAGATAACAGGGGAGATGTTGGTGAGGCAAGGCAGCCTTGGGCTGAGGCCTGCCCCTCTGTAAGGGGAGGCAGGGAGGTCAGATGGATACAGGGTCCATGTTAGCAGGCCGATGCAGGTGTGTGTTGGGTGGGCACCAGGCACGGAGGTGAAGAGAGCCAGTCCCAGGTCTCAGGGACTGGCTGGGGAGTACTCCTTCCATTGAGCAGTGACACTGATGGGGCATCCCAAGAGCCAGGGGCCCTCTTGGAGCTGAGGCCTGGAGGATGCACAAGGGTCCCAGCAGAGTGAGCGGTGACTGAACTATGACCTGTTCTCCTTTGTAGGGGTGAGGAGCGGCTGGCCCTGGCAGTGACTTGGAGCCCTGAAGAAGGAACCAGTTATGGGACCACAGTCCACAGCCCCCTAGGCCATGGCCATTTTCTCCTGGGTGCCTATGGATGCCTCTGTGCTTGGGGCTGCCACGTGTGTGAAAAATAGAGTATGTGCCACTGTCCAAAAACAAATAAAGCAAATAAATGTCTTTGTTTTCAGTCATTCTCTCAGCTGGCAGACAGCCACTGCTGCCTCCTCTCTTGTACGTACCTGGGCTGGACCACGGCAATGCAGGCTGAATAAAACAGGCTGTTTCCCTTGGGGAGCACCCAGCCTAGCAGGGGACACAGATGTGGAAACCCACGATTATGCTGCAACAGCAAAAGGCCAGCCAGAAGTAAGTATGAGATGCAATGAAGGGAATGCAGTTCTTTCTAGGGATGGAACAGAGTGAACAGGCCAGCTTCCTGACAGAGGTGCTGTCTGAGCTCCAGTGTTGAAGCCGAATGGAGGACTTGCTGGGCAAGCCAGAGGCTGGGTGAGTGAGACCCTAGATGCCCGGCTCAGGGGGCAGAGAGCATGAACAGCTGGGCTGTGCAGAGAGCAGAGTGGGGGCTGGAGGGGTAGCAGGGAAGCCAGGCCATGGCATTGGGGGGTCCCTCTGAGGCCACCATGGTGGCTCTCGGTGAGGATGGGATCAAGTGGGGCTAGACTGAGTGCCAAGGAGAGCCCTGTGGGCACTCACGGGCATTTTAAATGGGAGACAGGTGGGCCAGGTCAGGGGACAGAGGTGAAGCTTAGGAGCTGAGATTAGCATTAGGGTACTGTAGGGGAGGATCAAGCATGACTTCCAGATCTCTGGCTTAGGTGCTGGTGATTCTAGGGGCTGAAATGAGGGACACAGGGACTGAGAAGAGCAGAGGACAGTGGGGTTTGGGATGGCTCTGCTCAGTGGGTGTCCACACACCAGCCCTCCAGTCCTTGACCTTCAACAGGATCCCTGCTGAGGCGCCTTGACCACACCCCAGTTGCACCCAGCCTGGCCCAGTGCTGTGTGAGGGAGGCAGCCAGAGGAGTTTTGGGCAGGGCTTCTGATGCACTCACTGCTCTGCTGGTGACCTTGGATTTCCTGTGAAAGTTCCTTTGGAGAGCCTCTAGCCATCTGGAGCTGAGAGCCTGGATCTTGACTCGGGCTTTGCAGCCCAGGCATCTCTGCTCATCCCCAAATTCTCACACACAAAGCTAAAGTTGAGGCTGGGGCTTGGCAGTGTCCTATTGTCTGGGCAGGTAGCACAAGGCAGCTTTGTTCAGCCAAGCTACATATTGGCTGAGAGGAAAAGAGCTTTGGGAGATGCCCTCTCTCCAAGTTCTGGGTCAGCTTGCCAAAACACACAAGGAGGCATTCAGAGGGCACACTGAGGTGAACAGCCCCTGTACGTGGCAGGGGACCCTTGCCCCAACCTCCTCCCAGCCTCCTCCAGCAGCCCATGGAAGGGCTGGCCCTTTGTAAAGCCAGCATGGGAGGAGCAGGGTCACAGGTCACCTGTATTGTTGACCTGAAGTGACATCAGAGCCGTCCTTCAGCTGGAAGCTGCTAAAGACCTTCCCAGACTCCTTCAGAAGCCGCTGGCATCCACGGCTTTGCCTACCTTCCCAGTCCCACGGGAATATCTCCGACTCCGTCCTCCCACCCAGGAGTCCACTGAGGGCAGCCATCCATGCATGTGTATGTGTGTCTTGTGTGTGCACATGTGTAATGTGTGTACAGGTGCACGTGTGTATATAGATGCGTGCACGTGTGTGTACACGTGTGTCTGTGTGTACAGGTCTGTGTGCTTCTGCCCATCTGTGTGTGTGTATACAGATGCCTTTGTGTCTGTGTACACTTGTGTGTATGCAACGGTCTATACATGTGTGCTGTGTTTGCACAGGCTGTCACCACGCTCACCACCTGCTAATACTACTGGGCTCTCTCCACCTGGATCTCAGCCATTTCCCCAACTTCCCCCGAGTCAGAACCAAGGTTCTCTTCTCAGATCCCCACCTCTTTCCTACGACTGGAGACTAATGGGTGTTTGTTCAGAGCCATTGTATCATTGTGTTGACATGTGAAGGGGAAAGGCATGTGATCGAGCTGCAGGCTCTCTGTGCGTGTGTATGTGTGCACGCGTTTATGTGTCTCCTATGTGGACAGCCCTTCCACATGGCCATATGGGTAAGAGGTGTGTCCAACACTGCGTGGACCCGGAGGCAGACATTCCTGGGCTCAGGTCCCAGCCACGTGGCTGTTGAAAGGGAGTGTTAATACCCATCCTACCTGCTTGCTAGGGGATTAAATAAGGTGTTAGCTGTGACTTCCGGGGTCCAACCAGGAAACCCAAAAGCACTCCCATTATTTAAACATTAGGAGCTGTATACAGGAAATTGACCACAAAGAAGACAGAGAAGCTGAAAACCCAAACAGAATGGTGTGACAGCCCAGAAATTAGCTGACAGCGGGAAGTTCACATCACCCAGGGCTTCAGGGACCAAGGGAAGAGGCACGGTGACCCAGTGGAGGCTGATAACACAGGAACCCTGCTCACTCGAGCTGGAGCCACTGAAGGGGCACTGCTATACAGGTGGTGGCTGCTCGTGGCCTCTCCTCTCCTCCCATCTTCCAGCCTCATTTGTGCTTCCCGTTAGCTGAACCTAGCTGGAAGTGGAGGGCAAGGCATGGCCCTGGCCCGCAGAAAGGGCTTCGGCATGACTCGGGGCTGCTGAGCGAGCACGTGTGCCTTTCCTCAGGTGCGCATATGTTGTGGGTACAGATGGGTGTGTACACATACCTGTGCATGCATAGAGCTTAAATTGGCATGTGATGGACAGCTTCCAGAGGAGTACCAGTCATCAGCCCTGTTGGGCACTCCCCACGTGCTAGGTCCTCTCACACCCTTTGTAAATGCTAGCTCTGTGGGGTAGGGCCATTGCCGCCCCAGCTTTTCAGATGAGGAAACCGTAACACAGAAAGTGGAAGCAACTTGTCTAAGAGTACACAGTATGCAGTGCTAACACTGCCTTTTTCTGGAGCAGGGGTCCTGACTGTGTGCTGGGCCAGGCCCAGGGACTTCCGTCTAGAGGCTTAACTCTACCTTGCTCCAGGGACCTAGCTGAAGGGGCCAATCCTGTACCTTTTCCCTTGTTTAGTCCCCCAGATGGGAGTGTGGACCCTGGCAAAAGGTATGGCTGGAGTCCATTCCTTCCAACGTCATTACTGACCTGGAGAGGCCCAGCAATTCCAAGGTAAGGTATGAGCTGGTATCATCAAGGCAGCAGTGAGTCCCAGGGCAGGATCTCTTGGAAGGTGCTCATTCATTGGCCTGCCCTGTCTTAGCCACATGCCACCACCTCATCCACCCGCGAGTGGGTACAGGGATCACTGCAAACATCCCAGGCCAATCCAGGTGGCTGAGGTGGGAGTGAGAGCAAGGCATGAAAGAAATGTCCAATGTGCCCTGGACACAGGAAAGTCAGAGTGTCACACAGATGTGGAGAAGACCCTCCACTGAGGCCATTGCCAGAAGGCAGCTCACATGACCTCTCTTGGGGACACGTTTGGTGAAATGCATCAGAGGCCTTTTAAAGTGTGCAAATTCACCAAAACAAAACAAAAACCACTCCTCCAATACCACTCCCCCCCCCCCGCCACATAATCCACCTGTGTGTTGTTTACAAGAGATCTCACCTGAATAAGGGCACAGGCTAGTTGAAAGCAGAAGTACAGGGGCACCTGGGTGGCTCAGTGGGTTAAAGCCTCTGCCTTCTGCTCATGTCATGATCTCAGAGTCCTGGGATCGAGCCCCGCATCAGGCTCTCTGCTCAAGCAGGGAGCCTGCTTCCTCCTCTCTCTCTCTGCCTGCCTCTCTGCCTACTTGTGCTCTCTGTCAAGTAAATAAATAAAAAAAATCTTAAAAAAAAAAAAAACAAAAAACAGAAGCACAGAAACAGAGGCATATCAGCAAACTCTGAGAAGGCTGCAATGGCTGTGTTACTATCAGCCCAGACTTTGGGACAAGGAGTGAATGCGCAACAGAGCCGGACAGTTCAAACACTAGCAAGGATGGCAGGCAGGAAGACTTGGAAATCCTAAAATGTGCATGCATCTCACTTGGCAAAGTAGACGAAGCAGGACTGACAGAACGAGAAGGGGGGAGAGCTAGATCCACAGACATCACCCATGACAGGGAGCTCACACGCCCTCTGCCTGGTGAGCCTAGATCAATGGCTCTAAAGGAACCCAGCGTGGAAGCAGGCTCTGTGTCCTAGGATGTTTGTCCCGGCCTTTGCACAGCCTCTGGGACACCCACTCCACAGCATAATGTGGAGATTTGGGGCCTGGCCTTGGGGCCAGACAGACCCAGCACCTGCTCCAAGCCCCTGGTCAGCAGCTCCTAAGCCCCTAGGCCATTTCCTCTTCTGTAAAAGGAAGACAGTCATAAACGCCATCCTCTAAGGAGGTTGTGATGACAGGTATCCCATGGTTAGTTCTCTCTAAATGTGAGGGCAGAGGACCTACCACCCAGATCCCCTTTAGGGTCAGCTGTGGGCAGACAGCCCTTGCTCCCGAGTCCTCTCCCTCTGGAAAGCACCTTTGCTAGGGAGCCACCCCACCTGAGTCACACCCCAACAGCCCAAGAGATGTATCCAATTACTCCCTGATGGGGTAGGTGTAGAGACCCAGCTCCCATGCCCCAAGCTAGAGCAAGCTAGCAGAGTGTTCTGACCCGAGAGGTGGGCATGGCCTCATCGAGGCTGCTTGGCAGCCCTGCTAAAAGAAGCGGAGGCTTCTTCCTCTTACCCAGAAGTGTTGACCCCAAAGACACTCGAAGAAACATCCTGTAGGCTCATCTCTGCCTCAGAATTGGCTTCTAGAGAAACCCAAAGAGTTAACATTGTTCACGTTATCATATCTTAGGTACTGTGAAAACAATGGCAATATCTGCTCCATGCCCCCACGGGCTTCTAGTCTAGCAGGAGGAGGTAGTAGGAGTCATGTCATAATTCCAAAAGACATCAGAGGTCACTTGTGATGAGGCCCCTAGCGACAGCCCCCTGGGAGCTCTGAGCTCAGGGTGCTCAGGCTGTGGGGGTCAGGAGGGCTTCAGTGAGGAGGCTTAAGTCCTAGTCTAAGGACTGAGCCAGAGTTGGCCAGGTGAAGCCACTGCTTTGTTTACTGTAGTATTTATAGCAATGGCAAAATATTGGAAAAAATCTAAATGTCCAACAAGAGGGGGTGTGTGCTTTAAGTAAAATATGCTATCCGTAAGAGAGACTGTAGCTGCTAACAATGGTGGTATGGAATATATCAACATGGAGCTCTATGTACTCTCTTTTAAGAAATCAGTATATTACAGTGTGAACCCATTCTTTGGATGAAAATAATGTTTTGTTTTTTAATCACTGACTGTGTTTCCCATTGCTCTCTACTGACCTGAACATTTTACTAGTCCCCAGGTCCTGTGCCCTCCCGAATGCACGTGGCAGTATGCCCTCCACAGCCTGGGCCTTCGGGTCAGGGCGGCACACGGCCATCTCTTCCCGTGGGCTTCTGGACCCCTTGGGTCAACCCTTTGGCAGTCATAGACGCCATCCTTTAAGGGTTGGTTGACACCAACCCTGGGGCTAACCCCTTTGCCACCCACCAAGCAGGGGCAGTGAGAGGGACAAAGCCTGCTAAAAAGGAGATTTCAGTAGTGGGGTAGGGAGGGCCCAAAGTGTGCCAGGAGGGACACCCCCAGAGACAGTGGCAGGAGGGGTCTCCCTTAGTTATTTCTATTTTGCACAGCCAGTGTTGGCATTGAATGCCTACGGTGTGCAGGCACTGTTTGAGACGCTGGAGATACAGCAATGAGGAGGAGGGGAAGGGGAAACCCTGCCCTCCAGAGCTTGGAGATCTGGAGGTAGGGACATAGAGAAGAGAAAATCAGTGATAGAGGATGCTATGCAATGGAGGGAAAGTATGGGGGCTGGGAGCACCAGGAGTGGAGGGTTCCTGTTTCCTGTGACGATAGGACACACCTCTAGCCCCCACTCCCTGGGGCTTCCCACACCCAGACAGGGCAGCTGCCTGCATCTCCCCAGCCCCCCCAAGAACGGCCAAATCCAGGTTGCTCTTAAGGAAAAACACTTCCACTTCATACCTGATAACCTGCCTCATTAAATTTAATGGGCTGGTTATTCCCGTTAAATAAACATCACCTAATTATGAAAAACATATTTGCTGAAATTCAACTATGGAACAGATAAACCAATTACATGGTTATTCAGCCTCAAAACACACTCAATAATGAAGCAGGGTGCAGACCACAGTAGGGAGGGCTAGTGGAACACTTGGAATCCAGAGCCCCCATTTACCCCCCACCCCCACATCCCCCGTCCCGCTTTGGAAGCTTGGCTGGCCTCAAGAATGCCAGTGTCCCTGAGAGCCAGAGTCCGGGCAGACTGGAACCCAGACTGGAGCCGCCTCAGCCCCAGTATCAGTTAGGACCCCTTTTTCACAAGTGACAAAACCATAGCTCAAACTGACTTCAGCAAGAAGAGTGTGTTGGCTCATGTGATTGGGAAATGCGGAAGGAAGCTTCAGGCATGGCTGGATCTGAGAGCTTACACACAGTGATGGGGACCTATTCTCTATCCTTCGATCTCTTAGCACTCTTCCCCTCTGTGTCACCTTCGTTTTGGGGTTTCATGATTGGCCCCAGTGAGCCTGACCTTGTGAAGAGAGTTTCTCCTTCCCTCCAGCTCCAGTTTAGGGTTTATGGGCAGATAATAAATTGCTCTAGAGCTGACAAAGTAATATCAGGAACCTCTCAGGGAAGGCAAATAAAAATGGAAAAAATGCCCCACATCCTTATGACTCATCAGGGAAATGCAAGGGAAAACCACAAAGAAAAACCTCTGCACACCCATCCAAAGGCCAAAAGCACGAGGATGGACACTACCAGGTGTTGGTGAGCATGAACAACCGCTGGGACCCACGGACACTGCTACCAGGCATGTGAAGTATTTAAACCACTTTGGAAAATGGTTTGGCCGTTTCTTATGAAGGTAAACATCCATGCAGCAGGTTTACTCCTAGGTTGCTATTCAGGAGGCTGAATATGTATGTGGTCTAAATGGTACCTGGATGGATGTTCAGGCTGTTTTATTCACAGCAGCCAAAGAGTTAAAGGAGTCCAAATGCCCATGGACAGTAGGAAGGGCAGGGTATAGTTTAATCATACAAAATACTGCCCAACAATGAAAAAGAACTAGAGCTCCCCATAAGGATACGTATGAATTTCATAGACATCTGGAGGGAGACGAGCTGGGCAAGGAGCAAACACTGCTCTTAGCTTCCTAACAAATTACCACCAACTTAGCAGTTTGTGGCTAGCTGCATGCCTTCTCACATGTCCCTGGGTCAGGAGCCCTGGCACAGCTGAACTGGTCCCCTGCTCAGGGAGGATCTCACGAGGCCACAATCAAGGTGTGGTCAGGCTGGGCTCCCACCACGCTCACCTGGCTGTTGGCAGATCTCATTCCCTTGTGGCTGGAGGCTGGAGGCCATCTCCTAGCTTGTGACTGTCACAGGCCCTCCCTCAACGTGTTCTCACTTCTTCAAAGCCAGCAAGGGAGTTTCTTATAGGACCTAATAAAATCACAAAAAAGACAGCCCTACACCTTTGCTCTATCCTAAAAGCAAGTCATACACTGGAGGGGAAGGAGTACACAAAAGTGTGACTCACTGAGGGGCACCCCAGGATGTGCTGCGACTGCTAGATGATTCCATTTGTAGGAAGTTAAAGAGGGAGAAGAAGGCGTTTCTAGATAGCCCTTGTGGAATAATTTCCACAAATCTGTGAGTAAGAGGAGAGAAAAAGAAAAAAAAAAAAGAAAGAAGGTTCAGAGCTAGGTGTATAGTTTGTATCTTTTGAGAAAACAGAGAGGCAAGAATATCCATGGGTGTTTGCATTTGCTTGTAACAGTGTAAGATATCTCTGCCAGGACACAGGGAAACTGGTAACTGTTTTTCTCCCAGAGCCAGAGTTGGGAGCTCCAGAGGGAGATTGACTTTTCATTGTGTATCCTTTTGTGCACTCTGGGATTTTTTTTTTTTTTTTTTAAATCATGAGCATATATTTTAATATTTAAAAGTCCTCTTTGAATTATTTAAAAAAAAAAAAAAAGGCCAGACCTCGTGAAAGGTAAAGGCTTCTAGAGGCATCAGCAGCTGCTGCATTGGAGAGGTTGCCCTCATCCAACCACCCCCCTGCCCCCCACATCCCACCCTCAGTTTACAATGTTCAGGGGAGAGTGAGCTGTCAGTCTTGTGACCCCAACAGGTGAAATAATTTGCCAGGGTCATCTTGGCCAACTGGTTGGGAGAGCATACCTGAGAATACACACAGAGTAAGGCAGAGCCAAGAAATAGATGCCAGCTGATGTCATTGAACCCCTGGATCCAGCCATGCCTGAAGCTACAGACCTCTTTGGACCTTACAGAGAAGCAAGTCAGCAAATGTCCCTTTGGATGAAGCAAAGCTAGACATTCGGCAAATCTGATTCTGTCCATTGTTTATGTCTAGTGATGTTGTGCTGAGGTCCAAGGCCCATAAGCCCAGGGCTTCTCCAGACCAGGCTGGTGGGTGGATGCTTTAAGGTGGCCTTCCCAGAGGAGGAGGAGCCTGTGCTGGGGGTAGCTGGGTAAGGTCAGTATGATGACTTCATGGGAACAGAAGGCATAAGCATCATGTGCAAAGCTCATGGTGAATTAGGGAAATTACAAAGATTGCCTATGACAAAGCATGGAGCAACAGGAAGAGAGGGGGTGGAGGGGGCGAGTAGTATGGCCAGGGCTGCTGCAGAGGCCTGGTGTGCGGAGGTCAAGAGAAGGGACCGCAGAATGCTCAGCACGTCCCCTGGGATATGTCACGTCACTTCTCTGTTCCAACTTCCTCAGCTGCAGAATGGAGGCAGTCACAGCCCCTCCCTGCCTGGTGGTGGTGAGGGTTGAGAGAGGTGCCTCAGGGAGAGCTCTCTGCCTGGGGATCCCCGTATGTTTTCCCCAGTCCTCACAGTGGCCCTAGGAGCTGCTACCATTTGCCCCAGGATCCAGGAAAGGTACCAAGAGATAGACACATGATGAGAGCAGAGTCCTGCGACATAGGAATGGACTGGGCCCCCAAAGCTTCCACTCTTTTGGGTGGAGCCCCAGCTGTGATGGGGCCATTCCTCCGAGGGGAGGGCTTTGCCAAGAAGGATGTCTCAGACATTTAGGTCAAAAAGACTGCCCAGAAATTCCAACTCTCTCCTCATCTCCAACTACCATCTATGACCCTGACGGCACCCCCAGGACTGACAGTACGCAGCCACAGAGGTGTGCGTGGGCTGAGGCATGGCCTGGAGGTTCTGAAAGGGCTCTCTGGAGACAGGTCCGGGATCCAATGGCCAGGAGAGGATGTCTCCCAGCCAGACCCTCAGACACATGAGGCAGAGTCCCACCTTCCCTGCCATAGCCTCTAAATTCCCCACAGAAACCATGAGAGAATGAATGGTTGCTGTTTTAAGCCATTCGATTTTAGGGTGACTTGTTACAGCAACAGTTAGTGAATACATACCACAAACCCTTATAGAATGTTGGCCTTGTATACTCCTTATAAGAAAGAACAGGCCCCACACCTGGCGCTCAGTCCTTTGGGCATCTGACTCTTGGTTTCAGCTGGGGTCATGATCTCATGGGTCATGGGATTGAGCCAGTGTCGACTCCAAGCTCAGCACAGTCTGCTTGGGATTCTCTTTCTCTGCCCCTCCCCTCACTCATGTGTGCCCCCTCTCTCTCTCCTCCCCCCACCAAATAAATAAATCTGAAAGAAAGAAAGAAGGCAGGGAAGTGAAGGGAAAGGAAGGGAAAGATGAAGCCCAGTCTTCATGGGACTTCCATTTGGTGGGGCAGGGTTAGGGGCCGGATGAAAATAAGCAACTTAGAAAACATCAGGGGAATTAGTGATATAATGAACCTCACTGGAAGATGTGACTTGGGGGGCATTTTAAATCGGGGAATTGGGAGTTTCTCCAAAGAGGCAACATGAACTCTGCGGCCTGGGGAATGAGGAGACAAGGTCAGGAGAGGGAGGATGTGGCAGGGTGTCCTTAGAATTTCCTTGATGGCCTTTGCTGTAGGTGAGGTCTGGGCTGAGCCCAGTGTGGGGCCCAGACAGAAGCACCCTGCTGTGTGTCCCCTCCCCCACCCCACCTGGTCCAACCTGCCCCAGCCACAGGGTATGAATAAAGGAGGCCACAGGGAACAGGCTCTGCTCCACAAAGTTGTGCAAGCATCAGAGCTGGCCCTGGGGTAAAACCAACAGCCAAGGATTGTTGTGTTTTTTTCACTTCTTCTTTCTTTTTTCGGTTTTGGGATTTTTTGGTTTTTGTGGGGGGTTTTTGTTTTGTTTTTTTGTTTTTTAAGTAGGCTTCACACCCAGCACAGAGCCCAGTGCAGGGCTTCAACCCACAACCCTGAGAGCAAGACAGAGCCGAGATCAAGAGTCGGACGCTTAACCAAACGAGCCAAGGAGGTGCCTCTTTACCTTTTCTTTTGAAATAATTATGATCTGTAATAACGATAACTTCTCAGGAAGTTGGAAAGATAGTACAGTGAGGTCCCATGTATCTTCTCCTATGTTGCCCCAGAGGTTATGTCTTCTGTAACTATAAGACAATACGGAAACCAGGACAGTGACATTGACAACGATATATGTGTCCAGTTCTGTGTAACTAAGTGCTGGGTAACTAAGGCTGAGACTAAGATATAGACCTGTCCCTCCCCTTAAAGATCCTCTCCTGCTTCCCCCTTCCAGTCACAAACCCCCAACCCTCCCTCACCTAGCCAGATTTTCATCTGTTCCCCATTTCTATAATTTTGTCACTTCAAAAATGTTACATAAATGGAATCATATTATTTGCATTTTCTCTTACGGTTTAAGTCTGCCATTTTACCTGTTTTGTTTGTAACCTGTGGTTTTTTTTTTTTTTTTCTTTCAATTTTCTTTTTTCTGCCCTCCTATGGGTTACTTGAACACATTTTAGAATTCCATTTTGGTTATCTGTACTGTTTTTGAGTATATTTTTTGCATAGATTTGTAGTGGTCACTCAAGGATTACATTCTATATATGTCCTTACCACAGCCTACTGGTTTTTACCAGTTTGTGGAACGTGCAGAAATCTTTCCTGTCCTTACAGCCTGTTCCCCTCCACCATTTATAATGTAATTACTGAGATGCTCCCTCAAACCACTCTGGGACATGAGACACTGATATAATTTTTGCTTCAACAATCCAATGTAATTCAGAAGCTACAGAGAAGAAGTCCATTGTCCTTTCTTCCTTCCTGATGCTCCAAGAATCCTTCTTTTATCATTTTCTTTCTATTTAGATGGCTTCCTTCAGCCATTCTTTCACAGAAGGCCTGCTGGTAACACATTTTCTTGCTTTTCCTTCATGTGAGAGTGTCTTGACTTCTCATTCTTGAATGACATTTTCACAAGCTATGGAGTTCACAGATGGCAGTTCTTTTTCAGGCCTTAAAAATGTCCTTCCATGTCCTTCTGGCCTCCAGGGTTTTTGGTGAGGAATCCTCCATATGCAAACTATTTAACCTTGACAGTAAGGTGTGTTTTCTCTGTTTCTGCTTTCAAGGATTGTTGTCTTCAGTTTTCGGAAGGTTGCTGATGATGGGCCTTGGGAGAGGTTTCTTTGGGTTCATACCATTTGGGGTTTGTTCAGCTTCTTGAATCTGTAGGTCTTCTGCCAAATCTGGGAGGTTTTCAGCCATTATTTAACTTTTTTTTTTGTCAGTCTCCCCACCCCACCTCCTTGTCTCCTCTCCTTCTGGGACTTTGATGACACAAATGTGAGCTCTTTCGTTATCTTGCACAGGTTCCTGAGGCTCTGAGCTCCCACCCCAATCTACTTTTTCTCTCTCTGTTTTTTGGACTGGGTAATTTCTATTGTTCTATCTTCAAGTTCACTGATTTTTTCCTCTTTCCCTCCTGTTCTGCCATAGAGCCATCTTTTATCCCTTTTTATCCAATTACTGTATTTTTAAAGAAACTATAAAGTATCTATTTGGTTCTTTATAACTTTAATTTCAGTCCTTGCCTCCACTGACCCCTTGGTGCTGGCATCTGTTGACTGTGTATTCTCAAGCAAGTTGAAGTTTCCCTGGTGCTTGCTAGGAGGCAGAGATGACTCTTCCAGAGGCCACAGCCCTGGAGAGAATCCTATGCTTGGGACATCATCTGTACACACAGAGAAGCAGTTAGGGTCCAGAAGGCCTTGCCTGCCCTTCATACAGGCTTGCTTATTTTGGTAACCATACCTGGGTTTCCTAATGCCACCCTTAGCTCCAGAGGGGTCCCTAATACCCACCTGCTAACTGCCACATTCTACCTCAAGGCCACAGTGACTGGTTCAAAGGGGCTATATGATGAGCTCATCCCACCGAGGCTCAATGCTGGAAATTTTCTTGGAAATGTTGGGAAGTAAGTACCTGGAGCTGCTGAGGCCACCACTTAGAAGGCCTGTGTGGGTGTGACCCAACTGGTAACCAGGGGAGCTCTGGGGAGAGAGCTCCAGGGCCCAATGGCCACTCTATGCCTAAGATCCACACACACTCAACTGATGCTCACCTGAGCCAATACATGTCCCTTGGAGCTTAAGCCCAGTTGTATGTCTGTCACCTGATATGCAAAGCCTGACTGGGGAAGGCAGGCCAGGAGCAGTTGGCCTGGGAGAGACCGAGAAGGCTATGGCTGGGTCCCAGCAGCCTTTTCTTCAGAATGCCTCTTGCTGGGCTGAGCCCCTCTCTTATCTGAGGGGACCAAAGTCGTGGAGTGTGGAGATGGCTCTGTGCTCAGCCCTCCATGAGTATCACCTTGTCTCTGGTCTCTTGACAGACCTTCCCATGTCCACGCCGGGCCCCCAAGCCCCTCTCTTCCAAGTGGCCAGAGTAGGCTTGCCAGAATATATACAATTGGCAGCTGCTCCTCACCCCCCTTAGCCCACAGCAGCTGCCAGTGGGCCAAGTCTGATGACATCTGCCCACAGCAAGACACCCCACTGTGCTGCACGCTTGGGGCCAAAACAGGCTGGGTATTCTCCAAACGTCAAGGAACCCCCGGGGAGCACCTGCTCTCTGCCTGCTCCCAGCATGTATGCACATGTGCACTGACCATGGGGGTGGTGGTGGAGGGGTTCTATGTGTGGACAGAATCCCCTGCAGGTTCTGAGAAGTGAAGCACTCCTCCCTCCTTCCCCAGATCCCTCTAGGCCACAGCATGGAGAGCCAAGTGGGGAGGGGCCGGGTAGGAACTGGTGACTAAGGAGGGTCCCCATATGCTCAAGGCAGGAGGTGGCAGGCATGAGAGAAGTAAGAAATGAATGGGTTAGAAATATTTGGGGATGGGGCGCCTGAATGGCTCAGTCGTTAAGCATCTGCCTTCGGCTAAGGTCATGATCCCAGGATCCTGGGATCAAGTCCCACATCAGGCTCCCTACTCAGAGGGAAGCCTGCTTCTCCCTCTCCCACTCTCCCTGCATTTCCTCTCTCGCTGTCGCTCTTGGTCAAATAAATAAAATCTCAAAAAAAAAAAAAAAAAAAGAGGGGCACCTGGGTGGCTCAGTGGGTTAAAGCCTCTGCCTTCGGCTCAGGTCATGATCTCAGGGTCCTAGGATCGAGCCCCACATCAGGCTCTCTGCTCAGCATGGGAGCCTGCTTCCCCCTTTCTCTCTGCCTGCCTCTCTGCCTGCTTGTGATCTCTGTCTGACAAATAAATAAATAAAATCATTTAAAAAAAGAGAGATTTGGGGGTGCCTTGCTGGCTCAGTTGGTAGAGCACGTGACTCTTGATCTTGGGGTCATGAGTTCAAGTCCCATGTTGGGCATGGAGCCTACATCTTAAAAAATTGTGCAAAAAATTATATATATATATAATTTTACATATATATATATATATAATTTTTTGCACAATTTATATATATATTATTATATATATTATTATATATATATTATATATTATTTCTGAGCTGAGGGTGAGGGACAGGCAGGAGTCAGGAGACTCAGGGCCAGGGATCAGTGGTCATACTCCAGAAGCCTGGTGTGCCCAGGACCCACTGTGCTCCCGCAGAGACTCTTCCTCACCCATCAGCAGTGGGGGCCTGCCTCATGGAGAGAAGGCACCCTTGAGTCTACTTTTGCACAAAGCTCGGAGTTGCCAACATGCAGATGCGGCCCCTGGAAGTGCTCCAGTGGCGGGAACGTTGGAAAGTACTGAAAGAGCCTCCTCACCAAACATTCCAGATCAGAACCACGTTTGCACAAATTGTTCCCTGCTGTCCAATGACTCCCATGCCCCCTTGAACTGCATCAGCACCCAGAAGCAAAATCCGCACAGGAAACCCAGAGAGGGAGAACCCAAGCAGCCCAGTTGACTTATGCCCCCCATGTGATGTGGGATGAAGAGCAGTGGCTACAGACCTGGGGGCATACCCCAGCTCTGCCTCCCCTCCTTTCCTGCATGGGATCCGGGCCTTAGCTCAGAGCAAAGCTTAGGCAAGTGTGCAGCTGGGTCAGATGGGAGCCCCAGAGTGCAGAACCCCGTGCACTGGACTCATCCCAGCAACATTTACTAGCTGTTGTCTCTCCAACAAGCTGTCCATTGGGGTCTTCTCCCTGTGTTCCTGCTGGATTGTTGCCTTTTGCTTTATTGATTCTTGGAGTTCCTTCCCTAGCCCACATCCACAGCTTTCGTGAAGTGTATGTGTGTGTTGCAAATATCTTTTCCTAAGTCCCGGCTTGCCTTGCCATTTCCTCTTTTGTAACTCTTGGTGAACAAAAATGACCAATTTTAAGTAGTCAAATTGATCCATATTTCTCTTTATTTCTTTCCTTTTGACATCTTGCTGAAGAAATCCTTCCCTTGTCCTGTCCATTGCCTTCTGAAAATGCTTCAGTTTTCTTCATGGCTCTGGGGCATAGGGTCCACCTGGAATTGATGGTCTGGCATGATTCATGAACATTACATAGTCCAATTTCCATCTTGAACAGATCTTGCTGCCACTGTTTGGGGGAGTAGACAGAAAGGTGACATGAGCAAGAACGGGGTGGAGTGGGATGGAAGGAAGTGGTGTGATCTGGAACAACATTTTGGAGAGAAACCACAGGGCTGTGGGAAGCAGGGGACATGGGGGAGGGAATGGAGTGTCCAGGATAACATTGGGGTTCCTGGTTGGGCAACTGGGGGATGTGTGTGTGGCGTGCCCAGCTAATCATGAGCTTGACTGCCACCCAGAGCCCAGTGTCCCTCTTGAGGTTCCCTGGAAAGAGTTGGAGACAGGGAGCCGCTCCGCGAGGGAGAGGCCATGGATCTTGGGGACTGTGGAACAGAGTGAGAAGGGCCTTGAACAGTGCCTGCCCCGGTGGCCCTGGGGAGGACAGGTTGGCAAAAGAGCAGGTAAGAGGTGGGGACAGCCCAGAAGCCAGCAGGCAGAGACAACCCAAAGCAGGGATAGACATTTTCTCAGGCACGGTGTGGTGTACACACACACTCACCCTGAGGAGCAGGGTGGGGAGGTCTCCTACATGCATTTCACGCAGGAGGAAAGTGAGGCTCTGAGAGCAGACAGGACCTACTGTGTATTAACTAGCCACACCAGGATCCTCACGCAGGTCTGTGTGGCTCAGAAGTCCATGAGGAATGAAGGCTCTTGGGTCTTGTTTGCCACCTACAAGCTGGGCAACCTGGGCAAGTCACTTTACCTCTCCTATTTCAGTTTACCCATCTGTAAAATGTAGCAGAGCCCGGTGTTGTCAGCACTATGTTAGTGCTTGCTAAATAAAACAATGGACAGGACCTTCGAAGAAGATGCTCTCTCCCATTTAGGGACACGCCTATTAAAGCCACAGTGGAAAACCAGTATGTACCACCAGCTGGGGGAATCTCAACAGTGATGGTAGCAAGTGTGGGTGAGGATGGGGGGCTGCTTGGACCCACTCACACTACCGCCGGGAGTGCAAACTGAGGCCATCACTTGGGAAAATTGTTTTTCTGGCATCTACCAAACTAAACATACACCTACTGGGTGACCTGCCAGCCCAGCTCTGGGTCTTAGCGAGCTGCCCAGAGACTGCACGAGATGTCCATCACAGCCTGATGCACAGTGACCCACAAATGGGGACCTGTGTCCATCAGCAGGAGGGGGAGGCACTACAAAGCAGCGAACAAACTGCCTACTGGAAGCACGGGCTGGCCTGGGCCTTAACAGCGGGAGGATCGCTTTTCTAAAATGTCCCAACACAAGCACAGCGAAAGCAGCATGCCATCTGGGACGCGCGCACAAAGGGTCGAACCCAAAGGAAAAGGAAGAAAAGACGAACTCAGAAACTAGGATAGGGGCTGTGCGAGGGGAGGGAGGGGAGGGACGAGATGGGAGGGCCCCTTGGCCGGGTTTGAGCTCCTTGCTGCGTTCCCTTTCTCAGCCCTGTGCAGTGAGGAGGTGTCCTCTTCTGCAGGGATGACGTAGGGTTCACACACAGCCTTTCGGGCTAAGTCTCCCGCCGCTCCCCCGGCCACCGCCAGGCTTTCCCGTCCTGTCGGTTCTGAGCCCCTGTCGCCGCGCCTCCCTTCCGCGCGGGGCCTTCTGCGGGGCGGCCTCTCCAGGGCCCCGAGCTCACGCCTCTCGGAGCGCGCCACCGCCGAGCGCCCGGCACGGTCAGCGGCGATCGCCTGCCACCCCGCCAGCTCCCGCCCCTGCACTGCCTGCCCACCCCGCCGCGGTCGAGGGCAGCCGGGTTGGCGACCCGCCACCTCGCCACCTCCGGACCCGGGGCGGCCTGTTCCCCCGGCGGCGAACGCGCCACGGGCGGGTTGTGCGCCGTTTTGCTCACCGCGAGGGTGCTCATCCCACCTAACCGATGCGGTGGCGGAAGGCCGAGGCTCCCGACCCACAGCCCTGCACGACCCGGGGCAAGGCGCATACCCTACTCGGGCCTCAGTTTACCCTTGTGTGAATGGGAGCTCTATTCTTAGGCCGGGCACAAGGAAGGCTGGACCATCCTTGGGGACTCGGGCTCAGGACGGCCCCGGAGGTTGGATATCCCCGGGGACGCTCCGCCGCTGCCCCCGCGCAGTCATTAAGGCGGACGAATGTATCGCCCTTTGAAGACGTGCGGTGGGCCCGGGTCAGAGCGCAGCGCGGGACAGAGCGCCCTCTGGAGGCTACTAGCAGCCCCGCCTCCTGCGCCCGCCCCGCCCCCGAAGGCCCCGCCCCCCGGCCTCGGGCAGCGCATGCGCCCGGCGCGGCGCTCCGCGGGCGGCGAGAGCGAGGCCGGTCCGCAGCCGCGCGACGCTCGGCGCCCCATTCATGCTGGGCAGCGGCGGCGCGGCCACGCAGCGGAGCCCGGGCGCGGCGGCGGCGGCCTCGGCCTGGGCGGCCTGCGCGGCTTCGGCGGCCCCGCGGCGAGGCGGGCGGCGGCGGCGGCGCGGGCGACGGGGCGCGGCGATGGCCGGCGGCGGGGCGCGCCCGGGGGCAGCCCGTGAGTAGGGGCGCAACTTTCCCCCGCCGCGCGAAGCGTGGCTGGGCGGGGGTCCCGGGCGGGGGGCGCGCCGGGGTGGGAGGCGCCCACGGACCGGAGCGGGGCGGCCTCCGGCCGGGGCGCGGGGCGTGCGGCCGAGCGGGCAGGGGGTGTGCGCGGGGGACTGCGGCGCGCGTGTCCGCGGGTCCGCGTGTCCCTGCGGCTCCGGCCGGGCGCCCGCGTGTGTCCGGGCGCGGCCGTGGCGCCGGCGCTGAGCTCGTGGTGTCCCCCGCCCGGCCGGGATTGGACCGCGGCCCCAGGCCCCGCGCCGCCGGCCTCTCCCCGCCTGGCCGCCCGGTCCGGCCCGGCCGGGCCCGGCCGCCCGGCCCGCCGAGCTCGGGGGGTAGCGCTCCGGGCGGCGCGGCGGGGGGCGGAGGCCGGCGCTGCCCCCTCCTCAAACGCAGGAGAGAAAGTTTGCGGCGGCCCCAGCAGGAGGGCCCTGGGGGTGCCCAGGCCGAACCCGGGGCTGGACCGCGGACTCCGATCTCTGGCCGCCGGCAGGGCCAGGCTGGGCTGGGCAGGCCCGGGCCGGGCTGCACGGCTGCCTGGGCAGGGCCGCGGGGAGCCGGAGGAGGTCGTGTGGGGCTCCATCCTCCGCTGGCCCTCGGGGCGCTGGGGTGGAAGTTGGAGCCGCTTCCTCGGGACCGACGCCCGCTCCCGCCCCCTCTGGCCCGGGGTGCCGGGAGATGGGCGCTGGGTCCGCCTCTGGCCCCCAGGGCCGCTCACTCGGCCTGGGAGGGGGCGGTGCCGGTGCCGCCCGGGAGGCCGCTCCGCTCCATCGGGCCTCTTCAGCCTTCCCCTCTCAGGGCCTCTCCAGGGTCAGCCCGCTTCCCTCCGAGGCTTCCGATTGCTTCCTGGACCGTCCCGGGCCTGGTGTGCGGCGAAGCTGGGGGTGGTGGGGCTGATTCGGGGTTGCCTTGGGGAAGGGGGAGCGGGGCTCTAGGGAGGCCCCTGCTCGCTGTGATATCCCAGGTGCAGCCCGCGGAAGGGCGGTGAAAGGGGCTCCAGAGGCTGCTTGGAGCTGAGAACTGACCCTGGCTCATCTTTGGGGTGCGGGTGCCACGCCCCTTGAAAGAAAGGGGTGTGTGTATTGGCGGGGGGATGTGGACCTGGCTTCTGTTCCCTAAGCCGGGGCTTCAGCAGCTTACTGCTGCTCCACCTCTTTCCCTGCCCAGACTGGTTGTCTGGGGGGTGGGGGGGTAGGGGGCTCAGTCTTTGCTCTTCTGGCCCTTGGGGAGCGTGGCCCAAGTCTTCTCTTCTCCCTGCTGGTTTCAGGAGAGACCAGGTGTGGCACCAAGCAGCCAAGACTCTGCCCAGCCCTTGAGGAGCACCCAGTTCCATGCCAGAGGCAGAAGAGAAAACCAGCAATTCCCTCTCAGAGCCAGGCTGCAAATCAGCCTTGGAGGGTGGCACGGGGAGGGCCAGGAAGCACATTGCAAGCAGAGGGGCAGCACAGGCAGAGGTCTGGCAAGTGTCTGTGTTGCTGAGGTGTGTGCTTGTGGTGGGAGACAAATGAGGTGCTGTGGACAAAGCAGGTAGCCCTTTGCTGGGCTTCTGCACCCCCAGATTGTTGCCTGTGTGTTCTGATCTCTCAGGAAGATCCCCGTGTCTAGAGCACCTGTCCAGGAAGGAAGGGTACCTCCGGGAAGTCCCAAGTGCTGGGCACTTTTTCTGAAGACTTCAGTAATTCCAGATCCTGGTTTCATTGGACTTGTGTAGTGGGAGAGCTCAGGACCACCTCCTAGGGCCTGTATTGCGGGGAGGTGGGTGACAGTGCAACTCTCTGCCCTGGTTGCTAATGGGCTACCTCTGGGCAGGATGGCTGCATTCCCGCCCCGCCCCCACGGCCCCTTATGCCCCAATATGCCCAAGTCTCAGAATGATCCAGAGTGCGAAGGCAATGGAGATTGGGCTCTCCCTCAGTGAAGAAGGCTCTGAGGGCCTTTGTTTCTCAGGATAAGGAGTGGTGGTGGCTGCTGGGTCTGGAGAAGGAAAGGGGATGTTGCTGCTCTCTGTATGCTCTGCTGGGCGGCCAAACCCATCCCTTTCAGGAGCGGAGCCGGCCGTGCTGTGGCCCCATCTGCTTCTGTCCTACCGGGCTTGGCTTTTGGGTCATTCTTTGGAATACAGGGCTCAAGGGCCAGAAAGGGGCTGTACCAGGGTCAGTCAGCAAGTGGCCTCAGGGCCAAGGTGACCCAGACTGGTAACCCTCCCTGGCTAACCCCTGGTTGGCACACCCAACATCTGTTGAACACCAGTTCAGCTTCTCCCTTCCCAGTCTGGTTCATATTGCCCCCCCCCCCGCCCGGCACAGCCCACTGCCCATGGCAGGAAGCTGCAGTCATTCTCACTGCCCACTCTACATGGTCCAGCAGGTTCCAGTGCCCGGCTTGGATTCTTGCTGCTCTCCTCCCCACCAGCTCCCAGTGTGCCTGGTTCTCTTAGAACAGGTGGAAAGGCCCTCTGGAGGAGCCTCCCTGGACCACAGTGGCCAGTTCTCCCCTCCCAGCATCTGTCAGTGCTCCTGTCCCCCAACC
Source organism: Mustela putorius furo (assembly GCF_011764305.1). NCBI lineage: Eukaryota > Metazoa > Chordata > Mammalia > Carnivora > Mustelidae > Mustela > Mustela putorius. Next base: position 17,632,885 of record NW_025422002.1, on the reverse strand, counting down.
CAGGTCAGCGTGGTCCTCCCTAGCACCCAGGCCCGGCTTTGGCACAAATGCATTTTTTTCTGGGCAGATCAGATCTCTGTGGGACATGAGCCCCAGCCAGTCAGCTGGCTACCCATGTTTCTATAGGAGCATGGGATTTCATCCTTTTCTGCTGGGTGACCTTGGATCTGAGCCCTAGGCTCCATAACTCTAAGATAGGGGAAGTGACTGAAACGTCTTCACTGGCCTTTGTGAGATGGGGCGGTGGGGGGTGGGGCATGAGGGACCCAGCCCTGGACTTGGGATCCCCCTTCCCTGGCTGGCAGTTCCACGGTGTGGCCAGTCCCTTCCCAGCAGCCCCTGTTGGGGGTGAGAGGGAGTGGGCCCAGGGCCAGCCGGGAGTTTGGATAGTGGCTTCTTCAGCCGGGTCTCTCCTGTTTAATATAAAAAGTAGGGCCCGTAATTGCATTAAGACGTGTATAATTATCCCGAAGGAGGGGAGAGCCCAGCCCCTGGTAATTGCAGGCCTGCTTTGAACTGATAAACGGTGAGTGATTCATGTTTTCTTTGGAGTTCACTTGCACTCAGCTTTCAGCCCAGGCCCTGCTGACACTGAGGAGCCTGTTCCCTGGCTCCTGAGCTGGGGACAGGGCTGTGGGGAAGGGCTGGGGACTCCTCTTTTGGCTGGCAGCATAGGTGACTGTAGTTCTTGGGGTGATGTCTGGGTGGAGATCCTAAAAGAGAGGCAGATGACAGCCAGCTGGGAGGGTCTTGCAAGGCGTCACAGCCGGGTCCACTTACTATGGGATCCTGGCTAAAGCCCCTGGCCTCCCTGAGTCTCATTTTTCCCACCTGAGCCATGGGTATTGGTCTGCACTTGGCAGAGGGTGAGTGGAGAGTGGACAAAGTGAAGAAGTAGGCCTTGCTTGGCCAGGATCCACTCATTTACTCGTTTGTCCACAAGCCCTGGAGTCAGCTTTGGGAGAATGCAGAGAGCCGAGCCCCATTCTCATGGAACTGCTGTTCTTGTGGGGAGAGCACAAGTTTGGGAGCAATAAGTAACAAAACCGTTTGCAAGTCCTGTGCCGCGAATTAAAACAGAGCAACTAGCTGGGATGAAGAGGCTGCCACCTGCTGCTGGCAGGTCAGGGCAGACAGCTGAGACCTGATCAGGGTGTGGCAGGGAAGGGAAGAGCATCCCAGCAGAGGGAACAGCAAATCCTGGCTGAGGGCAGAGGTGCCCTGTGCTGTAGGGGCAGACATGGGAGCCCAGAGATCAGTGGGCCTTGTCTGGCAGCCTATTGACCTGCGGCCAGCTCCCAGCCCAGACTTTGCAGTAGGTACCTATCTTCTGGGCCTCAGCTTCCCCCAACTGTAAAATGGGGCTGCTGGTCTATGTGAGGGACATTGTCTGGGAGCAAGGAGCGTGTGAAGCCCTGGCTGGCACCAGCCTGTGTCTGGATCGGGTGTTGCTGTGTTCGGGCTCCTGGAAGGGCTGGGCTGAAGCACCCGCATCTGGCAGTGTCAGTGCAGGGCCGTTGCTGACACCAAGAGGGTACTCCTGCTGATTGCATGCTTCCACCTTCCCCTTTTTGTCCACAAGAGAGGAGCTCTGATCGTTCCCATTTTGTAGATGCAGAAACTAAGGCTTTGAAAGCATAGTGACTACTGTCAGGGCACCTTGGCCACGGAGCCTCAGTATAACGGAGTATCTGACTGCTGGCTGCTAGGCTGGGAGGAGACGAGACTCTTCCAGAGGAAGAGGTGTGTGGTCCATGGCAGAATCTGGGGGCAGTTGATCTCATGTGCAGTTCCAAAAAGTTGCCCAGGCCACTATGCGGGGCCTGGGCTGTCGGTGGGTATGGTGGGTGAGGCCAGGTGCTGTGGTTGTCCAGGTGAGGGGTAGGCAGCTTGTGGGAGACTCAGTGGGGGACCTTAGTGGAGAGTGTGACCTGGGAAGTACAAGTGGGAATGTCTGGAGCTTGGTGTGGAGGTAAAGGATGCTGGGAGCCTGATTTGATGGGAGGACAGGAGTCACTGCAGTTAGAGGGCAGCCTCTGGGCTTTGCACACTGCAAAGAGAGAGCCACTGCGGGGTGGGGTTCAGGGAGCCACCCCCCTTCCCCTTGGGAGGGCTTTCCGTTTCCTTGGAGTTGGGGTGAGGTGTGGAAAGGGAGCTGAGAGGCAGGCAGGAGGAGCCTAGAAAGGGGCAGTGCTGTGCTGACAGCATGGGGTGGGAGACTGGTTGGCTGAGGGAGGGGATAGTGGGTGGGAAGTGTACAAGGCTTGGCTTTTGGGTCATTCTTTGGAATACAGGGCTCAAGGGCCAGAAAGGGGCTGTGCCAGGGTCAGTCAGCAAGTGGCCTCAGGGCCAAGGTGACCCAGACTGCCTCCTGCCCCCTCGAGAATTGCTGTCTGTGTGGTGACGGGTCTCGGTGTCTTCATCTCCTGGTGGGGGTTCCCCTATGAGTAGGGCTCTCCAGGGAGCATGTGTCCCCAGAGCCTTGGGCAGAGAGGTGGTCACTGACCCTGGGAGTTTGGAGCTGAGGGGAGTTTGTTCCCTAGGGCATGGGGAGGCCCCAAGTCAGGAGGTTATAGCCTCCAGGTTGGGGTGTTAGCTAGGCTTCCAGTCTGGAGCCTGGACCTTCATCATTTGTCTCTCTGTTCCTGGGTCCATTTCTCTCCTCTGCCTAGGAATGGCAGGCCCAGGCATTGATGGCTGTCCCATGTTGCTCATGGGCTCACGAGCTCAGTCTTGGCACTCCCTGCCTGCAGGTCCTCAGCTTGGGGAGGGGGTCCTCTGTCCACCCCTGGTCTTCTCCTGAAAGTCAGGTCATGCCCCTGGCGGTGGAGTGCGTGGGATGTCCCAGCACGGGCTGGGCACCACAGAGAGCTCGTGGGATGATATGTGTGAACCAGGGTGCATGTGTGTGCTCGCCTACATGTAGGGGCTGTACCCACATGCACGCAACCTCTCCCACCCACTCTCCTTTGCAGGGCTCAGGCTCCTGGCCCCATGATGCACGCCTCTGCAGGACCTGAGTGTCTTGGCCCGAGGCCCCGGCCCGCCATGCCACTGCCACGTCTGAGCCTGTGGGCGCTCCCACTGCTGCTGCTGCTGCTGCTAGGGGGTGTGCCGGGGGCAGCAGGGGCACCCAGGGCCGGCGGGGCCCTGCAGCCCGCCTTCCGCACCTTCTCGGCCAGCGACTGGGGCCTGACCCACTTGGTGGTCCACGAGCAGACTGGCGAGGTATATGTGGGCGCTGTGAACCGCATCTACAAGCTGTCGGGGAACCTGACTCTGCTGCGGGCCCACGTGACGGGGCCCGTGGAGGACAACGAGAAGTGCTACCCGCCACCCAGCGTGCAGTCGTGCCCGCACGGCCTGGGCAGCACCGACAACGTCAACAAGCTGCTGCTCCTGGACTACGCCGCCAACCGCCTTCTGGCCTGCGGCAGCGCCTCCCAAGGTATCTGCCAGTTCCTGCGGCTGGACGACCTCTTCAAGCTGGGCGAGCCGCACCACCGCAAGGAGCACTACTTGTCCAGCGTACGGGAGGCGGGCAGCATGGCCGGGGTGTTGATCGCGGGGCCGCCGGGCCAGGGCCAGGCCAAGCTCTTTGTGGGCACGCCCATCGACGGCAAGTCCGAGTACTTCCCCACACTGTCCAGCCGCCGGCTCATGGCCAATGAGGAGGATGCTGACATGTTCGGCTTCGTGTACCAGGACGAGTTCGTGTCGTCGCAGCTCAAGATCCCCTCGGACACGCTGTCCAAGTTCCCGGCCTTCGACATCTACTATGTGTATAGCTTCCGCAGTGAACAGTTCGTCTACTACCTCACGCTACAGCTGGACACGCAGCTCACCTCGCCTGATGCTGCTGGTGAGCACTTCTTCACCTCCAAGATTGTGCGCCTGTGTGTGGACGACCCCAAGTTCTACTCCTACGTTGAGTTCCCCATTGGCTGCGAGCAGGCGGGTGTGGAGTACCGCCTGGTGCAGGACGCCTACCTGAGCCGGCCGGGCCGTGCCCTGGCCCGCCAGTTGGGCCTGGCCGAGGATGAGGATGTGCTGTTCACCGTGTTCGCGCAGGGCCAGAAGAACCGCGTGAAGCCTCCCAAGGAGTCTGTGCTGTGTCTGTTCACGCTGCGGGCCATCAAGGAGAAGATCAAGGAGCGCATCCAGTCCTGCTACCGTGGCGAGGGCAAGCTGTCACTACCCTGGCTGCTCAACAAAGAGCTGGGCTGCATCAACTCGGTGAGTGGGCGCTGCCCCCGGCCCCTCCCTGTCCTTCACTGCGGCGGCCACGGCCACATCAGTGTGGACCCTGCACCACTCGCCCTGGGCCTGGGGCCTGGCCATGCACTTGCTCTCTGGGCCTCTCGCCTCATCTGGTACCAGAGGATAGCACCTTCCCTGACGCCGGGGTGGCCTGAGGACCTAGGTGCTCAGTGTTTGGTGGCCGGCAGCCACAGCTCTCAAGCCTAGACCAGGAGGAGTCAGCTTGGGGTCAGCAGCTTTGCCGGGAGTGTCCTCAGTATGGCCCCAGGAAGTACGGGAGGCTGCAGGCTCAGAGAGGGTTAAGGATGTGTTCAGGGCCCCCTTGAGGTGAACTCGGGGAGCCAGGCTTCAGCCCCTCTGCCCTTGCCGCCCAGACTCCTTGGGTGGCCCGGGGGAAGCTTGGTCTGCCTAGTCACAGTTGTCCCATGCTGGGAGCAATGAGGGTCCCTTCACCCTGTCCCTGTCATATCTACCGCTGGATGCAGGGGGGCACCCGTCAAGATGGGGCCGTCCTCCATGGCGAGGCCCAGGTGTACCAGGCCAGTCCATCCTTCCATGGCCTTTCAGGGAAGGTGTATGATCTCTGTTGTGTCACTGAAGAAACCAAGGCCTGGAAGGGCAGTCCCTCTGAGGTCATACTGTGTGCTCTGTGTGCTCTGTGCCCATGGCTGCAGTCATCCCCTCCCTCTGGTCTGGGTCCCAGTCCCTGGGGGTGCTTGGGGACCCTCAGCCCCATTCCAGCTTGGTGTCTTTTGTTTCATATGCATTACCGATCTCTCCCCTGAAAACCTCAGGCCCTGAGCCTGCTTCAGGGGAGCCAGCTGTCCCCTTTTTCTCCCAGAACTTGCCCTCCCCCAGGCCCTTTCTTCCTCCTCTGGAACTTCAAGTGTTGATCACTTCTTGTCCCTTCAGTTACCGCTTCATAGCTGGCCCTTGCCTTTTTGCCTTTTAGGTGTGACCCCTGTTTCCTATCTCAGATGAGCCCCCCCTGTACTCTACAGCCTCCGGTGGCTGGCCCCTTCCCTATGCAGCCATCATTGGTGCATGGGCCTGGTCCCCAGGGTGGCTGGCTGCTCTCCTTCCTTGATCTCCCCTAGGCTGCTTTCTTTCTGGCTCTCCCCCACCCCACAGGTTGGGAGGGAGACCTGTGCCCAGTGGCTGTGTGGGAGGACCCCCCTGCCCAGGCACTTTGCAAGGCTTGGCTTCTCTCTTTGTCAAATGGGTCCAGGAATCCTCAATTCCCCACATCTATATGGGCCATGCTCGACCCCAGGCCCTCTGAGGACCCTCTGTGAGCACCCATCTCCCCCCGCTCACTCCCAGTTAGCTGGGGCTGCTGGCCAGGCTGGCTAGGAGGCCTGCTGCCCACAGGAAGAAGGAACCTGGGGCCAGCTGCATGGGCCCAGAGTCTCACCCTCTGCCTTCCCACAGCCACTGCAGATCGACGATGATTTCTGTGGCCAGGACTTCAACCAGCCTCTGGGGGGCACAGTCACTATCGAGGGCACTCCTCTGTTCGTGGACAAGGATGATGGCCTGACTGCTGTGGCAGCCTACGACTACCGGGGCCGCACTGTGGTGTTCGCCGGCACGCGTAGCGGCCGCATCCGCAAGGTCAGGCCTCCGGGCTGGGCGGATGGGGCAGGCAGAGCCCTGGGGGTTGTGGACAGCATTGCCTGGACACTGGGAGGCCAGGATCCAGAGCCCGGTCTGGCCATCATGAGGGGCCTCAACAGGCCCTCACTCCCCTGTGCCTCCCAGTCCATGCCCCTCCTCTGGGCCCACTTTGGTGTTAGGCGGGTGTAATGGCCCTGGCGGGGTGTTGGGGGCTCTTGGGATGGGTCAGGTGCATGAGGGGCCTGGCCATCCTGCCATCCCCGGGGGGCCTGGAGAGGCTGGCCCTGCTCTCTGAGGGTGCACAGTGACCTCCAGGGAAGGCTATGTGCAGGATGGGGGCAGGGCATGCCTCCATGGCCCCCGTCCCCTCCAGGGGATCCAGTGTCTGCTGAGGCAGCACTCTGCCTTGGTGAGAGGCCCCCGCCCTGCACGGAGACAGCAAGGCGAAGGGCAGGGCAAGGGTAGCACCCCCCAACCCCACCTACCACCGGCGGGTGCAAGGGGAACACGGTGGCTCCAGAGAGATGAGGGCTTCTCAAGATGAAAGGTGGGGTGCTGTGGGCCAGGGCCTGTGGGGTGGCTGCACCCTCGCCCTCACTAGCAGGCATCCAGCTGCACAGGGCTTCTAGGGAGCAGCACAGGAGGGCTTCTTGGAGGGGGACCCGAGGGCAGCAGCTGCCTGTGGGTCAGTCCCAACTTGGTGGGTGGGTGGGACCAGACCAGGGTAGGGCTGGCCTGCTGGGGAGGAAGTTCCTGGGGTGACCATAGGGTGGGGGTGCCTGGGAGCCCAGGAGCCAGGCCAGGGCGGGGCCTGGTAGATGAAATAACAGCTGTCCCCAGGCCCGGTGCTGACACAGCTCCCCGCCCAGCGTGTACCCGTGGGTGGGGACTGGGCCCCGGGCCAGCAAGGGCCTTGCCTGCTTTCTGCTTCTGTGCTGGGTTGTACGGAAAGGGGTGTCCTTGTCTTTGCAGTGGTGGGCTCCTTGGCAGTCACGTGCCACCGTTCCCCGGCTCTGTGACCTCTGGGAAGGGGTACCCCCCCCACACACTGACCACCTCGGCTTGCCCCTCTGGAAGTGAACCTGGATGTGTGGGCTGCAGGCTGGCGTGGTTCTGGGGTGGGGGTGGGGTGCCCACATGGTGACTGAGGCCATCCCAGGACGGGGCACGCTGGGGTGCCGTGGGGTTCTGTCCAGCTCAGGCACTCTGTTGGCCAGTGGGGGTGGGCAGCAGGTCAACTTAGACCCTGCTGCCTTTTGGGCAAGTTCTTGTGCCCTGAGCTGGTTGCCTTATGTGGCCCACCTTTCCTTACCTTATTGTTGGCAGCCTGGGCAGAAGCCCTTTCCCTTCCCAGGGGTGGCCCCTGCCCCAGGGAGAGTATTTGGGGCTGGGGGAGCCGGGAAGAAGAACCAGCAGAATCCCCCGGGGAGGGGTTGTGTCTGCTGGGGTGGGCCTGCCAGGGGCCGTGAGAGCCTCCTCTGGGGCAGGGCTGCAGAATGAAGCTGCTCAGAGACACTCCCGCAGGGTGCCCCGGAGCCTGTCACCTAGCAGGAAGCTGGGGTCCTGGGGCTGGGAGTGGCCCATTTGATGGCTGGTGACTGGCAGGCAGCTGCTAAGACGCTGTCTGTGCCCACAGGCCACCCTGTGAGGTTGGGAGAACAGGTTAGTCCAGTCCTGCCTCCCTGGCTGCCTCCCCCGCTCCAGCCTCACTCCTGGGCCCCAGGGCCACTGTCTGGGTGGGAGTTCTGTGAGTCTAGCTGGTACAGCTCTCCTCCCTCTCTGCCCTGGTCCCACAGAGGGGAAACTGAGGCCCACTGTATGGAGAGGGAGCTGGGCTTAGGCTCATCCATAAGGAAACCTCTGCTTGTTCCTTGCACCTTCCTCCTGGAGCGCTGTCCGAGGCATGGGCTCCTTCCACCCCTGGACCCGTCTGGGCTGGGTGCTGCACTGCAGGCGAGTGGATTGTGCCATTCCAGGGTATGTGGGGGTCTGCTGTGCTCAGCAGCTGCTGGCCTGGTGCTGGGATCGGCCCCTCATTGGGGAATTAAATCCGTGTTAGTTTTGAGGCTTTTCCGTAGAGGTGTGCCTCAACCTTGTTCCCTGGACCAGTCACCTGCACCCACCTGCTTAAGTAGGCGGCAGGCGGGGGGGTGTTTAGGAAGCTCTCAGTTAGTTGTTCATGTTCTGTGGCCAATTGTTTGCACCCTAATCCCACACACACATGGCTGAGATCAGGTGTGGTCTCAGCTCTCCCCCTTGCCAACTGTGTGATACTGGAGCTGGCTGGCTTGCCCCTCTGAGTCTGTTTACCCAGACATAGCATAAAGAAGACCGAGAAGATGCGCTGGCAGGGCTCAGGGCCTGATGCACGTTTGGTCCCATTCAGGAGTAGAGTTAGCTCTTCATTGTCGTGGTGCCTATCTGAGTCCTCATGACAACTCTGTTGTCCATTTGACAGGTGGGGAAACTGAGGCACACAGCGGCAGTTACATATGCCTAGGCTTACTGGCTCTAGCGTCCCCACTTATAACTACAGGCTCCCTCTTTGTCCTGGGCTGGGGGGGGGGTCCCTGGAGGGAAAGAAACTAGGACCCCTATTTCCGTGTCCTTCTCTGAGAAAGCCCAGAGTCCAGGACAGCTGCTACTCCAGGAGCTCCTCACTGTCCATGCCTGCCCTGGGCTGCCAGTTTCAGGGGTCTCTCTCCCCACTGCCCAGCACATCAGCCAGTGGCTGCCTGGCCCTCAGACCCGTCCCAGCTCCATCCAGCTCCCCTGGGTAGAATAGCTTGTCCTGTTCCTTCTGCCTGCCCATTTCTTAGGACCCGTGGCACCCTCAAACCCCACGTCACATCCTGGGACATGTCTGCTGTTGGAGGCCTGAAGCAGCTTAGGGGCTGGAGGAAGGGGTTTCAGTCTTATTTTGCTTGCCCCATCTCTCCATAACCTCCCCCAGACTCCCAAGCTAGGCCTCCAGCCTTGACCCATGGTGCAGGACACCTGCTCTTTGCTGTGCATGGTTCTCACCTGTGGCAGAATTTCTCTCCTACCTCATCCACCCTCCCCACTATGTCATCCTGACCCCAGCTGAGGGTAGGGAGCATCTCTGGCCCAGCCCAGTCCAGCGCTGTGCTCCCTCACTGCCTCTCCTCTTTTATCTGAGTCATGGGTTGGGGCCTGGGCCCTGGGGACCCCTGCCCACCACTGGGTCAGGGGCAGGCCTGCTGTGCTGACAGGCCCCCATCTTCCCCAGGCCTGGTTTTTTCTTCAGCTTTAAGAAGTAACTGGTGAGCTCTAGGGACCAGCTGGCCCTCTGCCAGGCCCCACCGAGAAGGAGAACGTTGTTGTGTAAAATTGTAGCCGATTAATTTAAGACCTGCCAACTTCAGCTGTTCAGGGCTGGCTGGGGGGGTGCTCCCTGATTCCCCTGGCCTTCCCTAGAGGCCCTGCTCACCACCTGCTGCCCTCCCTGCCAACGGAGGCACTTGTCCTCCTGGGCTGACCCCTCCCCACACTGAGCCCCAGTCCTGCATGTACCACCCTCCCCTCCCACTCTGAGTGGCCACCAGGGACCCCTGGACCCTGGCAGGAGCTCCCATGGGTGGGTTTGAGTTCCTTTGAGTCAGCTCAGGTACTCACAGCGGGTGTGGAGAGGACCTGCCCTGGACTCCTGCCAGCAGGTGCCCTGCATGCCCCGCCCCAGCCTGGAGGCCTTCTTGGACTCTCCCTTTCTGCAAAGCATATGTGGGGACAGTCCCTGACCTCTGGGCCTGGTGAGGGACACCCCCAGGCCAGGCTGGCCCTGATACCATGCCTGCTCTAGGGCTCAGGGCTGGGCTGAGCCACCCTTCTCTCCAGAGGCTGTGCCAGGGGAAAAGTGGACCCCGTCTGCCTCAACATCCGGTTTTTCAAGAGAATCCGGAAATCCATATTTTGTGTTAGATCTCTTTATTGTTAAGCATTGGCAGCTAATGGCACGTTTTTAGAAAGCAGCATGGGCCAACCCAAGGTTGCTGTGGGCTATCAGCTTATGACCACGGTGATCTGGGCTGTGGCATCGCTGGCTGGCAGGGTGCTAGGCCTTGGGGTAGGACCCACGGGACAGCCACCCAGCTGGGCTCCGGGGCTGGGCTGGGCTGTTTAGGAGTGTAGCTAGCAGGGAGGCCTGCCATGGTGCTTTCCTCCCCCGATGTTGGGTGGGCCGTGCCTCCTGGGGGCTGTTGGGAGGCCCTAGGGAGGTTGACATTACTTCCTGCATGGTGATCCTCACATGGAGGGGAGACAGGGCTGTGGCCACAGCATCTGGGCCATGGCGCTGGGGCCCGGCCAGGCCACTGTCCCTGTGTACTCAGGCCTTGGCTGTATCTGGGCCCCAGGAGCTCCCTGCTCTCACCTACCTCTTTGGCATCCCGGCTGTGCTAGTGGCTGCTGAGCATGTGCTGCCTTGGCCCTGGGCTGCCGGTGACTGGGAGACCTCTTACCCTCCAGGGGCCTCACGGCTCTGCTCGAGAAGCTTCCCTGTGGGTGCTTTTTCCATTCTCCCCAGCCCTCCCCGTCCTCATAGGATGCCGAAATTCAGAGTCCGGTGGTATTTCCAAGACCTGTTGAGAGGCAGCCTCTTCTTAGGTCCCGGCCCCAGAGCCTCTGTCCTGGGCGAAAGCCTATTCCATGCATCCAGCAGGGGTCCCTGCTTCTCGAGCCCAGGTCTATGCAGGAGGTGCACTGGGGAGAGCCCCCATGGGGCTGGGGGCAGGATGGTGGCCCTGAGAAAGATGCTGGGCAGGACCAGGCCCCTAGTCCCCCAGCTCCTCAGCCACAAGGAGTGTCACCACCTCCTGTTCTTCTGCCTGGAGCCCTGTGGATTTGCATCTTGTGTGTGTGTGGGGTGGGGGTGCCCTTGACTCCTAGTAATCTGCTCCCTAGAGACCCGCAGAGGCTCCCAGGGCAGCCTGCATCATTGGTGGCTAAGCGCCTGCAGACATTCTTGTCTTGCTGAACCGTGGGCCCTGAGTGCGTGCGGGCAGCTCCCTGTAGCATGGCGGGGGTGGGGCAGGGAGATCCCTGCATCCTGCAGGCGGCTCGTGTGTAACCAATGTCCACACGGAAATGGGATGTGCCCACAGGAAGCAACGCAGCTGCGGCCTTGCAGCCCGGAGCTTGTCACACAAAGTGCAGCAGGTCCCCTCTCCCCTGCTCCACTTCAGTGGGGGATGTCCATCCCGAGGGTTGTTTTGCCAAGGTGGGGGCTTCGTGGGGGACCGGCAGCACATCGTCTGTGTCTGTTTTTCTCTTGTTCTCTGTGAGGCTTGGCCTTGCCGTGCTGGGCTGCCAGTTGGTTCTCACCGGTCCTGACGACGGGGCGTGTGGCAGATGTGCACACAAGGGGACCTTTGGCTTAGGGCAGGTGCGGCCTTGTCTCCAGCAGGCCTGTGGTGGGCGGGGCCACGGTGTGCATGCTGTGCCCATGTCCTGTGTGTCACAGTGTCGTGGGGCTGCGTTTCTACGGGCCTTCTCCTTGGGAGTGGGGCACCGGGGCCTGGCTTATGTTTCTGTCCTGAACCTTGAGGGCTGCCCCTGTTGCCGTCTCCAGGATAAAGTATGGTCGCACCCGGCAAAGCGGCTGACTCCTGTCGGGCTATGTTTATGGCGGGCTGCTAGGCCCTGGGGCGTTTCGACCCCTGGAGCATTGCTGGTGGAGAGTGGAGAGGCCCCAGCTGCCAGCTTCTTGTCTCTTAGTTGCTGCACCCAAGGGGGGCCCTGTGAGTGCCCTGCCTCTGCCTGCCAATGATGTAGTCCCTGGAACCTGCGTGTCTGCTGCATAGTGCCCTAGGGATGTCTGTATGTCCTACGGAGGACCTACTATGCTCTTTGTGGTTCTCCTGGGTGTGGCTGGCTGTGGTGTGTGGTGCCAGAAGGGCACAGGGACATCCCATTCCCCCTTGGGTCTCACATCCCAACCCTTGGTCCCAGAGCCAGTGCTCCACGAGCATTGTTTCTTTGCATGAGAAGGCGGCCCGTGGTGGCCCGAGGCAGGCATAAGGGTCCTGCCTCCCTGTGGGGTCCAGCAGCTCAGGCCTCAGCCTGAGCAGAGGCACTTGAACAAGAATGATGTCCTCGGGTGCCAGCTGGCAGCGGCCACCCTGTGCCCGATCCCGTGTGTGTCTGGGTTTGGGGGTGGCCTCGTGAGGGCCTAAGATTAGTGTCCGCAGTGCACAGTTTCCCTCCTTATGGGCAGACAGGACCCCGACCTCCAGGACCCACCCTCTCAGGGGTCAGGGTGTGAGAACTCCCGGCATCACAGCAAGATGGGTACACAGACTAGAACATCCCTGCTGGGGAGTCTGCCAGGAAGGGCATTCCAGAAGGAAGGAACAGTAGGGCCAAAGCTCAGAGATGCTCTCATGCTTGCTGAGGTAGGAGAAGCTGCCTGGGCTGCACTGACTACCCATTATCCTGTGGTGGACACGCCTGGGGTGGACAGGTCACTGGTGACCCTGTGGTGCTCAGCAACGTGGAGGCAGGGACCTGTCCTGCAGAATTCTGGGAGAAGCTCCAGAGGTCTAGCCTGGTTAGGGGCAGGGAGCCAGATGACTGTGGTGGCTTCAGGGTTGCATCTACCTGCTCATGTTGGAGATCCAGGGGGTGAGAGTAGCGTGGGTGACATGGGTCATGAATGGGAAGGTGGGCAGTGGCTGGTTCTTGGGTTTGAGACAAGGGCATCAGTTGGAGGGTCGCTGTATGGCCTGGGGCTCATTAAATCCCAGGCTGTAATGGGCACTCTAGCCACATTCCCGCTGAGGACAGTCCCACTCAGAGATCTATGACGGAAGGCTGTGTGATCTGTGTCGCCTTGTGGCCCCGCTTTGTGTGGCCTGCACCGCCATGCACAGCCCCTGCCATGGCAGCATCTTGCCTCAGGGGTCCGGTTTCCAAGTAGCTTCTAAATGGTCTTCCCTCCTCTGCTGTTGGAACTGTGAGCTTCTGAACTCTCACACAGCCCTGTGAGATGGATTTCTGTTGGCAGAGGAAGAGACCAAAGGTCAAGGAGAACCATTGTTTATGTTGGTTGGTGTCTGCTCTTCTCTGTGTCGAGGGCTAGGCTTGGAAAAGACAAGGTTCCTGGGACCCTCCCCCCAGTTTCGCCAGGTGTGTTTGGCCCAGTTACAGCCACCAGGCCTCCTGCAAATCATGTTTTAATTACCCAAGTACTGCCAAGAGGAAATTGTTAATTGCTTTTCCAGTATCAAATTCCTCCTGGTCTTTCTGAGAATGGTCCCAGGAAAGGGCCTGGAACCTGCCCCCAGCGAGAGGAGGGGGAGATCCTGTGGCAGCTTGTAAGGGGGTGAGGAGGGGCCCAGGAGCTGGCTTTACCCTGGCCTCAGCCACAGGCCCCTGATTAGGAAGGAGAGGAGATGATGGACTCCTTCAAAGAGGGAGTGAAAGAGGCCCCTGCCCCTCACGCAGCCCCTCCTGGTACCGCTTTGCTGCCTGGGGGGCAGGGCTGGGAACAGGCTGGGCAGCTACATGTACTGGAGTGGGGAGATAGCCGTGGGGTCCCAGCCCTGCAGACAGCTCACTGCCCGCTGGCCTGTTATAACCTTTGGGGTCCTTGCTGTCTGGTCCTGTCAGTGAACCCCCATTCCACAGATAGGGACACAAGGGCTATTATCTTGGGGCATGCAGAGGAGGGAACTCTTTCCCCACCCAGGCCAGGGCCAAGCCGGGCAGCCCCCTGCCTCCGGGCAGCTAGGGCGCGTGCCGGTCTTGGCAAGCAGCCTGCACGGCCCAGACATCCTCCCGGTGCCCCTGCCCGCCCTCAGCCCAGAGAATGAGCCCTTTGTTGGCTTTGGGCTGGACGGACAGCTGACCTGGCCGGGCCACAACAGTTGGTGAGAGCCACGCAGGGATGGGTGTGGGGGCAGTCGGCTGGGCCAGCCTGGGGTTTGGGCCTCTGGGGCCAGGGGCTGCCCACCTGCCCCCAGCTGCCTCCCCATGGCCCTGCACAGGGCTCTCTTTGCAGGACCCCCTGGTGTGTCCTAAGCTCCAGGACTTTGCTGGCCTGGAGTGAAGGGATGACCCTGCTCCCCGGCCTCTGTGGGAAGGGGCAGGTGATTCCTCAAGTTGGTGGGTAGGTGTGTGGCCCACAGTGTTTGGGGTCCTGGCACCGAGAGTTTGCTGGGGGCTCTGACAGCTCAGAATGCAGGGGACTCCCTCACATATGTTGGTGTAGCAAAAAACCCTGGTTGGAGAAGTAGGCAGAGCTGGAGGGCTGGGGCAAAGGCCAGGTAGGGCTGGCTGTGTCCCCGTGGTCAGAGCCCGGGGGCGCCTGGGCCTGGTACAACCCAGCAGGCAGGCTTGGGGAGACTGGCTACCCCCACTCTGGCCATCTGGGCAGAGGGAAGAGGGGTCTTTTCTCTGCAGGTGCTGGAAGGGCACCACAGCAGAGAAACAGAGTTGGGTTTGGGGCCTGAGGTTTTTCTGTGGTGGCACGTGGGAGGGAAGGTGGTCGTGGCTAGTTGTGGGAAGTTCTAGTGGTCTTTGGAGCAAGTTTCTCAGAGCATGGAGGTGACAGCTGGATGGAGGTGGGCGGGCAGATACCAGGGGATGCCGGAAGTCTCCTGTGCCCTCCGAAAGCCCAGCTGCCCCAGGGTGGGCCATCCCCAGGTGGGTGTCCCTCAACCGGACAGCTGCGCGCTGGGGAGTGGCGTCGGCATGTGTGCTGCCAGCGGCACGTGTCCCGCCGTCCGTCCTGCCATCCTGCCTGCTGCCTGGCCCTGTGCCCACCCTGCACACCCCTTCTCCCTGGAATGCCTTCCCTGCGGCGTGCTGCATCCCTCCCACTTTGGGGGCAGATTCTGGCCCCAGGTGTAGGTCCTCTGGCAGGCCCTCGCAGGTCTCAGTTTACCCGTCTATGTGACACAGGCCCTGCAGCCCAAAAACCAGTTGGGAACTTGCCAGTTTATCCTGAGCCCTAGTCATTCGTGGGTTGGACTCCTTCCCCCCCATCTGACTGTCACATGTGTGCATGCTGGGGCCCTGTTGAGCCTGGATGATGGCTACTCACTGCACGGCATGGGGCCTGCCACCTGTGGCATGTCCATCCACTGGCCTGCTGGCCCTGCCTCCCGGATGCCCTCCAGAAATGTCCTGCGTCCATGGAGGCTGCCTGGGCGTGTGAAAGGGCTAGGGCTGCCCGGTGCTAGGCAGGTGGGTAGACAGATGGATGTGTGGCAGACGGACAGCTGGACGTGCCTGGTCCCCCCGCAGCTGTCAGGGGCCACCTGTCAGAGTTGGCACACTGCTAGCCCAGGGGCGGGGTGTTCCGGAGCCTGCAACTGGCCTGCCTCCCCGCCTGCTTTCCCCGGGACCCTGGGGAGAAGGCCTGCTCTCTGCCTGCCCCCTTCCATGCCGCAGAGCTGGTATGCCCCCTGGCTGTACCCTTCCCTGGAGTGTCTGCCTGTGCCTGCCTGGGCTATGGGTGGATGGTCCTTTAGTTGGTATCCATGGCCCGGCCCTCAGCTCTCAGCTGGGGTGGGGGTGGGGGAGAACAGACCTGGCTGAAGGGGGTTGTCATATTGAGTTCCATGTGGTGCCTGCTGGTCAGGGTGGGAGAGCCTGGGGACCCTCAAGCATCCCTGTTCTGGCACACCCCCAGCGTGCACAGGTCTGAGGTCTGGTCAGGCCTGGCTGTCAGGGCCTCTGGGGTGGAAGTCCCAGGTGTCTGGTTTGAAGGGCCATGTTGGGGCACTACGGGACGGGGCCTGGGGCTGGGAGGCCTGGGACTGGGCCTGGGCTTCTAGGTGACTGTAGGCAGCCCCCGCAGGGAGGGGGTCCAGGCGTAGGGCAGGGCTCTGGGGGAAATCCGGAGTCTTGATATGAATCAGTTGAGTTGAGACTGGGTCTGGAGATCTGGGTCCTGCTGCTGCCCCTTGCCTGCACCCGGGCCCTGCCCTCCTGACCTTCTTGTCCCCTGCCTCCTGGTCATTGTCCAGGCTGGCCTTGCCAGGCCTGGGTGGATGGCTGCCAGGGTGTGGGGATTGCCTTGTGGCCCAGCCACTCTGTGTCCCTTCTTCCTGGCTCACTGGCTAGGTCCTTGTTTAATTTTCAGAATAGCTCTGATGTGGGGAGTGGTGTCTGTCATCCCCATTTCACAAGTAGGGACACTGAGGCAGAAAGAGGGTCAGCACCCCACCTCGGTTGTACAGTTGGGGTTGTCTGAGCTGGGGCTGAGGCCTAGGCAGCGTGGGTCCAGAGGCTGTGCTGGGGGCCTTCCTGACGTCTCCCATGGCTGATGTTGGCCTGGGCCTGCCAGCTTGAGAAGCTGACAGTGGGCTCTCCCTGTGCTGGCTACCCGCCCCAGCAGGACAGGAGGTTTGTGGAGCTGGCTGCGCACAGGTTGGGGTCCTGTGCACAACCACCCGTGGGGGTGCTGAGGCTGGGCTGCTGTGGGCCCTCACCTGGCACCCCTTCCCCTTGGGCGGCTCCTGACCCAGCCCGTGGCTGCCTCCTCCTGTCCAGCTCAGGGCTCAGCTCTTCCGGGTCTGGTTTGACTTAAGCCTGCCTGCCTGGCCGGGAGGCAGCTGAGCGGATGTGGGGGGTGGCCTCGGGCTCTCAGGAATGCAGCCCTCCCCATCGCCTGCAGCCCTGCGGCAGGCAGCCTCTGGCCCAGAGACATAGCGCCCCACCCTGGCTGGCCGCCCTGGGCCCACACAGAGCAGGGGTGTTCGCTGCCTCTGCGGCCCACCCCAGCCAGTGAGGCCTGCCCTGGCCTGTCGTGGAGGCGCAAGAGAGGGGTGCTGGGCTGAGTCCCAGCCCCAGGCAGAGGTGGAGAGGGGGGCTAGCCACTTGGTTACAGCCAGGGAGGGTGGGCCTGATGGAGCAGGGCTGGCTACCTTGTGCCCTGGGAGCTTACCCAGGACCAGCTGAGCTGGGCAGACGCTGCCTCATGACTCCCATCTCTGGAAAGCCCCCTGGGTCTTTCTGTTAATTAAATACATTTGTTTGGTAAAAGCAACTAAAAATACTTGCAGCATTTCAAGCTGCAGAGAAGTGCTGGCTAATTAACGCCCGGTTTGTTTGGGATCTGGAATATATTTCCATGCTGTAGAGATGCCTGCCCTCTTGCCTTCTTGTGGGAGTATACCCCATTCCAGGACCCTGGCTTGGCCCCTCACTCCAGTGCTGCTTCCCTGCCCCGGAGTCTCCCAGTTACACTTCTCAGCCACACTGGACATGTCCCTTTCCCTGGAAGGCCCCTGCTGCCTCATCATTCCATCCTACCCTCTGCACAAATAGCCCTTCCTCTGGGGCACCCAGCCTGGCCCTAGGAAAGGTGGGGCACCTGCCAGGGGCTCCCGCCACCTCTATGCCAGACTTGGCTGGTGATGGGTGGTAGTGGGTAATGGTCATCCCCATAGTCTCTGTTGACTGTTAAAGAGGCTAGGGCAGGACCCACCTATGGGGCCATAGTTTATCCTACGCAGCCTCCTTGGGGTGGGTGGAGGCTTCAGCCTTGTACTTACAGGCCAGCCGGGGGAGGGGCTCCAGACCCCTGCCCTGCAGTAGGTGTGGGGCTGGGGCAGAAAGACTTTAGCACAGCCCCACTCTGGCCCTTCACTCCACAGATCCTGGTGGACCTGGCAAACCCCAGTGGCCGGCCAGCCCTGGCCTATGAGAGCGTGGTGGCCCAGGAGAGCAGCCCCATCCTGCGGGACCTGGTCCTTAGCCCTGACCGCCAGTACCTTTATGCGATGACAGAAAAGCAGGTGGGTGGCCTGTGGCCAGACACGTGGGGCGGGCATGGATGGGGGGCTACCTTCAGGGTGCCGGGCATGGCTGTCATTGATCTACTTCATCCATACTGGTTCTAGATTTTCCCCCATCAGCGTTGGAATTCCCATCCCCTCCCTGAACAGTTGCACATTCTCAGGAACAGTTATTTGAGTAAGTTTTATCAGAATACTGACGTCATCCGAGGGCTGAGAGTACATGTCTGGGGCGCCGAGTTCTTGGGCTGAGGCCCTGCATGGCCCTGATCCCATCTGCCCAATTGGGGCTTCAGGCAGCTGTCCCCATGGGGTTGGTGCCTGGCCTGGCCCCCCTGGTCAAGGCCCATCCATTTGTATCCCTGGCATAGCCTACTTGGAGCCAGCCTCTGCTCTTGTCAAGCTGGTGACCCCTTGGCCAAGGGGGTGGGCAGGTGGGGCAGTCTAGGATGGGTTTGGTGAGGCCAGGCCTCACTCGTTGGCCAGCTCTCATTTCTCCTCTGCTCCTCTCCTGGCCATCAGGTTATTCCAGCTCTCGGAGGATCTCAGGGCCAAGCAGGCGAGGTCAGGGTGAGCAGGACCCAGCCTGCAGCTGTGCTTAGGATTGGGGCTGACGCTCTGGTGGGGAGCTCAGAGTCCAGACGGATGGGGGAGTGACTCTGGCTGGAGCTGTCGGTTCTTCTCTGGGTAGTTCACTTGCACCAGCTTGCTTGCCTCCTGGCTGCTGTCTCCCAGGGAGAGACCCAGTTTGGCCTGACTTGGCCAAGTCAGGGTCACAGGACCGCCGTTGAATAGACCGTGCTGGAGAAAGGCCAGAGATGGAAGCTTCCCTCATGTAGGGGAATAGGGCCCGGTATAGCAGACACACAGTGATGGTGAGGAGGTGGGCTGGCAGCGGTCTCTGGGAAGGGCCTTGCGGGGGCCTGAAGCTGAGCTCCCCGTTCTGGCAGGTGACCCGGGTGCCCGTGGAAAGCTGTGTGCAGTATACATCATGCGAGCTGTGCCTGGGATCACGGGACCCCCACTGCGGCTGGTGTGTCCTACACAGCATGTGAGTGGATGGGGTGCAGGGGTGGGCTGCAGGGCCCTGGCAGTCTCTGATCTGGGGGGACCCTCATGGCCACACTGTGGCCGTTGCAGCTCCCCTGTGAGTGCCCCTGGGTCTCCCCTGGGCGAAGTTGCCTGGGACTGGCTAAGTGATGGCCTACCCACCTTCACCCCAGTAAAGACAGGGTACCAGGTAAAGCTGCTGGGTTCCTCCAAGTGCGGGTGAGGATTACCCTGCTGAGCAGGGGCTGGCAGGCTCGGGGTGCCCCTCTGGCTGCCTTCCCCCCACCCAGCCATAGCACCCTGTGCCCGCAGCTGCTCCCGGCAGGATGCCTGCGAGCGGGCCGACGAGCCCCAGCGCTTCGCCTCAGACCTGCTGCAGTGCGTCCAGCTGACGGTGCAGCCTCGCAACGTGTCGGTCACCATGTCTCAGGTTCCGGTGAGCACGGCTGCCCCAGGGGCGGGGGCAGGTGATGGGGGGAAGGGGGACCTGTGGGGCCTGCTCACCGAGGCCTCCTGCCATGGGGGGTCCCAGCTCGTGCTGCAGGCCCGGAATGTGCCCGACCTCTCGGCTGGTGTCAATTGCTCCTTCGAGGACTTCACTGAGTCTGAGAGCATCCTGGAGGATGGTCGGATCCATTGCCGTTCACCCTCTGCGCGGGAGGTGGCCCCCATCACGCGAGGTCAGGGTGAGTGTTGCCATGGCCTGGGGCCGGGACAGCCCCTGCAGCCATCCTTTCAGTCAGGGAATAGGCATGTTTCCTGTGGGGTGGCAGGGGAAGGAGCAGGTGATGGCTCGGGGTGGGGATTGCAGGTGCCTGCCAGCAGATGCCTGCACAGGCGTGCCTGTGCACGTGGTGGCAGGCAACGTCCTTGGCGAGGCCGTCCCATCGTGGGCTGGCGCCCTGGGTTCCTTGGCCCCAGGTGGCCCGGTGAATTGGGCCTACACTGCTTCTGCAGGAGACCAGCGGGTGGTCAAGCTTTACCTGAAGTCCAAGGAGACCGGCAAGAAGTTTGCGTCCGTGGACTTTGTCTTCTACAACTGCAGCGTCCACCAGTCGTGAGTGTTCTGGTCCTCCTGGCCCTCCTGGCCTGATACTCCTGTGCGGCCACATGGGCAGGGGCGGGTTGCTGGAGCCAGGTACCTGCTGCTCAGGGACAGACAGGAGTCCAGGTCCGCCCTGGTGGTGGTTGACAGAGCCCCTGGGGGCACAAAGAGCTGAAGTTGGGCGTTTCCCTGCTGCTGCCCCGGTGTGCTTGTCTTGGGGCCTCAGAGGAAGAGCAGGGGAACCGGTGACCTGTTATGCGTCCTGCCATAAGCTGGGGTCCCGGGCCTGACCTGGAGGGGACCCAGACTGGAAGGCCCCTGAGGGGTGAGGGGGGTGGCGGGAAGGCCCACGCAGGCTGTGTGGTTCAGCCACGGAGCTGGAGGCAGCTGTTTTTCAGCGGGGCCTTTGTTTATTGACCTCCAGACTGACTGTCCTGGCTCTTCGTGGGTGCCCACGGGGGACCCAGGTGTCGGTGTCAGCCAGCTTCCTCTCTCTGCCCAGGGCGGCCTGGGGTTTCTGGAGCAGGGGGCAGTGCTCAGAGCCGGAGGGGAGGGAAGGTCTCTGGAGAAGCAGGGTGGCCGGTAGGCTGGGAGGTCCTTGAGAGAAGTCAGAGGTGGTTTTCTCCAGGTGAGGTGGGTGACACAGGTGCTGCAGGGATGATGCAGGGATGACAGGGTGCCAGCCACAGGAGTTTGCATGGGCCAGAGCACAGCAAGGGCCCTGTCCAGGCCTGGGGACATGGGGGCGTGAACTGGCCAAGCTTCTGCCAGGCAGAGCTTGCATTCTCGGTGGGGAGGCGGCTGTCCACGACTGGTCTCTGAGGCCCTGTAGCGATGGCTTTCCTCCTGAATTGAAGCTGAAGTTCATTGAGCTTGGAATAGAAAATGCATTTCCACATCTGCTCCGACACATTTCCCAGCACTAATTGTCACGTGTGGCTTGGCATAGCCAGTGGTCACCTCAGTGGACACTGTAGGCTTTAGGCGTTTGCTTTGTCAGCAGACACTGGGGTGGGCTGTCAGGTGTTCTGAGTCTGGAAGAAAAGCAGTGAAGTGAGAGGGAAGCACCAGGCGGGCCTCTCTGAGCAGCAGGAGGAGCAGCCAGTGCAAAGGCCCTGAGGTGGCACTGTGATCTGCTGCCAAAGAACCAGCAGGGAGCTAGTGCAGCCCCATGTGGCCACTGGGTGGAGGCACAGGCTGCCCCAGTTTCACTGCTCTGCTCTCTTCCCGCAGCTGCCTGTCCTGTGTCAACGGCTCCTTCCCCTGCCACTGGTGCAAATACCGCCACGTGTGCACTCACAACGCTGCCGACTGCGCCTTTCTAGAGGGCCGTGTCAATGTGTCTGAGGTAAGGCCATCCGGGAGAGCTCAGGGTTTCAGAGCTGTGGCAAAACCCGAGAGCTCCCATGGGTGGCTGAGATGCTGATCTCATGGCTCATGGTGTTAGGGACATTCTCTGAGGCTATGTTGACCTGAGCCCAGCCTGGTCACTGGCTCTACTGTATAGCCTTCCAAGAAGGCCTCAGAAGAAGACCTCTAGTTGGAGGCTACAGACCAGAGAGATGCCCAAGGGATGACACAGGGAGGGGACCAGTGCAGTGGGAGCCCACAGCGGGAGATGTCTGGCTCGGCCAGTGTGGAAGTCCTGGGGACCGGCATTGTGTGGATGAGGGAAGCCTTCAGACTGCCCAGCAGTGCGGCTGGTTGGTTCTTGGAGTTGTCTGAGGTACTGCGTAGTAATTGATAGTAATTAGGTAGTAATTATTTTGGAGCCTGGGCAAGACACTGACTTTATTTATGAACAGCCAGGCTCTCAGAACCAGGACAGGCCGACCTGGGCACTTGCCAGCGGGGAGTGGGCATGCAGGGTTCCCCAGGCACAGCCTCAGGGTCCAGAGCTGGGCTCAGAAGCCAGGGCCCTCGCTTTGGCAGTGGACGGCAGTCCCGTTGGTCAGACAGGGCAGGAACGTATGGGTCCAGCTGGCTGTGGGGCATGGAGGGAGCAGAGGACATGCAGCCTGCCTCGGGGCATTCCTCACAGAGCCTCCTCTGGCCAGCCTCCACGGTCACCCTCCGGATCTTTGTTTGTCCACTCACTGGTGTAATGTCGCACATGACAGGACAGGGTAGTTGTTGGGGGCAGCCCAGGGGTAGGCAGGGACCTTGGGCGTTTGGGTCAGGGGTGGTGTCTGTGTGAGCAGGTGGTGTGAGAGCCAGGACAGTGGGCTTCCCTGGGAGCGTGGCTCATGTGGGCATCTGGGCAAAGGTGCCATGAGGGTGGCAGGGTCATGGGCAGCAGAAAGCTGCTTAGTGACCCCACGGAGGGCTGTTGTGGGCCTCAGTGGAGAAACATAAGAGGGCCCTCCTATAGGGTGTGCATATTGAGGGCTGGGTTGCAGGCAGTCCTGGGGTCCAGGGAGGTCGCTTAAGGGAGGGACTTACCCCACAGATGTACCCTCTTTAGCTGTAGTCCCAGGTTCTATGGGGACTTAACTAAGGAGTGTGACGTGGGCCAAGCTGGACCAGTCTTGTTGCTCAGAAGGCCTTGGACTCCTCACCCTCACCCTGCTTCCCACCTTTGGTTCTGGTTTGGATCTTGTGGGGTGGCCCCTCAGGAGCTGGGTGTCAAGGCGTAGCCTGAGCCAGACTCTGGCCTGATGCAGGCACAGAGGCCACACCCCAAGGGAGAGACCGGGGCCCCTGGGCAACAGAGATGGTGTCTATAGAGGGAGTTGTGAGGCTAGAGGGTGAGAGGAGCCCAGTCCTGGTGGCCAGAAGGAGCCAGAGCTGCTGGTGGTCCAGGAGGGGCAACCAGGGGCTGGGGAGGCAGCAGGCAGATCCCTGGGCTCGGGGGCTGGCTGGGGCACCTCTCTGAAGGCCAGAGAAGCACTTGGTGTGGGTGTGGGCCCCTGAACATATGAACGGTGGGCCCTACGTATGTGTCCTCATCACCCGCCTCTCCCCATTGGTGCATCCCTGCAGACCCAGCAGTGAGCGGTCAGCCGGCCAGGCTTTGCCTTGCCGCAGCCCAGGTTACCTCCTCAGGCCCCCACAACCTCGGTGGAGCAGCCCAGCCCAGGCCCGCCTGGGGAGTGCTGCAGGGCTTGGGGATTACAGCCTGTTTTCAGCATCTCTATTTAAAGCCCAGCTCAGCGTAGTTCCCGAGGGGCCTTCTCCTCCCAAGGCTGCTGCCTGCCGTGCTGCAAGGGAGCTGGGCCGTTGCATCAGTCACTGTTGCCGAGATGCTGGCCCTGGGGGCCCGGGATGTTTTCCTGCCCAGCTTTGGCTATTTTTACATGCTCTCTGGGCCCCCAGCTGGGAGCTCCTAGCCCAAGCGCCCCACACGCTCCCTCGGCTGCTTCTGCCTCAAGGGCCTTTCCAGCTGTGGGCCAGATGGGGCCCCCTCGGTGGCCGATTGGTGGGGTGGGTCCTTGAGCCCTGCGAGGGCACATGGGCACACAGTGGGGAGGCCACAGCCCAGTGGGTACAGAACCCAGGTCTCCCGCCTCCAGCTTGTCTAGCTCATTCTGAGTCCTGGGTCGCCCAGTGTGTGAAGCAGGCTCAGTGGTGCTCGCAGGCTCTGTGCACAGAGGTCAAGGCCGTGGGTAGGGCACGCCATGCTGGTGGCACCAGCCCTTCAGCCGAAGCTTTGTCGCCCCCAGGACTGCCCACAGATCCTGCCTTCCACCCAGATTTACGTGCCAGTGGGTGTGGTGAAGCCCATCACCCTGGCCGCTCGCAACTTGCCGCAGCCTCAGTCGGGCCAGCGTGGCTACGAGTGCCTCTTCCACATCCCAGGAAGCCCAGCCCGCGTCACCGCCCTGCGCTTCAACAGCTCCAGCCTGCAGTGCCAAAACTCCTCGGTGAGGCCAGGGGGCTGCCGGGCGCCCCATGTGCTGCTCAGCCTCACGGCCTTACGACCTGGTTTCTGCTCTTAGCACAGAGACAGTGCATGGGCAGGTGTGGCTGGGATGGCTCAGAAGGCACCCCTGATTGTGTTGGGGTGTGTGTCGGGGGTGGGCTGCAGGGGGATGTGCTGAGAGCTGCCCAGATACCTGGCGGGAGCACATCGTAGACATGGGAGAGGGTGACTTGGGCAGACGGGGTGAGATATGCACACATGGTTTTGCATGAGCTCTTCCAGCGTGGGCAAGGCAGCCAGGCTGCTGTGCGGGACGCCCGTGTGCCAGCCTCCCCTGTGCTTCCTGAAGGGCCGAAGTCAGGGCCACAAGGTCCAGGCTCTCGGCTCCTTTTCTGCATCCGGCCAGACCCAGAAACTGTCCACAGTGGCTGACATGGCGCATGGTACCCGGCCCGAGGGCTGGGGAGCAGCCATGTTTGGAGTCTGGAATCTGCTAGGGTAACAGTTCAGAAGCCTTTGGTCAAGTCCAGCGAGTTGAGCAACAGCGATTGCTACAGACCCACATCCTTCTCTGGTGGATGGGGGTAGTGTTGCACTGGTGGTCCTGAGACCAGCCTCAAGCTCTCCCCTGGCGGGCTCTGTGACGGCTGGCAGGCCTGGTTTCCTCATTGTTCAAGAAGGGAGTCATTAGGAGAGAATTCCAGGGGAGAGGCCTCTGGTCACAGGTGTGGCCGCCTGCCATTGGCGGTGGTTCCTTGGCCAGCAGTGCCTTGTGTGTCTGGCGGGGCAGGCTGGGGGTCACAGCAGCCTCCTGGGGGCAGGGGGCAGGTCAGCCACCTAGCCAGGCCCTTGTGGCCTGCACCTGGCTGGAGAGGTCCCTACACCTTCCTATCTATCCTGTCCTTCCCATCCCATCTCCTGATCTGTCACGCCCACCCCCGGCTTCCACCCCAGCTGCCTCCAACCTCTCTTTGCTCTCCAGGAGTCTGTGCGTACCTCTACTGCCCTGTTTCTCTGCCATCCCCCAGTCTGTCCCTGCTGTCCTGCCTTCCTCCTACCCTCCCCAGCCCACATTTGTCTTTCCTATGATGGTGTTGAAAGGGAAAAGGGAGTACTAGGGAATTTGATAGGATCCAATTAAATTCCTGCAGATAAAACAGTGATGAATTGCTTTGGGATGGAGTGGAGGTCTTCAGCTGCAGAAAGTGGGACACAGCTGGGAGTGCTGGGCCCCAGCTCCCCAGGGAGTGGTATTGTCCCCAAGCCCTGCCCAGCCTGGGGGGTGGGAGGGCAGGGCCTTCCCTGATGCTGCTTCCTGCCAGGCCAGGGCTCAGGGGCACACGTCTTAAACCTCGGGGCAGTCCTGGTGTCAGGATCACTGAATCCATTCAGCAGACAAAGAAGCAGGTTCCAAGGGGGCCAGTTGGGAAGTTCTGGTTCTGTGGTAGAGCAGACTGTAGGGGGAAATGGAGGTCACCCTGGAGGGTGTGCCTCATGGGGCTACTGGGGACAGGTTTGGCTGGAGAGCGGGGATTCTGGCACCAGGAAGGAAGCCCTGTGTGTGTTGGGGGTGTGTGCGTGTGTGTGTTTGCGGGGTGGTAAGCCAAGGCAGAACTGGGTGTGACAGCTTAGCCATCTCGGCTGGCTGGCAGGTGGGCAGCTCTGGGATTTCCGGCTCCAGATGGGAAATGCTATTTTGGGAAGGCAGAGCCCCCAACTCTGTCCTGTCAAGCCTGTTCTGGGGGGCCAGTCCCAGAGATAGCCAGGAGAGGCAGGGAGGCCCTGCCCCACCACCCTGGGCAGTGGCCTGTGACCCCAGAGTCTAGGCTGTGTGTATAGCCTGACCACCTGCTCACCTACTGCCCACAGTATTCCTACGAGGGCAATGATGTCAGCGACCTGCCTGTGAACCTGTCGGTGGTGTGGAATGGCAACTTCGTCATTGACAACCCTCAGAATATCCAGGGTGAGCTGGGCAGGGTGCCTGGGGCTCGAGGGGGCACTGAGGGCAGGCCAGGCTGACCGTGTCCCTCCCTGTAGCCCACCTGTACAAGTGTCCAGCCCTGCGAGAGAGCTGTGGCCTCTGCCTCAAGGCCGACCCACGCTTCGAGTGTGGCTGGTGCGTGGCGGAGCGCCGTTGCTCCCTGCGCCCCCACTGCCCTGCCGACTCGCCTGCTGCCTGGATGCATGCCCGTCACGGCAGCAGCCGCTGCACTGATCCCAAGATCCTTAAGGTAGGCAACCCCCCAGCACCTCCAGCCCCTGGCCGCCTCCCGCTCCCTGCCCGGCTCAGCCCGCAGTGGCGGACTGCACCGGCGTCCCAGCCTTGGCATCTCTGCAGCTGTTCCCTGAGACGGGCCCACGGCAGGGGGGCACGAGGCTCACCATCACGGGCGAGAACTTGGGCCTGCGCTTTGAGGACGTGCGGCTGGGCGTGCGTGTGGGCAAGGTGCTATGCAGCCCTGTGGAGAGCGAGTACATCAGTGCTGAGCAGTGAGTGCAGCCTGGTTAGGGTGGGCAGGCAGGGGTGCCCTGGCACCCAGGCTGGACCCTGCAGCCCGCTGAGGCCCCTTGGCATCCTGCAGGATCGTCTGTGAGATTGGGGATGCCAGCACCGTGCGGGCTCACGATGCCCTGGTGGAAGTGTGTGTGCGAGACTGTTCCCCCCACTACCGGGCCTTGTCCCCCAAGCGCTTCACCTTTGTGGTAAGCCTCACCTTTGTGGTAAGCCTCTCCCCTGCCCCCCCCCCCCCCCCCCCCCCCCCGTGGCTAGGGGCTAGCTACAGGGCAGACTGAACTCTTGGTCCTCCATCAGTCCTCTCTTCCAGCAACACCTCTGTTCTGGTCTCCCTTCCCCTCCTTGTCTCTAGGTCCCTCCTGCACACTTTGGGCCCTGCCTGTGGGCTGCATATGAGAGCCCATGTGCACCCAGGGCCCGGGAAACGGCTGGAGGTGTGAGCAGGCCTCTGGCCGGAAGGGCAGGCCTTTCCTGCAGCTCAAGGAAGTCCCTTCTTCCCATAGACTCCAACCTTCTACCGGGTGAGCCCTGCAAGAGGGCCTCTTTCAGGGGGCACCTGGATTGGCATCGAGGGCAGCCACCTGAATGCGGGCAGTGACGTCGCTGTGTCTGTTGGGGGCCGACCCTGCTCTTTCTCCTGGTATGGGCTATAGATGTGGAGTGGGGGGCCAGGGCAAGGCCTACCTTCCTGGGTGGTGGTTGGTTCAGATGGCTGCATGCCCCCTCCCGTTGCCCAGGAAACAAGGGGGGTGTGGAGAGCCAGGCTGGGGTGATCACTATGGAAACCAGAGGCGGAGAGTGTTACCATGGAGACAGGCTACCTCCTAGAGTGGGAAGGGCAGGGCAGGCAGGGTTGATGGGTGGGCGGAGCCTGGACCTGAGGGGCAGGCACAGCTGCCCTGTTTTGGGGTGAAGGGGATCCCTTGGGAGCACAAGTATTTAAAAAAAATTCTTAAGAGAGGAAAAAAAAATCTTGACAAAAGCCTTGAGGCTTGAAGTGGATAATTTTAGATTAGGGATGATAATGGAACGGCCCTTTAAATATTTTCCTGTGGTAATTATCCGCTCTCAGACTAATTATTGGTGTTTGCAGCCTTGCTGCAGGAGTGGACCCAGTGGCGGGGGGCCTCTGCTGCGCTGAAGGAGCTGAGGGGACAGGGGCCCAGGTGTAGGCAGTGACTGACTGCTGCTCACTGGGGGTCACCAAGTGCTCTCTCCACCCTGGCCAGTTCATTCAGTCTCCACATGGCCCAGGCTTGGGTTGGCTCGATTATTCTATCAGGAGACGGAAGGAGGGGTGGGAGTAGCGACCATGTGCCTGGCTTACCTTAGTGGAAATCCATGCTGAGCGTGGCCCTCTGGGAGGTACACGC
This sequence comes from Mustela putorius furo, assembly GCF_011764305.1. Classification (NCBI taxonomy): domain Eukaryota; kingdom Metazoa; phylum Chordata; class Mammalia; order Carnivora; family Mustelidae; genus Mustela; species Mustela putorius. The sequence goes on along the minus strand of NW_025422002.1, from coordinate 17,605,398 downwards.
TGAGCCCCTTGGAAGGCCTGGCCGGAAAGTGGCTGGAACAGTCAACGGGTACCTGAAGCGGGTCCCGCTGGGGCTCCGTTTTACAGGTGGGCATGTGAGGCCCAGGAAGTGCCGGTGCCTTGACTGTACCGCTGTTGGTGACAGAGCCAAGCTATTGAGCCTATCTTGTAAACAAGCCCCACACCTGTGTCCTCACCGCCCCTCCTGGCTTCTCTAGGAGGAATTCTAGAGAAATCCGGTGTCTGACGCCCCCTGGGCAGAGCCCCGGCAGTGCCCCCATTGTCATCAACATCAACCGCGCTCAGCTCACCAACCCGGAGGTGAAGTACAACTACACGGAGGATCCCACCATCCTCAAGATCGACCCTGAGTGGAGCATCAACAGGTGGGTGCCCCTCCCCCACAGCCCACCGTGAGCCCCCAAGACCCCATCTGTGCTGTGTGGTCCCTGCTGACACAGGGTGGGGCTCCTGCATCCACCTCTCTTTGTGCTTCTCCGCATGGGCGGGTGTGTGGGGGGCGGCGGGGAGCAGGACCCACATGGGTATGTGAAGACCCGGACTGTTGCGTTTCCTGGATGCAAGAGCCCAGTTTTTGTGTTGGTCACGGACACAGATTGTCTGCTAAACTCTGGGCTGCTGGGCTCTTCAGAAAGATCAGACAAATGCAGTGAGGTGCCCAGAGTCAAGGCTCTCAGGACGAGGGACCGTGTGCACCTTGAGACGTGGTTGGTGCCATTGGAAGTCCAGTGCACAGGGATTCTAACCTGCCCACTATCTTTGGGGAGCTCGACTTTATGTCTGGCCCAACCTGTGTGTGTTGGGCCTGGGCAGAGCTTCCCCCCGCCGTGACCCCCTACCCATCTTCCAGCGGAGGGACCCTCCTAACGGTCACAGGCACCAACCTGGCCACCGTCCGCGAACCCCGCATTAGAGCCAAATATGGAGGTGTCGAGAGGGAGAATGTGAGTCCTTGTGGGATCCCTAGCAACTTGTGCCACTGTGGGGTGGGGGAGGGGGTACGGAGGGGGTGGATCCTGGGGAGGGAAGGCGGCAGCCACTCGTCCCTGCTGGGGCCTGACTGTGTGGGGAGCATCCAGCCCAACATCTACACCTGTGTCCCCAGAGCTGCCTGGTGTACAACGACACCACCATGGTGTGCCGGGCCCCGTCGGTGGACAATCCCACGCGTAGCCCCCCGGAGCTGGGGGAGCGGCCCGACGAGCTGGGCTTCGTCATGGATGACGTACGCGCCCTGCTGGTTCTCAACGCCTCCTCTTTCCTCTATTACCCGGACCCTGTGCTGGAGCCACTCAGCCCCACGGGCCTCCTGGAGCTGAAGCCCAGCTCCCCGCTCATCCTCAAGGTGGGCCCCCATGAGCCTGGGGTTGGGGGGCCTGAGGGGGAGGGCTTGTGGGGCCATGGGGCTCTCTGGCTCACCCCCACCCCTGCAGGGCCGGAACCTCCTGCCTCCTGCGCCCGGCAACTCGAGGCTCAACTACACGGTGCTCATCGGCTCCACACCCTGCGCCCTCACTGTTTCAGAGACCCAGCTGCTGTGCGAGTCACCCAACCTCACGGGGCAACATAAGGTCACGGTGCGTCCAGGCCCACCCAGCCATGTTCTGGCTCCAGCTCTGGTCTCCTGGGCCCCACCTGCCTTCAGCCCACTGACCCTGCCCCACCCAGGGCAATCCTGACTCTATGGCTAAGCCCCAGACTTGCCTCTGGCCCAGAGAGAGGGCAGTTCAGCTCTTACTCAGCCCTGAGGGCCCCTGGTAGGTCCAGCACCTGCCCTGAGTACCCATATCCCCACCTGCTGCCCGCTCCAGGCCAGGGGCAAGTGCCATGGGTCTCTCAAGGGGCATGGTACCAGTGGCCTCTGGAGCTTCCAGTGGGCAAGGGACCTCCTGAGTGGCCTGTACCCCCACCCCCAGGTCCGGGCTGGCGGCTTCGAGTTCTCGCCAGGGATGTTGCAGGTATACTCGGACAGTCTGCTGACCCTACCTGCCATTGTTGGCATTGGCGGGGGCGGGGGCCTCCTGCTGCTGGTCATCGTCGCTGTGCTCATTGCCTACAAGCGCAAGTCTCGGGATGCTGACCGCACCCTCAAGCGGCTGCAGCTACAGATGGACAACCTGGAGTCCCGCGTGGCCCTGGAGTGCAAGGAAGGTGCGTTGTCAGAGTCACAGGCATGCGTGCATGTGTGTGGGGCAGGCAGTGGCTTGGGGACAAAAGGGGTAGGCTTGCTGAGGCTGCCACCCCATGTGAGCTGGGCCCTGTCCTCCCCACAATTTGGCTCGGTATTCAGCCTTTTGGTGCCTTTGCTGTACAGGCGTGGGCAGACAGGTGAGGTTCTGACCAGGGCCTGCATCTAGGCCCTGGGGTTAGTCTGGCCTCTGTGGATGATGCCAGAGACACAGACCCTGGAGCCACAGAGCTCGTGTCTGTGAGCCTGCTTGGCTGCAGGACCTCGTGTCATGTAAGACACATGACCTTTTCATGTCTCAGGTTCCTTGTCTGTAGGATGGGCATGGCGATTCTGTCCCTGGGGTCAGGCACGGCACCAATGAGCCGGGGCCCTCTTTTTAGGCCCTGAGTACATAACACACCTTGGCCGGTAGAGGTCTTTGTCTTCTAGGGGCTGTCCTGGGAATAAGGCTTCAGCCTAGCCTCCTATGAGGGGCATGTGTCCCTTAGGACCCTGCTATGTGAGTGGTGGAGATCAGCTTAGGGCCTTCAGTAGAGAGACGTCGTGTGGGCTTTTGTGCAGGGTGAGTCTGGGGCGCAGGCTGGCTTCCAGCATGGCCAGCCTGGACCCTCAACTTCATCTTCAGCAGCCTCTCCCTGGGATGCCCGGATGAGCACAGGGGGCAAGCTCAGCCTTCCTGCTGGGCCCGGCCCCACCCAGTCCCTCATGCCATGCCTGCTCCCACACCCCCCTTCCCTAAAACCTGCTCTCCTGGCAGCCCCCAGTGAGAGTTGGCAGACCCCAAGGGCAGGAGTGGGTACCCCAGAGAAGGGGATATGTCCTGGCAGGCAGGGGTCGCCCCACCTCCGTCCCACATGACCCAGAGAGGCCAGTGTGCCCCAGGCCCAGGCTCCTCCCCGGCAGAGCAGATACTGCTCTCCCTGCCCATGCACCGAGTGTGCTGCTGCAGAATGGGCAGAAGAGAGGCAGGCATACATGTCGGGGGCTGCAGGGAAGCCTGATGGCCTAGGATGGAGACCCTGGGCTGTGTGGTGGCCACTTGAGTGGGGGCGGGTTTGGCTTCTGTGTGTGCTGCAGGCTCTAGGCACTAGACAGTAACCTTGGCCTGTGATGGCCAACCTTAGACCTGCTTAGCTTCTCTGGCTGCTGCAAGGTGGCACTGCAGGGCTGGGTGACCTGGACCCTGGGCCAGCCTGGGATGGCCCCTTTCTCTTCATGGCTCCTGGCTTGCCGGGGCGGTTGCAAGGGGTGGATGGAGCCACACTCATGGTCACTGACAGGTGAAGGACCTGTCATAGGGGCTAAGAGCAACCTCAGACATTTTGCAGATGCTGGCCATAGCTCTGGAAGGCAAGTGGTGGGAGAGTTCCTGTTTGGGGCATGAGGAAAGGGACCTGAGCAGGAAGCAGGGTGTGAGGCCCTGGGAATGGCTGCTGCATGGGGACCTCGTGCCTGCAGCAGGCCTGACATTGGGCTGTTGGTAGCTTCATGGGGATTAGAATGTCCCATCCGGTCAGGACCCTGGCCTGTCTGAGAACTGAAAGGTCGTGGACCAGCCCAGCCATCCCGCAGGTCACAGGCAGGTGTGTGAGCCTTGTGTGGGAGTCAGGTGGCCTGGATGGGGAGCTCCGTGGACAGGGAGAACCTTGGGAGGGGGCAGCTGTATGCCGCGGCCAGCACACAGGACACCTTTATCTGCCAGCATGGCTTTGGGGGCAGAGGCCAACGGGTGCTGCAGGACCAGCCAGGCCGTGATAACCAGGCGCTCGGCAGCAGTGCCTAGGAGATGAAGGTCCCGGCTCTTAATTAAACCTGCCAGTCGGCCCCTAGCCTGCCTCGCGTTCCTCTGGCTCCTGATCAGATAGTGCCTCCCCCGTGGCGCTGCAGGGCAGACACCTCACAGCTCTGGAATGTTCCATTGAGGCCTGCCCTAGCCCTGCCTGCTTTTGTTTCTGAAAGAAACAGAGCTGCTCCAAGCAGGGTGGGCGATGGAGAGGGCCCAGCCCGGTGGGTGGTGGTTGTCAGAGTGGAGAGCTCAGGGGCCTGAAGAAAGCCTCCTGTCTCCTCTCCCTGGCCACATCCTCTTCTTCCCGGCAGCTATGGCCTGGGACCCAGGGCGAGTGATGTGTGCCCTTAGGTAGTAGAGGAATCCGGCCCCCAGAGCTTCCCTGCCCCCCAGTGCCAGGGTTAACTGCAGGAAGCCCCTCTCAGCCCGGCCCCAGGCATGCCACCTTCTCTGCTCTTGTCTGGTGCCTCCTGTGACCCATCCGAGGGACAGAAGTTTTGTCCACATGTCAGCGTTGGAAGGCCTGGGGGTTTCCTGAAGGTTACCCAGCCAGGGAGCAGCAGAGCCCGAGTTCAAGCCTAGCCCTGAGGGGGTGCTGCTGGGGCTGGAGGGGTACCTGCCTTGACACCTCGTGTGGCTGCAGCCTTTGCAGAGCTGCAGACAGACATCCATGAGCTGACCAACGACCTGGACGGTGCCGGCATCCCGTTCCTTGACTACCGGACGTATGCCATGCGGGTGCTCTTCCCTGGGATTGAGGACCATCCAGTGCTCAAGGAGATGGAGGTGGGCTGTCGGCTGGAGCTCACGGGGACGTCTGCCTGCTCCTGGGACCCCTGGGAGATGGCCCAGATAGGTTGGAAGGGCCCCTGGGAGGCAGGGCCCTCGGCTCCCTGTAATGCTTCTGCTGTGGTGGGGAGACGGACCTGGTAGGGGCCTGGGGCGGGGCTGGCCCGCATTCCAGCCCATCACCGTGGCTGGAGCTTAGGCTCACTGGAGCCTGCCTCTGTTCCAGTGAGGCCTTGGGTATGTCATGTGCCACAGTGCCCATTCACTGGGCCTGGCTGCTGGCTGTTGGGATGCTGAGCTTCGTAGGGCAGGGGCTCTGCTCTGTGGGCTGGGAGGTGGGGGGCCCTGCAGGAATTTGCATGGCTCTTTGGGGTAAGTGTGGGGCTGATGGCAGAATGGTGGCCCTCATGGAGCTGGGTTTTTGGTTTGTGGAGCTGTTGACGGTACTTGGGCTATGGGCGTGAGCTTGCTGAGAGGAAGAGGGCTGGACCTGAAGTCCTCTAGGGGCTCCCCAGAGGCAGGTAGGTGCCTAGTCCTCAGCTAGGAATAGGCAGGGGCTCAGCAGTCATGCCATCCAGCCAAGGGCATCCCATCTCTGCACGCTTTGGATGTGGGGGATCCCATTCCCTGTCACAGCTCTGTTGGTGGGATAGTCCCTCTTGAGCTCTGCTGGAATGGGCCTTCCTGTCACTCTGGCTCAGGCCTGGATAACCAGGGCTGCCCAGCAGCTCCCCATCCCTGGGATGGCTGCCACGTTGAGGGCTCCACGTGCTTTATCACGTCTCTTTCCTGATGTGACCATCTGCTGTGTCAGACTGAATGTTCTCTTAGTTATGAGTGTATTCTACTTGGGTCTTGTCACCTATCTGCCTGGGCTGGCAGCAGTGGCACTGGCAGCTTCCAGCATAGTCTGGTGGGGAATCTCCTGTTTTGCTGTGCATAAGAGAGAGAGTAGGGTCCCTGGAGCCAGCCGTCCCTGCACTCTACCCCCTTTCCCCACTTCCATGTCACATGGCCCTGAACAAGCCTCTTTCTCTTCTGGACTTTGTTGTCCTCTGTGGCGTGGGGACAGTGATTTCTGTTGTGAGTGCAGACTGAGACATGGCTGTGCTTTGCTGGTGCCCAGCATATGGGGCATTGAGTTCAGTTTCCTCCTAGCTGTGGGAGAAAGGCTGCAGGAGATGGTGGTTCCAGGATCCGACTGCAAGGAGGGTGGCCCTCGTTCTACACATTGCACTGACACTGGTCTGCCCCGGTCCCTGCCTGTGATGGGCTTCTCAAGTAGTTTTCTGGACACATTCCCTCTGCCGAGGACAGTTGAGGCCCCAGGACCTGTTAGGGCAATGTGTCACTCTCTTGTAAGGCCCCCCTCTGGCCCTGCCTTCAGCCTTCCTGTCCTGCCTCTCTTGTGGGACCTGGGTGCCCCTCCGGGTCTGAGTGTACCCATGGGTTGCCCCCTCTCCCCCAGGTGCAGGCCAATGTGGAGAAGTCACTGACGCTGTTCGGGCAGCTGCTCACCAAGAAGCACTTCCTGCTGACCTTCATACGCACACTGGAGGCCCAGCGCAGCTTCTCCATGCGGGACCGGGGCAATGTGGCCTCACTCATCATGACGGCCCTGCAGGGTGAGATGGAGTACGCCACGGGGGTGCTCAAGCAGCTTCTGTCCGACCTCATTGAGAAGAACCTAGAGAGCAAGAACCACCCCAAGCTGCTGCTGCGGCGGTGAGCCCAGACTTATGCCTGCGGACATGGGAGGCCGAGCCAGCGTGTTGGGTGCGGGGACCCTGCCCCAGGCCATGCCACTTCGGGCACCCAGCGGCACCAAGCCAGAGTGGTCCCACTCAGAAGCTGGGCTTTCTGGGGCAGAGGGCTGGGGGTTTCCAAGGCAGCCCCTTCAGCGCCCTTGGCGGCGGTGGGGCGGGCACAGTGGGCTGTGGAGTCAAGCCCCCACCCCTGTCCATGTTGTGCCCCCAGGACTGAGTCAGTGGCAGAGAAGATGCTGACCAACTGGTTCACCTTCCTTTTGTATAAATTCCTGAAGGTAGGTGGTGGCTGAGGAAGAGGGAACATCCGAGATGGGGTGTTGGGCAGGCGGATGGGCTCAAGGGCATTAGAAGGGAGAGGGACGGGCAGGGGCGGGTCTCAGCAGGCACTCCCCCAGGATGTGTGTCCTGTTAGCCTCTTTCCTCCTCCTCCTCCTGGAGGCTGACCACTCCTCACCCAGCCCCGAGGCGGGGGCAGACACCCTAGAGGTGGTGAGCATTTGGCTGAGCTGGAGTTTGGACCCAGACCCACGTCTCAGTGGCTAAGCCCATGGCCTGGGGCCAGGGATGGAGGGGATGTTTGGGCAGGGGCTTCTGTGTGGCCAGCACTGGCCAGCCCCAGCCTTGGGGGCTCTTGTTGGTGACTTTATTTTGCGAGAGGGTGGCCGCCTGGGCCTTCTCTGTTGCCTGGACAGGCCTCCACCCTCAGAAGATGAGCTCTGGAGGCCCATGGCCAGCCTCAGAAAGGGGTGGAGGCTAACTACGGGTCCAGGTGGGTTTTGTTTGGGGTGTGAGTAGTGAGATTGCTTACTCACCATTTAGAAATAAAGGTGATTCAGACATAAATGTCTGTCTTCCCTTAAAATCTGAAGGCTTGGCAGGCAGGCCCGTAGTCTTGAGAGGTGGAGGGTGGCGGGGCCCCATTGTGGCCCAGTGTGCGTGCTTTACGTGTGCTCCTGCCTGGTCTCTGGTGTCTGGTTGAGGCCCTGCAGGTGGCCAGGGTCATAGGCAGTGGGGCCCAAGGGCCATGGTATGGGCTGGCACAGGTGGACTGGGGCTCACTTAGACTGTGGTTGCTTCTTGGCTGTGGACCTCAGCTGCCGGGGTTCTCACTGAGTCGAGGATAGCGGCGGACCCTTGGAGGTGCCTAGGGCATGGTCTTACCCTGAGTTGGGGGGAGGTGTGAATGGGGCACAAGGGCAGGTAAGAAGGGGCAGGAAGTCAGGTGGATGAGGGACTTGAGCACAGGTATGAAGGAAGGGAAGGAGTTAGCCAAACAAGGGGAGAAAGGCCCTAGAGGTGCGTGCCAGCTCCAACTGGGGGGAGCCAGGGCTTGTCCCGTGGGGCCCACGATGGGAGGGGATAGCAGCACGCTCAGAATCCTGTGCACGTAGCAGGTGCCCTATAAGCACGTTACCGTTGCACAGAACTGGTAGCCAGTGACAGACTTGTGCCCATCTTGTGGAAACTCGCTTCTGTGCTGATTGCAAAGGGTACTTACATGCTTGTAAAATGGTGCTCTGTAAGCCAAGGGAAGCCCTGCCTCTGTTCCTCCCTGTCTGGACCTGACTCTCTGCCCCCAGGAAAAGGGGGCTCATTCTGACATCTGGTCTGAGAAGCTGGACTTGCTGTGTGAGTGGGACTCTGGAGCCACAGACGGACGGATGGAGTGCATGGGCCTGGTGCCATCTGAGGGTTGTGCTTTAGAATCGCCATTGGGGCTTGCTTTGTGGAGGGGCGGAGACATGGGGGATAATGAGTAGAGGGACAGGGACAGGGAGGCCACGTTTACTCAGAGCACCACTTCTTCCAATTCCTGTTTGCCCCTTCACCATGCACATGAGGGAACGTACTGGGCCTGAGGGGATGGCCCAGGGCCACGAGGGGGCAGGTGACCATGCTGGGACTCCCTGCCCGTACCTGCTGTAAGACCAGGTGTCTGAGACTTGCCTGGGCTGCCTTTGTCCACAGCAGAGACCTTGGGAGAAATTTCTGGTTGTAGGGACAAGTGGAGGCAGAGGCTCTGAGGCGAGGACATGCTGAGCTGTTGGAGGTATAGGCAATGGTCTTGGTGGCCACAGTGTGGGGAACCAGAGGGAAAGTGGTCAGAGGCAGGGGCAAAGCGGAATTGTGCCAAGTGCCGGGGGCCCCCTTCAGGGCATCTTGGCCATGGACTTCTGTGTCCCACAGTGCTGGACAGTCGCTGCTCTAGGTCAGTGTGTCTGCACCCATGGTTGCATTGGCTTACTGCCTTCCAGTGATGGAAGGAGGGGCAGTCCTCTGCCTGCCGGGCTGGGTCCCAGTTGGGTGGGCCTCCAACATCCAGCTTGCCACCTTGGGCAGTGCCGTGAGGCCTAGGGTCCACAGTGCCTGGGGCTGTGGGGTGGGCCCAGGAGCCTAGGCTTTGTCCTGTGTGTGGTGCTGGCTGCTCCTCTTGGGCTCCGACAAGCGGGGTTCTGGAGCACAGGCAGGAGGCTGTGGTGCTGGGCCCACTGAGGCCTGAACTGGGGAAGCTTCAGGGGAGAGTGTACCAGCCTGGGTCTTACTTGGCATAAACCCAGCTTGGCCACGAGGCATTTCTCTCCGTGTGCTCCCGGCCCTAGTGGTTGAGGCCGCGCTAGAGTTTTCACTTGGAAGCTCATAGGGGCAGCTTGAGTGGCCCATTTATTCTCTTGCACTGTCTTCATGGGGCTTTCAAACCAGGGTTCCGCTTGCCTCTTTCATTGCGGGAAGCTTGCACACAGCTGTGTGGGGGGCGGGGGGGGAGCAGAGGCGGAAGCCCCCAGGTATCCTGGACACTGCCTGACTCACCTGCCTGCTGCAGGAGTGCGCGGGGGAGCCGCTCTTCATGCTCTACTGCGCCATCAAGCAGCAGATGGAGAAGGGTCCCATCGACGCCATCACGGGCGAAGCCCGCTACTCCCTGAGTGAGGACAAGCTCATCCGGCAGCAGATCGACTATAAGACCCTGGTGCGTGCGAGCCCAGCCATCCCATGCAGCCCTGCCCTCCCCGTGCCCCCTAGTGCAGCGTGTGCCCCTGGAGAGCCAGGGTTTGATACGGCCCCCTTCCCTGCCCGCAGACCCTGAACTGTGTGAACCCCGAGAACGAGAACGCACCTGAGGTGCCAGTGAAGGGGCTGAACTGCGACACGGTAACTCAGGTCAAGGAGAAGCTGCTGGATGCCGTGTACAAGGGTGTGCCCTACTCCCAGCGGCCAAAGGCTGGGGACATGGACCTGGGTGAGCCTGGCTGCGGCTTGGCAGTGGTGCCACTGGGGGGCTCCGGCAAGTTAGCCATAGGGGGTTCTGTGGGAAGGGCTGTGCTCTGGGCTAGCTCTGGGAAGTTGCTGCTGGCCAGGGTAGAGGGGAGAAGCAGGAAGTCCATTTCAGGAGCCACTGTCCTGCAAGGGAGAGAGGCAGGGAGTGGGTTCCCATGCACCGTAGGAGCTGAGAGGCTGTCAGAGCTGGCATCGGGGGCCACTTGGCTCATGAGCCAGACAGGGGCATCTGCAGAGCTGGAAGGGCTAGAGCAGGCAGCAGAGGTAGAGGGCCTGGGGGTCCCGTGGTAGCAGTGACCAGAGAAGCCAGAGCTGGGGCCTTAAATGCCAGGCTGAGGAGGTGGGCCCAGAGCCCTGGAAGGCAGGACATACCCACAGCAAGGCAGCTGCCATGGGGCGGGGGTAGGGCTGCCAGAGGAGGTGTGGGCGGGGCAGGGACACAGGACCTCCCTGCAGTGGTGTGTGTGTCCTGCTCAGAGCCAGAGCTGGGAAGGGAGCTTAGCCTCGAGGAGGGGAGAAGCCTTGTGTCTCCCTTATTCTGCTGTTCCAGGCCTCTCACTGAGTGTCCACAGGGCACCCTGTCCCCTCAGGGCCTGTCCGTCCCCTCTGCTGGGAGAGGCCAGCATCTGGCAGAGGGAGCAGTAGGTGGGAGGTGCCTGCCCCAGTGGTCCGCCCCTCCAGCGCTCTCTTCCCTGCAGAGTGGCGCCAAGGCCGCATGGCCCGCATCATCCTGCAAGATGAGGATGTCACCACCAAGATCGACAACGACTGGAAGAGGCTGAACACGCTGGCTCACTACCAGGTGACCCCCGCGACTTCCTGACCTTCTGGCCAAGGCTTGGCCTCTCTTCCCGGGGCTCCGGGGCAGTGCAGGAGCCAGCGTCCAGGCCCCTCTGAGCAGTACATCCCAAGAAGAAGATATAGGGGCCCACACAGCCCTGCAGGTGTACTTCTGGGGAAACTGAGGCTTGGAGCAGTGAGGCGACTGGAACTCCAGGCTCAGAACCGGAATGGGGGTGTCCTCTGGGACTGATGAGGGGTCACATGTCTCTTGGTTCTCTGCCTGCAGGTGACAGATGGGTCCTCGGTGGCCCTGGTGCCCAAGCAGACATCCGCCTACAATATCTCCAACTCATCCACCTTTACCAAGTCTCTCAGCAGATACGGTGAGCGGGTGCTTGGGGACAGCAGGGCCCGCAGGCCAGGGCAGGCGCCTCCCCACGGCTCCCTGCACAGGCTGGGATGGGGTTTCTTTGTGGCTCGTCACTTGGAGAGATGGCTTTTCCCTCCAACATGGAGGCTCCCTTTCCCCAGATCATGCATTAGTGGTCCTTTCTGCCATTGCCTCAATGTCTCTGTCTGTCCCCAGCAACCCAGGGCGGTGGGGCTGTTGACTCTGCAGTTTTCAGCTCGGATGGGGGAGCTGCCAAGGCCGCCCAGCCAGCAGCAGAGTGGGCATGGGTGCTAGGCATGGAGGGCACCCCACTGACGGCTGGGGTCCCCACAGAGAGCATGCTGCGCACAGCCAGCAGCCCCGACAGCCTGCGCTCACGCACCCCCATGATCACGCCCGATCTGGAGAGTGGCACCAAGCTGTGGCACCTGGTGAAGAACCACGACCACCTGGATCAGCGGGAGGGTGACCGAGGCAGCAAGATGGTCTCAGAGATCTACCTGACGCGGCTGCTGGCCACCAAAGTAGGCTTTGGTGGGCGGGCGGTGGGGACGTGGCAGGGACACCCAGGCCCAGGCCTCAGAAAGCCATGGTCAGAGTCGACCCCTTCCCCTTGGCATTATCCTATGGCCGCACAGGCCTGGGTGCCTGAGATGGCAAGGGGGCAGCCCGCTGGCCCTCCTGGAGCTCTGTGCCCTCTCCTGCCTGCAGGGTACGCTCCAGAAGTTTGTGGACGACCTGTTCGAGACCATTTTCAGCACAGCGCACCGGGGCTCAGCCCTGCCACTGGCCATCAAGTACATGTTTGACTTCCTGGACGAGCAGGCTGACCAGCACCAGATCCACGACTCTGACGTGCGCCACACATGGAAGAGCAACTGGTAGGTTCCGGAGGGCCGGCGTGGCGGGTGCAGGGGTGTAGCCCGGGGGTAGGGGATCGGGCTGGGGAAAGTGGGGGCTAGGGGGGCTGGCCCCAGGGACAGGTTTGCCCAGGTGAGGATAGAGGCCCCCAGGCTCACCATACCCATGCTGAGGCCAGCCACCTGAGGGGGGGCCTTCCTGATTCACCCATCTTGGGGGCATCTGCCGCCTCCCCGCCCAGGTCCTCTGCTCCGACTTGCAGGACCTGCCTTAGGGGTGGGAGGTGGACACTTGTGTGTGTGTGTGTGCCTGTGCATTCACGAGTGTCTCTGGGTGTGCGTGGCTGTGTGAGGGTGTGTGAGTGCCGGCTTGTGTGTGAGAAGCTGGAGCAGTGGAATGGGCCATGCTGGCCGGCTGCAGTGAGGAGGACAGTGAGAGCCAGGGCTCCCCACAGGGCCAACAGCCACTGCCCACACTGGCTTTCATCTCTCTGAACTTGACCTTGGGCCCACGGCACCATTCACCCTATCCTTACAGGAGCTCCCGTGCCTTTGGCCTCTGGCCTCTTCCTCCCTTGTCCCCTGGTGACCTTAGCCCTCCTAGGACTCTGAGATCTACACGCTACTGCTTCACAAATCTGGGATGGAGCCTTGACCCTTGTTGGGGCCTCCAACTCCAGCTGTGCTCCGTGAGAGGGTTCCATGGGGCACTGGAGAGGAGGCAGCATCGTCTAGGGTAATTTTCTGTGATGATGGAACATTCTAGATCTGGGCTGTTCGGAGCCTTGGCTAGCAGCCATGTATCACGGAGTGCAACCAAAAATCTGGACTTTTAACTTCATTTGGTTCTTTTTTATTTTTAAAAGACTTGTGTTTATTTATTTGACAGAGATTGTAAGTAGGCAGAGAGGCAGGCAGAGAGGGAGAGAGAGGAGGAAAAGGAAGTAGGCTCCCCACTGAGCAGAGAGCCCAACTTGGGGGCCGATTCCAGGACCCTGGGAACATGACCTGAGCCGAAGGCAGAGGCTTTAACCCACTGAGCCACCCAGGTGCCCCTAATTCTTTTTAATTTAAACAGTTAACATGGGCTAGTGGCTTGTGCATACCTTAGCTGATGGCTGTCCCAGAGGGGGATTTTAGATGAAGAGGTCAGCTCTCTGTGGGGCTGTGTCTCCTGGACCTCTTCCCGGTCTTGCTTCCAGGGCCCATCTGGGTAGGAGGGGTGAGCCAGCCCAGGTTTGACCTGCCTTGGTGGTGAGCCTTCTCCTGGAGGGGAGCCTGTCTAGGTGTGAGCCAGCCCCAGTGGTGTGCCTTTCATGGGGGTGAGCCAGCCCAGCTGTGTGTGTGACCCTGATGTGAGCAGGCCTGGGAGGGCTGTGGCCATGTGCAGGGGGAACCCAAATGTGAGGGGGCACTGTTGGGTCTGTACATCTCATCTATGTATGCCTGAGGATGCGGAGGGGCTACCCTTCAGGAGGTCCTGGGAGGTAAGGATGTGCTCACCAGGAGTCCTGGCTCTCAGTTTCCCTACATCTGTGGACATCCATGACCAGTGTGAGGGTCGGAGCCAGGAAGACTGCAGGCCCTTAAGATGGGCCCTTCCCTGTGCCAACCGGAAGGCCCTGTCTGACTGTGCACCTGGGCACACCCACAGCTTGCCTCTGCGCTTCTGGGTGAACGTGATCAAGAACCCGCAGTTCGTGTTCGACATCCACAAGAGCAGCATCACAGACGCCTGTTTGTCCGTGGTGGCCCAGACCTTCATGGACTCCTGCTCCACGTCGGAGCACAAGCTGGGCAAGGACTCGCCCTCCAACAAACTGCTCTACGCCAAGGACATCCCCAACTACAAGAGCTGGGTGGAGAGGTAGACAGCACCGGATGGGCAGGCGGGCGGGGGAGGGGCTGGGACCCCGCTCACCGCTCCCCTGCCGCCCTCGGCCCACCTGCTGCCCCGCCATAGGTACTATGCAGACATTGCTAAGATGCCCGCCATCAGCGACCAGGACATGAGCGCCTACCTGGCGGAGCAGTCGCGGCTGCACCTGAGCCAGTTCAACAGCATGAGCGCCTTACACGAGATCTACTCCTATATCACCAAGTACAAGGATGAGGTGAGCATGTGCGCTGGTTCTTGCCCGCCTGGCTCAGACCCCTACTGCCAGGCACAGGCCCTCTGACAAAGCCCCTGCAGCTACCCCGGCCCCTGCCCATGCCTCAGGCTGGCCAGGCACCTCCTGCTGTTCCCCCTCTGCACCCCGACTGTCGTCCTTGCTCACTAGGGCAGGGAGGGAATGCTCTCGTGACTCCCTGCCAGTCCTGGGCTACACTAGCTCAGGGATCGTGCTTCTGGTCACTGTGGGGCGTGGGGGAGTGGACGGCTGTGTCTTTCCCATGTGGAGACTGTGGGTCAGGTAGTGACTGTGCCCTGAAGGCCCTGTTTGCAGGATTTATCGGCCTGGATGGCTGTCTCCAGGGCAGGGCAGTGGGCCTTTCCTTCAGTTTCAGCACCTTCCCCCATTGACTTGGAGTGAGGCTTCAGGAGGCCTCCTAGGCATCTGTACCGAGCTGGGGCTCCCTGAGTTGTCTGGGGAGGAAGGATGGACTTACAGGCTGGACTAGAGAGGACACAAAGGCCTAGAGCAGCAGGATGGGCCTGGCCAGTGCTAGGACCCTGAGGCCAGTGTGGGCTCTGTGGCAGGACCATAGAGGCCAGGATGCTGAATCAGCTGGCCCTGGGGGAGGAGTAGGGAAAGCTGAGGCAGGGTTCATCCCTTGGTATGCAGGCCTCAGGGAACTTGGGCTGTTCCCCAAGTGAGCTGGGCAGTCAGGGTTTGGAGCTATGATTCGAGCCAGATAGCAGGGGACGAGATGGGGGCAGGGACCAGCAGAGGCTGCAGCCATGCTGCTGAGCTGTGGGGTTCACGGGCTGGGTGTTGCCTCTCTGACTGGGTGTGGGCCCATCTCCAGACCTGTGGCTGAGTGACAGGAAGTAGGGCAGGCTGCAGGAGATACAGGTCTCGGGGGCGTCCAGCTATTCAAGTGTGAGGGGGCAGACTGGAGAGTGCAAGAGTTTCGGGCTCTGGGCCCAAGTGTGGGGTCGGCAGCTGAGAGAAAGAGGCACCTATGTAGGCGTGGAGGAGGCGGCCGCAGAGGTGAGTCCAGAGCCGGGAGGGGCAGGCAGAGCCTTGGGACTGAGAGCCAGGGACAGCCCACGTCCAATGGCCAAGTGCCGAGGAGGACGAGTGACCTGCAGGGTGGGGACTGAAGCCCGCCTTCTTGCGGCCCTCAAGGGGAACCGGGAGGAGCTAGCAGTGCTTTCTGAGAAGTCCTGTAAGGGGTGCAGAGAAACAGGTGGTGGGTTGCGGGACTTGGGGGCAGGGAGGTGGTGATGGGCTGTGTGCTGGAGGGCTGACAGCCAGCAGGACCCAGGAGCATGGGCAGAGGGTCCAGCAAGCGCTCAGCACCTCAGGTGGAGCTGGGGTGCAGAGCAGGCTGTGAGAGGTGTCCATGCCCCAGAAGGCCAGGCCCTGCTCAGACAGACCTGCACCAAGAGGGTCCAAGGGCTGGCTCTGATGAAAGCCCGGGTTGGGGGACAGGGTCGGCGTACTGACCTGGGGGACTCATTCTCCACACGGGGATCCTGGGAGTCCAGGCTCAACCCAGGACCCTCAGCGCGGTGCTGGCTCCAGAGTCCCTGCGGGTTGTGGCAGGGTGACTTGCTTCCTGGACAGCCCCCACCCTGAGATTCCGTGTACCCACCCCATGAGAGTAGGCAGCCCCGGCCAGGCCTGCTGACGCCCCGCCTCCCGCCGTAGATCCTGACAGCCCTGGAGAAGGACGAACAGGCGCGGCGGCAGCGGCTCCGGAGCAAGCTGGAGCAGGTCGTGGACACGATGGCCCTGAGCAGCTGAGACCCTTGGCCGTCACCGCCCAGCGGGAGTTGAGCAAGAGGGCCCGCATGGGTGGCCTCTGTCCAGCAGCCTGAGCTGGGAGGCCTTGGAGGCAGCCTCGCCCCCAACTGTGCCTATGCCAGGGCGCTCGGGGCCAGGCGTGTGGTCCAGCATCCTCCTGGCCCTCCACCTCCTCTTCCTGCCTGGCAAGGGCCCCGACTCTTCGTGGTGTGGGTGACAGTGCCTGCAGCACCTCCTGTGCCCAGAGCTGCTCACCACAGGGCGGGTGGGGGGAGCCCTGGTGTGACCAGGGACTTCTCAGGAGGAGAGGGTGACCACCAAGGACCTGGGGGTATGGCTGGAGCCCTCTGGGAAGGGGGTAGCCGGCCTGTTCCATCTCCTCGAGGCTGTGCTGCTGAGGTCAGAAGGGCCAGGACGAGGGGCAAGGAGGGCCACCGCCGTTCCTGGCGTCCTGTGCGGAGTGGGAGGCCCGGGCCCCGGATGGCATCCCCGGGGGGAGGCCGAATGCCGGGGGCCCGGCCAAGGGGAGCTGAAGTCGTCCCCCTGCCGCCGCCCACCTGCTGCGTCTGGCACCCCCAACGCTTGCTGCTGCACCACCGCCACCGTCCTCCCAATTCACCGCGTGCTCTCTGCGGCCGCGGCCGAGGCCGGAGCGCCACGTCAACCTCGCCCAGACAGGCCCCAGCTCCCTCCTATGGAGGGGCTGCAGAACGGCTCGCTCAGCGCCCCCGCATGACTTCCAGAAGGACTCGGTGACTCCTCTCCTGTCCTCAGGGCTGTGCCTCTGGGAGCCACTGGGGCCTGGGGCTCTGGGCCATGAGCGCACGTTCCCATTATTTATTCCCCCGCAACGCCGCTCCTGGCACCAGCCCCTGGGTGGGCTGTGTTCTCCCCGGCCGCGTGGGGCTTGGGAGCAGCCCCCTGCCACCCTTCTCCCTCATACCCCTCTGTGTCCCCTGCTCTCCATGCCCACCTTCAGCGGCTTCCAGTCCAGCAGCTCTGCAGTGCCCCTCACAGGCGGCGGGACATCTGGGGGACTTGTTTTGGGTTTTTTTTTTAGGGGAACTCTCTGGGTGGGCACTTGGGGCTGTGGCAGGGCCCCTGGGAGGAGGACACAGTGACCAGAGGGCCAGGAGGTCAGCTCTGCCCATCCGGCCCTCAGTGAGCAAGAAAAAACACATTTTTAATTAAAAGAACTCTGTACATATATATATATATACACACATATATATATATGTGGCTCTAGCCTCAGTTTCCAGCCCCAGTGGGGTCCTGTACAGTTAACTGGAGGAGGAGAAATTTTACGAAGTAGAATAAGGAAGTTGAGGCAGTGGGAAAGCAATGCCAAATGGTCGTGGAAGTGGCCAGGGCCTCCCTGAGTGGCGTGCCCCCAAGGCCTCTGGTCACCCGACCTGCGGGCCACCCTGTTTTCATTGTGACGTACAGAGGAGAGAACTCGCCGGCCCCTCGAGCTTCCAGGGCGCGGGGCCGTGGATTCCTGCATGACCGTGCTAGCGTTTAGTCTGACTTGAACTTTTTAAAACTGCAAGTGTTGAATACTAGAGGTTGTTAGACCCCTTTTTTTATGTTTTTTTTAATTAATCAGTCACTTGTGAGCGCAAACAAGCGGCCCGGCCCCTTTTCATGTTCACTTTTTTGACGGTACTCAAGATTCCCATGGACTTTAAGGGACAGCTAACTGTGGCCAGCCCTGCGCCCACGGGCTGCCCGTCTTGGGGTCCCCCCTCCTAAGCAGCGTGAGCCACACCCTGGAGATCAGGTCAAGGGTTGCTTCCTTCCGTGGGGGAGCTCCATGAAGGCTGAGCACTCCTGGTGCAGGAAGCTGCTGGAACAGGCCAGACAGGGGGTCCCAACGGGCACCGTGCAGGGCTTGGGCCTCCTGCTGCAGTGTGTGCCCTGCTGGAGCTCAGGCCAGCCCCCTGCCCCAGCGCAGCCCCTGTGGACTCATTCCTCGGCAGCCAAGTTGAGGCTGGTCTGGCTGGAGATCTGGCTGTCTTTTGGTAGCCACTCGCCTTGGCCTAGATTGTCGTCCCCCAGTACACTCCTGCCTCCCCTCTGATGTCGCCTGGCAGTGCCTGGGGCCAAGCCTCCGTTCCCCTCCCCCCCAGAAAGTCTTCCCAGGGTGCCGGCTTCTTTGCGAAACCCCCGTTCTTCCACTTCCATGAGGGTCAGGCTGGGGCTCCTCAGCCCCTGTGTCCCTCTGTTCAGAATCCAGTTCTGGCCCCTTCCTCTGCCCTCCCTGGTCCCCGCAGAGCCAAGCCTCCTGTGCCTGCCTCTGTGAGGCAACAGGTTCAAGGGTGGGGCCTTCCCTGTGCCCTTGTCACCTGGACGGTGGGCAGGCAGGGCAGTGGTAGCAGAGGGAGGCCAAGCACTTTAGCAGGACCTGTTTACATGCGAGCCCATGGAGCTGGTCCCCAGCCTGCCTCACCCCTGCAGCAGGTTCTTTGCTGGCCTTCCTGCTGGTACATGCTGTTAGGCCCTGCCTCTTCCTCATCACTACTTCCCAAGACCCTCCCAACTCTGTAGCACCCTGCCGGCACCTCTGCACATCCCTCTGGCAGGGGCTCTCACTCCAGGCACTGGCACGGGGGCCTGGCAGGGGCCTGGAATTGAAGCCCTGCTCTGTGCAACGAGGGTGGGCTCCCTTGCCTGGAAGGCCCCTCTGCTGCCCCAGGGCTCCGGGGATCCAGGCCTCAGTGTGGGAAGCAAGGGCTCCCAGCCTGTCCCAGACACTGCTGCTGTTGCCTGCTGTAGGCCACGCCTCTCCACCCCCCTGCCTGGCCTTCCCTGTGCTTCCCTGCCCTTCCCCAATCCGCAGGGTCTCAGGAGTGCCCCCAGACGACTCACACCTCGGTCTGGGAGCCTGGTCTCTCCATATACCTCGAGCTTGTCCTGTACTCCCCAACCCAGGGCCTGAGGGGCCAGGACTGGGGGCTGGGGAAGAGGGACCGGGGGGGCCCAGACGGATGGCCCCAAACCTCCCTCCTGCCCTCCCTAGTTTGGCCTTGCTCAGAGTACCCACACCCCGGTTCCCCAGTTCTGGATCTGATGGCTCACGTCGTTGGTGCTACACAAGCTAGAATAGATATATTTAGAGAGAAAGAAAGATATTTTTAAGACGAAGCCCACAATTAGCTGTCCTTTAACACCACAGAGACCCCACCCAAAAGAAGAGTGATCACTTGGCGGGCCGGAGCTGCCTGCCCAGCTATCGCGGTCCTGCAGGAGCAGCGCGGCTGGCGGGCAGTCGCCCGCCGATTGTGTAAATATACGGCTATTTCCTATTTTACTGTTCTTCAGATTTAGTACTTGTAAATACACGCACACACATTAAAGAGAGATTAAACATTTTTGCTAAACCTCTTGGCTCCAAGTGTTGGTTGCTGGGAGCGCTCGGGGGCTGGGCCTGTGGCCCAGCAGGTATACCCCACGCTCCAGCCTTGTTGCCTGCGTGGCACCAGGCCCCTTGCCTGCTGGGCTGGGTGCCTGATGGCCCCCAGTGGAGTTCACACCAGCACGGCCCCATCACTCCAGAACTGCCCGCAAGAGGAGGCTCTTGGCCCCCACCAACTTGCCCCAGCCTGGGTATCTGGGGACCTCGGATGCACCCTGGAGCCACCAGCGAGATGGAAGGTCACTGAGGCCTCAGCCCCTTGGGGACCCCACTCACGACTTCCCAGAGTTTCTCCCGGTGCTTCTTCTGGGCAGCCGACTTAGGAACACCTGGCTTGGAGCTCTGGTTCCTGGGGGGCCTTGCCGAGATGCAGACTCCGCTCCAGAAAGCCTGGAGGGGCCCAGCCGCCCCGGGGATTCCAGGCCTCCTTGAACAGGGAGGGCTGGGAGCCCCATTGACCAGACTCTCAGCCAGGAGCTTTCTTCATGTTGGGAACCCTGCAGCTGAGGAACCCAGTAGGGAATGTTGGCCTCTGCAGCATAGATACACTCTTCCATCCCATGAGGACTTGGGCCAGTATTTTTTTTTTTTTAAGATTTTATTTATTTGACAGAGAGAGACACAGTGAGAGAGGGAACACAAGCAGGGGGAGTGGGAGAGGGAGAAGCAGGCTTCTCACTGAGCAAGAAGGCCCACGTGGGGCTTGATCTGAGGACCCCGAGATCATGACCTGAGCTGAAGGCAGAGGCTTAAAGACTGAGCCACCCAGGCCCCCTGGGCTAGTACTTTTCTGATGAAAACCATGTGGGTGCAACCTCTGCAGGTGTGTGGCTCTGCCCAGCGGCCCTGTCTCAAGGCCCATCCCCTCCAGGGCCCAACAGGGATGGCTGTTGCTGACCCAGAGGGTAGGTATGGGGGGTCAGCAGTGGTGATTTTGGAAGCAGCAGGCCTGTCTGGGTGGGATAGGTGGGACATGTCCCCAAAGGACATTCCTGTGGATGGAGGACTTGTAACCCAGCTGCTGTCCGAGCATGGCTGGTGGACAGACTGGTTTGGACCTCTGTGGGTTAGGGCTTCTTACCTCAACAGATGGGGACTTGGGGGGCACACAGGTACTGCCCAAAGCCACACAGTGAGAAGTGACAGAGCTGGAGCAAAATCAGGCCACAGCCTATCAGGAGGGAATTTCCCAGAGAGCCCTAGCAGCTATCTCCGCCCGCCTTCCTGCACTGTCTTTCCTTTCTGAGGGCTCTGACAGTGGTCCATAAATCATAATCAATACCTCCTGCTCCAAAATGGGCCCATCCTGACAGCCGGGCTGCAGGCATTGAGCTCAGCGCCAGGCTCAATTACTAAAGAGAAATCAGTGTAATCACCATGAAATTGCATCGGAAACAAATTTAGCAAATGCGTCCTGTTCGGGGTGTGACGTGGCCTGTTCTCATGGCTCAGTCCCCTCCAGCTTTCCGGCACAATCAGCCCTGCCTCAATTACCCTCGTTAGGCTGCCGGGGGCTCCAGCCCCACGAGCCCGAAAGCAAGCGATGGCCTCTGAGTCGCAATCAGCGCTCACTGCACTGTGATCACGCGTAATTACACAGCGAGCATGGTGCAGGGGGCGGTGTTGGGGGGAGACAGGCGCCTTCTGATTGCTGCACACATTGGCTCATCCAGGGTATTAAAATCATCAGCTATTAATACCAGGGTTTATGGGGTGCACTGAGCAGGGCATGTCGGTGGGGCTGTGGACGGCAGAGGGGCGAAGCTCTGGTTTGCACTTGGGCAGCCACGAGGCTAGAGAATCAGAAGCTGGAAGAGCTAGAGTCCACGTGGGAGGCTCCTGCAGATGTCCCCGAGGGGCCTTGGGCCCTCTGTGCCCCTTTGGGGCCTTCCTGCACACCCAGGAGCATGTCAGATGGTGCTGCTTCATGAGGCATGGGTGGCCTTTCTGAAAATGGGCTGGGTGAGGTCATGTGGCTCATCATGGTCACTGGATGGTCAGTGGGATGGCTTGGGACACTTCTAGGTTGGGCATCTAGTTGTTCTGCAGGGAGGATTCTGGAGAGCAGGACCTCTAGCCAGCCTGCATTGCACAAAGGGCTTGAGCACAAAACAACCTCAAACTGGGCATTCGGGAGACAGCCCAGACTATAGTGACCAATAGACGCTGCTAGCATTGTAGCCACATCTGAGAGCTGAGGACCTGGGGACAAAGAGAGAGATCAATTACTTGCCCCCAAACGTGGAGCTGTCAGTGCCAGAGCCAGGATTCAAACTCAGACTATCAATTTACTTGGGGTCTTATTATTTAGCTGGAGAAATCAACTTTCCAGCCATCATTGCTGCTTCCAGCTGAAAACCACTTGGACAAATAACCCAGCACATCTTTCTTCCATTATAAAGAACTTAACCTAACTTAACCTAACTTAACTAACTTAACTTAACCTAAACTTAACCTAACCTAAACTGGCTTTAGCCATGAAAGGAACTGGTTGGCTCATGTAATAGAAAACTCCAAGGGTGTGTCTTGCTGGTTTCAGGCACAGCTGGATCCAGGAGCTCCATGAGGGCTTGAGGAATCTGTCTTCTTCTCTGTCATCTGTATGGGTTCATTCTTAGGCAGGCTCTTTCCAAGTGGGAGGCACCAATAGCTGCCCAGCAGCTGTAGACTTACCAACCCAGCAACACAGTGGAAAGAAAACACCTTTGGTCAGCACATGTTCGGGTAGGGATTTCATTAGCCAACTTCAGCACACTTGTCTCTATTTTAACCAATCATTCTGACCTAAAGGACGAGGTGCTCTGATTGGCCAGACTCAGATCCTATTTCCATTTTGCACCTCAGGGGTTTGCAAACTGTAGAGACCTGGGCATTCGAGGAGAAGGGAGTCTCGTGGAGTTTGTAAGTTCTGGCCCTGTCTGTGTGCAGGACCCCCGAGGCGATGCATAGTCAGAAGTGCCTTGGGCATTTCTGTGATTATACAGCTGCTTCCCCGGGGGCCCATAATTAATTGCTGACTGCCCACTTGAAATGCACTTAAAATACCTGAGTCCTGCCTGCCCCCCAGCTTCTGCTGCCCACGTGACCTTGGTTGAGGGGGATATCTGGCCGGAGGCTGCCCAGGATACCAGGGAACCCTGCCAGGTGATGGGTGGGGCCAGGCACCAAGGTGGGTAATAGGGAGGCAGTTACACGTCTTTGACCATGAGGGGTGATCAACCCCAAGCACACATTGCATGATAATACGTTCTAGTCCCTAGCTCAGAAATATTTTCACAAGAGGGCTGGAGTGGGGACCCCCCCAGGGCTGGGGATGGGGTTGGCTAGAGCTTCCGGGACTACTCTGGCCTGAGTGATGTCATTCTCCTCCACGCCCACCGACCCCCTCCCACCCCAGTCTTCCCCCCCACTCACCCATACACACACCCCTTATGGATCCATCCCTGCCCCCCAATCCTACCCACCTACCAGACTACCCCACTGACACCATCCTTCTCCCTCCACCCACTTCCACTGGCAATCCAGCCCTCCTTTTTCTTCAGCTGTGTGATGTTGAAGCAGGAACTTAGAATGAGACTGAGCCTCTGAGTGTCAGAGGGTTTGGAGAAATGGAAACTCTAGAGCTGTGCTGACAGGAATGGAAGGTGGTACAGCCATGGTGGAGAATGTTCTGGAGAGTCCTTAAAAGGTTAAACATAAGCTTCCACAGAATCCAGCTGTTCCACTTCTGGGCAGATATGCAGACGAACTGAAAGCAGGGACTTGAAAAGGTATTTGCACAACCACTCACAATCGCCAGAAGGGGAAGCCACCCAGATGGCCGTCAGCATACTCTGTCATTGCCGTCAGGTGAGGGACCTCGAGTCGTCGGGCGCACAGACACAGGAGATGGCGTGGTGGCCACCAGGGGCGGCGGGAGGGGACACAGGAATTGTTCGATTGGGGCAGAGTTTCTGCCTGGGGAGATGAAAACATCCTGGAGATAGACGGTGGGGACAGTGGCACTGCAGTGTGAATGTACTTGGTACCACTGAAGTATGCCCCTCACATGGTTATGGTAAACTTTGTTATGTCTGTTTGTACCCATTAAAAATAATAGAAAATTATTTATTTATTTATTTATTATTTATCAGAAAGAGAGCACACAAGCAGGGGAACGGTAGGCAGAGGGAGAAGCAGATCCCGCTGAGGAGGAAGCCCACTGTGGGACCCGAGTCTACCACCCAAGCCGAAGGCTGATGCTTAATGACTTAGCCACCCAGGCGCCCTTATAGAAAACAATTTTTAAAAAAGAATCTGAGCTTTACTGTGTGCTAGGAGGGCCACAGACCATTCCGGAACTGGAGAACTCTGTCTCCGGGGCTTGGTGGTCCCATCTGCTCCCTCAGTGGCAGTGCTGGTGGCCTCACACCTCTGTCCTCATCGGACTGCCCTCTGGACACCTCCCCCTGGGACGGAACCTCTCACCTCCCCACAGATGTCCCTAGCCTACCTTACCTCCTGCTTCCCACTTCCTCTGCCCCTGGTTCCTGGCCAGCAGTGCACTGCCATCTGTGGGCAGGTCTGCCCCACTGAGCCAGGGCAGCTCCGAAGCCTCCAGCCTAGCCCTGCCCAGACAAAACACCAGCCCCTGGCAGTTAGATCCTGTGTCTCTGGGCCCCGCAGGCCAGCACTGGAACTCGGCCAGTTCCTCCAGCCCCAGCATCCATGTCCTCACAGGCAGGTAAAGCCTTTCCAAGGCCAGCTTTCAAAACCTCTCTCCTCTTGGTTCGTGAGCCTTTCTTTGCTTTGATAATAGATGAAGAGAGGGGTGCCCAGTGGCTCAGTGGGTTAAGCATCTACCTCTTGGTTTCGGCTCAGGTCACGACCTAAGGGTTATGAGACAGAGCCCCAGAGCCCCATGTCGGGCTCTGCCCTCAGTGGGGAGCCTGCTTGGGAGTCTCTGTGAGCCCCTCCTGCTCATGCTTGCTCTCGCTCTCTGAAATAAATAGATAAATGTTAAAAAAAAAATACACATTTTTTCTTTATATAACCATCGTGTCATTATCACACTAACAAAATTAGTGTTTGCGTATTCAAATTTCCTCAATTGTCTCAAAGCCGCATCTTCACAGATGGTTTGTTTGAATGAGGACCCCCAGGAACCCACTCGCTTTCACATCCCCTTCGGCTCCCACGACAGGTGCTCCGTCTGTCTTTAACCCATTTCTTGGGGAGAATCGGAACCTCTGAGGCAGTGTGCGTGTGGGGCGGGTGTGCCACACACTCTGGCCCCCTGTGGCCGTAAAACAGTTCTTGATCTGGAAGCTTGACGGCTCAGGGTTGGGGTTCCATGCCAGCAGGACCCCTCACTTCCCTGCCAGGAGTGCACAGGACCCTGACATTGAACAGGAGCCCAGCCTCAGCCTGCCCTTTCCTGTCATGGCCCCAGGTGTCCCACTGCCTCAGGGTCTCCCTTCATCTTGGCTGTGTACTCAGTCCTTCCACCCACCTACCTGGAGTGTTTTTTTTTTTTTTTTCTTTTTTAAGACTTTTTTGCTTTATTTGAAAGAGAGAGCACAAGAGAGCATGAGCGGGAGGAGGGCTAGGCAGAGGCAGAGGGAGAAGCAGACTCCCCACTGAGCAGAGAGCCTTAAGTGGGATTCCATCCCAGGACCCTGAGATCATGACCTGAGCCAAAGGCAGACACGTAACCCAGTGAGCCACCCAGGCGCCCCTGGAAATTTTCTAATTTTCTTTAAATACACTCTTCCTATTTTAGCTTGAAGAAGTTATGGAAAGCAAAACTTGACGGCACTATCCCAAGTGGATGACCAAGATCACTTGCCATTAGGTAGAAGGTGACTATAAAAATAATACAATGAAAGTAAAAATAATATGACCTTCTGGAGCAGTAGCTGTCCACATGAAGTCCTGTCTGAGAAGCTAGGAAGTGCAGGCCAGGGCTCCTGCAGGCACAGATGTGGCTCTCAGACCCTCTGGGACCATGCCCTGCCCCAGCCCATCAAGAAGCCTGAGAATTCTGCTTCCAGGGTCCCTGGCCAGCTGCCCTGGATGGAGCTGGGGTAGGAGCAGGGAAGTCCACCAGCAGCCCAGCACTCCCACCCACTATCCTCTAGCCAGGTGATTCTGCCTCCTATGCCCTTTGCCTCGCCCCTTGTGTAAGGTTCCCTCTCTGGCCCTGTTCCTTGTCTGACGGAATGTCACCTGGGAGGACACTCACAGGGCAGATCTGCCCTGCCCAGAACTGTCACACAGCACCTAAGTTGCCCATCCCACACTGTTTAGATGCCCAGCCTTAGCAGACCTGCAGGCTGGCCTGGTGCCGGGGTGTCCCTCCTCATTCAGTGCCCCCACTCAGCAGCCCGAGAGAGCTTTTCCTCCTTCCTTCCTGTGGTTTCCATGCCCCCCTGCTGCCGGAAGCACCCCCCCTCTCCCGGGACACAGAGCATGCCCACCCAGGGTGTCTGCTCCTGAGTTAGATGATAGCTCCCAGGGGGCCTGGTCTCTCTGACATTACACAGCCAGGTGTGTGGCATTCCTGTCATTCTTTGCATATTCTCAGGGCCTGAAACAACAGAGGGGAGAACACAGAAGCCCTGTTGTGTTTCCACCAGGCAAGAGAGCCAGAAAGGCCACTCTTTTTTTGCTGGAACAAATGATCTACAAACAGGTTTCAAGGCACAAATTCCTTGTTAAATGATCAGTCTACAAGGGGGAAGAGGCCTTCCTGGCCTGGAATCCAGGGTCTGGCACTTGGCGCCATGCGATCAGGGTGGCCTCAAATTCTTCATCTGTGCAATGGGAGAACAGCTCCAGTGGGCCCTGCCAGGGTGGGTGGCAGGACTGTATCAGAAGGCTTGTGGAAGAGTCACAGGGAGTGTGCTGGAGATACACACAGGCATGTCTTCACAGCCTGGAAACCTCCTTATCCCAGAACAAAGGAATCTTGCATTATGTGTGGCAGCAGCTTCCACTTACCGCACAAGGCCATCATGAGGCAATGGGCATTGGGGAGGGTCATTCCAATGCCCCTTCAGCTGCCTTGCGGGCCACAAGCTAAGTTGTGATGCAGAGAGGACTCAGTCACTCCTACCACCATGGGCAGAGCTAGAAGAAGGGAAGTGAGGAGTCAGGAAGAAAAAGCTGCTGAGGTGGGGTGGGGGAGCAGAGTAGCATCCAGAGTCTTGGCAAGGGAGAAGCTCATGTCCAAAAGCTGAGGCATTCATTGAGGACTGAGGCTGAAAAGCCAAGGTGAGTGGGAGCAAGGCTGCTGCCCACACAACCAGAGAGAATTGCATACACTGTATCTATGCTAATGTTGCTCATGGAGTTGTGCAGTGCACAACCTGCACAACTGCCCAAGGTGGTTCTGCATGGGCGAAGCACTTTCACTGGAGGGTGGCAGAAGTACTGACTTCCCTTCCCTAGTGTCAGGAAGCCCTATAAGCTCTGCCTTAGACCCCAGTGCCATCTTGGGATGAAGGAAGAAAAGGGAGGAAGAGCCCTGTTAGGAAGGTGAACTGTGACCTGGATTTAACATTTTTCCAAAAGAGACTGTATTAAAATAAAAGAGATTGTTTAAATATCACTAAATTGAGTTGTTATTTGTTTGTTTTTTTCCTGCTTCCCAATAGGGTGGAAGCTTGGGATCAAGATTAGATAAGCTACAGACAATTAAGAAGATGCATTAACAAAAATACCTGAGCAGAGCTGTGCACACAACCCTAGAGACCACGCCAGGCTAGCATGCAGAGTGGAGACCTGCGGCCTTTGCCCACTGCCTCCAGTCCTTAGTCCCCATCCTAGTACAGATACAGGAGTGGGACTGGCCACACCTTCTGGCTGACACATGACACCTATCAGCCAATCAGGGCACCTTTTTCCTCTGGTCAGGCTTAGCCTATCACCTGAGCAGGGACCATTCCTCCCTCCCCTCTCCCCCCCAAACTGTTGAAAAGAGAAAATGCACTTTGATATGGGGTTAGCTCTTAAACCAAGGGCAGGTTGGGGGTGGGGAGGGCACTTCATGAGCCTGCCTAAATGTGAAGCCAACTCACAGGAGTGCAGCGCCAAGAGATGATAGACACAGGAGAGAGAGGTGGAGGTAAGAGATAGAGAGGAGAGAGGGAGATGGGGGGAGGGTGGAGGACAAAGGGAAGGAAGGAGAGGGGAGAGAGAGATTAAATTCCTGGATCCAGCTATGCCTGAACTAGTACAAATCTACTCTGGCCTTTGGTGACATTTGCCAACAAATTCTTTGTTCCCGGTCTTGCTTGAATCTACCTGCTCTTGTGATGGGGCGCCTGGGTGGTTCAGTGGGTTAAAGCCTCTGCTTTTGGCTCAGGTCATGATCCCAGGGTCCTGGGATCAAGCCCCACATCGGTTTTTCTGCTCAGCAGGGAGCCTGCTTCCTTATCTCCCTCTCTGCCTACTTGTGATCTCTGTCAAATAAATAAAATAAAATCTTTTAAAAATTAAAAAAAAAAAAATCTACCTGCTGTTGTGATTTAGAGTGCAGTGCTGTTTGATGCGATAGCCCCTGGTTGCGTGTGGCCACTGAGGGTTCTAAGCGCGCGCACTCTATAGTCTGAGCTGAGATGTGCTGTGAGTAAATATTCCACATTTGCTGTGAAATATCTCATTAAAATTGGTTACATGGATTATATGTTGAAGTGATAATATATTGGATTGACAGGGTTAAGTAAAATATGTTATTAAATTTAATTTTACTTGTGCCTTTTAACTTTTTAAAATATGGCCTCTAGAGAATTTTAAATTACATTTCTGGCTCACATCGTATTTCTATTGGACAGAGTGGGATTAGACTAATTTTCTAGGGATGAAAGAATATGCTTTGTGCATGTATGTGTATGTGTGTGTGTGTGTGTGTGTGTGTGGTGTCTGTCTTATTGCCAGCTGCTTATAAAGAGTTCTCTAAGAAGAATGATTTCTGCTAACCAGAGGGGTTCTTGATTTTCTGAGTGTGTGACAAAAGGCTTGAGGCTATGTATGCGGTCTATGCTAAAGGTGCCCATGGAGTTGTGTACTACATAACCTGCACAACTGTACAGGGTGGCTCTGTATGGGTGAAGCATATGTGAATTTGGGGTGAGAACTGGGGAAGTAAGGAAACACTCTACTTTTTGTTTTCTAAATGGCTTCAGTGAGCTGTGAGTCACATATCATACAATTTACCCATTGAGGGTGTACAATTCAGTGCTTTTTAGTATATTCACCCATGGTATGGCTGTCACTCTAGTCAACTTTAGAGCATTTTCATGGGCTCAGAAGAAACCCTACACCCCTTTGCATCCACCTCCTGCTCCCTGCATTGCCCCCAGCTTCTGGATCTACTCATCAACTGTCTGTCTCCAGAGATGTCTGTTCTAGATTTTTCGTATAAGTGGAATTGTGCAGTATGTGGCTTTTTGTGCCAGGCTGTTTCCTTCCACGTTACATTTCCAAGGTTCATCCGTGTCATACGTAACGTGTGTCTGCCCCTCATTCCTTTTCATGGCTGAATCATCTTCCGTTGCATGCACAGACCACAAAATAGTTATCCTTTCCCCAGCTGATGGACACTTGGTTTGTTTCCACTCTTTGCTATTATGGGGAAAGCTGCTGGGACCCTTTGTGTACACAGTTTTCATGGGACGGATATCTTCCTTTCCCTTGACTATGTACCTAGGAGTATAGGGTCACGACTGCTCAGTCAGGTGGTAACTCCATGTTTAACCATTTGAGGAACTACCGGATTGTTCTCTACTGTGGCAGCACCATTTTCCATTCCCACCAGCGAAGTCCTCCAAAACCTTGCTCACACTTAGCATTTGCTGGGTTGTTGTTTTTTTCCCTTCTAACAAGGGCCTCCCAATGAGGTGATCGCTCACTGGGGTTTTGATTTGCATTTCCCTGATGCTGAGAGATGTTGGGCATCTGCTCCTGTGCCTCTCTGTTATTCGTGTATCTGTTTTAGAGAAATGTCTGTTCAGGTCCTTTGTGCATTTTTGAAGTGGGTTGTTTGGTTTTTGTTCTTGGTTTTAGTGGTTCTCTGTACGTTCTGAATATTAGTCAGTCCCTTATCAAATATGTGATTCACAGATATTTGCTCACATTCTGTGGATTGCCTGTTACTCTGTTGATGGTGACCTTTGATGCACAAAGGTTTTTAATTTTCATGAGGCACGATTTGTCTTTTTGTTTTTTTGCTGCCCATGCAATGATCTTAAAAACTCTTTTTTTTTCCTTTGAAATCGTCTTTATTTTATTCCATCCTCTTTCTTGAAAGGTGTTTTGCCGAGTACACGATTCTGCTGAGTTATTGTCTCTTGGCACTTTGGAGATTTAACTCATCATTTTATAGCCTCCGTCATTACCTGTAAAAGGTTGGCCATCAGTTCAGTGGTCTTTCCTTGAAGGTGGTATTCTTTCTTTCTGATTATTTTTAGGATCTGCTTTTCATCTTTGGAGTTTTGGCTTTTAGATCCAATATCTTCCTGATCCTTGCGTCAGTTACAACAGAATGTTCTGGATAATGAAGCTTCTGGTGGGGGTCCTATCTCAGCCTTTCTAGGGATGGTGCAAGGACTTCATTCCCCTTGTTCAACACCTTCCCCTGGAAATCCCCGGAGTGGTTCCTGTTCTGTGCAACAAGCTGGCACAGGGACAGGGCCCCCAGCCCCTGACCACCACATTGTGAGCAGCATTTTTGCCCATTGTCTGAGTCCCATAAGCTCTGACCCCCAACACCTGTGATGAAGGTTTGGGGTTGGAGCTCATGCTCCCATGGGGTTAGGGGTCTCCACCCTACCCCAGTATTTCCCATTCACTCTTCCTTCCCTTGCTCTTACTAACCTCCCACCCATTCTTGGAGCCCTGTGGGAGAGACAAGAGGGCTCCCCAGCAGCTCCCCTTTGGAGCTGGCCATCTGGCAGATCGTGGTTATTTCTGTGGGTGATCCAGGGTGTAGAACGTGGTTGAGCAGTGTTACTGTCGCTGTCCCTGCTGAAGCCTCTGACAGTTCCTTACAAACCATCCAGGCTCCTTGCTGGCCTTTCTGAAAATCTTGGGGGCATTTCCAACAGCCCCATGGCCCTGGTACACCTTTAGAAGACTCTCTATTTCTGTCTGCAGCCCGGGACCCTCTTTCATGACAGGGGTCTCTGCCTAGAGCCATTGCGGCCACCAGGAGGTGAGAGATCAGAGTATTCCTCCCTTAACTGCCCGCCCTTGAGACTGTCCCCTTCTGCCTCCACCCACCCGGATCAGTGGACGGCTGGGGGTCCTGCTCACACATCAAGGCAAAGGGGAAGAAGGAGGGTAAGCCTGGATTAGGAAGCAGCTGCCTAGCTACAGAGCCACTCCATTCCAGGGGCGCTTTCCTGGCAGGCCCCACGAGGGCCCATTAAATCTCCCAGGTGGAGGTCCTTGAAGGCAGATAGGCAGTCACTCTTGACTTTTGAATTCCTGCCAGTTAAAATACTTCCCATAGCAACTGACTCTCAAAATGCCTCCCACCGTGGGCCGGATTGGAGTCAGCAGAAGAAATTTACCCAAGCTCTTGGCAGGCGGGGCTCAAAGATCCTTTGGGATGGGAGCAGCAGGAAGAACCAATGGTGTCACCCTGAGGGGGTGTGTCCCCTGTTTACAATCCCTGAATTTTAGAAACTCAACAGCACGGGGTAGTAATTCTAAAGCTGGCTAGTCTGCTTTCCCCATCCCTGCTGTCCAGGGCCTCCTGCTCTGGGAGGCTCTCCCAGCCACTGCACGCCCAAGGGCCCTTTCCCTAAAGCGATCTCTATCTCTGCTCTGCTTACCTTTTCTCCAAAGCCTGTGTCACCGCCATTTATGTTCTCACTACCTTGTAAGGGCAGGGATTTTGTCTGTCTCGGTCCCTGGCTATACCTTCTTCAACCCGGAACAGTGCCTGGCACACAGTGGGGCCGCATGAATGGCTGCAGAACACATGGGTGGGTGACGCATGAAGGCCTGGTCTCTGCGTACGCCTGGCCCCGCTCTTAGTGGGGCGTCCTCCCCTGCCTGCAGCCAGGCAGTTGTGCCAGGCCTGTTCCCCTCAGCACCAGGGACAGATGGCCTTTCTGGGGCAGGATGAGCTGTTCCCATAGCCTGTTCCTGGGGCTCTGGGGGACGATGGATAACTCCACCCATCTCTGTACCTCCAAGAAATCCTGTGCTTCCCTGCCCTGGGGGCCATTCCTCGCCTGCCCTGAGACTGTGGCTTTCCACCCTGACTGGCCCCCAGAGCTCTGGGTCCAAACCCCATCCATGTCTGTGCAGAAGTCGCCCTGGGTCCAGAGGTGCGGGCTCCAAGCCTGCTGAGGTAGATGGACAGCAAAGCCATCCCCATCTCTCAGCTCCCTGCAATTCCTGTGCTGCCCCTCCCACGAGGAGGTGGTGGCCACTTCCCTGCCCCAGAAATCTGGCCTCCCAGGGACTTAGGCAGACCCTCAAGAGGTAGCTGCTGGAGGTGTCTGTGCGCACTCTGGAGGCCGGGCCAAGATGCCTTTCGGGGTTCACTTTCTCATGGATCGAGAGGAAAACCAAGGCCACCTTGCTGAATTGTGAGAGGCCGTGTGGGAGAGAGGCCAGCTGCCCCAGTCAGGAACCCCTGAACCCTTCCTGGAGCCGGCTGACCCACACAGCTGACCTCCAGGCCTTGGGGCAGCCATCAATGGTCGCGGTTTTGAGCCCTGGAGTTTTGGGGTGGTTTGTTAGGCATGAGTTACCAGATAAAATATAGGATACCCAGCTATGTTTGAACTTCAGATAAACGACAGGACATTTTTTGTTGCTTGTCTGAAATTTAGATGTAACAGGGTGTCCCGTGTTTTTATTCTTTACGTCTGGCAATCCCAGGGGAGCAGAGTGGTATGGGATGAATGGTCCCCCAAATTTACCTGCTAAAGTCCTAAATGCCTCACCTGGTACCTCAGAATGTGGCTGTTCACAGTTCGGATTTTAAAGAGGTCATTAAATTGAAATGAAGTCATAGGGCCTGTCATAGGCAGGTCATGAAGTCATAGGCCTGGTTTAACCTGATTTGGTGTCCTTATAAGGAAAGGAGACCCCGACAGGACACAGAAGGACGACCGTGTGAGATGGCGGGGAGAAGACCACCATCTGCAGGCCCAGGAGAGGGGCCTCGGAGGAAGCCAACTCTGCCCACACCGGATCGCAGCCTTCAGCCTCCAGCCTCCAGAACGGAGAGGAAGTGAATGTTTGTTGTTCAAGTTGCTCCGTCTGTGGTGCTTGTTACGTGCCGGGGCCAACAGGTAGACAGGGACTGCGGCTGTGTCACCTCTGGGGGCAGGGGCACTCAGCACGTCTGTCCCGGCTTGTGCAAGCAGCCCTGCTGTGTCCCTGGACCGCCTCCAGGGTGAGCTGCACTGGGCCCGCAGAGCCGAGGGGTCCACACAGCGCCCCGTCCTCACCAGCCTAGGGAACTGTGTGGCCGATTCTGTGCATGTAGAATCAGGAGGCTGTTTTCTGCTCCTGTTTGGTAGGCTATCCCCCAATGAATGTATGTTTGGGTGGATAGCTTGCTTTCCCAGGGGAGCACGGGGCCCTCTATCAGGTGTGAGCACATGGGTGTCTCCCCAGGACGTCCCAGGTCAGGGGGGCCTGACAGTCCAAGCTGGGTCATGGGCTGTAGAAGACAGCTGGCATTCGAAGGCGCCCTCCCCTCCTCTAGTGTTTCTGAGTCCCTGCCCAGAGCTGTCCTCCCAGGCCTGCGTGGTGGCCGGCGGGGGTTGGGGGGGTGTGGGGGGTAGTGGCTAGGGGTGCTCATTGCTCTCCTTTCCATCCTGCCACTGGCTGGCCGGCTCCCCCTCCTAGTCTGTGGGACTTCCGTTTCAGAGCTGGAAGGTTGAGGCTCCCTCTCCCAGCCACCTTCACAGCCAGAACAGCACACGCCCCTGCTCACAAGCAGCCTGGGCCCAGGCCACCTGCTGGCGGGGTAGGGGCACTGCAGGCCTGGTGCTCACGGCTCCGGCCCGCCTGTGGCCTTGCCACCCAGGCATGCAGTGAGATTGTGACTGTGGTCCTAATGTGGCTTTTCCTGCCTGGGTCCCCTTTCCTCCTGGCTCTCCTCTCTTTTCCTGGAAAGCCTGTTAGCTGTGCCTGACCGTCGACTTGTGGAGTTTCTGTTGCTTACAGTCAAGGACTCTGACGGTGTCTGTCGAGCCGGGGAGTTGCACGCACAAGGTGCTGGGCTATCTGGACCAGATGTCTCCATTGGCCATGCAGGATGCCTGTTCCCTGCCGTCGGGTCCGC
The DNA here is from genome assembly GCF_011764305.1 of Mustela putorius furo. Taxonomy (NCBI): domain Eukaryota; kingdom Metazoa; phylum Chordata; class Mammalia; order Carnivora; family Mustelidae; genus Mustela; species Mustela putorius. The sequence goes on along the minus strand of NW_025422002.1, from coordinate 17,571,908 downwards.
TGGGGGCAGGAAGTTGGGGAGCATCTTCATATATTCCTAAGTGGAAAAATGATGCCTCCTCCTACTTCCTTATGCCCAGCAAACCTGGCCCCGTGTCCAGACTCGCCCTGCTTCCTGCTTAAAACGACCTAGCACCCAGACCTGCATTTTCCTGCCCTTCCAAGGCCCTGGTGACAATTGCCTTGTGGTGTGTTAACAAAACACATAAACTGAAATTGTTATCAGGATTGTGGGGCTACATAGAGCTCCATTATTTTCGTTGCATCTTGTTTATTAATATTAATTAATTAATATAAATTAAGATAAGTTAATATAAATTAATATACATAAAAAGGCTATGAATTTTCCTTTGAGGAACATTAGCTCCTATGGAGTGTTCTTAGTATTCCTGGATATTCCAAATTTGGATTTTGATTTTGTCTTTGATCCAAATGTTGCTTAAGAGAGAGCTTTAAAATTTTCAGACAAAGGGCCTCAATGTTAGCTATATCTAGTTTTATTAAATTGTGAATAGAGACTTTTTTGTCCTTAGTGTTTAACACCATGAAATGGGTATAGCTTAAAAACTCAGGTCGAGGCATTCTCAAGCTCGAAATAGAAATTTTGTCCTCTGTCCTACCCAAGTCCACACCCAAGTTGACTATTTCAACGCTTTCAGATGCCTTTTCTGTCCCCCATCATCATCTGCCTCAATAACAGAACTTTCTGCAAATTCTAAGCATGTGAACATTAGGCACTGTCTGCTGAACTTCACCTTTATGAAATCGTGCTGTGCGGCCCCGCTCCCTCCCATCCTTTGTGGCTATGTCCCAAGTTTTGGTTAAATTAATAGCCAGTGTTTATATTGCTCTGGTTGTGTGAGCATTGTCCATAGCTGAGTCACATGGTATGCCACAATCTTATTTTTTCTTGTGCGACTTTTTCTTCTCTGGAATTGTCTTTTTTTTTTTTTTTTTTTGCTTAGTCACTATTACTATGATTCAAACAGTCATAACCCATAACCCACAAATTTAGATTTTTTCTTGACGACATCCCCCCGGAACCTGGATGGTTAGACTGGCTATAGCTGTGGTCTCGCCCCTTCCTCATGGTCTGGAAATCCCCTTCACCTCGGTCCATGGTCCCATCCTTAGAATGGGCGTGGGGTCCCCATGCCTCTTTCTTCCATGATTGTGCCCACGTATAGACTGAACGTTTCTCTGGCAGGTTCCTTCATTCATATATATGGAGGAGGCAAAATAGTTGAAACCCTATGTGTCCGAAAATATGGTATTTTACATTTATAATGTAAAGTATGTAAAGTATGGATTTACTCTTACACTTGATAATCACAATCACTCGGCTGGGTGTTGGGTTCTAAGGAGGAATATGTTCTTCTACAGCGTTCAAGGTCATCTGATCCTTGTCTTCCAGCCTCCAGGCTTGCTGCAGAGCAGGGGGACACCACAGGGGTCCTGCCCCTCTGGGTCATGCAAGAAGACTTCACAGTGGAGCCAGCAAGCCTAGGGAAGAGGGGCCGGGAGGCCACGAGGAAGGAGAAATTTATGCATATCCTTACAGAATAAACTGAACTTTTAATAAAAATTATACTTATTTATTTTGACAGAGAGAGATCACAAGTAGGCAGAGAGGCAGGCAGTGAAAGAAGGGGAAGCAGGCTCCCTGCTGAGCAGAGAGCCCGATGTGGGGCCGGATCCCAGGACCCTGAGACCATGACCTGAGCCAAAGGCAGAGGCTTTAACCCACTGAGCCACTCAGGTGCCCCTAAACTGAACTTTTGCCAGCTACAGACCCTCAGCCTAGGCTTAACTCCCTCCTCCTCATGACACCGAATCCTTTGCATTCTTCCCTTTAAGGGAGCCAATGCCATTTGACACTTCATTTGGATGTTCACCCAGTGGATCCCAGTTCACCTTGTTCTGATCTCTATTTTGCATAGAGGACCTGAATGAGAACTCATGACCTTCGTCTTTATAACCCCGCCTGCTGTGTGTCTTCTTCAGAGCCCTAGTCAAGTTGGTGCCTGAATCCGTGTCTCCCAATTTATAATTCGAATTGCTCCAATAAATGCCTTTTTGTTCAAATTTGTAGGGAGTGCTTTCTTGGTCAGCACGGGATCTGTTTTTGTCCTTGGGATGCGTTTATGGTCTCTTGCCTACCGTGCTGAGATTTGACAGTGATGAGCCTCATTATGGGTCTTTCATTCCTTGGGTCCTTCATGAGGTCTTTCAATGTGGGAACTAAACTTACTCCATTCTGGTATATTCTCTTTTATTGTTTTCTTGGATGATTTTCTCTCCATAGTTTCCCTGAATTCCTATTATTCAGACATTAGACATCCTGGATCGCCGCTCTGATTTCATGATTCCTTCCCTTTTATCATTTTATCTTCCTCTCTGGAAGATTCCCTCAACTTCTTCTTCCAATCATCCTATTGAATTTTTAAACTTATGTTCCCACATGTTTAATTTCCAAGATCTACTTAGACATTGTTCTCTGAATTTTCTTTGTAAGGGCATCTGTGTTTTCTTTTTGGATCTTCCCTTATCTCTCTGAAGATATTCATTTCAATTTTTCTTTGAAGTTTTGCTTGGCTGCCTGCATCAGGCGCCCTCTGAGACCCTCTGTTTTACTTTCTATTTTCCATGTTAGAGGCTTTCTCTGGGTGATCCTTGCCTGTCTATTCATAGTTAAAAGGGAGGCACTAAAAGCTGATTAAACACATAATGAATATCCGTAAGAGGAGAGATGGGAAATTACCCAAATGCTCATCAGTAGTACAATAGAATAAAACAGCGTATTCCCCCAACGGGATACTCAGCAGCAGTGAAAATGAATGATGTATACACACATTTGTACTCTCAAAAACATGATATTCAATAAAAGCAGCCAGATATGATGCAGCACACATGCATGGTTTCATTTGCACGATGTGTAAAAACAGGCAAAATGAATTTATGCCGCCAGAAGTCAGGATAGTGGTTATCTTTGAAATGGGATGGAGGCTGGGAGGGGGTGAGGGGCTTCCCAGATGTTGATGTATTCCATTTCTTGGGCTTGTACTGGTCACATGTGTGTTCAGTTAGTGGAAACTTGTCTAGCTGGTGGATGCTTACAATGAGTGCATTGCATTGATTATAGTTTAATACATTTAACATCATAAAAATGAAACTGTGCTGGGGGTGGGGCTTGTGGATGGGTGGTCTCCTGGTGGTGATCCCACAGGGCCAAGCTGTTCCACTAGAGAGGAACCTTTTGCTGTCCTCCTGGTGACCCCATTCTGTATGGGGAAGGGGACTGGGGTCTCATGACCCCGTGTGCAGACTTTCTCATGTTCCTTACTTTTTCAGTAAGGAGCCTCACTTCTGCCCCCAGAAGGGCCGAGCTCCCTCACCCCAGCAAGCCCCTGGTTCACTTTCTGCAGACAGACAGTCTCCTGTGTTCTTTGGATGGGGCAGAGAGAGTCCCCTAGCTGCACAGGTGGGGTAGAAAGTAATGGGATCCAAGTGGCCAGACCCCATCTCCAAGGTATCTGGTGTCCCTAATTCCACAGACTTTCTGGAACTCTGCAAAGGAGTTGGCTTGACTCTGCCTGGCTTCCCCATTTCTGGCATCCAAGCAATCTTTATTTCCCTGCATATTCTGTTTTGTCTTTCTGGGCCTCCTATTAGTAAGTGAGGGACCATCTGGACTAATTTACTAAGACTTATTTTTTCTCTCATATTTTCCATCTCTCTTTTCTTCTGTTCTGCTTTCTAGTATATTTCTTCAACTTTATTTCCCAGTCTTTATGTAGATTTTTAAAAAACCCATCTATTATATATTTGTATTTTTAATTAAACTTTTAATTTTGAGATAATTATATTCACATGCAATTATAAGAAATTATAAGAAAGAATGGAGAGAGACCCTGCATATGAACTACCCAGTTTCCCCCAGGGGTAACATCTTGCAAAACTATAGCACAGATATAATAATTAGGATATTGATATTAATACAGTCACTATGTAGAACATTCCATCACAAGGATCCCTCATACTATCCTTTTACAGCAACACTCACCTCCCTTCCTCCCTCTCTTTATCCCTGATCCTGGCAATTACTAATCTGTTCTCTGTTTCTAAATTTTTATCATTTCAAGAATGTGTATGACATTGCATATGAATGTCCATTCCATTCCATTCCATTCTACTCCATTCCATTCCATACTATATGGAACCATATGTATGTATGTATTTATGTATGTATGTAACCACAAAAGTATGTAACCTTTTGTGATTGTCTTCTTTCATCACCATACTTTCCCAGAGACTCGCCCAAGTTGTTTCCTGCAGCAATACTTTGTTTCTTTATTGCCAAGTAAGAGTCCATGGTGTGTATGCACCATTACCTGCTGAAGGACATCTGAGTTGTTTCAGTTTTTGGCTATAACAAATAAAGTTACCATGATTGTGCTATATCGATTGTTATAGGAATGTAAAGCTTTCACTTCTCTCTGATAAATCCTCAATTTTTGGGGGTTGTATGGTAGTCACATGTTAAGTTTTATAAGAAACTGACAAACAGTTTTCCAGAGTGGCTGTACCATTTTACATTCCAACAAGTAAGGCATGAGCAATACAATTTCCCTACATCCTCACCAGCATTTGGTGTTAACACTGTTTTGAATTTTAGCCATTTTGATAGGTGTATGGCATACTTCATTATGAGTTGAGCTTGCTTTCCTTAATGGCTGATGATGTTGGATATCTTTTTATGCTTTCATTCATCATCTGCATATCTTCCTTGGTGAACTGTCTGTTCATGTCTTTTGCCCATTTTCTAATTGGATTGTGTTTTTTTTTTTTTTCTCTGATAGGTTTTGAGAGTTCTTTATATGTTCTAGAAATTAGTCCTTTGTTGGGTGTGTGGTTTGCAAATATTTCTCCCAGACTGTATCTTGTCTTTTCATCTTGTTAATATGGACTTTTGCAAGCAGAAGTTTTAATTTAATTTGGATGAATTCTAATTTATCAAAATTTCCTTTTATGGATCATGCTTTTGGTGTCAGTCTAAGAACTCTTTGTAAAGCCCAAGATCCTGAAGATTTTCTACTGCTTTTTCCTAAGACTTTTATAGTTTTACATTTAAGTACATTTATAGTTTTACATAAAAGTTTTATAGTTTTACATTTAAGTCCATCTATTTTGAGTTCATATTTACATAATGTGTGAGGTTGAGGCTTTCCACAGCTATCATTTAAAAAGCATTAGACTTTATTTTTAGAACAGTTGTAGATTTCCAGAAAAATTGAGATTGTGTAGGGAGTTCCCGTATACTCTACCTTTCCCTCACATGGTTTTTCCTATTGTTAAACATCTTGCATTAGTATGGTTACAATTAATAAATCAATATTATCAATTACCAATAATAATGTATTAACATTATTATTAACTAAAGTTCATAGTTCATGCTAAGTGTTGTACATTCTATGGGTTTTGACAAAACATAATGTCATGAATTTCCTATTACAGTATCATACAAAATAATCTTATTGACCTAAAAAGGTGCTGTAGCAACCATTGATCATTACACTGTCTCTATAGTTTTGCTGTCCCTATAGTGTTACTGTCTATAGTTTTGCCTTTTCCACAGTGTCATAAAGTCAGGATCATATGGTAGGTAGCCTTTTCATACAGGTATCTTTCACCTATCAACATGCATTTAAGATTCCTCCATTTATTTTTGTGACTTGATAACTCCTTTCTTTTTTATTCACTGGATAATATTCTTTTGTATGGGCATACCACATTTGTTTATCCATGCACCTATTGACAGACATCTTGGATGCTCCCAGTCTTTGGCAATTACCAATAAACTGCTATAAACATGGCAGTAGTTTTCATGTGGATGTATGTTTTCAGCTCAGTTGGGTAGATACCTAGGTGCATGATTGCTAGATCATATGGTAAAACTATAGCTAGCTTTAGTTAATAAGAAACTGCTAGTCTTCCATAAAAGTCTACCATTTCACATTCTCACTGGCAATGAATGAGAATTTCTGTTCTCCACATCTTCACCAGCATTTGCGTTGTTTTCTTTTTTCTTTTTTTTTTTTTTAAAGATTTATTTATTTATTTGAGAGAGAGGGTGAGTGCAGGGTGGGGGGAGGGGCAGAGACTCTGCATTGAGAGAAGAGCCCGATGTGGGGTTCAATGTCATGATCAGATCAACTCCTGAGCCGAAACCAAGAGTCAGATGCTCAGATGAATGTACCACCCAGATGCCCTGCATTGTTTTAAAAAGGAGGGTTTGTGTTTTATGGATGTAGAATTTCTCTTGTCTCTATAAGAATATTAATTAGCATTTTTAAAAAGTTTCCATCTGTTTCCTACTTTATCTTTGGTTTCTTCAATTTCCTTAACTATTTTTTTGGTTCCCCATCTTCCATGTTGGGGCTTTCTGCATACATCTGGCCATCCTTGGTTTTCCATTCATAATCAAGAGATAATTGGATGTTCTGTACTCAGGGGCTGGGCTTTTTGGTTGGCGGGCATACTTTTTGGTTAACTGCAAGCAAGAGCAGTTATTTTATTGGAAGACTGCCAAATGTCTAGAGAAGAACTCTCTACTCTTCTACTGATAGGAAGAGGAGGTGAGTAGATTTTCCTACTGGTGTTGTATGTGGGTGGAGGAGAAGGTCCAGGGAAATTGTCAATTGTTAAATATCCAGACTTTCAAGTGTTCATTCTTGTATTCAACCCCTTGTCTCTCTCATATTTTCCATTCAAGACACCAACAGAATATGCCTGAAGTCTCATGCTTAGGGGTTGGCGCCTGCCAGGGTGTTGGGGGCATGGGTCTGGTAAGAGATTGGCTGTAATGAAGAAAGACTTTCAACACATTTTTCTGTTGTCTTCTTGACTCCTCATCCCTTTCCTTGTTGGTGCTATCTTGGAGTCTGTGCTGGGAAAATAGGCTTATGTGCTGTCTGTGTCTTTCTTAGCTTGTCCTTGAGGTTGAGACTAGTCCAACCTGTTAAGTCAGTGTCCTTTTTCACATTTCTCAAAAAGTGAGAAAAATCTCTATCCACTGACATTCCCTCCTATGTTTCCTATGCCTTTGTGGTCTAAGTTTTTAAAACATTTAACATTCCTTTAGTATGATCTTGGATGAAAGCAGAAAGAAACTCATGGTCAGTCCACCACCTTTACCGAAATCCCTCAAGTATTTGATAAATATAAGATTACTAGGTACAGAAATATTTTAAACATTACAGAAGCATATAAAGTATAAGAAAAAGAGTGACATTTTCTCACCATCTGCTGCCACCTTTCTATTTCCCAGATGTCCCCACTATTAACTGTTGGGCATGTATCCTTTCAGGTGTTTGTCTGTGCACATGAATCATTATACCCCGAGACTGCATACCTGTGTGAACTCATTCTCTCACGTAAAATATGATCATGCTACTTGGGTAGACATGGAGTTGGGCCCCTCAGATTCTTCTAGAAATAGCTTCCTTCCCCATTAGGAGGAGTGTGGTGGGTGGGTGACAGTGATGGGCTATGACCTCCATCAGGACTTGCCTTGGGTTTTTTGGTTTTTTTTCCCCCCAAAGGTGGGGAGGGGCAGAGGGAGAGGGACAGAAAGAATCTTAAGCAGGCTCCATACCCAGGACAGAGCCTGGACACACCAGGACATGGGGCTTGATCTCACAAACTGAGATCATGACCTGAACCAAAATCAAGGGTTGGCCGCTTAAATGACTGAGTCACTCAGATGCCCCTGGACATGCCTCTGGTCCTAAGGGAAGATCACAGTCTTCCTGAGGCAGCCCTAGCCAGTAACCAGCAAGATGGAGGCGTGGCTCCTGCCTGCTGGTGCCCCATGTAGGACTCCTCCAGTGGCCAGCTTGGCTCTGGAGATTCCCACTGAATGGCAAGACCATAGGTCTGCATGGAGACTGAGGTCTCCTCCACTCTATCCTGCCTCCCCCATTCCTTTTGCAGGCAGTGTCCCCAGCAGACCTTCAGTACCATCCTGTCACAGCATTTTCTCCCTTCAGAATCCAACCAACACTCTCATTCTAAACCCTGGTCTTTTTCAGTTAGTGTTTATTAGGGATTCCTTTTTATGTCAATGCCCATAGAGCCATCCTTTTTTTTTTTTTTTTTTTAAGATTTTATTTATTTATTTGAGAGAGTGAAAGCATGAGCATGAGAGAAAGCATGAGCAGCAGGCCGAGGCAGAGGGAGAAGCAGGCTTCCTGCTGAGCAGGGAGCTCAGTGCAGGGCTTGATCCCGGGACCCTGGGATCATGATCTGAGCCAAAGGCAGATGCTTAACCCACTGAGCTATCCATGTGCTCCTGCACCATAGGTTTTGATAGCTCTATAGTATTTGGGGGGAAGGATATATCATAAACATATAACCATTCTCCTTCTGATGGACCTTTAGAGTGCTCGAATTTTTCTTTAAAAATCCTGTGATTTTTAAATATGTATATTTCAGTGCAACAGATAAATTCAAACAATTTATGCATTTGTTTGTTTTCTCTTTGACCTCTCACTCAGGGGTATGTGCAGATGAGACCCCCAGCAGACCATTTTCCTCAGAAAGAAGGGAAATGAGCTGGAGACAGTGGTGAAGTGTTGGAGGTTCTTTGGCTCCCCTGGCTTCCTCCCGCTCTGCTTTGGAAGGGCTGTTTACACACCAAGGAACGACAAGATAATTATATGCCATTCCTGCCCATTCATTAAGGCTGGCCCCCAAGGAAGCTTCTGGTAGACACCGCTCTTTTAGCTCTGTTTGAATTGCTACACAAACCAGAGAATTTTTAAAAATATGACTTTTACTCTCCTCAAATGTCACTGTAGGATTTTGACAGGTCTTTCTTACATTTTGATTCTTAAAAATATTTTCCCTTTCTCATTCTTGTCATGCCACACTTCAACAGATCATCTGGTCTTTCCTTTACCTCTTAGGAGCCCCGCCCTCTGAGCTTCCCTCCGTAGCTCTGCCTCTTTCTTCTTGATGTCCTGTGGGGTGCCCTTTTCTCAATTTGCCCCCTCTGGGGTGGGTGGTTTTTTTCCCTGGACCCTTTCATGGACTCTTCTCTACCTCCCCAGCAAACTTGTGAGAGGATGATGGACATTTTCTTTAGCAGTCTGGTGGCCTGCCCAGCCCCTCTCTACTCTTCATGTAGTAGGCATTGTGCAGAAGTCTGCAAAATGGGCACACATCCCCAGAGTTTGCCAACAGAGGCTTGTGGGCCATGTCAGATGCTCAAAACACGTGGCTTTTTAAAAAAAATTAACATAATGTATTATTTGCCCCAGGGGTACAGGTCTGTGAATCATCAGGCTTACACATTTCACAGCTCTCACCACAGCATATACTCTTCCCCGTGTCCATCACTCAGCCACCCCATCCCTCCCACCCCCTATACTCCAGCAACCCTCAGTTTGTTTCTTGAGGTTGAATATCTTAAGGTTTGTCTCCCTCTCTGTTCTTGTCTTGTTTCATTTTTCCCTCCCTTTCCCTATGATCCTCTATCTTATTTCTTACATTCCTCATATCAGTGAGATCTCTGGTTTCTCTGGTTTGACTTACTTCAGTGAGTTTCTCTGGTTGACTTATTTTGCTCAGTATAATACCCTCTAGTTCTATCCACGTTGTTGCAGATGGCAAGATTTCATTTCTTTTGATGGCTGCATAGTATTCCATTGTATATATGGACCACATCTTCTTTATCCATTCATCTGTTGATGGACATCTAGGTTCTTTCCATAGTTTGGTTATTGTGGACATTGCTGCTATAAACACTTGGGTGCACATGCCCCTTCGGATCACTACACATTTGTATCTTTAAAGTAAATACCCAGTAGTGTGATTGCTGGGTCATAGGGTAGCTCTATTTTCAAGTTTTATTTTAAAGATTTTATTTATTTATTTGACAGAGAGATAGATAGCACAAATAGGCAGATCAGCAGGTAGAGGGAGAGGAGAAAGCAGACTCCCTGCTGAGCAGGGAGCCTGAGGCGGGGCTTCATCCCAGGACTCTAGGATTGTGGCCCAAGCCAAAGGCAGCTGCCCAACAAACTGAGCCACCCAGGCACCCCTATTTTCAACTCTTTGAGGAACCTCCACGCTGTTTTCCAGAGTGGCTACACCAGCTTGCATTCCCACCAACAGTGTAGGAGGGTTCCCCTTTCTCCACATCCTCGCCAACACCTGTCGTTTTCTGGTTTGTTAATTTTAGTCTGGTTAATTTTAGCCTTTAATTCTGACTGGTGTGAGGTGGTATCTCACTAAAGCACGTGGCTTTTTAAATAAACAAAAATCCCAGAGTGAGAAGCTAGAGAACAGAGTTGGGGAGGTGACACCTCCGAGGTCGGTGCAGGGAGCTGAGGCTGCTATTCCCCATTTCTGTCCTGGTATGCCTTGTCCCTAGTCCAGGCCCCATCCAGCGGATGGTGCATTACAGGGACCAGAGTTGAAGATAGTCAGGAATCCCACAGACAGAAGGTGCCTGGGGCCAAGGACACATACTTGCTCTGCTGACAGCTTACGAGCCAGGAGTCCTGGCCAAGGGCTTCCACCTGCCAACTAGCTACTTAGCAGCTTGCCAACCGACAGCTGTGGATTTTATCTGGAGGAGGACAAGAGGCTCCTGAATGCGTGTCACAGTAACCAATTTAAGACCTCCCCAAAATGAAGGGATTCATGCATTTAATGTATCACGGAAATTCAATGTTGGATAGAGTGTGTCATGAACACTTAGTGCCTCTTGGTCTTTTGGCCCCTTTTCAGCTCTGTTCAGCACATGCGTGTTCTCACGTCCTCTGACACATCTCATGAATCACTACCTCACTTATCTGTGCTTCGCTCTTGAACATCACCCTTCCCGTGTGTGCTTCCTTCTTTCTCTAGCAGAGTTAAACGCTCTTAAACAGTATAACAAGCACACGTAACAAAAATCTTCTTAACAAAAATCTTCCTTCTGAACTGTTTTACAAAACTACGTAACATCTTGTACACATCAGGGTGTCTGTGACGTGGATGCGTACATGTACATTTAGAACAAAACAAAACCCTATGTACCCCATATCAGGTGAACAGAGGCGATGGACAGTCCTTCGAAGTCCCGGTGAGCACCAGCTCCCCCAAAAGTAACTCCCTGTCCCGTAATTTATGCTGAATATTTATTGGCATTTGTTGATAGTTTCATCCCCAAGCAATATATTGTTGGGTCTGTCCATTTTTTTTTAAAGATTTTATTTATTTTTTTATTTGACAGGGATCACAAGTAGGCAGAGAGGCAGGCAGAGAGAGAAAGGGGGAAGCAGATTCCCTGCTTCGCAGGGAGCCAGGTGCGGGGCTCGATCCCAGGACCCTGAGATCATGATCTGAACTGAAGGCTGAGGCTTAATCCACTGAGCCACCCAGGGGCCCCGGCTCTGTCCATTTTTGATTTTATATAAATGGAGTCATACTTTGTGCCTTTGCTGTGATTTGCCTCTCTTGCTTCATATCCGGTTTTTGAGATTAAGTCGTGCTGGTATGTAGCTGGGGCTTCTTTAGGGGGGATCTGGGGTTTCCAGGGGGCCAGTCCTGGGAAAGGCATTGCTCATTGTCGCTGCTGTGGAGTGCTCTGTGGCACGAATGGACCATGGCCCACATATCTACGGACACATGGATGCTTTTGCTCTGAGGCTATTTGAACAGGGCCACTGTGGAATTCCCAAACAGCCCCTGGTGCTCCTGGGTTTATTCCCAGGAGAGCAATGGCTGGCGGTTGGTGCTGTGGTTTTGACCTTTCTGGACAATAGCAGCCTGTTTGCTCGAGGGATGGAGGCAATACACTCACCTCACCAGCCGTGCGTGCCCACCCCCCTTCCTCCATTTCCACCAGCTCTTGGTTTTGTCCAACATCTATTTTTGCCCATTTGGTAGGTGTGAAATGGATTTCACCATCGTTTTCACTCAAGTTTCCAAGGTTACTAATAACGTTTATTAGCCATTTAGATTTTCTTTGTGTGAAATGTCTATTCATGTCTTTTGCCCATTTTTTAATTATACTATTTTGTTATTGACTGTCCGAGCCCTTCGTATATTTTGGATAGAAATCCTTTGCAGATACATGTTACAGACATCTTCTATTAGTTTGTGACTGATCATTTCACTTTTTATAGAAAGATTTATTTATTTATTTTTAGGGAGAGAGGGAGCAAGAAAGGGAGAGAAGGGGAGAGAGAGAGCACACGAATGGGGAGAGGGACAGAGGGAAAGAGACAATCTCAAGCAGGCTCCCCACTGGGAATGGAGCCCCACATGGGGCCCAATCCCACCCCCTGAGATGCTGATCTGAGCCAAAATCAAGAATCAGCTGCTTAACTGACTGAGCCACCCCGACGCCCCAATCAGTTCACTTTTTGTTATGGGATTTTGCTGAACAGAGATTCTTCCTTTTAATATAATTGACTTTGTTTTTACCTTTTTCTATTCATTGAAAGGACCACTCTTAACCCCAAAGTCATGAAGACATTATCGCATACAGTCTCCTGGAAGTTTCACATTTAAGCCATTGATTCCCCTGTAGTTGGTTTTGTATAAGGAGTAAGCCAGGATCTAACATTATTTGTGGTTTTCATGGGCATTACTAATTGCTTTTGACTGGTTGTCCTTTCGCACTGATCCACAATGTCACCTTGGTTAGCCATCAAGTTTCCTTAGACTTGCAGCTCTGTTTCTGGGCTCTATACTATTCTCAGTGAACAACTTTCCTCCTACCCCCATTGTCTCTTTGGCAGGATCCCCTGTTGGGTAGCTGTGGTGGGAGGGGCTGTGTTCTCTCTCACTGTCAGAAGAAGATAGGGGTGTCCAGGTTCCCTTGGCCCCAGTGCAGCCAGGACTGAGGAGGAGGATGGGAAGGCCACGATGAGGGTCTGGTGTGGGGAAGCCACAGACAAATTTTCATCTGGGAAGTAACAGGGCAGGTAGCTCAAGAATCACAACAAGTGATTCTTGAGAGTTCACTGGGTTGTTTTATGGCTGCAGCTTGGAGAGGGCTGGTGTGGGAGCAAGGACCAGTCTGGGAGCTGCCTCCCAAGCAGGATGTAGCTAGGCCAGCGGGCCGGCTCCTCCTCATGTGTTTTCTTTTTCCCTCCCTAAGGGGTTTCCTGGGGGCTGCTTCTACAGATGCCCTTACTGCACTGTTTGTGGGCACATCTGCCTTCCAAGCTTGCCTCCTGCTCCTTCAGGCGGGGCACAGTTTATACCTCAGGACCTTTGCACTTGCTGTTCTCTCTGCCTATGACACTTTTCCCAGATGCTTATACAGTTCCCTCACCTCTTTCTGGTCTATATTCAAAGATCTCTCCTTCAGTGACAGCTTCTCAGGCCACTCTTCAAATCACCGCCTCCTAACCCTCTGTGAACACCATCTCCTCTTTCCCAGATGACTGACTTTGGCTCCCCAAAAGGCAATTGGAAGCAGGTGCTCAGTAACAATCCATAAATGAGTGAAAGAGAAGGGTCACTTGTCCCCAGGGCCCAGCACAGCAGGCACAAAGCAGGCACAAAGCAGGTCCCGAGCGCTGAGCGGGGGGAATATTTGAGGGAAGGCCAAGCCGCTCTCTTGGCACAGATGGGGAAAACCCTCCCAGAGCTCCTCCTGACAAAGCCATACCCTTATAGAGTTCCAGCAGTGTTGCACACCCTTGAGCCTAGCATCTTGGCTTTCCCGAACTCTTCAAGGGTGATAGTTCAGATGTGATCCCAGTTTGACAGGTGAGAACCTGACATCCAGAGCGGGGAGATGTGACTTTCCCGGGTCACATAGCTGGTTCATGCCACCAGCCAGACTCTTCCACACCCAGCCTGGCCTGGTCAGAGGGCAGCCTGTGTGCAGGCCTGCGCCAAGTATCCACCAACCCACATTCCTCCATCCCTCTCGTGAGCAACCACCAAATTCTCTGAATGTCTCTTTCTGAAGAGTTGTTGCTTGGCAACAGTTGCTAGGTGAAATTCATAATTAATAAGAGTTCAGGGTTCTTGATTGGAAACCCTCAGGAATGTCGAGGCATTTGCAGGCTGAGAAGTGGGCAGAAGTCTGGTATGGCCCTGAGATTCCTGTCCCTGGGGTGCACGCCCTAGATACACTACTGTCCTCAGGAAAGGACAGGAGCTGTGAGTAAGATGGGAGGGCATGCCCTAATGAGGTGACTGGACATGGTAGAGAGAGCGGTGGGAGCCACTCCTGCTGTCAAAGTGCATTCTCTTAGACTGGGTAACAGCGACCCAGAGATAGGTGCCCTGCCAGCTGTGGGGGCCACTGTTGCTGTGCTGCTTGAAGTCCGCATATCTGGGACACGAGGATGGCCTCCAGAATCGGAGAGGGGTCTCCCACGGACAGCCAGTGAGAAAATGAGGACCTCGATCCTGCTACCTCAAGGAACAGAAACCTGCCAACAACTGCGGAGCTCGCTGGAGACTGCGGCCCCAGCTGACACCTTGATTTCAACCCAGGAAACTGCGAGCAGAGGACCAGCTAACCTGTGCCCAGAAGCCATGGGATAGCAAAGGGGTGTTGTCTTTAAGTCATTGCATTTCTGGTAATTTTTCATGTGGCATTGAAAACTCATACATGAGTCTTGGGAAGAGGGGATGGGGAGTCAGCTTTTAAGAATAGCCTTGGGGCTGCAGTTGGCTGCTGGTACCAAGAGGCACCAAGGGAGACAGGCTGTGCCCAGCATCTTACAAACGAGCTCTCAGGAGCGTCCTGCAAGGTGGGAATCCTGACCCCCATTCGCAGATGAGGCAATGAGGCTCAGATGGGCTGTCGCTTGCCCGAGGTCACACAGCGAGGAGGAGCAAGGCTTGTCCAGGGGCTATCTGAGGGTGAAAATTCCACATGGGGTGGGCAAGGTGATGGAACCCACACAGAGGTCTAGCAGAGCTGTGGGAAGGCTGGCAAAACAAAGCTTCTGGACCATTCCAGTTTTCTCAGAGGGTGCTCCTGAAGTGCGTATAGTTGGGCAGGGCCCTCAGTCACTATCTCCCCAAGTGCAGATCTGTCACCAAGATAGACTGATCAGATCCTCTGGAGGTGGAATCTTGCTCAAAGGGTCACAAGTACTAAGTAGGAACATTTGTTCTCTGCTCTTGTGGTTTCCACAGGAAGGTCTTTCTCTATGGGTATACCCCTTCTCCTTCCTGAATCCCCGAGGAGGACTCGAGGACCCTGGTACTTGGAAGAAGACCAATGGTCCTGGTTTTGGGTAGGGTAGAACTAACTGCTTCCAGGCTGCCCTTGTGGGTCATCTGCTTTTGCCTTCCCCCACTCTCTAGATGGTCAGGTGCACTTTGCAGACCGTGGCTGCCCCAAGGTTGAGACTGGGAAGGAGGGCTTGAGACAAAGAATGTTCAAAGCCATGTTCTCCATCCCAGCTCTTGTCTGTCTCAAGCTGACATTCCCACCGCTGTCCTGTTGCCCCTCACCCCCCTTAGGTGGGGAAAGAGGACGTTGTTCATAGGACCCTTAGCCTCGGGATGGCCGGGCCAGGCTGATTCATCCTGACACCCTAACCCCAAATTGTCCTGCTTACAGACCTCTGGAGCTGACCTGAGCCTGGTCCTTCATAAGGTCTGCACTTTCTGCTTTTCTTTGGTTCTGTGAATAGCCCATTATCCTTCTGTATGTTGCCATTTCCCTCCAAATCTGCAACCAAGGAACCCTGATAGGATAGGGAGTGTCTTCACTCTGGACCATTGGACAACCCCCCCACCCCCTCAGGCAGGACGGAGAGGTGGCTGGCTGGTGGGCCGCAGGCTGGGAGCCAGGGCCCTCAAGTTTATTCCTGGTAGACTGCTGCCTCAAAGTGCGATCATGGGTGAGTTCCATCCCTCTGGCAGGACTCCAGACGCTGGGAAAACGTCTTGTGCTAGCTCTGCGGACCTGCCCACTCATGGTCCCTTAGAAAAATAACAAGCATGATTATGGGTAACTGAATGACCCTTGCTGTGTGCTACACTGCTCTGACTTGGGTCTGTCACCATCCTGGTTTCCAGAAGAGGAAGCTGAGGCACAGAGGAATTCGACAACTTAATTGACACCAGAGAACGGTAGTAGCCAAGATCTGGACGCCACCCTCACTGTCTGTGCTCCTTGCTCTTGTGCCCCTGTGTCCCTATCCCCTCCCTCACCACCCCCAGCCTTGGCCCCAGGGCCCACTCAGGTGTGCATTTCACACCCAGGCTTTGCCAGCAATGGGCTCTGATTGGTCCAAGCCCAACCAGTACAGAGCTCCTCCCTATTCCCTGCTCACCTTACAGCCTGCCTGGGTGTCTGTCCTTGGCCCAAATATCGTGGCCCAAGGAGTGGCATCAAGTGACCAGGGAAGGTGGCCACTTGGGAGGAAGGCACGAACATGAGGAATGAGGAAGGAATGTGTGTTTTGCTCAGAGAAGAGCTGTGAGTGCCATGGACACTCTGAGCTTTGAGGACGCCTCTCCTGGGCATGATCATGGGAACTTATAGAAGAAATGAGCTTTTCAAAGGTCCTACAGCTTCTCAGGGGGCAAAGTGTTTGTATTCCGAAACCACAGAGTGGTTTACAAACTGTGAAGCTTTATACACTGTGAAGTGCTTTGTAAACTGTGAAGAGTTATAGTCAGTTGATGTTGCCAGTGGTGACAACCCGCCAGCCGTTTCCTTCTTTCTTTGCCAACAGAGGAAACTCAGTGTCAGTTGGGTGACTATGTGCCTAGTTCAAGGGCAGAGTGGTGGGTGGCAGAAGCCAGTCCCAGTTATCTGTGCCCCTTTGCAGGAGACCAGCCTGGGAGTGGGTGCAGACCCCATTTCTGGAGTGGGGCTGGGGGGCGGGGCTTGGCCGTTGGGTTTCTGGGGGGCTGCGACAGGGCCCAAGTGGGAGGCCACTTGGACAAAGCTATCTCCCTGCTTTTCTGAGGGTGTTTCACTCAGATTTGTCTGTCAGGACCTGTTAGACCAACTTAGACTTTCAGTCACTTCGACTTAAAAATTGCAATCAATTCAAGAGATGGCCAGGCACCTCCTTTTCCCCTGGGGGTCTTATGTTCTAGGTGAGTGGGGGTTGCCCACGAAAGGCCTTGATACTTTTGAGCTTTTCAACAGAGGTTCTTTGACAACTGTTCTGAATGACCTTGATTCTAGATATTTTCTTAGATATGCTACTAAAAATCAAAATTTTAATTACAAAATAATAAATGTATACACGTTCTTTAACATTTAAACAATAAAGACATATATAGAACCCAGCATAAAAATGCACCCCTCTCAACGTGACTAGATAACCAGTGATGGTGGTTCGGTCTAACTCTCTCCTGTCTTTTTTCTATGCAGGTGTGTAGATGCATGTGTGTGCACACCTTTTTTTTTTTTTTTTTTAAACACATAATGGACCACCCAAATATTATTGTGCAATAGTGATATATTTTGGGCATTTTCCCACGTTAGAGCAAATGAACATATTCTTCTTCAAGGCTGCATCATCCTCTCTTGGAATCTCTTTCTAGCAATGGTACTTAGCACCTCCCTTTTCTCTGCTATTGTTCCAAATATGTTGAAAATGAATCCCAGAACATTCCACTAGAGAAAATCTCTCTCTGACCTTTTGAGGAAAGATCTACCCAGAGCACAGGGCATGGGTAGAGGCTGGACCAAGGTTGCCCGTGGGCTCAGGCCCCTTTCCACAAGGGTGTCAGGAGCGCAGCACACCTGCCTCCCCACTCTATGGCCATGTCTGACCTGCAGGACAATGGCTACCACGCATGAGCCTGAGAGCAGCCGCTCCTGTGTGCGGTCTAGTTGATCTGGGAAGACTTTCCCTCTTGGAAAACATAAGCTCTCTCCTTAGAGAGAGGGTTCATGGGGCTGGCATCTCAGAGAAGATCCTGCAGGCAGAGCTGGGTGAAGTCCAAGAGGCCCCTCCCCACACCGCACTGGCTCCTCTCACCGCTGCAGACCCTGTGACCCTCACTTCCTGTCTGCCCAATAGTGTGTCTGAGACTGGGGGCGTGCAAATTAAGGGAAGCCAGCAGGGCAGCTGGTGGAGATTACAGTAAAGAAGTAAGCAAACCAGTAAAAGAATGGAGATCACTACCACAGATGACATTAACTTTTGAAACAAAGGACTTCAAAGACAAGAACTTTGGAACGTAAAAAATAGGAAAATAAAAGCTGTGAAAAAGAGATTTAGGACAAAGGGATGAGAGGCGAGAAACCAAGGAGGCACCAAGCAGAGGCTGGGGCACAAAGGAGCAAAGATGCAGAACAAGGAGTAAGTTAATATCCACGAAATAGTTTTTGAAGTAGATGAAGCCGTAGATCGGAAATGGGAAGTCAGGGCGAAGTCGTTCTGAGGGAAGAGGAATAGGATACCTGCAGAGAAAAAACATCACTTGAAACTCTTCCTCCCCTTCAAATAATGAAAAAGCAAGCCCACCTTCAAAGCAAATACGTCAGGAAGGAAAGACGAGAAACAGTCCGCTCAAGTAAGAAGGCAGGAGATGTCAGTTCGTGTACCAGGGAAGTAACATAAAGGTAACGAGCTGCAAAGCTTTGGTAAAATCCCACTTTCTTCCTTCCAAAGCCCACACCCACAACAGGGGAAATTTCCGGAAACCCTCAATGCCCTCCACTCTTTCCCACCTGCTGCGTGGGTCCCAGGGCGGTGTCTAGTGTGGACAGGCCAGGTTTCAGCCCTGGCAGGACTGCCCGTTGCACAGTGGTGTGGCACAAGCACACTGCGGCTTGGCATCATCCCTGTGAACCCTGTGTCCCTCCCCTTGGGCGTGGACCCCGTGGACTGTGCCGATCTATGGCTGTCCTGCTTCTCTGACAGACAGGTGGACAGCTGGATGGCGGTGCAGAAGGCAGGAGTCCTGGGGGCCAAGCCTGCAGCCAAGAGGTTTGGGGGTGGGTGTGTTGAGCCTCGTTTTTGCGATGCAGCTGTGGTCATCCGCAAGGGGATGTGACACTAGCAGCGGGGGCCACACTGGAGTGTGCTGGGGCTGCTACTCAGGAGAGGAAATCTTGTAGCCATTCCCAGTGCTCTGTTCAGCCCTGGTGTGGGATCCCTGCAGCCAGCAGGACCACCACTTGGCCAAGAACCAAAGGCCGTGAATCACAGAGACGGTCACTGCCCCACGCAGAGGCCAGCCGCCCCCTACCCCCGAGACACGGCTCGGCTCCTGTCCTCCAGGTGCTCTTAGTCAGGCTGGGAGGAGACCGAGGGGCCTGTCAGCCTTCTGTGTGGCCCACTTTGGTCCTTGAATGGACTCACAGGCTCCATGTTTTAGGATCTGGAAGATGCCCAGTAGAAGGTGTCTTGTAGACGCCCCAGGCCCCATCTAGGGGGACCGGGGGCTGGGGTGGCTCAATGTAGTGGTGCCAGGGCTGGAAAGACGGAAGCCTAGGGCTTGCACAGTTAGGCAAGACGAGGGCACCAGCCAGAGAGAGTCTGTTCCCCAGATGGTCCCATGGAGCCCTTGGAGTGTTCTCCCAGTGTAGTGTCTGGTATGGACAGGCCAGGTGTCAGCCCTGGCTCTGTTCTTACATACTGGGAGATCTCAGGCAGATCACTTGGGCTCTCTGTGTCTTGGTTTGTCACCTGTGAAAGGCGGTAGGGCCAGTGGATAGACTAGGCGTATGTCTACGTGTCTCCAGTGTCCCCAGCAGGATGGAGCCCAGCTTCCCTCTGTGAACACTTCCTCGGTCACACATCCTTCTGCACAAGCCTCCCCTTCCCATCTTAATCCTCCACTCCCCTTCGAAGGCAGCCTGGTCTGGCCCCCCAGGCAAACAACTCGCAGTGAATCTTTAGGAAGCTGATGGAGGAGGCTGGTCTGAGTGAGGGTTGGGAGGGGCGGGGGCTGAGGAGCTGCCTCTGCTACGGGTGAGGCAGGGAGGTCCCACCTGTGCAGGTGGCCTGCCTGTAGCCTGGAGAAGCATCTGGCCCTGGCAGGTCTATGCTGAGGCCTCTGGGTGTTAAAGAGGGGAGGGAACTGGATCTTCCCCCCAGGGCTTCACGCCAAGCCCAGAGGGAGGGAGAAAAAGGCGAACACAGAGGGCAGGTTTATGGAAATGGATGGATGGGGGGTGGCTATGCCTCCTCCTGCTTTGGCCAGCTGCTGGAGGTGTGTGTCCTGCCCCTTCCCAGACAGAGACATGTGAGCTCAGCCAGGCCCACACCGTTAGAAAGGGTCAGGGACCGATCTGGGGGCTTCCTGGGACACGGATGACCAGGTGCCGGCCCCTCTGCCTGCTCACTGCCCACCGTGTGGGCCAATGCATGGGGCAAGGGCAGGGCCTTGCCCTTGGCCCGCACAGGGTCAAGGCCAGCAGACTGAGCGTGAATGGTGGGGCTTGCTGGTCTGCTCTGGCTGATGCTGCTCGGGCCCCCAGCCCTGCCCCCATGCCCGGATCTTGCATGGAAGCCTCCGGGGAGCTTCTCTCTCTGATATGTTCCTCCTCCCTAGCTTCCTCCTGAAAGATGCATGCAGTTTGAAAATTTCATCAAAGCTGCTTGCCTTCTTGGCTCCCCGGCGGGAGGCCGGTGCTGGGAGCCCCGCGGGCCCCAGCAGTAGTGCGCCTCTGTCAGGGCTGGACATGGCTCTGAGTTGTACAGGCCTTGGGATGGGGAGCTGCTCAGGCAAGTGGGGGGCAGGGGTGCCCCTGGGCTGAGTGCACAGAGGGGATCAGGTTGAAAAAGAAGGATGGACACATTGGGCCTTTCCTGTTCCTTTGCTATCATAGCAGCATCCTGTGGGTCCCTTGCCGGGATGATGGGGTATATGTGCACAGGTACGTAGTTTCGGGTAAAATCCCGAAGCGGGATGGCCAGGTCGCAGAGCAGAAGCCAGAGCAAGTTCAATGGCATTGACACGTCCTCCTCGGCATGGGGGGTGCTCCTGCAGGCCCTCCTGGCCACTCAGCTCCTGTGGTAGTGTCTGCTTCCCCTGCTGTCGCCAACAGAGTGTGTTGCAAACATTTGGCCACTTGCCAATCTGATAGGGAAAACACACTTGAAACAATATAAACATACAGCTACAGGATGAGTAGTCCCGTGAGCAGAGTACATGGCTGTCTGGATTGCGTGTGCGTAGATGCGGGTTGATATGAATGGACGCATGCACAAGCACGTCAGGGTGTGTGTGCGCACATGCGTGTGTGTGTCTCACTGAAAGCACCCCCACCTCTGGATCTGTGGGATCCAGTCACAGGGGAGAAGGGGGCCCCAGTGACTTCCTGAGGGTGGGAAGACTTGAAGTTAGGGTGACCTGGCTGGGGGAGGGTCTGTGTGCCAAGGGGCCAGCCCCAGAGCAGGTGGTGGGCAAAAGGATGCCTGTAAGTCGAGGGCGGGGTGGGGACACGGGCACCCCTAAGGCTCGGGGCTGGCCTGGCTCTGGCAGAGGGCACGCTGAGGTGGGGCGCTCCTAAACACGTGCAGTCTTGGAGGTCAAAGGCAGCCCGGCCCAGCTGCGCAGAGAGCTGGCTAGCCAGGGAGCTGAGCCTGTGCACAGCTGCTGTGGGGCCTGCTGCCTCTGGTCACAGTGGTCTCAACAGTAGTGGATAATATTTCTGCAAAGATCAGTGAGCTGAGCTGGCTGGGTGGGGCTGTTGAGGACTGGTATGGGCTGGGCTGGTATGGCTGGCGTGGGCCAGGCTGAGGCTGGTGTGGACTGGGGCTCGTGTGGGCTGAGCTGGGGTGGGCTAGGGTGGGCTACCTTGGGCTCTGCTTCCTCAAACAAAGTGGTCAGTTGCTGAGTCAGCTGGGGTTGACTAGGGTAGGATGATCTCCACTGGGTGACTAAGCTCTGTCTCACGAGGCCTCCTGATCCTGCTAGCGGGCTAGTTCTCAGAGATAGGCTCTAAGAGACAGAGGCTTGACACCAGCACAACGTCGTGCCCAGAGATAGGCTCTAAGAGACAGAGGCTTGACACCAGCACAACGTCGTGCCCACCACATCCTACTGGCCAGAGCAAGCCGTAGGCCAGGCCAGATTCACAGGGTGAGCACAAGGACCCCACCCCTTGCCTAAGGCCCTGCACAGTCATAGTGCCCAGAGTGTTGGCAGGGGGTGAGGGGCAGGGGGCCTGTGGCTGGCTGTGCAATCCATTTCCTGCAGCAGGACAGGAATTCATGGCTGTCTGTGCAGAGCCGACCACCGGCACTCAGCACACGGTCCCTAACCTGGGGCGGCGCCCCAGTGATGGGCAGGATGCGCCTGGCATGGGCCATCTGCGAGGGGAGTGGAGGACACCACTGTAGACCCAATAGTGGGAGGGCAGCAGGCTCTGAGGGAGAAGGCGAGAGAAGGGTTCCCCGGGAGAGGGTCAGGCTGGAGTTTGAAGAGCGTGTAGGAGCTCCTCTGCAGGCAGCAGAGGCCGAGCAGGGTCCTCCTGATTCCTGGGCCCTCTTGTGGGCCTGGAGGTAGAAGGCAGAGCTAGCCCAGCCCAGAGTTGAGGTAGGAGGGAGCTCATGCAGCAGGCACTCCAGAGCCCACGGTCATGCACGGGCTGTCCCTGCACAGGCAGCCCAAGGATTAAACAGACTTTGTTGGGATTACCACTGCCAATCAAGTTCAAGTGCATTTTTAAGAGCTTAATTTGCGGCCCTAGGTTTCGAATAAAATCATCAAGTCCAGTCGATTAAACTCATTAAGGCGGGTGGACTGGCTGGTGTTCGCACTGCCATCAGATTCGGAGAATTAATTAGGGGCCTGTTATCCTTGTCGGGATTAGTGGGTCCAGCCCAGAGGCCTGGGGTTTCTGCTAAAAGACAGGCCCATAATCTCTTTAGTGGGGCCCGGGAGACAGATCTGGGTGGCTGCTGGGGAACGGGAGGCGCCACGCTGGGCAACTTTGATCCTACTGTGTGCAGACCTGAGCTCCAGTGGCTGGGGGGATGGCAGACTCCAGGGGGTGGGCCACCTTGTGGTGGCCAGGGTTGGCTGGCCAGGAGGCCACTTTGGATCACATGGCCCCACAGGCCATCCTGACTTCTCCCTAGTCCGGTGATAAATAAGGAGAGGGAGGGGCCTATGTAGATGTTGTCTGTTTGCTCCTTGCCTTTCAAAAGTTCCCCCCACCCCCGCCCCAAGTGATGGAATGCCCAGACTTCATCTCCTTGTCAACCAGGACATGTGACCAAGCTGGCCACCATGAACACCTTAATCCCTTGGAGGGGTGCTGGTTGGTCTCTGAGCAGACATAGGAGCCATGAAGCGCCAGTCAAAGCTATAGGGAGGGCCCAGGCCCAAAACAGTAAGCCTAAAACCTCTAGGCCCTGTAGACCCTGCCTGAAACACCATCCCAGCCATCCCTGAGGATGATGGAGACAGAGAGAAGGATGAGTTTCTAATGACACCCGGCAGGCGTCTGGATCTAGCCATACTTGAAGCTTCTCTTTGGACTTTTCAGTTGTGTGAGCAGGTCCATTCCCCTCTTTCTGCTTTATTCACATGGAACCAGGTCTCTGCCATCGCAATCACAAGATCCTGATGGGCAGCCCAGATCTCAGGTCTCCTGCCCCTGGAAGCATTGGAGCTGAGAAGGATTTTAGAGGTCTTTTCTTCCATCCCTCTCCTATTTTATAAATGGGGAAACTGAGGCCCAAGAGATGGGAGGTGATGAGCCTAACATTGGTGAGAATGTTAATGGTGCTCTCTGGTTACTTATATCTACCTTCCTGGGAGAGAACCTTCTGTGGGACATGGGGGGTGGGATGTAGTTGGGATCCTTCCCAGAAGCAGAGAGCAGCCAGAGGCAGGATGAGGTATGACCTTC
This sequence comes from Mustela putorius furo, assembly GCF_011764305.1. Classification (NCBI taxonomy): domain Eukaryota; kingdom Metazoa; phylum Chordata; class Mammalia; order Carnivora; family Mustelidae; genus Mustela; species Mustela putorius. The sequence continues at coordinate 17,548,097 of NW_025422002.1, read as the reverse complement.
TGGAGGAGAGGAGGGAGGCAGTGCACCCCTCGCGGCCAGCCCCATCCGCTGCTTGGTTACCAGTTGCACTCATCCAGCATGGGACAGTGGCTGGCATTCCCCAGCTGGTATGCACTTGAGCCCTGACCTCGGGCTCTATTGGCAGGGCTCTGTCTTCCTCCTGAGGGTTGGCACAGCACTGTTGCCAGTGGAGTGGACTCTGGAGTCACGTTGCCTGGGTTCCCATCCTTCCCAGCCAGTCACCAGCCATGTGATCTTGGGCTAGTTGTTGAGCTTCCCTGGGCTGCCCTTTCTCTGTCTTCATGATGTGCGGGGGTGGGGGGCTGGGGTGGGGTGCCGGGGAGCCAAAGCACATTCCGAGAAAATACAAGGCTGTGCATCCACATGGTCTGGTCCCGACCAGCTGGGTTAAAGGAGGTAATATTGTCAGAGCACAGAGCCTTGTGAACGTGGCCTGCTTCTGGCTATGCCCAGGCCTATGCCTCCTCCCTGGCCTCTCTGGTCCCGTGTTTATCCCACCACCACCCTTCTCAGCCCAGCAGCCTAAGGAGCCTTTTCCACGTTGTAAGTCTGATCATGTTTCTCAAATGTTTAAAAGCTGCTGAAGAAGCTTACCATGCAGCTGAAATGTTCCTCTGTGTCCCACGTTCTGGAGAATCCAGATGGGTAACAACCTACCCGAGCCTAGTGGAGGGACACAACACCATTCCACTGTAATCCTGGCTTCTGCAGGTCAGGACTTTGGGCAGGCCCTGGGGGGGACGCAGTTCATTTCTGCTTTGTCAGGTCTGGGCTCCAATGGAACGATCGGCAGGAGTGACTACAGGTGGCTTCTCTGTGCAGCTTGGCCTTCCTCACAGCCTGGCGACTGGGTGTGGAGAGCCGGGCATGGGACTGGCCAGAGGCTATAGGGTCTCGCCTGACCTGGTCCCAGGAGGTACAGGATGTAGCACTTTCATGGTACTCTGTTGGTTGAAGAAGGCACAGGTACCCTCAGTGTCAAGGGGAGGAGACACATGGAAGAGTGGCAGGGTCACATCACAGAAGAGCATATACAATGGGAGATAGCGGGTGGCTGTCTTTGGAAAATATGCAGCTGTCTCGTCCACACATTCTGGCCCTGATGCATGCATCTGAGGGAGCTACTCTCAGAACCCGAGTCCCTCTCTTCCCCCCGGGCCCTCTCTCTCTCTCACTTGTTTCCAGGCAATGATCTCTCAAACACACTGAATGCATGGTACCTCAGGGCCTTTGCACTTGCTGATTTTGCTCTCTCCACATGGCTGGCTCCTTCCACTCAATTCTCAGCTCAATCATCACCTCCTTAGAGAGGCCTTCTGTGACTATCAATCTAATCAGTGCCCCTCTCTAAGAAAGCCCTAGAAAAGCACCATAAAGAGAAAGATCATGCAAGCCACATATCATTTGAACATTTTACTGTAGTCACATTAAAAAAATTAAGTTTATTTATATATTTATCTACATATTTAATGTAATTTATCTTTGATATATTTTAATTATCCTAATATGTCCAAAATATTACCATTTAATATGTAATCAATATAGAAATATGAATGATATATTCTTACATTCTTTTTATTATACTAAGCCTTGGAAATCTGGTGTATAATTTGTGCTTTTTGCACGTGTAACTTCAGAAGCTACATTTTCTTTGGAAGTACTTGATCTGCACTTAGATTTGATAAAATGTACTGTTGAAAAGGTAGATTTACATACCCAAGTTGTTCCAAAATATTTTACCTGATTAAAACATCTCTTTACAGATTTAAATTACTTAAAATTCAATAAAATGAAAAACACAGGTCCCCAGTCTCAGTGGCCATATCACCAGCAGTCAATAGTCATGTTTAGCAGATACAGAACATTTCCATCCTCACGGAAGGTTCTAGGGGACTCTGCTGTTCCAGAACATTTCCTGCGCTCCTGTCTGAATAGCACTCGCCACTGCCTGCATCAATTTTTTTCTGTGTGTGCACTTGCTTATCTTCTCTGTCTTCCTCCAAACTGTAAGCTCCACGAAGGCAGGACCTGTGAAGTTTTGCTTCGGCCCAGAGAACCCTGTCTGTCACCCACAAGGTGCCAGACTGTAGCTTATTAAACATATACATGAAACTAAATCCAGCCCATGCTTTGTGTTCTCCACAAATGCTCAGCACGGCCTTACTCTGACTCTTACAGAGTAGGAGACTCAGAGAGGCATAGCCACTTCCCAAGGTGGCAGAGCTGGAGAACACCAGGGCAGAATGAGGCTGGTGTGTCCCACAAGAACGTAGTTCTGCCTCCCCCAGGCCAGGTGGCTTCCCAGATGACAAGGGCATGGCCCCTGCCCTGGGAGCCTACAACCTATTGGGGCAGATGGCCACGAACAGGATGGGGAAAATGTTGCAGGGGGCATGAGCGGGAAGCTTTGAGCAGAGAACTCCATCCAAGTATGGAGGGAGACTTCATCGAAGAGAGGACAGTTGTTTCAGGGACAGGAGGGACAGTGAGCTAGCTCACTCTGGCCCAAGAACACAACGTTTAAGGGCTTTCATGGCAGAAGGGGAAGCAGGTGCACTTTGGGTGTGGCTGGGGGCTGGTGTCTGGAGGCCTCCTCTCCAGCCCTCTATTCTGCTTCCCTGTGTGTTGGGTCTTCTCCTGAGCAGCTCTCCCCAGGCCATGACATGCGACACTCCAAAGAGAGGGAAGGCAGCTGCCATGAGCCCCAGAATTGTGCCTCGCTTGGCATCTGGCCCAATGACTACCTCTGGTCCAAGAGACACCATGCCCAGCCTGGCTAGGCTGAAGGCAGCTCCAAGACAACTACATGCCCTGGGAGTTGGGGGGTCATCATGAACACGGGGCAGTTACTCTTCATGTCAGGTGGACAGAGACCATGAAAGCCATGAGCAGGAAGAAGAACCACACAGGAGGATGAGGGGAGGAGGGGTGATCTTTGCAGACTGAAGGAGCAGTGGGAGGCAAAGGTGGGGTGCCCTGGAGTGACAAGTACAGAGTCTAAGGCCCAGCAGATCATGGGGCAACAGCGTTCTGCAAACTGTAGAGTCCTCCATGAATCCCAGTTAGGACACTCCCAGGGGGGAAAGGGGTGAGTGCCCTGGGGTCTTCCTTGTCTACCAGGTACAGCCTCACTGGCTTGCTCCAAATCTGAGTTGGTCGGGACACATCATCCTCCTGGCTGCAGAGGTAGGCGTTGGGGAAGGCTCTTTCCAGGCGCGTTAGCAGAGACCAAAGTTCTGGGGGCTGTTGGTGGTGTTTCCCTCCACCATTAGAAGATGTCGTGGAGGACGATGTGGCCTCATGATGGGGGAGATTAAGACAGGCAGCCGGTGCTCTGGAATTCGTGTCCCTTAGGGTCCCCAGACCCATGGACCAATAGCAAAGGAGACCGGACCCCCTGCCCTAACCTCCTGGTCCAGAGTGCCCACGTGGCTGTGAGGAGGCCCGGTGTCTAGCGCTCAGTCATGCAGATCCCCTTCCCCTCCTTCTGCAGGGCCTGCCCCTGATTATGCCCGAAAGACAGCCTACTAGCTCCCTCCTGTGCAGAGGGGATGAAACCCGCCCTTCATGGTCATTGCTATGCATGTGCACGTGAGTGTGTGCCCACGTGTGCACTGTTCACTTCGATCGGATGTCTTCCTCGCGTGGGGAGTCTACGGCACAGTCTTTGAACATACTCAGCATTGAGCCTGGCTTTGGGATGGCCATGATGGATGCCTATGTTAGGGTCCCGCTCTAAGCCTGTGCCTTCCTCCAGCTTATGCTGTCCCCACCGCAGCCCAGGGAGTTGTCCCCAGGGAAGATGCCAGGCTCACAAAGGGGCAGCCTCTCAGCCAGCTTCACCCAGGAAGACCTGCTCTGGCCCGAAGCTGCGCCCGACCCCCACTCACTCCGGAGCAACCTTTCTTTGTGCCCCTCCCCATTCAGCTCACTCCAGGCAGCGCTCTCATGGGGCCTTTCCTCTCCACTGATCAATATGCCTAGAAATTCTCCTCTGATGGTTTCCCTAGCAACCAGCCCACAGGCAGCTGCCCTCGGTCGGCCTGCTTTCTGATCTGAAACCCAGCCCCTCCGTGGTGCAGCCAGCATCTCCCGTGCCAGGATCCTCTGGTCAAGTGGGTGATGCTGATGTGGCTTCCTGGGGCCCCCAGGCCTTGGGTTGGGTCCAGCTGCAGAGGCTGCAGTGGTGTGGGGGGATGCTGAGCTGAGGGGACCATCTGTTGTGGGCTGGGCCAGGGAGCCGGTCCCTATATGTGACCACTGGTGACCCGGGCGCTGGGCCATCAGAACAGGTGCCGGAGTTGGCAGCCAGCACTGGGCCAACTGCTCTAGCCCTGGGGAGCCAGCGCTGTCTTACCCTGCTGTAGAGGAGGGACTGCACTTGGAGGAGGCTCTCGCCCTGCTGCGGTGGGAGCTTGGCTTTGTGTGAGTACAGAGTCCCTGCCCGCCCAGGAAGGCAGGGCTGAGACAGGTGGGCCCCAGGGGGTCCCTGGAGGTGGGGGCATCAACGGACCCCTCCTTGAAGGGCATGCTGTCCCAGGTGCTGGGGGCTGTCAGCAGGGGCCCTCAGTGTTGCCCCAGCTGCAGATGACCCCAAACTCCCCTGCTTGCCCAGAGCTGGGGCTGACCCTCCAAAGAACTCCTTGGAGAATCCAGCTCTGCTTCTCCTGGGGCCCATTGACGTCTTGCCTCAGTGGCAGAGAATTCTCCTCAGTTGGTGACTCCAGTTGCCATCTTTTTGCATGTGAAGGGTCAGGACAGGCATGGACCCAGTTCTGAGGCCTGGGGAAGTTTGCCAGCACCTTTGGGGAAGATCTCCTGGAAGACAGAGCCTTCTAGAGACACAGCCCCTCCTCCTGCCTGGGTGGGAAGCCTGCTGAAGGAGCCTCTGACAGCCCAGGCCATGTTGGGGGGGAAGGCAAAGGGATGGTCCCAGAGACCCCCTCACCCACACTGTGGCCTGACTTCCTTCCAGACTAAAGCTTTGAAGCTGACTTTGCTTTGGAGTGCCACCCTTGCATGTCAGTGCTCACAGGTGGAAGGCCTGTCCTTCCCCTGTGGTCCTTCCGTGTTCATCAGAGACCCCGTGGAGGGGGGTGCTTGATTGTTCTGTTTATGTTTCAAGGGCAGGCCTGACTGTCAGTCATTCACACCTGAGCCCCCAGTCTCTGCAGAGACTCTGCCCTGCTGCCCCTTCCAGTGCGGGGAGTAGGGCTGAAGGCCACCCTGGATTAAGGCCTTCTGGACCACCACCACCAAACTAAAGGCACAGAAGACACTGGTAATTCACATGCACTCAGCAAGGATTAAAGCCTGGAGACAAACCTGGAGGAGTGCAGGTTCCCACAAGGACATGTGCAAGGAGGGCTGGTAGGCAGGAAAATGGGCTCCCTGCTCCGGGGGTCAATTTGGTAAATGGATCAACACCATAAGAACGTTTATACCTGTGGACCCAGAAATTCCACATCTGGGGATCAATCACAAGGAATAATTTCCCAGTACCAAAAAAGAGGCTGTATGTTTGTTGCGTGAGCTAGTGTATTTCAGCTCTTGAGGAACAATTGTTAGATATTCGGGAAAATTTGCCAGCCAACTGTTAAACTGTTGGTCGCCTGACATTGTCGCAGGAGGCGTATTTACACCACTGAAAGCGGCAGATGTTCAAGTCAGAGCCTTGGATCTTTTTTCAGAGCTGGTGTGGCTTGGTGCCTCTGGCTCCCTGGACGTATTCCATAGCCCCATAATGAATGGGGCTCTTCTCCACATACCAGCAAGGAACACTCTGCAGTGCATGTTGTTAACTGAGCAAAGCGAGCTGCATGCTACCATCTATGGAGAAAACAGAGTGCGTATTGTCATGTCTGTGTTTACTGTTTTCCCACGGAAAATTTGGGTACCACCGGTTGCCTTGGAGGCTAAAGAAGTGGGGTTCAAGGTCGGGAGGGACACTTACTGTCTTCTATATACTCTGTTATGGCCTTGGAAGTATTTATCATATACTTTCTTTTTTAATTTGAAAGACAATAAAAAAAGAACAATCTTTTGAAAATTGTGTTCATCTCACTGCTATTCATGAGTGCAAAAAATAAGAAGCAACATAACTGTCCAATTAAAGGGGATTGTCGAGATAAAGCATGGTAATTTGTCTGGTGGAACACCCATTCCAAATGGATGCCTACAAATTATTTATTATGACAGGGAGACGACTAATGAGAGTTTACCTGGGGAAAAAAAGCCGATTATATAATTATATATCCAGTCTTATCTTGACTATAAAAATTAACAAAACTGCAGACTGGTGGGAAATATGCCAAACCATGGACAGTGTGTTTTGGTTGGTGTTATTTTGGGCAATTAACATTTTCTTTGTTTTTCTCCCTGTGCTTTTCAAATTTGCCGTGTTGAATGTGAATTCCTTTTATAATCCACCCTCCAGATCTTGATTTTATTAGAAGAGCTGAAGCCGGACATATCTGACGCCCCAGACACGGGGTGGCTCCTACCACCCTTGCCTCTGGGCCAGAGTCTGTCAGAGCCCTGTGTGCATTGGCCTGTGGCTTCTGCAGCCTCTGACCACCCCGCCCCATACTGGCCCTGGGGGTGCTCCTGGCCTCTCCACTCCCTGTTGACCTTGAATCCCACAAGGCATGGGCTCCTTCTCCAGCCCCTGCTGCACCCTGAAGTCTGGGGCTGCACAGTGGGGTTGATGACAGACCTCCCTCCCCCTTCACCTTGTCAGGACGGGTGGACACAGTGAGGCATGCGTCCTGCCTCAGGACTTGAGAAACAAATGTTAAATTTTAAAAAGTCAAATTGAATCTGGTTTGGGCAAAGGAGGATGGATGATCCTATTTCAGCCATTCCGGGGACAGGCTCCCCCTTCTCTGTGTGGTAGGGATCCCAGGAGAAGTTGGGAGGGTCTCATGAATAGCTTGGGAGAAGGGTGCAGGGGGCTCTCTGCTGCTTCTCTGGGCCCAAGCCTGGCCCCTCCTTTCAGACCAGGCATCTCTAACGGGGACTCGGAAAGTAGTTCTTCCCCAAAGTACATGCATGTGCTTACACACACATCCACACACACGCAAAAGGCTGCCTGTCTGCCATACCTGAGACCCTCATTCTGGGTTCTGAGAGCCAGTTGCTAAATAGGAAAAGTTGCCTACCCCTGGGAGCTGGAACTCTGAGCAGTTGCCTCTTGGTGCCTTCGCTTTCTCATCTGCGAAACGGGGCCATTGGCAGCTCTTACCAATAAGTCCAGTAAGTGAGGCAGTGCAGGAGCTGAGCTCAGCACTGTGCCAGCCTTGATGGGCACTATAGATGTGGAAAGTCTTGTCCCCCAACCTGGGATGGGCCCCCCTTGGTTGGGATTGCTGTACTTGGTTTAGCCCCTGAGCCACCCACATCTGGATGGTCATTCTCCCTGAGCCCCACGCTGTGAACTGGTGGCTAGACGCCACTGTCCCCTCCTTACCCTCCAGCCCTAATGCTTTGTCTGTCTGTGATTTGGGGCTAACATTTAGACTTTTGCGTATTTCACACAAGTCTTAACTTCTGGTTTCCCTTGAACCACTGGAGCCAGGGGGCTGGGCTTGGCACCTGGGGATGCAGCTAGGGTCTGGGAGCCAGCCCTGTGGGTGTGGGACCTGCAGTCCTTACTGTGACTGGCCTTCTGAGAACAGAGGTCTCCTGAAGTTTCTGTGAGCTGTGGGGTGCCCAGAACTAAGGAGGGGAGGCATAGATAGCTCACAGGGTCCCCATCTCTCCTGAGCCCTGGGTCCCTGGGGAGGCCATCCTGTCCCCACACCAGGTGCTAGCTGTCTGGGCTCAGGAAATGGCCAGCTCCTGTCTTCCCACCTTCCCTGAGGACAGCAAGTCCCAAGATTTGAGGGGTGGCTTAAATCTCACTCTCTGTTACCCCCACAGTGTCTTTTTTTTTTTTTTTTAAGATTTTATTTAATTGACAGAGAGAGAGAGATCACAAGTAGGCAGAGAGGCAGGCAGAGAGAGAGGGGGAAGCAGGCTCCCCGCTGAACAGAGAGCCCGACGCGGGGCTCGATCCCAGGACCCTGAGATTGTGATGACCTGAGCCGAAGGCAGAGGCTTTAACCCATTGAGCCTTCCAGGTGCCCTACCCCCTTGGTGTCTTGTTTGAGTCCTGGGTGTGTAGACCTGCATGCCGAGCAGGAGTAGTGACATCACGGGGCTGCCTCTGGGAGTGGCCCCAGTGTCAGTTAGACCCCTGACCTCCAGGTCCTGCAGGAGGCAATAGAGGTGACCTCCAGGCCCGAGGGACACAATCCTTCGCTCAGTGGCCCTCAGGCTGGCAGGCAGCAGGCTGGAAGCTGGAGCTCCAAGTGCCCTGCTGATGCCCCAAGCGGCTATCCCTTCCTGCTGACCTTAATGCTGGCCCAGAGGTGACAGGCTAAGCCCCATCCCCCTTGAGCCCATGTCCCCTGCCCGCTGGCTGCCAGCACCTTCTCCCAACAGCTCCCATGGCCTCCCGCAGTCAACATCCTGCCTCTTTGTTTCTGTGGGGTCCTTCTGCACGTCCGCATATTGTCCCCACTCTCAGCATGTGAGTGGCACCATTTCCATTGATTAATGACCACCCAGAAGTCCCTGAGTTTCTGTCTCACTCTGAAATCTTCATTGTGCCTCTGGAGGTCCTGCAAGCTACATCTGTGATGGGCCTTAGCTTCTGCTAAGTCCTGCAGGCAGTGTCTGGCCCCAGCGTCTGGTCAGTGGCCCACTGGGGTCTCTGGCTCATTCTCCCTATTGCCTGCTCTGTGCCAAGCTCCAGGCTGGGCTACGGACATAAAGGTGGACACAGCCTTCGAGGAATGCCTGGGCTGGGGGGATGGGTTGGGGAACACACAAATGGACACAGACTATTAGAACCCAGAGTGGGAGGTGGTCCCTGCTGCGACCTGACCCAGCCTGCAGACCAAGAAGGCTCCCTGGACAGGGGAGAGTCTTGGAAGATGTGCTTGAAAGGTGAGAGGGTGAGCTCCAGGCAGCAGGAGTGGCAGATGTGAAGGCAATGAATTTGGGGCGGAAAGGAAGGAAGGGAGGAGGGTCTAGGGGTAGGGAATGAGCAACGAAGTTGTGGCTGGGAAGGGTCACAGGCACAGGCAGCTCCTCTTCCAATGGCACCAATCGTGCCACTGGAAACTGAGGCGAGTAGAGGTGGGACCAGGGCTCTGACCCAGCCCCTCCGCATCTAGCCAAGTGGCCTTGGGCATGTTCCATCCCTCTCTGAGCCTCAGCTTTCTCATCTGTGAAATGGGGCCAGTGAGCATTTGAGTCAGGGACTGTCCATTTAGACACCACTACAGGGGCTTCCAGAAGACTTGGACAAAATGCCACAGCAGGCTAAGTTTGGTCCCATCTGCTGGGGGCTTAGATCGTGGTACTCCTGTCAAGGTGATGCTTACAGAGATCCCTGGCAGGTCTGGCCCCCTTGAGGCCCCCAGGAGGAAGAGGGAAAATGCTAATAGCTTCCTCTCCTCTGCCCCCAGGCACAAGTCAGCCCAGCTCTGTCCTCCTCCCCAGGGAGGGTCAGTACCATAGGAAGAAGGTCAGAGTGGCAGGGTGGGGGACTGGGGCTAGTGTCATCTCTTCTTAGGCAGCTCTAGTATCTGATTGAGAGCAGTTCTGTTCCTTTTTGGGTTGCTATTTCTGCATAACCTACTGCCCCAAAGGTCAGGGTAATAAATCCATCTTATTCTGCTCCCAGAGTCTGGATCTGACCACAGGAAGGGTACACAAGACAGGTGCTCCATGATGTCTGGCCTCAGCTGGAAAGTTTGAATCTGGAGGGACTGACTCATCTGGAGGTTTCTTCCTATACATGTCTTGGTGGGGAACACTTGTGGGCCAGGGATGCCTGTGGGGCTGCTTCATGGACCCTGGAGTCCCTCACCATGTGGTGGCCTCGGGGACACAGACCTTTCCATAGAGCTTCGAGGCTCCGAGAGCCAGAGCTCTAAGCCTCCCCTGACTGCGACTCAGAAGCCATGCTGCACCACCCTTCCTACACTCTATTGGTTGAGCCGGTCCCAAGCCCATCCAGAGTGGGGACCCAGGGCCCCCCTCTCACGAGGAGCAGTGCTAAGGAATTTGCAGACATGACTGAGGGGCACTGTGCACGAATTGGCATACTATGTACTTTCTAGGATTCTTGGCAGAACCCCCCGCCCAGAAGCTCCTCAATGGGATGCTTGACTTTCTGCAATTAGTGTTTCATTTCTTTGACTTGAGAGTTTGATCCCTGTTAAAAATGTTATATCCCAAAAAAAGTCTCACCGTCAGCCTTCTTCATCACGACGGCCTCGGATCCTCTCTGAGAAAGATCTTGCGTCAACCCCTGGCAGATCCCAGCCTCCTCGGGATAAAAGTCAGGCAGTCAAGCCCATTCACCTCTCCTGCACCCTCTTCCTCCTTCTCCACTCCTCACACTGTACCTTCTCCATGGCCAGGACTCGGATCCTGTCCCTTTCTGTACCTGGGAAACCTCTGCTGAGACCCAGTGTCCCTTGGGCAAGTCCAGCCCCTCCCTATTCTAGGCACCCTTCTGCCATTTTGCTCATTCTCCCAACTTGGTCCCTGTCAGTCACTGGCTCCCGAAGTAAGTATGTGCTCTCTGGGGGCACAGTGTCCGCTATCTGAGCCAAAATAATTTGTAAGAACCCACTGGATGCATGGTGCTGGTCTTGCTGGGGCTTTCAGCCAGAATGCCTACCTATCTCTTCTCCTCCTCCATATGGCCTGGGCTTCCTGGTGATAAGGTGGCGGGGTTCCAAGGATGAGTGTCCCAGGGAGAGAGAGAGTGCCAGGCAGAAGTCACATAAGCCACATTGCCTTTTAGGACCCAGCTTTGGAAGACACAAAGAGTCACTTCTATTGTATTCCTTTGTTTGACCTTTGCATATCAATGTCATGTTGTAAGACAGAGGATGTTGGTGTGACCACCATTGGAAGACACAATCTGCTACCCTAATATTCATGGCGAGGAGTTAGTTAGATGGTCCCTGTAAGGAACGTGTCTGAGAAACTGTCGATGCCTAAAAACTGTTCACTGTTATTATTAAGTACTGGAAGGATTGATGTCTGGTACTATTGGAACTTGTCTTGGGGAAGGACGGTCACAGAAGATTTTCTAAAGGAGGTAACATTTTACCAGAGATCTGAGGCAAAGTGTCAGGGGAAGGAGCTCCAGGCAGAGTGAATGGCATGTGCAAGGGCCCTGAGGCCAATGTGTGTTGTGTTTTGTGTGTGTGTGTGTGTGTATATAATGAACTAAAAAGAAATGTGTCCTCAAGGACTGTTTTTTTTTTTTCCCCTAGAACTAAATGAAGAAATGAAATCTTGTCTCATTTCAGGGTGAGGAGGACTACACCATGTTTTTAGCTGCAACAGGGACCTGCGGTTGGCCAGGGTGTCGGGGTGGGGGCAGTGAGTGAAGCCTCAGTGCACTTGCTCCCGCAAGGTTAAGGGGGCAGCGGATGGAGGTCCAGGCTCTCCAAACACAGCCTCTGACCCAAGGAACCCCGCCCAGCACTATGGTCGCCACCCACCCTGAATATCGGAGGCTTGGGTTGAGGAGAGTGGGTCCCCTCCTGTCCAACCCTGTGGACCCGAGTATTCATTCTAGGACAGCCACTCGCCGCCCCAGCTCTGAGGGTGAGCACCTGGCTTGGGCTTCGGGTTAAGGCAGTCTGAACTCCTGCCGGACCCTAAGACCTTTGCTTCCCTGAGTGCTAGGATGGGGGTTGGCCTTTCTGTTCCCTTGGGGGCTGGGGCACAACAGCTCAACCCTTCCGTGGGTGGGAGTGGGTGACAGTGAGCCTTCCCCTCCCTGTCCCTCATGCCACTGCCCGGGACAGTGGGAGGAACGGTTACCTCCTAGGGCTACTGTGTGTCTCTCTTTGTCTCAAAGAGCCTTGAGAGACAGCAGGAGAGAGATTTAATTGCAGCCTGCCTGAGAACCTCAGAGGCACTGACCTTCCTGGCCACACCCCAAGCTTGGCACGCTTTAATTAAGAACAGAGTGCTGATTGGAGGAGCCCCGTCAGCCTGGTAAGCAGAGCCGCCATGGGATGGCCAGCTGACCCTCCCCGGGGGCGGGGGAGGGGGGCGGGGGGGGCGCGGGGGGGGGGCGCGGGGGGGTGGGATCTGTGTCTTCACCGAGGGTGGCAATTTAGACCACGGTTGCTAGTTGTTATTTTCTGATCCACTGGTTGTGAAGGGAACAAATGTGTTCCGGAGCTGCCCTTTCTGGCAACCCACCTTGTATCCATCCTCCAGCTTCTTTTCCTGGTCAGCATGTCTGTGTGACATGCTGGGCAGTGTGGGACTATCTCCGTGGCTGTGCCACGAGGATGTAGACAAAACAATGTGAGACCCAACTGATTGGGTATCCCTGGCCCTTCCTCCCCAAACCAGAACCTTTATCCATTGGGGCAGCACAGCATGGAGACTGAGATCAGACCCTGAGCCTATGAATTCCTGACTGTGTGACCTTGGGAAAGTCATTCAACCTCTCTGAGCATGGTTCCTCACCTGAGCAGCAGCTTCTTGAAAATGCCTGAGAGAGCACAGTGCCAGGTGTGGACCCAGCTCCTGTCCTTGTCCCACCATCGGCGTGGACCTGGGGCTGGGGGTGCCTAGTGCGGCACACGTGCACACTGACTGCTTACCCCCTGCAGTGCCTGCGTCTTTCTGCTCCTCTGCCTGAGGTCCCTCTCCTGTGTCAGAAGAGCCTACCAGCGTGGAGGTTTATTGATTCTGTACACCTGCCTCCCTCCAGCAGCCTCCTTTCAATAAAGGATGGGAGTTGCAGCCCCATGGTGGGTAATTTTTTTTTTACTGTTAATTTGTTTATATTATTTTTATTTTATCTTATGTAGTTCTTTTGTCCTTAGGTTTATCTAAAGAAAGATACAGTCTAATTATTGTTTTTTTTCAAAATTTTTAATTGTGATAAAATTTACGTAGCATAAAATTACCATCTTAACCATTTTTAAGTGGATATAGTTAAGTACATTCACACCGTTGTGTAACCAATTCCAGAACTTTTTTCATCTTGCAAAACTGAAACTCGGTGCCCATAAACATGAACTCCTCATTCCCCTCCCCCAGCCCCAGGCAACCACCCTTCTACTTTCTGTCTCTAGGAATCTGACTGCTCTAGGGAACAGAATTGCTGGGTCATAAATTATTTCTATGTTCATCACTATTCTACATAGTTTTGATTTGCATTTACCTACTGATCACTTTCTGGAATAAAACCTGTATTTTTTTTCAAGGCTGGTTGTACTGTGAGAGAACATTTAAACTAGCGCTAACAAAAATGAAAACTTATTGGCTCGTGTAACTGAAAGTCCAGGATGATTTTGGCTTCAGGCATGGCTGGATCCAGGTGTCCAAATGATGCCTCTCCACTTCTTGGCTCTGCTTTCTTCTGGGTCGGATTCATTCTCAGGCAGGCTTTCCCCATGTAGTAGCCAAGGGAATGACTGGTAACTTCACGGTGATAGTCTTCCAAAAGAAAAATGATGTCTCATTCCCAATAGCTACCATTAGAGTCCTATAGAGGGTTCCCAGTGAGCTAAGTGTGAAAATGCTCCACTGGTCACTGAGGGCAGGGGTATGAAATGGTCTGACTGAACAGGCATGGGTCAGGAACTGGGCTGGGTCAGTTCCACCTGGGCCATGAGCCCTGAGAGTGGGCCCCCAGAGCAGGTGTCCACAGCTGGCATCAAGTTGGTGCTGCTCTGTCTTTGGCTGCTTTGCTGGGTTTCCTGCCTTGCCATGTAGCCTTTGTCTCATCGTGGTTCCCCGTTCCTGAGTCATCGGTCCTCCTGACCCCGCCCTCCCATCAGGGCAGCTCCTCAGCTGCCATCTGGATTCTGGGAACTGAGAGGAGGCCATTGGCAGTAGGGGACATGGGTTTGACCAGTGACTGAGCAGGTGTAGGGAATTAGCATCACCTGGTGGGAGGGGATGGGTACAGGGCCAAGCCTGTGCAAAGCAGGTGGCAGATGGCTATTTGAGCCAGGACCCTAGCTGCGGGGAGTCTGGGTAGAGTCTGGAAGAGGCCTGTGGAGACCCTGAAGAGCATCCAGGACCAGCTCTCAAGTCTCTGTGGGGCCATTCAACAGAATCCACTCTGGACACTGGGGTTGTAGAGATAATGCAGACACCTTATGAAGGCAGATAATTAGGCAGGTAACTCGAGTGACTGTCTCCTAAGAGTATTGAAAGCACTCTGGGGACAGGGGCTGGCTAAGCAGATGACTTTGACTCCCACACGATCCAAGAATCCCTTAGATGTGGGGTATGGCTGTGGCACTCAAGGAAGACTCTGGCATCCCAGGGCCAGGCCTGCGCAACTCTGAGACGAGAAGGCAGGGTTGCTCCTGTGCCCCTGACTCCCCATCCCCCTGGGTGGGCCCGAGGCAGGCAGACCACCTCAGCCGAGACCCCAGCACACCCGCAAAGGAGGGGCAGACGTGTGTGTTTTATAATCAGAGTGAATTAGAAGTCCTATTGCGCTGGGAATTCTCCTCTTCCAATTTTGCAAACTCTCTGGAGATAATTGGAGGCCCCCTGGTGTGTCAGAACCCAAGGCTGGGAATCCTGGGGCGGGGGCAGAGAATCGCTGAGGGAAGAGCCATCTGCTCCTGTTCCCGGCTCTCCCGAACCACAGATTTTAAATGTGCTGGTTAAGTCGTTTCTCCCCAAAGTCTTCCCGTGCCCAGGGACGATTTTGAGATAGATGGCTCACTCCAGGATCCAGCTAGGTCATGCCTTTCATGCTATAGGTGAAACTGAGGCCAGAGATGGGAAGCTACCTGCTCAGAGCTACGGGCATTGGGGAAAGTGAATGCAGGAAACAGATAGGGTAATTGCGGGGCAGAGGATCGCCCTACAGGAGATGAGATCAGGGGCCTCTGCCACTTGGGAGAGCACCAGGCCCATACTGGAAGGTAGGGGGTCAGGAGCAGTCAAGGACGAAGATGTCATACCCTCTATCAGGGCCACTGAAACAAGCCCCTGTCTCATGCCAGCCCCTCCAGCCACAGTTTTGTTTTCTCTCACCCACCAGCCCACCCGCCCTTCTCAGATGAGAGCTAAATTGCAAAATGAAATCACAAATTCAATACACTGGGGCTCAGTGGGGATAACAGCTTGATGTGTGAATCCTTCACCTACCCCCCCACCCCCCGCCCACGTACGCACACACTGGGTTTAATAGTGGATGACACCTGAATTCAGGACTTAAAAACTCAGTTGCCTTCAGGGGCCAGTAGGTGGCACAGACAAAGAACATGGGTGGGGGAGACTATAGGGAATAGTGGAGACTGTAGTAAACACTTGACTTAACGGGGAAACCCCTGCTGTTTCCAGGCAACTGTTGCCACGCCATGGGGAGAGGGCATAAGTCTTTGGCTATTTCAAAGGAAATCGACGATTCCAATTTTTAAACAAAGACCTCACGTTTTTACACATTGGCAACTTGTTCACATTTCTATAAGACTTGAAGAGGGTCGGCAGGCTGGATTTGTGCTGGAGCGCCCTTCACTTGAGAAAGGGACTGGTTGGTGATAAAAAATCCTGAGTAGAGGGGGAGGGGGGGCAGAAACATTTTAACATCTGGCAGTTATAAGTAACAGTAAGCTCATAGAGGCAGTAGGATACAGAGATAAACTAGACAAATCCAGGGCTCGTGTTCTAGTGGGGAGCTGTGGTGACACAAATGACCACACCAGTCATGACTTAACTACAGGGTAGAGGTCCAACACTTAGTGGAGCCAGGCACTGTGCTGGGGGATGTCTCCCTGATCTCATGAGCCCCCCAGATACCCTGCTGTCCTCCCTGGGGGAAGGTGAGCTGACACCCATGGGTGACTGTCTTTACGACTCTGGAGATGGGAGAATAGGGAGGGAGACTGTGGCTTGTGCCATGTCATCAGTGCTCACTGAGGCACCAGCACTCCTCACACGACCCTCAGTGCTGGGTGGGGTTCCCATGGGCAGGTAAGGGGCAGCTCTAGCAGCATTGAACAGACACATCCTTCATGCTGAACACATACGTAGACGTGTGTCACAGAGCAAGACCGAAAGAAATGCAAATCCTATGTACTCGCCATGCAGCTGTTTCCATGAGCGCCGACTGGTTTTGTCACTGTGGTCTTGAGCACCCTCCGCTATAAAGCTGCGGCCATGTTTTATATGAGCCCACCATGCTGGGCATGGTGGGTGCCCTGATGGGTTGTTGGCCTGAGGCTGGCCGAACAGAGAGCTGCCCTGGGAGGTTTTTCAACTGGAACTCAACAGGAGCAGCGGAAGCTGCCAATGGCCCTGCATCTCACACTGCAGAAGACGCCAGTTTGCAGTGAGGGAGCACGAACCCAACCAGAGAGGCACCCACATGGGAATTGGCAGGGGTGTCCCAGTGGCAGGGTGCCCTGGTCCCTGATGTGTCCCCGTCCCTCTTTTTATGAGACACCTGGATCTTTCTAAAAACTATTTTTTTTAAATTTTAAAAAATATTTAAAAATTATTTTATACTTGAATTTAAAAACCTGTGCTAAAAAGACACATGAGATAAAACTGGACATTTATTAGTGTCCAGTTCAGTGGCATCAAGGACATTCAAGTTGTGCAGCCGTCCCATCCCCAGAACTCTTCATCCTCCCCAAACTGAAACTCTGTCCCCATGAAACACTAACTCCCCCTGTCACCCGCATCCTCCCCCCATTTTACTTTCTGTCCCGAGGAATCTTCCGAGGTGACTCCAGGGATCTCATGTAAGTGAAATCACACAGCGGGTATCCTTTGTGACTTGCTGATTTCACTTACCACAATGTCCTCAATTTAACAAGGACATTTTGCCCCAGCAAGTTCAAGTGGGGATTTTGTTGCTTGCAACCAAAACGACACTGATGACTAATTTAATCACTATGACTTTTTCCTAGCAACTGAATTTAAACGGTAACATAGAACACTGTTGAGAGAAACACCTCTGTATAAGGTCAGTACCTTTTCTTCCAGGAAATCCAACTGGTTCAGTCACTGCCTGACAGAAATGTTGACTTTCTTTCATTTTTTTCTTCTTTTGGTTGTCACCAGTCTCATCTTGCCCGCAGCCTTGCCGCCTACAGTGCTGAGCATCGCTGGTCTCCGGCCCACAGATGCTGGCCAACTGTGACGTCCCCCTGGGGGGGTTGCTCCGTGTGTGTGACCGAGCCCTGAGTCTGACACTGCTTGTGATGGGCTCCTCCAGGGGCAGGTCGGACAAGGCTGGAACCATTCTCAGGCCGACTGCGGCTTTTCCTCTCCACCCTTAGCAATTCTCAACACCAACATCTCTGCTATATCTCTGTCTCCTCCGTGGTTTGCGCCACCTGCTTTCTGCTGACATACAGACTCAGGTACCAGTGGGGTCAAATACTCCACCACATGCTCAGTGATCCCAGTGACAGCTGCCTGCTCCATGCCTTTGCCTGTCCCAAGTCCTCTTGTCTGTCTGAGCCTTGTCCCCAGCCTGCCCTTCCTCGGTCAGACACAGAGGTCAGCGATCAATGGACCACACATCAGGCCTGGAGTTTGGGATGTGTTTGGAGGATACCCGAGGCCAAGGTCACATTTGGATTCTGTGTAAGTGGGGGAGTCAGGGCAGGGGCTCTATGGGGTCCGCCAGTGCTGGGGACCAGGTGTTGCCAATCATTCAGAGCAGTCCTCCCCCACCTCAGGAGAAGGGCCCTGGAGCTAGTGGCAGCTGCTGGTTGGGGTTTATGTCACACTCCCTCCAACTCAACAGCCCCCTGGCCAATGACTTGGACCACTGTGGGGGTGCAGAAGGCCAGCCCTAAGTGTATGAAGAGCTTTGTGCTGTGGTCCTGCCCTGGATCTCTGTGGGGATTGGGCTCCAGCTGAGAGAGTCCGTTTCTTCCCTGTCTGTCCCGTGTGACCCTACCTGTCCCATGTGATCCTGTCTGGCCGTGTGACCCTGCCTATCCTATGTGTCTCCCTTTCTTTCTTATAAGAGCCCTCCCTTAAAAGTCATGTCCCTTGGTACCCCCTCAGCCTTGCTTCTAGGATACGCTGGGTGGGTTGGGCTGGGAAGGGAGAAGGCAGTAAACAGGAGGCCGAGTTAGCAGTTATGAGACTGAGAGGAGTCAGGATGGACAGGAATGGGGCTGCAGCTGGTGCGTGGTTGAGGCCAGAGCCGGGCAGGGAATGCTGGCAAGGCTCTCCGCAGCGGGGTGGCCCTTCTCCTGGCCTCCAGCCCCACTGGTCTTGACATCTAGGGCAGTTTGGGGTACGAAATATCTTTCAGCAGTAGTGCCTTCCTGCTCTTAGATTTTAGCAATCCAGGCCCACATGCCCAGTAGGATTTCAGGGCTATTGTTCCTTGGGGTATTGAGGTCATGTTAAAGCAGAAATGTGTGATACCACTTGTAAAAGATGGGAAAGCCGACTTCACTCAGGAGCAAGGAGATACGTGTGAGAGTGCAGGCCAGTGGGGATTTGCAGCCAGGGGGCGGGGCTGGTCCTCGGATGGGAAATGAGGAAAAGGAAGCATCAGGAGAAATGGGGATTCTTGCTGAAGTCTGGCCCCCCTGGGGGTGAGGGGCAGACAGAGCCTAGCAGAGGGTTCTGGAAGAGGAACCAGATCAGATCTGGGGGCTGGGGGAGTGAGGGAGGGTTCCGATGAGGCTAACGTGGCAGGGTTTTTCTACAATGGAATTTTACCAGGAAGTACATGCACAGGGCTAGGTAAGGGCTCAGAAGCCTGGCTCTTTGGTTGGATGGAGTTGTGGTCAGTACACAAGAACAAGAATAAGAGCAAAGGGAATGGACAGAGGCCGTCGGTCCTGGCATGCATCCTAATACTAGTAGCTGCGGGGACAGAGTTTGGGGAGCCCTGGTAAGGGGAATGGTGTGGGGTGAGCAGGTAGGATTCAAGACCTGGGACAGCAATATCCCTGCCACACAAGCAGGCCACCCTCCCCCCAATCTCTGGTCTGCACAGATAAGGGACAGGCCTGGCCCCGTGTCCTAGGAGGCATCCCTACTTCTGGGGCTCTAGCGGCCAGTTGGAAATTTGTTCTTCTGGTCCTTCAATCCAGGCGGTGGCCCAGGGCTGAGCATTGCAATGGGGTGGGAAGGGGTCCCCTTGGTCTGCAAAGCCGGCTCCAGTCCTGAGGCCGGAGCTGGTCTGAGCTTACCTGCCCAGCCCCAGATCCCACCCCAGGAGAAACCCCAGGAGGGACCCCAGGGTTGGCAGGGTACCTCATTCTCTTGACAGGGTAGTTTAGAAACAAAAGATCAGGAGTGGCCCAGATTCTTGGTCACTTTCACAGCTGCTTCATGCCCCTGGGAGGGGGCGGGGGTAGTGGGGGGCGGGAGGAGTGACTGTTCTGTCCTTCTGCAAACACAAACACCCAAAGGCGTCCTGATAATTCATTAGAAAGAAATCTGCCTTGCTCCTTTAAGAAAAAGGAATAGCTCCCTTCAGCAGAATGCTGGTTGTAGCAGCTTGAGCCCAGGTTGTAAAGCAGCCCAATTGTATGCAAATGTATGTACCTGTTGGGAGGGGGATGGGCGCTGCCTGAGGAAACCCAGAGAGAAAGCCGCTGCTCAAAGGCAGCACTGGATCTCAGCCTCTTAGAACCCAGAATCCTATAGCCTCAGAATAATTAGTGCTTATTATCACACAGCTTTAGAAGAATGGCAGAGAGCAAAAGCAGGAAGGAGAACCAAGGGCCCCCTTTGTCCAGTGGGGGCCAGGGGGCCAGTAATGTCTGCCGATGCCCCACCCACCCCCCAGCCATGCACCCACCTGACACCTGCTGGGCACACACGGTGGCGCCTGTCCTCTGGGATGCTGTCACCAACAAAGTTGGAAAGAAGAGATAGAAAGAATGAGAGGCGCTTCTGGTGAGCATGACTGGAGGTTGTGACACCAAAGGCCATGGGGCAAGGTGACCGTTCTTGAATGTAAGGAACAGGGACGGTTGTCAGCGGGTCCTGGGATGGGGCTTTGGTTGCTAGGGTCCTTGACACCGTTTCACGACAGAAACGTCTCCACTGCATTTGTAGCAACAGACCACCGTCAGGAAGGGGAGGGGTCCTGTGCCTCTGTGGCCCATGGTCTTGGTGAGCAAGCAGGTGCCATTTGTGAAAGAAAATGAGGTTGGCTCCATGGGAGGACTGGTGAGGGGCATGTGATGAACTGACAGCTGCCAACCACAGTCATTTCTGCAAGGAGTGGGCTGGCCGGTTGAGAGCCCCATTTAGTCCAACACACTCCCCAGCTCCTGTCTTGCTCTGTGAGAAGCAGAGTATCAGCATTTCTGAGCAGTGAAGGGATGGGACATGTGGGCATACATGTGGGCATGACCTTGGCCTTGCATCTTTGAGGGGGTCACCCCCCTCAGTGCCTTCACAGGCATTCATTCCTGAGGCCCTTCTGGGCAGGGGCAAGAGAAGTCTAGGGCCTCGGGCTTGCCTGGTCCCTGAGCCTTTTCTTGGGGTCTTGGCCTGGATTCTGGGCTCACACTTGCTGCCACCCACACTTTTGCTCTTTACTCCTATGTTCCATGTGCATTGGTCTATACATCACAGTGGGAAAGGCAAAAGTGGAATGACCACAACCCTCATTCATCTTCTGATTTCAATAGGAAGCACCATCTCACAGGCCCATTGAGGGCAGGGAATACAGAGCAAAGTCTGACATTCCAAAACAGCCAGGAGCAGTGAAATGGAGACTGGGGTCCATCCAAGGGGCAGCCAAGGTCCATGCTTGTCACAGAGTAATGTGGGCTCAGTTCTGGCCGGGCTTCCTTTCTATTGAGAAGTTGGAAATCTAGACTTCTGGGTAATATCTAATTTTTCAATATTAACAGTAGTTCAGTGATGAGGAGGAGGACAACAGCCTTCTGTGGGCCAAATAAAAAAATACTATGAGTTGGATCCCCCTATGACTGTTGGACTACCTCTGACCTCTTGAGTATCTGTTTTCAGGATCCAATCTGGTCCTGGGATCCTGCATCCTAGCACAGGCACTTGTTGGTGAGTGGAGGAATTCTAGTCTGATCTGATCTGATCTAGTCTGGTCTGGTCTGGTTTGGTCTAGTGTGGTCTGGTCTGATCTGGTCTATCATCTCTGGTCTGGTCTGGCCTGTTCTAGTTTGGTCTGGTCTGGTCTGTTCTATTGACTCTGGTCTGCTCTATTCTAATATGGTCTGGTCTGGTCTAATCTGATCTGGTCTGGTCTGGTTTAGTCTGATCCCCACCCATTGATTATTTCCTCTGAGAAGAAACTGTTAGGCAATGAGTGACACAGAAGAGTCAAGCATTCTCTGCCCTAAACAAGTTCCCAGTCTGGCAGGCAGTAAAGACAGGATACAATTAAGATCTTGATGATTAAACAAAATACAGTGTTTCATATGAGAGGAATGACCCACATGTTGGATTGTGTTCTCTTGTTTTTTCCTGTTTTGGATGGATTTTCCTTTCTACTTGGGCACAGCATCTTGATTTTTCTGTAGAGAATCACAAGCTCTCTACACTCAGTTTTTGTGGTAGAGGTAGAGTTGTCTTTCCCTCCAAGTGTCCAGATGGGAGCACATTACATGGGCTTAGACAATCAGAATGTTCTATTCTCCTCCATTCCCATGGTGATGGGTTCAAGGGTGGACATGTGACTTCAGCTAGGCTGATGAGATGCAATTTGGGAACATCTATTGTCAAGAAAGAAAGTTCTCTTTTTGTTGGTAAGAATGTAGGATTGGGACAACCCTCTACTTGGTAGAGGGTTTACCGAAAACATGACCAACTCAGAAAGAGATTGTGATACTCCTGATCATGTTGTTCAAACACTAAGATCAAAATAGGCCTGAAGTTTTCAGTTTGTGGAGTCAATAAATTCCTTGTTTTGCTGAAGCCACTTTGAGCTGAGAGTCTGTCACGTACATCCTATAGAATCCTGTCCAAAACAAATACCATGGGGGTGAATATGGAGTAGTTTCCTCAGGTGTGAGGATCCAGAAAAGATTTCATGGAAAAGGTAGCATGGAACAGGAAAATAAGCAATATTTTGAAATCCAGTGGAAGGTAGGAGAATGTTCCAAGTAGAACAGAACTCATAGCATGAGCCAAAGCTCAGAGGCAGGAAAAATGGGCACATTTGAATAACAGAGAGAAGCTTAATTTGGATCAAGCACAGAGTACTTATGGGGTCTCCACGAGAGAGCAGTACTGAATACAGTTGGAAAGATTGGGCAGAACCAGAGTAGGGGGTGGGGCTAAGGTTTACATTACATGCTAAGAAATTGTTGTCTAATGTATGCAGCAGTGTGACCCTTGGGGAAGATGGATGGAACCATGCTTCCCTGAGGAAAGTTACGGTCCATTTTAAGAAGATACAGTGGAAACAGGAAGGTGTGATTTTAACCTGGTGGCTGTTCTAACATGTGGGTAGATTCCAGGGTGGATATTTACTTCCTTGAGCCCATATTCCTTTGATCCTATCCATAGAAATGGGTGTGGGAAGATGAGGGGTGAATTACTTTAGTCCCCGGTGTTGAGCAAGTATGCAACTAACTCCTTTATCCATCCAGAATTCATGTTGCTGTACAGCAGAAGGTGAATAGGTCATTCATTTTTCTCCTTTAAATTATCAGCCAGTTGTTCCAGTGCCATTTGTTCAATAGTTTGTTCTTTCCCTGCTGAATTCAAGTGTCATATTTAGTGTATAGTAAATTTTTATCTTTAACAAGTTCTTTTTTGTCAGACTTTCTATTGTGTTCTTCTGTGTTCTTTTATTGTTCCTCGTGTTCTTTCTAGGTGACACACTCATAACTGTTATTTCATAAAAGGAATCCCCTCATTATAGCTTTTTAAAAAATCTAAAATATTTTGGCTGTCCTAATTTGCTTATTGCAAAAAATATACTTGCAGATTACTTTGCTAAAAATTTAGTTCTGATAGAAATGAAATTTATTCTAGAAATTAATTTGTAGGGGTACTGACAACCATAGAATATTTACCCCTCCCCTAGTGGAATATTGGATGACTCCTTTAATATGCCCATTATAGCTCTGCGATTTTATTGTTATACCTCACATACATTTTTTAAAGATTTATTCATTTATTTGAGAGAGAAAGAGAGACAGCGCACATGATTCAGGGGGAGGGGCAGCGGGAAATGGAGAAGCAGACTCCCTGTGGAGCGAAAGGCAGATGCTCAACCAGCTGAGCCACCCAGACACACCTTACTCACATACATTTTGTGAAAAGGTTATTCCTAGATAATTTATGGTTTTGGGAGTTTTTTCAATTGTGCTTTGCAATTTTATTACATGTTTACTTTGTATGACTATGCCACTGAAACTTTGTGATGTTTCCAGTAGTTATCCAGTTGATACTATCAGAAAATAACTTAGGTACCTCTTTTCTAATTAAAATTTATTTTTCATGTCTTATTTAGCTGACTAGACCTTTCAGATCAGCTTAAAATAATATTAGTAATAGCAGACATCCTCGCTTCATTTCTGTACAATGGAAATGTCTCTAATAGTGTTTTTGAATATTGAGAATGACATTTGTTTTTAATTTAAAATAGAAAAACATTTGTTTTTCTCTTGAAAAACAAAACTATAAGATAATATATATGCAATAAAGGTTGTATGGGGCTTATAAAGCCTAAGATATCTATTATCTGGGCCTTTACAAAATGAGTTTTCAAACTCCTGATCTGATGATTTTTATGTTTTTTGAATTATTGATGTGATGCTATTAATATTGAACCATCCCTGAATTTCTAGGCCAAGCTTGGATATGATCCAAATTCTACTTGATTTGCCATCCTTAGGAGAACAAAAGCAGGGTCCACATTTCAGAAAGGGAAGATCATGGGCCTCTCAGGCCAGAAGGACAGAACTCACGAGCACTAGTGTCCTGAGAATGATGAAGAAATCATGGCAGAAGGGAAACATTGCATTTTATGGGAGTGTTTTGACTTTGTATTTTGTGGATGACTTCTGGTGGCTTTAGCCCTTGGGCAAATGGCATTGATGACTATTTTCAAAGTGCTTTGACAGCGAGGTTGGTGACATTTGTTTCACTCCCAAGGGGTCTCTCTTTGGTTTCCTGTGAAGGAGAAAGTAGTCAGCAGAGAGCTGCTGTACATTTGGCTAACAGGGGTGAGTTTAGATCTTCCCTTTAATGACCAACCTATGCGGTCAGCTCTTGTGGCCTTTGTCCTAGGAGCCAAGTCAGAAAGTTGTCACAACTCTTGCAGTTTTGAATGGTCAGAAAGTGACCACCTTTTGGGTCATGAGGCAGTGTAGGTGTGGTCAAAGCCTGAGATGGCTACCAGGATGTATACCGGCAGAGCTGATCAGAATAGAGAGTGATCATCCTCCACCCTCCTTGTCTCTGTTTCAGAACAGGCACTTAATTTGAAGTTGAATTCTCCCTGGAATTCAGTAAAGCACACAATAGTGAGCAGCATGTGTATTTGTATGTTTGTGTGTACATGTGAGTGTGCAAACTGAAGAAAGTGCTAGGTCCTCCCTCTGCTCCATGAAATACAACATAGTGACAATAAGCATGGGTAGACACAGTTCATAAATAGAACTAATTCAGTGGGAACGAGAAGCTGGTCTCAGAGGTGAACACAGGAGCATAAGCCCCTGAGAAATTACAGACATCTTGGCAGTAATGTTGGTGGAGCTATGGGTTTCCATGGAACACAGAATAGGTGTTCAAGTCAGTCTTATCTATATTTAAGAAGTCAGCAGAAATCATCTGTTATCCGAGTTTCTTCTAGGAAAGACAGAGAGCACAAAAAGATACATTTTAATGCCTAGAAATAAAGCCTGTGGACATTTTGGTGGCTAGTCTTCTAGATTTTTAGTTATGCTTGCAGACAGACACTCTAAGTTGGCTGTGGGATCATAGAAAAAAAAAACAGATATTGGTCTCTGCCCCTGGATTCTGCATTCAGGGCTCATAAAACCCTTATAATTTCCTATGTGATAAGAACATTAGGAGTATCTCTTATTTTAGTATTTGGTCTTTGACCCCATCCCTGATACGGGGATCCTAAAACTCTTGTGAATTCCTAAGTGATAAGAGCACTAGGAGCATCTTTTGTTCTACTGAAGTGATTCTGGGTGGGTTCCTGGATGGCTTCTGGATTGGGGCTGGTCATCAGAAAGTCCAAGCCAGGGCGCCTGGGTGGCTCAGTGGGTTGAGCCGCTGCCTTCGGCTCGGGTCATGATCTCAGGGTCCTAGGATCGAGTCCCGCATCGGGCTCTCTGCTCAGCAGGGAGCCTGCTTCCCTTCCTCTCTCTCTGCCTGCCTCTCTGCCTGCTTGTGATCTCGCTCTGTCAAATAAATAAAATCTTTAAAAAAAAAAAAAAAAAAAAAAAGAAAGTCCAAGCCATAATTAGAAGCTTGGCATTTTCAGCCCCATTTTCAACCCTCCAGAGAGGAGAAAGGGGCTGGAAATAAAGTTAATATTTGATACCACCTCTGTGAGAAAACCCCCATAAAAACCCTAATAGTATGGGGTTCAGAGGGCTTCCAGCTTGGAGAACACACCCAGGAAGGTGACATACCCCAAGTCCATGGGGGTAGAAAGTCCTGTGCTCAGGATCTTCTCACGCTATGCACCTCACCCTATGCATCTCTTTATCTGCCTGTTCATCCATATCCTTCATCATATCTTTTAATAAACTGAAAAATGTAAGTAAACATTTCCCTAAGTTTTGTGAACCACTCTAGCATATTACTCAAACAAGTAGGGGGTCTTTGGAACCTTCAATCTCTGTTGTTTGGTCGGAAACACAGGTGAGAGTCTCAGCTTGTGACTGGCATCTGGAGGGGGGGTTGCTGTCTTATAGGACTGAACCCTTTACCTGACAGGTGTGATGCTATCTCCAGGCAAATAATGTCAGAATTGAGTTAAATTGTCAGACACGCAGCTGGTATCACAGAGAACTGCTTGGTGTGGGCAAAATCCCCCACACATTTGGTGAGTAGAAGTGAAGTGTTCTACATGAGTAGTAAGGAAGACACACAGGTGGGAAACTGGGTAGGTTTTCCCTTAGACATGGGTCCAATCAACACCCATTCCCAATCACCTTTTTAGTGGTCTACAGTAAGGGCTAAAAAGAAGAGCAGTTTATTTCCCAGTCTTCTTCGCACCTGGGTAGCTTATGGCCCACACACTTGAGTGCCATGAGACCTAGGGAGAAACCTGCTGAGGTTTATCTTCTTTGAAGAAATGTCTACTCAAATCTTTGACCATTATTTATTAAGCTATTTGTCTCTTTATTATTAAATTATAATAGTTATTCATGTATTTTGGATACTAGAACCTATCAGATATATAATTTCCAAATATTTTTCCAGTTTTATGGGTTGTCTGTTCACATTTTTCCTCTGAAACAAAAACTTAAATTTTGATGAAGTCCAATTCATCTTTTTTGCTTTGACTGTTTGTGTCTTATGTAGATTTATCCTATCTTCTCTTCTAGTAGTTTTATAGTTTTAGTGCTTACATTTAGGTCTTACCTATTTTGAATTAATTTTTGTGTATATTGTGTGAGGTAGGGATTGTCTTTTTTTTTTTTTAAAGATTTTATTTGTTTATGTGACACAGAGAAAGGGAGAGCACAAGTAGTGGGAGCACCAGGCAGAGGAAGAGGGAGAAGTAGTGTCCCCACTGAGCAAAGGAGCCTGATGCGGGGCTTGATCCCAGGACCCTGAGATCATGACTTGAGCCAAAGTTAGACACTTAACCGACTGAGAAACCCAGGTGCCCATCATTCTTTCAACCTATTTGTGTCTTTGAATCTAAAGTATATCTCTTATAAATAGCATGTAGTTGAATCATGTTTTTTTAAAAAGTTCATTCTGTCAACCTCTGCCCCTTAATTGGAGTGTTTTCCATTTATATTTAAGATAATTTCTGATAATGTGGGATTTAATTCTTCCATTTTGTGCTTTGTTTTATATACATATTTATGATATACATATACATATATGTATATGGAAACTTTGGAAATCATATTCTCCCTCTAATACAGTTTCCTTTTCTTTTCTCTTTTCTTTTCTTTCTTTCTGGTGGCTTTTAAAAACTGTTGTTTGTGACTTTTCTGAACTAATTCTGTAATGTTTGTATTCTTTGTCATGTGTGCTCACTGATTTGTCTGTTGGGCTGGCTTAATGGTCGGCTAATGTTTGGATAGAGATTTTCTAAATACCTGGAACCATCATGACCTGTACTTTTTGCTGAGGGGCTGTGTGTGTGTGTGTGTGTGTGTGTGTGTGTTGGGGCATGCCATTATTTCAACACTTACTCAGGCAGTTTACAAATCCATCTTAGCCTTCTCTTCCTGCTTGTGCAGATTCTCAAACTTAGCCAGAGGTAAGAGTTTAAAGGCTCCTTAAGGGTCTTTTCTGAACAAGTTTTTAGCACTGAATATCCACACGGTCCTGCACACCTTCATGGCCTCCTAGAATCCTAGTGCCCTGTAGGTTCAGTGTCATTATGGACATTTCATTCCTCAGATTTTATTTCTTTGAAAGATTTATATATTTATTTTAGAAAAAGAGTGTCAGTCGGGAGGGGCAGAAGGAGAGGGAGAGAGACAGATTCTCCAGCAGACTACCCTCTGAGTGTAGAGCCCAACTTGGAGCTTGATCTCATGACCCTGAGCCCTGACCTAAGCTGAAATCAAGAGTCTGACAATCAAATGAGCCACCCAGGCACCCCTCAGCTTTTCCTTTTAAGTTCTTTGGTTAATATATAATTTTCCACAACTGTTATCCAGGTATCCACAATGCATGACAATCGCCATTGATGGTTTTTGACAAATAACTCCAGGAGACAGTCTATTCACACTGGGTGAGTTCCAAGTCAGTTCAAATAAAGACTGTTTTGCAAGTGGGGTCTTCCAGGGAATAGCCAGATAGACCAAACAATGACAGTTCTCTGGGACTGGAGCTTTTTTTTTTCCCCAGAGAATTTATTTATTTATTTGACAGACAGAGATCACAAGTAGGCAGAGAGGCAGGCAGAGAGAGGGAGGGGGAAGCAGGCTCACTGCCAAGCAGAGAGCCTGGTGCGGGGCTCGATCCCAGGACTTTGGAATCATGACCTGATCCGAAGGCAAAGGCTTTAACCCACTGAGCCACCCAGGTGCCCCTGGGGCTAGGGCTTTAAAGGAACCCCCATCTTATCGTGCTGCCTCATTGGGCTGCCAGGCTGCTGGTTTTGACCAGGATTGTGGGTTCTTGGCTTTTAAGGTATCTTAGAACTATGGGGAGGGAAAAATGGGCTAGGATAAGCTAAAATAGCACAAAGCTCATCGTTTTTACTGAGAGTCAGCCTTTTTTTCTTGATTAAACCTCTTCAGATTGCTGCATGTCTTTGGTTAATTTCGAGTTCCAAAGTGTTGATTCTCACCATTTTTGCCAGATTTCTCATTGTTTTTATGCAGGAGAGAAACGTTGGATGTCCTTACTTAGCCATTTTTCACTGCTGTCACCTCTCTGAGTGATTTTTGACTCTTACTTTACATACAATTGTAATCAGATTGGTTCCCCATCAACAGTGTTTAGACAGCAGCAATTGGAAGGACAGAAAGTGGGTGCTATAGTTATGCTTTCTTTACCATAGTGAGTATTCCTTCTCCCCATTTCTTTTCAAGCCACAAAAACCTGCTTGGATATCAGAACGGAATCTAGATGTATTGAGCAGGTAAAGTTGGGAAAGACCTGCTTTTCAGCTCCTCGTCTGTCCCTGCTCCATTTAATGAGTCCTGTGCTCTGCAGGCCCCCTTCTATAGGCCTGGACCCCTTCCCATTTGGAGGTTTGAAGAGTCTGTGGCTCTGGCAATTAGCCAACTCAGTTTTCTGTCCCCGCTCCGGAGACCTCTCAGTGTAAGCCCCCGCTTCTCCCTGTCATCTTCCTATCCTGCACAGCTGGATGGCAGAATAATGACTTTATTAAGCGCATCCTGCACTTAATTCCCCAAGGATGTCAGTCCATTAAGAAAGACTAAATCTGCCACCAGCAGCCACACAGCTGGTTTAGTCTCATCTGTCCAAACCTGGTTGGGGGTCCAGGAAGATGCCCATGAGTTGCTCTTCAGGACCGCCTGATTCTGTGGGCTTGGAGCTGACCCTGGAGCGAGGCCACCATCTTCCCATCACCTGAGTGAGCTATGTATGTTCTGCCTTCCTGTGTGGGGTAGGCCCCACCTCTGAGACTGGTGGGGTCTGGGATCTGGGCATCAGTCAGCATTCAGAAGTCTGGGAGGGGTCTAGGATAGGAACTTAGGTAGGTCACACATGCCTGAGTGCTGTCAGGAAGGGCAAAGGCAAATTTACAGAGTCAAGGAGAAAGGAGGTTCTTAGAGGAGTGCAGGAGGCCTAGCCCTTAGGAAATGAATCAGCAGATCAGTTCATGGAAGACACTTCCTGGAGGGTACCTGCTGCCTTGAATGGGAGCAAGGTTATAGAAGTCTGAGCACCTGTTGTTTCTCTGTTTTTCCTTAACCTTTTCAAATTTGAAATGGGAATAGTGATTCTTCACCTTGATGAAGTCCAAAGTCAGAGAGGGGTTGTACCCTGCGCATAGGAAGCAAGTACAGGTGAGATGCTGGAATGAATGGCCTTGTTTTCCAAGGTGACTTGACTATCCACACTGACTGTTCTGGCTAGGGGTCCTGTGTCAGACAGGACTCCTCTGGCTGCAAGGAAAGAAATCTGACTTGGCTTAAGCAAAGGGCAGATGTGATTGGCACATATAGCTGGAAAATATTGAGAAATCTGGTCAGGTGTGTTTGGTCCAGGCTGGCTCCTGTAGAAATGAGTCTCTCCATATTCTTCCTTTGTCCTTCCCTCTGTGTAGCTTTGTTCTCAAATAGGCTCACATCACTTTGAGTCCTGATGGCCACGGCTTCCATTCTACTGACTTACCAAACCCAGAGAAAAGCGTTCCCACCCACCGCCCCACCACCTAGTCCCAGCCTCTCATTGGTCTACACTGGGTTCTGTGTTCATCACTGAACCAGGTGCGTGGGTCTGAAAGTTCAGCCCTAGACCATGTACCTCTCCTCGGAGACAGAGTGGGACGGGGCTGGGGAAGGATCTCCCCTTCCTTCATACTACATGAAATGAAACCAGGGGGATGATTTCCCCAAAGAGCTCAGGGTGCTGTTACCAGCCGGATGCTGGGGAGGCAAAACCATCAGGTGCTGTATCTGTCTGCTTGTGCTGTCCTAACAAATTCCACAGCGTGCGGGCTTCGACTACAGACATGGATTTCCTCAACATTCTGGAGGCTGGGAGTCCGAGATCACGGTGCTGGCAAATTTGTTTTCTGGTGAGGACTCTCTTCCTGGCTTACAGAAGTCCACCTTCGAATTCTGTCCTCACGTGGAGGAGAGAATGAGCAAACTCTGTGGTGTCACTTCTTATGAGGATACTAACCCCTTCATGGGGTCCCGACTCTCATGCCTCATCAATCCTAATTACCTCCAAAAGACCCCATCTCCAAATACCATCAAATTGGAGGCTGGGGCTTCACATATAAATTTAGGGGGCACCAATCAGTCTCTAAGAGGGACCCACAGAATGGCATTACCAGGTCCCACCGTTTGGGCCACACCCAGTGACAGCTTTGCATCCTTCTTGTTGGTAGCCTGACTCTTGGCTTTGCTTGGGGGTCCCTGACGGCCAGACCTCATTCCACCCTGAGCCGCTGTTCTCAAGGGCAGCTCCCAGCCTCAGAATTCTCGCATCACACCCTCACCCCTGTCCCATCTAGACCCCAAAGCAGACCCTCAGCTGAGTCAGTCTGCTGTTTCGTGTTCAGATCTTGGCTAATCCATTGGTTTATACATTCCTGTATTCCCCTGCTTTTCCATCCATTCATCCAACACCTATTCACTGAGTAACTAAGATGAGTAAGACCCCGTCCTAGGAAACGCAGAAGTTTAGACAAATTGGTCTCCCATGGCCCCAAATCAAAGGGACCCCCTTCTCCTTGCCAGGCCCTAAATTAATTCATTTAAAAATAGCTTTATTGAAGTATAATTGCCATACAAGAACTGTGCATAATTAAAGTGTACAATTTGATTAGTTTTGACATAATATGTATCTGTGAAACTATCACCCCTATCAGGATAATAAGCATATCCGTCACCCTCAAAGTTTCCATGTGCCCCTTTATTATTTCGTCATCCTTCCCTTTGACCCTGCCCCCACCCACAGGCAACCACTGATCGGCTTTGGGCCACTATAGATTTGCTTGAATTGCCTAACGTTTTATAGAACTCTAACAAGACAGCACGAGCTCTGTTTTGTCTGGTGCTTCCCCTTAGCATGGCTGTTTTGACGTTGACCCATGTTGCCCCTTACACTGACAGCTCGCGCCTCTGCTTGCTGAGTGGTGTTCCATTGTACCACAGTTTGCTTACCCATTCACCTCTGGAGGGATTCTGGATTTGCTGGGAATACTCATATGCTGGTCAGGATGGTGAAGGGATAGGATGGAAACCTGACAGCTTTATGACTGGTGGCTGCAGAGCTGTGGATCCCGACACACAGAAGCCCCTAGGGTTGGGTGTTTGGAAAACGTGAGAATGTGCTCATCCTTGACCAGTGTTTTCTACACGGTGTTCTGTAAGAAACAGGTTTGATGTTAAAAGGCTTGGAAAATCCTCCCCATTCTTGGAGATTCATCATCTTAATTAGCTTGTTAAAGGCTCTGAGAAGTCCTGCAGTAAGGAAAATCTGGTGTCTGATGAGCTAATTTGGCCATACAACCTCTTGCCCTCTTTTGTCCTAGGGATGACTATAGATCGCTTGTGGAGGCAGTTGGATGAGCATGGCTCTGGGCCAAGGGACATGTCCACTCTCAGATGTGTCACCCCAGTGTGTGAATGCTTCACCTATCTGGTCTCATATGCATTCACAGTTGACTTAAAATGTTTTAAATTATAGGTATTGCTTGCACATAGAAAATCATCGAGAATAAAACAACAAACACTGGTAAACAATATGATTTATCAGCATTCTGCTTCAGTTTGTGAGTCTGTGTCCATGTGTGTGTGAATTCAAGGAGTAAAAACCTCACCAATATAGATAAATCTTCCAGAGTGTCTCTTCCACATCCTAGTACCTCATTCTCCTTCTTAGCAGAAACTACTATTCTGAATTTGGTGTTTCTCCTTTCCTTTTACTGCATATGTTCTTATACCTTTAAATAATCTATAGGATTGTCTTACACGTTTTAAAATTTCATAAATGATAATAGACTATACGTACAATTCTGCATCTCTTTTTCTTTTGCTAAACATGTGTTTTAGATTTAACTGTGTTCCCTTAATTTTAAGTGTTGCGTGGTGTCCCAATGGATGAATAGACCACAGTCCCTGCTCATTATCTGGTTGGCAGATAAACATTGCCAGGATGCTCCTCATTTTTCTCATACTAAACAAAGCTGCAGTGAAAATTTTTGTCCTTGTCTTCTTGTTCCGTTTTGAGAATTAGGGATGAATTGCTGGATCATGCGGTTGGGTCAACAGCAGCTCTACCTAGATATTGTCAAAAAGTAGGCACCAGGGGTGCCTGGGTGGCTCAGTGGGTTGATCCTCTGCCTCCAGCTCGGGTCATGATCTCAGGGTCCTGGGGTCGAGCCCCACATGGGGCTCTCTGCTCGGCGGGGGGCCTGCTTCCTCCTCTCTGCCTACTTGTGATCTCTATCTGTCGAATGAATAAATAAAATCTTAAAAAAAAATAGGCACCGTAAGAGAGTTCCATTTTCTCTCTATTATCACCAAAAACTGATGTTTCTATTCATTCATTTTAATGGGGGGGGGTATGACCCTCAGGCCTAGACCCACAGGGGCCTTTATCCCAACTCTACTCCCACTTAGTGAATGATTTGGAAGAGAGTCTGCAGCACTGCCCAGAGAAGTAGAGGGACAGGCCTCTCACTCCCACAGAGGGAGGTTCTGGAACATTAAGGAGGTGACTCTCCATGTTATTCTAGGAGAGCATCAGTCTCAGGCAGGGTCACCTAGTAAACCCCTGCAGGACTTGTGAGGCCCCAAGTCTGGAAGTCTAAGTTCCGACCTGACCTCAACAGTCCCGTTACTGGAGTCTGGGTGCTGGATTCATGATGCAAAGATTTGTTAAGATCCTAGCACCATCACCTGTCTTATCTCTTCACTCAAAGAAGCCCCAGTCGCACACTCAAAGATCTGCATGTGGGATCAATCAGTTGATCTTACTTATATGCCACAGATCTTTGACTTTGAAGCTTACGCATCCCGCAGATCTATTCTAACATCTGGTCTAGGTTTACATAGAAGACAGTCCTGTCTGGGAATTCCAGACTTTTAAATGGCAAAATAATGTCTGGTCTGTAATAGGTGCTCAGTAAGTATGAGCGGAATGAAATGAAATTCTATTTACTTTACAACTCCTTGGTTGCTGCTGACGCGGAGCATCTTTCCATATGTTAACAGTCCACCCCACTTCCCTTGCCTGTGAAATACTCCATTCTATCTTTTGCCCATTCTTTTTTCTTCCTCTAGGTTGTTTGGCATTTTTTTTTCTGATTTGTAGCAATTCTTTACATATTCTGAATAATAATCTTTTGTCAGTTCTGTGCATAGCCAATATCTTTCCCAGTTTGCAGCTTGTTTTTTATTTTGTTTATTGTGTCTTTTGTCTTACAGCAGGCTTTAAATTTTAATGTATGCAAAGTTCTCAATCTTTCCCTTTGTAGTTTGTGATTTTGTGTCTTATTCAATAAATCTTTCCCCACCAGAAGTTGTATTTTTTCTATTTTTAATAAGTCTTATAGTTTTAGTCACCATTTAATTCTGTAATGTAGCTGTCTTTTTTTTTTTATATCTATTGTATGATTTGAATTAAGGATTAACTTTTTTTTTTTTTTTTGGAGGGACAACTCTTTCTGTTTTTTGTCACCTTCCTCACTGTCCCGCAGTGCTGGTTCTTTCCTTCTGTGTCTGAGTCTGTGTCTTGGGGGGGAGGGTCCCCTTCCCTGTCCCTTTGCTGTATTTCTCTCTTACTGTGTCAACATCACAGTTTTAGTTACTAAAGCCTCGTGGTTGATCTTAATAACTATCTTGATGGGTTCTCCCACCTTCTTGCTCAGGAGTGTCTTAGCTACTCTCAGTCCTTTCCTCATCCACATAAATTTTCGGATTACTTTGTCATGTTCTATAAAATTTTCTATTGGGATTTGAGATGAAATTTATAGATCAATTTGGGAGAGTTGTCATTTTTATGATACTGAGTCTTCTCACCCACGTACATATCTATCTCATTTACTTTGGCCTTTTTTTTTATGTTTTTCAATAAAGTTTTATAATTTTCTCCACAAAGATTCTGCACATCTCTTTTTTAGGTTTCTTTTGAATCCTATAAATGTATTGTTATAGTTATTGGTGTCTTTTTAAAATTAAAATTTCTGATTGCTAGTTGCTGTGGTCTAGAGATGCATTTTGTCTTTGTATTTTGACCTTGTATCCAGCAATTTTGCTCAAATCTTTGTTAGTAGCAGTAGGCTGTTTGTAGGTTCTATAGGACTTTCAGTGTAGATGATCTTATAATTTGTGCATGGTAAAATTTTTGCTTTTTCCTTTTCAATCGTTATACACTGCATTTCTTTTTCTTGTCTTACTGCACAAGCAAGGACTTTTAGTAAAATGTTGAAGAGATGTGATGGTAGGTGTCCTTGTCACATTCCTGACTTTTATTGGATGCTTTTAATATTTTATCATTTCATAAATGTATGGTGGGTTTACTTTGTATCATACTTAGGACTTCCATTTTATTCTTGTTTTGTTAAGCATCTTTGTTGTGAATGGACATTAATTCCACATATATTCAGATAATCTTATGGTTTTTCCTTTAGTCAATTGAGAATAAATATGTCCGTAGTTTTTTCTAATGCAAACATTCTTACATTGCTGGAAGAGAGTTACTTGGGTTACATACTTGGAAAAAATATCTGAAAGTGACTCAGCCTTTATGAAGGTTTTTCATTTTTTATTTTTGCTTGTTTTTGTTTTTCCCTCTGTGAAAATAAAAGAAGACCAAGCAAAACGAGAAAAAGCAAAAGTTATTTATTCAGAGCTTCTTATATTAGAGGAGTCAGCCACCACCATTTGAGTTTTGGAAGAGACTCAAAGGCGGGTAGAGGAGCAAGCAAGCTTTCTAGTGGAAAAAGGGAGGCCTTCAGGCGTGCCCTGATGGAGGTTGCTGGCTAAATGGAGGGAGCTAAATGGAGGGAGGCATCCTTGTGATTGGTTAGGGGAGCTTTTTGACTTTCTTTGGTTGGTCCTAAGTTGGAAGTGGGGACAAAATTAGAGAAATTGTCTGTTATTCGTCAAGTCCTACCCATTTGGGGTTGATTGTTACAAGAGTTACTGTTACTGTTTAGCTTCCTGGACTGTTTGCTAGGGATTTTGGTCTGACTTCCACAAATCCAACTTGTTGAGATTTTTAGAGAGGAGTCTGTCCCCCTGGGCTGGTGTCTAGATAATGGGTCAGCTTTCTGGGCTGGGTGCTACAGGTTGGGGGGCTGACTTCCATATATACAGCTGGCCACTATCTGCTTTTATCTTCAGTGTCCTACTTTGAAGGGTCTCGGTGTCAACCCCACAGTCCCACTCCTATTCTTGCTGAACAAGAATCGGAATTTGGGTCTCTGCTCCCCTGATGCCAGATCGCCCCTCACGCCCCCGAGCCTCCCCACTGACATAGTTTCTGTGTCGGCTCCTTCTCCTCCTTTGCTTGGTGTGCCGGCTTTCAGTTACCTTGCTCTTGTCCCCTTTTCTTTCTCTTCCTTTTGGCTTTAAAGGAATATTTGTTATATTTTATCTACTGCTTCTGTGTGTTTGCAGCAGGGGGATTTTTAGGTTTTACTGTCTGCCAAGTGGCTGGTACCAGAAGTCTCCAAGCCACTTTTAAAGTGGGAAGTGCTTTCATTCATTTTTTCACTCAAAAACATTCATTAGCTGTGTCTTGCCGAGGGCTCAAGCTGGCAGCCCCAAGCAGGATCTGGCCCTCAGTCATGTTTTTGTTCAAAATGAAACTGCAAATGGTTTGTTAAAGCCCTGATGTAAATGCTTTATAGAGAGCGTATCCTTGATGTTCACCAAATATTTAGAATTTGTGGTAGATTGCTTACAAAAATATCCAGAATTATTCCCTTCTCTAGACCCTTGCATCTTTGGGGTGTGATGCAAGGTGGAATGAGTCCCTTTCTCCACTCTGGACTCTGGGTTGGCCTGGAACCTGCCGGTAGGATGTGGCAGAAGTAACAGTGTTCTCGTTACTTCCCATCCTGGGTCTCCGGAGGCCCTGTATGTTTGCACTGTGGCTCTTGGAGCTGCCCAGCTGCCATGTGACCAAACCCAGGATCCCCCGCTGGAGGACGAGACACAGGTGGAGTTGAAGCCATCCTCAGTCCAGTTGCTTGGGCCAGTGTCCTGGTTACTGCAGGTGAATGAGCCAGCCCAGCTTTGGCCCCCCGAGCCCAGACTAGGCCAAAGAACCATAGGCCAAGCCCGGCCCAAATTGCTGACCCACAAAATCACGAGCTAAATAAATGGCGGGTGCTTTAAGCCACTCATCTTTGGGTGGCTTATTGTGTGGCAAAACCTTGCTGACCCAGGACACTTGCCTACCTACTGTGTCTGTGTTTACCGTCTGTGGCCTCTTGTGTCCCACCCAGTTCTTGTGCTGGGTCCTGAGTGCCCAGGTTGAGGTGAGGGAAAGGAAGCACCTGGATCAAGTGAGACACTGGCACCTATATGCCAGGTCGGTTCTGAGTGGCACGGTGGCATTGCTGTGGGTGTTTGGACCTGCAATGCAAAAAGTGAAAAAGTCTCCTTTAAGTCCTGGGATTGGATGGAGAATGGGAGAGGGAGTGTTTGAAAAGAAGAGAAAAGAAGGAGGACCCTTAGTTCAAGTTGGAGGAATAGGGGGTGGGGAATTGGCCAAGAGAGTGGGGGTAGGGGACAGGTGTGAGATTAGGACCAGGTTCTGGCCATAGGTCTGAGCCAGCATCTGTGTGATTTAAGAAGTCCTATCTGCTCTCTGAGCCTAACTTTTCTCACCTAACAACAAAGGGAGGTGGGATGAGATGCTGGTCTCCATGCCCCCACAAAGCCCAGGAAGTGCAATGGCTAGAGGGGCACCTGCTGGCCTGGGGGTTCTGTGTTCTAAGGCTGCCCAGCTCAGGTCTGATGTGACCTTTATTGGTTGAGAACCCAGGAACACTTTCCTCCTTCTTCCCTTCTTCTCTGCTGGCCTTTTTCCTTCTCTCCACTGTGACCTGGTTCTGAGAAACTTGTTCCCCAGTGGCTGAGAGCCAATCCCTGTGTGGACCCCCTGCATAGAAATCCCCAACCAAAGCTTTGGCTGGTGGGGACCTAAGCATCTCTACCTTCTTATAAATGATCTGGGGAGACTGAAGCACCAGCAGCGCCCCATGGACACGTTTGGAGAGTCTGGAGTTTCAAGCTTCAGGATCCTGGTCCATTCCATGGTGTTGCACTATGGAACATTATTAATCAGATGTATTTGGTGAAAAGCAACAGATATCCAACTTGAAACTTCTTAAGAAGAAAGAATTATTTTATATCAGTCTGGGTTACTTAAAGTCCAAGGGTAGATCTTGTCAGGCTTCAAAGATGTTCCGCAAAGATGTTCTGATGTATAAAAGATGTTGGTCATCTGTCTCCTTCCACAGCTCAGCCCTGCTCATCCTCTCCTGGTTCATGGCCAAGTTGACTGTTGGCCATTCTAGACTCACAACAGAGCAGGAGGAGAACTTCTCCTACCCAACTAATTGGGAGACATTCCTAGAAATGAGTCTGGGTCTTGTACCGATCCTTGAACCAGCTACTGACCAGGAGAGCCGAAGGAGCTGAGGTTTAGCTGCACCTGGACCACTGGCTGTGAGTGGGAAAGGGGGTACTCCGAGGGGAGTTGCTGCTGGGGAAGGAGGAAGGATGCTGGGCAGATAGAAATGACAGGTGTTCTCTCCTGGAGGGGGGGGGGGGCTCCTGGATGTCCTGGTTTGGCCCCGTGTTATGTACATCCTGGTTGAGTAGGAAGGGAGGAAGGATAGGGTGCTGTATGTAGTTAAGCAGATACATCAAGAGAAGAACACTCTGTTGAATGTTGAAGAGGGTTTCCTGAATGGGGAAAAGGGCTATCCAGAAAGTGGGGAACCAGGCTGTTTGTTTGACTGCACCACTTGCTTCCAATGTGTCTCAACAAATTTGCCTCCTTGAGGAATCTCTGAAAAGCATACAGCTGATCTCCTGTTTAACTTCGCTAGTGGCCACCCATCACCGCCTGCCTCAGGGTCAAAGTCAAGCTCTAGGTGATCTGGTCCGGCCCCACCTTTGGCTGCATTGCTTATTAACCCCTTCCACGAGTGTTTTCACCCTGCCATCCATGACTCCATACCAAGTCCTTGTTCCCCTGCCTGGAGAAGAGCAAGGACCTTGCAGTCAAACCCAGCCAGTTCCCACTGTTGCCTAACCACCATGCTACGCCTGCACAGAGCAAGTCGTAAGCATGGCGCGTCCTACGTACCACTGACTTAATGTGCATCAACCTTTGACTGTTGCATCAACCCTTTGAGGTTTGCTTTCTACAGCCCCATTTCACAGATGAGAAGCTGAGTGAAATGCCAGGGGTCACATGACCAGCCAGAAGCAGAGCTGAGAAGCAGACCCAGGCAGCCTGGGCCCAGGGTCCCTGCCCAGAGGGCGTTACTGTAACCAGTCCATGTGCTCATGACAGCCCAGGACTCGGTACCTTGGGCAACCAGGGAGGTTGTCCACCTCCCTGAGCCTCGGTGATGAGCTATAGTGGACCGAGGTCACCCCTTAGCCCCACCCACAGTGATGTGGCGCCTACTGTGTGCTGGCTTCTGTTCCAGGTGCAGGAGTGAGCAGTGAGCAAGATAAGATGGCCCTGCTCATAGGGAGCCAACAGCGTGGACCGGCAACCAAGTGAACAAGAAGACTTCTGGAAGTGAGTGCTGGGAAGCAAATTAGTGGAGGCACCAGGGAGCAGGAAGGAGGAGCACCAGGTGGGCTGGGCTGGGAAGCCCTTGGAGGCTGCCAACTGGGAAGCAGAGGAGCATCCAGGAGGGCATGGGGAGGGGGTTCCTGGCAGTACTGTGTGCAAGGCCACTGCAGCTGGAGTGTGGGGGCATGGGGCAGGTCAGATGGAAGCCAGACCACCTGGGAAGGTTAGAGAGTGTGCAGGGTCCTTAGAAAGATCACTCATGGGCTTTGTTTGCACAGGCGCTGTGACTGGGGCACTTCTTTTCCCTTCTTGGTTCTTGGTTTCTGTGCATATTCAGCAGGGTCTGGCCCTCATCCTGTGAGGCTCTCACCTGCAGTGGAGATGGGGGTCAGGGCTGAGCCTCTAGTCTCCACTTAGTCCCCCTGCTACCAGGGCTTCTGGAAGGTTGCCTGGCCTCCTTCCTTGTCCCCTCCCCCAAGAGGTGGAGCCCCACAGACGCCCCTCCCATTGCACACGGTGGGCGCAGGGTGCTGGGGCTGCACAAGCTGCCAGGCGCTGGAGGATCTTTCCTCTCCTTGACCCAGGAAACCAGCGGTGGGGACATACACCCCTGGGGCCACACTAGCCAAAGCTGCAGCCCTGTCTGGTTGTTGTTGAGGAGCCCCGAAAAGGCCCAATTGTTTGCTTTCAGCAGGAAGAACAGCAAACCCAGAGCTCTCTGCAGATCGTTCAGTGACAGAAGAAATATGCTCTGTTCCCTTGATATGGCCAATCTCGACTGAAAGATATGGGTTATGGGGAAGATGAGCAAGGAGAGGGGGTGGACAGAGGGAAGCTGGAGACCAGGAGATGCTCAGACGCACCAAACGTGCCTGGAAAATTCCTCTGTGTTTAAAAACAATACCTGAATCCCGCTCACCGTGCCAAATCAAGCAGCAGAGAAGTTTTAGAATAAAAGATGAAAGTCCTCTTATCCCTCCCTCTGCTGGTTTGTATTCCTCTCCCTGGCTTGATCATTTTTTTAAATATCTGTTTTTGTCCTGACCTTTTTTTAAATGCACATATATATACATATATAATTGTAGTTCGAAAAATAAATGGGATCGCATTATTATTCTCTAATTTGATATTTTTTCAATTGACAATATGCTTCTGAGATCTTTCTAAATCTCAATGTATCTTTCTCACATTCTTTTTAAGAATATGTTAT
Organism: Mustela putorius furo; assembly: GCF_011764305.1. NCBI lineage: Eukaryota > Metazoa > Chordata > Mammalia > Carnivora > Mustelidae > Mustela > Mustela putorius. The sequence continues at coordinate 17,507,743 of NW_025422002.1, read as the reverse complement.
AATTTTCTAACAATCCCCTAACCAATTCTTTCTTTGGAATAAAAGACTGTGTGTGTGCGTCTGCACATTGTGTGCAAGTGAGTGCATGTGTGTGTGTGTGTGTATGTGTGCACGTGCGCACACGTGTGTGTGTGTGTGTGTGTGTTTATATGTACATGCTCAGTATCCCCTCTTCTCTTCTGCTCAAACAGGAACCCTTCCTTGGGAGCCACCCCCACTCCTTCCCATGAGGTTCTGTGGGACCATGGCCCTGGCCTCAGAGGTGGGGGCCTGGCTCGGACATGATCCCACTTCCCTGTGGGGTCCAGGAGTGTCTCGGGCTCAAGCTGGGCCAATCTGAGTCCCTCTGAATGCAGAAGCAGCTCCACTTAGGGGAGCTAAGTGGGCAAAGAGCATGCGCTGTGCTTCTTGGGGTCGGGATCTGGTTGTGCTCCAGGCCAGCTCCTCTGTGCTCTTGCAGATATGCACTCCCCTTCCTCCGTCAACTGGCTAGGAATGGGTTTCTGCATTGATTAAGTGCCTACTGTGTAGGTGGTACTATTTTAGGGTAGACGTGACTACCCTAAAGTTTCATGGAACTTACCTTCTGTCAGAGGTAGAGAAAGCAGTCTTAAAGTCAGCAAATGGGCCATCAAGTCACCTCCAGGTAACGGATGTGGCTTCCTGGGATGAGGTCCCCAGTGAGGGTCCTGCTGTGGGGACCAAAGAGCTGTTGGGCCTGGAGAATGGGAGCGACGGCCACAAGAATTCTGCAACTGGCTGGCTGCCCCTGGCTGCTCTGGGAGGCTTATGGAAGGAAAGCGACGAGATCAGGGCTTTAACATCTCAGCTCAAGACACAGTCAAAGAATTAGAGAGCTTTAACAACATCCCTAGAACAATCTCTTTTCCTTTGTAGCCGAAGGGCTGAGATAGCTGAACATCAGACTCCAAATTTGATCACGGGGTTGCAGAGTCACAGCGTAAACTGAATTAACAGCTGTGACAGATCTGTTACATAAATGTTGAAGCACTGGTTGGGAAGGAGAGAAACACTGAGAATTGGAATGGGGGGATCTTAACGAACTCAGAAGAGCCCAAAAATAACCACTTCTCCTTGTCTAAACAGACGCATCCTTCCCTTCTTGGAAAACCTACAACAACCTCCCATGAACCAATCTCCTTGCAAGAGGGTGCTTGTTCTCCCCAAGTATTATCCTGTGCTGCTTGCTATCCTCAGAACCCAGTAGGCTCCAGGAAACAAGTCCAGAATTTGACCCGGGAGAAGATAAATTATGACTTCATGGAAATTTTCAAATGACCACATAATAGACAAAGAAGAAACTTGGCCACAGATTACAGATACTTCTGCATGCTAGTTGGCAGGCTTCAGCTCTGCACAGAACCCGTGTGTCCATTCAAACTGGCTGGAGGGAAGGCCAGCAGCTAATGCTTTAGGGAGAACAAGACCTCCGAGGAGATTGCAGGAAGACATACGTTCAAGTCCTGACTCCTGAGTCTGGTGTAGCAGATCGTATGTCTTAGGCTCCAAGCTCCCGGCAGCTGAAACAATGTTGGAATTTATTGTAGGTGGAAAGAAATCTAGGGGTCAAGTTAGCTTCAGGCTGGTTAATTCAGCAGTCCAGGGAAGCCACTGAGGATTCAGGTCTTCCCTTTCTCTGCTGTGCCCTCCCCCTGGGTGGATCTTCATGGTCCCAGGTTGATGGCCAGACCCAAGAATGACTCAAGGGGGAAGATACCATTTCACATGTATGTACCCATTAGGAGTGGGAAAGCATTTTCCAGCAGTTCCTCTCCTCCCACAGATTTTTCAAGTCTCACTGGTCAGATTAGAGTTGCCAATCCCATCCTAAACCAGTCACTGGCAAGGGAATGGGACTCTGTGATTGGGCTAGATTATTCATGGGGTGGAATAGATGGGGGAATCAGCCACCTAAACTTGGTGCCTTGCAAGGACCCCCACAGATCTCTCTGACAGCAACCTCTACTGGGCTCCCTCCCCCTCTCGCAAAGGGTTTTCTTCTACCTGGGGCAGCCTCCCCCAAATACCCCACATGCCTGGAAAATTCTACTTATCCTTCAAGCATCACTTCCTTCAGGAGTCCTCTAGCCACCTTTGCAACTAGAGGCTTCCTTTATTTTCTCACAGCTTGTCCTTATAGGGATCATTTACTATTTTAGGGCCTATTGTGTGTCTGGGTCTGTGTTCAGGGCTGTATTTATATCACTGAATGCTCAGGACAATCCATTAGCCCATTTGCTTGTGTGTGTCTATCTATCCATCCATCAACTGTCTGTCTGTTTCTCTGTCTGCCCATCCATCTGCCTATCCATTTAGCCCCTCACTCATTCACTTGTCTGTTCATCCACCCACCTATCCATCTGTCCATCCATCCACTCATTTGCCTGTCCACTCACCATCCACCCATTCTTCCCTTTGTGTATCTATCCATTGTTCCATCTATCCAACCACCTGTATGTCCATTCATCTAGCCACCCAATCAACAAATATGTATGGAATGCCTAAGTGGCTGTTGCGGTGCTAGGCACTAGGGATAAAATGATGAGCGAAAACTAGGTTTGGCCACAGCTACATTCAGAAGTCACTTTCTCTCATCCCATACACAGCCTGGAGGAAGGAACAAGCCATGGCTCAGAACCAAAGATGAACAACCCAGTGCTATGGTCTCAGTTCCAGGATGGCTTTGGGGTTAGAGGAAATAATTTCTGAATGGCAAAGCAGATAGAATTAATGCGTACTAGCTATGGCTAAGTTGTAGACATTTCAGAATTACTCTGAGAATCATGCTGTGTTGGGACAAGAGTTACATTATTTTGTATTCTTGCCTTCTATCCCAGTCTACTCCCCAAAGAGCAGAGGTCTCCCTTGCCCTGTTCCTCCGTCCCTGTCACCCTTAAATGATTAGAGATGCACAACTCACCAGAAATGATTTTTTGAGTGTGACACCCGAACGTATATACATTTATGCACAAATTATAAACATATCCTAAAGTCAATCCATATTATAAATATTAGCAGAGCTTCGTTTCTTGCCTGCTCATTGGGTCATATATCTCCAGATGTTTTATTTGTCACACACAGCTGGTGCCTCCTGCCCTCCAGTAAAAAGAAAAGAAAAGAAGAAAGTATTGTCTTTCCTTCCCTGCTCTGTCTGTGTGGTGAAGGATCTAGAGCATGAACAGAAGCGAGTAGAGCCAGAGATACTGGGGAAAGTGGGCCACTTTGGCAGAGAGCTGGGGAGGGATGGGATGAGACCTAGGGTGCCCCTGGGAGGGTATGGGGGAGCTGGCTTTGCAGTCCACGTGGGGTAAAAGGGGTGGTGATTCTGAGAAGTGTCCCTGGGTTATGAACCTTTGAAGCCTATTTGTGGATGGAGGCCAAGTTTGGGCAGACTTTTTAGATGCCTTTAGCTTCTGAGCTTTTCTGTATGTGACTTTCTTGAAAGATTTGAGGCAAGGTGGAGAGGCATGTTTTGTCTTTTGAGAGCTAAAAGAAGAAATAATGGTATAAAGCAAGTGTCTCAACCTCAGCACCACTGACATTTGGGGCTGGATCATTCCTTGCTGTAGGGACCGTCCTGTGCATTGCAGGATGTTTAGCTGCAATCCTGACCTTTCTCACTGAGTGCCACTAGCGTTCCCATCCCCCAGTATGAAAACCAGATATGTCCCAGGCACTGCCACCAGTCCTGGGGGACACTATCCTCCTAGGTCAGAACTGCTGGCTCGATGAAACAAGTATAAGGACAGGCTATTTCCTTGGGATGAAAATCTTAGAATTATGGGATGTGAGAGTATAAACATTTTCTTAAAAATAAGTGTAATTTCTAAAAACGAAATTAATACGTTGTAGCAGCAGAAAACTTACAAAATGCAGAAATCCACAAAGCCCAAAAAGACTCACCCCACTGCACTCACCAGAGATAACTGTTCTTAATATTTCATTTTATAATCTTCTGCCATTTTTCTATGCATATAAATAGACACATTTTCTATTTTTAAACAAAATGAGATTATAGTGCACACACTGTTTTGTAATGTACTATTTTCATTGAGTGATGTATGATGACCATCTTTTCATATCAACGAATATAATTCTGCCACACAAATATTCCCGGCTGTTGACTGTGACTGTGTGATTGTATTATAATTTACCCAATCCCCCATCGCTCCTTAAACATTTATTTTTATTTAGCAATTAATGTATATGTATTGTAGGAAAGTGTTAGATAGAATTTAAATAACAACAATGCAGCAAGTATACATCGCCCGCAATCTCACTAGCCATGAATAATTGGTGTTAATATTTTAGTGTATATCCTTTCTTACTTTCCTTACAAAAATGAGAAAATTGCTGGTACATACAATTTTATTACTCACTCTTTTCACTTCACAATACAATGGTCGTGTCCATGCTTGTATGACACCATTACTGATGGTGGCAGAGAATTCCATTGTATTGAAAATACATGATTTTAAATAACCGATGATTGCCTATTAGTTGACATTTAGGCTCCTTATTTCACCGTTCAAAAAACACTGCAATCAACAGCCTTGTAGCTAATTATTTTTTTAGTACGAATTTCTCCAAGAAGAATGGGTGGGTCAGAAGGTAGGAAAAATGCGTTCGGACGTGGAAAATGAAATTGCCCTCTAAAAAACTCTACCACTTTATGTTTCCACCAAGAAAGTACAAACGCCCATACTTCCATACCCTTGCTAACACTGAATATAATGATAGTAATAATAAAGTGCCAATTTTATAGGTGAAAAATGATAGCTGGTTGCTTTAATTTGCATGTACTTGAATACTAATGAGGCTGAACAATTTTTTCAAATGCCTTTTGGTATTTGTATTTTTCCTACTGAAAACTGTTCATACGCTCTTTGCTCATTTTTCTATTTGTATGTTAATACTGGCTTGATTATTTGTATGTTAAGAACATTAACCCTTTACCTGGATATACAGATTGCAATTCTTTTCCCAAATTCATCCCCTCCTTTCCATTCTGTGTCATTTTTCTTTTTGTTCATTTCATCTGTTTAAACTAAAACATACAGAAGCTAAAGATTTTTGTAGTCCAACGTTTGAATCTTTTGTGACTTTTGCTTTTGGTCTCATGCTTAAGATAGCATTTCCCACCCCAAGGTTTACAGATGCTCATTGATATTTTATGGTTTGTCTTTAAGTTAATATGTCTTTTTTTACCTGGAATTTATTTCATTTTGATTTCATTTGATTATTGCCTAGACCTACCACTTCTCACCACCTAGAAAGGCCCCTTGTCACCAGGGGTATCGTGTGAACGCCTGGCAGTCTCCTCACGCTCTGGCCCATTCCGTGGGCCTCATGGCTCTGCTTCAATGCACAACATTCATAGATTACGGCTTTATGACAGGTGTTAATATCTGGGAGAGCAAGCGCCTCCTCAGTTGACTTCTTTTCAACATTTCCCCGTCCATTCATGAACTAAATCTTCCGGGTCCACTTTACAGTGATTTCTTCAAAGTCAAAAAGATAAAAATCTCATTTGGATTTCAAGTCAAATTGTATCATCTTGAGAGGTCAGTCTGGGTGGAATTTATATAAATACCACACAAAGATTAAGTCTTGCCAAACAAGGATAAGGCACATGTCTCTATGTATTCAAGTCTTCCTTAAAATTTCTGAAAGATCTTGCATGCCTGGGTGGCTCAGTTGTTAAGCGGCTGCCTTCAGTTCGGGTCATGATCCCAGGGTCCTGGGATCGAGTCCCAGATGAGGCTCCCTCCTTGGCGGGAAGCCTTCTTCTCCCTCTTCTGCTCCCCCTGCTTGTGTTCCCTTTCTCTCTGTGTCTTTCTCTGTCAAATAAATAAATAAAATCTTAAAAAAAAAATAAAATTTCTGAATGATCTTTCTGGAAACCTTTGTAGTTAAAAATGAAATCTTTAGTTGAATTGCAGCGAGACCAGGGAAGGTGGTCTCTATGGTTCTTTTGTTTTTGTCTTTTTTGTTAACAGGTATTTGTTTACAAATTCTGACTGTAAAATATCTGGCCAGTTAATTCCAGGGGTGTTGCAAAGGAAGACATGTTTTCTGTTTGTTAGGTTCAAGTTTTATAACACGTACCCTCTCCCTCCCCACAAACACACCCACACACGCTGTTAATAATATTATTCAGAATCTTTATTGCCTTCTTTCTTCCTGCCTACTTGGTCTATCAAGATGGTGAGAAATGAATTATAGTCCTCAATTAGTCGAGTATATTCACCAAACTCCCTCATATTTCCACGAGTTTTTACTTTCTATATTTAAATGCAATGTAATTTGGTGCATAAAATTTCATGACTGTTTGGTGCTCCCTGTCCGTGTAATGCTTTTTGTCTTATCTGTGGCTACATCTGAAATTAATATTTGACCCATGCTTTCTTCCTGATTTTATACCCTGGTGTATATTTATCTTTTGTAACTTTGCTTTGGAAAGGTCTCTCCTGAACAGTGTGCAGCTTGATTTTGTTTTGCTCAATATGAAAAGTGGATTCTATATTCGGGTGTGCTTTAGGCTTACTGTAAAACAAGAAGTTAAACTCATATTGTTGTAATTAGTAATTCAGGCTTGCTGCTGTCACCTTACTTTCTGGTTTCTGCTTTTTGCTCCCCTTAAGATTTTATTGCTATTCTATTTGCTTTTTATGTCTTTCAAGGTTTGGGGGAGTTTACGTATTCTGTTTTTAGCTTAACTATTTTCAGCTTTTTTGATCTGTTCTTTTGCCCTTCTTTTCTAGTTGCCAGATTCAGTAATCAAACATAGCACTTTTGGGGTCCGTCTATCAGATTTTTTTGTGTGTTTTTGGTTGCAAGAGACAGAAGTCTGAACAGAGTGCCTTCATTCGAAGTGGATGCCTTGGCTCTCTTAATCACCGATGCAGGAATCTGGTGGCTTCCGATGAGACCAGGTCTAGGGGGCTTGGGTTGACAACCTCAGCCCTGTTCATATGTTATGTTATAATTACCTGCTTGAAGCTCTGTCTCCCCACTAGTGGGGAACCTAACTGGGTGAGTCTGTTAGGAACGCTTCTGGCTGCACTTTGAGACATACTCATATTTGATGATCTTAGCTAACTCTAAGTCTGGAGACAGACAGTTGTGTGGCATTGAATGAAAGGACTTTCTGTGGGATGGACGGGGTCAAAGGAACTCACAGTGTCATCAAAAAATTAGCAGGAGCTGGGAGCTATTGCTTCCTCCAGGCCCAAATGACCAGGGAAGGAAATCATGTTGCCAGAAACCAGAGGAAGGGGAGGATGGGGGAAGTCTTCAACAGAAGATGTGTTCTGGGAAAGAGGGGTGCAGCCACTCCAGGTAAGAGAGCCCAGAGAATGGAGGGAGTGGGAGAAGCATCCTGACCTCTGTACCTCTCTCTGATCTCTTTCCTTACCTCCCATGGGCCAGTGTCACTGGGAGGGCCCTGAGCTGATGGGGTTGTGTGGGGTGGGCCTCCTGGCTCAAAAGGGTAGGTAGGGGTTGGAGAATGGAGGGACACCAGTCTGGGATTGTTCTGGGGATCTACAAAACCAGAGTGTGTGTCAGAATCCCCGAAATTCTCCTGCCTTCTCATTGTGGTTGGAAGGTGTCTGCTACAGCAGTAGGCATCCAGGCTCATCTGACAGCTTCCCCACCAGGGCAGAGAAAGATGGGAACTTCCTGCATTGCCAGGTCTTATACTAGGAGAGACTCTCCTCCAGAAATGCCACAGAGCAGTGCCCCTTGCTGGGTCCCAGGCCCATGCTTCAGCCAACCACCTGTCCCCATGACAGACTGTCCTGATGGCCCTAGACGGTCACAATCCCCCTCCCTCTGGCTGGTATCCACCACAGGGTGGCACAGGGTTAGGGATTCTTGGCCTCATCCTGCTTTCCCAACCGACAGTAGTTGAAGGAGATCGTGCCCTCTGCTGATTTTTTAAAAGTTAACTTTCTAGAGGTGTAATTTACATGTAAACAATTACACCCATAGAAGTGTGCAAGTTCATGGGTGTTTACAGAGGCATTTGCCCATGTGACCACCACCACACTTGAGCTGCAGGAGGCCTGCATCGGCCCCCCAAGTCCCTTCCCACGACCCCAACCCCAGCTCTAGCAGCCGCAGGTCTGCGTTCTGGGACTAGAGGACACTCTGTGTTTGCCAGACGGCACAGGGGTGGGACAACACAGCACGCATTCCTCTATCTAGAGCCTCTCTCGCTCAGCACCGTGGTTTTGAGGCTCACCCAGGGGATGGTTTGTATCGGTGGTGAAGTCTTTCCTGTTGCCAAGCCGTTTCTGCCGCATGAACAGATGAACCACACTTTCTCTCGTCTCCTCTTTCTTTTTGAAGTACTTTCTCCATTTGGCTTACAGGAGAAACGCTCCTTCTCCACCTCCTCCTCTGATTTCTTTCTTCTCTGACCTCTTCATGCCGGGGCATGCTCAGGCTGGATCCCCTTCCCATGCCTGTCACACAGGTTCCCCAGCCTTACCCAGTATGGGGCCTTCCAACGCCCCCTCCAGCTATGCTGCAGGGTGTTTCCTCCCAGATTTACGGCTTCTGCCAGGCCCCCTCCCAGGAACCCCTGCTGTAACAAATGACCACACATGGTGTGGCTTATGCGATGTGTTATTCTCTTACAGTTCTAGGGGTCAGAAGTCCCAGCATCCAGGTGTCAGTAGGACTGCGATCCCTTCTGGGGGCTCTAGGAGAGAATCTGTTCCCTTGCCTTTCCAGCTTCTAGAGACCTCTTTGTTCCCTGGCTGTTGGCCTCCTTCCTTCAAAGCCAGGGAAGCAGCTTCCAACCTGCTTCTCTCCGTTTCCTTTCCTGACTCTGGCCCTCTTGCCGCCTCATGCCTCCTTTCAAGAACCGATGTGATGCCACTGAGCCTCCCTGGATAATCCAGAATAATCAACTCATCTCAACATCCTCAATTGAATTACATGGGCAGAGTCCCTTTTGCCCTGGGGGGTGACATATTCTGGGGGTCAGGATAGCTATGCAGGGGGCATTATTCTGCCCGCCCCAGTGTCCCAAGGGAACTCCTGTCCTCTGTCCCCATCAGTTCTTCCTCTTCTCAGACAATGGCCACAGCCAGCTTCCCTCCACTTGCTCTCTGTTGCTCTCTGCTGCTCTCATGCCTGTCCCTCAGGGAAAGCTCTTGGCTCTGCCATGGAAATCTACCCAGAACCCAGCCACTCCCATCACCTGCACTGGTTAATAGCATAGCCCTCTGGCTGGTCTCTTGCGGCCAGACCCTCAGAGCGGCCGTTCAGCCTCCCACTGGGTACTGTCTGTTCCTTCTGGCTGACCCCTCAGTGTTCCCAGGGTGGCCCCCTTGCTCTCTGCACTGGTGTTGCATCTGCCTGGAACACCTTGCCCCTTTCTCGGGGCGGGGGGGCCCTTCAGGAGCATCTGCTGGTCCCCCACTCTGCGGGGCCCTCCCTCAGCGGCTCTGTTTCGCTTTTGCAGTGTAATTGGCTCCTCTCACGTGCTTTGGTTCCCCTTCAGTGTCTTGATTCCCGCACACTGTTTGTCTTCCGCATTAGAATGCGAGTCTCATGAGGTGTGGTGTGGCCCATGCTGTTTGCAACATACCTGGAACAGAATATAGTCCTGGAACCTGATAGGTCCTCAGGACCATGCACTCAACAGGTCAGTGAGGGATGTAAGTCACTGTGCGCTCCGGGTGTCTGGTATACGTGGCTTTGTGGACCTGCCCATGAGGAGAGTGCTCTGGCCCCTATGTCCACGTGAGTGGGGACTTCAGGAATGTGTGTCTGGGGTATGACGTGTATGTGTATTTAGGAATGTTGATTGTGTGGTGAGCTCTGTGAGTACATAAGTGTGTCTATGTTTCTGCCAGTTTGAGTCTGAGCATCTGCGTATGCGTGTGTGCATGTGTGTGGTCTGTGTCCCTGTACATTCACATGCATTTGGTTGTGCATCTCTGTGGCCAGGTCTGAGAGTGTTTCGTGAGGATTATGTCTGGGGGTGTTCTGTGAGCATGCATGTGTGTGTTTGGTGTCTGGGTGTGTTGAGTGAGTATCTGGGAACAAGCGTGTGTGTGGCCATGAGAGAGTGTGAGCAGATGTGCTTTGCCTGTCCAGCTGTGTGTTTACATGTCTGGGTCTGGGCATCCGTGTGTGAAGGTTGGTGCACGTGTGATTTAGGTGGGAGCAGTCGCAACTGTGTGTGGCCCCGGGGAGGTGCGCTCAGCTCAGGTAGGGAGCCTGGGTGCCCCGGCAGCCCCCTCCCGCCAAGCCCTGCGCCTCCCCACCGGGATGCTGTGCTAAACACGAGAACCCTGCCCCGTGCCCCCCCCACCCCGATATCCTTGTCACCAGGTGGAGGACAGGAAAACAGCTAGCACGAGAGGCCCTTGAGCCGGTGCCCTTCCCCCAGCGCCTTGCCCCTCGCTGTCATTGGGGCCACTGGCTCGGGTTAACTGATGGAGGGAAAAACCCATTAAGCAGCTGCCTCTCCCAGTCATCTGTTATCGGTTCCATGCTCGCCTGTAGCCCGGCTGATGCGCGCTCGCTCTTCTTCACATAATTGAAGAAAGTTTTCCCATTACCCGCTGTCTCTGCAACGCGGCGCCCGCCTCTCGCCCCTTCGCAGTCCCACGGATTCCGGTTTCTTTTCCTCCTCCTTAAGAAGCTGACCTAATTTCCACCGTTCGTCATTTTCTCTCAAACTTGGAGTAGGCTGGCTCTGAGCCCCGGCTCCCCCCCACCTCAGGCCACTGTGGGAGATGGTTGAGGGAGAGGCTGCTCCCTGCTCTGGGATGGGGTCTGGGATGGCAAGCTAACTATCCTGGGGGCAGATCAAGGGCCCTGGGGCCACTTCTCCAGGCCTTGAAATCCTGGGTCTCTGCCTGAGCTTGATAAACCATCATGAGGCTGCCGCTTTCTTAGGGGCAAATGGAGAGCTCAAGGCACAGTGGTGATACCCAGGTGGGTCCCCTGTGGGAGGTTCGCCCTTCTTTGCTTTGTTCAGGTTAACTTTGGCTTCCTGATGAACATGACCAGGAACAAAAGCACTTTGTCTTCCTCCCCGTGGCTGGGCCCTCTCCCTGGGAGAGCGGGGAGGGGGCCGGTATTGGATCCTTACTAGCTCCTAGAGGATGGCCTGGCCAGAGGCTTTTTCTATTCCTGCCAGGGGCCTGAAATGGGCAGTTAGTGTCTCTGGCTCCTCCCACCCATCACCTTGGCCTCTGAGCCTCTTACTTCCCCAGGGGGACCCTGTTCCTCCCCCAGAACCCCGCACTACCCTGCAATGTGCACCATTCCCCAGACCAGTGAACCCTTGCCTTCCTGCAGGATGCATCAAGCAGCCCTTGTCCTAGATGGCGCTGGGCTCCAGGAACACTAGAATACCTGTGGGAGCCCAGAGAAGGTCGATGCCTGCTTGGGGTTGCCTGGGACCCAGAAACCAGGTAAAGCCCCACTGTGCATGGCGTCATTGCAGGAGAGCCATGGGGACGGCATTAGATGCCCCGCTTCCTGGTGCATGGACTTCTGGTACTGGAAATGGAGCTGAACCAAGCCCTGATGTCCATCTCCCAAGAGGCCTCACTAGGTGAGACTCCAAGTGCAGGCTGCTAGGGACTTGGGGACTCTCTTGGTATTTAACTCCGCTTCCCCCTCGCCCCCTGATCTTGGCCTCCCACCTGCTCTCTGGGCCTCCACACCCAGCCTCGTCCTATCCCTGTGCCTCTAACACCACCAGAACAATGCCCCCAACCTCCTGGCAGGGCAACTGCAAGGGGGACCAGCTTTGGCCATGTGCACCATCCCTTGTGTCCCTCTGGTGTGTCACTGGAGAGCTATCCCTTTTAGGCCACCTCAGTACCCCCACCTGACCGATACGGCATATATCAGCCCCTGACTGGAGAAGCAGAGTGCAAAAGGCTTCAGCCATAACCCAGATCCTATGACCTCATCTCCCCGCTCCTCTCCTCAGTTTCCTTCTCTGTAGAATGGGATGATGATGATGGTAATAATAGATCCTTCCTCACCCAGGTGTTGCGAAGTCCATCTTAAATGAGTTCACAAATTGCACTTGCAAGGAGGCTGCCAGCACATGGTGAACTTTCCGTCAAGGTTCCTCTGTCCCACGCCTCTCCTTGCCAGGCACCAGCATATGTAACTCCCCTCTGTGGCCTCCAGCAAGCCAACCCCAGCCCCTCCGACCCTGTCCTGCCTCAAGCTTAGAGCAGGACAGGCTGCTCCCTGCGTCATGGCCAGTCTGAAGGTGTGCTTAGCCTCCAGGTAGAATGAGCTTTGTATTTTTCATTTTTATTAAGGTTTAAATTCCAGCAAATGCACTGATGCTCCACGTGTGTATCCCTTGGGGTAGGCCCAGCCCGATCGAGGGAGGGGACATTGCCTGCACCTCGGAAGGGTCTCAGGGAAATGGTTGCCCAGCGGAGCCAGCCACTAGGCTAATTTGGCCAGAGGTGCTCTGGAGCAGGTGCTCCGGGCTCTTTCAGTAAACATCACATCTGTGAACTCCACCTGGGGGGCTGGTGCGTCAATCCTTTGCTCCACGTTATTGTTACGTAAGGATCTCAATGTGTGAATGCATTCTGTAGTCTACTAAAAATGTTTAATTGCTTGACAACAACTCAGTAGATTTCACATAAAAATACAGGTCTCTGAGTTCTCTTGAAACATCAGGAGCTCAGGCAACCCGGGGCCTGTGTTCTCAGTAGGGCTGCCACCCAACTAAGCCACAGTCCCTGCCACTTCTTCCTGTGCCATGCCTGACACATCTTCCCCAAGTGCATTGCCAGCCCAGCTCTTCTGGGCATCTGGCTGCGACCCCTAGGAGGTCTGAAAGGGGCCATCTCATCTCATCTGTCTCCTCTAGTGCGGTCCCCTGATTGATTGATTGCAGCAATGACCACAAGTCCCACCCCCTTCTGCCCATTCCCAGCAGAACTCTGTGGTTCCTCTTGTCCAGCCAGGGTCTACTTCTCCATCTCTGCAACGCAGGCAAGTCCCATCAATTGTCTGGCCAATGGGACAGCAGCAAACGTGTTGCTGGCAGAGACTGGAAAATGACCTGCATGCTAGAGCCAGCTCTCTCTTGCTACCCCAGAACCCAAGACTGTCATGGGGATGAGCCTGAGCTAACTTGCAGCCAGAGACTAAGAAGCCAATGGAGAGCCAAAGTGCAATGGCCAAAAGAATGGCTACCAACCAGACATGACAGTGAGCCACTCTTGAACTTGGTGCTAATCACAGACACCTGGCAGAGTGGGGTCAGACCAGCACCCAGCTGACCAGCAGAGTGGAATGCTAAATAAGAAAGGATCATTGTTCTAAGACGTTGAGTTTTGGGATGATTTGTTACACAGCAAAAACTAGCTGCTGTATTGTGTTTGTGCCCAGCAAGCAAGCAGTGCCCCTAGAGAAGAAGGGGCTCCCAGGAGAAGTCTCTGTTCCTCCTGCCAGGGCAATTGGCACCCCCTCCTCCCAGTACCATTCCCATGGGACTGTCCGGCAGTCCTGTCCCCATGTGGGCTTGAATCCAGCCTATCCAGGGGACCCTCTAATTCTACAGGAGAGGTTCTGCTGACCAGCACTGTGCACTTAGGAGGGGACATGGACAATGCACAGTCAGGACCTCTCTGCCACACATCTCATACCTGCTCTGGGTGCACAGAAGCCCAGCAGGACTCTTCCAGGGAAGTCCACTCAGAAAGTTCCCCACACGTGACCTCCGCAGGGCTTGTGTGTTTTAGCACTGGCCCTAAACATGGCAGCCCACACACGCTCTGTGCCTGGCCTGCTGAGGTCCCACAGCTCCCTGTCTCAGCTGGCCCAGGGGCCCAATGCCCTGGCAGTAGGCTCCCTAGATCCTGGGACCGGGTGCTGAGCCAAGAATGGAGCAAGGTCGTGGTATGAGCACGGACCGATCGGATCACACCAGCCTGCTCATGTCCCCAGCTCCTCCATGCCATGTCACGTACACGTGCACACATGTACCCACATATGTGCCCCACTGGGACCCCTTCCATCCCACGAGGCCCATACCAGCCAGTCTCACTTGTGTCTCTGCTACCCACCTGTCCTCCAGGTAGGGAGAGTGGACGTGGCCTTAGTTTTCCCATCTGAACAAGGAGACTGGACCAGCTTCTTCAGAAGGCACTATGGCTAACTGGCTCTGTTGTCTTAGATGATTCTTTCCCTTGCTGTGAACTTGTGCCTTGGCGCTTGGGTTTCAGGGTCTCAGTGTTCACATCTCTGCGATGGATCTCCCAGCTCCAAGCCTCCAGCCTGGCTCCCAGAGCTGGGGTAAGTTCCCGGATCACAAAGGACCAGAGCCGTGTGGTCAGGTGGGGAGGGTCTTGAAGAACAGGGCTGTGATGCAAAACGAGGCCTAGCCTGCAGTTCTGAGGAGCGGTGAGGAGAGAGAGAGATGGCTGCCCAGTTTTCTCCCTCCTTTCAAACCAGGTCAAGGTCTGTGCACCCACGCTGACCTCCTCCAAGCATCTCTCAGCATCCTCTTCAACCCTCCTCACCCAGGCAGTGCTTCAGACCCAGGGAGAGCGACCCTGACCTCTCCTAGGCTGGGGTCACTCCAGGCCCAGTGGTGATCCCACCATCGCTCTTGTGATGGTTTGATGAGCTTGTCCGTCTTGCACTAAGCTCTGTGAGGGCTGCGTTGTCTGTCTCTGCTCCCCATTTTGTCCCCAGAGCCTGGTGAGTACCTGTCACACAGTAGGTGCCCAGTAAATATATGCTAGATGGATGGACAGTTGCAGGGAGGATTTCTGGGCTGTGGAAGGGCTGGGGAGGGCTCCCACAGTGAGTGTTCCTGCCTCTCTTTCTGAAACTGCTCTGGCCCCATGAACATTTCTGGGCTGTGCTGGGGTGGGAGATGTCAGCGAGCAGAGAGGGATCCTCGAAGTGACAGGTGCTTCTTAGCTCCAGGCGCGCCCAGGGCCCAGGCTGAATCGGCTGTTCCTGCAGCCCCTGTTTCCAGGGCTAATTGGGGAAGGGGAGGGGGAGCCAGAGGTGGGGGACACTCTATTCTGGGCTCAGACTGGAGGCACCAGGCTGTCTCATGACAATGGTGAGCGAGTGTGTATGTGGGGGCGGGGGAGGCGGGGGTGGGGTGGGGAGACAGACAGAGAGCAAGAGACGGAGGTTCACGTGGTACAGGTGTGTGTGTGTGTGTGTGGATCGGCCTAGGTTTGTGGCCAAGTTTTATACATGCATTTGCACACGTGTGTGTATGCCTTTCTGTCTTTGGTATCCTGCAGGCATGTGCCTGTATATTATTTATTTCTGTGTGTTTTGTGAGCGTGAGTACATTTGTGCCTTAGGTGTGTCTATGTGTTTGTGTCTGAATTTGTGTGTCTCCAAGAACGAGCTTTTAAGACATGTGTCCTGGTTCTTGTGTATGTATTTATTTCTGTGGGTGAGGTTTGTGCCCTGGGTGTGTATGTCTACGTGTATGTGTTTATGTCCTGAATTTGTATGCGCGTGTGTGCATGCGTGTTTGTGGCTCTGGAGTTCTCCCTGGTGCAGAGTACCCCATCCTATGTAGCAGTGGGAGGCCTGTCCCTCTCAGCTGTGGCCCCGAGACAGCTGGCACTCTCTGGATCCCCACGGAGATCATGGCCCTTCTGATCAGCCAGCCCCTCCTCTGAGCTCCTGCTTCATCCTGGCCCACCTGCACCGGTCCCGTGGTAAACTTGGAGCCCCTTGCCCACATCCTGGACACACCCACAGTGTGCCCTTATGTGGACCCTAATGCCACACTGGGTCACACCAGAGGGGCCTGGAGGAGGGAACCTCTGACCTCAAAGGGTAGATGCTTCAAGCCACCCTCACCTTTGAAGTCCCTTCTCTGCACCAGGCTCAAGGCTGGGCAACAGGCCAGTCACGGGGGAATCTCCTCGCTTGCCTGGAGCTCATGCTCTCCGGGGGGGTGGGGGGGAGCAGAAGGCAGCCGCTGAACAAACAGCAACACAGACAAACGCAGGATCTCACCTATGGAGAGCACCTTCCGGGGAGTCCTGCAGACTGGGTACCTGGGTACCTGGCAGGTTGCCCGAAGGGCGCTGAAGCCAAAAGGAGGCTGGGGAGCCTGTTCTAGCACAACCCACCTTCTGCCAGAGAAGTGAATGGGCTCTGGGCCTGGTGTGGGGAGGAGCAAGGCTGGGGAGGAAAGTGGGCCTTGGGAGTAGGGAGCGGATGAGGGCTCGGGGGCGGGGGGGGGGGTGCTGAGCCCTGTTCGGTATGGGCTCCTTTTCTCTTATAGCTGCATTAGAGGAGGAAGAGTTGGGAGGCAGGGAGGCCAAGAGGGACAACTGCAGGGGCCAGGCATGAGGAGACCGAGGAGGCAGAGTCCCTGCTGGGGCTGAAGGGAGGCGGGGGTGGGGCAGGTTAGGGTGCGGGGGTGCCGGCAGGGTCAGGGAGACTACATGGGCTTCACGGCTCACCTTGCTGGACCTAGCCAAAACTGGTTGTTCAGAGCATCCCAGGCCTGGGTTTGGGGATAGACAGGAGTGCCAAGGGGGTCACTGCTGGCCATCAGCTGCTGGGGCCCAGCCCTCGAGCGGCCCGGGCAGCTTTCCTGAGCCTAGCCCACCCTGTCCTGGCCACGTGGTCAGTGAGAGTTGTTGAGCTTTGTGGTATCCTCTCTGGGTGTCCTTTGTGAGTGTCTTCCTTTTGCCAAAGGCTTCCTGGATGAATGCCAGGGAACTCTGTCTTCCCCAGGGAGGGCTGGGTGCAGGCACCTGGGGGCGGTGAGTTGGGCACTGCTTCTCGGTGACCCTGTTGGCTCACAGCTCTGGGGAGGAGGGCAGGTTGGGAGGCTGCATGGACCACGTGGACCACGCTGCAAGGAGTGAAGGGACTGGGGTCAGGCCTTCTCTGCAGAGCTGGCCGGCCTCTGTTAAATGTCACAGCTGGGGTTGCCTCTCTTTC
Organism: Mustela putorius furo; assembly: GCF_011764305.1. Classification (NCBI taxonomy): domain Eukaryota; kingdom Metazoa; phylum Chordata; class Mammalia; order Carnivora; family Mustelidae; genus Mustela; species Mustela putorius. The sequence continues at coordinate 17,490,769 of NW_025422002.1, read as the reverse complement.
CATGCCCCATTGCCACTCAGTCCTTGGGACGTGTGTGTTCCCTGAGACCTGGGGACAGGTGGGACCAGGCATAGGGAGGGCTCAGTAATGGCTGCTGGTGGTGCCCCAGGCCCATTCCCGGGCTTGGGAAGGGCGGCTGCTAGGAAGCTCACGGCTGCCCCTTCTCCCATCAGTCAGGGATGATAGGCCCCTCCTTGCTGAGAGGCCTCTGGGGCATTGAGACTCCCCTCCTTCCTGCGGGGTGGATGGTGTATTGCCAATTACGGACTGATTTGGGGTTTGGGGTTCGAAACTCCAAACGCGGCACCTTCCCCGCCCGGGACGGCTCTGCGGTCATCTCAGGCTCCCGTTGCTCCCACAGATCTGGCAAAGGCAAATGTAGCTGGAACCTCCCGGCTTCTTCCTCTGCCCTTTCCCTTCCCTCCCTCCCTTCCTCTGTCCCCAAGCAAAGCAACCGCAGCAGACCCCCGCAGGGCTCCTTCCTAGGAAAGCTGCCCCAGGGCCCCAAGGTCATTTGCTGCATAAAGGAACATATGGGGGGCCTCTGGTGGCTCTGCCCTTCTTCCTAGACAAGGAGCATGGGGTGGGCCTGTCTAGGGGGTCCCAGCAAGCTCAGAGCCTGTTTTTCACACAGCTGCTGTCCTTTTAAAATAACCTCCTTATTAAAAACAAAAAATCAGGCAATAAAAGAGAATCTCATCTCCCCGGAGGACTGGGGCCTTCAGGGGCCGGTGCAGCAGCTGTGCACCATGGCTGAAAGCATGGGGCTACTGAGGGGCCTGGGGACGCAGCCTTATAGGCTATGTGGGCCCCTCGGAGCTACTGGGCAGGAATCCAGTGACTAGTGCTCAAGGGTATGGATGCGCCCTGGGGTCCAGGACAGGGGCAATTAGGGGAAGCTCTGGGCAGTTCTTCCAGGACATGCCCTCCCCCATCCTGAGAACAGAGAGGACCCAGGAGACATGTGTGTCCACTACGCCTCTGCTATGTCTAGGGGCCCAGGTTCAGCCCAGGACAGGGCTCTGTGCACTGTCCCTGGATGGATGGGTGGGCGAGGCCAGGAGCAAGCTAGCTGCCTTGCATTTCTCCACAGGAAGCCAAAGCCAGCGGGGGTAGGGGGGCTTGGGAGGAGACATGGGACATTTTGGACTCCCACCTGGTGAAGGGCAGGAGGGGGCACTCCTGAGGATGGACTTCAGGGTGCTGTGGAGGTGGGGGAGTTGAAAAGTGGGGCCTGAGGGAGGAGGAGGCCAAAGGAGTCCGGCAAGCGCCCGGAGAACCAGAACTGAAATAGGGCCCTGTGCCCAGCGCCCAGGGCATATATCCTCCCTGCCTTTCTCCCTTCTCCCCTTCTCCACTCTCCCCCTTCCTCCCCTACTCTGGTCTTTTCTCTCTCTCCTGGTTCAGGCTGCCTCTGCCAGGGCAGCTGTTGTGGACATCCCAACCACAGGATCCAAGTGACACGCGGTGGTGTGCCCACCGCCAGCCCGCTGCCCCTGCAAGTACCTCAGAAGTGTCCTGGCTTGGACAGGTTGGAGGATTCTGCTGCCCCGGTCCCTGTCTCGCCTGCCCTGCTCCCCACCCATCCCCATCCCAGCTTTCTGGGGCTGCTGGTCTCCTCCCTGAAACTGTTTCCACATCTCTACACCCAGAGTCATACTGCCCTGGTGAAGACAGGCTGGGAAGATTCAAGAAAACGGCGACCCTCGGTTTGTTCCCTATGGTTAAGAGTCTCTTATGGTTTGTCGAAGGGGAGGTGTGTGGGGAGATGGGGTCACTGGGTGATGGGCATTAAGGGGAGCATTGATGGAATGAGCACTGGGTGTTCGATGTGTGATGAATCACTAAATTCTACCCCTGAAAATAATACCACACTGTATGTTAACTCGCTTGAATTTAAATAAAATCTTGAAAGAAGAAAAACAAAGAAAAAAATAGAAATAAAGATAATGGGAGTCAGGACTGGGGTCCCGTGGTGGTGGGTGGGGGGATGGAGTGGGCAGGTGCAGCTTGCAGCCCGAGGGTAGGTGGGAGCAAGCTGGAGGGTGAGCAAGAGTGGGCCTGTGTATGCTAGGGAGACTCTGCAGTGGCAGGTGCCTTGGATGTGGTGGGGGACAGAGGGCGGGCTAACTTGGTGGGCGCGTGGCTAGAGGGAGCAGAGTCTGGGGCGAGGTGCTGTGGGAGCCTGTGCCTCATATCTGGGGAGAAGGACAGAGCAAACTCTAGTCCTGCCTGTCCTGGCCCCAGAGCTATGCTGGCACCTCCCACACAGCTCATCTCAGGCTCTGGCTCTCCTATCCACAAGCAAAGGCCTGCCACTCCTGCCCAGGAAGCCTGAGCACCGGTGTCTCCACCCCACCTGTCCAATGACCCAGACTCCTGGAGGCCGGGCTCCCTTCTGTAAAACCTGATCAAACGACAGTAGTGTCACTCTGCCCTGTTCAATTCAGGTGGGAAGCAGGCCAGCATGTGGGTCTGGCACTCAGAGGCACCCCCTAAGCTCTGGGCACGCATGCCTGGCATCCTTGCTGGGCTCTCTGCCGCTGGGGGTTGGGTCCCTGGGGGATTTCAGAGTCCCTGGCTTCTCTCTGTTAATTGGGTGGAGGTTGGTTTTGATAAGGCCGGGTCGCAGAGTGTTGGTAAATGAGTTTCCTGTGCCGAGCTTGGCACAAGACACTCATCAGGATCAGCCAGAGGTGACCCTGCCTACCCTGCCAGGCCTCTCCTTGAGCTGCCCGGTGGGGTCTGGGTGGCCAGGGGTCGCGGAGCCCAAAGACTAGTATCTGATGTGAACTAGATGTAGATGGCCCTGGGTTTCCTCTTGGGGTGAGGGTGGAGACAGAATGGTGATTAGGGAACCCACACGGAGGCTGTTAGCTTTGGTGCCTTTTTAGAAACCTTACCGGCTAGGGGCGCCTGGGTGGCTCAGTGGGTTAAAGCCTCTACCTTCGGCTCAGGTCATGATCCCAGGGTTCTGGGATCGAGTCCCGCATCAGGCTCTCTGCCCAGTAGGGAGCCTGCCTCGCTGCTTACTTGTGATCTCTCTCCGTCAAATAAATAAATAAAATCTTAAAAGAAAGAAAGAAACCTCACCAGCTAATGGGAAAACATAGGCCCAGGTGCAAGGACTTCTCCAAGGCCCCAGGCCTCCTCCCAAGCACAGGGAAGCCTGCGTGCAGGTCCCCTGAGAAGGATAATGCGGCCTTGAGCCCTACTGGGAACTGTCCTTGAAAAAACCCCACCGGGAGGCTGCAGGCAACTCGGGTGTGCGCACAGAAGCCAGTGCGGGCCGCTGGCTGCCGGGCAGGGCTGCGGAACAGACTGTGGCTATCTCCCTAAACCCACAGTTATTGTCGCAGATAAGAGCAGAGTAAACACGAAATCCCTTAATGCATTTGCTAACAGCTGTTCTCTGTTTAGAGACACCAGGCCAAGCAGGGACCTCAGCATGCATGAAGCTGGCATAGGTCCCCACTGCCGCTGTCCAGCTAAGCCATCCTGGGCAGCCGCCCCCCCACTCCCAGGGCCTCAGTTTCCCCATCTGTGGAGGGAGCAGCCCCCATGGGTCCCCACAGACGACCTCATAGGAGCCAGCATTCTGTGAGTTGATGTGTGAGGACGTGCAGCTTGTGTGTGAATGTGTGCACGTGTGTTCATGCACACACACAGATCCTCAATTGGGGGAAGTCAACTGTCAAGCACAGTATTTTAAAATGTGCTTATTTATTTGGCTTGTTTGCACCCTATCTCCTCGGCTGCCTTTATAAATATTTATCAATGTTGTTGCAGTGACATTTCCTGGGAGGAGGTGAGAACGGGAGGGGAGGAAGGATGTCAGAGGGGAGCTGACAGGCTGAGGGAGCAGGGGAGGATAGCCAGGGCCCAGCAGTGGACCAGGGCGGGGGCAGTGGGGGAGCCAGGGCTGCCACCCCCGGGGAGAAGGGAGAGGGCCCTTGTCTGGATATCTGACTCACGACAGCTGGGACCCAAAAGCAGGACCCATATTTCAGGATGTCCCCAAAGATGAAACAAGGATGAGACGGGGCTATGAAGAGCCGCATGCCTCTGCCACTGCTGAGTGAACTTGAGCAAGACCCTTCACCAGCCACGTAGTTGTCTGTTAGACAACAACCGTCAGAACTAACTTACTGTGTACAAGGCACTGTTCGAGTATTTCCTTTATTTACCCCTTGAAAACAACTCTTTGATGAAGACACTAGTTTCCCCATTTTGCAGAGAGGGAAACCAAGGCTCTAGGATTTAGCTACCTGCCCGGGGCACCCAGTTTTAAAGCAGAGCCAGGATCTGAAGATTGGCAGCTTGTTGCCTCTGCTCTTTCCCACTACTCCACCTGGATGTATCATTAGTATGATTAGCCCTTAAAGCCCCCACCCCCTGCACACACAGCTGGCCCCAGTCTTGCTCCTGGGGCAGCAGAGATGATCAAGACAAGTCCTCCCCCTGGCTGGCAGAGCTGAGGGTCTCCTGGGGAACCCAAGGGCACATCAAGTGCACAGCCTTTCCTTGAGGTAGGTTTTGGAGAGCACTCAGGAGGGCGGCTCTGGAGACAGGGTGTGGGGCATTGAATCCTAGCCAGCTCAGGGCCAGCTGTGTGATCTCGGCTGGCTCAGAGAAAGGAGCACACTCAGCCTAGAGTGGGAAGGAGAGGCCTGGTAGCAGAGAGGTAGAGTGAGGGCTCTTGCCAGTCAAAGAGGAGTCTAAAGTTTTGAACCTGAGGAACAGAGAGAAGGTAGAGGCTGTATCAGCTAGCTTTTGCTGCATAACAAACTTTCCACAAATTCTGTGGATTCAAATAGCCATTACTTATTTAGCTCATAACTCTGTGGCTTGACATTTGGGCTGATCCATTCTTGGCAGGCACACTCACATGTTTGGGGCCTCAGCTATAATGGTGGGGACTTTCTCCATGGGGCCTCTTACCTCCAAGGGAACTGTCCTGGGCTTCATCCCATGCTGGTGGCCGACTTCGAAGACTGAGATCAGAAACATGTAAGCTTCTTGAGGCCTTGGTTTAGAACAGGTCCAGTATTATTTCCAGTATATTCTATTAGTTAAAGGGGTGGGGGAAACTGATGGGAGGAGCTACACAATCCCATTGCAGAGGACAGGGTAGAAGGAGGGGGTGAGGATTGGAGCCTTTTTACAATCTACCCTGATGTCATGCCTAATGGTGGCAGTCTGGAGACGGGGGGAACTCAGTGGGGGAACTGTGTATAGGACCTATAAGGGAAGTAACAAATGCAGCTTCAGAGATCTTCAGAGATCCACACTGGTCTTCTCCATGTCCGTGTTTCTAGGCAAGGCATCCACAGTTCCCAAATGCCTGCTCACTGTCTCTACTGATCCTTCCTGGTACCGACTGACCCCTGGGCAGCCCCTTTGCACTTGCCAGTGACCTGTGAATCTGTATTCTATGTGCGGGACTATGTAGCCATTCACCTCCAACACTGGGGAGAGGTCCATGCCAGGACCTGGGATCCCTAAGTGCAGGCAAGCTGCCCAACCTGGACTTTAGAGATGGGTCCCCTGCACCCAGGTCCCTCTCCTGTTCCTCACCGCTCTGAAGCCCTCACAGATTTTGCCCTCTCTCTGAGGCTCAACTCCCTTATCTTCAAAGGAGAAAAATGACGTCCCTATCCCAGTCCTTGTGAGGATCCTGGGGAGGGACTCAGCACCACCACTGTCTGGCATCTGTGTGGCCTGTCCCTTGGGGATTCTGGGTAGGGTTGCCAGACAAAGGACTTTGAGATAAATTTGAATTTCAGATCAACAAAGAGCAATTTTTTTTTTTTTAAGTAGAAGGATATCCTATCCAATTCCTTATTGCTTTTATGAAATTTGAATGTAAGTGGGTATCTGGGTTTTTATCCCCTGAATCTGGCCACCCTGCGCAGGGCAAAGAATTGATGCTGGCTGTCCTGGAGAATAAGGGTAAGCTGGGGCCCTGGCCTTCTGGGGAGATAGCTGAATTAATTCGGCACCACTGTGTGGTAGCCCAGGGGGAGGCCCAGGGAATGTGACATAGACCCTCCCTGAGTGCCCCTTGCTGCCTGAATGGCTCCACTTGGAACACCAGGTTGCCCTCTCTACCTTCACATGACTGAGCCACGTGCCCACCTTGCTCTACCCCTCTGACCCCAGATGCCCAGTCTTGAAGACTTGGTGCCATCTTGATGCCACCCTTGACTTCTTTCGTCCACAGTTGGGCACCTTCACCTTGCCAAGACTCTAATTTCCCCATATCAGCTGCTCCGCCGTCTTCTCAGCCACTGCCTTCTCCCACCAGTTGTCACACACAGCAGTTGTCCCTCCTCCCTGGGTTCCTCCTCCCCTCCACTCCCTTCCGACCCATCTTCCCATCGCACAGATATCCTGGTCGCACCTTACAGAAAGTCCCGCTTCTACTGAAAGCCATGCTCACAACACCTGTGCGTGATCTGTACACTCTTGCCTTCACCCCCTCAACCCCACCCCTGCTGTCTCCCCCTACCCAGCCTCCTTACCATTCCCTCCATAGTATGGTGGCGGCACTCACTCTCAGTGTTTGCCCTGCCAGCTTCTCTCTCTCACTTCCTGAGGGAAGTGAATGATTCCTCTAATGCCACGTCTCAACAAGGCCTTCCTTGGCCACTCTATTTAAAATTGCAACTCTACCCTACCACTCTCTACTTCTTCCCTGCTTTATTTTTCTTCACAACATCATCACCTCATGATACACTCTATAACTTAATGTTTTATATGTTAGCTTCCCCCAGAAAATAATAGCATAGGTAGAAGGATCTGCCTATTTTCATCTGTTTATCTGTTCATTGTTGTATCCTTTGCCTCTAGCCTAAGGACCCTGGCATGCCGTAGACACTCAACAAATACCTGAATGAATTAATGAATGGTTGATGTATGTATGTATGTATGGATGATGGATGGATGGTTGAATGGCTGGTTAGATGGAGGGAGGGAAGGAGAGAAAGAGGGAGGGAGAGAAGAAGGGTTGAATGATGGGTGGATGATGGATAAATGATAAATGGATGGCAAATGATAGATGGAAGGTTGGTGATGGATGGATGGCAGATGATGAATGGATAGATGGGTGATGGATGGAGGGATGGATGGAGGGATAGATTTTAGGTGCCAGTTATCTGCTGACTTGCTCACTGTGTAACCCCGGCCCAGATGGCCATTCTTTCTGTGTGTCCCTTATAGCATAGGGGTGGTAGAGACATGTTTTAACGTGGCAATCTGGCAGCCCAGACATGAATTTTGTTTGGTCCACAGTGTTATAAACAATTTCAACGACTTGCCAAAATTTTAAAATAGGGAAATTTCTCCTAAAAAGCCATATTTCAGCAACTTGTGAAAGATGGTCTTTTTCTCTGGGAACTGTTTTCTGTTGCCTGGGGCAACATTTGAGTGAGGAGAGCTGCCTCTGCTGGTGGGGCATCCCACTTCTACTCTCACAGCCTTTCTCGGCTCTTCCCAGCCATGCCCGGCCCAATATGCAAACAAGACCCTGCCCTAAAGTCTTTGCCTCTGGGGAGGCTATTTCTGGAAAGGGACTGATCAGATAGTTATTGAGTGGTTCATCTGTAGATGAAGCTGATGTGTTATGTTTCTTAACATCTTTCTTAACACCAGGAGCTGTTCACTATGAGGAGGCAAGATTGCCAGTGACATCGGGTGTCAAGGGGACAAGGAGGGCCTGCTGTGGCAGAAATGTCACAGTTTAAGGAGGAATCCCCAGCTCATCTTGCTCCTGTGGAAGATACTCAGCTCAGTCACCCGGAATGGAGATGGCGCCAGCCCATTACATAGACGGGGCCACTGAGGCTCTGGGAGTTACCCAGCTCCCCTGAGATCACACTTGCTGAGCGGCAGAGTTGGGACTGGAGTCCAGGTGGGCATGACTTCCCAGCCTGACTCCCCTACCCCTGTATCAGTTGCCTCTGCGTAGGACTCCATAAACCCTTTGGGATACAGGCCCTCTGAGGTTCTGGCATCTGAGAGTCTCTCGTTCTGTTTTCTTCTGGAAGTCTCTGTTGACTTGTCTTCCCTGTTGATGACCTCTTTGGTGGGAGAGAGCTCCTAAACTTTTTTTTTTAATGGAAAAATGATACACATATAGGAAATGACCCACATTTTAAGTATACAGCTCAGAGACTTTGGACATAGGCAGACTGCTGTATATGCCTCTGTCAAGATGGACAAAACAATTTGAAATTATACTCCTTGTGTTTACTATTTTTCAACAGTGTCTGTCTCCCTGTTAATGGCCAAGCTAGCTCTCTGTCTCCACAATGACCCCATCACCGTGGGGGCACATAGTAAGTTCTGTTTGAGCAAAGATGTGAGAGGCTACCTTGGGGATAGGGCCAGTTTCCCAGCCCCCACTGGGCTGTCCAGGGCAGGGGATGGCCAGGGCCCGTGGTTGCAGGTGGGGCAGCTACAGGATCCCTTATTCCTTCAATAGCTTCAACTGAAAACACTGTTTTCCTCTGTCTGGACTTCAGGCCTGGGTGGCATCACTTAAGACTGAAAAAATATCAGTTATCCTCAAATCTGTTAAGTTCAAAGCCATCTTGGTGCATATCTTTGTGATAAAGGGCTGGGTGAGGTCTTAAACCCAATTCCAAAAGCATAGGCTGCAAGATTTTTAAAAATGAGTGACTTTATTAGCATCCGCATTAAGGACTTCTGTTCATTGAAAGACACTAAAGAAAGTTCAGAGACAGGAAGTAGACCGGAAGAAGATATCTGTGATGTCTGAAACTGACAAGAGACGTGAATCTAGTCTGGTCTGTGCACGGCTGGACTGTATAGTATCTCCAAGGGAAAGCTCTGCAAATCAACAAGAACAAAAGAGGAAAATAGCCAAAGGCTATGACCCAGAATTACAGGAAATTCAGACACAAGCAGGCTCATACCACCACGCAGAGAAATGTAGGTTAAAACGGAAGAGGTCACCTTCACCTGTGAAACGCAAAAATGGGAATGCTGGGTGCTGCTGAGTGTGGTGGGGCTGTGGGCTCCCGGGAACTCGGGTGGGAAGGCGGGTATGTGCCGCCTCGGGGGAAGGAGATCTCATAGTACCTGGTCAAGTGGAATATGCACCCAGGACTTGAACTGCAAGCCGACCCTGGTACACATCTCAGAGAGACCTCACACCATGCCGATGGGGCACATGCGCACATAGGCAGTAGACAGGGGAACGGAGGGTGGGGAGTGGGGAGTCACAACAGATGAGCATGGAACAATCTTAAAAATAGTGCTGAGTGGGGAAAAAGACAGCATGAGATCTAAACATAGTACTATTTCTGTAAATTAAAAATACACACGAAAGAGCAATGCTCATTTTGAAAGCACATGTACACAGTCCATTGAACACAGGCTGGTCACCTTTAGGTAGTGAAGCAGGAAAAGCGGAAAGGGAATCATGATCCATAACCCGAAAGAGAACAAAAGAGAGGAGCCTTTTAGGGCCTGACAATACTAATTAGCTATAAATCAAGGACTGTCATTAATACAACCCTCTACACCTGAAGTCCAACTACTTTAAAACAAAACAAAACACGAAAATAACAAAAAATGACCAATCACAAAAAAAATTGCAGCAAAATATTTAGGGAACATAACAAAGTTATTCTCAAATTTATCTACAAGATCAAATTGTTTAAACAGTGAAGCCTATTTTCAAAAGGCTGAGAAAAGAGGGCCCACCTGCCCTAACGGATTCAAGTGCACCTTGCAAAGCTACGGTCATTAAGAGACAGAGATAGGCACAGGCACAGAACATGAGTCTAAAAATCCTCCCAGGCCTGGCACAGGCAGGTGTCAGATGTCCCTGTTTAACATAGCTGCCCTTCTGTGTGCTCAGCAACCTTGGCCCTACGTTCATGCAGGCAGTGTAGCTTGAGTGATGACTGCCCAACCAGCCCTGGGCTTGGTGCTTGCACACAGTGGTCCCAGAGCTCCCAGCACGGGGGACAAAATAATTGTATGGCCACTTTCAAATGGTGATGATGAGCCATGATGAAAAAATGGGGTGGGCATGCCACACAGGAAGGGGGTGGTAGGGTGAGGTGCCTGGGAAGGCTTCTTGGAAGAAGCGGTTCTTGCTGGGGATCTGTAGGTGACCTGTATACACCAGGCAAGGTGTACATTGTGATGGTGGTGGTGTTCTAGGGAGGGGAGGTATATGTGTGTATAGTCTTGCCTGGGAGCAGAAGGGTGGGATGAATATGGGGAGGTGGAAGGGGACCCAACCTTAGGGAGGAGTCTGAAGAGCCCTGAAGGCTTTAATACCCATGTCCTCATTTAACCATCACTCTTCTGTCGGGTGGTCTTTCTTTCCCACTGATAGGGTTTGAGAGCTGAAGGGCCTCACTTCAGATGAGCAACCAAGGCCCTGAAAGATGGGATGGTCAGGGGGTGAGGGAGGAGAGCTTTTAGGTGCTGGGCTTGGTCTCCCGGGATCTGCTGGCTTCTGGGTAATCCCTGCCCTTAGCCTGGCCTCCCCTTGCCCCATGAAGCCTGGGGCCTCAAGTTTAAGCAAAGCTGTTCGGGTGTTTAAATACTCTCATTGATTATTGTAAGTGGGCTTATGAGCCTTTTCGGCTTAGATTTGTATCTGCAGGAGAGCTGTTCATCTTAAATAAATATGTTTTTAATAATCTCTGAGTATTTATGGAGCATAAAGCTGTCAGGCCGATGGAGACAGAGATTCCTGAAGTCTTGCTGGGTGCTGCTCTGTGCCGAGTCATTGTTAAAGACGCTCCCAGCAGGACAGCTCGCTTCTGGCTGCCGGGAGCAAACAGTAGACTTGGGTGATTAGCATCTTCAAGTATTTTTAATAAGGCAGGGTTGGTTATTTAACCTACAATAACCACTTAATAAACATAGTAAATTACTAGCAGGTTTGGAAATATTCTCTGCTCCTCCAGACTCCTGCCGGGACCACCTGTGTCACCGAGGTTTTGGCAGGAAGTCCCAGGAAAGATGTTCTGTCCAAGCCCCTGTTTCAGAGGTTGTCAGATTGGCTCAGGTGTCTGAATTTGGGGGCACAGGTCAGAGCAGGGGCCAGCTACAGGTCTCTTGCCCTATTTTGTGCCTCAGGCTGGGCAGGTATACCCCTCCCAAGGCAAGTAGGACAGCTAGGAGATAGTCAAGGGGATGGGCAGTTAGTCTGGGGCTCAGGTTGGCCTGAGAGCCCCCTACTCCCACCTCCCTGGGCCAACTCCCTGAGTTGAGGCTCCTGCCTTATAAGCCTGTGTCCTTCTACCCCCCCTCTCCATGATAAACTGCCTACCCAGCGCTCACCCTATCATTCATGCTTGGTCCCCTCATCATAGCGGACTCACTGATTTCAAAGAACGCCCACACATCATTTCTAATCCGTATGAGGCTGCTGCTGCTCATACCTCCCTCTGTCATCTGCCATCACAACCCAACATTTATTGGGCATATTTCCTATGTGCCTGGTGCCCTCTTAAGCACTTGACCCGTATTTACTCATTTTACCCTCCCATCAGGCAATGTGAGAAGAACAGTTATTACCCCCTTTTACAGATGAGAAAACAGAGGCTCAGTCTCTTGCCCAATTGGTGTTTGCAAGTGGTACTGAAAGACCCCTCCCCTAGAAGATAGATAGGATAACTAACCGCTTGTTTGCTTTTCTGTGAACCGCTGGCTTTTAGGCGTAAATTAGGTTATTAATTGCTCTTTTGCCCTTCTGTAACTGCTTGGCTTATAGAAATAATAGAAGACGCCATGATGGCATTCCTACCTTCCCCCTTCTTGTTCCCCCTCCCTGCCTCTCTCCTCCCGCGCGTGGGCCCTCAGAACCAATCAGCTTGTTCCCCCTTCCCGCCTCTCTTTTTCACACGCACGGGTCCCCAAAGCCAATCAGCAAACTCCACGTATGCCTTTTTCAAAAGTTCTGTCAACCAATCAGTTGTGCCCCACCCAAAACTTGTTTGTACCTGTCTATAAAAACCCGGCACCACCCCAGCTGGGTGTGCTCAGCTAGCAGGAGCTGCTGACCACCCGCAGGCGCGCGCTGACCACCCGCAGGCGCGCGCTGACCACCCGCAGGCGCCTGCGTAACAATAAAGAACCTCTTGCTGATTGCATCCAGTGGCAGTGTTGGATTCTTGGGTAAGGGGATCCGCGGGTCTTTCAGTACAGCTAAAACTATAAACCCAGCCATTTGCCACACTCCAGTATTCCAATATCTAGCCCTTACTGTTCTGGCTATCTGTGAACCATCCCAATGTTTAACAGCTCACGTCTTAACTCTGGCTGCTATAATAAATTGCCTAGATTGGGTGGCTAACACAACAGAAATTATTTCACACAGTTCTGGAGATCTAGGATCCCAGATCAAGGTGCAGACACATTTGGTTCCTGGAGAGGATTCTCTTCCTGGCTTGCAGGCAACCACCATCTCACCGCGTCCTTACACAGCAAAAACAGAGAAACAGAGCTCCAGCCTCTTCTTCCTCTTCTTCTAGGAATGCTAATCCTATCATGGAGGATTGCCCACATGATCTCGCCTAAACTAGCCACCTCCCAAAGTTCCCCAAATCCGAATTCCACCGTGATAGGGGTTTGGGTTTCAGCATATGAATTTGGGGAGGAGGTACATAATCATTCAGTCTATAAAAGAACAGAATCAGGGGTGCCCGGGTGGCTCAGTCAGTTAAGCGTCTGCCTTCAGCTCAGGTCATCGTCCTGGGATGGAGCCCATAATTGGGCTCCTTGCTCAGCAGAGAGTCTGCTTCTCTCCCTCTACCCCGGGACTCCCTCTCTCCTCCACTCACGTGGCTGCTCTCACTCACTCGATCTCTCTCTCTAATAAATAAATAAAATATTTAAAAAAAAATAAAATCATTTAATCCTTATCTCTCCTGGTTCTGTGGCTGGATGAGCTCCTTTGCATGGTTGCCGCCCAGGTTCAGGGTCTCACACAGTTGCAGTCATATGGGGGCTGGGGTGGAGTCATCTTAGGGTCACTTCCTCCTATGTCTGCTAGTTGATCCGGCTGTCAGCTGGACATTGGTGAGGCTCTGTGTGGTTCCTCCACCCCCTGAAGGGAAGAGTGTTGGTAGGCCACTGCAAGAGCATGTGAGATTGGGGATCCTGTTGTGGCTGGCTTGAAGGGCACAGCCAACAGCAGAGAGTGCCAGTTGGCTAGCAGCTATTCTACAAAACTTCCAATCCAAACTTCGAATCCTCCCAGCTAATTTCCAGAGGTGGGTGGCATCTTAGTCCTGTCTTCCATATAAAGAGATTGAAATTTGAAGATTTTGTTCTTTTAAGCTATTATAGACTGAATGATTATGTACCTCCTCCCCAAATTCATATGCTGAAGCCCAAACCCCTGATCATGGTGGCATTCGGATGTGGGGACCTTTGGGAGGTGACTAGTTTAGGTAAGATTGTTTGGGCGATCCTCCATGATAGGATTAGCATTCCTAGAAGAAGAGGAAGAGGAGGCTGGAGCTCTGTTTCTGTTTTTGCTGTATAAGGACTCAGTGAGACAATGGCTGCCTGCAAGCCAGGGAAAGAATGCTCTCCAGGAGCCAAATGGGGTTGGGCTGGGGCCAGATTCTGGTCTGAGCAACCTAAGTCCAATCAGCCATCCACCTCACAAGGGAAAGCTCAGATGAAGGGCTTGTGATGATTCCACCATTCACCTCCACTGCAGAGTACTCAGCTTCCTTCAGGAAAGCCCCCATGGATCAAAGCCCTCATGGATCATCAGTATCTCCGAGAGACCTCTGAGAGGGATGTGCCTAGGAGGACCTCCACACTCTGTGAAGGTGCAGAAAGATAGTATTAGAATTTTCTCATAAAATGACATAAATTGAGCTTTAGATAGACATCAGAAGATATATTGATGTGCATATATTAGTGTACATATATTGATAAGCACGCTCAAATCTTTTATCCAATGGGGATGTGAGATTAAATGTGCCACCCAGCAAGGAAATGCAAATTAAAGCTATAATGAGAAGCTGCCACACCCAAAACAACGGTTAGAACTAAAAGGGTGGAACTACACTGACCACTAGTACTCAGCATGATGTTAGATGTTCTAGCCAAGGATATTAAAGAAAAGAAGGAATGAAAGAAAGAAATAAAGGACATCTAGTTGTAAAAGAAGAAGTAAAACTATTCTTGTGTATAGACAACCTGATATTGCATATAGAAAACCTTAAGGTGGGGCGCCTGGGTGGCTCAGTGGGTTAAAGCCTCTGCTTCGGCTCAGGTCATGATGGGATTGAGCCCCATGTCAGGCTCTCTGCTCAGTGGGGAGCCTGCTTCCTCCTCTCTTTCTCTGCCTGCCTCTCTGCCTACTTGTAATCTCTGCCTGTCAAATAAATAAATAAAATCGTAAAACAAACAAAAAACCTTAAGGAATTCACAAAGTGACTATTAGAGCTGAAAAACAAAGTTCATCAAGATTATAGGATATAGGATCAATTTATAAAGATTAAACATATTTTATTTTATTTTATTTATTTGACAGAGAGAGATCACAAGTAGGCAGAGAGGCAGGCAGAGAGAGAGAGAGGAGGAAGCAGGCTCCCTGCTGAGCAGAGAGCCCGATGCGGGACTCGATCCCAGGATCCTGAGATCATGACCTGAGCCGAAGGCAGCGGCTTAACCCACTGAGCCACCCAGGCGCCCTAAACATATTTTTACACACCAGAAATAAACAACTCAAAAATAAAATTAAGAAAAATTCCATTTACAATAGCATTCAAAAGAATAACATACTTAAGAGTAAATATAACAAAAGAAGTGTAAGACCTGTACATTAAAAACTATAAAAACACCATTGAAAGAAATTAAAGGGGATCAAAATAAAAGGAAAGGCATCCCATGTTCATGGATTAGAAGATCTAATATTGTTAAGATAGCAATATTTTCTAAATTTTTCTACAGATTCAACAGATTCCACATAATCCCTCTATGAAAATCCTAGCTGTCTTTTTGAAAAAGTTAGGAAGCTGATCCAAAAAATGTATTAGTCAGGCTTCTCCAAGAAACAGAAACAATAAAACTGATATCTATTTATCTATCTATCTACCAACCTATCTACTGAGGCAGAGATTCACTTTAAGGAAATGGCTCATGTGATTGTGTGAGCTGACAAGTCTGAATTCTGCAGGGTAGGCCCACAGGCTGGAGACTCAGGGAGGAGTTGATGTTGTACCTCTAGCCTGAAGGCAGTCTGGAAGCAGAATTCCTTTTTCCTTGGAGGACCTTGGTCTTTTATTCTTAATGCCTGAATCTTATTGGATGAAACCTATCCACATAATGGAAAATAGTTTGCTTTACTCAAAGTGTACTGATCTGAATGTTGATCACATCTAAAAATTATGTTTACAGCAACACCTAGTCTGGTGTTTGACAAAAAGTGGGTACTGTGGGTGTCACAGCCTAGTCAAGTTTACACATAAAATTAGTCACCACAAATTTGTATAGAAATGCAAGGAAACAATAGCCAAAACAATGTTGGAAAAGCAGAACAAAGTAGGAAGGCTCACAGTATCCCAATTACAAAACTCTCTACAAAGTTATAGTAGTCAAGATAATATGGTTCTGGCATAGAATAGACATAGACCTCTGAGAGGGATGTGCCTAGGAGGACCTCCACACTCTGTGAAGGTGCAGAAAGATAGTATTAGAATTTTCTCATAAAATGACATAAATTGAGCTTTAGATAGACATCAGAAGATATATTGATGTGCATATATTAGTGTACATATATTGATAAGCACGCTCAAATCTTTTATCCAATGGGGATGTGAGATTAAATGTGCCACCAAAACAACAGATTAGAATCAAGAGTCCAGAAATGAGTTCTTAAATCTAAGACCAACTGATTTTCAACAGAGGTGCCAAGTCCATTTTTTCCAACAAACTATCGTGGGACAACTGCATGCAAAACAATAAAATTAGACCCCTACCTCACAGCATATGTAAAAATTAACTCAAAATAGATCAAAGATCTAAATGTAGGAGCTAAAACTAGAAGCCTGTTACAAGGAAACATGTACATATTTGTGATCTTAGATCTGGCAATGACAACTAAAGCGTCTTTGCTTTGGTTGATTTTAACCAGTGAAAATATAGATAAATAGGATTCCATTGAAATTAGAACTTTTGTGCTTCAAACGACATATGAAGAAAGTGGAAAGACAACCTATATAATGGGAGAAAATATTTACAGATTATATCTGAAAGAGGCTATGTATCTAGAATATATATATATATATATTTTAATTTTTTATTTTTTATAAACATATATTTTTATCCCCAGGGGTACAGGTCTGTGAATCACCAGGTTTATACACTTCACAGCACTCACCAAAGCACATACCCTCCCCAATGTCCATAATCCCACCCCCTTCTCCCAAACCCCCTCCCCCCAGCAACCCTCAGTTTGTTTTGTGAGATTAAGAGTCACTTATGGTTTGTCTCCCTCCCAATCCCATCTTGTTTCATTTATTCTTCTCATACCCACTTAAGCCTCCATGTTGCATCACCACTTCCTCATATCAGGGAGATCATATGATAGTTGTCTTTCTCTGCTTGACTTATTTCACTAAGCATGATACGCTCTAGTTCCATCCATGTTGTCGCAAATGGCAAGATTTCATTTCTTTTGATGACTGCATAGTATTCCATTGTGTATATATACCACATCTTCTTGATCCATTCATCTGTTGATGGACATCTAGGTTCTTTCCATAGTTTGGCTATTGTGGACATTGCTGCTATAAACATTCAGGTGCATGTGCCCCTTTGGATCACTACGTTTGTATCTTTAGGGTAAATACCCAATAGTGCAATTGCTGGGTCATAGGGCAGTTCTATTTTCAACATTTTGAGGAACCTCCGTGCTGTTTTCCAGAGTGGCTGCACCAGCTTGCATCCCCACCAACAGTGTAGGAGGGTTCCCCTTTCTCTGCATCCTCGCCAGCATCTGTCATTTCCTGACTTGTTGATTTTAGCCATTCTGACTGGTGTGAGGTGATACATCATTGTGGTTTTGATTTGTATTTCCCTGATGCCGAGTGATATGGAGCACTTTTTCATGTGTCTGTTGGCCATCTGGATGTCTTCTTTGCAGAAATGTCTGTTCATGTCCTCTGCCCATTTCTTGATTGGATTATTTGTTCTTTGGGTGTTGAGTTTGCTAAGTTCTTTATAGATTCTGGACACTAGTCCTTTATCTGATATGTCATTTGCAAATATCTTCTCCCATTCTGTCAGTTGTCTTTTGATTTTGTTAACTGTTTCCTTTGCTGTGCAAAAGCTTTTGATCTTGATGAAATCCCAATAGTTCATTTTTGCCCTTGCTTCCCTTGCCTTTGGCATTGTTCCTAGGAAGATGTTGCTGCGGCTGAGGTCGAAGAGGTTGCTGCCTGTGTTCTCCTCAAGGATTTTGATGGATTCCTTTCGCACATTGAGGTCTAGAATATATTTTTTAAAAAACATAACTCAGCAACAGAAAAGACAAATTACTCAGTTTTTAAGAATGGACCAAGGACTTGCATAGACATTTCTCCAAAGACAAACAAATAGCCAGCAAGCACGTGATAAGATGCTCAACACCATTATCCATAAGGGAAACGCAACTAAAAACTACAATGAAATATTTCTTCACACCCAACAGGATGGCTATAATTCAGAAGACAGACAACAAATGTTGGTGAAGATGGGGAAAAATTGGAAACTTCATATAGTGCTGGTGGGAATAAAATGGTGCAGCTGCTATGGAAAACAGTTTGGAAATTCTTCAAAAAGTTAAACATAGAGTTACCATATGATCTGGCATTTCCATTCCTAAGTATATACTTGAGAGAACCAAAAATGTATGTCCACGCAAAGACTCATACCCAAATGTCCATTTTTTTAAAAGATTTTATTTATTTATTTGACAGAGAAAGAGAGAGAGAGAGCACAAGTAGGCAAACCAGCAGGCAGAGGGAGAGGGAGAAGCAGGCTCTCCTCTGAGCAGGGAGCCCGATGTGGGGTTTGACTCCAGGACCTTGGGATCATGACCTAAGCCGAAGGCAGATGCTTAACCCACTGAGCCACCCAGGCACCCTCAAATGTCCATTACCTTATGAATGGATAAGCAAAGTGTGGTATATCTATATAGTGGAAGATTAATTAGCCATAAAAAATGGATGAAGTACATGCTATGACATGGATTAAACTCAAAAAAATTAACTAAAAGAAGTCAGTTAAAAAGGGCCATGTATATATAATATGACTTCATTTATATATAATATCCATGATTGAGACAAAAAAAGAATTAGATATTATTAAGAGCTAGGGAAGGGGGCAATTCTATGTGACTGCTAACAGGTACAGTTTCTTTTTGGGGTGATGAAATGTTTTTCAACTAGATAGTAGTGACAACAACAGCTTTGTGAATATTCTAAAAAACACTGAATTGTATATTTCAAAAAGATGAATCGTATAGTACATGGATGATAGCTCCATTAAAAAAAGAAATGACAATTCCAAGTGTTGACAAGAATGCAGAGCAACTGGAGCTCTTCCATTGTTGGTGAGGATGTAAAATGATACAACCACTTTGCAAAGTTGTTCGGCATTTCCTTCTAAAATTAAATGTGTGTTTATATGACATACAATTCTACCAACAGGAATATGCCCAAAAGATGTGAACAGATTTTTTTCACCAGAGTAACATGGACAAAAATATTCTTAGCAGCCTTATTCGTAAAAGCCACTAAATAGAAGCAACCAAAATGTGCATCAACTGTACGATGGGGAAGTTGACTGTGATGGAACAATGCAATGCCTGCTGCACAGCAGTGACAGAGATTGACCTATTGTTGCAAGAGACACTGAAAGCCTCAGAAGGAATGATGTGCAACAATAATCCAGATACAAAAGCACACTCAGCATGAATCCATTTATATCGTGTTCAGAAGCAGGTAAGATGTGGGAAGGTAAGCACAGGCCACTCCTAGAGCCCAGAAGGGTTCTAAATATGGATCTGGGCAATTGCTATGTAAGTGTACACACATGTAAGCTTCTATTTGGGAAAAGCCTTAAGATTTGTGCAATAATGCATGTTGTATCTTGATAAATTTTCAAGTGTCAGGGCTTCTGGGGTGTTAGGCCGTTCCTTGTAGAAGCAAACAGGTAGGGCCAAGGCCCCAGACTTCCTCTGCAGCTGTAGCCATCTATCTTGGGGAGTGGGGTAGACGTGGCTATCTAGGAGAGCCACTGGCTATCCTTGAGAAATGAGGAGCTCTGTTACACATACTCAAGTCTAGCCTGACTCCATGTGCCCTGAATTCTCTGTAAGGGTTTTCTTGAGAACCACCTAGACCAATCAACAGTCATCCCAGACTGTAGCCCTGAGGCTGTACATTGCTGGCAACTAGGAATTGGTGACTGGCCCACCTATGTGGACCTCCCAGACAGGAGCTTCAGGTCACGTAGGGAGAAGCTGGCTCCCAGGTAGAGTAGGGATGCCTCAGGCTCCCTGAAGGTGTTCACCAGCCAGAGTGTTCTTCTGGCCTATTCCCTGGGATCCCTGCATGGGGCACATGCTGGTCAGCCAAGGTACATGTTTTGTGCAGAGCAGAGGCAGACCAAAGCTGGCTGGACTATAGTGTCAAATGTTACCACATGGCTGTGACCCACACTATGCTGTCTCAGGCTCCTATACCATAGCTCAAAGGACAACGGGTAGGCATTGACACAGGGGAGGGCAGTAGCAGGAGTGACTCTGGGTCCCAGAGGCCCAAGGGTCGCTGGCTGAGCTAGTGTCGGGGTGGGAAGATTGCTCTGGTCCTCCTGCCCTTCAGCCTGGCCTTCTGAAGATCTTGTGGTTTCCCTTCCTTGCTGGAGTTCTGATGCTGAAGAGGGCATAGTGGGGACTCCAGTCCTATCTGCTATGGATCATTGTCCATGGAGTCGTGTGGCTTTAGGAGTGCTGCCTGTAACTCACTATGTGGGGAAAGCTGTTTCTCTTCTCTAGTGACACCATCCATCCATGTGGTGAAGGACTACGCAGAAGACATTCCTTAAATATTGTTAAGTGTGCCAATATTGGGATGCTGAACAGGTGTGGTGGAGTGTTGGCCCAGCCAGAGTAGACATCCATAGTTAAAGGGGTTTCATGCAGGAGAAGATGCATGGCACAGCAGGAGTCCTCAGATAGTGTCCCTGCTGGGAGGTGGGCTGAGGAAGCAAGCAAGCAGGGTAAGGGGGAAGGTGATTACAGAGCTGGGGAATGACACAGAGTTGAAACCACTGCATCATGGTGGGGTAGGTAGGAAAGCCTGGCCACTACACACTGAGGATTGGCTTGGGAGGTGGTGGGCAGAGTTCTTCAGACACCAATGCTGGCAGGAAATAGGTTGAGGACAGGTGAGAGAGAAGAGGGACCAGACCATGTCTCAGCCTCTAAGGCTGCCTGCCTGTATCTTGTTTGTGTGTGTGTATGCACTTTGTAGTTCTTGGGCTCTGTCTCTGTCATTTCCTCTCCCCTGCTCCTCTCCCTTCTGATATTGACTCTTCTTCAAACCACCCCCAGTTTTATATTCTTTTCTTATTAAAAATTTTTTATTATGGAATATATCACACACTCAAGGGTGTAAAATGTATATGTATGGTTTAAAGAATACTAAAATGAGTACATAATGAATAGAAATATTCCTAGGTTTTGGCATCCTCTGTGCACCCTCCCTGCTCATGTTTCTTACCCCTCAACCTGTAACCACTGTTGTC
Organism: Mustela putorius furo; assembly: GCF_011764305.1. Taxonomy (NCBI): domain Eukaryota; kingdom Metazoa; phylum Chordata; class Mammalia; order Carnivora; family Mustelidae; genus Mustela; species Mustela putorius. Next base: position 17,469,964 of record NW_025422002.1, on the reverse strand, counting down.
AAGTTTGTGTTATTCACCTCAGTGTATTGTAGAGCTTACCACCTATGAATGCACCCTGAACAACATATTGTTTAGGCTTTCCATTTTTTTAAAACTTTGTATAAATGAAACCAGACTTGTGCATTCTTCTGTGACTTCATTCTCTTGGGTGACATTGTTTCTGAGATTCTTTCGCATTGATGTGTATACCTACAGATCAATCATCTTCAGGATTGTACGGAATTCCATTGGTTGAATATACCATTATTTATTTGTCCATTCTAATGTGGGTGGACATATGGATTGCTTCCAAGATTTTTTTTTCTGTTTAAAAATGATGCTGCTGTGTGCTTTCTTAGACACATTTCCCGGGGCACATAATTTTGGGGGGTGTGGGAGTGAGTTTCTGGAATGAGAATGGTCAGTCATGATTCAGAGTAGTTCCGCAATGTGCCTTTCACCAGCAAGGACAAAAGCCCTACCTCATTCCCTCCCATCCTCTCCTTGCCTCTCCCCTCCCTCCATGTCCCTTTTCTTTCCCCATTTCCTGATCCAGTGGAATTCAGACATGTGTTGGTATACCTACTGAGTTTGATGAGAGCAGTCTAAGGACAGGGTGATGTCCTATAGAGAGTGACCATAACAAGGTCTGGTGAGAAGCCTCAGTGGCCTTTAATGTCTAGGTAGTCCACTCCCTGGGGCTCATCTCTGCCCCCTGTTTGCATTCCTACTATTGTTCTGCCCTCTCCTCCACTACAACTGAACTGGACAAGCACCATTTTTCTGTCTCATACAAACCATCATTCAAAATCCAGCCCCTGGTTGAGGAAATCAAGATGCTCTTGTCCTTAAGGCAGCCCCCAGTTCCTGCTGGGGTCAGCTGTCTTTGGAGCAGAAATCTCCCCCCTCCCCCCATCCCTCATCAGCTCTGGACTCCATCCGCCCTCAATCCTTGGTTCTGTCTTCTGTGGGAAGCTGGTTGGAAAATGTGGGGAGTTGGTTCTTTGTCACTGGTTTTCCAGGTGGTTTGTAAACACTCCCAAGGAAATGCTTCTCAGTAATGAATGAGGCCCCTGTGCAAGCTGAAATTGTATGAGCAATTAACCCTGCTGGCCCAGTGCCCAAGAGGAGCACCCCCAGCTGCTTACCTGGGAGAAAGTCCAGAATCCCTGGATGTGACCCTCTCCTCTGTTCTCTCTCACCTGGGGGAGGGGTGTCTGAGAGCAGAGGGAGGGGAATGGGTGCATCTTGGCAGCTGGGGCTACAAAGGCAAGACCCTCCTCTCTGCTTCTGAGGTAGGAAAGGGCTGGCACATTCTAGAAAAGTGAGGAAGTGGACGTGGCAGAATAATGTGTGTGTCAGCGTGTGTGTCCATGTCTCTCACACAGGGTGGGAGGTGAGGAGTGGGGGTGGGGGTGGGGGAGGGGAGTAGGTGTCACCTGAAGTTTGTCATCCTGAAAGGCAGGTTGCTCCAGTTTCTCAATGCCAAGGCAATGCTGAGCTCCGTCCAGGGTGCTGAAAGGCCCCCACAGGGCTGCGGCTCACGCATTGGCCACTGAACCAGCTCTACCCCTATCGCTGAGCGACTTTGTTCAAGTCCTCAAGCTTCTTCGTGAGCAGTTTTCTCCTATGCAGCATGGGGGTGACAGTTATCCCTCCCCTCCCAAAGCTGTTACAGAAGAGGAAGACGTGACCCACAGCAGGCCCACATCACTGGCTAGTGGCTACTGTTAGCCACTCTCTCTCCTGGCTGTGCCACCTGGACAGGTGTCTCACCCTCTCTGGCCCCCAATTCTGTTGCCCTTCATGGAAGTGGGAACAAAGATGCTTCCTGAGTCTGGTGCCAGGAGGACAAATGAGTGTGTGTGTGCGCCAAAGCTGCACTTCTCCCCCAAGGGCAAGGGATGCTGGCTCCCTGGGTCCTTTCAATCTCTGTCAGGGGGGTCCAGGAACTCTGGCTTTGTGGTAAGGCCTCTCTCCTTGGAGGTTAACATGTCCCTCAATTATTGGGGCTGGCACCTCTTGCTGCCCTGCAACCCATGGCTGGACTTTAGGACACAGGTGGAGCTCTCCTGGAACACAGCTGCTCCCCACATGGAGGGGGGAGGGGCTTGCTGAGTGGGCATCTGGAAGGCTCTGGCAGTGGCAGGAGAAAAGTGTTATAAAAAAAAAACTGGTGAGTAAAGTGTAAGGCCTGCTCTCTCCCTGTTAAGAGCTTGCACAAGAGCCTCTTTGCCATCGGATTCAATTTATTCCCATCTGGGCCCTGCTGTCTCCATCAATTCGGCTAATAAAGAGAGGTGGATGGCCGTGACCTGGGCTGCCGCAGAGGCCTCTTCCAAGCTAATTAACCGGCCTGAACAATCCCTTTTAATACTTCTGTGCTTAATGCCCTAAAAGGGAAAAATGAACTGGAGATGAGGGAGGGGGTAGGGACTGGGAGCAGGGGGCTGGCTTGTGGGGGAAGGGTGAAAGGGTCTGGCAGCTCTGGAGGCCACCAGGGGAAGTGGGGAAGGCAGAGAAGGCAGCTCCAGGGGCTCAGCCCCCAGCCTCTGCTCTGCAACCCTGAATGACTAGCCTCACTGTCTTAAGCTCAGTTTTCTCATAAGTGGGGTATGTGTTGGTAAGAGAAACAAAGGGCAGGCTGGTGTGAACTTATGCTCCCTCTGAGTGGGACGGCCCAGGGAAAAAGGTGTGGGATGTGCTGCAATGTGCCGAGAGGGCAGGAAGTTGGCAGCTGGTGGTCTCTGCAGAAGAGACTCATAGGAGAGATAAGGTGTCCACCATGCACCCCTTTGTAACAAGTGGGCTGTGTTCCAGGCTGCCAAAACTCAACACTTAGCCAAGGAAGCCTGGGCAAGGGTCTTACCCACCTTCACTTCAGCATCCTCAGCTGTAAAATAGGAATAAGAGTAATGCTCTGCTCCTAGGACCGCTACAAGGATTGCATGCAATAATATTGGTAAAGCACTTAGCTGCTTCCTTGATAAATACTAGCTGTAATCATAATTGTTATTGCTGTGATTTGAATTCTTACCTGGTGTGTGTATATTAGCTATGAAAAGTCATCCCTTTATTTGGAAAGGCACAGACAAAATTCCATTCTCCTGGGGGCTCTGAGGATTCATCTGTGCCTGCCCAGTGCCAAGCCCAAGGCTGGGTGCTTCCTGGCATGGACATCAGCAGACTTCCCTGCCCCTCATGCCTGGCACTGGAGAAGACTAGGGTGCTGCCCTGGGTGAGTTTGCCCATGTGGCTTCACCTCTCTGTGTCTGTGTTCTCACCTGCAGAATTGACTCGTTGTTTCCAAGGCACTGCTCTGCCCAAGACAATGGCCAACAGTCCTCCCCACTCTGAGGATGGACAGCATATGACCTTTGGTTGTCAACTCCTTCAAGTTTGGCCTAAGTCACAGAGAGCTCACTCAAAGCCTTGCCCTTCCCAGATCAGCCTGTATCCAGTGGCTGAGTGACCTTTTCTGTCTCAGAGCCTTTGCAGAAAGAGTTAGCTATTTCAGCTCAACAAGGAGTCATCTGGCTGGCCACATTCACTTCAGTGCTCCCTGCAGGTAAGCCAAGGCAATACTTTGCTCTCCCTGTGGAACTTCTGTTCTATTGAGGTTCCTGCAAGAATCATACAGAACCTACCCAGAGAAAACCTCGGGGCTCAATGCCAACTTTAACCTGATGACTCGCAGATGCAGTCTTGCAGCTCTCATTTCTCCCCAACCTCCAGAGTTATGTCAGCTCTCTGACACCTGCACTCGGGTGTCCAGTAGGCATTGCAAACTCAACATGGCCCAATCTGATCTCCTTCCTGGTGACACACCCTCTCCCTTGTCTAAACCTGCTCTTCCCACAGTCTCCCCATATCAGCGGAGACCTGCTCCCTCCTTTCTGACACTGGGCTGAGAATCTTGGAGTCATCCTTTGCTTTGCTCTTTCTCACGCATATTTCATCCAGTTCATCCAAAAGTCCTCTGGCTCCATCTTCAAACCACCAGCCAGTTCTCAGCCCTTCTGCTGCCATAATCCTAGTCCAAGCCACCAGAGTCTCCTACTTGATCTTTGCAGTCGTGCACTCTGCACTCATCTCCCTGCCTCGTCCTTACCCCCTTCAGTCTACTGTCTACTCAGCAGCCATAGTGCCTGCTGCAAAATGTAATCCAGACCTCATCATGCCTTTGCTCAAAACCCTGCAGTCATTTCCAGTCTCATTCAAAATGGAGCTGTGTGTCCTTCCCTAGCTTACGAGAGAGACCCTATCTGACCTGGCCCTGCTGGCCTCCACAGAACTATCTCCTACCTACTCCACTTAACATGCTCTGTTTCTGCCAACTGACCACCTTGAATACACCATGGACTTTTCTGCCTCAGGGCCTTTTCACCCCCTATTCCCTTTGTCCCTTTCAGATTATGCTTAAATGCCACCTCTCATGTCCTCCTCGCTCACTATTTGGCTATTCTACTGAATTTTTCCTCATATGCCATCTTTTGTTCTCTGATACAACATCAAATATGCTTCATCTGAATTGAGATGTGCTGTCAGTGTGCAAAATACACACCAGATTTTGAAGACTTAGCACACACACAGAAAGAATGTAAAATAGCTTTCTGGTAATTTTTGTACTAACTATATGTTAAGATGATAATGTTTTGGATATTAAAATTAATGTCACCTCTGCTATGTTCCTTTAAGTATGGCTGCTAGGACATCCTATTTCAAAAATGGAACACATCTGTTTTAGAAAATGGAATGGAACATGGCTTGGATTTTCTTTGTCTTGTGTTTCCCTTGCAGGGGGGCCTGGCTCCCTATATGTAGGGAGCTAACTCCTGCCCTGGGCCTGGAGGTGGAGAAGGGAGAAACAGCCATGGAGCTGTTCACTCCCTGGTGCTAAAAAGGGCCCACTCCTGCAGCCAGGCAGCGACCTTGCAGGCCAATGACTTGTTGAGTGGCCCCAGGACTCTGTCAGTAAATCCGTTCTGAGTCCTGCCCCTTATGCTTTATGCCAGACACACGAGCAGAAGAGAGGAGGCCTCCTGCCCTAAAGGCAGCTTCTTTCCCTGAGAGGGGCAAGGCTTTCAGAAGGGAAACAGCCTATAATTAGATCAGTAAATTGTGTGACCCCGGTGGCAGGTGTGGGAGAATGTGGTAAACAGGAGGCTTCCAGCAGGCTGGCAAGGTCAGCACATATATCTGTCTAGAACACCGGAAGGCCTTGAACACAGCAGTGGTCAAATGGGCCACCTTCCACCCCTCAGCTTTTTACACACCCAGGTACCGTTCTGAGGGCTGGGGGACCACAACGATGAGACACACGAGGCCCTCCCCTTGGCACTGTCGTCAGGGAAAACCACCTGCCCCATTTCAGGCTAAGAATGGCCCCCTTCCTTGCCTGGGTCCAACCCCAGCTCCATCCCTTCCAGCCTTGGTAAGTCCTTCCCGCACTCAAGAACACTGCCTGTCCCCTTGCCTCTGACAGGGTCTTTTCAAACCCTGGGGTTCCCAAGGGGCTAGCAAGAAGGAAGGTGGAGCAGCAGGTGTGAGGCAGGGCTCCTCAGATAAAACGCTCCAAACAGAACTTCCAACCTTTGTTTATCATGAGTTGCTAAAGTATTTTAAAACCACTTTGGATTTTTATTTTTTAATCAGAGTAAAACGATTACAAATTCAAATTGGATGGAGAACTTAGGAGCAGGGGGTCCCCACCCTGGTCCACCTTTTCTCTCCCTTGAAGGAATCCTCTTAACTCCTTAAGCTGTGGAAATGTCCTAAGCAGGCTTAATCCATTACATCCCTGGCTGTGTCCCGAACTCCGAGAAGGATTCTGCTTTCTGCTCTGCTTCCACCTTCTTCATTCACCTGTGCGTGCCACTATTGTTGGTCGCTGTCTTGCTTCACTTTCTAACCCTTGCTTCTCTTTCTAACTGCACCACTCCTGTTTTTCATTTCATCAACTACAGACAGCACCAATATATATGAATCTATATACCTTCTGTTTTGTTTCCCAGCTGCAGAAGCACAAACTGGAGACAGCTAGAAGCTTGTTTCCCTGGGTCCCAGTTTTGCCCTCAAAGCCCCAGATTCACTGGGATGTGGGCCTGCCCCTTTCTTCCTGACTGCCCAGAGAGCCCCATTGCAGCACTCATCTGTGTGAAACCACCCTTGCCACCCAAAAGCGCTCCCAGCAACCCTGTATCCCCACCACCCAGTGTGGGGGTCTCAGCTATTCTGCCGACCTTCCCGCTGGGCCCCCGTTTCCCTGTGGTTTGGGCAATGAGGCAGTGAGATGACAGGCTTCCCTGTGGGAGAGGGATGATGAGGCCAGTTCACTGGGCCTTTAGCCAGCAAGTTCAGTGCAGCATATTTGTCGGAATTACTCATTCGGGTGGGAATAGGTGCACTCTCATTTCAGTCTTCTTTCCATGCCATGAGGAGGGCATTATCATCTCAGCATTCAAGTTGGGGGACAGGCACCGGGAGAGTCAGCAACTTGCCCACGATACATAGCTTGTGAAAAGTGGAGCAAGGGGCATGCCTGGGCGTGCAATTCCCTAACCCATCACTGTTTTTATTGTCTCAATGGTGTCTGTCAAAGCCAGTAATTATTCAGATTACTTGCCTGTTGCCTGTTTTCCTCCATGAGAATGTTGGCCCCAAGAGCAGGATTCTTGTGTGTTTCATCTTCCTCATTTGACCAAGTACCTGACATAGACTGTGTGCTCAGTAAATGATAATGAAGGGCGCCTGGGTGGCTCAGTGGTTTAGGCTTCTGCCTTCGGATCACGTCATGATCGCAGGGCCCTGGGATCCAGACCCACATCAGGCTCCCTGCTCGGTGGGAAGTAAGCCTGCTTCTCCCTCTCCCCCTGCTTGTGTTCTCTCTCTTGCTGTGTCTCTCTCTGTGTCAAATAAATAAATAAAATCTTTAAAAACAAAACAAAAAAACAAAAACCAGTAATGAAGATCTGGAAAGAATAGGATCGAGTGGTCATGGAAGAGCTCTCTGAGAAAGTGGCATTAATTTTTTTTTTACATTTTTTTATTGTAATAAAATATACAAAACATAATATTTACCATTTCAGTCATTTTCAGGTGTATAGCTCAGTGGGTGTGCTCCATAGCACATTCCACCTGTTGTGCCGACATCCCCACCATCCATCTCTGGGACTCTTCCCATCTTCGCAAGCTGAAACTCTGTGCCTGCTGAACACTGCCTTCCTTCCCGTTGCCCTTGCTGGAGTCCCTGGCAGCCACCGCTCTACGTTTCATCCCTGTGAATTGTGGAAATACTGCAGGGACCTTGCAGAAGTGGAATCTGACAGTATTGACTGGCTTCTTTCACTGCGCGTTATGTCTTCAATGTTCATCCATGTTGTAGCCTATGTCAGAATTTCCTCCCTTTTAAAAACCACATAGTACCCCATTGTATGCACAGGCCACATTTTGTTTATCCATTCATCCGTCGATGGACACTTGGGCTGCTGTCACCTCTTGGCTGTTGCCGATGATGCTGCTTTGAACGTGGGTGTGCCAGTGCCTCTCCAAGTGGAGGTGGAAGTGGAAGTGCTGGTGGGCCACAGGGTAACTGTATTTTTAATTTTTTGAGGACCACAATCCCATGGCTGGCAGCGGCTGCACCATTTACATTCCCACTAATAGGGCAGGTCTCCAGTTCCAGGAGGGTTCCACCTCCTTCCAACACATGCAGCTGTCTGTTGTTTGATGGTAGCCATCTTAGGGAAGTGGGAGATTGGACATCTGAGCAGAGACGAGGATGGGGGGCGGTGGGGAGCTCCACAGCAGGGCGGGTGAGCAGGAAGATGCTGTGTACACAGTTGGAGCCCCAATGGGCCCAGTGCGGGGAGCAGGACCTGAACTTGCCAAATACCCCCACTCTGAGAGCTCTTAAACAGCCATTTTGTTTTGCTCACTGCTCTGTGGGTCAGAAATTTGGGGAGGCTGGATGGTTCGTCTGGGCTGCCTGTGGTATGGGTAGGTACCAGCCTCTTCATCTCAAGTCTGGTGCTCCTGTGGCCTCTTCCTCTCCTACAGGGCTCACCCTCCAGGGCATCCCTGAGTGTCCTGAGCTTCTTGAATACAGTGGGCTCCCCTCCAGGGGTTGGAAGGGGGCTTGTACTTCTTACCCAGCAGAAGTAGAAGCCATCAGGCCAGGTGAGAGCCAAATCCTGACCTGGCACAGCTTCACTTCCCCCCACATTCTATCAGCTGAAGCTGTCAGGGGGCCGCCTGGATCCAAGGGGGTGCAGGAATACGTCACTCTTCATGGGGGTGGGACAGCGAGCCACACTGTAGAAGAGCACAGGCAGTGAAGGGGCGCTGGGTGACAATGAGGGTTACCTGGAGGTTGTTAGTCCAGAGAGCTGAGGGTGCAGGGCTAGGCTTGTGGCCTTGGGAAGAGGGGAGATGAACAGGTTAGGGAGATGTGGATGGTAGCCCCCACAGAATTTGGTGATTGAGTACATGGGGTGAGGAGGAGGAAGAGGTTAAGAAAGACTCCCAAGGTTGTGGCTCCAGCCACTGTACTAACAATGCCTTTATCTTCTGATGCTTCAACATCTCGGGGCCATGCTGACCCTGGAAAGACTGCCTCTTCCAGGCTTAGCCAAGTCCTAGATAGTAAAAGAACATCTTTGAATGTGCCTTTTCCAGTACAAAAAATCAATCCAGAGTCCACACACCCCTGCTTCCAATATCAGGCTCTCACACTTGGGGGTTCCTAGCCACCTGCCCTAATCATCCAGGGCTAGGTATTGACAATGTGGAATAGCCCTCCGCCACCTGATATTATGCAAGTCATTACCGTGCTTCTCCTGTTTCTTCCGAAGACACCACAGTAGAGTTCTTGCCCATCTTCCCTTAGCCGCAGCCTCCTGACTATCCCTGGGGCTGTTCCTCTGGCCCTATGTGGAGGACCCTGCCCCACCTTTTGGGATCAGGGAGAATAACAAGCTATCTCTTGTTATGATCATCTTCTGATCTGTTGGCCTCACCATACGTGAATAATAATAAAATCTACACATTACAGTAGTCACCAAGTGCAAGTTGTCCCAGGTGTTTATGTCAGGGGAAGATAGCCTTCTCTTTTCACCAACTGGCTGCCTTCTTTGGCACTCCAGGATGGAAGAGAAAGGGTACAGAATGCCCATGCTGTGGTGTTGAGTCCACCCATAACCTCCCCGCTGCACTGACCATTTCTCCAGTGGGAGTGTTCCCATGGCAACCAAGTGACAACGGCCAATCCCCTTCTCCAGCAAGTGGGCTCAACTGAGAATGGAGGGATGGAGAGTGGATGAATGGGTTGTTTCTCTTAATTAGGTGGTTTATAGCTGTAGTTTGCTCTACATTAAAAAACCTTCCAGGAGAAATTGGAGATACTCCTCATGTTCCCATTTCTAACACAACCACTGTTTTCTTTTCTCCTGGATGCAGGACCCCCTCTGCCACAGAGCTCTGAGATTATTCAAACATGCCAACCCAAGCCTGTTTACCCTGCCTCCCTATTCCTTAAACTTTTTCTGAATTTTACTTTTATTTTTCCAAAGGGCATTTCCATTTTGTTTATTTACTTGTTTTTTTCTTTTGTTCTTATTTATTTGTTCAGCAGACATTTCCATTCTATCCACTATAGCCACCACATACAGGGTTGTAAGTGCTGGCCGTGAGCAAAGCGGGGTGGTGAACTTCCACTTAGCATCCCCATCATGACCTTTCCTGTGGTGCTCCTTGGTCTCCCAGTTGGTGGATTCTGATGGCCGAGTGCTGTCACAGAGGGGAGCAGAGTGGGGGCTATTTACCTACAGTTGTTGAGTACAAGAGCATGGTCACCGCCAAGGAAGGACGTCCCGAAACAGGGCCAGGTCCCAACATGCCATGAGGGAATGTGCTGCGGCTGAGCTGCCAGATCTGAGGGAGGGTGTCTGAGGGCTCAGCCAAGTCCAAGAGCCAAGTCACTGCGGGTGGCAGAGCAGGGTGAGCCACGGCCAGCCTGGGCCGGAGCCGATGGCCAGCTGCTCCGAGTTTATATTTAGCTGCTGCTGCCCAGGACAGCAGGGGCACTGGGAAGTCCCAGGCAGAGGCACCATACGCTGCCTAAGTGGTCCTGGCATTAGGCAAATTGATGGGTTCCCATTTGGGGGGTACAATTATAAAGTACCTCAATAAAGAAAAAAGAAAGGAAGGAGAAACCATTATGGAATAAAAGGGACTTAGAAGAAGTGCAACGACCAAACACAACACTTCGCCCTTGTTTGCATCCTGATTCCTACAAACCAACCCTAAGAAGTTATCTCAAGACATTTGGGAAAATCTGAACATGGCCTGTGAATGAAAAGATATTAAAGAATTATTAATTTTACTGGGTATTATGATATTATGATTAGATTTTAGAGTCCTTATCTGCTAGAGACACAAATTGAATTATGTATGGATAAAATAAAATGATGTCCGGGATTTGCTTTAAATACTAAAAGAAAAAAAGTGTGTGTGTGTGTGTGTGTGTGTGTGTGTGTGTTGAGGGGGGAGATGAAACAATATTGGCTGTGAGCTGATAACGGTTGAAGCTGAGGATGACATATGGGCTCATTATCGTATTCTCTCTACTTTTGTGCAGGTTTGACATTTTCCATAATAAAATGCTAGAAAGTACTTCAACCAATATACTCTTGCTCATGGCTTTTTGCACTCCTTTTGCACTGTTTCCTAAGGATGAGTCCCCAGGGGTGGGATTGCTAGGTCCAGGGCTGGAGACTTTGGCTCTGGAAATAGGCCATCAAGTCGCTCTTCCATGGGACCGTGCAGGTTTGCCCAGCTGTGAGCATGGGAAGGTGGGGTGGGCAAGCTCGCTGGGCAGTCATTTCAACTTTCCACTGTCACTAATTCGACAGGTATACAGTTATCATTATTTCATTCCCAGTCCCTTGGGTAAGGGGTGGGTGAAGCCTGGTGAGAACCAGTAACTGCTTTTACTCCTGAACCGCGTCCCTGGCCCCATACACCTTTACCTGAAGCATCTTTTGTTTTGTGACCTACAGGTGATGTTGACCTTCTACCCTTTTGATGCAAATGTCTCCTAATCTTTTTTACTTTCTGATGTCCCCAGAATTTCCCTGTTGACATTATTAATTCTATTATTTCCTTCTTTAATTTCTTTGACTGCAAGAGAGCTGTTAACTCCTGCGAATACCTGCCAAAACTTCAAGTGTGTTTACACTTGCTTTTCTACGATCGGATTATTTATAGTCACATCTTCGTCTCAGGTTTAATTGAGTCTTTGGTGTATGGATCCTTTCCCCCAAGTTTGATCTCCACCTGTCTCAGCATCATTTTGTCAATTATTTTTCCTTTCACCATCATTTAGTCTTGATTATTTCATGAATGATGAACAACTCCTGTAACTGATGGAAGTCTATTTCAGGGCTCTGAATTCTTTCCTCTAGCCTCATCTCAATTTGGGGGCCAGCACCACACCCTGTTTCGGTCACTGCTACATTAGTACATCCTGACTCCTGGCAATCCTGGGAGTCCCTACCCTGTCAGATTCAGAACTGCTCCTGCACCTCCCCACGGTCCTCAGCGCCCTGCCCTGCAATCAGGGACTCTGGTCGAATCCCATTTCTGCCACCAGCAGTGTGCTTGGAGCAGTCCCATAGGCTCTCTGAGCCCCACCTGGAAAGAGAGGCAATGTATGACTTGTCACCCACACTAAATGCTTGGTACTTCATAGATACTCAGCACATGCTTGCACTTTGGGGTTTGAAAGCAGCCCCTGGGGGTAACTGAGCCTGCAAATTGGATGGGCCTAGAAGGAGTCAAGGGCATCTCCTCTGTCCCTCTTGGCAATGCTGGGAACACCCTAGTGAGGGGGTCCCTGCCAGCCCATAGAGCTGGGGTATGGATACCAGCTCAGGTGTAGGGCACTGTCCCATATTGTCCCTCCCACCTGGGCATTGTCCCTCCCACCTGAGGGAGCCATAGCTGCTGATGACCCTGTTTCTATGGTTACCACCTCAGAATGTGTCAGAGGCTGAGGAGCACCCAGGTATATTGACACAGAGGGGACAGGAAGTGTGACTGGCCACAGGGCGGGGATGACTGGGCTGTATGTCCCTCTTGGACAGCAGAGGTGGGCCACAAGCCCCAGGTGGGGGATGTCACTAAGCTGAGCCAAGCAGGGCCATGGAGTGTGTTGGTCCTGTTCTCTGAGGAGCAGACAGAGATGAAATAAGATGTGCAAGAGACTTGTGGGGAAGTGTCTGTGGAGGATGAGGAGAAGAGGGGAGGAGCATGAATTGGCAGGGAAGAGCTTTAGGATGGGGGTGGGGGTATCTGGGGCCGGCACCCATGAAAAGAGAGGGGGAAGGAGGGAGGACGGGGGAGGGAGAGCCACAAACTGCAGGGCAGCTTAGAGAGAGCCTGGTCACCCTGGATGGACACCCCCAGAGCTCAGACTGCCCTTGTGGGAAGCCAGGCTGGGCAGGAGCGGTGCCTCCAGGACTTGTTGGCCTGGGTCCTTGCCCTCTGCGGAAGGTGTGCTGGATCCTTGAAGCCCAGGAGCTAGCAGCTGTCAGCCAAACACTTTCCTGCCTGGAAGCTCTCTCCAGAAGAGAGCAGAAGCTGTTCCTTTGGAGCCATCCCCCACTAACTGTGTGGACTTCGGGAGTCACCGCCCCACCCCTTGAGTGCTGCCATGGCAGGGTGCGAGGAGAGGGGGCACCAGCGAGTTGTCCCATCCTGGCAGGGAAGCAGCATCATGCCAAGCCCAGGGAAGGCTGTCAGGCTCCCACCTCTCCGTGCCAAAGCCCCAGGGTCCAGGACTATTCAGAGAGATACTGGGGACCACACTGAAAGCTCCCAGGACCCCAGCGTGATGGAGGGCCCTGGGATAGTGCTGGAGAGGCTGGGGCATGAGGCCCTCTAGGGCTGTGCCAGTGGGGAGACAGGAACAGTGCAAGCAAGGGGGCAGAAGAAGGGCCACAGGACTCCTTGGAGGGACTTCTAGGGGTGGCACAGGTGAAGGAAGGGAGGGTCCTTGGAGGCCAGGGCTCAGAGCTGGACTGCAGATGGCAGGGAGAATTTGGAGAGGAGGAAGCAGAGGATCGTGAGGCAGGACACTGGAGAAAGGACCATGTGAGCAAGTGCATGTCCAGCACTCAGTGGGAGGATGGAGCCAGAGAGGGGAGCACAGGGCACTTAGGAGGTGGGAAGTCACTCAGGAATTCAGGGAGAGCCTTAAGGACACTGTACCTGCTGCTGCTGGCATTTGAAATGACAGAATCCCTTTCTCTGCAATCTGCCTCAGTGGCCTCTGACTCATCTGGGACTGTTCCCGGTCCACTTTGACCCAGCCATTCGGGTCTCTCCCTTCCCGAGGGCTCTGAGCCTTTGCACGTGCTGCCCCCCCGCCCAGAGCACTCTTCCCACGGGAGCCCCTGCTCATCCTTCACGTGTCAGCCTAGATGCTCCTTCCCTAAAGAGGCCTCTCTGCTCCCCGCTTCTCAGACACCCCACCCACAGGCACTCCTTATCACATCACCTGCTTGGCTGTCTTCATAACACCACAACCTCTAATTACCCTGATCGTGTTTCTGGTTTGCTTGTTTATCATCTGCCTCTCCCCACGGGTTTGTCAGCTCCTCGTGGGTGGGAGTTTTATCCGTCTGGTTCAAGACTGCCTCCCCAGAGCGAATCCATGGTGCCTTTAAACCCCCACACCGTGGGGCTGGGCTATTGGACCACTTGGTCTCCCGTGAGGAAGCAGAGAGTCACCACCCTGTGACATGGGGGTGAGGTGCTGTGATTTCAATGGCATGGTGGAAACCTCCAGGTAGACCCTTCCTAGCCAAGCAGCCCTGAGCAGGTCAGTTGCCCTCTCTGGGTTTCTCCCCAGTCATTTACGAAACACAGGACAGCAAGCGGGTCCCGTGAGGGTGGGCTGGACAACTGTGGTAGGAATACCCTGCACAGGGCTGGGCCACGGATGTCCCCAGCACCTCCCACTCCTTCAAGAGTGACTCTTCCCAGCCAGTGGCCAGCTGCCCCTCTGACGGAGCTGGAGGTCCCTGTGCCGGTGTGGGAGGAGGCCTGAGTGCAGCCGCTCCTCTGCGGGGTGGGCTGATGTGTGAGGGATTTATGGGACAATGCTTGAAATGAAAAGCAATTCAATCCAATCCCAGGGTGGCAAGAGGCTTCCTGGAGCCTCGCTAAGTGGGTCTGGAGCAGTGATCAGCGTTGCAAATCTATTAGCCTGCTCTCGGCATCTGGGGCCGCTGTGTGCATGAGTCACTGGGGTGGGGAGCCAGGAAGCTGGCGCGGCCAGCCGGCTGCTCATCAATTAAACTCCTCTCCGTTTAATTAAGACATAAAACATCACCCTGCATGTCTGCAAGAAGGGCTGGACACCCGGGGCCCCAGCAGCCGCCCCCTGCCTCCCTGTGTCAGACACCAGCCAGGCCACGAGGCAACCAGGAAGTCACACTATGCGTTTTCTTGCCCAGGACATAGCATCTCTGATGGAGGCTCCTGCCTGCACTCTTCCGGTGACATGCCGCTCACCGCATACTTCCCTCTGCTGACTCAGGTGGGCCAGGCGGGGTGGCCCAGGAGCGTGGCCTTCAGAGCCAGCTGCCTGGGCCTGGACTACTTGTCTGTGTACTCAGTTCTTACTCTCTCTGTGCCTCAGTTTCTCCACCTCTGTGTGGAAAGACAGGAATTGTATCTGCGGGTAGGGTTATTTCAGGGATTACATGAGTTAATGCTCACAGAACATTTGGGCCTAAGCCTAGAAAGCAGACATCCTCTCTGCACTCACAACTGGAAGGCCCTCCTGCCTCCTACCATGCCTGCAACCCCTGCGTTGACAGGGCATTGCAGCCAGCCTTCAGCCTCTAGAGCACGCATGACATGCTGGGTCCAGCTTATCCCCTGGCCTGGGAGGTCTGAGGACAGAGCCTAGACCGATTCACCTCCATGTCTGCTGTGCCCAGCACAAGACCTCACGCAGGTACAGGGACTATACGTTTCTTGGATGAATGAATAAATGAAGAATGATGAATGAATGATGTGAATTCTTCCCTCTTGGCCTTCTTTGGGCCCCAGAGAATAAGATAAAAAGGGATGCTGTGCAAGACAGTTGCCAGGCCTGGGATCAGGCAGATCCAGTTAGAATTCCAATTTGCAACCCTGAGCCTCAGTGCTCTCATCTGCAAAATGGGCACCACCCAGGCACCCTTGGCCCCGAGCTCAATATCCATTCTCCTCTTCTTTCTCCTCATTTTTGGGGAGAAAAGGCTATTAACTCAGCACAGCTAAAAACAAACAAACAAACAAACATACAAAACCCAAAAAGCAAAAAAACCTCTCTTTTCCAAGCTCCCTTGCAGTTGGGGGGTAGTCACAGGACTCCGACCAACCAATGAAATGCCATCTGTGTCTTCTGGGGGTTCTGGGAAGTCAAGCCTGGCACTGTGCCCAATTTCCCGCTCCTTGCCTCCAACTGGAATGTGATGTCCGAGGGAGCGGGTTTGGGAGCCAAAGCCAGAATGCTAAGTAATGATGGCATGGAGGAGAGATGGAGAGAATGAGCCTCCCATCTGCCCCAGAGAGCAAAAAACCCGAGCCCACACTGCTGCTTCTGGACATCTCACTGTATGGCAACAAGCCCCTGATGGCTTAAGTTTCTGAAGCTGGGGGTCTTCTGTTTCTTAGAGCCAAGTGCATTCCAAACAGATGAGGTGATGCCACCCCACAAGAAGCAGAGTCCCCACGCCAGTGCCTTGCACCAAGCAGGTGCTCGGTAAACACACCTGTCTGCTCACACCAGCCCAGCTCCCGAATCTATTGACCAGCCTGCCAAGGCTCCTCTCTTTCAGAACTGGCCATGGAATGTGCCCCCCGCCACAGCTGGCCCTTCAGGACCCGGCCAGAGCCTGGCAGTGGGAGGTGGCATGGGAGAAGCTCTAGGACAGGGAGACCATATCACTCTGTGGTCTCAGCAGGAGTCACTTGCAGCTCAACTGGAAGAAGCATGCTGACCCTCGAGCTGACCAAGGCAGGTGGCATGGCTTTGTCACGAGAAAATGAGAGGAACAAGCAGTCCAGGTAGGGGGACCCTAGGTGGGGAGGCCCAAGTCAGGGACCCCCCTTACCTGGCACCCGGGGTTGTGTGTGGTGGGAATGTGGGAAAATCAGGTTGGGGTGGGACCATCCTTGGTCAGGCTTTGGTCTATAAACCAGCGTCCCCCACACCTCTGTCATGGTGTGTCTGGTCATGGCATCGGACCTCCTGCGTGTTTATTGATTCCATAAGTTCTCTTTTTGATTTCGTTTGCTTTAAACACCCTAAATGAAAGTGTCTGTGGATCTTCACAAAAAACTCGAAAGCTGGTACCACCGTTGCTGAAGGTAAGCGTGAACCAAACACAGTAAATGCCTACAACAGCAGTCAAGTCCAGCCAGCTCTTCCACCCTGCCAAGGCCCTGGGCCGGATGCCTACTCTCTCTGTGTGTCAAAAAGGAGATTAAAGCGTGTTAGAGAGATGTTAAAGGCAGTTTAGAAGCAAACTGAGACTTTCTGAGGAAGGTAGTAAGTAGGATTGGGTGAGAATTAAGAGGATCTTTACATCTCCATGACGTGATGCCTGATTTAATGCCAGATAGATACAGGACTGACGGCAGAGCCTCTGAGGACTGCGAGGCCACTGCAGGGTTGTGAGCAAGAAGAAAATACAACCAGTGAGTGCGTTACTAGGGAAAGTATGGTCTGACTCATGGAGAGCAAATGGAGATGAGAGAGCCTTTAGAAGAGGAAGATGTGAGAGCCTTCAGCTGACCCATGGGAGACCAGCAGTGGGTGTCGGTGGGGGTGGGAGGGACACCTTCAAGGGATTTTCTCCATCTCCTTCTCCCATCTTGAGGGCCTGACTCTGCCTTGCCAGTCAGTATAGCCGAGGCTGCAAGAGTCGGTTCCAGCTTTGATTCTCCTTCTTCTTTGGTGGGAATTATCCTCAAATGGGAAGGGAGAGGCCTATACCTGGGTCACAGAAATGCAGACTGAGATGGGGAGAGAGCACCAGCCAGATCCCAGAATTTCCAATCCTTGAATCATGTCCTTGGAACAACGTCTCCCAGTACCAATGTTCTTCCAGTCTTTCCATGTGAGGGAAGCAAGCACACAGTCACCACCAGGATGGAGATGGACAAAAGATGCTTCTGTCTTTCAAGGGGTAGATTGGAGGGGCTAGAGCCCCATGAGCTGGAGGATATCCCCCCCCCCCCAATTCTAGCATAGATCATCCCACACACAGTTTAAGAACACTTAGAAGTCAAAGAGCAATCATCAGGAGTTCACAGGTTCACTAAGGATTGTGTCGATTGGAAACCAGTATCATTTGCCGCAAGTAGACAGTACCCATCAACTAAATACAGGAGAACAATGCCGCTCACTAGATATTGCTCTAGCTGCTCTCAATCTCCACCTACTGAACTTTTATGTGGCTTGAAAGGAGTTTTCTTTAAATGGTGAGAAGAAACATTTCAAGGCAATAGCTAATACAAGATTCTCATGGGCAATCAAGAGTAAAACAGAGCTCTCAGTTATGACCATTTATGTTTTAACTAATTTTTATTGAGGTATAATTGACATATAATATTATATTAGTTGTAGGTGTACAAGGTGATTCGATATTTATATATATTTCAAAATGATCACCATCCATCACCTTAAATAGTTACAAAAAATTTTTTTTCTTGTGATGAGAACTTTTCAAGTTTACTCCCTGAGCAACTTGCAAGTACGCAACATAGTATTATTAACTATCTCTACCTTGCTGAACATTACATCCCCATGAATTATTTATTTTATAACTGGAGGTTAGTACCTTTTGACATCCTTCACCCACTTCTCCCACAACACCCCCAGGCTCTATATGACCATTTTTATAAACGGTTATTTTGGGGTAAATTCTGGCTAATGCAGTAACATAAGAAACTGCAATGGGAGGTATTACTCTTGTAAACAAGCGGGCCAAGTTGTCATTAATTAATGTGTGTACAATTACATCTCCCTGAATAAATAAAAAGTTCATTACAGTTTAAGGGACTTCTGTAAGGTAGCTGAACAAAGGTTAAATATACACTTGTAAATAACCCCCCTATAAATATAAAAAGCCAGTTAAAAAACTGTGATAAGCATAGCCAGTTAAAAAATTGTGTCACCCAGAGCCTCCTTCATAGAAGAGCTGTTGCTCCATCTGCTGGGAGTGCAGTCAGCAGATAGCCTTCAGATGAAAGCCCCTCAGGGATGGCAGCAGAGGCAAAGAGCCATCCAATCAAGAACACATCCTATCCAAGGAGGCACACATCCAATCAATGAGGGAGGCAGGGACCAAAGTCACCAAGACAGTTCTGATGGGTTCACCATGCGGCCAACATCACAGCTTGCCCTCTCTCTGCCTCCTCTTTCTTCATTCCTCTCTCTTCCATGGTAGTGGTCCCAGAAGCCAGCTTCCTGGAAAATCCAACATGTAACAATGATGCTATGGAGAAATATCCCATTTCCAATAGCAACAGAAAGCATAAAATAGCAAAGAATTTCATAGAGACTTCCATAGAAAGGATTAAAAGAAGGCAGAGAGTCCTGGTTCAGGACAATGGACAACCAAAGGCTAGAGTTGCCTTTTCTTGTGCTATATCCATACTGATAATGAAAATATCCAACAATTTAGAAGAAAAAGGACCATCCCTCTTGCAAATAAACAGGAGAGTCCACGATGGCCCTGAAACTGTGAGGAATATTCCAAATGGAAAGAACTGCCACCCTAGGAGGGTAAGGAGTTTT
The DNA here is from genome assembly GCF_011764305.1 of Mustela putorius furo. Classification (NCBI taxonomy): domain Eukaryota; kingdom Metazoa; phylum Chordata; class Mammalia; order Carnivora; family Mustelidae; genus Mustela; species Mustela putorius. Next base: position 17,451,126 of record NW_025422002.1, on the reverse strand, counting down.
GGCCAGAACAGAGAAATGCAAGCAGGGGTCAGAAGCTCTTTGGGAGATTCTGATGCCATCCTTAACCCCCACTTGAAGAGGAGCTAAGAGACTAATCTTTAGGAATTTCTAAAAGCTGTCATTAAAAAACACCCATCAAACACTATCAGTAATACCACTAGAGAGATAAGGACTACTACTTTATCTATAAAACAAAGGCAGAGGATATGGGGAAAAAGTAGAGATTGTGGAAATGGAGTATATAATATTTCATGTGAAAGACTAATAGATGGGTCATACTGCAGAACAATGCAGCACAATGGAATGAAATAGATGGAAAGTTTGAAAGAACAGTTAGAAGACATTGAATCTAGAAGTTTTAATATCTAGCTAGTAGGGACTCCTGAATGGAAGGAAAGAAAGACTATACAGGAAGCAATATTAAAAAAAAAAAAAGGTGGAGAACCTGTTGAACCAAAGAGATAAATTTATCTTTGAACTGAAAACACACCAGTGTAAAAAAGAGCAGATCACTGCAAAACAAAGAACTAGACACATAATGGTAAAATTTCATTACACCAAGGATTAACAACTCAACCCTGACAGTTATCAGTAAAATACATGGACTATCTACAGAGAATGAGAGTCAAATGAAATCAGCAAAAGCGAAGGGAAGAAGTTAAAGAATGGCGTCCTTCAAGTGCTAAGACACAGTAACTCTTCACCTAGCTTTCTATATCTAGTCACACCATCAGCAAAGGCTGATAATGAGGTGAATGTGCTTTTGTATATAAAAGTATTCTAAGATGTTTGCCACACTCACAGATCTCACTGAAAAAATTAATAAAGCAGGTACTGGAGTAATGACAAAAAATCCAGGAGGAAGCTGTGAAAGACAAGAAGCAGAGGTGAGCAGAGACATATGTTAAAGGTATTTGGTTTACAGAAATACTGATTGAAAATAGTTTGGGATATATGAAAAGAGCAGAGAGGGGTAAAACAATGCCAAGAAAATAGTCTGTTGAGGAAGAATTATGGTTTTGAGTCACAAATTAAGGGTAGCAAATGTGAATGGATTAAACATGTCTATTAAAAGATAAAGGCTGACAGATAAACGTAACACACAAGAAGGGAGGTATAATAGTAGTATAGGACAAAAAATGTAAGGCAAAACCATTTTAAAGTCACAAAGATAACGGATCAGTCATGTTCTGGAAGGAAACACTTGAAGGGTTAACAGAAGAGTGACTAGTGCAATTAAAGTTTATTTGCAAAGGTATTTGTGGGCTAAAGGAACCAGCAAGAGATGATGAGACACCCAAGGACTAGCCTAGGTCTCCAGAGGATGGGGAGAGGGTGATGTTCTCAGGACCCAGGGAAGTTGTGGCTGTAAGAGGGTGCATTGGCTTCAGTCTTTGATAAAAATTGCAGCTTTGGCCATCCCACACCCCTTCAGGGTGGTAGGTGAACCTGGAACTTGAACTCACTCCCTTCCCATTTACTGGTCTCTTGGAAGCCAGAGAGGGCAGGGGTCAGAAGCTGCAGTCCATCCAAGGCCAGCCTCTGGGGTACAAAGCAGGACAGAAAAGGGGGCTTTTGGGTGAAAGTAGAAAATCATCAACGAGATGTACATTTCATACATGAAAGGAACAGCCACTGAAGAAAATCATGAGCACAGCTCTTAGCATATGCAATAACAAACTTGAAAATCTATAAAGCAAAACTAATAGAACTATGAGGAGAAGTGGGAAAATCCACATGGCTCTCTCATAAACGTTCACACTGAGATAGTGAGAACGTCAGAAATCTTCATGATATGATCAAATAGTATCAATGAAAAAAATAAAGCAAGATGTTACTAACTAGATGAAAGTTTCTAGTGATAACACTGGAGCTGATGAGAAGGAGTAAAAGAAAGGATTTTGAAAGACTAGTATATTTTGGGAGAAAGAGTAGAGATGTCAGTTAACACCAGAATTTCAATAATATGTATTTATTGTGTTAATTTAAAGATAATGACTAGAAGAACAGAAATAAAAGGTATGACTTTCAAGGCAGTAGAAAGGAAAAACGGAACAAAAGACAAAAGAGTGAGGAATGTGAGGATGGGAAAAATGTGAGGATGGGTAAAAGTAATAAGCAGAAAAATTAAACTAGGATGAATAAACGCAAATAGATTATATTAATCTATTAAAAGATAGGGCCTCTCAAACTGGATTAAAACACAAAATCGAGCTATGCTTCATTTACAAAAGATGTACCCAAAACGGGATAAAGAAAAATGGGAAAAAGACAACCATACAAAACATACAATAGACAAATGTCGACAAAAAAAAAAGTGTAACCAAGTTATGTGGGAAGATATAATTGAGGGTGAAAGTGTTAACAAGAATGAGGAAGTGTACTTAATTTTGATGAAAGACACATTCCACCAAGAAAAAAAAAATCACCTCTATTGGCCTAAATAAAAAAGAAGCTTCAAAATATTTAAATAAAACTGTAAATATGGGGGATTTGACAACACACCCTTCTCAGGAAGTGACAGATTAAGTAAAAAACAAGAGAGAAAGGATGAAAGCTTCCATTTTTCAAGACAGAAGGTATTAGCACACACGCAAGCCCTGCAGACCAGTGGTGAGCCCAGGGAGGTCAGAGCCAAAGGCTGTAATCCCAGCTCTGAGATGAGACAGTAACCCTGGAACCAGCTCAAATGCACATGTAGGGCTAGGGAGATGGGAGATGGACTCCTGACTCTGCTGGCCTCATGTGTCTCCCCAACATGGAGGCTGTCTTGTGGACCTCTGAGGGTGGGACTAGGGCAAGAAGTGACTGTCTCTGCCCTTTGCGCCTTTCGGCTTTCTCACAGTGCAAGCAACGCTTTACTTTTGGGCTTTAGGGACATGAGAGAGGTCTGAAAATATCTATTTTAGGAATTAGCCTCACAAGAGTGGCAGTCCATGTGTTCTAACAAATAATAAGGTTATTTCCTTGATCCCTCTGGTTTAGTCCTGCTGGGAGGGGTAATTGTCATGGCAGCAGCTACTTCCCAGGGGTAGTGGGCATGAAATAGGGTCCTAGGTCAGGGCAAAGCCCCTTCCCAGGCCCAGGGTCAGTGGGTGTGGCTAGCAATTTTACATTCCTAAATTTGAAGAATTTTTAGGGGAGTGGCCCCCAAATTGTATAAACTTCAGGCCCGAGACATAGCCTGCTGAGCGCATCACCCCCTTCTTAAAACTCTGCAGTGACTGCTCCTTGCAGAACAGCGATCAGCCAGAGGGTCTGAGAAGTCAGCATCCTGTTGGTCTAACTCCACACATCTAGCTTCTGGCTCCACTCATACTGGTCCTGTGGGCTCCTGGAAGAGGTCTTCTGGGGTGTCTGGGTAGCTCAGTTAAGCATCCAACTCTTGGTTTCTGCTCAGGTCTTGACCTTGGGGTTGTGAGATGGAGCCCTGCAGTGGGGTCTCCCTGATATTCTCTCCCTCTACCTCCCGCTCCCCCCATCCCAACTCATATTCTCTCTCTCTCTCAAATAAGTAAATCTTAAAAAAAAAAAAAAAAAAAGAAAGGTCTGCTCCTCTCCTGGGGAGTTGGTAAATGGGCCTCCCTCTGTCCATAAGGCCCTCACTGCTTGACCCCTTCTCCTAGTAAGGTTGATTCCTACTCCTTCACACCCAGCTCAAAGCCCCCTGGTTGATCATCTTTCCCTGACCTCTGGTAACTAGATCAGTTACATATCCTGGACTCTTTCCTTGCCAGGATCCAACATAATTCTGTCTGTACCTCTGTTTCTGGAATAAATAGATTATTGGATGAACAGCCAGCTTCTTGGCTGTGAATAAGTTAGGGGAGGTACACCATTTGATAGTGGACTCTGAAACTATATTCTCCTTTACATCACACCTGAAAGCACCTTCCCCCAAACATACCTGTCTCATTTCTGCCTGGTATGTCTGGGCCCCTCTATCCCTAGGTGAGGGCAACAAGTAGGGCAGAGGCCAGCGCTACTTGGAGCTCACAATGCCCCGGTGGTTGCCACCTCTCTGTCCTGGAATGTTCGAGGCCAATCCTTCCAAACACAGAGCTAAAAAAGAACATCCTAGGATATCAGACATCAGACCCCATCTTGTCTGATGGTGTCAGATGTGAGATCCTGTTTGGATGGAATGGGGGTAATTTACTCTGGACAGAGGGCCACTCTCCCACAGCCCTGATTCCCAGCTGTCTCCTCTTTGCTCAACAGTTCCCTCTCCACATGCCCCTTGCAAGACTGCCTTCTCCTTCCTTCCCCTCTTGGCTACCTGCTCAGCCGTCCCCTTGCATCTGCTCCCACCCAGGCAGCTACCAGGACCACCAAGACTCCTGCCCTGGAGACCCCATCCTCTAAATGGTCTGCAATGTCCTCAGAGACCCTTGTGTAGATAAGTCTGGTATCCTGGCTTCTTGCCTCCCCACCTCCTACCCTGGTCTATGAATTTGAGGGTTGGGGTGTTTCACCAAGTTTTCTCCACGCTCCCCTTTATACCTTAACAATGCACTGAAAATCATTTATCTCCCCAGCTTGTGAATCAACAGGTGGGTTCAAACTTTTATGACTTACCAAATTAATTGGTTAAAGCCAATCTTCCTTTTTTTTTTTAACTTCTATTTTCTTTGTTAGTGAGCAAAACATCTTTCCAGATCTTAGCTGGTCTCTCAGCCCTCAAAGATACCCCACAGACATGCAGCAGCCCCAGCCCCCATGGTAACCCTCCAGTCTGCCGGGGAATTCAACATGTAACCAGCTTTGTCATGGGGATGCTTCCCAAGTCACTGACCCCACATTAGGTGCCCACTGCATGCCCGCCCAGCCCCTTGAACACACATGTAGGTGCCCTTTGGCTGTCTTCTCTCAATGGGGTATCTCTCTCCAGCTGCCACAGCACCTTCAATCTGGCCTTGAGACTTCTCTAGTTTTGATTCCCAAATGGGAATCCAGCATCTGGCCCCCTGGCCTCTGGTGTATTTCCTTACCCCATGGGACCCTTCCTCCCCAGTGCTTCAGTCCCTCCAGCTCTGAGCCACTACATCCAGGCTGCTTCTCAAAATCTAATGGCAGCTCGAGATTCCTTGTAAAAACAAGTATAAAACAAAGATGGAACCTAAAGTGTTGTGGGTGCATTTCTGGGTTCTGAAGTTTAAATTAAGCTGAAGGAACTCATTTCCATTTTCAAGGTCTTAAGGAGGATGGACAGCCAGACTGAAAGGGGGTTTTAAGGCAGGGTTCGTAGGCCCTTCTTAAGAAGGACACAGAGGGCAGAAGTTCTCAGGAACGGTTCCCTCAAATCCATAGGAAGAAAGGATGAAGGGAAGAAGACAGCTCTCAGAAGTAAAAGCATTGGTGAGGGGTCATGCTGGGGATGGCTCCAGGACCTGATTCTCCCCCAGGAGAAGACTATTGTGCTGCCAGGACCTCAAGTCACTTTTGGTGGGTGGATCATCCTTAGTTTTGGACCATCCCCAACCTTCATGCTGAGCTTTGGGCTGTCTCCATTCACCTCTCATTTTTGGGAAGGTGATTCCTCCATTGGGATTGAGTTTATCCTCCAGCTCCTCATAATTTTCTTCCAGGTTTGATTCTCCTGGTGAGTCTTTCTCCAGTCTTTCTCCATTCTCTAGAGATGACTCCAGTGTGGCATACTATTTCTGAACAGACCCCAGGCTCATTGAGAATTTTTCACTTCTAAATGAGGGCCACAAGGTTTTAAAAAAATTGCATTTCCTTTCATGGATGCCCTCATCTGAATGAACATGGACCATGATGGCCAAAAGCTACAGGTGGGAGCACAACCACTCCCTACTCCTAGGTGTCAGGTCTGGAGCAGCCTGACCAGTACTTCCCACTGCTTCCCAGTAATCGGTGTGGAGCCAGTTCTGCAAGGCTCTCCCAGGAGCCATGGCTCCCCTGGGCACTACCAGGATGGAGAGGCTGTCAGTGCTCTGCCTGAAACCCAACCCATACATGGCAACCAGGACAGGACCTTCCGTGGGGTTGGTCATGGAGGAGAACTCAAACATTCACAATGATTCTCTCTCTTCTCTCTCCTTTTAACATTTTTACCATAAAAAAACTTTCAACAGGGGCTGCTGGGTGGCTTTGTTGGTTAAGCATCTAACTTTTGGTTTTGTATCAGGTCATGATACAAAATAGGCTCATGGAATTGAGTCCTGCATCGGGCTCTGCACTGGGCTCTGCTTAAGATTCTCTCTCTCCCCCTCCCTTTGCCTCTCCCCCCTGCTCACATGGGCTCTCTCTCTTAAAAACAGAACAAGACAAAACAAAACCTTTAAACATGAGAATAAGTAGAAAGAACATCCATGCTTCATTGTCTGAATTCAATAAACATTGACGTTTTTCTATATTTGCCTTCCCTTTTTCTCTCTCTGTCCCTCTTTCCACATACACAATGCTAAACTACTGAAAAATACATCAGAAATATTAAGATACACCAGGAGGTATCTCCAACCAATCAGGATGCTCTCTCACGTTTGCACATACCATTCTCTTACCTGGAACAGTGATCAGTTCCACGATAGCATCAATACTTACTTTACTCCATATTCAAATTTGCATAAATGTTCTCAGAACATATTTTATAGACTAAAAAAAAAAATCCTAGAATCAATCAGTAATGATGCATTGCAGTTGATCATTGATCTTTGGACTTTTTTCTCCTCTTTTAATTTAGATCAATCTAAATATATTCCCTTTTTTACTTTCTTCTACAAAATGGCATATATACAGTAAAGTACATTAATGTTAAGTGTACAGCTCAATTAATATGTTTTATTGAAATATATTTTATATGCCATATAATTCACCTTTTTAGACTATACTACTCAATGGTTTTTATTATATTTAAAGCTTGTGCTTATGGATCACCACTACCTAATTTTCTAACATTTTCATCACTGCAAAAAAGAAACTGCATACCCATTAGCTGTGCCTCTCCTTTCTCACTTCCCCTCAGCCCCTGGAAACCACTAATTTAATTTGTCTCTACATGGATTTGTCTGCCCTGGACATTTCATATAAATGCATGGCTTCTTTCACTTAGGATAATATTTTCAAGATTTGTCCATGTTGTAGCAGGTAGAGTTCATTCCTTTTTGTGGTTACACAATATTTTATTGTATGGATGTATTTTATTTATCCACTCATGACTGGTAGACATTTAGGTTGTTTCACTTTTTGGCTACTATGAATAATGCTGCAATGAACATTCATGTATAAGCTTTTGTGTGGACAGATGTTTTTGTTTCTCTTGGGTATAAACCTAGGAGAGGAATTAGTGGGTCATATGCTAACTCTGCAATTAACTCAGTGAGGAAGTGGGGAACTGTCTTCCACAGCAGCTGCACCATTCTACATTCCTACCAGCAATGTGTGGGGGTCCCACTTTCTCCACATCCTTAGCAGCACTAGTTAGTGTCTTTTTATTATAGCCATCCTCAGTGGCTATGACATGCTTGAGGTTGATTTACTTTTCCCTAAGGACCAATGATATTGAACATCTTTTTAGAAGGTGATTGGCCACTTTTATATCTTTTTTGGAGGGATGTCTAATCAAATCCTTTGCCCATTATTAAATTGGTTTTTTTTTTTTTTTTGCTTTTTCTTGTTGAGCTGTAGTTTTCAATGAATCTATTCTAGATAAATGTCCCTCATCAGATATATGATATATAAATATATTGTTTCATTCTGTGGATTATTTCATTTTCTTGATGGTGTCCTTTGAAGCGTAAAAAAATTAGTTTTGATGAAGTCCAATCTATCTTTTACTGCTTGCTTGTGTGTTATATGTCTTATCCCAGAAATCATTGCTTAAGTCCAAAGTCATCCAGATTTACACTTATATGTTCTTCTAACAGTTTTATAGTTTCAGCTCTTACATACAGGTAAAATTTTTCTTCTGAGCACTGCCTTTGCTGCAACCCATTTTATTTTCATTCATCTTAAAGTATTTTCTGATTTCCTTTGTAATTTCTTCTTTGACCCACTGGTTTTTTAGAAGTGTGTTGTTTAGTGTGGAGATTCCTCAAGAAATTCAAAATAGAACTTCCGTATGACCCTGCAATTGCACTCCTGGGTATTAACCCCAAAGATACAGATATTGTGAAAAGAAGGGCCATCTGTACCCCAATGTTTATAGCAGCAATGGCCACAGTTGCCAAACTGTGGAAAGAACCAAGATGCCCTTCAACGGATGAATGGATAAGGGAAATGTGGTCCATATACACTATGGAGTATTATGCCTCCATCAGAAAGGGTGAATACCCAACTTTTGTAGCAACATGGACGGAACTGGAAGAGATTATGCTGAGTGAAATAAGTCAAGCAGAGAGAGTCAATTATCATATGGTTTCACTTATTTGTGGAGCACAACAAATAGCATGGAGGACATGGGGAGTTAGAGAGGAGAAGGGAGTTGGGGGAAATTGGAAGGGGAGGTGAACCATGAGAGACTATTGGCTCTGAAAAACAATTTGAGGGGTTTGAAGTGGCGGGGGGGGGGTGGTGGAAGGTTGGGGTACCAGATGGTGGGTGTTATAGAGGGCACAGATTGCATGGAGCACTGGGTGTGGTGAAAAATAATGAATACTGTTATGCTGAAAATAAATTTAAAAAAAAAAAGGAAAAAAAAAGAAGTGTGTTGTTTAATATCCATAGATTTGTGAATTTTCCAAATTTCCTTCTGCTGTTGATTTCCACTTCTAGTCCAGTGTGGTTGAAAAACATTCATTGTATGATTTCAATCATTTTAAATTTATTGAGATTTGTTTTATGCTGTAACAACTGATTGATCTTGGAGAATGTTCCATGTGCACTTGAGAAGAAAGTGTGCTCTACTACTCTCCTGTAAAGTGTTCTATAGATTTCTGTCAAATCTAGTTGATTTTGAGTTTTGCTTACATCTTCTGTTCTCTTATTGATCTTCTGTCTAGTTATTCTATTATTAAAAGTGAGATATCAAAGCCTCCTATTATTGTTGAATTGTCTATTTCTCCCTTTAATATCATCAGTTTTTTTCTTCATGTATTTTGGGACTCTTGTTATGGGCATATCTATTTATAATTGTTATATCATCTTGATGGATTGAGTCTTTTATCATTATAATATGCCCTTCTTTGTCTCTAGTAACAATTTATGTCAAAGTGCTTTTGTCTGATATTAGTATAGCTGTTCCAACTATCTTTTGGTTACTGTTTGTTTGGTATATATTTTTCCATCCATTTACTTTCAAGCTATTTGTGTCTCTGAATCTAAAGTGTATCTCTTGTACACAGAATATTGTTGGATTATGTTTTTAAATTTTAAAAATCGATTCTGCCAACCTTCCCCTTTTAATTGAAATTATTAGTCCATTTATATTTATTGTAATCCATAATGTGGTAGGATTTATGTCTGCTATTTTGCTCTATGTCATATGTTCATTTGTTCTTCTAGTCCTCCCTTATTGCCTTCCTTTGTGTTAAATATGTATCCTCCACTGTACCATTTTAATTTCCTTGTCATTTTTTTGGAGTGATTTTCTTAGTGGTTACCCAGGAGTTACACTTAACACCTTTAATTATAATAATCTAGTTTGGATTAATATGAACTTCATTTCAACAGTATGTAAAACTTTGCTTCTATAAACTCTATTCCCTCCCCCTCCTTTATCGTATTGTTGTACCCATTATATATTTATATGTGTGCCCATCAATAGAGATTTATAAGCATTGGATTCGGTGTTGTTCTTCAAAATGGATAAGAGAAAGAGCAAGCTACAAACAAAAATTATATTTGTACTATCTTTTGTATTTACCTATGTAGTTACATATCCTGGTGCTATTTATTTATTTGTTGCCTATCTAGTTCGAGTTACTATCTAGTGTCCTTTCATTCCAGCCTGAAGGACTCTCTTTAGTATTTCTTGTAGGGCAGGTCTTCTAGCAATGAATTATTTGTTTTGTTTATTGAAGGATAGTTTTGTTGGACATAGAATTCTTGATTGATAGTCCTTTTTCTCATCCCAGAACTTTGAATATCTCATGTTATTGTTTTCATGGTTTCTGTTAATCTAATTGAGGATCTCTTGTACATAGTGAGTTACTTTTCTTTTGCCACTTTCAAGATTTTTTTCTCTTTGGTTTTGACTTTTAATAGCTTGATTATAATTTATCTAAGTGTGGATCTCTGAATTTATTAAACTTGGGCTTCATTGAACTTTTTGGATATGGAGTTGTTTTTCATCAGATTTGTTAAGTTTTCAACCATTATTCACATATTTTTTTTCTATTCCTTTTCCACTCTCCTCTCTCTCTGGGACTCCTATATCAATGAATTTTATATATTTAGATACACATGTAACCACAGCTCAGGTGGTTATTGTCCCCAGCCTTTGGAAGTCTCCCATGTGCCCCTTCCTATCAAAATCCCCATAGTCATCTGAGAGTAACTTCTATCCTAACTTCTATCACTGTAAGATATTTTATATAATAATTTTATATAACTGAAATGATATAGAATGAACTTCTTTATGTCTGGTTTTATTTATGCATTTTACTATTGACAGATATTTGAGGGTTTTTTCCAATTTTATCTTTTGTGGATAAATATTCTTAAACTATAAACATAATGATAAACTAATCTTAAACTATAAACATAAGCTATAAACATTCTTGTACATATCTTTTGTGGACTCATGCAGTTATCTTTTCCCCCTGATATATAGACCTAGAAGCATGATTTCTGGATTATAGAGTACTGGCAATAAGTGTTCCAAAGTATTATTTCAATTTAAAGTCTCACCATCAATTTTTGAGGTTCCAGTTCCTCCACACACCTAATGACACCAAATAATGTCAGTCTTTTTGATGTTAGCCATTTCAGCAGGTGTATAGTGCTATCTTATTTAAGTTGCATTTCCCTGATGACTAATGATATTGACCATATGTTCATGTGCCTAATGGTCAGTTGGATATTCTTTTTATCAAGTCAAACCCATTTCTAAATTAAGCTGTATGTCTTTTTCCTATTGATTTGTAGAAATTCTTTTTTTTTAAAGATTTTGTTTATTTGACAGACAGAAATCACAAGTAGGCAGAGAAGCAGGCAGAGACAGAGGTAAGGAAACCAAGAAGGGATGGTAAAATGCCCAGGGACTATGGACAGTGGGGAGTCTTTGCCATTTCTGGGTCTTCAATGGGCAGGGAATGGGATAACTGGGCATGTACACTTAGAATATTCGCATTCAGACCGGTCAAAGGCAGGACTGACCCCTGCTCAACACACAGGACAGGGAAGGGGCAATGGCATGAAGACCCACAGGGAGCAGGGCTCTGAGGGAGGGCTGCCTGACATGTGCTGTGGCATTTTGTGCAGGATATAAAAGGTTTTGACAGGACATGTAAAAACTTTACCTTTATATGTTTTTGTATACCTATGATGTTTCAACTAGAAGCACAGAAATTGGAGCAGTTCTATCCCATTACTTGCTGATCACTTCTCTAGGTGTAAGGACCTATTTAGCCAGAGCGACTCCATCTTGGTTAAAAGCCATTTTGTTGTTTGTGCAGTAAACTTAAACTGACCCTGCCCACCTTCCCCCCCGCCAGAGAAACTTACTTAGAAGCAAGTCTGGGAAACCAGTAAAATATGGTCAGCCAGTTCCTAAGAACAGAGCCCAGAATACAAAGCCAGGTCGGCCATTTCCTGATAACAGAGCCCAGAATACAAGGATGAGTCAGGCCGGGTGGAGACATCCAATCAGTAAAAAGCACACATATTTTATCCCAAACCACCAAAGAATGTAAACCTTGCCTTATGGGTGCCAAACTTGAGCACCAATTCTGACCAGAGTAATAGGCTAGTTCAAACAGCTACTAAAAGTGGGTAAATTGTAATTCAATTGGCCACCTGCGTGTGGCCTAACATGACTATGCAATGTTACAATCTCATTGGCCACCTATGTGTGCCCAGGCTTTTGCTCTATAAAAGTTAGTCTGTGAGGCTGGGAGGGGTCGCCCTCTTCAGAGGCGGGCTTGACCAGTCAGTCAGCCAATTCTTAAGCCTGTAAGCTGGGGGTGGTCGCTCTCTTTGGAGACAGCCCTGGCCAGTCAGTCTGACTTCTAATATTTGTCATAAAATAAAGCTCTGCATAACTTTAACTTTGTTTCAGTCTTGTTTCATATAATAACGGACCTAACACTAGGAAGAGGGCATTTTCACACTCTGGTAACACCCTGCCCCTAAATCAGTTTAGCTCTGCCTTCTGCTTCTGAGATAAGCAAATGACCCAATCAACCCACCCTTGAATGCATTCACACTCCTATGATTGAATCACATGGAGGGAGTCCATCTGATAGGAACTCCTGAAACCCAGTCCCACCCCCAATGGCACATGTTTCTATAAAAGAGCAGAAGAGTGGGAAGGAGCTGGAGTGCTCAGGAATGGCCTCCTACTCTAAGCTGGGGCAGGGCAACCATACATCTGTGGAACATAGAGAGCCTGACCTGGGTGGGACCTGGGTCCTGGGTCCTGGGTCCTGGGTCCTGGGACCTGGGACCTGGGACCTGGGACCTGGGGCCACAGTGCTGCTGCAGAATCTAAGGCCTCTTCAGAGACCATTTTAGCCACTGAATCAGGGTTCCAGGGACTTCACTGGAAGGAAATATTCTAGGAAAATCAAGTAACTATGTTGTGATGAAGAACAAATTAGTCTGATGGTACCCGGTGCAGGAGGGTCAATCTTTCCTGGGGTCTGGGCCTCTTCGGAGAAAGGGGTTGGGTCCCAGATGGGTGTGATTCCCTAAAGAGTCTTCTCTGGAGACCAGGATCCTAAGAACCTTGCTCTCATGACCACCCCGGAGGCCCAGGTCAGGTTAATCTGAAATCCCACTTGAGGCATGCCCAGTGTCTGGATGAGAGAAGGGGAATTTGCAAGTCAGGATTTTGTTTTGATGGTTATCACTATATTGAACCCCAAAGAGTAGTGTGTGCTCTTTTAACAACAAAACAGCAGGAGCTTTTCTCCATAGCCTTTAAAATGCCATCTCTAGGCTTCATTTACTCTTTTTTTTTTTTAAGATTTTGTTTATTTATTTGACACAGAGAGAGAGGGAGAGCACACACGCATGTGCACAAGCAGGGGGAGGAGCAGGCAGAGGGAGAAGCAGGCTCCCCGCTCAGCAGGGAGCCCGATGCAGGACTCGATCCCAGGACCCTAGGATCATGACCTGAACCAAAGGCAGAAGCTTAACCGAATGAGCCACCCAGGCATCCCACAAGACTTTATTCTTTATCAAATTGGTCGTAAAAGTAAAAGTTCCACTCTTTTCAAAATTTGACTTTTCAAACATCTAAACAGCTGGTGAAGGATAAATGACAAGCAGTAACTTATTCTGTGACTTGCTTGTAGATGCCCTTGGCCCGTTTTTATTGATGGGTTCCTATTTTCTCACTATTGACTAATAGGCACTTTGTTAGACAGATTATTGGCCCTTGTCCACCATATGTTGGAAATAATCCCACTCATTTTGTGGTTTGCCTTTTGATCTTGAACATGCCAATTTCAGACTTTTATTTTTTAACTAGATATTTAATTTTTAAATTTAAATATTTCCTGGTTTTAGTATCATGCAAAATGGCCTCCTCCATCATAGTCAGTTTTTGAGAACACTCCTTGGAATTTTTGAGCATGAATTCCATAGAGGGTGCTCTGAACCTGCAATGGGGTGCCCATGTCACAGCCCACAAGTTCATGGATACAAAGTGGTACGGTTTCCTGGAACCGAACCTGTTTTCCTTCTAGAGCCCTCCTTTGGACCATTGTGGAAAAGGGGCTCCTCCTCAGTGCAGGCTAGCCTGTCACTTGGGTCTTTCCAGCATATTCTGGGCTTCCTCAGACCCCTTTTCTGGGAGGGTCTCCTGCATCTCAGGCCTGGAGTGGGTGTGGCTTTGTATATAGATGCTGGGAGCGCGGGTCTGCGCGTCCCTATCTGGTGTTTGTCTCGGCCCCTCTCCCTCTGGTCCCTGCTGGTATTGAGGACACACCAACCTCCCCTCTTGTCTCTGGCTGTTACTCTGCCTCCTTTTTATCCCTAAAGAGGTCCCTCTGTGGGGCTGCTACCCTTTCCTCAGCCCCAGGCCCCCCTAACCCCAGCCCATTCTTGGTCAGGAGGGGGTGAGCTGCTTCTTCAGCCACACATTTTCTTTTAAAGATTTTATTTATTTATTTGAAAGAGAGCACAAGCCGGGGGAGCGGCAGCCAGAGCAAGAAGGAGAAGCAGACTCTCCACTAAGCAGGGAGATAGATGCAGGGTTCCATCTGGGGACTCCGGGATCATGACCTGAGCCAAAGGCAGACGCTCAACTGTCTGAGCCACCCAGGTGCCCCAGCCACACATTTTAGGGCTGGTGAGACAAGCCCACCTCTGCCGTCCCCAGCAATTCCAGCTCCTAACATCAGGGCCACACCTGCTTCCCAGGCCCCACCAGGAAAGAGCACTGAACCTCGCTTCCCTCCAATCTGTCCTTCAGTCTGGGCATCAGGAAAAAGGAGGAAGGCAGCTCTCAGACCTCGTCTCCCCAATGAATCTTCCTTCTTCCCTGGTGGGGAAGAAAAGGAATAACCCTGATCACACGGGGCCCACCCAGACCAAACTCTGGTCTTTCTCCTGAAAGTGTCCCTGTCCCACTGAACTCGTTCTTGGTCTACCCTGTTGCTAGGCCACAACAGGAGCATCAGCCTGGAATCCTCCCACCCCTGCTCCCTTGGCCCCCTCCAGCCTCCAGTCTGTCATCCCGGCCTCCCCAACACATCTTGGACGGGCCTGCTTCTCTCCACCTGCCTTCCCTCTTCCAGCTCCAATACCACTGTCCCTCAGTCTGTGTCCCAGCTTGTCATCCTCCCTCGGGCCTGCCATTCCTGCCTGGGGTCCACTCTTTGTTCTAGAAAGGCTTCTGGAACATGAAGCTGGTCATACCGCCTCTCTAGACTCCCATTTCCTGCTATCCTGTGTACAGGAGGGTCTCGCCAGCATTCACAGGCCCTCACAATCTGCCTCCCTCTATGCCAGAGCCCTCACCTGCTCTGGGCTTTGCTCAACTGTCAGCTCCTTCCTTCCTGCTGAGAATACACAGGGAATAGGGGGGATCTGACTGGTTTCCTTCTTACGTGGGGTCTTGTGCAGCCAGCATGTGTTCATTGGGTGCGGCTCTTCTGCTATGTTTAAACCCACTTTTTACAGCTGCTCTGGCCCCTCAGGACCCCAGGAGCCCTGACCACACCAACATCTGCTCCTTGAGGTGCTGGGGGCTGGGTGTTCTCTCCTAGCCACCGGCCTCTTGACCATCTGTCCATTTCATACCACTTGGGACTACCCCAGTGACAACTGGGCACCATTTCTTACTTCAGGAACCTCCAAATTGTACGGAAATTCCTCGGGGGTTCGAGGGACCCTTATTATATGGAGAAAAAGCTGGGACAGCTAGTATGTCCTCTCCTGGGCCCTCTGGGTCCCTGGACCATCTCATTACTTCTTTTATACCAATTCCTCATTGTGTTGCATGTGGCTGCTGGTTATGCCATTCAGAACATTCCAGAACATCCCAGGAGAAAACTGGGAGTATGGCCTAATGTTTTGTACCCTTCGGAGGAAATTGTCTGGGGGAGACCCTGGTTGTGGAGAGGAAGTGTAGGGACAGGGAACAAGGATGGAATTCTTCAGGAACTTTCTAAGCAGACTTGGCTTTCTGTGTATTTCTGATTTTGTTGTTCCATTATGAATCAATGTGGGGACTGTGCATAAGGTCACTCAGTGCTGTCACAGCATTCCCTCTCTCCTCATCCTCCCCAAGATAGATATGGCTCTGTGACCACCTCACCTGGAACTCTTCCTCTCCTTCAGTCCCCTTCACATCCTTCTCCTTGCCCCATTTCTAACACTGTCCGCTCACCCCACAAACAACAAGTAGCCACCCGGAGGTGACGTGTGCAATCAACCCAGGAGGGAAATGCATGGCCGTCTGGCTTTGGAGAGCAGTTCTATCTAAGATGGGGGCGAGAGTGTCTATGGAAACAGCCAAGCACAGCATCCACCCCGCATCCCAGATCCCCAAGGAAGACCACATGATTCCAGCTGTCCCCACCCCCTGGGCACATGTGCACACAGTTTGTGCCTTCTATGCCTGTCTGGGAGCCCAGTCTGCAATTGGCCCAACCTTCTTGATGGTTATGGGGATCCCCTGTGCTGTCCACTCCTAGATGATGTATCCAGCCCCTTGGAGTTACACATGGGCGCTCTTAGGAAGTTCTGTCTGGATGGGGCTTCCCCCTCCAGCTGCCCCAGTGTTTCAGTCTGGCCTTGGAACTTCTCCAGCTTTGATCTAGCACTTGGACACCATTACCTCCAGTGTATTTCCTTACCCCATAGGAACCCCCCCACCCCCATACTGCTCAGAACCTCCAGCTTGGAGTGGGGATGTCTCTGGCCACTGTCCCCAGGTGGAATGGCAGATTCCCACAGGCTCCGCCTCCCTGGCTGTAGTGGGAGGGACTGTCCAGAGGGACTCCTCCCTTGGAGAGGTGCCAAGCCCTTCCATCAGAAGGGGCCTCCAGGTCCAACGTTTGTGTACCTGCACCTCCCTTCAGCCCAGAACCCTGCCCTCTGTCTCCTTCTCCCATTGCAGACCCTCAGCCTGATCCCTTCTGTCCCCGCTCCCCTCAGCTACCCTGCAGGGCCTGCCCTGCCTCTTCTATCTCCCAGGGGTTCTTGGGCACCACTCACTCTAACAGTTATGGACCTGTGGGACCCAGGGAGGGCTACGGTGCACTCTGACTGAGTGTTTGCACTGTTTATTTTAATGTACATCTGTCCTCCTGTAACGGATAGCGGTAAAACAGACATTCATATAATTATTGAATAGTGACTGTGTTTTTAAAATTTAAATAAATGTTAGTGTGCTAGCATTTGTATCTTTCTTATTTTTCATCTATTAGTATATTTTAAGATCTAGCCTTACCTGTGTATGTATACAGTACAGTTCATTTATGTTTTCAAATTTATTATTGTAAGGTTTTCAATACTAATACTTCCTGTCATTTGTATTATCTGCTGTATTCCACTTTTCTTTCCTAATATTGTGTATATTAAAGGATAGATGAAAAGAAAATCTTGCTGTGGGTTTGTTTTATTAGAACCCACTGTTGACCTGATTCTCTTCTCATGTCATCTGAAGTGTCTCTTGGCATCTTTATTGTGAGCTTCTTGTTTTTGTGACTTCTTAAAGATGACACTCAGTCAATTCATTTTTCCCTTACATTCTTTTCTAATATGAATTTTTAATGCTATAAATTTCCTTTTAAATAAACCACTTTAAGTGCACCTTGCAGTAGTGATATGTGATATGTTTATTTGTGGATCTTTTTAAACAATCACCATTAAGTGGTCTTGTTGTTCCAGACAAACCAGAATCCTCTCTGTGGTTTTAAATGTCTCCCGTAGATCTCTAGAATACCCCAATCAGGATTCCATTTGCTGGAGCTGTTACCATAGACTACTAATAAAGTGAAAGCAATGTTTATTATGTAATATAGCTAGCACGTTAACATCGAAGTTGTTCACATCTACCATGCACACACCAAGAGCATGTGTGCTACCACCCCGTGCTACAGTTCCATCAAGCAGCACACTAAACAAAACTTAAAATCCTGTAAGTAGTGGTGTTTTCTTATGCTGATCCTGAAAGAGAGATCATTAAAATTAGATATATTTGGAATTTGATATAATCGGTCTGGTAGAAGGTGGAATTCACCTTGAAGAACATGCCTCTGTTCTCAGGATCTGCAGGTGCCTGGCAAATCGAGCCTATGGTGGGGTGTCCGCTCAGGCTTCCGCAGGGTGTGAGGGGAAGGGGTCTGGGACAGGAGACCCTGAGCCGGAGTGGCCAGGTCCCTTCCTCGGGGGAGGGTCCACAAGCTGTGAGCGTTCCTTCACCCTGCGCAGTCCTCGACCTGGAAGTTTCCTTCTCTTTACAACTTCCGTCTAGGCTTTGTGTTTTGGAGGATGCTTTCTCTAAAGAAGATGTACGTATGCCTTTGACTCAGACTAAGGCTTCTCTCAGACTGTGAAGGTACCTTCCTCTTTTTGCACAGATTGCAAAAGTCTGAACAGACCCAAGAGACTGCCGATGCTCATGGGGACTACACACCCCAAGGAGGCCACGGGTCTGGCATTGGCCTCAGGAGGTGTCACTGCTTGGCCGTCACCACCCCGCCCCTGCAGTGTCTCAAAGACCAGCCTGGACCCAGTTGGGGAGCCTCTGTCACCACAGCCCACCACAGACCCAGCTCCACCAAGTACAGGAAGCACAGAGAACTGCTAATGTCACCTGCTGGCTGGGACAGGAGCCTCAGTCGAGCTGCTTGGCAGGGAGGTGGAGGACCATATAAAATTTGCACCCTTGCCCCCTGCTTGGGAGGTGTGCAGCCACCCCCCTTGAGCCCCTGACCTCCCTGAGGAACACAAGGGCAGCTGCTTTGTTGGGAGCCTTAGAACAGGGGAGGGGAGGAAACAAGGAAGGGTGCAGCCATGAGCACCAAAGCCAAAAACGGACACCTAATTTGTAGAGTGGATGCAGGCACCTGTCTCTGTCCTGCTCTACAGCCTGCTTTCCCCACCTCGCCCAGCCCTTCTCACCCTCTGAGCTCATGGCACTAGACTCATTATAAAGCCTGGTTGTTCCTATGCCAACCTTAGTTTTCCCACATTCCTATACCTTGTACTCTATTTCGTACTAGCTTTTGTATCTTCAGTTATTCCACTTTCAAGGGCTGCCTTACATACTACATATAATCACCTAAGAAAATGAGAATTCAGGGTCACTCGCCATGCATATGATACATAAATAGATGCAAGGAAAACAGAGTGAGAATACTGTGGCCAGATGTCTGCAGCTCTAAGTCTTGTCTCCAGCCTGGTCTTGCTTTGATAGTGAGATTGGCAGGTGTATGAGTTGGAGCCAACCACCCCACGCCTGGCTCTCTCTCCACTGTCACCTGTGAGTCCCCAATCCCCAACTATTCTTTGACAGACTGTACTGGGGACATCTGGACTTCGCCACACCTGCCTCTGCCTGATCCAAGCTCCCCACGAGCTGTTTCAGTTCTTCCCAGTGACTAGGGCAGGGGCTGAATGGAAATCACTGCTGCATTCCCAGGAGGGACTCAGGCCCATAAAAAGAGCCACTTGCGAGGAGTCAAGATGGCGGAGAAGTAGCAAGCTGAGACTGCTTCAGCTAGCCGGAGATCAGCTAGATAGCTTATCTAAAGATTGCAAACACCTGAAAATCCATCGGCAGATCGAAGAGAAGAAGAACAGCAATTCTGGAAACAGAAAATCAACCACTTTCTGAAAGGTAGGACCGGCGGAGAAGTGAATCCAAAGCGCCGGGAAGATAGACCCCGGGGGGAGGGGCCGGCTCCCGGCAAGCGGCGGAGCAACCGCGCACAAAATCAGGACTTTTAAAAGTCTGTTCCGCTGAGGGACATCGCTCCAGAGGCTAAACCGGGGCGAAGCCCACGCGGGGTCAGCGTGGCCTCAGGTCCCGCAGGGTCACAGAAGGATCGGGGGTGTCTGAGTGTCGCAGAGCTTGCGGGTATTGGAACGGGAAAGCCGGCTACAGAGGCAGAGCTGACAGTAAGCTCGCAGCTCCGTGTTACCTTGAACCTGTCGCAGGCTCGGTGAGCTCGGAGCGCGGCCGGAGGTCAGGCAGACGGGAGTAACTGGGCGCTGTTCTCTGAGGGCGCACTGAGGAGTGGGGCCCTGGGCTCTCGGCTCCTCCGGGCTGGAGACCAGGAGGCCGCCATTTGTATTCCCGTCCTCTGGAACTCTACGGAAAGCGCTCAGGGAACAAAAGCTCCTGAAAGCAAACCCGAGCGGATTACTCACCCCGGCCCCGGGTAAGGGCGGTGTAATTCCGCTTGGGGCAAAGACACTTGAGAATCACTACAACAGGCCCCTCCCCCAGAAGATCAACAAGAAATCCAGCCGAGACCAAGTTCACCTACCAAGGAGTGCGGTTTCAATACCAAGGAGAGCAGCAGAATTCCAGAGGAGGAGAAAGCCAAGCACGGAACTCATGGCTTTTTTCCTGTGATTTTTTTTAGTCTTGCAGTTAATTTAATTTTTTCTTTTTCATTTTTTTTTTTTTCTCGCCTTCGGGTAAAATTTTTTTTTAACTGTTACCTTTTTCTTTTTTAACGATTTTTTACTAGTTTATCTAATATATATATATATTTTTTTTTACATTTTTCTTAGGTGTTTTCTTTTTTAAAAAATTCTTTTCTTTTCTTTTTTTTTTTTCTTTTTCTTTTCTTTTTGTTTTTTTTTTTTTTCTTCCTTTTTGAACCTCTTTTTATCCCCTTTCTCCCCACTCACGATTTTGGATCTCTTCTAATTTGGTTAAAGCATATTTTCCTGGGGTTGTTGCCACCCTTTTAGTATTTTACTTCCCCCTTCATTTACTCTTATCTGGACAAAATGACAAGACGTAAAAATTCAACACAAAAAAAAGAACAAGAGGCAGTACCGAAGGCTAGGGACCTAATCAATACAGACATCGGTAATATGTCAGATCTAGAGTTCAGAATGACAATTCTCAAGGTTCTAGCCGGGCTCGAAAAAGGCATGGAAGATATTAGAGAAACCCTCTCAAGAGATATAAAAGCCCTTTCTGGAGAAATAAAAGAACTAAAATCTAACCAAGGTGAAATCAAAAAAGCTATTAATGAGGTGCAATCAAAAATGGAAGCTCTAACTGCTAGGATAAATGAGGCAGAAGAAAGAATTAGTGATATAGAAGACCAAATGACAGAGAATAAAGAAGCTGAGCAAAAGAGGGACAAACAGCTACTGGACCATGAGGGGAGAATTCGAGAGATAAGTGACACCATAAGACGAAACAACATTAGAATAATTGGGATTCCAGAAGAAGAAGAAAGTGAGAGGGGAGCAGAAGGTATACTGGAGAGAATTATTGGGGAGAATTTCCCCAATATGGCAAAGGGAACGAGCATCAAAATTCAGGAGGTTCAGAGAATGCCCCTCAAAATCAATAAGAATAGGCCCACACCCCGTCACCTAATAGTAAAATTTACAAGTCTCAATGACAAAGAGAAAATCCTGAAAGCAGCCCGGGAAAAGAGGTCTGTAACATACAATGGTAAAAATATTAGATTGGCAGCTGACTTATCCACAGAGACCTGGCAGGCCAGAAAGAGCTGGCATGATATTTTCAGAGCACTAAACGAGAAAAACATGCAGCCAAGAATACTATATCCAGCTAGGCTATCATTGAAAATAGAAGGAGAGATTAAAAGCTTCCAGGACAAACAACAACTGAAAGAATTTGCAAATACCAAACCAGCTCTACAGGAAATCTTGAAAGGGGTCCTCTAAGCAAAGAGAGAGCCTACAAGTGGTAGATCAGAAAGGAACAGAGACCATATACAGTAACAGTCACCTTACAGGCAATACAATGGCACTAAATTCATATCTCTCAATAGTTACCCTGAATGTGAATGGGCTAAATGCCCCTGTCAAAAGACACAGGGTATCAGAATGGATAAAAAAACAAAACCCATCTATATGTTGCCTCCAAGAAACACATTTTAAGCCCGAAGACACCTCCAGATTTAAAGTGAGGGGGTGGAAAAGAATTTACCATGCTAATGGACATCAGAAGAAAGCAGGAGTGGCAATCCTTATATCAGATCAATTAGATTTTAAGCCTAAGACTATAATAAGAGATGAGGAAGGACACTATATCATACTCAAAGGGTCTGTCCAACAAGAAGATTTAACAATTTTAAATATCTATGCCCCCAATGTGGGAGCAGCCAACTATATAAACCAATTAATAACAAAATCAAAGAAACACATCAACAATAATACAATAATAGTAGGGGACTTTAACACTCCCCTCACTGAAATGGACAGGTCATCCAAGCAAAAGATCAGCAAGGAAATAAAGGCCTTAAACGACACACTGGACCAGATGGACATCACAGATATATTCAGAATATTTCATCCCAAAGCAACAGAATACACATTCTTCTCTAGTGCACATGGAACATTCTCCAGAATAGATCACATCCTCGGTCATAAATCAGGACTCAACCGGTATCAAAAGATTGGGATCATTCCCTGCATATTTTCAGACCACAATGCTCTAAAGCTAGAACTCAACCACAAAAGGAAGTTTGGAAAGAACCCAAATACATGGAGACTAAACAGTATCCTTCTAAAGAATGAATGGGTCAACCGGGAAATTAAAGAAGAATTGAAAAAAATCATGGAAACAAATGATAATGAAAATACAACGGTTCAAAATCTGTGGGACACAACAAAGGCAGTCCTGAGAGGAAAATATATAGCGCTACAAGCCTTTCTCAAGAAACAAGAAAGGTCTCAGATACACAACCTAACCCTACACCTAAAGGAGCTGGAGAAAGAACAAGAAAGAAACCCTAAGCCCAGCAGGAGAAGAGAAATCATAAAGATCAGAGCAGAAATCAATGAAATAGAAACCAAAAAAACAATAGAACAAATCAACGAAACTAGGAGCTGGTTCTTTGAAAGAATTAATAAAATTGATAAACCCCTGGCCTGACTTATCAAAAAGAAAAGAGAAAGGACCCAAATAAATAAAATCATGAATGAAAGAGGAGAGATCACAACTAACACCAAAGAAATACAAACTATTATAAGAACATACTATGAGCAACTCTACGGCAATAAATTTGACAATCTGGAAGAAATGGTTGCATTCCTAGAAACATATAAACTACCACAACTGAACCAGGAAGAAATAGAAAGCCTGAACAGACCCATAACCAGTAAGGAGATTGAAACAGTCATTAAAAATCTCCAAACAAACAAAAGCCCAGGGCCAGATGGCTTCCCGGGGGAATTCTACCAAACATTTAAAGAAGAACTAATTCCTATTCTCCTGAAACTGTTCCAAAAAATAGAAATGGAAGGAAAACTTCCAAACTCATTTTATGAGGCCAGCATCACCTTGATCCCAAAACCAGACAAGGATCCCACCAAAAAAAAGAGCTATAGACCGATATCCTTGATGAACACAGATGCGAAAATACTCAACAAAATACTAGCCAATAGGATTCAACAGTACATTAAAAAGATTATTCACCACGACCAAGTGGGATTTATTCCAGGGCTGCAAGGTTGGTTCAACATCCGCAAATCAGTCAATGTGATACAACACATCAATAAAAGAAAGAACAAGAACCATATGATACTCTCAATAGATGCTGAAAAAGCATTTGACAAAGTACAACATCCCTTCCTGATCAAAACTCTTCAAAGTGTAGGGATAGAGGGCACATACCTCAATATCATCAAAGCCATCTATGAAAAACCCACCGCAAATATCATTCTCAATGGAGAAAAACTGAAAGCTTTTCCGCTAAGGTCAGGAACACGGCAGGGATGTCCATTATCACCACTGCTATTCAACATCGTACTAGAGGTCCTAGCCTCAGCAATCAGACAACAAAAGGAAATTAAAGGCATCCAAATCGGCAAAGAAGAAGTCAAATTATCACTCTTCGCAGATGATATGATACTATATGTGGAAAACCCAAAAGACTCCACTCCAAAACTGCTAGAACTTATACAGGAATTCAGTAAAGTGTCAGGATATAAAATCAATGCACAGAAATCAGTTGCATTTCTCTACACCAACAGCAAGACAGAAGAAAGAGATATTAAGGAGTCAATCCCATTTACAATTGCATCCAAAACCATAAGATACCTAGGAATAAACCTAACCAAAGAGACACAGAATCTATACTCAGAAAACTATAAAGTACTCATGAAAGAAATTGAGGAAGACACAAAGAAATGGAAAATGTTCCATGCTCCTGGATTGGAAGAATAAATATTGTGAAAATGTCTATGCTACCTAAAGCAATCTACACATTTAATGCAATTCCTATCAAAGTACCATCCATCTTTTTCAAAGAAATGGAACAAATAATGCTAAAATTTATATGGAACCAGAAAAGACCTCGAATAGCCAAAGGGATATTGAAAAAGAAAGCCAACGTTGGTGGCATCACAATTCCGGACTTCAAGCTCTATTACAAAGCTGTCATCATCAAGACAGCATGGTACTGGCACAAAAACAGACACATAGATCAATGGAACAGAATAGAGAGCCCAGAAATAGACCCTCAAATCTATGGTCAACTAATCTTCGACAAAGCAGGAAAGAATGTCCAATGGATAAAAGACAGCCTCTTCAATAAATGGTGCTGGGAAAATTGGACAGCCACATGCAGAAAAATGAAATTGGACCATTTCCTTACACCACACACAAAAATAGACTCAAAATGGATGAAGGACCTCAATGTACGAAAGGAATCCATCAAAATCCTTGAGGAGAACACGGGCAGCAACTTCTTTGACCTCTGCCGCAGCAACATCTTCCTAGGAACAACGCAAAAGGCAAGGGAAGCAAGGGAAAAAATGAACTATTGGGATTTCATCAAGATCAAAAGCTTTTGCACAGCAAAGGAAACAGTTAACAAAATCAAAAGACAACTGACAGAATGGGAGAAGATATTTGCAAACGACATATCAGATAAAGGACTAGTGTCCAGAATCTATAAAGAACTTAGCAAACTCAACACCCAAAGAACAAATAATCCAATCAAGAAATGGGCAGAAGACATGAACAGACATTTCTGCAAAGAAGACATCCAGATGGCCAACAGACACATGAAAAAGTGCTCCATATCACTCGGCATCAGGGAAATACAAATCAAAACCACAATGAGATATCACCTCACACCAGTCAGAATGGCTAAAATCAACAAGTCAGGAAATGACAGATGCTGGCGAGGATGCGGAGAAAGGGGAACCCTCCTACACTGTTGGTGGGAATGCAAGCTGGTGCAGCCACTCTGGAAAACAGCATGGAGGTTCCTCAAAATGTTGAAAATAGAACTGCCCTATGACCCAGCAATTGCACTATTGGGTATTTACCCTAAAGATACAAATGTAGTGATCCAAAGGGACACATGCACCCGAATGTTTTATAGCAGCAATGTCCACAATAGCCAAACTATGGAAAGAACCTAGATGTCCATCAACAGATGAATGGATCAAGAAGATGTGGTATATATACACAATGGAATACTATGCAGCCATCAAAAGAAATGAAATCTTGCCATTTGCAACAACATGGATGGAACTAGAGCGTATCATGCTTAGCGAAATAAGTCAAGCAGAGAAAGACAACTATCATATGATCTCCCTGATATGAGGAAGTGGTGATGCAACATGGAGGCTTAAGTGGGTATGAGAAGAATAAATGAAACAAGATGGGATTGGGAGGGAGACAAACCATAAGTGACTCTTAATCTCACAAAACAAACTGAGGGTTGCCGGGGGGAGGGGGTTTGGGAGAAGGGGGTGGGATTATGGACATTGGGGAGGGTATGTGATTTGGTGAGTGCTGTGAAGTGTGTAAACCTGGTGATTCACAGACCTGTACCCCTGGGGATAAAAATATATGTTTATAAAAAATAAAAAATAAAAAATTAAAAAAAAAAAAAAAAAAAGAGCCACTTGCTCCTCACCCTATTTCCCTTCCTCTTAGGTTTCTGACTTGGTTTCCCTGTCCCTGCTCCCACCACCCTGCTGGCCTTTGAAGCCAGGCCTGCAAACGAGATGCCCTCCCTCACTGGCAGTTACTTCATCTTGGACATGCTGACCCCCTAGTCCTGGGAAGCTGGCTTCCCACACTGTCACTGCCAGCCTGGGCTGACCTACCTTGCCTCTGATGCCCATATCTCCCACGGCCTGAGTGAGGACAACTCACAGGGGCAGGGGCTGGGGTGGGCGAGCCTCATGCTGGGCTTATGTGCCGGTCCTTCTGCTCTGCTCTACACCAAAGAACTAAGGCTCCCTGACAGGGTCAGCTGATGGGAGGCACTGGGGAGACCTTAGAGGGATGGAAGAAGGGACAAAGCAGGATTGTTCCCAGTCGGTGTGCCTCCTGGGCCTGAGCTCCCCTGGGCAGCCCCTTCTAAGGCCATTCTGATGCCCTGGGTTCTGGGTTCTGATAACCTCCTCACTACCCTTGTCATTCAGCTGAGAGTGGGGGCTTCTTGCTCTTGCCTTGCTGTCCCACCAGGCTTCTCAGCTCTTCCATCACCTATGAAACTGATTCTCTGAAACACATCCCCTTGGTTTCTAAGACCCCAGGGGCTTATCCCCTGACAGACTGGCCGCACTGTGTGGAAATGCCAAGGAGGAAGAAGGAAGGTGAGCACCTGCTCCCTTGACAGGACGCTGGCTGGGGAAGACAGGACAGCCCTGCTGTGGTACTGGACTCTGGGTCTGAGGAATTCCAGAACCTTCAGGCTCTCCCAGTGCTCCTCGGCTAGTTAGCACTTAATCCATGTGCAGTATCAGGGTGGGAAAATGTTGTGCAAGGAAGGGAGAAGTCAGGGCAGCTGTGCTCCGAGGCACAACCAGCTTCTGGAGGGCATGGCCACCATCCAGCCAGAGGCCACCAGGGGCACAGCTGCCATGCACAGGTGGGCTTCTTTCTCGTCTCCAGCAACAGAGGCCACAGGGTGTCTCAGTGGAGGAGGTCAGTGAGAAACCATGACTGGATTCAGGTTTTGGCTGGGTAGTTTGTGGGGGCGTCTAAGGAAGTGGAGTCACTCTGTGTAGCTATTGCCAGAATGCAGAGACCATTCCATGATGGGCTTCTGGATAAATCGTATCTACATGGAGGGGAAACCAGCACGGAGACAGAAACTCATGTTAGCTATGAGAAGAGGGGGTTTCATCTGGGAGGAGACATGACTGTGGGGTGGTCTGGCCATCTCACTCCAGGAGTGCTCTCAGAGGGATCTCACCTGAGGCTGGTGTTCTGCGAGATTTCTGTCCCACAGAGACCAGCACTGCCAGCTGGCTGCCCCAGACCAGCTTCTGGATGGCGGAGCTGCTGCTTTCCCTTTCTCAAGAGGGATCATATAAGACATTTCTGAGTATGGCCTTCCCCCCGCTCCAGCCCTGGCAAGGCCCTGTGTGGCCAGCTGGACTCAGCTCAGGTGCCCCTTCGCCAGGCTCACAGACTGACGACTGCAATGCCAGCACCTATGCCAGCTAACTGAATCGTCACTGCAACCCTGGCGGTGTGGCTGATATCATCAGCCCCATATTCCAGATGAGGAAACCTAGGCACAAGAGCCAGGGCCATGTTCTAGAAAGTAACCAAGCTGGGCCTCTGTGACAGGATGGCTAACTCCAGACTCGGTGCTCCTGACTGTCACACGCACCCCCACCCCCTGGTGCCCCAGACTCTCACCATCTTCTTTAGTTCTGTGCTTCTGTGCTTTGTGTCCACTGCCTTGAATGCCTTAGCTTTACAGCGGTAACAGTGGTGATGGTCGTAATCGTTGTAATAGCTGCTGGCATCACCTGAAAGCCTGCTGTGTGCCCGGGGCCGAGTTGGCCCAAATCAGCCCTCGCAGGCTGTACCGCAGCCCAGTGGTTTCCTTTGCCATTTCACAGATGTCGACGCCAAATCACAAGGTGGCTCCATATTTGGGGCCCCCTCAGCCCAGCAGCCTACAGTCCATTCCCTCTGCAGGACCGGCTTCACTGCCCCCACAGGGAGACCCTCTCCCATGTGCAGTCCCTTTGCCCCCACACCACAATTCCTACCCATCCTGCTACTGCTCCTGGGTCCACCTTCCCCGCTGCTCTGGCAAGCAAGGGCCCTGTGCGGGGTATGAGCAGAGTGTAGACAACAGATTGTCATGCGTGGTGCTTATAGGAGTAGGAAAAGGGTCTGCCTGGTGCACACATGAGGCTACGGATTCGGGCTGCAGTGAGAACGGGAAGCTGGGAGCAGGTGCAGGGACAAGGGCTGTGACTTCATGGACTCTGGTGGCCAGTTTGAGCTGGACAGCCCGATGGATCATTGGGGTCTCACTCCCCCCAGGAACCAGCCTGGGCTGGAGGGGCAGAGCAGTAGGCAGGGGCCCCCAACTCCTAGCCCCATCCCGGAGAGCCAGGAGGGCTAGGAGACTACATGGGATGGTCTGACACTGTGCCCAGGCTCAGGGGCACTTGCTGGCCTATTTAAGAATTCAGGTCTGGCCGGCAGCCATCCTTTTGTAAGAAGAGCCGCACTGCGAAATGGCTGCCATTTCCACCTCACCTATTGGCTTCCTGAGGTTAGCGGTGAGCAGTCAGTGGTGGGACTTGTGACTCCTTAGCCTGCATAATGCTAAAAGCAGGCTCTGCTTGTCCCTGGAGAAACCATCAGGGGCTCAGGTCTGTGGACTGCCCCAAATCTCAAGGACCCTCTTCTCCCCATCTCCACCCATAAGCTGCCCTCTGTCCAGCCTTCACAGGAAGGATGCTGGCTCCCTGCTGTTGAGTGTGAAGATGCTGCCAAGCGAGATTTTAGGTTGGGGGCACGGCACCACAGAGAATTTATCTAGCTTACAGATGGCGTGTAAACTGTTGTCCTCAGCCCATCCCTCAGCCTGTCTACATAGCTGGAGCCCTGGCCTAGCCTCGGGAGGATGCCCCACCGCTAACCAGCCAGAGTGGGGTGTAGTCTACCTGGAGCCCTTCAGCCTGGACAGGCGTGAGGTAGTTGGCCTCAGAGGCGCTGAGGGGAGCCCTACCAGGAGCTGAGAACTAGCTGTGCCCACCTGTCCCTCAGGCAGCACTGCCAGGTGGCCGGTGGCCTGGTAGTGACCACATGAGGGGGTGGTCAGGTTGGGCGATGGGCAGAGGGAGGACTGTATTGTCCACCGGGCTTGAACATAGGGAAGGCTCGTTAATGAAACGCTTTGGGCCGGTGGGGCTGGTGAGTGGGGTTTTGAGAGCTCGGATGTCACTGAATCTTAACACTTGGGGATAGGGATTGTCAAATTCTGCTGTCACCTGGTATAAGGGAGGCTGGAGCTGAGAGCCTGAGCCCGCGTCATCCTGTGGGTCGCCGTGCTTGCCCAGAGCAGTGGGAGGGAGCTGTGTCTCCTCGGGCTCCCGCGACCATCTGCGTGTAGCCAGTGGACTCCCACCAGCCCCCGGCGCACGGCCTCCACCACACGTTCAGGCCCCACACAGAGCCCTCTGCATGTGAGCAGACAGGACGTGGGACCGGAATGTGATAAGGTATACAGCACACCCTTCGGCTCTCTGCCTGTGGGGCCCAGTTTCCACATGTGCCTCACCTTTCCCTCCTGCAGAAAGAGCGGGGCGGTCACCCATGGGGAGTCCTGGAGAAGTCTGAGTGGCAGTGGGAACCTGGGGGCAGGCTCTTGGGGGTCCCACTCGGGGCTCTGTATCTCTGTGTGACTTTGGTGCTGTCTCCTCAGCTGGAGGTGGGGTCCCTCCAGAAGCTGCATGACAGGGCTCTCAGGGGAAATAAACAGGTCAATGCAGACTCAGAGCTGGGCACACAGTGATATAGTCCATTCTGTGGGCTCTCTGTGTGGTGATGGTGCGGTGTGGGCTAACTCAGCAACAGAGGACACTAACAAGGGGTGGGATGGCTCCTGGGCGGATGCGATCAATGAGTCTCACTTGCCCCTGAGATCACTGGATTGTGGGCAGGGGCAGGGAGGAGAGGGGGTGGGAGGGGTCAGGGGCTGGGAAAATGAAAGCCACAGCTAGCTTTGATCAGGCACACAGTGTAAGAGCTCCGCATGGGTCATTCCAGCCCTATTAGGAGGTACGAATAAAATCCACACCAGCCTCCCCATTCTACAGACAAGAAAAAGGAGGCCAGGAAAGAGTTCATAACATGCTCAAGTCACGCAGCCAGCAAGCGCCGGATCCGATCTTCAGACCCATCTGCCACCATCCCAGCCCAGGGGCCTGGTTTGTCTAAAAGGGGACATTTTCTGGGTTGAGGTCAGGACTGATCTCTGGCAGGGGAAGGAGGTCAGGGCAGGAGGCATCTTGGTGGTGTGCAGATATGTGCTAACGGCCACTGACTCACGCGGCGACACACTTCCTATTGCCTCCCCATCCTCCTGCTCAGAGGGGTGAGCTCAGGGACCCACAGTCTTCTCTCCCCTCTCCATATGTGCTGGGCCTCCAGAGACAGCTTCTATCCGGAATTAACAATGTTTCTAGTATATTCACTTCTGCAACTTGAGAACAAGTGATGCTAATAGACACGAGCTCTGTTTCCCCAAAAGACACAAGCTACTTCTTGAAAGAACACCTTCAGTGAAGAGATGTGACTATGAGCAAGTGACATGGGATACAAAGGACACATGCAGGTTCAAGGTAAGCATCATGTGGTGTCCCTGAGTCTCAGAGGGTCCGGACAGGCAGGGGGAGGCAGTGAGGAGGAGCAGAGTCGGTGAGGACAGATGGAACACCAGGCCTGCCTCTGTCACACACAAGGCGTCCCCGTGACTTTCAGTGAGGACTTGAATTACTGTTATGCCAAAGGTGGGCTGGTCTGTAGGGTGCTGCCTTCGCTGAGGTGCTCTGCACACAGCCAGGTGGGAACTGTGAGTGTGCCACAGAGATAGCATCCCCGGCAGGACGGTCCTGGACACGCCTCCAATGTTCTAGTCAATCCCCCCACCCTCATGCGGCACAAAAGCAGCCAGACAGCGCTGTACATAGGCTGATATACTCCCTCACTGATTCCACTAAATGATCTCACTTCCTGCTCAGGATGTCTCTGGGAGGCTTCGCAGCCCCAGACAAAGCCTTGGCCACTCACTGTCACAAAACTCCAGGAGGGTCCCTCTGCTCAGAGCAACAGTGGAACAGCAAAGCTGGTCCCCTCCCAAAAGGCCAGAGCCCTGCTAGGGAGGGACAAAGACAACCCCAGTGCAGAGAGACTTCCTCCCAGACCCACTCACCCCAAAGGATGGGGATCAGAGTCAGGGTAGTATACTAGGGGACAGGACAATGCACAGGGGTGAGAACCCTGAGACCCAAGGTGGAGGAGGTGACGTAGAAATGGCATGCATGAGCTAGTACTTGGGCCACCATGAAAGTGGCCACTGTTTCCAGAGGTAAGGAGCTCAAAGGGAAAGAGTCGAGGTATCAGGTGCAGGCCGGGAAGGAAAAGCAACTCTGGAAACCCAGAGTGTTGGAGCCGGACTTGGCAACAGTCATACTAGTCGTGACAAATACCCTCTGGGGGACAAGAGAATGTTGCTAATATGAAGCAGGAACAAGCAGTTAAAAGAAGACCTTAAGAAAATGCCGGAATGGAAATATAATAAATGGAAACAATGAAGACCTTAATAGATCGGAAAAACAGACTTAATGAGCCGGAAGATGAGGTAGAGGAACACACGCTCAGAAGGCGGGAGGGAGAGAGCTGGAAAATATAAGAGAGAAGTTCAGAGATGTGGAGGATAGACATTCCAACACCGAAGCGCTGGGCTCTCAGCAGAAGACACACAGTGGAGCAGGAAAAAACGAGCCAAGAAACGATCCAAGTTTTCTAGGATTAAAGATTGAAAAACAGAAGAATGGGGAATGAAAACACCCACCCTGCAGACGCACGATGAGCTTTATATCCTTAAGTGGGTAAAGACTACCTAGAGGTTCCTGGGAGAAACACTCTCCCACCCACCAGAAGCAGGACTTCCCCGCCACCACGGCAGGTATGAAGATGAAAAACAAACACAGTTGACCCCTGAACAACACCAGGGTTAGGGGCACCCACCTCCCACGCAGGTGATAATCCGTGGATAATTTCTGACCCCCTGCAAAAACTTACCCACTAATGGCCTACCATTGCCTGGAATAGCCAGGAGAGCCAACCAACCCATATTTTGTATGTTGTATGCATTACATACTGTAGTCTCACAATAAAGTAAGGTAGCAAAAAGAAAGAACTTAAGAAAATCACAAGGAAGGGAAACTGTATTTACTGCACCGTACTGCACCAAATCTGGGCCTGAGTCCACGTGGTTCAAACCTGTGTTGCTCAAGGGTCCACTGAACTCTCAGCGTGCTGACAGAAGATGCACGGAGCCTGAGATTACGGCTGAGAGGTCATTGACCATGAGGGCAGCCCATGGCTGCAGGGGGCCCGCCCCACACGGACCCCCTTGGGAAGCACGTGGGAAGAATAGAGCAAAATAAAAAATAAAGCGAGAGAGTGCTGAGATGGGGGGCAGGGTAGGAGTGAGTTGGTAACATACTAACACTTTTATTTAAAAGAGTAAAAGGGGAGGGAGGGAGAGACAGCACTCAATCTGTAAAGATCCAGAATGGAGTCTAGATGCCTGCAGGTTGGTGGGGCTGAAAGCGTGCTCGAGGAACTGTCTTGTCAGGTGATAAGCCTGAGGAGAAGCTTAGGAAGCTGGCGGGGAGAGAGACACTATAACATAGGTCTTCAAGGTTACTCGTTATCCCTTGAAACCTGAGAAGAGCATACCAACCAGCAGAAGGAAACGAGATGCACCCGCGGGGAAGGTAGCAGAGAGCAAAGCAGCAACAGGACGCATTGGATAGAAACCAGGACGACCGACCACGGGACTGAGCCCTGAAAACGATGAGGAGAAATGCAAACCGACTTCAGGTCATTAAAAAACCCTGACTCAGCAACGCCTCTTAAGGGGGAATATCCTCAACATAGGGATTCAGAAAGGAAGGGCGCGAAGGTACAACTACGGAGTGAGCAAATGCAAAATGGAACTGAATTTGAGGCGATCGGATCTACAGCAGATAGAATTTACACAAGGAGAACTGTCATACAAGAGAAAGGGAGAGGATTACATTCAGGTGAAAGAGACAATAGAGCAAGGGCTTGCCAAGGTGGTAAACACAGGTGTGCCTCTGGAGACCACAGGTGTCAGGAACTGTCCTCCCCCAGCAGAGCACCATGGGAAACAACAACAACAAACAAACATGGCCCCCAGCTCATCAGCAAAGGCCAATGGAGAGCCCAGATTTCTACCCTTGCCTAGCTATAAGGAGGTGCCCTACCTGGGCGTAGCAAGGTCATATCCATGAAGGCCTAGAGAGAGCCTAACCTGCTCCCACCCTGGGGGGCGGGGGAGCAAGGCACCTTTGTCAAGAATGACCAGATAGGGAACCTGGACCTCCTTCCACACCTGGCCGTTATAAGGTGATTCCCCTTTCCACCAGCGGCCTGGTTTCAGAGGAGGCCAGCTAAAACAGAAGCTTTAAATTATGACCAGAGTCTCAGCATAATCCCAAATATCCAGGATATAACCGAAAATCACTTGTCATGTTAAGAACAAGAATCTCCATCTCAATGAAAAAATTTGATCAACAGGCTGAACTCAAGAAGACATTACCTGACCCTTGGAAGCCACCATCCGAAGAGAAGCTTTTATCATTGTTAGGACTCAGTCCTGTCTTTGCTCTTCCTGGTTTCCATTTAATGTATCTTGTTGCAGTTAGAGCAATTAAAAACACCCTTGAAACAGAAATAGAAAAGTATCAGCAAAGAAATAGAAGATATAAAAAAGAACCAAATGGGAATTTTGGAACTCAAAAATAACTGAAATTTTAAAAAAGAAACCTCGGTGGATGGGCTCAAATTAGAATGGAGAGAACAGAGGAAAGAGTTAATAAACTCCAAGACAGAAAAATGACATGGTCTGAACAGTGAGGGGAAAAAAATGTGCAGAATCTTAGGGACAGGTGGGTCTATAACAAAAGATCTAATATTTAGGTCACTGAAGGCCCAGTAGAGGAGAGAGAGGGTAGAGCTTAAAAAGGAGTCAAAATAATAGCAGGAAGTTCCCCAAATTTGGCAGAAGACAGAAACCTACAGATTCAAGAAAATGAGTGATCCCAAATGAAGTAAGTTAAAAAAAATCCATACCAAGATACGTCATAGTCCAACTACTGAAAAACAAAGATAAAAAAAAAGTCTTGAAGGCAGTGAAAGAGAAAAGACATCTAATCTGTAAGAGGAAAACAATTCAAATGATGTGTATTTCATTAAAAGTCTATATAGAGAGGCACCTGGGTGGCTCAGTGGGTTAAAGCCTCTGCCTTCAGCTCAGGTCATGATCTCAGGGTCCTGGGATCGAGCCCCACATCGGGCTCTCTGCTCAGCAGGGAGCCTGCTTCACCACCCCCCCTGCCTACTTGTGATCTCTCTCTCTCTCTCTCTGTCAAATAAATAAATAAAATATATTTTTTTAAAGTCTATATAGAGAGATACACTTAGGGATGCCTGGGTGGCGTCAGTTAAGAGTCTGACTAGTTGATTTCAGCTCAGGTCATGATCTCAGGATTATGAGATTGAGCCCATGTTGGGCTCCTCACTGGGCATGGAGTCTGCATGACAGTCTCTCTCTCCCTCTTCCCCTCCCCTCAGCCCCCACTGGCAAGTGCTCTCTCTCTCTTCTTCTCTCTCTCTCTCTTTCTGAGAGAGAGAGAGAGATACAATAAAAAACACTACAGATAAATGTTCAAGCAACCCTTGGGAAGGCAGGCAAAAGAAAACAGAAATGAAAAACAGAGGGAACAAGTAGTAAACTGAAAACGAAATTGCAGATTTAAGCTCTAACATAGCAATAATGACATTAAATGTTAATAGCTTCACATACGGTATGATTCTATTTATACAACATTCTTGAAATGCTGGAAGTATAGAGACAGAGAATGTACTAACAGTTGCCAGGAGTCAGGGATGGTGGTGCGGGGGTGGGCAGGGAAGGGCTAGGACAAGAGTGCCTACAGGTACAGAAATGCAAACTGTGTTTTGTATGGTGCGGGGGTGAAGAGTTAGGACAAGAGTGATCTTTGTCATGACAGTAGTTCTATGTCTTGATTGAGGTGGTGGTTTCAGAAAGCCACATGTGTGACACGCTCACATGGAACTATATCCACATGTCCACAATCTCAGTCGCCCGTTTGCTGTTGCTCTGGGGTAAGGCAAGGTGCAACCATAGGGGAAAATGGGTGAACGGTGCATGGACCTCCCTGTACAGCCTTTGCAACTTCCTGGAGACCTATAATTTCACGATTAAAAAAAAATTAAAGATTATAAGTTACACGTATTTTAAAAGGTCAATACATTTGTAAATGAAGGAGAAATTATCTGTCTCTCACCATGTCGATACTTGGGTATGCCTTCCCAGAAGATGTGATGGCATCAGATATCGAACTATGATCAAGAAGTCAGGATCTGAGAAATAATATCAGAGCCATTTCCATTTAAAGAAAGACAGGAAAATGAGAGGGGAGGTCACAGTCACTAGTGTGGAGTACACATTAAAATGATGCAAACATGCTTTGCGTCTCTGAAAAATGAGTTCATTTCTAGGCTTCAATAACTATCCTTGGTTTCTCACCTCTTCCAGGGGGACAAGTGAAGGACAGGGAAATCAAGGGCAGTCCGATGGGAGGGACACCTGCACAGTGTAAATCACTTAGCTTCTGCAGTCCACCCATGAGAAGTCAGTAACACTATTCCAACACATCAGAAAAGCACAGAATATTTCTGAGACTCCATGCAACATCCCACACCACTGGAAAGGACACCTAGCTCTCCTGGGGGCACTGCTCCCCTGAAGTTCCTTCCAGCATCTTCCTTCATGTGCCCATAGGTGCCTCTTCTCCTCACGGCTCATTCCACGCCACTGTCCTTTGAGGGTCACATAAGACTACGTGGCTGGGACTCCGTCTGGCCATGGTCCTCTCTCCTTTTGTCTTAGGTTCAGCAGGGGACCTAGCAGCTCTCCTCCCCTCTTTTCCTGCCCTATTTCTTTGTAATTCCCACATTTGCACAGATGGACCTTCCAGCCAGCTCTGTTCTCTGTCCTTCTCAGTGCCAGTCATCTCTTCCTTACCCCAATCACCCATTCCCACGGCCCAACCCAGATCTAGTCATTTGTCTAAGTACACCCATTGCTCAATAAATGGAGAGTATTTCCTTTTCCAACCAGTAACTCCCATCTTCCCAGGTCAGTTTTTTCATCCAAGGGTGGAGGGCCCTACTAGGACCTTCAGCAGAGCAATTTTGAGCCATGAACTAAATGTACACACAGCTCAGTGAGTGGATTCTAAACATTGTGTGGCCTGTTAAAGAGCAAAGAAACTTGAGTTAATATAATAGGTCATTTGTGTAATTTCTCAACACAAGCAAACAAGACTTACTTTACAAGGCTACATGCATGCATATTGGAGGAACTGCTTCAAACAGACTATGGTGTTGGCCCATGACAAAGGCAGGGGAGAGGAAAGGGTGCAGATAGCAGGGTTGAAGGGCAACAGAGAAAGAAAATAAAAGTGAAAAGAGATAACAAGTGGAGGGGTCTTACCTGGCCAAAAAGAGTGTGCTGTGCTAAAGAACAGTGAGCATCGGGCGCCTGGTGGCTCAGTGGGTTAAGCCGCTGCCTTCAGCTCAGGTCATGATCTCAGGGTCCTGGGCTGGAGTCCCGCATCCGGGCTCTCTGCTCAGCAGGGAGCCTGCTTCCCTTCCTCTCTCTCTGCCTGCTTCTCTGCCTACTTGTGATCTCTCTTTGTCAAATAAATAAATAAAATCTTTAAAAAAAAAGAACAGTGAGCATCTTACGTCTGAGATCCTTCAGAACGTTAGAAGTCAGACCTAAGAGTCTGGGCAGACCCACGGCTCATTCGGCCTCATGCAATACCTCTCCCTTGGTTGGGGCCGGCAACAGGAGGATTGACTGATTAGCCCTGGAAGAGGTGGTGGCAGGCCCTGCAGGGTGGCTGAGGGGAGCGGAGACAGAAGGGATCAGGCTGAGGGTCTGCAGTGGGAGAAGGAGACAGAGGGCAGTGTTCTGGGCTGAAGGGAGGTGCAGGTACACAGACGTTAAACCTGGAAGCCCCTTCTGATGGAAGAAGGCCTTGGCACCTCTCCAAGGGAGGAGTCCCTCTGGACAGCAGAGGGAGGCGGAGCCTGCAGGAATCTACCATTCCACAGTGGACAGTGGCCAGAGACATCCCCACTCCAAGCTGGAGGTTCTGAGTATGGGGGTAGGGGGTCCCATGGGGTAAGGAAATACACTGGAGGTCATGGTGTCCAGGTGCTAGATCAAAGCTGGAGAAGTTCCAAGGCCAGACTGAAGGCACTGGGGCAGCTGGAGGGGGAAGCCCCATCCAGACAGGACTGCCCAGGGGTACCCATGTGTAACTCCAAGGGGGCTGGGTACCTGATGCAGGGGTGACAGGGGGTTTGTGTGCTGGTGTCACATAGGCATGCAAGCTTCCCGTCTTCCCTGGAGGCAGCTGGAGGCACGTGGATTTCCTCTGGGGGCTGGGAGGCTGGGGCACGTGTTTCTGCATAGCTTTTTCCCCTGCATAGCGGCTGCCCCTATTGTGGACGGGACCCTTTCTGTTCCTCTGCAAGCCCAGTTACATGGGGCTGGCTTGCCTTCCTGGCTCCCCTCCTGTGGGGTGGACAGAGGCTGGAGGAGAAAGAAGAGGAGCAGGGAGGGGTGTGTGGCAAGCCTGGGGAGGGACCAGGGGCGTCAGGAGAGGGCCAACCACACAAACAAGTATCAGATAGAGTTAGGGCTAGGGGAGTATGTAGTATTTCTTTGAGGTAAGTTGTTCTTTCCTACCCTTACGAACCCCCTGCCCCCACCCCAGTGTAGAAAACAAGAACCTGAGAGGATTAATGGCCAGGCTCCAGAGGGACCTGGGTGGGTAGAAGGAAGAAAAAGAGGAGACGAACTCCAAATCCTCCCTACCCCCACCCCAGCCTCGCAACAGTCAGGAACATAATGGAAATGGGCAGAATAAGGGGTTCTCCTTGGAAAGGGAGAAAGTACCCTTCCACTTTCTCAACACCCACCGCTCCCTGACCAGGCTCCCCCACCCCCGAGCCTTCCTCAGCAAGTCAGTAAGTGATAAGCAGAAGTGTGCCAAGGTCAGGGCCATAGTTCAGAATGCACCCCTGCAGGTAGAGACCAGCCTGAAAGAGCTTTGGCCCAGAGGGATGAAGAAAAGGAGGGGTCATAGCAGCAACTTAGGGGAAAGGCAAACCTCTTAAAACTAGGGGAATGCTGTGGGCAGGGAGAGAATCAGGGGGCTTCAGCTATGTTTAGGAGTCCACGCTGGAGTCCTTAGCAAGCAAGTGTTGAAGGAAGAGTCCAGAATGGAGCCTGGGTAGAGATGGACCCACAGACACTCCAAGAACAAGGGGAAGACAATGAACCTGGGAAGGACAGCCAGTTCTGTGTGAGTCAGTTAACTTTCTTCCACATTTCCCAGGGAAGCTGATTGCATTCAAGACCTCAGTTCTTCCCTCTCCCTGTAGCCCCACCCCAGGTGACCCACTCAGGCTCCAGGATCAAGGGACACAGGCAATATGATCAGAGGTTTCAGATGGGTTCTTTCAGTCTGGGCAGAGCCTCTGTGATTGCCCTGAGAACATGCTGAGGGAGGGTAAGAGAATGAGCACAAGAGCTAAGACACCGCACTGGTTATGGGTCAGCCCTGAGCCCATGGACCTGCAGATGTGTGTGAGCCCAGGAGAGGTGGATTCAGTCCCACTGAATCTTGGGTGACATAGCCTGGGATCTGGGGCTGAGTACACTCTCCAGCCAATTCTCATGCACACTAACCACTGGGAAGAACTAGGCTACCTGAACGGCAGGGCCTGCCGGACCCCAGCTGGGAGCAGAGCAGAGGTGAGCAGAACCTGGTTGGTTTGTAAGCTAGGAGACATTTGCTGTGTGCTACGCAGGAGGAGCTGTGTTGTTCTTGTCCCACATCATTATTTTGCAATAGATGACTGACACACTTTGCCCCACTCCTACCTTCCTCAGAATAAATTCCAAGGGCTACAGTAAGGAAAAGTCAGAGGACAAAGAAACAGGGTGTTCTATACTGTTCCCTTCTCCCCAGGACACATTCTGAGGGACCAGCCAGCAGGACAAACTGGAGGGAAGAGGACAGCTGTGGTCACCTCCACCCCCCAGTAGAGCAGGAAGGACATGAAGGCAGTCATGAGAGGGGTGCAGACACAGGGCCCAGCAGAGGGAGCAATCGGCTGTCCTCTAGGCAGCGGAGATGTGCTGGGATTCATCATGCACACCTGAAGACGTGAGACTGGGATGTAGAACAGAATTAGACTATGAACAGGAGCCAGGTGAGAATGCAGGTGTTTAAATAGACGTGTCCATGGACACCAGAGGCAATAAAGCCTGGCGATGAGAGCAGAGGGGCCCAGCAGGAAATGGACCAGATAAACCCGCACCATGCTTTGTACCTGTAGGCCTCAGTGCCCACGTGGCCTGGATTCAGCCCTACTGCACAGAGGATGGAGAAGCTTGGACCACCCAAGAAAAATTCTCCCTCTCAAGTAAAATTGGGGCAGATAGAAATGATGCCTGGTGATGGGGGGTGGGGAATAGAAGTTCTCACTATTGAATAAGAAGATTCGAGTTCATTGAGAAATGCGGGAAAACCCAAAACAAAAGCCATTTGTGGGTTGAAAAAAGTGCTTGTGTATCGGAAAATAGATATTCTTAAAATGTCCATACTACGTACCACAATCTGCAAATTTAATGCAAGCCCTAGAAAAATTCCAATGGCATTTTTCAGAGAATAAAAAATCCTAAATTTTCATGGAAACACAAAAAAGCCAAATAGACAAAGCAAATTTGAGAAAGAACAAAGCTGGAGGCATCACACTCCCTGATTTCAAACTGTATTATCAAGCTACATTAATAAAAATAGTACAGTATTGGAATAAAAGCAGACACATAGATCCATGGAATAGAGAGCCTAGGAATAAGCCCATGCACTGATAGTCAATTAATTTACAACAAAGGGGTCAAGAACATACAATGGGGGTAAGGACAGTCTCTTCAATAAATAGTACTGGGAAAACAGGACAGCCACATACAAAAGAATGAAACTAAACCACTATCTTACGTCACACACAAAAATTAACTCCAAGTAGATAATAGACTTAACTACCCAATGATCCAGCAATTCCACTTCTGGGGGTTTATCCAAGGGAAACAAAGAAATTGACTCAAAATGACATCTGTACTCCCATGTTCACTGCCATGTTGTTTACAATAGTCAAGATATGGAAGAAGCCACTGATGGATGAATGGATAAAGATGTGGCATGTGTATACACACACACACACACACACACACACACACACACAGGAACCTTATTCAGCCATAAAAAAGAATAAAATCTTAAAAAAAAAAAAAAGAATAAAATCTTGCCATATGCAATAACATGGATAGATTTTGAGGTCATGACACTAAGTGAAAAAAGCCTGAGAA
Source organism: Mustela putorius furo (assembly GCF_011764305.1). Lineage (NCBI taxonomy): Eukaryota > Metazoa > Chordata > Mammalia > Carnivora > Mustelidae > Mustela > Mustela putorius. The sequence goes on along the minus strand of NW_025422002.1, from coordinate 17,410,816 downwards.
AGAAAAAATACTGTATGATCTCACTTCTGTGCAGAATCTAAAAACCACACCAAACAAAGCCAAGCTCACAGAAACAGGGAACAGACTGGTGGATGCCAGAGGCAGAGTGGGGGTGGGGTTGTAAAATGGAGGAAGGGGGCCAAAAGGTACACATTTCCAGTTATAAAATTAGTAAGTCTTAGGGATGAACTATAAAGCATGGTGACGATAGTTATAGCCACTGCAATTCAAAACAAAAAACGTCACAGAGGTGGGATAGGAAAGGAGAGGTCAACAGCTTCTAAAAAGGTGTTGAAGTAAATGCAACTGAAAGGAATGGGCTGCGCAGCAGGTTGAAAGTATATATTTGCTAGTGCCCTCTCCCCATCCCCACTTAGACAAGGATAAAGGGTCTCAGAAAGGCATCCGTCTGCAAGAACAAGGATCACAAGAGAGGAGACAGGAACGAGGGGTGGGAATGAGAAAGCAGGAGGCCACGCAGTCTCTGAACCCCAAGCGGCGGAGGAAGACAAGGAGCTGAGTCCTAAGCCACAAGGCCACTGGAGAGCCTCAGAGAGGATCTCAAGTTTCTGGCATCGGGTGAAGTTGGAGGTGGTGTGGAAGTGGAATAAGGTAGGGGCTAAAGCAGAAGATCAGTTATGTCTTCGAAGACTCTCTCTGGCAGGTAGTTGGAACAGAGATACCTCTCTCTCCCCAAGCAGAGGAGACTGGATTTTCTTCTCTGCACTGAAAAGGAAGCAGAGTTGGGTAGTAAACAGATGTTTGCATTCTTCCCAGACTCCAACTCTCACCTTCTTTCAGTTCCCTGCATGCTACCCTTTCCCCTTGGGGCAGGAGAATGGAAGAGCCTTCTCTGGAAACCATGCCCAGGCCAAAAGGAAAAATCCAAAGGTAGTAATGCTAGTTGTCCCTCAAAGACAAGGTCCAGCCATCACCCGAAGCCTACTCACAGTCTCAGGACTTCTGGCCCACTCTCTGGTGCCCACTCCTAACTATAAGCCAGCAACCAAGTTTCGTTAGGCTTCAGAGAAAAGCCAGTCACACACAAGATATTATTTATTATGTATTATAATGTCAGATATCTCTGCTACCTCAAAGACTAAGAACTAAAGCATGAGAGTCAGACATCAAAGACAACGTAGAGGGGGAAAAGAAACTCAGAAAAGTAATCTCCTCAGAGAGGTAAGACTGTTTTCTTAAAATATAAACAGGATGCTATTTAAAAAACAAAACAAAACAAAACTCTCAGAGCAAGAAGCTTGCAAATTAAATAGGCTAGCTAAAATGAAAAGCAGAAGGGCTGGAAGATAAAGTGAGAGAAGTCTCCCCAAAAAACTGAGCAAAATTATAAAAGTGCAGAATGGGAGAGAAAGTAAGGAAATGAAAGGGTCACTGGAGATCTAACATCTGAATGACAGGGATTCTAGATACAGAATAGAAACTGGAAGAGAGTTTATCAAAGACACGAATCAAGAAAATTTCCCAGAACCTGAAGGATAGTTTTCTAGAGGGCCTGGGACCCACCAAGGATCCAGCAAATAGATGAAAACAGACCTACACCAAGTAACGATCGGGGAATTTCAGGATGTTGGGGACAAAGAAAACCCTACAGTCCCCAGAGAAAACAAATACAAAGGTTTTGGAACTAGAACGGCTTCATGCTCCAATATAGGTCCTGAAGCCTGGAAGGAAAGAGAGCAGGGCTTTCAAAATTCTAATGGGAAGTTTTTTTCTAGCTTAGAGTTTTAAACCTAGGCAAAATGTAGATGGTGGGGATGTAGTCACTATACTCCAAGACACACAAGAGGTCAAAGTTTATCTCCAAGGCCGCCTTTCTCAGAAAGTGGCTGGAGGATGGGCCACAGCAAAATCAGGGAGTCAACTGTGAGAGACGACCAGGAAAACAGAGAGGTCCAGGTAGGACAGCTGGGAGCCAGGCCAGTCTAGAAGATTCCTGGAGCAAATGCTTCAGGAAGGTGAGATCGATCGGGAGAAGCCCTGACGTGGGAGAACACATTGAGGAGATGAGGGGGGCAGGGCAGGACAGGCAGAAACAGCTACCCCTAGCCAGCCTAGAACTGAAAATCCAAGTGCTAGCTTGTTCTGAGGAAATACAGACATAGGTATCAAAATAATTAGCTAAAAGAGTTGCAAGGAATTGTCCCTAGGAAAGAGGGAATGATGGGGAAGATTCCTTTCCACATAAACTCCGTAAGACTATTTGCTTCTAAGTTAAATGTATGAAATGGACTATCAGGAAGAGTCAAACAGAAGAGGAGGCTCTCATTTTTCACCATCAGACTGGGCAAGGTTTATAAGGTTGATTTAAAGTACTATCTTTAGGAGATAGTACTGAGTGTTCCTGGTGGGAGCAAAAGGGACATGATCTTTTTACAGGGCAATTTAGTATGTGACAACTCCCTGCCCCACCCGGGCAAGCTGCTTCTCTCCCTTAGCCGTGCATCATGGGTTGGGAAGAGGAAGCTGTGTGTATCGGGGAGCCTCCCCTACAATGGCACTCCAGGGTGTGGGCGGGGCAAAGATCTGGGGGCTGGCGTCTGCCCCCTGGCAGACAGAAAGGCGGTAGCGCTCTGGGATAGGAGAGTCTTGGGCTCCAGACCATTCTCCTCCCTGATGCAGTAGCCACCATGGGCTCTAACTGTGAGCAAGTCTGAAACACGGAGCGGGAGGGGGCGGTTAGGTAGGAGAGCAGTTGGGGAGGGTGAGGAAGAGCTTTGTTTAAAGACTGAGGAGGAGGGTTGTTTACATGACAGAGATACAGAGCCAATTAGAGGGGCAGAGCAGGAGGGTGTTGGAAGAGAAGGGACTGATGGGAGTGCCCTGGATGCTGAGGAAGGGAGGGAGGATTCACAAGATTAGCCTTGCGCGGGACAAGACAAAGCGGGAAAGGACTCACTTTCACCAGAAAAAAAGCTGCTCTCTCTCTCCCCTGCAGAAGTCCCAGAACCCACACACACCTGGTTTATTTAGTGCTGAAGCGCTCCCCGAGGAGAAGCCTGCGGTCTTGGGAGTGCAGTCATCCCAGGCCGGGCAGCACACCAACCTCCTCACAGAGCAGCTAGAAGCAAAGCCACCCCTGCCTGCTGCTTGTGGTTTTCCAGCCACCAGGGTGTTGGCCCTGCACCTGGTGCCCTTACAGAAGGCAAGTGTGCCACAGCTTGTCACGTGAGCAGCGCAGTCAGGCCACCTGATTTGACTCTAAGGGAAATGATAGGCTCAGTCACTGTGGAATGGTGCCTGCACAGGGCTCAGTCACAAGCAAGAAGCTGGTTGGACTGATCCACTAAACTGTTTATCCCAGAGATAAGGAGCAGACAGGATTGAACTGGATGCTGACAAGGAGGGGGTCTGGAGGGTGCAATTGACCTAGTTATCAGAGGTCAAGGAAAGATGACTGAACTGTGGATTTTGAGCCGGGCCTCAAGAGAGAGTGAAAATCAGCCGTGCTGGGTGGGGAGTAGGGGTCCTGTGCACAGAGGGAGGCCCAGCTGCCAAGGCCCCAGGGCAGGAGCAGACCCCTTCCAGGAGCCCACAGGGTCAGTGTGGCTGGCACCCAAGGCAAGGGAGCTGGAGGCGGCTGGCCAGGCTGGTGGCCCCACCTTCCAGGGACATGTGTGCCCAGATAAGGGAGCCATGGTGAAGTTGGGGTTAGGAGCAGAGATGAATGCAGGTTTGAATTTCAGAGCAACATACCTGGGAGCCAGGTGGATGTTGGCATGGCCGGGAGGGCACTGTACAGTGTCCCTTGGGTTAAGGGGGGACAGGAGCGTGTAGGAAAAATGCACCATGAGAGTGGTCTACGTGAGAACACAGTTAAGACCCTCAGAGGTTATTCCAATCCTCATAGCTCCCTGTTTTGAGTGTACCTGATTTGTGGCTTTCCCAGAAGTGTTAAAAATCTTTCACTATGATTGCAGATTTGCCAGCTTCTCTGTGTTTTTGTGGCTTTTGGATTTAACACGTTTGGAGGCCAATTTGTTTAGCACTTACCAGGTGTCAAGCACTGTCCAAATACAAACTCATTCAATCAATTCTAACAATAGGAGACTGGCGCAGAAAATTATACAATAAGGGCTTTGAGAAAGCGAATGAAAGTTTATTGATTAACAAGGAAAATTGTTCATGATATATTATGAAATAAAAAAGGTAAGTTATAGTGCAGTTTATACAAGTTGATCCCTTTTCTGGTGAATGATAGAAACATCTCTGTGCATAGGAAAATGGTCTGGAAGTTTGCATACCAAACTGATGACATAGATTATATTTGGGAGGTAGAATTACAGGTAATCATAACTTCCTTATTTCTGCTTTTATGCCTCTTCCGTTTCTCGATAACAAGGATCTATTAGTTTGGTAATTAAAAAATAAAATAAATCATTTGATGGGGCTCCTGCTATTCAAATTATAAACCTGAGAAACTGCATATAAATGGACTGAACATTCTCTCTAATGAAGAATAATGTGTTTAAACTAAAGACACCAAGAACTGGACTCAGGGCTTTACGGGGAAGAATTAGAATCACCCAGGTAAGGATGGAGGAGAAATCCATGGAGTAGAGATGGTCCCTTCACCCCAGGGGTCCTCAGACTTTGGTTAGCCTGGAGAGCTTGTTACAATGCAGAGTGCCGAGACTGGGCCCCAGAATTTCTGATTCTGTGGGTATGGGGTGGGGTGGAGAGTTTTTATTTCTAGTAAGTTCCCTACTGCTTGTTTGAGAATCAGCTACACTTGGGAGCCCCAGCCCCAGCTGGAAGTTAATACAAAAATAATATGTTCATATGATGTGGCTACTATACAGCTATTATTTCCAAGTTGGAAAGAGCCTGGCTTGTAAAACCATTTAGGCCCAGAGCTTTTGAGCACTGTTATTCAGACTTGATTTGTCATGCTATGGTCTACTCAAAGGCTTTTAGTTTTTGAGTCCAGTTTTGGCTAGTTGCATTTTTCTTTACAGTCTTCCATTACTCAGAGATCTGGAAATCTCTTAGCATTGTATTGAGCATAACAGACCCACAAATATTTACATATCCTACTGCCCCATTAGTTTGGGGTCACAGTTCTCCTGTATCTCAGCACTATCTGCCCGTCCCACCCCAGAATAGCTGCAACCAAAGATCCCTCCAGGCCAGATGACTGTGCTCAGAGGTCACTTGGCCAACCATATTGGGAGTCTGGCTTGCATGTCCTATGACCTAATACAGAGGAACATTGAGCCTCTGGCCAGTATGGACATTTATGCCAGTCAGTCCTTCTTTGGAAGACTCAGGATGAAAGGTACTGGTCTGGCATAGATATATATTTTTTTAATTAAAAGGTTTATTTGCTGGAGTTTAACAAGTTTGCATGTATTTAGGTTTACATGTATAATACAGAGTATATAAATGTAGTAGGTTACAAGCAAAGAATCCAGAATGGTTTTGGGGAAATCTACTAGCTTGTTCTTAATTTTTTCCCAAAAATGTTTAATTATAGTAAAATAAATATAACATAAAACTGATCATCTTAATCATTTTAAGTGTATGCTTCAGCAGCATTCACTGTGTTGGGCACTCATCACCAACATCCATCTCTAGAATGTCTTCACTTCCCAAACAAATTCTGTCCCTGTTAAACACTAACTCCTCATTCCGCTCCCCCAGTCTCGGGCACCCACCGTTCTACTCTCTATCTCTGTGAATTTGACTTCGGTACCTCACGTAAATGGAATCCTACAGTATGTGTCCTTTCATGACTGGCGTATCTCACTGAACACTATGTCCTCAGGGTTCATCCATGTTGTAACATGTGACAGACTTGCCTCCCTTCTTAAGGCTGACTAATATTCCATTGTTTGTAGAGACCCCATATTGCTTATCCATCCAGCTGTCAAAGGATGCTTGAGTTGCTTCCCCATGTTAGCTATTGTGAATAATGCTGCTTTGAACATGCAGTTATTTCTTTGAGATCCTGCTTCTAGTCCTTTTGGGTAGGTATCCAGAAGTGGAATTGTTTTTCAAGGCACCTCCATACTGTCTCCCACAACAAAACTGCATCCTTCCACACCCCCACAGCAGTGTGCAAGCCTTCTGATTGCTCTACGTCATTGTCAACGCCTATTAGTGTCTGCTGTTTTGTTTTCTTTGTTCTACAGCAGCCATCCTAATGGGTGTGAGATAGTCATTCATTGTGCGTTTGAAGTGCATTTCCCTAATGATTAGCGATGTTGAGCATCTTTTCATATGCTTTTGGCCTTGTGTGTATCTTCATTGGAGAAGTGTCTATTCAAGTCCTTTGTCCCTCTTAAAAATCATTTTTATTGTTTTGAATTATAGGAATTTTTAATATATTCTGGATAGTAAGCCTTTATTAGACGTATGGTTTGCAAATATCCCTCCCATTCCATAGGTTGCCTTTTGATTCTTTTGTCTTTGTCCTTTATACACAGAAGTTTTAAATTTTTATATAGTCCACTTTATCTACTTTTACTTTTGTTGTCCTTCTAAGACATTATTGCAAATCCACTGCTACAAAGTTTTCCTCTATGCTTTCTTCTAAGAATTTTGTAACTTTGGGACTTTGATCCATTTTGAGTTTGTTTTTGTATATGGTGTAAGGTAAGGGTCCAATTTCATTCTTTTGCCTGTGGATACCAGTTTTCCCAGTACTGTTGGCTTTAAGATTCCAGAAGGAAGCAAAAAGACAAATTCAGGATGTAAGACCCTCTACAGGACAACTGAGTTGGTTTCTGCAACTTGTCATTCTCACAAAACAAAACAAAGCAAAACACACGAGTAAGGACCTTCCCAAACAAGAGACGTATCAACTACATGTAATATACGGACCTTGTTCAGATCCAGATTCCAAAAATTAATTGTAGTAAGACAGTTTTGAGACAGCAGGGAAATTTAATTATGGACTATTAATTTCTACCAAGGAATGATTATAACTTTTGTCAGGCAGGAAAACAGTATCACAAATATGTAGTTACAAATTAAGATCCTTTTTTCAGGCATAATTGAAATATGAGGTTATATTAGTTTCAGATGTATAACATAACACTCAATATTTGTGTTTATTGTAGGAGTCATTAATCCAAGCAAGATCATGGGGCTTGGGGGCAGCCTATTCAGAGAGAGGGAGATGGGTTGGGGGTAAAAGGTAAACGGTAGAGATGTCGAGGTTTTTCCCTGACTTCTGCCCTGCACACACACCATAATGGTCCCATTAATTGTCATGTGAGAAACATTGGAACAGAGCCAGGGATGAGGGAACCATCTTAGCATTGGCTTTGGACATGTCTGAAGTACCTTGAAAATTCTGAGCTGCTGAATTTTCCATTGTATGAAGGGTCTGGAGCCCTGAGGAGGGGACTGCCCAGCTGACTGTACCCCAGAATCCCAAGCAGGCCTAGTGTGAAGGCTCGTCCTGTGAATGAGACGCCTGCTCTATCCCCTACCTGTCCTACTTCCTCTTATATCCTGAGACAACTCTGTCTTCAGAAAAGCACCCTTAAGCTTAACATTTTTAATGTGGCAGTTACTTTTTAAACTTCATCTCTTTTGGGTAAATATTCTATCAAATTATTCTCCTTTTCCTTTCTCCTCTTGCATCAGGAGAGGTGTGGGTTGCCTTGGGTGCTTACATTGCCTAATGCTGGGTACTATAGGCTGGCACCTGCTGATTGGGGCTAGGCCCTGTTATTTTGGGTATTGAGGAGCTGGTGTCCATTGCTCATGTCCTTATCACTTTGTGACTTGTGGTCCAGAGGGCTTCTCAGCCTGAGTCTAGCCACTGCCCTCGTATTGGGCTCTTCCACACCCTCTGGAGCTCAGGTGACATTGGCTGTTTCCCCAAAGGTGTGTGGGGCTCCATGAGCCTCCCTCCGGACTTTTGCCCTGAAAGGCCACCACAATGATCAAGGGACAGGGTGTTGGTGCCAGGTAGAATACAGGGTCTCCCTAAGAGGCATGTAGCCTTCTCAACCTACGTGGGTTCCCGCCATCTTGCCCAGTCCCTGCACTGGCAAAGTTGGAAGGAAGGGATGCTGGTCCCCTTTCTGGGACCCAGGCAGTCTCAGCCTCCCTCGCCTCTTGCCAACCTTGTCCAGCTTCTTTACCCACTGGGGTTGCATTTGCCTGAAACACATGAATCTCATCCTTCTTCCCAATGCAGTGGCTTATTATAAAGATCTCTCTGTTCAGCACTCCAAGCTTAGTTCACTACTGTTTTTTTTTTTTAATTTTTTAATCTTGAAATGATTATAGATTCACAGGAAGGGCAAAGATAGTACAGAGAGACCCTGTCCCCTTCTCCCACTGTCCTCCAGTGGTTACATTTTGCATAACTATAGCGTCACATGGAAGCCAAGACACTGACACTGATATGGTGTGCCTGTCTAGTTCTGTGTCTCTTATTATGTGTGTAGATGTCATGAAAACATTGACTGGTCCCTTCCTCGTGCTGCCCTTTATGGCCACTCCTCCCCTTCCCCCCATCAGCCCCAACTGCCAGGAACACTCACTTGGTCTCCAGCTCTGCAATTTCTTGACCTCCCTTCTCAGGGCTGTGTCTGTGCTCATTCTTTGTGAACCCAGACAACCACTTCTTTATTCTCTGTGGGGCTCTTCTCTTCCCACCAGAGCCTGGGGAGGCCTAAGCATCAATGGATGGAGGGCTACAGGACCCTCAGATCCCCCCTGCAAGGAAAATCCTTTGCATAGTATTTCAAAGTGCCCTCCCTGGGCCTGCTATCCCAGCATTGCCCTTCTGTATTGTCGTATGTGGCTCCCAACTGAAACGACACTTTCTCGGCTGGTGATGAAACACGTATGCTTCTCTCCCTCTGTGACACCTCACAGACTTGGCAGGGCTGTGGCTGGAGCTGCCCAGAAGGAAGACTGCCTTTCTCACCCAGGTGGTAGCCTCAGGATTTGCAAAGTGGGCCACATTTTAAGGCAGGGAATGAAAAATATTTCAGATTTGGAGAAAAATCTTCTACCCCATTTCACACAATGCAATTACACAAATAAAACCTTTTATTTCTATAAAGTTTCACGTTTGACGTTTCCTACCACTACAGGAAATAAACACGATTAGCCCATTCTACAGTGTAGGACCACAGAAAACACAGGAAGGTATAAAAGCCAGCTGGGACTGTAGTGACAAAGCAGATCAGTGGTCACCTGGGGGAGGGGTGGGGATGGAGGTCTGCTGTAGAGAGGCACAGGGAGACTTTCTGAGGTGATGCAAATATTCTAGACCACAATTACGGTGTTGAAGATATGATTATATGTATTTACCAAAATTCAAGCTTCACACCTAAAGTAGATGAACTTCATTATATGTAATTTTATCTCAAAGTTGATTTTTCTTTTTTTAAAAAGACAGTTGGAAGGGACAAGGGAGGGCATGCCAGGAGTGACCAATGGGACAAGGCAAAGGAACAGTTTAGAAACTGAGGGCACGTGGCACATATGCCAAGCTGGCAGACAGTGCAGAGAAGCTGCCTTTGTACCTTCCAGTAGGGGACACTTGCTCCAAGTAATGCAGGCAGGCCTGATCCGAGGGCCCAGAGAAGGGTCCCATAGGACCAGCCCCAGACCATCTTTGGCTTTGAGCAGGAACAAATCAAACGTGAACTGCAGCAAGTGGAGACAGTTTATTTAAGAATGTTAACCGATGGGTGGAGACTAGCAGATAGAGTGGGAGACTCAGTAAGGAAGGGAGAATGAGTCCTGCTGTCTGTCGCTTGGAGCTAAGGGTTTATATTGGAAAGGGGTCCAGGGTACATGTTCATCTAGGAATCCAGAATAGGGTCTGAGCAAAGGTAAGTGACAGGTGAATAATAGGTGTTATTTCATAAACTACTGAAGGTAGAGGTGTTGATGCCAGCATCAGCTGAGACTTGTTTGAAGCTAGTGTGCCGGCCTGTGTTTGGGATCTGGCTCTTCCTAGATGTCATGAGGTGTTTGGGGCCTAGGACAAACTCAGAAAGCAATGAACTTTTTTGCTTCTCCCGTGGAGTGGGAACTTCGTTTCTTTGGCTTATTCAGAGGCAAATTATGGCGCATGAATAAAATGGGGCCTAGCAAAAAATTGGTGAAAATGGAGTCCCTTCAGCTCTATCTCACAGGTAAACCCTGACATTCGTCAATCCCCAGCCAATCTTCTTTCAAAACTCCAGCAGGATTCAAACCTCTTAGGTGAGAGGGGGAAAGGTGGGAAGGAGAGAGGAGGAGGGAGATGTGGCAAGAGTGGGGTGTGGTCAGTGTTGTCTGTGGGACAGGGCTGGGGCCTAGGGTTTAGGCTGAGGGTGCAGACCAGAAAGCAGCACTCTGGGCTCTAGGAAAAAGGTCTGCAGGCCAACAGTGGGACATGCCGTAGTCCAGTTAGAAGGGACCGAATGGAGTTCTGTCTAGGGATGAAATGAGCTGGAGATGTCCCTCAGTAGAGCCTCTAGACTGCCTTGGGTAGAGGTTGGATTCTCACCCAGGAGAGAAGCTGGAGATTGCTCTGGTCCATGTATAAGAGGCTGAGATAACTAGATGTAGAAGTCCCAGGCAGGATGAGACTGAAGGCAGCCCTCTAAGGTGTCACCTTGGGCAGGAGTTGGAACCTCTAGGCCTGGATATTAGGAGACCCCATCCATCTGGATGGCAACTGCCCCGTCATGGTGGGGAATAACCCTGTGTGCAGTCTGGTCCTAATCGTGGTCAGAGTCCATATGAGGACCCAGCTCCATCCAATCGCTCCAAAAAAGAGCTCCTCACAACCTTACTGGGGACAGCATGGCCACAAGGAAGATCACCAGAAGTGTTTAGCATGTGGGGACTGGCAGTGTGAGTGGAAGGATCCAGAGAGAAGACAGGAGGAGCCAGCAAGCCAGCTCCCCCCATGCTGGGGGAGGACCTGGTTCCTCTTCCCTTAGAGCCCCTGCTTGGATTGCTGAGAGCACAGACCCCTGCTGGAGGAAGCCAGGTCCTTGGTGATGAGGGACCCACTGTCACCCTTCTCCTTCCTAGCAGCATGGAAAGGGAGCTACGGTCAGTTTTCTGTAAAGTCAAACACACACTTCACAGGCACTCTTTTCCTCAGCATTTGCCCAAGAGAAATAGACATGCCTGTCCACACAGACTTGCACACTAACTTGCATGCAGCTTTTTTTTAGCCATCATAACCCCCAGCAGGTGAGGGACGGCTCAGGGTCAGCCTTGTACTGGGTGCCAACACCGCTGCAAGCAAACAGGTGTGGTTCTGGATGCAGTGGCCCAGGGGTTCCACCCAGGAAAGAGATCCCTGAACAGGCCATGGTGGGAGAGGGTAACATGCACTCTGAGGGGGAAGCAGAGGGCCCAAGGGCCCTGATCCAGTCCTGGAAGCTAGGGCAGGTGGTTGAGAAGGAAACTTCTGGATGGAGAGATGGATGCTGGTGGAGCCCTTCATGAAAGTCAATTATTTGGGGAACAGAGAAGCTCACCTGACTGGTGGCATGGTGGGAGGGCTGGGGATGGGCTGGAATTAGCTGGGTGTCTGGAGTTTTACTTTATCCTGACAGCAGCAGGGAGGGATTGAATTGGTTTAAGCCACAACTGACACAAACAGATTTGTGTTTTAGAAGGAATGTTCTGGCTGAAGGGTGGATAATAGGTATTAGGAGGTCGAGCATGGCTCCCTGGGAGAGGAGGCCACAGACTGGTGGAGAGGTGGTATGGATAGCCAGAGGGAGAGAAGCAGGGGGATTTCTGAGCTACTTAGGAGGTGGAGAGGAGATAACCAACAGAGCACTGGGGGGGGGGGGTGCTTGGGGTTCTGTGGGGATGGTCGCCAAGGGGCCAAGGACCCCATTTGGCCTAGAGTTTCCATGCCAAAGTTCTCCTGATCTAGCCTTTGATTATCTGCAGTAAGATTTCACCTATAGCCGACATACTGAAATGTGTGTGTAAAACATTAATTTGCTAAGTTTAGTTAAATATATCCAACTTGGTATCCCTGTTTGGGCATGTGTTCTTTCTGGGGGCACATGAAACTTCCATGTGGAAGGGCCAAGCTGTCTCAGCCTGTGGGAGGTCCTGATTCCCCCTGAACCCTGGGTGGAGACTAGGGCCTTCTTGGAGGCAGGACTTCTGGCAGGACTTACTGGAGGTGGGAGATGCATATGCAGGAGCTGCCTCTGTTCCCCAAGACATGCTGAGTGCTAGTGTGTAGAACACAGCTTTGTAGAGGGGGCGCTGGCAGGGTTTTTTCAACTTGAATATGCACATAAACCCCCCTGGGGATCTTACTTCCCATGCAGATTCTGGCTCTGGAGATCTGTCTGGGATGTAGCCCAAGATGTTGCATTTTTAACCAGCCCTTGGGGGTATGGCATTGCTTATCTGTGGACCTAATTTGAATAGCAAGAATGTAGAAGGGAGTTGGGCATTGTGAGTCTGCAGCTCAGCAGAGAGATCTGGGCTGAATGGCCTTATGGTGTCACAGATGTTTAGATGCCCATGGGAGCAGATGTGACACACATGTCACAAAGTCAGTTCCTAAAAGTCCAGGTGAGCAAAGGCAGGCAGGTGTAAATTGAGGAAGGAAAAGGCAGCAGTAGACTTGAGAATACATCTGCAGGGACTGACAAGGATTACAACCCAGAATATAGTAAGAACCCTACATATCAATTTTTTAAAAAGGTAACTTGAGAGAAAAATGGGCAAACGGTTTGAACAGACCTTTCATGAAGAGGATCTCCAAATACCAACACACCTGTGAAAAAGCACTCAGCCTTGTGGAATCTAAAAAAACAAAACAAATGAACAAAGAAAAAGCAGAATCAGACCTCTGAACACAGAAAACACACATGGTTGCTGGGGGGAGAGGCTGGGTTTTGGGCAGATTGGGTGGAGGGAAGTGAGAGGGACAAGCTTCCAGTTTTTGAAAGAATAAATCCCAGGTATGAAAGGCAGAGCATAAGGAATATAGTCAATGATACTGTAACAGTGCTGTATGATGACAGATGGCAGCTACACTTGTGGTGAGCATACCACAATGTATAGAATTGTTAAATCACTGTGTTGTACACCTGAAGCTAATGGAACATCATGTGTCAACTGTACTCAAATATAATAACATTTTTAAAGGTGCTCAGCCTTGTTAATAATTGTAAAAATGCCAATTTAGATCACAATGAAATGCCACTATCTACCCACTCGCATGGCTACCATCACAGAGTCTGACAATGCCAAAAGTTAAGGCAGCTGCCGATCAACCGGAGGGCTCACACATGGGCAGGAATGCAGCGAGGAACACTCGTTTTGGAGGATTGTTTTGTATTCAAAATAAAGTTGAAGCTATGGTGCCCAGGGATCCAAATCTTCCACTCCTACTTAAATCCCTTATAGTTGTATGCCATAAAGCCACTGGGACTAGTGTGGACTGTGGAAAATAGGAAAGCACTTGATCTCATCCTGTTAGTTGCCCTGAGGATGTAGGCAGCTGCAATAATAATTTTTAAAACAGTGGGATATTATTTTTCAATTATCTGATTTGTCAGATACCAAAGTATGGATAATTAACTGTAGGGCAAAAGCGGTCATCCTATGTTAGCATCATCAGGAGTCAGTGCTTCTTTTTGGAGGGCATTGGACACTGGGGAGCAGAATCTGGCATGGGAGCTGGCAGGGGATCTGCAAGCACCAAACATTCCATGTTCATGACTGAGGCATACCCATAGGGAAGAGGAAGTGACTTAAGCAGGTGACTCTGGGTTTCCCTGTTCTGTGCTTACAGCCCGTTATAGGGTATCCACAGATTTCCATTCTTCTCATGTCATTTGCCACTGATGGCAAAGTTCTAGGAAAAGTCCTTGTGTGATATGGATCGTAATTACATTGAACACCTGACTTACTTCAGAAGGTGATGACATTTCATGGCATCCTTTGGGCCCACTTCATCTCTTCACTTGTTCCAGACTTCTGTTTTGTTCCTTCTAGGAATTTTGTCATCTGCTGCCAAAGTCCCATCTCTGGTTAGGTTTATTTCTGGATATACCATTGGTTGATAGCTATCATAAATAAATTTCTTTTTAAAGATTTTATTTATTTATTTGATAGACAGAGATCACAAGTAGGCAGAGAGGCAGTTAGAGAGAGGAGGAAGGAGGCTCTCTGCTGAGCAGAGAGATGAAGGCCTCAATCCCAGGATCATGACCCGGGCCAAAGGCAGAGGCTTTAACCCACTGAGCTACCCAGGCACCCCTCATAAATAAATTTTTTAAAAGAAGATTTTTTTCCAATTTCTAATTGGTTATGACTGGTCTTTAGGAACATTGATCTTGTGCCTTATTAGTGCTTATCATGTGCATTCAAAGTTTCTTACATGCAACAAGTTTATTAATAGTCTTAAGGACTGTATGAGGTGCAATTTATAGCTATCAAAAAAAAAGGCCAGAGAAATGTTGCTTCTTTGTAGAATCTCTTAGATTTTTAAATAGATGACTCTGTGTTGCCTATAAACAATGACAGTTATCTCTCTCCCTTTCCAAAATACATGCTTATTCTTTTTTCTTATTTGCTTGCATTGGCTAGAGTTGATATCCAAGGGATAGCACACATCCTTGTCTACCTTCTCACTTTCGTGGAAATTCTCCTCTTCTCCTGGTAAGATATTTGCTGCAGATTTCTGTAAAAAGTTCTATTCAATTAAAGAAGATAACATCTACACCTGGTTCACTAAGAATGTTTACTATGAATTAGTTTTGAATTTCATCAAATGCTTTTTTAGCATCTATTGAAATGAACAGATGGTTTTTCTCCTTTAGTCTGCTAATGAAGTGAATAACATTGATGACTTTTCTAATGTTAAATTATCCTTAAATTCCTGGACTAAACCCTACTTGGCATTTTCTTTTAATGCACTGCTGGCTTTGACTTGCTAATATTTTATTTGGGATTATTTCCATCTGTTTATGTATGAGATTGGCTGTAACTTAACTTTCTTATGGTGTCCTTGACTGGGTTTAAATCAGGTTTGTGCTTATTTTAGCAATGACTCAGCCATAAGTAACAAATAAACAAATATAAAACTTTTCAACAGTGTCCAGGACAAGAAGTGTAGAGGGTAGATGGCTGTTGACCTTCCTTCAGTTACTCAACCAGATCTGGGCCTTCATTCTGCAGACTCTTGGCTTTTCAGCCATGGCTGCAAGATGGCCATCTCAGCTCCAGGATTCCTGTCCATGGCAGGAAGCAAGGGGATGGTGGCACCAGATGGCCTCCTCCTTCCATCAAGAAAATAAGAACTTTCCCCGAGGCTCCCAGGAAATGTCTGTTTGTGTTTCATTGGCCAGAACTGTCATATGGGAACCGCTAACTGCAAGGAAGACTGAGAAAGTGGATATTTCATTTTTTTGGCCTCTTTTGCAGAGTTTGATGAAAGTGGAGGGGTTGGGGACAAGTGTTTTGTTAGTCACTTGCCAACAGAATCGGTCAGAGCCTTCTGTGAATGGTGCCCTAGGTTTCCATGTTCCAAAATAAGTTGCATGAAATGACTTGGTCGAATTCACACACAAATATTTCACATGTTGATCTTGGCTTCACTTTTAGCTTATTTTAAGCTGATTGAGATCTACTAATTGTCTACTTTTCCTTGGGCTGATTTTTGATTATACAGATTTTCCGAGAGAGTTGTCCATTTCATTGAGCATTTAGAATGTAATGAGAGTAATTGTTCATGACACATTCTCATGATTTTTTTTAAAAAATCCTCTTCACCTGAAGTTAAATTCCATTTTTCTCCTGATGCAAATTTGCATCTCCCTCTGTATGCTCTCTCTTACAGAGATTGGTCAATGGCCAGTTTTGTGAGTCTCTTGAAAGAATAAACATCACCTTTATAGATAAAAACTAATGCAATAAAAATACAAAAGAAATCTCTCCTTTTATTAAATTTTTTATTCCTTGTTTGACTACTGGTTGTTTTTGTTCCTACTCTAGGGTTTGGGGTTCATGTCTTCATGTATCTATTTTCTTTTTTATTATGAAATGTCTCAAAACACTGAAAAGTGATGAGAACAAGATAATGAATATTCATGTACTTACCACTATAATTTGGTGAATTTAACAAACTTACTATTATGCCACAGTTTGAGATTTTTTTAAAAGATAAATTACATTTGAACTCTTTTTTCTCCTGTGGAATCACTTTTCTCTCCACCCCCTCTGTTCTGGCATTCAGTTCTTTCTTTCTTTTTTTTTTTTTTTTTTTTTAAAGATTTTATTTATTTATTTGACAGAGAGAAATCACAAGTAGATGGAGAGGCAGGCAGAGAGAGAGAGAGGGAAGCAGGCTCTCCACTGAGCAGAGAGCCCGATGCGGGACTCGATCCCAGGACTCCGAGATCATGACCCGAGCTGAAGGCAGCGGCTTAACCCACTGAGCCACCCAGGCGCCCAGTTCTTTCTTTTTTTACTGTGGTAAAATACACATAGTATAAAATTTACCATCTGAACTATTTTTAAGAACAAAGTTTAGTGGCATTAAGTACAATCACACCCTTGTGCAACCATTACCGCTATCCGTCTCCAGAACCTTTTCATCTTCCCAAACTGAAACTCTGTTCCCATTAAACATGAACTGCCCGATCCTCTCCCTCAGCCCCGGGCAGGCACTATCTTGCTTTCTGTCTTTGTGAATTTGATGACTTTAGGGACCTCATATAAGTGGGATCCGATAGTATTTATCTTTTTGTGGCTGGCTTATTTTACTTAGTGTAATGTCCTCAAGGTTTGTCCACATTGTAGCATGTGACAGAATTTCCTTCCTTTTTAAGGTTGAATAATATTCCACTGTCTGGCTAGACCACATTTTGCTGATCCATTCATCCAACACGGACACGTGGATTTCTTCCATGTTCTACATGTTGTGAATGATGCTGCTGTGAAAGCAGGTTATACAAATAACTTTTCAAGACTCTGCTTTCAGTTCTTTTGTGTATATATCCAGAAGTAGAATTGCTGGAATATAGGATTCTATCTTTTTTTTGAGATTTTATTTATTTATTTGACAGAGAGAGAAAGAGAGAGATCACAAGCAGAGGGAGCAGCAGGCAGAAGGGCAGGGAGTGAGGAAGAGGGAGAAGGGGACTCCTCATTGAACAGAGAGCCCGAGGTGGGGCTTGATCCCCGGACCCCGGGATCATGACCTGAGCCAAAGACAGCTGCTTAACTGACTGAGCCACCAAGGCATCCTGATTATTCTATTTTTAGTGTTTGAAGAAACCACGATACAGTTATCCACAGTAGCCGTACCATTTTATATCCCCACCAGCAGTGTACAGGATTCTAATTTCTCCACATCCTTGCCAACACTTACTGTTTTTACTTTTTTGATAGTAGCCATCCCAACAGGCGTGAGCTGGAATCTCACTGTAGTTTCAATGTGCATATCCTCAATCATCAGTGATGCTAAGCATCTTTCTGTGTGCTTATTGACCGTTTGCTTATCTTCTTCGGAGAAAAGTCTATTCAAGCCCTTTATGTATTTTTGAATTAGGATTTTTGTGGTTGTTTGTTAGGAGTTCTCTATATGTTCTGGACACTAACCCCTTATCAGATATATGATTTGCAAATATTTTCTTTCATTCTGTGCGCCTCTCAGTTCTATACTTCTGCTAAATATGTTTGTGTCCATAAACAATATGTGGAATTGTTTTGCATGCATTAAAACTCTAGATTATCACAGTGTAAATCTTGTTTTGTAATGAGCTGTTTTCCACTAGCATTAGGTTTTTGAGATACATCGGTTTGATATACTTCATTTTCACTGCTGTATGAAAATGCCACAATTTGATGTTTGTAATCCCTTTCCTGCTGGTGGACATTTAGGTTGCTCCCATTTCCTTACTGTTATTTCTTACCATTCTGAGTAGTGAATCCTACTCACTACACTACTACTCACTACTACAATAGTAAGTCCTACTATATCCTTGTATATCCCTCTTCTGACACATGTGAGAGGTTCTCCAGGCTGATCCATAGGAGTGGGATTGCTGGGTCACAGGCTATGTGTACCTTCCATGTAGTAGATAATGCCAAATTCTTCTCCAAAGTAACGATGCCAGTTTGTGCTTCCCATGCCCAGTGCCAGCAGAGCACAAGAGTTCCCATCATCCCACATTCCCACCAACAGTTATTTCTTGCCACACTTCATATTTTTCACTAAGGCAATGTATATGGGATAGCATCTCATTATTGCCTTAGTATGCATTTCCTGATTTGTAATGAGCTTTACTATGTTTTCATCTTTGTCCGTTTCGATTTAGTCTCCTCTGAATTGCCTATTCATATTCTTTGCTCATGTTCCCATTCAGATTTTTGTCCTTGTCTTACTGATTTGTAGAAGTTTTTATAAGCTAGGTATGAATTCTCCATGAGTCCTATGCATCACACACATCTTCTCCCTTCTGTCTGTTTGCTTTGTTGGTGGTGTCTTTTATTATCTAAAAGCTTTACTTCTAATGCAGTAAAATTCATCTTATTCTTTATATCTTATTTAAGAAGGTCTTCCCTACCCCAACATCATTCGAGGTATTTTCCAACATTTTCCCTAACGTTAAATATATTGCTTTTAAAATTTAGGCACTTAATCCATTTGGAATTCATTCTTGCCCATGCTATGACATAAAGGATTAATTTTAAAGCTTCCATGTAAATGACCAATTTTCCAGCACTGTTTCTGTGACATTCCGTTGCTTCACCAGCAATTTGTTACAGCTTCTCTGTGTTATACCAGTTTTCTCATATGAATTCAGGACTATGTTTTGCACTGTCTATGCTATTTCATTGATTTTTTAGAAACTGCTCTGGTACCAAACTGTCTTTAATTTACCATAACTTTCTAATAAGTCCACATATTTGCTAGAGAGTGTCTGCCCCCATCTTATTGACTTTCACGGACTTCTACACTTCCATAGGAATTTTTAAGTTTGTTTTTGTTATATGCTATCTAGTCTTTTTGCTTTTGTGGTTGGAGGCTTGTCTATTATTATATTTCTTTTCTGATCCCTGCTGATATTTAGAGAAGTTTTGGATTTTTGCCTACTGACTTTGGAACTGGCTACCTTATTAAAACTACTTTTCAAGTCCTGTAGTCTTTCTCGTGGGGGGTTGGGTAGGAGACAATTAGTGCAAATAATTATAATAGCAGCTAATAATAGTGAGAGCTAAGGACCATGACAGGAATCTTTCATTTAGGCCTCACAAGAACTGCAAAGTGAGTCCTGTTACTGTTCCCATTTTGCAGGTGAGGAAATGGAGGCAGAATGCAGCTAAGTGACCTTCTGAGGTCCAGTTACTAAAATGGTGATGTTGGCAGTCAGCATCCAGGAACCACCCATCCCACTGTCTCCTTTGCTTCTTACTTTTAATATTTCTATTTTTAAAAAGATTTTATTTATTTGAGAGCTTGAGAGAGTGAGCAAGAGAGAGCACAAGCAGGGTGAAGGGTAGAGGGAGAAGCAGGCCCCATTGAGCAGGGAGACCAGTGTGGGACTCAATTCCAGGACCCCAGGATCATGACCTGAGCTGAAGGCAGACACTTAACCAACTGAGTCACCCAGGCACTCTAATATTTCTATTTTTTTCTTATATTACTAAACCATGTTTTCTCTTGGTAAATGCTTTTATCTTTTTGCAGAGAAAACAGAAGCTCTTATAAGCCCTTGAGGGTTTTTTCTCCCTACCACCAACTCTGACATCAACTGGTGTCCAACAACTCAATTCTGACACCAGCCACATGGAGTTGGCACCAGACTCCACAGGTTGAAGGGTCAGTCCCACTAGGCTGCCCCTACATCAAATGCCAACAGCAAATGAGGTGCCCAGGCCCCTCACACTTTTGCCTGGCTGACTACAAATTTGGGGGTTCCCATGACCCATCCCCTGAGATTTGATAATTCCCTAAAATGACTCACAGTACTCAGGAAAGTGCTTTACTCACTAGTTTATCCATTTACTATAAAGAATATGACTCAAGAACTGCCAAAGGGAAGAGATGCATAGAGCAAAGTATGAGGGGGTTATCTGGAGCTCCTGTGACAATTCTGGGCATGCCACCCTCACAGCACCTCCATGTTTTCACCACCACAATGCTCTCCAAACCCCTTCACTTAGGGTTTTTATGGACGTCCCACTACATAAGCTTGACTGATTAAATCATTGCCCATGGGTGATTAGCTCAATCTCTACCCCCTCTCCCCTCCCCAGAATTCAGTGGCTGAGGCTGAAAGTCCCAACACTCTCTTATAAAGACTTCATCTTTCTGGAGACCAGGCTCTATCCTGAAGCTCTCGAGGATCCCCTGCCAGGATTCAGCTCATTCACACACAAAAGATTCGCCTATCACCCCGGAGATCTGAAGGCATGTAGGAGCTTGATGCCAGGACCTGGAGACAAAGACCAAATGTTTGGTCTTACCATCACCATTTACCAAAGGTGACCACAGACTTACCGTGTTCACATATTCAGTCTCCTCTTCCTCCTGTTACAACAAGCAAGGTGTTCTTTCACCATTGTGGGTGAGCCATATGCAATAAGTTGAAGACCTGAATAGAACAAAGAGGCTGATTCTCCCCCAAATAAGAGGGAATCTATCTTGACTGTCAGTCATTGAACTGGGATATCAGCTTCTTCCTGCCTCTAGCCTTGAACCAAGATGTCTCTACTTAGGCTTTGGGCCTGCCTGCCATCGGATGAAAATACCCCATCAGCACTCCCAGTTCTCAGGCTTTCAGACTGAAACTGGAACTAACCTATTAGCTCCCTAGGTCTCCAGCTCACCAATCACCCTGCATAATTTGGGACTTACAATCCTCCATGATCATATGAGCCAATTCCTTACACTAAATATCTATCTATATCCTTTTGCTTCTGTTTTTCTGGAGAACCCTAACTAGTACAGATACTACCCCTTTATTCTACTTATTGTCCTTTTTACTCTTTTTTTTGGCCCTGACCTTGCCACACACCATGATCAAAGAGAAAGTGGTAGGGAAAAGATGTCAATTTATGATATCCTTAGCTGGAATCCAGTTATAATAGGGATTGGACTAAAACAGCTGAGTAATTCAATCAAGAAGTTTTGGCTATTTAGGGGGGAGGAGTCAAGATGGCGGAGAAGTAGCAAGCTGAGACTGCTTCAGCTAGCCGGAGATCAGCTAGATAGCTTATCTAAAGATTGCAAACACCTGAAAATCCATCGGCAGATCGAAGAGAAGAAGAACAGCAATTCTGGAAACAGAAAAACAACCACTTTCTGAAAGGTAGGACCGGCGGAGAAGTGAATCCAAAGCGACGGGAAGATAGACCCCGGGGGGAGGGGCCGGCTCCCGGCAAGCGGCGGAGCAACCGCGCACAAAATCAGGACTTTTAAAAGTCTGTTCCGCTGAGGGACATCGCTCCAGAGGCTAAACCGGGGCGAAGCCCACGCGGGGTCAGCGTGGCCTCAGGTCCCGCAGGGTCACAGAAGGATCGGGGGTGTCTGAGTGTCGCAGAGCTTGCGGGTATTGGAACGGGAAAGCCGGCTACAGAGACAGAGCTGACAGTAAGCTCGCAGCTCCGTGTTACCTTGAACCGGTCGCAGGCTCGGTGAGCTCGGAGCGCGGCCGGAGGTCAGGCAGACGGGAGTAACTGGGCGCTGTTCTCTGAGGGCGCACTGAGGAGTGGGGCCCTGGGCTCTCGGCTCCTCCGGGCCGGAGACCAGGAGGCCGCCATTTGTATTCCCGTCCTCTGGAACTCTACGGAAAGCGCTCAGGGAACAAAAGCTCCTGAAAGCAAACCCGAGCGGATTACTCACCCCGGCCCCGGGTAAGGGCGGTGTAATTCCGCCTGGGGCAAAGACACTTGAGAATCACTACAACAGGCCCCTCCCCCAGAAGATCAACAAGAAATCCAGCCAAGACCAAGTTCACCTACCAAGGAGTGCGGTTTCAATACCAAGGAGAGCAGCAGAATTCCAGAGGAGGAGAAAGCCAAGAACGGAACTCATGGCTTTTTTCCTGTGATGTTTTTTAGTCTTGCAGTTAATTTAATTTTTTCTTTTTCATTTTTTTTTTCTCGCCTTTGGGTAAAATTTTTTTTAACTGTTACCTTTTTCTTTTTTAACGATTTTTTACTAGTTTATCTAATATATATATATATATATTTACATTTTTCTTAGGTGTTTTCTTTTTTTAAAAATTCTTTTCTTTTCTTTTCTTTTCTTTTTCTTTTCTTTTTGTTTTTTTTTCTTTCTTCCTTTTTGAACCTCTTTTTATCCCCTTTCTCCCCACTCACGATTTTGGATCTCTTCTAATTTGGTTAAAGCATATTTTCCTGGGGTTGTTGCCACCCTTTTAGTATTTTACTTGCCCCTTCATTTACTCTTATCTGGACAAAATGACAAGACGTAAAAATTCAACACAAAAAAAAGAACAAGAGGCAGTACCGAAGGCTAGGGACCTAATCAATACAGACATCGGTAATATGTCAGATCTAGAGTTCAGAATGACAATTCTCAAGGTTCTAGCCAGGCTCGAAAAAGGCATGGAAGATATTAGAGAAACCCTCTCGAGAGATATAAAAGCCCTTTTTGGAGAAATAAAAGAACTAAAATCTAACCAAGGTGAAATCAAAAAAGCTATTAATGAGGTGCAATCAAAAATGGAGGCTCTAACTGCTAGGATAAATGAGGCAGAAGAAAGAATTAGTGATATAGAAGACCAAATGACAGAGAATAAAGAAGCTGAGCAAAAGAGGGACAAACAGCTACTGGACCACGAGGGGAGAATTCGAGAGATAAGTGACACCATAAGACGAAAGAACATTAGAATAATTGGGATTCCAGAAGAAGAAGAAAGTGAGAGGGGAGCAGAAGGTATACTGGAGAGAATTATTGGGGAGAATTTCCCCAATATGGCAAAGGGAACGAGCATCAAAATTCAGGAGGTTCAGAGAATGCCCCTCAAAACAAATA
Organism: Mustela putorius furo; assembly: GCF_011764305.1. Classification (NCBI taxonomy): domain Eukaryota; kingdom Metazoa; phylum Chordata; class Mammalia; order Carnivora; family Mustelidae; genus Mustela; species Mustela putorius. The sequence goes on along the minus strand of NW_025422002.1, from coordinate 17,387,826 downwards.
AGAATAGGCCCACACCCCGTCACCTAATAGTAAAATTTACAAGTCTCAATGACAAAGAGAAAATCCTGAAAGCAGCCCGGGAAAAGAAGTCTGTAACATACAATGGTAAAAATATTAGATTGGCAGCTGACTTATCCACAGAGACCTGGCAGGCCAGAAAGAGCTGGCATGATATTTTCAGAGCACTAAACGAGAAAAACATGCAGCCAAGAATACTATATCCAGCTAGGCTATCATTGAAAATAGAAGGAGAGATTAAAAGCTTCCAGGACAAACAACAACTGAAAGAATTTGCAAATACCAAACCAGCTCTACAGGAAATCTTGAAAGGGGTCCTCTAAGCAAAGAGAGAGCCTACAAGTGGTAGATCAGAAAGGAACAGAGACCATATACAGTAACAGTCACCTTACAGGCAATACAATGGCACTAAATTCATATCTCTCAATAGTTACCCTGAATGTGAATGGGCTAAATGCCCCTGTCAAAAGACACAGGGTATCAGAATGGATAAAAAAAACAAAACCCATCTATATGTTGCCTCCAAGAAACACATTTTAAGCCCGAAGACACCTCCAGATTTAAAGTGAGGGGGTGGAAAAGAATTTACCATGCTAATGGACATCAGAAGAAAGCAGGAGTGGCAATCCTTATATCAGATCAATTAGATTTTAAGCCAAAGACTATAATAAGAGATGAGGAAGGACACTATATCATACTCAAAGGGTCTGTCCAACAAGAAGATTTAACAATTTTAAATATCTATGCCCCCAATGTGGGAGCAGCCAACTATATAAACCAATTAATAACAAAATCAAAGAAACACATCAACAATAATACAATAATAGTAGGGGACTTTAACACTCCCCTCACTGAAATGGACAGGTCATCCAAGCAAAAGATCAGCAAGGAAATAAAGGCCTTAAATGACACACTGGACCAGATGGACATCACAGATATATTCAGAATATTTCATCCCAAAGCAACAGAATACACATTCTTCTCTAGTGCACATGGAACATTCTCCAGAATAGATCACATCCTCGGTCATAAATCAGGACTCAACCGGTATCAAAAGATTGGGATCATTCCCTGCATATTTTCAGACCACAATGCTCTAAAGCTAGAACTCAACCACAAAAGGAAGTTTGGAAAGAACCCAAATACATGGAGACTAAACAGTATCCTTCTAAAGAATGAATGGGTCAACCGGGAAATTAAAGAAGAATTGAAAAAAATCATGGAAACAAATGATAATGAAAATACAACGGTTCAAAATCTGTGGGACACAACAAAGGCAGTCCTGAGAGGAAAATATATAGCGGTACAAGCCTTTCTCAAGAAATAAGAAAGGTCTCAGGTACACAACCTAACCCTACACCTAAAGGAGCTGGAGAAAGAACAAGAAAGAAACCCTAAGCCCAGCAGGAGAAGAGAAATCATAAAGATCAGAGCAGAAATCAATGAAATAGAAACCAAAAAAACAATAGAACAAATCAACGAAAGTAGGAGCTGGTTCTTTGAAAGAATTAATAAAATTGATAAACCCCTGGCCCGACTTATCAAAAAGAAAAGAGAAAGGACCCAAATAAATAAAATCATGAATGAAAGAGGAGAGATCACAACTAACACCAAAGAAATACAAACTATTATAAGAACATACTATGAGCAACTCTACGGCAATAAATTCGACAATCTGGAAGAAATGGATGCATTCCTAGAAACATATAAACTACCACAACTGAACCAGGAAGAAATAGAAAGCCTGAACAGACCCATAACCAGTAAGGAGATTGAAACAGTCATTAAAAATCTCCAAACAAACAAAAGCCCAGGGCCAGACGGCTTCCCGGGGGAATTCTACCAAACATTTAAAGAAGAACTAATTCCTATTCTCCTGAAACTGTTCCAAAAAATAGAAATGGAAGGAAAACTTCCAAACTCATTTTATGAGGCCAGCATCACCTTGATCCCAAAACCAGACAAGGATCCCACCAAAAAAGAGAGAGCTATAGACCGATATCCTTGATGAACACAGATGCGAAAATACTCAACAAAATACTAGCCAATAGGATTCAACAGTACATTAAAAAGATTATTCACCACGACCAAGTGGGATTTATTCCAGGGCTGCAAGGTTGGTTCAACATCCGCAAATCAGTCAATGTGATACAACACATCAATAAAAGAAAGAACAAGAACCATATGATACTCTCAATAGATGCTGAAAAAGCATTTGACAAAGTACAACATCCCTTCCTGATCAAAACTCTTCAAAGTGTAGGAATAGAGGGCACATACCTCAATATCATCAAAGCCATCTATGAAAAACCCACCGCAAATATCATTCTCAATGGAGAAAAACTGAAAGCTTTTCCGCTAAGGTCAGGAACACGGCAGGGATGTCCATTATCACCACTGCTATTCAACATCGTACTAGAGGTCCTAGCCTCAGCAATCAGACAACAAAAGGAAATTAAAGGCATCCAAATCGGCAAAGAAGAAGTCAAATTATCACTCTTCGCAGATGATATGATACTATATGTGGAAAACCCAAAAGACTCCACTCCAAAACTGCTAGAACTTATACAGGAATTCAGTAAAGTGTCAGGATATAAAATCAATGCACAGAAATCAGTTGCATTTCTCTACACCAACAGCAAGACAGAAGAAAGAGATATTAAGGAGTCAATCCCATTTACAATTGCATCCAAAACCATAAGATACCTAGGAATAAACCTAACCAAAGAGACACAGAATCTATACTCAGAAAACTATAAAGTACTCATGAAAGAAATTGAGGAAGACACAAAGAAATGGAAAAATGTTCCATGCTCCTGGATTGGAAGAATAAATATTGTGAAAATGTCTATGCTACCTAAAGCAATCTACACATTTAATGCAATTCCTATCAAAGTACCATCCATCTTTTTCAAAGAAATGGAACAAATAATGCTAAAATTTATATGGAACCAGAAAAGACCTCGAATAGCCAAAGGGATATTGAAAAAGAAAGCCAACGTTGGTGGCATCACAATTCCGGACTTCAAGCTCTATTACAAAGCTGTCATCATCAAGACAGCATGGTACTGGCACAAAAACAGACACATAGATCAATGGAACAGAATAGAGAGCCCAGAAATAGACCCTCAAATCTATGGTCAACTAATCTTCGACAAAGCAGGAAAGAATGTCCAATGGATAAAAGACAGCCTCTTCAATAAATGGTGCTGGGAAAATTGGACAGCCACATGCAGAAAAAAATGAAATTGGACCATTTCCTTACACCACACACAAAAATAGACTCAAAATGGATGAAGGACCTCAATGTACGAAAGGAATCCATCAAAATCCTTGAGGAGAACACGGGCAGCAACCTCTTCGACCTCTGCCGCAGCAACATCTTCCTAGGAACAACGCAAAAGGCAAGGGAAGCAAGGGAAAAAAAATGAACTATTGGGATTTCATCAAGATCAAAAGCTTTTGCACAGCAAAGGAAACAGTTAACAAAATCAAAAGACAACTGACAGAATGGGAGAAGATATTTGCAAACGACATATCAGATAAAGGACTAGTGTCCAGAATCTATAAAGAACTTAGCAAACTCAACACCCAAAGAACAAATAATCCAATCAAGAAATGGGCAGAAGACATGAACAGACATTTCTGCAAAGAAGACATCCAGATGGCCAACAGACACATGAAAAAGTGCTCCATATCACTCGGCATCAGGGAAAAAATACAAATCAAAACCACAATGAGATATCACCTCACACCAGTCAGAATGGCTAAAATCAACAAGTCAGGAAATGACAGATGCTGGCGAGGATGCGGAGAAAGGGGAACCCTCCTCTACACTGTTGGTGGGAATGCAAGCTGGTGCAGCCACTCTGGAAAACAGCATGGAGGTTCCTCAAAATGTTGAAAATAGAACTGCCCTATGACCCAGCAATTGCACTATTGGGTATTTACCCTAAAGATACAAATGTAGTGATCCAAAGGGACACATGCACCCGAATGTTTATAGCAGCAATGTCCACAATAGCCAAACTATGGAAAGAACCTAGAAGTCCATCAACAGATGAATGGATCAAGAAGATGTGGTATATATACACAATGGAATACTATGCAGCCATCAGAAGAAATGAAATCTTGCCATTTGCAACAACATGGATGGAACTAGAGCGTATCATGCTTAGCGAAATAAGTCAAGCAGAGAAAGACAACTATCATATGATCTCCCTGATATGAGGAAGTGGTGATGCAAGATGGAGGCTTAAGTGGGTAGAAGAAGAATAAATGAAACAAGATGGGATTGGGAGGGAGACAAACCATAAGTGACTCTTAATCTCACAAAACAAACTGAGGGTTGCCGGGGGGAGGGGGTTTGGGAGAAGGGGGTGGGATTATGGACATTGGGGAGGGTATGTGATTTGGTGTGTGCTGTGAAGTGTGTAAACCTGGTGATTCACAGACCTGTACCCCTGGGGATAAAAATATATGTTTATAAAAAATAAAAATTAATAAAAAAAAAAAAGAAGTTTTGGCTATTTAAAATACATAGAGATCTATACTAAAAAAAATGTGTATATTCTTTTCAAACACATCTGAAATACAAATACTGACCATTTGCTAGCCTGCAATGGAGGCCTCAACTTGTTGTACTGAAGCCACCAGCATAGAGATTTTGTTAGATAATCATAATTACTAGTAGTAGTATCTGATAAGAGTAGTATAGTATAATAAAATTATAATTTAATAATGAAAATATATCTCCAAAAATACTCATGTGGCCTGAAACGAAATTAAAATTACTAAATAGCCCTTGGCTTAAAAAAAGAAATCTGAAGAATATTAATATTAAATCTTTGTGAACCAACTATGGGAATTTTGTGGTGAAGCAGAATTTAATGGGAAATTTATGGTTTTACATAAAATGACTAGGAACCAAAAAGGTAGAAAAAGTGCATTAAATATTCAAATCAAGACATTAGAAAAACAGTAACAAAGCAAACCCAAAGCAACAAAGATGGAAATAATAAAGATCAGAAATCAGTAAAATACAGAACAACAATACTGATCATGACAGAAGAAGGGAGGGGAAGAAGATATAAAAATATATATCTACAGAATAAAATGGGGGAACTTTGGACACAACAAATTTTTTATAGTAACACAAAAGTACAGTAAGTCATTATTCATTCATAAATTGGAACGCCTAACTGATGTGGATAAATTTCCAGGAAAATAGGAAATGTAAAACTTGACACAAAAAAAGATTGAAAATGTGAGTTAGCCAATGCTTCTTAAATAATTTAAAATCTAATATTTTTCTTCTCAGTGGGTTCCCACCCAAACCATTTTATGAGAAGTTTCTACCAAATTTTCAAGGGGTAGTTAATTCTGATCTTATCTGAGTTTTTTCAAATGTCAAGAAAAAGTAAAAATGGCCCAGCCACTGTAGGAGGCAGGTTATGATTCCTAACCTGCATTTTGAAAAAAGGAATAGAAAAAAAGCTCATATTACTTACAAATGGAAATGCAAATACTTAAATGGAGTACTAGCTGAGAGCATGTAAATGTATTAAAAATATATACATTATAATAAAGTAAGGTTTGCCTCAGGAATGTAAGGATGGTTCAGCATTAGAAAATATATTAATGATATTTATGATTTATTAAAGGATTATTAATGATTTATTAAATTCATATAATTATCTCAATAGATGCAGAGAAATCATTAATAAGATGCAACACCTCCTTATAATGATAACATTAATTACAATGACAATAATAAGACTTCTGGACAAACTAGGACTAGAAGGGAACTTCCTTACCTTGATAAAGGTTTTACAACACAACACTCTACTTAATGCAGGAACATTTAACACATTCTCTTTCTCTCTCTCTCTTTTATTAAGAAAGAGAGAGGAGAGAGCATGTGTGGGGTGGGGGGGGGGAGGCAGAGGAGGAGGTAGAGAGAGTATTTTAAGCAGACTCCACATCCAGCATGGGGCCTGATGTGGGCTCAATCTCATGACCCTGAGATGATGACCCGAGCCAAAATCAGGAGTCCGGCACTTAACCGACTGAGCCACCCAGGCACCCCTAGACACATTCTCTTAATGACATAGTATATATATGTCTTCTATGTCATTTGCATATATGACATTTTATACGTATGCCACATTAAAAAATCAAAATACAAACCTTGTAATCTAATATTTCACCTATGTTGGTGATACAAGATCCACTTGGAAAACCCAGAAACATTTCTCCACATCAGTGAGAAAATATAATAACTATAATAGATTAGGTATTATTCATAAGAGCAACAGAATATATAGTGTCTAGAATCACCTTAGTAAGAAATACATAAAATTCATGGGAAAAAGAATTGGAAGCGGAGTCTTGAAGAGACATTTGTACACCATGTTCACAGCAGCGTTATTCACAGGAACTAGAAGGTGGGAGCAAGCCAAGTATCCATTGATGTATGAGTGGATAAAAAAATGTGATCAGTGCAGATAATGGAATTTCATTGTCTTTAAAAAGAAGGAAATTCTGTCCCATGCTACAACATGGATGAACCCTGAGGCCATAGTGCTTAATGAGATAAACCAGTCACTAAAGGACAAGTACCATAGGATCCCACATACATGCGGTACTTAAGAATTGTCAAATTCACAGAAACAGAAGGTAAGACAGTGGGTGCTGGGGTATGGAGGGGGCAGTTATTATTGACTAATATAACACAGCTTCAGTCTCAAAAGAGGAGGAGAGCTCCAGCGATGATGGCGGGGTTGGTCACATGACATGATGAATACACTGATATCGCTGTACTGAGTACTGAAATAGAGGTAAGAGAATCAGTTTTATGTTATGCATATTTTATCTTACTACAATAAAAAAACTAAGTGATTAAAAAAACCCCTCCATTGAGAAATTTTAAGTGAGCTCTTTTTAAAAAACCTGAAAAATGGGAAGCCTGGGTGGCTCAGTGGTTAAGCTTCTGCCTTTGGCTCAAGTCATGATCCCAGGGTCCTGGGATCGAGTCCTGCATGGGCTCCCTGCTCAGCGGGAAGGCTGTCTCCCATTCCCCCTGCTTGTGTTCCCTGTCTTGCTGTCTCTCTCTGTCAAATAAATAAATAAATAAATAAAATCTTTAAAATAAAATAAAATGATCTGAAAAAAGCAAAAGAATTTAGTGTTCCTGAATGGAGGTGACTTAACATTATAAAGATGTCAAGTAGCCCCAAATTAACCTACAAATAAAATGCCATCCCCATTTGTAGGTGGTGGTAGCAGCTGTCTAGTCTTATTTTTCTCTGTATTCACCATATACAGAGGTAGCTTCTGGAAGGACAAAAAGCCTAAAAGTGAAAGAGAAAACCATAGGTGAAGACATAAATGAGGGAGAGCTGTTGGGGCAAAGGTGGGGTGGGGAGGAGATGAAGGCCTCCTTGAATACAACCCCCAAAGTAACAATCACAAGGCAGAATGGATGGATTTATGCACATCAAAATCAAGGATTTCTGCTCAACAAAGGACACTTGGGACAAAATTAACAGGCAGGTGACAAACTGGAACAAGGCATTTGCATGTCTAATATTGAAAAAGGACTAATACTCAGTGTAACGTGTGCTGATAGAGATCTATTCCTGTAAATCAACAATTAAAAGACTCAGCTCTATTAAGAGAGCAGGCAAAAGGATTAAAATAGGCAAAAAGGAAAAGAAACTTCAAAGTCTCATGAACATGTGAGCAGAATGCCTTATTTATTGAAAAATGCAAAATAAAAGTACAGTGGCTCACTTTAGCCAGGCTGAGTGGCAAAAATCAAAAGGCATTGGCGGGTTCTGTTGTCTGGGATGAGGCTGCTGTTGCCGGCCAGGGGGGCACTTCTTGCAGTTCAGTGCTGGCCCACCCCTGGAACCCCTGGCCCTAGGCAAGCTCTTTGACCTGTGTACGGTGTGAGGAGCCGGAAGCCACCAGTGGGTCCATCCGGAAATAACCGGATAAGAACAGCGGCAGGTGCACACCACAGAAGAGATCCTTCGCAAGTCAGACACTGCTGCATCAGGAAGCACCCTAAAACAGCAGGGAGGAAAAAAAAAAAAAGGTCAACCCGAATATGCTCTAGAGCTCGTTACTCTGTGTGGACCTCAGACGACGACCCAGAAGCCTATTTCAAATTCAGAATCTCAAACCCCACCCAGACCCGCTGAATCAGAACCTGCCTTTAAACCAGAACCTCAGGGTTAAGTGAAAACGCGAGGGCCCCGTGTCTGGCCAAATGTCACCGCTCACTAGAAAGCCACGGGGACTAGAGCTCTGTGACATCAGTGCTGGAGAAAAGACCCAAGTGGGCTGGGGCTGGGAGCATCCCCGTGGAAAGTCAGTAAGATAAGGCATGAAAGGGACCTGTGTTAGCTGCACTATGCTGGGAAACTGGTCAATTCTCCAGAACACGAGCCTGGAGGCATGGTTGCTGCTGCACCCTAAGGAGCTTTTCTTGCCCCAGACATTTGAGTCGGCTCCCTCCCACACACACACCCCCGCCCCCGTCCCCCGCCCCGCGTTGGCAGGACTGCGCATGCCCAGAAAACAAGCAGCACCCGCCAGGTGTGTCTGGACGTCTGTTGTCAGCCTAGTGGGGCAGGATGCGGGGCTGGGAGGTCGCCATTTTTCTTCAGGCTTCATCTTCCTTCTCGTGCCCTGGTGGGGGTGGACGCGTTCCTAGTCTTGAGAGATTCCATGCGTCATTTACCCATGTTAGGACGCAGTCTCTGAGCTAACGGTGCTCACAGAGCGCCTCCTTGACAGTGATGCCCTATGTCTCCCCACCTTGCGCCGCTAGCAATCCTTCCAGTATGTCTAGGAATGTCCTTTCTGTGTGCAATTCTTTTTTCAGCGGGTGTGTGTTTCCAGTTTAAGTAAACTTCAAAACCATTTTGTTCTGACCCCAAAACCAACAACATGGGGTTTCCAAGTGGACCAGTATTAGAAGCTTTTGATAATTTAGGGAGGACTCACTTTACGATAAGGTGGCATTCCATCTGCTCCCTCTCCTGGTGTGACTCTGCCTTTCCCTGGGCAGGTGATGTCCTATCCCCAGCTCCCACGGTGGTACCTCTGACCTTCTGCCTTCCCACAGCTGCCCAATACCTCAGCTCTCCCCAGATTGGAGGTGAAGTCCCCATCTGCTCCAGACCTGTGCAATGCCTGTTGATGAATTCCCTCTGACAGCCCCTAGACCCCCTATTAGTCCTGCCAGCTCCCTCTCCCTGAGCCCAGGGAATGTTTTTGAAATGAAAAATCAGTCACCCCTGGGCAGAAAAACCTTCAAAGTCTTCCTACTGCTCTCGGATTCAATTCAGAGCTACCCCCTGGCTTTTTCCCTGCAGGGGCTGGTGCCCTCCCAGCCAGCCCTGGCTCAGGATCAAGGTCTAGGCTCCAAGCTCCCTCTGCACAGGCTGACCTCAACAGAGCACCCCCCTCCCTGGCCCACTCCACTCCAGCTTTGCCCCCATCCCTCCCTCACCCTCACCTCAGATTTCCGTGCCTGTCGCACTCCACACTTCCTTTCCTGCTCCTGCCCGGTGGAATCCACTCTCCTTCCCCTGCTGCACGCCAACCCCTGGAGGCCTCTGCAGCCCCCCAGCAAAGCCGCTTTGCTCTGGAAGGTCACCCACCCCTAACCACCAAATGCCTGTCAGGGTGTATAGGGCAGAGGCTAAGGAGATCCACACTGTCAGGGGAGTAGAGGCTGCGGGCTAGGCTTCCTGGGGCAGCAAGCCCCCCATTGGGGGGTGGTAAAAAGAACCCCCAGCCTCTCCCACTCCTCCTGCCCTCTGACCCCTCTGGCTACAGTGGCCTTCCCTCCACCCCATTCCCTGCAGCCCCTGGGCCCCACACAGCCAACACGGCCTGCCTGCACACTTAAGGCAAGTTCCGGTCCTGGGGAAGCCCCTCACCCTCCTCACCCAAGCCAGTTTGCCAGGAACCAGAGTGTTGGCCGGGTGGCGCCTGCAGTCACCCGTGTGGGCTTAGTCTGCAGGCCCTGGCTTTTGTTTCTGTCTTTAAAAAGAACTCTTCATTCAGGGTTTTAATTACAAAAGTAATCCATGCTTGTTGTAAAACCATGTAGGTAGTTCTGTACGGGGTAAAGCAAACGGGGAGGCACTCTCTTTCCCCAGGGCCTATCTCCAGAGGCAGCCACACTGGGCACCTGGAGGTGTGTCCTTCCAGTCTTTTCTAAACAGCTGCGTTGAGGTAGGTCACACAGACCCTGGAAGTCCCACTGTGAGCGTAGGTGCTATAGTCATCCTTCGTGTGCTCGCAGAGCTGTGCAAGCAGCACAGGCCCTGTTTTAAAGTGGGAGCTGGTTCACCTTGTCTCCACACCAGGCAACCAGAGTGTCATCCTGTCCAATCGGTGAGACAAGGCTTCCCACTGCGGGCACCTGGACCCAGATAGGTGGTTTCATCTTGAGCCATAAAGCACCACCTACAGTCAAGGCAGGGCCCACCCAGAAGGAGCCACCTGTGCTCACCTGGAAGAGGGATTCTGGGCTTACTCTTACCATCTGCCACTCTCTCCCGGACCTGCCAGGGGCATCAGCAGCAGCTTGACCCTCTGGGAGAAGGTCTGCTGTTGTCACCACAGCTGGCAGGCTTCCAAGAGCTCCAAAGATCAGGTAGGTGGAGTTTCTATGGTCAGATGTGGAGGGAAGGATGGATCTTCTGCCTAGGATGTCAGGAAGCAGGGCCATTCGCTGATGTCACCCCCAACTCCCTTCTGCTTCCTCCAGCCCTACTCCTCCTCCTCCTGCCTCCCTGGGTCCTTGGGACACCATCGGACCTCCTCTGGAGAAGTCAGCCCAGCTGCCGGTCCTGGATCCAGAATGAGCTAGCAAGCCCACTCCATCCACTCTGCTCCTCACTACTTCTCTAACATTAGTTCTCTTCTGGTGGTATTTGAGCATCCCATTTTCCACCCCTATGTCCTCCCTGCCCTCTCCCCTTCCATGCAGGCTTAAAGCTCTTCTCCTCACAGCCGAGCCCCAGCCACACAGAGACAGCTCTGGGCCTGATGTTCTCCCCTCCCTGAGGGGCATGGAGCTCAGAGGACCCTGGGGGCTGGTTTGCAAGTCACCCACCTGCTCTGTTCTCTCCTAATAGATCTCCCGGGACCAACCTCTATCACAAAGACACCTCCCACTGGAGTCAAAATTGCCTTTTTCAGTTAACAATTTACCTTGAACTTGGAAGCTGAACAGCTGGGCCAAAGGGAATAGACATCTTAAATTTGAAAGCAATTTCCAAATTGCATTCCCTAAAGGTTATACCCATTTAGCACCCCCAACCATGCCTATGAATGCATTTTTCTCCCCAGCCTTGGAATCTCACCTGTCAAACTCTTTAATCTGGCAATCAGACAGATGAAAAATAATAATCACATTTTTAACTTTTTTTTTTTTAAGTTTCTCCAATTACTCTTGAAGTTCACAATATTCCTATATGTCTGCTGGCCTTTGAAAGTCTTCCCAGGTGATGTGACCCCACTTCATCTTTGTTTTTCTTTTTCTTTTCTGTTTCTGAGTTTTTCTTTGTTTGTTTTTGTTTTTTGGCATAGAGATATTTTTTAGTGTTTTTTTGTCTTCACATCAATTTACTGTTACTAGTTTCTGGGTCTGGTGACATTGACATTGCCAGGAAAGCCTTCCCATCATGCAAAGGCCCTTGCTTTTGCAGATTGTTTCTGGATAGGTTGGCAGAAAGCTTATCCCACTGAGTTCTTAGGCTGTCGTGGGTCCATCCTTCAAAGGTACTCAGATGTGAAAGGATAATTCTTTTTCCTAGCTCCTAAACTGGATTTCTACCCTTGGCCCCTGTGCGGCTAGATGGGGGACCCAAAGGGCTTGGAGGTTCAGGGTTTGCACAACCCATAACCATCCTTCCCATACTCATCCTTCATGCCCTGGACCCTATCCCTTCTCCACTGCTCCGCCCCTCCCGGAACCACCTTCCCATGGTAAGACCCTAGACCTCGTCTTAGCACCACCTGTTCCCTCAGGTTCCACCTCTGCCCCCACAGCTTACCACCTCTGTCTCTCCAGATCACTCCCCCTGGCCCCAGTTCTAATACTTCCTCCAGCCAGCCAACCAGGGTCCTCATACTCACTTGGCAAGTCCCTGGTCTCCCCCACCTCCACACCTAAGCCTGAGCAGCCTCATATGGCTGGAGAGAAACCTACCTCCCAGTGACTTGGTCTCTCTGTGACCTCATGGTCCCTGACCTGGATACCTTGCTTGTGTAATCCCTAAATCCACCTCCCCACAAATAGCTGCCCATGTACCTTCATCTGTGCCCATCCTGATGTTACCAAGGATGCATCTCCCTCCATCTTCCCAGCCCCAAGCCCCTTTGCCCTACCTTGCCCTACCTCTCCCCCTGCTGCTGTTGGGGGATCATTCCCAGGAGCAGACGTGTGGTGTAATATCTCCATCTTAAAAGCAACACTTCTTAAATCCCTAATGCCTGTGCTCTACTGCTTCTCCCCCTGCCACCCCCCCCACCCCCAGCCCCCACTGCCCTGCCCTCTGCTCCCAGCCCTACCTGCCTTCTGCCTGTATCTTCATAGAGTCCCTCACTGAGTTCTCAGCCTTGGATGCACAGGAACGGCTGAGGTCACTCCAGTGAATCTGGGTGCTAAGCTAGTGGTCAAGCCTCACCCCTGCTTTTTCTGGACCTGTCCATGGTGCCTGCCATTGGCTGCTTATTCTCGGTCTTGCTATGTGCTCCCCAAACTCCCTTCATGAAACACTGGGATGCCCCAGGAGCAGACCTCTCTCTTCCCATCTCAATTCACACCTGAGGGATCTCACTCGTCCCTGACTTCTCCGTTTGCCATCTCCAGCTCAGGCCCAGCTGAGGGTGAACAATGTCAGCGGTCTACTTGCATCTCAACTTAAACATCTCACCAGCTCCTCTAACTTGTCTCCGACCTGAACTCTTTGAGTCTCCCCTTCTCCAACCCTGCTTTACCCTGCTTCGGTCTCCAGAAATGACAATGGAGGTTGTCCTTGGTCCTCATGATTGATGCTGTGGAGTCACATGTGGCTCCTGCTCTCCCACACCTCACCCCAAGTCACCTATCAGTCCTGTCCAAATGACCCTCAATCCAGCAGCCTCCATCTCCGGACAATGTCTGGGCAGGGCCAGCAAGGGCCCCCGGAGCTCCTCTCCCCAGAATCCTCTGCCCATCTCCCCCTCCCCACTCCCCTGACCACTGCCCTCCCACCCCCTCCACTGCTGCACTTAGCCTCAGGTGAGGAGTGCACCCAGGATCAGGACCTTCAGCCTTACTCCTCCCCTGTCTGGAGAACCTTCTTTCAGAGCTACAGCTCTTGCAGACCTCCCTCAGCCTCTGAGCACTCCTCAGTCCTCCAAATGGCTCTCTGGGTCCACATCTGGCTTTTGTTTCAGCATAGTGTCCCTGTTAGTTTCTTGGGGGCTGAGGCTGTGTCTCTTCTGTCTACAGCTTCATTCTGAGTCCTTGGGATAGCAAACAACATGAGCTGGGGTATCAGTCTGCAGGCCATTTGTTAAGTGGTAGATTGCACAGCCATAGTGGCCCCCTGCAAGCCCTTCTGTGACTTGCAGACCTCCAGTGGCCCCACTGCCCTCAACCAGCCCTACTTTGCATCCTGATTCCTCAACATGGCTGCCCATACCAATATTCAAGGATGAGAGTTCTGGCGAAGGCCCAGGGAGAGCCCTCCACCCCCAGAGTTCTGAAAGGGACACTCCCCTGGGCCAAGAACTCCTGGGGTCACTGCCCCTAGGAGGAGGGAAGAAGGGCACATAGGCTTCAAAGGGTGAATTTGCTCCCTTGCTTGCATGCCTTTGTCCATACTGTTCCCACTACTTGGAATGGTTTTGCTATCTCTATCTCATCTGGCCTATCTAGCTTTCTAGAATCTGTTTAGGGATTTCCCCTAAGAAACCTGCCCTCCTGTCTCCTGGTCTCTTCCATGTCCATCTCTTGCTGGCCGTATGGAACCTCAGGGCTTTGTTCTGAATAACGATGCTTGTATCATGAGCCACCCCCAGAATTAAGTGAAAGACCCAAATAAAAGAAAGTTTATAGTGTGCACAAACTTGTCTAGTACTTTATACAAAAATGGCTTGATAGTTTTTCACCACATTCAGAAGGCCCAGTTAGGGTTATGTGAGTGAAAATTAAGGCTGTGAGGCTCATCCATGACTCATTCAACTAACAGTCCTTGGGGGCTGGTCTCTGGGGCTCAGACTCCCTGTGGATGGGAAAGAGGAGGGAGCAAGAGACCCCGGTTCACATCTGGGGTTGGGGTGGGGATAAGGGGCAGAACTCCTCCATCTCCTGGTCCACTTGGTGATTGCTGTGAAAGCCTGTTTCTGAAAAATACCTCAAACTCATCCTGTGAAATCTGAATTCTTATCTTCCCTCAATATCTTCTCCTTCCATCTTCCCTTGGTGATGCATGCCCACGAAAGCTTCGTGGTGCATGCAGAAAGCTTCGTGGCCAGCAGGGCTTGGAGGGTGTCTGGCCAGTGGGAAGCTTTCAAGAAGCTTCCTTGAAACACAGTCTTCTACTCCCCCCTCTTCTCCTCTGCCCTCAGGCTGGAGCTTGCTTGGTGGCTGGAGCCATTCACTGCAGACAGGGACGCGGGGGTTATGCCCTGGTGAGGATGAAGGTCCCCCAAGGTGAGGTGTGGAGAGCTCCTTAGGGGTCTCCTTTCAGGGTTGCTCATTCTGTGTCTGTCCAATCGCTGCCTCATCTGATCCTGAGACCAAGAACCAGATGAAAAGTTACTCATAATTAATCGAGGGTCGCCGGCTAAGCTGTTGAGCACAATAGGAAACATCAAAATTGTCTTCCTGTAGAACCTAGATCATCAGTTAGATGACACCTTTGCCAACAACCCCATTTACATTCACTCTAGAAAATATAATGGAAAATTGGGACGTTTCTACACCAGCGGTACTAGCGGCCACGGAGCCACTTCCGGTTCTCGTGCAGGGCTGAGAGCACGTGGCCACTCCCTTTCCCACAGTAAATCCACCGAAATGATTTAAAACCGGTAGGGAAATCATCTAACAAATACAAGCAAGAACACTTGGTGAGCCAGAAAACTGATTCCTGGGAAACAAGAGAAAAACTTGACTGGGTTGAAGATGGGACCCTCTCCCCCTTAGGTAGGTATGACCTAGAACATTCCACGGTGAAGACACTCTCACTCAGGAGAGCTGTTGCCATGGAAGAAAAAGACAGATTAAACTAATGTTGGAACTTTCCTGAAGAGCCCGATTTCACAGATGAATCAGGACAGGAATCATTTTATGATAATCGAAAATTAGTATTTTTAGAGATAAGGAAGGATAGCACTGTGAAAATAAGAATTAGAGGGTATGAAAAAAACTAATTAGGAATTTTAGAAGGGAAAATAGCTGATCACTGAATAAAGCAGGGGCTCACCCGTGGGCCACACAGCAGGGTAAAGGGCACTGGAAAACAAGTCCACCCATGGCAGCAGGTAGGACACGAGTTTTGGGCAAAGGTCCCAGTAGCATGCCCATCAATGGTATCCACCTTCTGCCTTTGGTCTTGAACTTTGGGTTCAACAACTGGTGTGCTACAGAAGCCAGCAGACTTAAGCGGAAAAGGAATTTAATGAGGTTCCTGGAGTATTAGGTAGCCAGGGGTAGTAAGTGGGCAGACCCAAGTCTCCTCAGTGAGAATCGGCCAGGTCCTCAACCTTTCCTCTTTCTCAAAGCAAAGTGATCATCCCCCACACTAACCTCTCTTTCCTCTCTCCCTTAGGATGTGGGATGAGTGAGTCACTCCCTCCTGCCCTTATCTATTCCTGTTGGCTTCTTCCCAGAAGGAGAAACACCCAGTTGCTTTCCTCAGAAAAACCATTCTGCCTCAGCCCCCTTCTTAATTTCCAAGTGTTACTGTCCTCCACGCAGCTTATCAGCTTGAAAGCATCACCAGAATGGCAAGAAGGGTCCATCTCCCTGTCCATCTCTAGAGGTGGGCTCCTCTGCAGGACTGAAGTCAGGGGCTGAAAGGTACGCAGAGCCCCAGACTCACCAGCTTTGTCACTCCTGCAGAGGCACAGGGAGGGAAATAAGCCCTCTTTCCCAGGAATCCATGCACCTGCTCCTCTTATGGAATCTTGAACACAGAAGAGGGAATGCTGGCGCTAAGAGAGTCCAAGTTTTATTCTTTTTTTTTTTTTTAAGATTTTATTTATTTACTTGACACACAGAGAGAGAGAGAGCACAAGTAGGCAGAGTGACAGGCAGAGGGATAGGAAGAAGCAGGCTCTCCTCTGAGCAGGGAGCTTAATGTGGGGCTTGATCCCAGGATTCTGGGATCATGACTTGAGCTTAAGGCAGACGTTTAACCGACTGAGCCACCCAGGCACCTTCAAGTTTTATTCCGACAGATTTGTCTTCCCAGTTGATGTCCAATGAATGTTGATATATATATATATATATATATATATATATATATATATATCCCAACACCCATTTTTGAACTTTGCATACCTAATCTGTGCAAACGTTAGACCAACCCTCTTTCCATATAAATTTAAAAATTATTAGTGAGGTGAAACATGTTGTCATATGTCCACTGGTTATATTTTTAATACATTATTCAGTTGAGGATCTTAATCTCTTTTCAGTGAATCATTCCTTTTCTTAACACGCGCTGACCCTTGTTAACCCTAATAACGCTTTGTTGGCTTAAAGTCTGTTTTGATTGATGTAAAAATAGTTACACATTGGATCAGGTTCTAGGGGTGGAACTCAGACCTTGCAGTTCTTAGAGCTCCCCGGTGAGTTCAGTGTGCAACCTGGGAGCCCACGTCCCTCCCCCCCCACTCTCACTCCTGTTAATGAATCTGCTCTGTGCCGCTTCATTAGCCTACATGCCGGCTAATGTTCATGTCAAGCCTCCCCATGCCTCCCCATGTTCATGTCAGGCTCAGCTGAGCACCCACATTGTCCAAGTTTTTTGATGAATGCACCTTAATCACTGGAAGGATGCGTTCCTCTTCACCCGCTACCTTCTCCCCACACCATTCCCAGCCCCTGACAATGTTATCCTTCCTTCTTCCTCCCCTTCTGTTCCAAGCTCTGTTTCCATGTGAAGATGAAACTCTTTGTCCATGTAGCCCCCTCCTGTCTATACTTCACTTCTCATCTTTGCTTTTCTACCCTTCCCATCACGACTAGGACCTTCCTATTTTTGGAAAACAACAATGTTCACTGGGCAGATGCTCTGGACTGAGCATTTCACAAATATCACTCACTGGATTCTCACCCTCGGAAGTAAGGACTGTCCCTCTCTTACAGATAAAGAAATTGAGAACCACCCCCATCCCCAGCCACCCAGAGGTAAATTGTTGAAAGCCTCTCCCCCAGCCACACTCCGACAGAGCTTGTAAAGGGAACATCAACTCCGTGTCGGGCTCTGGCCCCTCCAGGTCTGATGTGGTCTCCCCACATTGTTCACTGTGGCACCTGGTAAAGGGGGTACCCAGGCAAGGGGCAAAGGAAAGAACTTCAGGTGGGTGTGAGTTAGTCTGCTCAGGCTACCACAGTAAAAAAGCAGACATGTATTTTCTCACGGGTTTGGAAGCTGGAACTTCCAGATCAAGGTGCCAACATGGTTGGGTTCTGGAGAGTTCTCTCCCCTTGGGATGCAGATGGCCAGCCACCTTGTTGCTGTGCCCTTGCATGACCTCTTCTTTGTGCTCAGGTGGGGAGGGAGTGAGCTCTCCATTGTCTCTTCTTAGGGACTGCCCTTATGTCCTGATTGAACATATTTACTTCCTTAGAGGCCCCATATCCAAATACAAGGGTCTAGGGCTTCCACATATGAATTTAGGGGACAGAGACATTTGGGCCACAGTGATGTATGCACAAGCCCATGTGTTTCAGGACAAAAGGCCTGTTTGGCATGCCCAGCAGGTGACGGTGTCCTCCTAGATACTGAGGAAGAGCTCTTGGTTCCTGCAACAAGCAGTAAGTTTCAGGGCCTATGGCACTGGCCAAGGGTAGCTGAAGCGTTCCTGCAGTGGGCTCAGTGCTAGCTTTCCCGGCATCACACCCTGTTGGCCTTCGGGTGCTTTGGCTGTCCATCCACACTAGGCTTCTGCCTAGGTGTCCCTTTCCAGCCCTCTGGGTCAGCGATGACCTGCTTTTGGCCATGACTCCGTCCTTCACACCACCCAGGTGCAAAGACCCCAAAGTGCTGATCTACTCAGGCCCCATCAGGTTCCAGATGGCACTGTCTTTCCAGCCAGGGCACCTGACCTTGAGCCCTCCACCCCTCCCGGATGATGCTGGCCTGGCGCTGGTCCAACAACGAGTCTCCCAGAAACATCTTTGTATCACCAACTAGTCATGTGTCTTCTTTGTCTTTCTGAGCCCGAAATTCTCTCCCAGGAAAAGGGTGGGGGGCGCTCAGCTCCACAGAACCGTGCCTAGGATTCTGAGCTTGTGCCTGAGGAGGTCTCGGGGCTGGAGCGCAAGCTCTTCCCCCTTATTATCCAGGCTGGCTCTGATCTCCTTCCTCACCCCTCCTTGGGGTGAAGGGTCCCCAGGGGACTGCGGGTTTCTGCCCGCCAAGGAAGCCTGGAATGGGGCTCTGCCAGGAGTAGTTAATGACTCTGACCAAGCAATTATTTTTAATGAGTCTAACTCTCCCTCAGGCTCTGAGGTCTGGGTGGGGGTCCTGCAGCCACAGGAAAGGGGCCCACTGGGGATTCCTGAGAATAGGGCAGTACCCACTGGACTGCACACCTTCCTGCCTCTCCTGGCATTTTGGAAGAAAACTTGATGACTGTTGGTAATAGAAGTGCAATAGCAACTGCCAGAGGTGAAAAGGAACCCTAAAAATAGTATGAAGATTATGACAACAAAGTCCAGCTCTGGGCAGGCCGGCATCTGGGCCACACGGTGGCTCATTTCTACCCTCTCCCAGCCTCAAAACCAGAGGCCTGGGCAAGATTTGAGGCCCCATGATCCAATTTGCTCTAAGCTTGAGATTTCCTCCCATTCCTTCTAAGGGGTAACTCACAAATTTTAGGTAGATGGCATGGCACCTGCTGAGCCCTGCTCCCAGATGTAATAGGAAAACCACTTTTTCAGTGAAGATCATGGTCACTCAGTGCAGAAGCTGTGATCCCCCTAACTTTGCTTGGTGTCTTTCCAGGGGCTTGAGCCCTAGGGATGAAGAAGGGATATGAGCACTATGGAGGGGCTCAAGAAGCCGTAATCACTCAGGAAGTGATAATTCGGTGGGGAATCTGGCAGGGCTTAGAAGGTGTCACACGCAAGCTTTAGAGAATGAAGAGGATTTCTGAGCTAGGAGACAGGGAAGCATCTCATGAGAGAGAATACTAGCGAAGATGTAAGGCAGAGGACAGCAGACAGCCTCCCTGGAGTGGGGGTCGGGGGGTCTTGGGCCTGAAGAGGATGCATTTGGTGCAGATGGGGGGGGCTCTGTCCTCCAAGAAGTGCAGCCACATCCAGAAGGGCCCCTTGATGAAACCTGAGCAGAGTGAGTTGGTCATACTGTACCTTGGAGATGTCATGATGGCTGCTGTGGGTGGGGGGCAGAAGGGGCCAGGGGTACAGCAAGGGAGGACAGGATAGAGCTGCCCTAGGTACGCCTTTTCTTTCTCTTTGCTGACAGCTTTTGCCTGGTCCAGCTCCAAATCCTCCTGGGGCTTCCTGGCTGTCCCTGCTGCAAACCAGCTCCCCCCTGCAGGCTTACTCCAAGGCCATTGGTCTCTTTTTCCCTTTCTCTTATTCCTTCCAGGACCTTCCTTCATAGCTGGGGCCACTGAGAAGGGAGGGAGGGTGTGATGGGGCCAGGAAGAGAGTTTGGTCTCTTCTGGGAGTGGGTCAGCCTCTCCAGAGGAGCTGGCCACCCACTGACTCCTGACCCAAGTCCTATACTGACACTTGACCCAACTACATAGTGATGCCTGAACCCAGAAATTCTGGTCCCCTAACCCTAATTACACCCCAACTTTGACCCTAGCTACACATTGGTCTCTGGCAGTCATGCTCTGACCCTTGATCCTTTGACACTTTAACTGACCACACCAACCCTTGATGGCCCTGATGGCCAAGTTTGGCAATGGGCTAAAACCACAGCCTGCCTGATCTGGACCTTGCTGACTGACTAGGTATGCTGTAGTCAGCAAACCTCTTACTCAGGGGCCTGGAGCAGGGGTGGGCACTGGTAGAGGACCAGTCACAGCAAAGAGAGGAGACTGAGGCCACTTCTGCCTGTGCACCAGGATCCAAATATATAGGCATCTAAGGAACCCTGCGCTAGAGATAGAAACTTGCTCACCACCAAGCTGATAGGTGACCTTGTGCAGGCAGTGTTCCCACCTCTGGAGCTCAATTTGCTAAAGTGCAAAAACCAGAGTCCCATGAATTCTAAAGACTCTTACAAGAAAACAAGTGCTAGGGGAGCTGCACAGAGCAGATCAATTGAGATAATGTGTTTAAAATGCTCAACACAGTGCCAAGTACATCATAAGCATTCAATAAATGCTAGTTATTAATGTTACTATTAATACTCCCTGACTGCCTACTTCACTGAGCGGACAGAGGATCAGATGAGCTCCAGAGTATAGGAAGGCACTGCCCATGGGACTGGAGGACATTTTTAAAAAATTTATTTATTTGACAGTAAATAAATAAACAAAATTTATTACTTTGACAAGTAGGCAGAGAGGCAGGCAGAGAAAGAGGGGAAGCAGGCTCCCCGCTTAGCAGAGAACCCAATGTGGGACTCGATCCTAGGACCCTGAGATCATGACCTGAGCTGAAGGCAGAGGCTTAACCCACTGAGCCGCCCAGGCGCCCCGACAGGAGGACATTTTAATGAAAGGAAGCAGGAGAGGAGGGTGGGGTGGGGAAGAGTTCGTGTCCAAGCTTAAGAGTCCAGACCATGCAGGGGGAAGGCAGATGTGGTGTCCTGGATAAGGAAGGGGAGCATGCACTTGCCTCTGGGGTGCCAAGGACAGGTCCTCTTGGATGAAGACAATGTAAGCTCCTCTTTTCCCAAGACATCACAGTGGCCCTCTATGGGAATTGCTGGATTTGGTAATGTGCTCGTGTGCACATGGCTACCTCAGGGCCAGGTTTGTGTTCAAGTCTGTAGGACCTTCAGTGCCATACCCACTCATTCCATCACAGTGTTGGCAGGTAGGTGGAAGGGGAGAAGGGCAACCTACATGTCAGGAGAGGGACAAGAAACAAGCTCTCCCTTCCTGGCACGCTGTCCCTGAGTAAGGGGTCAGTGAGGGGCCATTAGCTGCTTCCCAGTCTTTCTGTTGGCTGATGCCATTCCTGCTATTCCACACTTGAGATTTGACCTACACAGCAGGAGCCACCTGCCCTTCCCCACCCCCTCCTTCCCCCAAATTATTCCCTGCATCCTATAAGCCTCAGTTTGGGCATCTAAAAAAGAGATAACCTTACTCAGCATTCCTGGGAGTATTGGAGGTAGCCAATATTTATAAATGCCAAACACTTTACATGAATCTTTTTTTTTTTTCATGCATCATCTTGTTTCATTTGTGCCTTCTATAAGTTTTTTTCTAAAGCATGGTAGAGCTACCACTTGTGGCATGTGAGATGATATTACATAGGCACGAGTCAGGGGTTGAATAACAAGAACTGTAAGGTCTTAGAGAGTACCTCAGAGCAAGGATGCCATAAAGAGAAGAGGCAGGAAGTGGAGCTGGAGAAGCCAGTGGAGGTCAGCTCATGCAAGTTCCTTTACAGGCCCTTCAGGAAGGGCAGTGGAAAACCATCAAAGACTTTCACTAAGAAGCAGAGCAATTTGACAGTCTATATATTTTAGAAAGTTCATTCACTTAAAGGCTGGAGAAGATTAGAAGAGGGCACAGCCATGGGAAGGAAGACAATTTGGGGGACAGTAGCTGTAACTGGGAGATAGGTGATGGTAACCTGAGTTGGGGAGCATTTAGTGAAGGAGCAGTAGGAAAAGAGAGAAGTGGACAGAGCTGAGATTCTTTTGGGAGGTGGGATGTTTTGGGTGTTGGTGACTAGAAAAGGGGAAGAGGGGGATTATGTCAAGGTTCCTGGGTGGGCAAGGGAGGCATTGATGGACACAGAGAATGCTACCTGCAAAGGAGATTTGTGGCAACAATGATGTGTCCAGCTTTGAAGGAGTTTCTGTGTGATGTTCTGGGGATCCCTTGCATGGTCAGTTGAATACATGACTCTGAAGTGGGAGGGCAGAGAATGAAAGTTAGTTGAGGAATTTGTAATCCTCACTGAAGTTATGTCCATGAATGAGAGTTTTAGCCATATAGCTGAATGTAAAATCCACATACAAATTACATATACAAGTGTCAATTGCATTTTTATACATCATCAGGACCCTCTAAAATGTTGCTACCATTTATGTAGCAACAGAAACCACAAACATAACTGGAAACCAATCTAACAAAAGTTGTAATGACTTGCATGCAGAAATTTGTAGAATTTTTCTGAAGGATATGAAAGAAAACCTGAATAAATGAAGAGATATCTTACATTTGTAAATTGGAAGGTTTAATATTATAATGTAATATCCCCCAACTTAGTAATTTAATACAATCCCAATCAAAACTTAACAGGATTCTATGTAGAACCTGACAATCTGCTTCTAAAATTGAAATGGAGGAACAAAAGACCAAGAACATCTAAGACAGTTATAAAGAATGAAGGAAGGCTTGTTCTGCCAGATACCAAGATTTACTATAGTACTTTAAGAAGGGGCACTATGTAGTATTAGTGCAGGGTAAGCACACTGACCAACAAAGGATCATCAAACAGATCCATGCACATAGGGAATTTCCATGTGTGACACAGGTCACATGAAAAACCAGCAAAGAAAGGACTGAATTTTCAATAAATGTAGTTGGAATAATTGGGTATCCATATGGAAAAAGTTAAATCATGCTCTAAAATCCACTCCAGTCAGATTAAGAACTTGGGTCAAAGCAAATGTCCAAAGCAAAATTTTGAAAGTTTTAGAAGAAAATAAAGGTAAGAGTATTTGATTTCAAGGTAGGAAAGGATTTCTTAAAGTGCAAAAAGTGCTCACATAAAAGAAAAAGAGTGATATATTTGAAAACACTGGGATTAAGAACTGCAAATCAAAAGACAATTCAAATCAATTAAAAATAAGTCAAGTGTGAGAATATATTTGCAAAACATATTACTGACAAAGAATTGGTATTAAGATGAAATAGAGAACACCTCAAATCAGTAGAAAAAAAAAAAAGGAAAAAACCGAGTGGACAAGGCATTTGACAACAACAACAACAACAAAAACAAAACAAAAACCAAATACTTCACAGAACAGAAAACACCTGCTGATGTCCCGAGTAACACTAATAATTTGGACGTGTAATACAAACTACAAGATTGTTTCATTGGCCAAAAATAAGAAATCTTACAATCCTGATTATTGGAATTAGTATATATTACCTTACACATAGCTGAAGGAAGTGGAATTTAGAACAATAATGGCATAATGTTGTAAATTTGAACATTTCAAGCCCTCTAACTCAGCATTTCTACTCTTTGATGCACACCCAAGACAGAAACTTGCATACATCTACCAGAATTTATGTACCAAAATATTCATGGCAACATTGTTCATAATGGGAAAGAAACTAGAAACAATTCAAAAGCCACCTACAGGACAATAGATAAATAAATTGAGGTATATTGGATGCGATATAGCAATAGAAATTAATGATTTATAGCCATGCCTGTGAGTGAGTATAGAAATCATGTTGGAAGTGGATCAGTAGTCATAAATATACAACTGATGCCACATGGGTCAGAGACAAACTGTCCAGCACAATCTTTCCTGTGTTTCTGACCTACAAAACTGAGTGAAATAAAATGGTAGTTCTGAGATACTAAGTTCCAGGGCAGTTTGTTACATAGCACTAGATAAACAGAACCTTGCATTATTTCTACCTTTCTATCACCTGTACAAAAACATCCACTCACTTTTTTCTTCATACTTTTGCATGCTATTCCTTCCAATAAAGTGATTTGGTACCCTGCACCCCCCAAACTAATGCCAGAGCCTTGAAAAACTTGAAGCATATCAGTTATCCCATAAACAACAATCATCACAATTAAATGGTAGATACAAAGAAGCGCTAAGAAGCATGCAGTTTGCTAGATAAAATAGAACCACCCTGCCCCATTAAAAAAAAAAAAATATATATATATATATATATATATATATATATATATATAATATAACAAGAAGATATTATGTAGTATCTTTTGGGTGTTTATCATGTCCTAGGCATAATTTCAAGCACTGAAAATTTATTAATTCATTTGATAGTCCCATAGAAGGTGCCCTTCTATGTCCATGTAATTGCTGGGAAATTTTGGGTCTCAACCCAAAGAGGTTAAGGAACTTGCCTGTAGTTACACAGTTTGTAAGTATTGGTGCCAGGATTGGAACCTGAGCAGTGTTTTTCTTCATGACTAAGCAGGTGCATGGATGAAACAGAAGGCAGGGAAGAAAGGATGATCCCCACGTGCAAGGGCTAAGAAGGAAGTGAAAACAGAGTGGAGGACAAGTAGGCTCATGTACCAGCAGCTCTGACCAGCTAGGAACTCCACAGATTAGAGACTTGAGTACTGGTGCACACACCAGGAAAACAGATGAGGCATTTAGGAGATGGAAAGTAAAGAATTGAAGCTAAGAAGGCTTCAAAAAGCCAGGACTCCTACAACTCTGCTGGAGGGATAAATTAATAAACTTCATACCTGTGACCTAAAAAAAAGGAAGCCTGACTCTACCATGATTGTGTGAGGGGTATAATATTAAATTAAAAAGAAAGCCCAGGAATGCTAAGGACCTTCCTGAGGACCTAGAATCTGGTTTTTAACTTTGGCTCTTGGTGTGCTGACCAGAAGCTGAGAAACAAACACAGACTCTGTTCCTGGAATGTGACACCCACCCCACCCCCCAATACCTGGCACAAACCAAAGACACCAGAAAAGGCCACTTTAACAATCCAGGTACCATGAAATTCCCACAGCAAATATAAATTTGGGATCAGCTAAATATGTTCACAAACAGTTGGGTACATGAACACTAAAAAAGAAACGATTCCATTCTAAGTGAAATTATACTGGCAAAACAACACAAAACAACAAAACAAAAAAGCCAGGAAGACTTGTTCCTTGGAAATGTTAGTTCACTGAAAACAATCAGAAATTATAAAACAGCAATGTTCAAAATGATTAAAGAAATAAAATAAGCCTTATAAAAATCAGAGCAAATAACCCTCCTCATAGTAGATTTAGAAAAGAACAAAATCAGTTACTAGAAATCAATTAAATCAAAATCAAATAGTGGACTGAATAAGCAGAAATGACAGAAAACAGATCTGAGGAAATCAACCAGGAGACAATTATAGAGTATGGTGCAGTAGATAAGAATGACATGACCTTATATACCTATAAGGGGTTTTAGAAGGGGAAAAGGGAAGAAAAAAAGTGATGAGTTTGCAATTTTCCATTTTTTTATTAAATATATTCTCAGCTGGAAGACTTAATGAATGAAGAGAAAGGTTTTTTAAATGTCACTAAATGGACATCTCTGAGGAAAACTTCAGAAACTAAAAGGAAATTGTGAAGGAATCCAGAGAAGGGCAAAAGTTTACCTCCAAAGAACATTTGAACTATAGAAAGCTTCTGAACAGCAAGAATGGCCTAAAACGAAGAAAAGATCTTCAAACCACTGACAGAAAACTGGTGTCAAACTAAAGTTTTATACCCAGCTAAATGGTTATTCAAGAGAGATTACAAAATAAAGACATTTCAGACAGGCTGAGAGAGCTGATCTTCAGTGAAAGTCTCTAAAGAGGGTACTTGAGGAATAAGGAAATTGAGCTCTGGACAAAGGAGGAAATCATAAAAAGACAGATTGGTGAAATGTGGAAATACAGTGAAACAAGTGTTGACAGTAAACATTGCATTGATGAAGATTATTTTGGTGATGGCACAGTGGAACTGAAAGTAGACAATAATATCAGGTAATATGGAAATGGTAGCCGAGTAAATGTATTTGAAGGTCCTTATAGGATTCATGGGAAGGGTAGAGACTAACTTTCGACTTTGTTAATTTAAGCGTTTGTTAAAAATTTGAGTAGCCATTAAAAGAATAGTAATTTATTGAACCATACAAAATTGCTGATGTTTGACTAACCATGACCAACATGACAGCAATTTCATGTGTTTCAACATAATACACTGTGTAACTTCTAAATGAGAAAAGATAGAGTGGAGGAGAAACCTCAGTCATAACAATGGTAGATAGAAAAGTTCATGGGAACAAGTGAAGTGTTAGAAGAGTGAGCTCAGTGGTGAGGGGAGGTATATGCACACAGATATGCGTGTGTGGGTATATATATAATCTTATAAGTCTTACACAAGTTAATATATCCCTGTGTGCACATATATGGGCTGTTTCTATATGGATGTATACATGGTAATAAATACCCCCAAAGTTTGTGGTTGGCCATACACTTAGGCATCAGTTTAAAAACTATCAGACTTCAGCTATAAAATAAGACATCTTTATTTAAAATCATTAAAGTTATACTTTTCTGCAACATTTGGACATGGGCATTCCTCACATTTAAATAAATGTCCCAAAAGAAGACAACAGAAATCAATTTAAGACTAAACCATCAAATAAAAAGACAAGTTCTCAGATTAGATAAATTGTTTTTTTTAACTTGTTAATTATAAAAACCACATCCGCAACAAATTGACCCAAACTTTGGAAGAAAAGGATGGAAAAAAATATTTTGAAAAATATTCAAAATACTGTATTTTGAATGTTGCTGTATTAATACTAGTCAAAATAGACTGAGCAAAAAAAGTATTATTAAGGATAAAGGTAGCAAGCACATAAAGGAAAAAAATTCACCAGGAATTAGCAAGAAAGATATTAAAAACCTGAACTTTTATGCCTCAATAACTAGCTTCTAAATTGCTAAAAAGAAAATTGATTGGAACATAAAGGAAAAATAAATCCCTAATCATAGTGGGTAAATATAGTGTACACTTCTCAGTAAGTGACAGATAAGAAAAACAAATTAAATAAATGAGTGAAGGATACAGAACATATAAATAAAGCAAATGAAACCCTGATACGATGTATGTACACATATAAGGTATGACTTCATCTAATTAACAGTACTTCCTAAGGGAAATAAGTTATTATTGTCATTTGCAGATAGCAGTATTTTGGGTAGGGAATGAGATTGAGAATTCAAGAAGGAACAGGAAAAGAAATAATCATTTGAAGAGATGCCCAATATCACTAGTCACTAGTTACATTTATAATGTAAAATAAATAATCTAACTGAGAAAGACTCATAACACCAAGTGCTGAAGGCCACAGGGAATGTGTCACTTGTCGCTTGTGGGGCAGTCAATAGGGGCATGCCCATCTAGAAGGATTGTCTGCAGGTACTTAGAAAAGCTGAAGATGCACTTTTATCACTACGAGAAACTTGACTTCTGGTTCATCCACACTACAGAAATTCTCTTTCAATTATGTCAAGATCGGTGAGAGGTTGTGTATTATTATTACACTGTAATTTTTTTAAAAAGGAAAAATATTGTTTTTAGTAAATAAAACTGGATGCTTATACCTGTTTTAATTCGTAGACTGTAATTCTCAGTACGAATTACAGGTATCCCCCGCTTTTAGAAAGTTTGTGTTGTACCACATTGCTTTTACAAAAAAACAAAAAAAAAAAAAAAAAAAAAAACACATTAGGACCTGTTTCCTCTAACCAAAAGAAGTCTGAAGAAGGATGTATGCTTTTACAAAAAAAGGTGAAAAACAAAACTAGCGTTCAGCCTCTGTTTTGCCACAAGTCATTAGAGAGGCATCATTTAACCCTGAGCAGCGAGAGTGGCACCCCCCAAGCCCCTTCCCAGAAACTACACTCACTTCTCAGTCTCAAGAAGCCATCACTTTGAGCTGTGTCTGTGAGCATCCATGCTTTACCTTGATTTATTTTACGCATCTGTTAGTAAGATTTGTCCCAAGGTATCAGAAAACCCTAAGAGAGGTTATGTTTGTGGTATGGGAATGCTCAAAAGCTTTTCCATATACATGAATGGTAATTGCTTCTTCGCTTTACCCATTTTGTCATACAAAAATTCTCATAAGTACACCCTACTTTCAGATAGTGGGGGAAGCCTGTAAATATCAAAGACACAATGGTGAGTGAAAAATGAGTCCACATTTTCTCCACAAGTCAGTAAAATGCAGATATGCATTTCTGGATACCTCACTGTAGGTAGAAAGACTCAACATTATTAAAGCGTGTTTTTTTTTTAAAGATTTTATTTATTTATTTGAGAGAGAGATCATGAGCAGTGGAGGAGGTGGCAAAGGGAGAGGGAGAAGCTGCCTCCCCACTGAACAGGGAAGCTGACATGGGGCTCCATCCCAGAAAAATGAGATGACGACCTGAGCCCAAGGCAGATAGTTAACTGACTGAGTCACCCAGGCACCCCAAAAGTGTGTTTTTCTTAAACAAATTGTCCAACAAACCAACTTCTTGAAATATCAATAGTAGTATTTACCTGACAAAATGGTTTGTGGTGGGATACTTATTTCAAAGTATTAACACTTTTCAAAGTATTAATACTTCCCCTGAAATTTATTTTACTATCATATTGAGGGCTGCTATTTGCCACCTCATATCTGCTCTCCCTGTCTTCCTTAGGACAGACCCTGATATTATTTGGTATAACAATAGGCTCAGTTGGATAATTTCATCTTAGCTCCTCCTTTGCAACCAGGTATGACCATGTAAGAAAGTTCAGACTAATGAGATGTACAGGAAAGAGGTTGAGCTGGACTTCCAGAGAGGCTGATTTAAGGGGGTAAACTCGGGGTCTGCTTTTTTTGTTTCTTCCTGATTCCCACTTCTTGAAACTAGGACACAATGCCTGGCCCTCCAGCAGCCATTTTGGATTGCGAGGTAATGTGTTTGGAAGCCACACACTGGAATGGAGGAACAACAAGATTAAAGACTCTGAAATTGCCCTATGAGATCTAGATGGCATAGCTCCCACTTATTCCATGTGTGAGGTAAATAAACTTCTGTTTTGTTTCAGCCAGTGTTATGAGCTTCTAACTCTGATCCCAGTTCTTACCCTAGTTATTCTCCCAACTACCTAGAGCCATTGAGAACATGCTACACTCAGTCAGTTGGTGGGACAGGGTTACTACATGATTCCAAATATAAAAGAAAGAGAAAGAAAGAAAGAAAGAAAGAAAGAAAGAAAGAAAGAAAGGGAAGGAGGGAGGGAGAGAGGGAGAAAGAATTGATTCTCTGATGCATGCTCTCGTTTTTTTTGTTGTTGTTGTTAACTTTTTTTTTTGTTAACTTTCAAAATACATTCTTGAGATCCATAGCTGAGAATAATAATGAGTCCTAAAATACTAATTTTTGATTATCAAAATCCAGAACCCCAAAGCATTCTAGGGAGAAAGTTTTGCTACCAGAAAGAGGCATCAAAGCATCTTTGAGCATTCTGGATTACTTTCCCCACCCTTTCAGGCAAGGTGAGATCCTGTGAGCTGGAGGAGGAAGGGGAGAGGTGAGGAGGGCAGTGGGAGACCTGTGTCTGGTTGGGACTTGTGCCCCAGTGCCCAGCAGTGCAGTGAGTGGAGGTGGGAGGGAAAGGACTTATCAGAGAAAAATAGGAAAGGTGAGTCATAAGCTAACATTCCCGCCATCTCTGAGTAGAGAGTGGAGTGAAAATGGGCTCAGGGGCAACTTGGCAAGGGGATGAATGTTGAGCATGAGTGGGGTTCCCTACCTGCCTGAGGACAGAGGGGCGTCCACATTTCTGCTGTGCAGACTTGAACCATCTGGATGAAGATCAGGTGGCTCAGTGACATGAATAGGCAGAAGAGAGATCCCAGAGCTGGGGATCCAGACAGCCATGGTCTCCCAGTGTCCCTTCCAGCACTGATACCATTTTGACAAGTGAGCTTCCAGGTCTTGAAAGATATTCTTTTTTTTTTCTTAAGATTTTATTTATTTATT
This sequence comes from Mustela putorius furo, assembly GCF_011764305.1. Taxonomy (NCBI): domain Eukaryota; kingdom Metazoa; phylum Chordata; class Mammalia; order Carnivora; family Mustelidae; genus Mustela; species Mustela putorius. Next base: position 17,357,601 of record NW_025422002.1, on the reverse strand, counting down.
TGACAGAGAGATCACAAGTAGGCAGAGAGAGGGGGGAAGCAGGCTCCCTGCCAAGCAGAAAGCCCAATGCTGGACTTGATCCCAGGACCCTGAGATCATGATCTGAGCCGAAGGCAGAGGCTTTAACCCACTGAGCCACCCAGGCGCCCCTTGAAAGATGTTCTTTTATTAGATGACTTTCAGGTGCAGAATAGGATTTTGATGCCTTGTTTAACATGAAGGTGCAAAGACACATATCCCCTGGTGATGGCAACAAATGGATTTTAATATAATATAAATATATATTTAATATATAGAAACCAGTGGTCTTCAAGTTTTAAGATAAACATCCCATTAATAAAAGCATAGTGACTGGGGTGGTTTTAAAATGACCAAGAAGACAGTTTCCACACTGCACATAAGGACTACCTAGTGTGACCAATGAAACTCTTGGGGCAGTGGAGGTGGGGGAGCTGGCAAGCAGAGACCACTGCAGAAACTGAGGAGCAGCGTGGGGCTGGGACACAGGGAAGGGTGAGCTGTGGGATGAGGCTAGACACAGGCAGACACAAGACAGCCTTAGCAAGTCAGAGAAGAAAAGTTGGAATGGGAAAAAAGCTGCAGGACACATGAAAAGTGTCACTATTTCTAACATATAAGAAGTTCCTATGAATTTATAAGAAAAAGACTTAAAACCCAATAGAAAATTGTCCAAAGGCCATATATTGGCTATTAACAGAGAAAGACATAAAAATGGCCAATAAATGAATAAAAAGGTAGTAAATCTTATTAGGAGTCAAGACAATTCAAATTAGAACAATAATGGCATATTTTTATTCAAGAGATTGGCAAAAATTATGGAGTGCCAACATTTATTCCTGGGAAGACTGTGGGGAAATTGGAGCCCTTGTATACTGCTGGTGGGAAGTGACATTGATACAACCTAATTTCAATATAATTTCTTAATATCTATTAAAATAAAATATAGCCATTTGACATATGAATCTCACTTTGAGAACTTATTTTGTAAAATCAGAAGAGCAGGTCCTTAAGTTTCCATGTGCAAATGTTCAGCCAATCATCTCAGTGGTAGAAACACCCTGGAATGGGATCCATCAGTGGAGGGTTGCCTTGTAACTTCAAGTTTGTGTACTTGTCGGAGAGATACCCAGCTACTGGGGAAACAGTGATACACAGGTTGACCAGAAGTTGTGCCAGGGTGAAAGCTGGCAAGCTGGCACATAGGAGACATCCCAATGGCAAGGCATGAGGCAGCTCCCACCACAGACATGCTTGTGGTGATCTGTGCAGTGCTTCTATACCAAACCACCTCTGCCCACTTCAGGTGGAGAATGGGCTCCAATGAGGTGCCAGCCCCCAGCCCCCACCATACCTGCCCCACCTGTTTCCTGCCTTGACAATTTAGTCACTTCCATGCAATCCTGGGAAGATAGTACATCCCATTTTTGTAAAGCTAAACCACAAGGAAGCCTTTTAATGTACACTTAGGTTTGTGTAGGCTTCTATGACTATGAGAAAAGAGCAACAGGGAAGGAGAAGAAGAAGATAAGACATCTTTTCTTTGTCTTTTTGTGAGTTTCTTTTTCCAGTGATGGCAAACTCTTCTTACATTGGTAAGATGAAAACCAAATTTTTAATAAAAGAATTATACTACAGTAAAAGGCAAAGAGAAAGGTTTATTTAAGAGGATGGTTGAGTACACAAGAAAAAAATCGCTCATGGGAAAAATTCACTTCATTTTCCTTGGACATTTTCTCTTACAAATGAGTCTTAAAATCAACCAGTCAAAGCCTACTTAATAAAATACCAAATCCAATTTATAATAAACCTTTTTTAAACTCTGAGAGGATGGGAACGATCTCAACTTGATCAAGCATATCTATGAGAAACCTACAAGAAATGCCCTACTTAATGGTAAAACATTTAAAATATTCGCACTGAAGCCAGGAACACACAGGAGGCTGCCATCAAGTTATGTATTTCTTATTTAGCATTTGAAATGTGTCATGCTTTCTCCTTGTTTCTATCAACCCCCTATGCCTTTTGTTTGATTCACCAAGTTTTCTTTGAACCACTTTTTCCTCAGTCTGTTTGAAATTTTGCGTTCTAGTTCAGTTCATTTAGTGCTTACCAAAGGGTTCACATACTTTAAATTGCTCTGAGTTCCAGCGCTTATTCATATTTAGCATAAATAAAATCTCCAGAAACTAGACAAGAATTTTAGTAATATTTAGCTCCTCCTCAACTCCCCTCCCCCAAATTTCTATGGTAATGTCTTCTGGAATTTTAATTGGAGGTTATTCATCTTTCTTCCAGAATCATACTTATTTAAACTTAATAATCCAGTTTACTATTTTCCTTGCTTACTGGTCCTTCTTATATCCTGCATCTTCCTCCTTTGTTCCTTCCTTCCTTCCTTCCTTCCTTCCTTCCTTCCTTCCTTCCTTCCTCTCTCTCTCCCCCTCCTTCTCTCCTTCCTCCCTCCTTCTCTCCTTCCTTCCTTTCTTTCATCCTGGCTGAAAACCATCTGTGCTTTCACTGCAGGGAACAGAATGCTCAACTCAAACTGACTTTATTAGCTTTTGGACAATAACATTCAGAGGAAGTTCATGCTTCAGGTCAAGTTTGATTAGTGTTTAGGCTCATTTTCGCATTGCTCTACCCTCCTCCCATCCCACCACCCTCTGGAGCTGGTGGATTGGCTGCAGGAGTTCCAGAACCTCCTGTCTATGTACCACATGGTCCTGGGCACAAGAGCATCTCTGACTGGTTAGAGAACTCCACACTCAGAGTTATTTCCTCTCCAAACTCTGAGGATATCACCCCATTACATTCTTAGATTTGATGGAGCTGCCAAGGGAAAGTCTGATGTCAGACTAACTCTGCTTTCCTTGTAGGTTTCATCTCGTAGGTGGTTTTTGGGTTTTTGGAACTCCCTCTGTCCCATATTTCATCCAGGCGCATGTGATTGCTGCATCCTGTTCAGAACTCATGTCTTTCTTCAGCCTGGGGAAATTAGCCAAATTTCATGTTACTATCATTCAAGTGTTCTGTGCCTCTTCATATAACTCTTGTGTTAGACATCCCAACTTCAGGAGCTACTATTGGTGTGAAGAGGCTTTCAAACCTTACACCTTTCTTTTGCCACGTTCTGAAGCTCTGCCTGATCAAACAACTAGTTTACTGATTTGTTCCTCAGTCCTGTGAATTCTGCAATTCGAATCACATAATTCTGTATTCCGACAACCTTATGCGTCATCTCAAGCATTTCTAATTGGCTTTTTACATGAAGCACATGCTATTGTGTCAGGGATACCCTATCATCCCATATCTCTCTGAGGATATTCATTATACTCTTTAAAAGTCTTTTCCTGAATGTTCTATTGGTTCTTATTTCCTTGGATGTGACTTCTCCCTCTTTTTGCTCCTCCCCTGTGCCCTCTTTTCTAAAACATTTTGTGGTTCTACATCTCAGGATTGGAAAAATGGTAGTTGTGGGGGCATACAATAGGCTGAATGTATCTTCCCAAAATTCATATGTTGAAATCCTAACCCCCTGTGTGATGGTATTAGGAGGGGGACCCTCATGCATGGGATTAATGCCCTTCATCCCAGATGGATCCCAGAGACTTCCCTCAACCCTCCAGCCATGAGAGGATACAAGACAGCTATCTATAAACTAGAAAGTCGGTTCTCACAAAGAATCTGCTGGTGATCTGGGACTTCCAGCCTCCAGAACTGTGAGATACAAATGTCTGAGGCTTGTAAACCACCCAGATCATGTTACTTATTATAGCATCCTGAACAGACTGAGGCAGAGAAGGACAAGAGGAAACTGTGGATTTATTTCAGTAAGTATGGAGGGATAAAATGCATGTACATCTTTGATAAAACAGAAGGAAGAGACATCAGAGGGGCATGGACAGTGTATATGTGGCCCTGCCAGGAAGCGGGGAGGAGACTTGCAGGTTCAGTGTGCACAACATGAGGTAAGGGCTAGGAACTGGAAGGGTGAGGGGGGACAGAAACAGGAACTTGGGTTTGGGCATGGAGAAACACCCAGATCAGACATAGCGGCTGGTAGCAAGTGATGGAGGTCAGTGTGCAATGTGGGTGAAAAATTCTGGGACCCCATACACAAAGGTACCAGAGGGAGTCTGTGTGAAGAGCAAAGTTGAGCCCTCCAAGGGTCTGAACCCTAAGCAGGGATAGACGGATGAAGTTGGAGAATTTGTGAGAACCCAATAACCAGAGGCATCAGGCAGTGCCTGTAGTCTTGCCCCCGGCTGGATTGTGCCAAGGCCAAGGCCTTGCAGCCCATCTCCGTGCAACGTCGCTGCTTCAGTAAGAGGGAAGGATGGGGCCCGCCTGGCTTCTGGCTGCACATGATGGCTTGGCTCTTCACCATGGTCCTGATCCACACGCCGACCTGGTCTCAGCATGCGTCTTGGCCTCACCTGGAGGCCATGGTCTCTGCGAAGGTCTGTGGCCCTAAGGAGGGTTCTTATTCTCTCTTGACTTCTTCCCCCACGGTGGCCTTGGGTTCTCTCTCCATGATGAGCTGTGAATGCTGGGGTCTCATATCTGATAGGTTTCACGTAAGCAAAAGGTTTTGAGGGATGGCCTGGCTTCACGGGGCCATCTGCTTCCACGGTGCCTTCACCTTCCATACCAGACCAGTCTAGCTCCCGAGAATGCACATCTGAGGCAAAACAGAGGGAAAAAAATGGGAAGAAGAAATCAGAGCTTTTCCAGGAAGCTTTGGGGCCAGGAGAACGGATGGGAGGAGGGGAGGGGCGGGTATGAGGCGGAGAGCCTCTCTGCCAAAGACTTCCCACTGGTTGTTTCATTTGGCCTCCCCACAGCCTGTCCAGAGAGGTAATTGCCACCCCCATTTTACTGATGGGTAGTAAACTGACTCTAGACACAATCTGAATTCACTAGATTCAGTCAGAATCAAAGTGACAGTCCCTTCCCTCACCAAGCTTCAATAGAAAAGACCAATAGAACAAAACAAAACAAAAAAGGAATGTCATTGGGTAGAGTTCAAGATGCAGGTTTTGATGACAAAAAGGTGTTCAGTCTTGGACCTAGGATGATGAAGTGTTTGTGTTTTCCGAGTGGAGATGCGAGTCTGGGGCTCAGTGGAGGGCTCTGCTGGAGCTGGATCTGAGTCATCTACACCACGCTGGTCATCACCACCATGCGGGCTAAAAAGTTCAGCATGAGAGAATGGAAGAGCAGAGAACACTTCTGATAGAACCCTAAAGTCCCCTGCTAACCTCTAATGGAAAGATGGAGAAAAAGCCTCTTTCAAGGCCACTAATGCGGAGGGAAACAGGAAGTGTACACCCAAATGCAAGGTGGAGAGAACAGATCAGGGAGCAGTGAACTTCCTACAATGTTGGCTACATGGGACAGAGCAGGCCTGCAATGTGGCCATTCTTCTTGGCCACCTGGAATGGGTGAGAACAGCATCAGGACCATGGGGGGGGGGGGGTTGGCGGAGAGGTCAGCTTCCAGGGAAGTATTCTCAGGAAGATGGCATGTGAGTGACCAGGGGACAGCAGGGGTAGGGCTTTTGCCAGGGGTGGTTGAGTCACTGTTGGGAGGCAGTACTGGGACACAAGGACCCAAGAATTAATAGCATCAGGAATAAAGAACAAGTCCCAACAGACCCACTACAATGGAAAAAATTGAGAGCTTTTCAACAAAGGCCCTCTTCTCCACAACCATCATTCAAAAATTTAAAAAGCCAGGGTTAGATCATCTCACTGGTGAATTTTTTTCTAGTTCTTGGCTAGAAAAGCTCAAACTCGTGTTAATACCTTAAACTAATCTCGGAATGGTCAGAGAATCTGCAGCACTGGGAGCAAGAAGGTGTATACTCTGAGATATGGCCAGAGCTCTGTTTCCGGTTCCTTTGACCCCATCTTCTCTGCACCCAGGAGTTAGCATAAACAGAAAGACAGGGACACTATGGGGGAGTTTTGGAACTAAGGACAGATATAATAATTAAAAACATTTGAGTTTTGGGTTTTTGAGTATCAGAAATCAAAGTCCTGGGAGATCCAGGCATATCAAGTCTATGCTTTATTCAACATTCTTAAGTGACTTATGTGGGCCCTGTAGAGCTATTTATATCTGCTCTCCCAAACTTAGGCTTAGAGCTCAGTGTAGCTCCAGAAGCACCCAAGAATGGCCTGGATGAGCTATGGGAGGGCTGGTGGATGGCAGGGGCTTTGCAGATAGGACCTAGAGGGCTCAGAGTGACCTGCATGGACCGATGGGCAGGCACCCGTAGAAAGAGAAACAAGGGGTGGTTGTATGAACCAAAGACCAGAGCACTCTTTCCAATCATGTGATAGTGTGTAAATCGTGTTCCCCTTTGTTAAACTAGATTTAACTCCAGTAGAAGTGGGGGCAGGGGGTTGAGGTGAGAGATCCTTAATTGACTAAAGAAAGTCTGAATTGATAAATCCCCCAAATTAAAGAACACTTAAAAATTAATAAGATAAACAACCAAATAGAGGAAAAGCAAAAAGCGGTCATAGGCAATCCATAAAAGGGGAAAAGCTAATGGTCCCTATACATATAGTAGGCTGAACCTCACTTATAATGAAGCAATGCAAATTAAAGGAAATAGTGTGCCATTGTAATGCATCTATCAGACTGGCAAAGATGAAAAGATTTAGGGCACTCAGTGTGCGAAGGGAAACGTTATAGTGAACAATTTCACAATAGCTATAAAATTTTAATGCCCTCTAGAAAGAGAACATGATGGAGGTACCTGGTTTATCATAGATCATGAAGTAGCAACCAGCTACAGGAAAGAAGACAATGTGGTCAAACAGAGATAAATGACTGAACAATGGAAGGGAATAGACAGCCCAGACTGAATACACATCTATGGAAATTTGGCTGAAGACAGTGCTGGAATCTGAAGATTCTTCCCTGGGAAACTTTTGCAGCCCAAGAGAAAAGTCCTAAGAAACTGACACAGGGCGTTCCCCAATTTGACAGCCCAGCCATATAAATTCTGTGGAACCCATTTATTGGCTCAGAGCTGCCATTCAGTTTCCCAGAGTCCTCTTTTCAATACAGGAAGCCAGCCAGGGGTCATCAAACAGTAGAAGAAGACTAACGGTGAGATAGGAAACCGATAACCAAACAGAAAGAAAGCAACTTGCAGGAAACAGTTCATGTCATTGGAGAAAATTTCACAAAAATATATCACTAATCTTTTAAAAGAGATGATGCCCATGAACAATCACATGATACTTTTTAAGGAAACATTCAGGAAAACAAAACAAAACAAAAGAGCCCTTTGAAATCAAAATGACTAGAGCACGCATTAAAATATCCATGGATATTTTGAAAGATAAAGTTGAGGAAATGTCCCAGAAAAGAGGACAAAAATTTAAAATGAGAGGGATAAAATATGAGAAAATTAGAAGCTTAGTATTACCAAAGCCAATTATTAAAAAAAAAAAAATTGAGTTCTGGAAACAAAAAGATCCTAAAAACTTCCAGAGAGAGGGACACAGCAGAGAGAGAGAGAGAGAGAGAGAGAGAGAGGAAGAATTGTCTTCAAAATTCTGAGGGAAAAGAATTTCCCACCTAAAATTCAATACCCAACCAAACTTCCATGAATCAGGAAGGGTAGAAGAAAGACACTTTTGAATATGCAAGATCTCAAATCATTCTTTTGGATGCATGTTTCCCTGGGGGTGTTACTAAACCAGAAAAGAAAAAATAAACCAGACTAAGAGGGTATAAAATTCCAAAGTGGGGAAGAAATTCCCCAGATGATGGTGAAGGGAGATCCCAGGATAGAGGCTCAGAGTTGTCTGAGAGCAGCCAGTCTAGATTGGAGCAGATTAGAAGGGTGTGGCAATAATGCCACCAGAAGGTGAAATTGATAGGATACTTGATTGAGTTTGAATTTAAACTACTGGGGAACAGTCTGAGAATGACTTAGTCAAAAAGCAAATAATAGCCCAAGTAGTAAGTCCTGGAAAATTAAAAAGTTACACAAGAGGGAAAATGATCCTGATTGATGGCCCCATTTTGAACAGTGAATTCTGCGGGGAGGTGGGGGGCTGGAGGTATGTGCTGTCTGGTGTGGGTGGACAGGGGTGAGGGTGGTGAGTAGCAAGGATGGTAGGAATGCAGGAACTACAACTAATTAATCCTCTCCCATAGAGAGAAGACCATAAATGAAGTCAAAAATGGAAAAATAAGTTAGTGGTAATGTAAGTGTGGTATTTAGAGAACAGAGAGTAATGCTAGAAGAAACTGAACCGATGAAAATGTTTGTCTCTAAGATGTGAGAAGTTGAAAAGGAGCAGGGGCTGCTGCTTTCATAGTGTATGTCTTATGGGGATTTCTACATTACCTAAATAAATACCAAAAGTAAAATAAAAACCAGGAAAATATTAACGAGAAAATAACTGGCATTTGACTACCTTGATTAGGAGCCATCAAGGGAAGGCATTTAGGAAGTCCTCGCTTCTCCATGATGAATCTGCCCAAGAGATAAAATGGGGTGAGTCAGGGCTCAAACTGCACCCACATTTCCCAAGCACCAAGTAGCAATCCAGTCTCCCAAGCACCAGTCCTGGTGGGCACTGCTGACCTGGCACCCACCCTGCCTTCGGAGCATGCTACCCTGGCAGGTCAGGAGGACACAGTGTGGAGAAGGAAGTTTGGGGGATGGGACTGGGGAGACTCAGTGTATTTATATGGCTTTCAAAGAAGAGCCAGTAGGGATTGACCCAGAGATGTGCTTACCAATTTATCCCAAATCCCCTAGGTAAAGGTCAAGGAAATGAAAAACTTCAGCCAAGTGGAAGAATTATCCCTCACTTGGGGGGAAGAGAGAAGGAAGATGGAGAGAAGAGGGGAATGTAGGGGCAATTTGGGAAGTTTTCCCTGGCTTTTCTAGGGCACTGGAGAGTCTGTCCCCCACCTGGACAATACAAAATCTACAGCATCCCCCAGGAGTAAAGGACACATACCTGACCGCCTGCTGTTGAATTCTTCCCAATCAGCTCTGGAAGCCTGGAGAGTGGGATCCCCTTTCAAGAAGAGAGACCCAAGGGGTTGGCGGACCAGAAGTGTCACAAGTCACAAATGTAGCCCAGACCTCAGCGTTCACACGTTCTTCCCACAGGCCTCCAGGACACCCACCCTTGTTTGTTCATCCCAGTCCCCTTATACCAGATGGTGGGTGTCACCCTGGCATGTGATTGGATAGAAGTGGGTGGTGGGCAAAGCCAAGGTGGGTGGGTCTGGCTTGACTTGGGAGGAGTTTATTGGACTAGAGTTTTCCATTCCCCAAATGGGCCTGCCATGATTAAATCATTCAGGGATATACATGCCTGATTGGTTGATCTAATTATCACAGAAAAAAAGGCATATTTACATTTGTGTTAAGCACCAATAAAAGGGAGGTGTGATGTCATGACAGTGACTAATGGGACTAGTTTAGGTATGGGGCTAAGTGTCAAGGAGAGGGATATTTGAGCTGAAATTGGAAAGACTGGGAACACATGAACCAGGTTGGGTGGGACAGGGGAGGGGAGGACAAGTGGAGAAGAGCACCTGGGAGGGAGAAGGGAGCCCAGCCCACTCCAGGAATGGAGAGGAGACTGACCCAACCTGAGGGGGTGATGGGAGATGAGGTGGGAAAACCATGCTGGTGTTGCTTTTGTTCTAAGGCAACAGAAAACCACTGGAGACTTTTAGGTAGTGGGAGATGCCCTTGATGAGATTAACATTTCATAAGAAATCATCCTGGTCTGTGAAGTGGAGAGCTCACTGTGAGTGCTAAGATTAAATCAGGAGGAGAAAGGAGGCCACTGCAGTCCTCTGTGTTGAGATAGTGTCTTATTAGACTAAGACTGTGGGCAGTAGAGAAGGGAGATGTTCCATGGTTAGTGAGAAATTTACAGGACAAGGACCAAAGTTGTGTTGGTCTGGACACACCCTGGAAGGAAAGGAGACTGCCAAGTTGGTAGTGTTGTTTATTAAGATGGAAGATGTGCCAGGAACCTGCTCTAGCAGGAGGATTATGAACTTTGTTTGCACATGCTGGGTTGAAGGAGATTTGGGGCAACCAAGTGTGAGAAAGTGAAGTGACAATTTCTGGGTCTGGAGTGAGAGAAGAATTTGGGGCTAGAGATCTGTGCATGAGACAAATGTCATTAACATAAGACAATGGTCTAGGAAGAGAGATATGCCAGGACACAGGATGGAAATCATAGTGTTTTAAAAATTCTTCTAAAAATAGTCTATAAATAATGTAATTCCACTAAGACTCCCAAAGATATTTTTTCCTCTTCTTCTTTAAAAAATCAAAATTGAAGGGGGAACCCTCCTACACTGTTGGTGGGAATGCAAGCTGGTGCAGCCACTCTGGAAAATAGCACGGAGGTTCCTCAAAATGTTGAAAATAGAACTGCCCTATGACCTAGCAATTGCACTATTGGGTATTTACCCTAAAGATACAAACGTAGTGATCCAAAGGGGCACGTGCACCCGAATGTTTATAGCAGCAATGTCCACAATAGCCAAACTATGGAAAGAACCTAGATGTCCATCAAGAAGATGTGGTATATATACACAATGGAATACTATGCAGCCATCAAAAGAAATGAAATCTTGCCATTTGTGACAACATGGATGGAACTAGAGCGTATCATGCTTAGCGAATAAGTCAAGCGGAGAAAAACAACTATCATATGATCTCCCTGATATGAGGAAGTGGTGATGCAACATGGGGGCTTAAGTGGGTACGAGAAGAATAAATGAAACAAGATGGGATTGGGAGGGAGACAAACCATAAGTGACTCTTAATCTCACAAAACAAACTGAGGGTTGCTGGGGGGAGGGGGTTTGGGAGAAGGGGGTGGGATTATGGACATTGGGGAGGGTATGTGCTTTGGTGAGTGCTGTGAAGTGTGTAAACCTGGTGATTCACAGACCTGTACCCCTAGGGATAAAAATATATGTTTATAAAAAATAAAAAATTTAAAAAAAAATCAAAATTGAGGTATAATAAACACACAATAAAACACACCCCCTTTTAAGCACAAAGCTCAATGAGTTTTGATAAAGGGAACTTAGAAAGTTCCCTTGGTTCTTTTGTAGTCAATCCCCGCCCCCAGACCTTACCCCAGGTAACCAATGATCTGCTTTCTATCACTGCAGATTAATTTTGCCTATTCTAGAATTTCTTATTAATGGAATCATACATACATATTTTTTTAAAGATTTTATTTATTTATTTTGAGGGAATGGGCAGATAAAAAGGAAGGGAGAATATCTCAAGCAGACTTCCTGCTGAGCACAGAGCCTGACACAGGGCTCCATTCTAAGACCCTGAGATCATGACCTCCGCTGAAATCAAGAGTTTGACGCTCAACCCACTGAGCCACCCGGGTGCCCCATACATATGTATTTTTATGTCTGGTTTCTTTTGCTCAGCACAATGTTGATGAGCTACCTCTATGTTGTAAGATGTATGGGGTATCCTTTCCTCTCTACTGCCACATAGTATCCCACTGCCTGAATATACCACAGTATGTTTATTCAGTCACTGTTTGATGGACATTTGGGTTGTTTCCAATTTGGGGATATTATGAATAAAGCTGATGTGAAGATTCATGTGCAAATCTTTGGGTGGATATATGTTTTCATTCTATTTGGTTAAATATTTAGAAGTGGGACTTCTGGGTCAAATATTAAGTGTTTCTTTAACTTATAAAATCTCACGAAAACTATCAAACTGTTCTGAACTGGTTGTACCATCTTATATTCCCTCCACAAGTGTGTAAAGTGTCTAGTTCCACAGCCTTGCAGTCTTTGCTATTGTCCATCTTGTTCATTTTAGCCAGTCTATTGTTGGTGGAGTGAGATCTTACAGATCTGATTTACATTTCCTTGCTGACTATGGATGTATGTATTTTTTAAATTAAATATTTTTATTTTATTTTATTTAGTTTAAACTTACAGAAAAATTGTGTAGATAGTACAGAGCTCCCATATGTCCCATGTCGTTTCCCCGTTTACTAACATTTTATATTGTATTATATTTATCACAATTAATGGACCGATACTGATACATTATTATTAACTAAAGCCTATATGTGATTCAACTTTCCCTAATTTTTACCCAACCTACTCTTTCTATCCAAAAGGGATGCTTTTCTTTTTCTATTCATCCAGGATACTTTTTTTTACTTTTTCTACTCATCCAGGATACTTTTTTTTTTTTTTTTTTTTTTACTTTTTCTACTCATCCAGGATACTTTGGCCATTAACCATGACTCCACTTGGCTGTGATGATTTCTCATACTTCCTCTGTTCTTGCTAACTTCAACAATTTTGATAGATGTTTATATACTTTTTAAGGATTTTGTTTTATTTATTTGTCAGAGAGAGAGAAAGAGAGAGCATGTGCACAAGCAGGGGGAGTGGCAGGCAGAGGGAGAGGGAGAAGAAGGGTACCTGCTGAGCAAGGAGCCTGATATGGGACTCGATCGCAGGACCTGGGGTCATGACTTGGGCCAAAGGCAGACACAACCAACTGAGCCACCCAGGTGTCCCTGATTTTGACAGTTTTGAAGAGTAGTAGTCAAGTATATTGACAGGTATTCTCTATTGGAATTTGTCTAGTTTTTCTCACAATTACACTGATATTATATACTTTTGGGAGGAAGACCAGAGAGGTAAAGTATCATTCTCATAACATCATATGGAGGGTACGCCCTATCAACAAGTTTCCACTGTTGGTGTTGACTTTGACTCTGGCTGAGGTCATGTTAGTCAGGTCTCTCCACTATGAAGTTCCTCTTTTCTTCCCTTCCACACTATCCTCTTTGGAAGGAAGTCACTGTGTACAACCTATACTTAAGGAGAGATGAGTTATGCTTCAGTTTGTAGGGCCAAGGGAGTATCTACATAAATGATTTGAACTTCTATATGGGAGATTTATCTGTTCTTATCTAATTATTCAGTCATCTATTTATATTGATATGAACTTATGGGAGTTTATTTTCTACTTTGAGTTCTAATGCAATATTACTGTAATTATTTTGTTACCCTGAGGTTTCAGCTTTGGCCATTGGGAGCTCTTTCAGTTGGCACCTGTGTCCTTTGGACATGCCCTTATCATTGTGGCTTTTGTTTTGTTTTGTTTCATTTTGGTTTTGAAGGCCTTCTTCCTTTTTTTGCACCACAAGATGTTCCACACCCGTCTTATATATTTCCCATCTTTATTGGATGTTCATACCTACCTTTTCATCCTTTTGTGAAGTACCTATTCAAAAATTTTACCATTTTATTTTTGAGTTGACTTTCTATTATTGAGTTGTAAGAATTCTCTATGTGTTATGGATACAAGTCCTCTGGTGGATATATATATATTGTAAGAATATTCTCCCAGTCTGCTGCTTGCCTTTTCACTGTGTTAACAGTGTCTACCAAAGAACAGAATATTTTAATTTTAATGAAGCCCAATGTCTCAGGTTGAGATTTCCAGGGAGCCAAATCTGAAATGGAAATTAGAGCTCAGGAGGTTGATGAGGGGTGCTTTTAGGGGTGTGGTAGGGAAGGAAGCTGGACCAGGCAGTCTCAACATTATGCTTCCCCTGACCCGTAGGAGCCCGCAGCTGTCTGTGGGAGCTGAGAGCCAGCTGCCCAGTGCAATTCTACCAGCTGGGCTCATAATCCTCTATTTCTGAGGAAGTGTCTGGGCAGCAAATCATAATGCCCACCGCATAAAATGTATCAATATTTTCTTATAGAATTCATGGTTTTTCAGTGTCCCATCTAGGAGATCTTTGTGCACTCTAAGGTCATGAAGAGTTTTTCCTATATTTTCTTCTAGAAATTTTGTGGTTTTAGCTTTTGCCTTTAGGTCAACGACCCATTTGTCCTCATTTTTGTTCAGGGCATGAAGTAAAGGTTAAGTTTGCACAATTACATATGATTATCCAGTTTGTTCCAACACCACTGTTAAAATTAATGCTGGATTTTTTTTTCTTTTTCATGAAACTAGATAAAATAGTTTTAAATTTTATATGGAGAATTAAGTTCAGGGGAAAAAAGCCATGAACAATTATGATAAAAACCTTTCCCAACTATCCTAATAGTGTGGTATGATCAGGCAAATGAATGGATGGAATAGATCAGAATTCTGTAACAACTAACAAAGGCAACTAACATTTATTGAGTGCTTGTCACATGCCAGGCATTGTTACAGCACCTCTCATATATTCAAACATTCAGCCCTCCCAAAAGTTTTAGCATGTAGGTATTACTGGTTTTTTTTTAAAGATTGATTTATTTATTTTTAGAGAATGGTGGGTGGGAGGGGGGCAATGGAGAGAATCCCAAGCAGATTCCCTGCTGAGCACAGAGCCTATTGTGGAGCTCTATACCTCAGCCCTGAGATCATGACCTGAGATGAAATCAAGGATCAGACGCTTAATCAACTGAGCCACCCAGGCACCCCTGTAGGTGCTACCATTATTCTCATCTTACAGTGAAGAAACTAAGGCACAGGATAATTAAATAGCTTGTCTAGTGTGGACAGATCAAGATTTGAACCTGACTCTCTTGTTCAAGGGCCCAAAGTCTTAATCTCTTCATTATATGGTTGATATCTGTAAGGGAAATTAGTATCAAGCCAAGGTCATATTTTGATTAGATTGGAATATGTATTGGTTCCCAATTGCTGCTGTAACAAATTACTATAAACATAGTGACTTAAAGTAACACAAATGTGTTGTCTTTCAGCTGTTGTGAAATTTTATTTTATATGCCCACGCACCCTCTATAATTCTGCCCACTTTGGGTTGTGGTGTCAGCATATCTGCCTGTCTGGTCTCCAGCTGGTGGGATTACCTTCTGTATATTGCTAATTCTGAGCAATTACCAGAACTTTGCTTAATGTGGCTTCATTCTAGTTTTTGTTGTAGGTCTGTAAGTTGTTGACTATATTTAACTAAAGAGTTCTGTTGTGATGCTTATTGCATTATGAAGCCCCTAGGTCATGTGATGGGTGTGCTATACATTAACAAATGATGATTTAGAGGCAAAAAGGTCTAGGGAGGGGCGCCTGGGTGGCTCAGTGGGTTAAGCCTCTGCCTTCGGCTCAGGTCATGATCTCAGGGTCCTCGGATCGAATCCTGCATCAGGCTCTCTGCTCAGCAGGGAGCCTGCTTCCTCCTCTCTCTCTCTCTCTCTCTCTCTGCCTGCCTCTCTACCTACTTGTGATCTCTGTCTGTCAAATAAATAAATAAAATCTTTAAAAAAAAAAAAAAAAGGTCTAGGGACCAGAATTCCACAACAGGTCTCCTTAAGCTAAAATCAAGGTGTCAATGGGGCTTCATTCCTTCTGGAGGCTCTAGGGGAGAATCTGTCTCCTTGCCTTTTCCAGCTTCTAGAAGCTGTTTACATTCCTTGTCTCGTGGCCATGCCCTCCTTCTTAAAAGTCAGAAGTATAACAAAAAACATTCTAAGGGTCCCCTATGCTGATTAACTGGGGAGCCGGTGAAATGAAGAGGAATTGGAGGATATGTCTCTCACCAGTTGCAAAAAACATATTTTCTTCTCCAATTTTTGAAAAATAATTTCCTAAGCTTTTTTCTTCTTTTTTTAAAGGTTCTATTTATTTATTTATTTATTTATTTATTTGACAGAGAGAGGAGAGAGAGACAGTGAGAGAAGGAACCCAAGCAGAAAGAATGGGAGAGGGAGAAGCAGGCTCCCTCCTGAGGAGAGTATCTGTGGGCTGCTGGGAGGGAGTCTGACACTGGGCTTGATCCCAGGATTCTGGAATCTTGACCTAAGCCAAAGACTGGTGCTTAATAACTGAGTCACCTAGGTCCCCCTAAAAGTTTTTTCTTCTTTTATGAATTTTTGTGTACCTTTTTAAGGAAAATTATGTATAATAAAAATTTCCAAATATGTCTACAGAAAAACAGGAGTATATGATGACTCCCTTAGGTGCCCATCATCCAATATCAATAGTTACTAACTCATGGCGCACCCCACTTCATCTCTACCCTGATACTCCTTCAACGCTAGGTTATTTTGAAGCAACTCCCAGACACCATGCCATTTAAACCATAAATATTTCATTGTGTATCTCTAAAAGGTAAGAGCTCTTTCCATAAAGCATAGCCCTGGTAAGGATGTTTCAATAAATAAAAGAAACAAGGAGGATCCAGTTAAGAGAAGAGGATAGAAGATACAAGAGAAGGATGAAATAATCAGAATCTGAGATTGAGGTGAATGTATTTGTCACTTCAATTGTCACCTTGTGGTTTCTATTTTCTCTGTGCAGGTAGGAGAGGAATGCAGGAAAGAAATATATTAGGGTAATTAGCATGAGCTGTCACAACAGAAATCCCCCTCCCCCAATCCCAGTTGTTTTATTCAGTCAAGGTTTATTTTTCATGTGAAGGTCAATGTGAGTTGGGTAGCCTTCCCACCTGAAACACATAGCCTCCTTTTAACTTCCACTCCCACATCACTGACCACCTCCAGTCACATGGCTAAGCTAAGTGCCCATGATAGGGAGGAGGACCTGGATATTAGGTGTGAACCAACTTGTTATCCGACAGGAGATTTGTAGTGAAAGATCATTTTGGAACTTCTAGTCACTTTAATAACACACACACACACACACATACACACACACACACACACACTTTTTAAAAATGTATCCTTTAGAGAGGTGCTATAGGGTAAGGGGCTAACTGGAGTGGTTATACCTGGGCTGCAGTTCCAGCTCTACTATATATTATCCTGGGTGAACTAACTTCTCTTAGCCTTAATGTATCCATTTGCACAGTAGACATTAATAATGATATCCATGTTACAGAGATCTTTCTGAGGATTATTTGAAATAATAGATGAAATAATGAAACAATAATGGGTAATATTGTTTGTAGGCAAACAAATATTAATTATTTTCATTTGCATGTTCAAGTGATATTGTCTAAGAAACCCAAGAATAAGAAAATTAAAAACAGTTCTTAGTTGCAAATTTAAATGTAAGAAGCTCAATTATTTTCTGTACACTGTTAATAACCAAGAACATGGCAGAATGAGCCAATGTGGACACTGTCCTTCATAAACATACACACAGAGTACAAATGTTAGAAAATGTATAAATATAGAGCTGGCATTGAAAGACGAAACAGGGAATCCCCATGTGTCATTAATAAAATAGACAATGTAATGGTGGCCTTCAAGAGTATTGATTCAGAAATAAATCTTCAGAGACAGAGGCAGAAGATTTTAATGCTATCTCCAGAATAGAGATTTGCCCTTGTACCTCATGCTTGAGAGCCAGAGAAGAGACTTCAGTTGAGACCTGGGATCGTGGCAAACCTGTCTTTTGGTGATGGCAAACTAAAATAAATCTTCCCAGCAGCCCAAAGATACAACAAAGAAGCTTAGGTCTACTCAGGTTTTAGATAAATCCAGGGTCCTAATCACAGTGCAAGGTCTCAGTTTATACTAAACAAATGTTACAGAAATCCCAAAGATAAGATATCAATTAAAAACTCTTATCCAATTACCATGAAATTAATGAGGCTAACTAGCTGAAGAAAACAAACCTTTGCTTTATGATAATACTTCTACAACACAGAACAGGAGAATTCCCAAAAGGAAATAGTAATAATTCTTGGTCAAGATGAGCTCATAAGTGAAAACTACAAATCACAAAGCCAATCTTAGTTCTATATCTGTGGTCGCTTCCTCAATACTGGACTTCCAGGAAGCAATCCCTAGGCATCAAACCATTGCAATCATAAATATTCCAATAAATAACTCTAAAAGATAAGAACTCTATTTAAAAGACAATGAAGTGAGACTCTGAGTGGGAGATTCAGCTGAAGAAAAATGGGAAGGACTAGCATTCTAAGAAATTGAAATAACAAATTGGTCAGAAGTATTAAGTAATATGCTTAAAATTATTAATGAGATAAAATAAGAAGTAGAACACTTGAACAAAAACAGGGAAATATGAAACAAAAACATGGAGTTTTAAAAATGAAGCAAATGCAACTTCAAGAAATAAATATAGTCATTGAAATTTAAAATTAGGTGAATATGAGTTTAAAGAGTTTAAAGGTACAGAATTCAAGCACACTCCAGATGGAGAGGTAGAGAAGTGGGAAAAATGAAAGAGGTTAAAAGATGTGAAGGAGGAATGGAAAGCATCCAACATACACCTGAGAGGAGGGAGACCAGGCAATATACAGAGAGAACAGAGCCAAAGATTCTCTGGAATGGAGTAATACTGGAATCCCCAGAGTGAAGAATCAGAAATTGCAAGTAGCATAGAAAAGTAAGAAATATACACCCAAACATTACTAGAACCAAACTGCCAAAAACAAAAGGCAAAGAGAAAAAGCAGGAAAGTAACCAGACCAAGAAAAAGGAAACATATTATCTAAAAACAACTAATCAGCTGACAAAGATTTTTTATTGGCAGCCGGAGAGAAAGGAAGGCAATGTAATAATACCTTCAGAGCACTAAGAGAAGATAACTGTCAACTCAGGCACCCCTACCCAGCCAAACCATCCGTTAAGAAGCTAAAATAAAGAATTTTAAAGAAAAAATATGCAGAAAATTTATAGCTACATGCAGACTCTTGCTAAAAAAGTTCTAAAGGATGCTGTCATGGAAGAAAAAATAAAAAAAAGAACCACAATCCTCCAAAGGAAGGCACAAGACTCAAGAAGCAATGATGAATAAGTAATTGATGAGTAAATGAAAAAACTCCTATAAGTCTTCAGTATAAAAAAGGAAATAATAATGATATTAGGGAGGGGCACTTATAAATCAGAGTTAAACTCATGAAGGCAGTGACATGACAGATGTTACGGTGGAAAGAGCTAAAGCACTGGAAGGCTGGTTTTTTTATATGTTGCTACACATTCAAATCACTTGAGAAATATTTTAAATGCCTGGTGCCCAGACTGCGTTCCATACCAACTAGAAAATTCTGGAAGTGGAAGCCAGGACACACAATCTTTTATAATCTCCTGGGTGATGCAATGTGCAACTTGCCTGAGTTGGTACGGCTTGCCAACCTTGGCTGTCCTGGAAATCACCTGAAGAGTTGCAAACCACTGATGCCTGGGGTCCCACCCCCAAAGATCCGGATGGAACATGGCCATGGGAAACCCTCACAAGGAAGACATCAGCTTCACTTCCTAGCAGAGGGGTCTTTTTCACAAAAATAATGAGCCACGGGAGCACCCAAGATATGGGAGATGGAGTTTGGGTTATTTCTTAACAATTCAGATTTAAATCTCTCAATTCCGCAGCCCATGGTGCAAACGCAATGAAGCTGTTGCTGTGCCACCGGCTTCTGTTTAATGTTACAGGCACCATGCAAGGGCTGCTGAGTAGTAATTTGGTCTGCCACCAACCAAGAAAATGATAAGGACTTGGAGAAAACAAGAAGAGCAGCTTTCAGCTGCTACATGTGGCAAACACAATAATTATATGTTTTCCCTAAAAAAAACACACTTTAATATACTTTCAATACACATATATAAAAAGTACTTAAATGTTTTTCTCCCAATTTTTTTTTTCTCTGTCAAATTGGCATGTGGCACACTGTCTGCTGGCTCTAGAGAAGATGTCAGATTAACATGGGGCCACTGCTCCCCAAAATAGCCTTGGAGATGCCACCAAAGGCAGCTGGGAGGTCAATGGATTGGTCAAACTGAAGCTAAAACAGTGAGAACCCCCACCCCCACCCCAGTCCGCACTCCACAGCAACTAGCTGTGGCTCATCATAGGGAATGGATGGGAGAGATTGGGCACTGGGAGGAGAAGAGGACTGCCCTCCTTGCATGGAGAAAGGTGGGGAGGGGTACTAGTGGCTAACCCTAGTCCTGCCACATTGTCTTGAGTAAACCATAGCCTGCCAATCCCCACAGAAAGGCGGAAAGACAGGATTCAGCCAAATGGACTAATCTGGAATATACATGAGACTCTTGCAAATCAGAGAGAAAAAGACAGGAAATCCAAGAGAACAATGAGCCAAAAACATGAAGAACTAGTCATTGAAGGAGAACAGAGAACAAGAGGGAGTGGTGCTCAGTGCTTACAGATCTTAAATTAAAACATCCCATTAATGAGATGCAACTCTATACCCATCAGATTGCAAATCAGAGAAAATTGAATAATGTAAATGCTGGAGAGAAGAACAAGCTGGAAGAATTTAGTAAAATAAGGTATGAGTAGCTTTGTGACACCGCAACCCACCCTCCAGCGTATTAATCCTGGTGAAAATCATGCATGTACGAGAAACAGGAAGGAGAAGGTTCTTCCGCCGCAGTATTATTCATAGGGCTAGGGAAGTGGATAAACATAGCGCCCTGTACTATGGAACACTACAAAGCAGTCCAACACATTAGACTACGAGTGTGGAGAGCGATACGGACAGATCTTAAAACACATCCTGTTGAATTACAAAAGAGGAGGAAAACAATTGGACCTGTTGAACATTACCACTTATGTAAGTCCCGGCTGCCCTATACATCCCTCACTTTGTCAAAAGTCCACTTCTTGTTTATTTGACCTTTTGCACTTGGAACAATCAGAATCTTTCTTTCCTTTTGCTCTTTGGACAGTTCGCCTTCTCATTCATCACAACCGTGTAGGGGAGTTCTCACCTGTGCTTGGAGTCCTACACCTGACCCTCCACCAAGAGCTCATTGCTTTCACTGCAATGTCACTGACAGTTTGGTGTATTTGAGAGAAGACTGCTTTCTCTATCTCTGGCAGAAGGAAAACATCATTTCTAACATTTCACCTACCTATGAACCTCTTATGTTCTACTATAAACTTTATGTATGCTATCAATAATCCGGATGAGACATCAATATTTCTATTTAGAGGAATCCATGTCACTTAATATTAAGTCGATCTTTATTTTTTGTATTTTTAAAAATATTTATTTATTTACTTGAGCAAGAGGGGAAAATGCGTGTGCACACACATCCATGCACAAGCGGGGGGGAGGAGCTGAAGGAGAGGGAGAGAGAGAGAGAGAAAATCTCCAGCAGACTCCCCACTGAGCTCTGACATTGGGCTTGATATCAAGACCTTGTGGTGTATAGATTGATTAAATTTCGCATTGAATACAAAGGCAAATAATAATAATAATGTGATACTTTTATATTTTCCATAAATGCTTTTGGGTGAATAGAGTTGGGATAAAGATGATGTTCTTTCACATGTTTAAATGCTGTTATCTTCCATTTTAAATCTTAGAATAAATCCTATTCAGTTGATAAAAAAAAATGCATACTTAAAGCAATATTACCTGTTTTTCAAAAATACTTGCATTTCTCAACACTTAAGCCAGAAACATTGCACTGGGGGCCTTTGGGGGAGGCAAGGAAGGGAAAGGTCATCAAGGATGAGGGGAAAGCCAAACTATGTCAGACAGAGCCTTGAAGGGAATGATGACCAGAGCAAGCCGCGGTCTGAGGAATGTGACTCCCTTAACCTCTGTTCCTGAGGTCAAGTTTTTTTAATTAAATAAAACAGGATGAGCTTTGTACAATCGTGTGTCCCGTACGTCTACAAGTATGGTAATCCTTTCCTTTATCAGCCCATCAGAATGGCCACTTTTAGAGAGGTTAGATCTTCGCAGGTTTCTTTCTGGGCCAAGCATTCATTCCATCCATCAGTTTATTTTTGCAATAGAACCACCACATCTTTGGGGTGTGGTTTGTTTGTTTGTTTAGGTTGTGGATCTATATGTTTTAATAGAAGTTTTATAAGTTCGCCCCTTGATTGTCCTTTCCCAGGCTTACTTAGTTGGTGCCCCTCTTTCATCCACATTGCTTCGTGATCAATTTTTCATTTTGGAAAAAAATCCTTGGGGGTTTTAGTATTACGTTAAAATTAGTAAATTGGCTAAGGAAGACTTGACCTATATTTTTAAATAAACTTTTTACTTTAAAGCAGCTTTAGATTTACAGAAGAATTGCAAAGATAGTACAGAGAGTTCTCCTATGCCCCATACCGGGTTCCCCATTACTAACCTCCTACCTTAGTTATAATTAATATACATTTGTTACAAAGGATGAAATTAGATCAATACATTATTATCAACTAAAGTCCATATTTGATTGGAATTTCCTTATTTTTATGTAGTGAGGTTTTCCTGTCCTGGGATCCCACGTTAACAGTTAGTTGTCATGTTTCCTCAGGCTCCTCTTAGCTGGCACTTTCTCTCCGACTTCCCTTATTTTTATGACCTTGACAGTTCAGAGGAACACTGGTTAGTGATTTTATAGAATGTCCCTTGACTGAGATTTGTCTGATGTTTTTCTCATTATTAGACTGGGATTATGTGTTTTTGTGAGGATGACCCGAGAGGTAAAGTGCCATTTTTATCACAACTTATCAAGGGTGCCTGCAATCAACATGATGTATCACTGGTGATATTGACCTCGATCACCCGGTTAAGGTCATGCTTCAGATTTTAGCCATTCCGATGGGTCTGTAATGGTATCTTGTTTTAATTTGCATTTCCCTAATGACATAGGATGTTCAGTATCTTTTTATATGCCTATTTGCCACAACATTTAAAAAAATATGTTAGATGCTCTTATCTAGAAATAGAGTTCTCCATTGATTTTTTTAGCAAGATATAGTAAATTTATTTATAACATTCTTTGATTTACTTGGTAAATATTATTTTCAAACATTTTTTAAAATCCTCCAACATTTTAGTATTTACTATCCCCATAGTGAATGGGATCTCTTTGATGGCACTTATCCAACTGGTTTCTTCATGTATGAGAATCACTCCTCTTATTTATGGTTCATATGTAATTGCAGTAGCTAGAAACTGCAGGAAAATGTTAAATAAAAATGATGAAAGCTAGTATCTACATTTTATTCCTAACTTCTATTAGACTTTAGTGTGATAGCTGCTGGTTTGAGATTGGGTTCCTAAAAAAAAAAAAAAAGAATCCTTCCAAAGACCAGTTTCTCCAAGGGAATTAAATAAATTACTCAATCGGCATTGACAATGAAATTGCAGAAGTATTTCTATGGAAAAATGCAAGATCCAAAAACCAGGTGCAGTCTGATCCTGAGAGAAGGAAGGATATGCATGTCCAGTATACTGTGGACCTGCACTCCGCAAGCCACCATAGGGGATGGCTCCATCACTCACCCATCACTGCCCATCATGTGGTCCTCTGATCTCCCCTCTCCCACCTGGCCACATCTGGTAACTTTTAGGAGTGAGAGAAGTCTCATCTTCAAATATGAAAAACCCAGCCCATCTAAATAAAAACTTTAACCTCATATACAACTTAAAACTCCTTCCTGTCCCACCCCCCTGGACATCATGCTCTGCCTAGGACCTGTGAAAAGGCAGAGGAAAGCATAGTCTGTGCCTTTACTTTGCTCCCCACTATCCCCTCCTTTTTCTCTGGATCCTCTAGGGACGAGAGGAAAGGGGGAAAAGACCTTGTAATTTGCTGGTGCTGCTTGTGATTCTCTCTTGACTGTCGAAGGTAACTCCTTTGTGGGGGTCTTTCAAGACATCCTATAGGGACCTTCCTATTTCTTCCTTTCCTGACATGAGCAATGCAATCCCTCCTGCCTCACCTCTGCTCTCAGCTCCGGTCCTCCAGGGATAAGCCATAGTTCCTTGGGGTAGAGGGGACGCCTCTGCCTAGCAGGCAGTTTTCAGGGTAGGGTGTCTCTGCAGAGGCTCATGACCAGATCTACTCCCTAGTGACCATTGACATGGAAGGCATCAAATGTCCTTGCCTTGACAAGCAGCACCTGAAGTCTGCTTTCATGGTTCTCTTCCCCTGCCCACTTTTGGAATCATCGCCAGTCAGCATCCTGGTGAGCTAGATGCCCAAGAATCATTGGATGCTTTAATCCAAGAGCTCTTGCAAGCTTCCATGATCAGGCAAGCATCCAGCCATGAAGGACAACACTAGTCTCTCCCTATTGCACACCACCTCCATTTATATAGTGACTCTCTTGGGGCCCCCTCATACTTGGCCTCCTTGGCTAGGGAGAGTGGAGAGATAGATCATGCTTTTCCCTCTACACCTAAGCATTTCCTGAAAGTCACCGTTTATTCTACTGAACCATGAGCCTTCATCCAAGTGGAGTTGCTGGATGACCATGATGGATCCAGCTGGGCCATTATTAAATCCTGCATGGACAGGTCTTGCCTCAGTCTTTCGAATAAGGTAGCACTTCTCCGAAACAACAGAAAGTGTCATCACAATCCTATCTATGATCAGATCACAAAGACCACATCCAAAAGTGATATCTCCAAGAAGCAGAATACAGGTGAAGTTTATTTATTTATTTATTTTTGCCTATCCCTTATCTGGTGGTCTGCCACAATTGGGAATGCCTTCCGTCTCTGACAGCAAAGTGCTCTGATTCTTCCCTTTGCTGTGAAACAGAAATCACAGACACCGAGAGGCAGAGACCAGCCAGAATGGGAGTGCACTCCCCATTGCTGCCTTTGGTATTCTGAATCATGTCATTGAGCAAGCTTGGCTCAGAAAGGAGCAGATAGAAAGCATGATCATCCTTTCGCACCTCTACCTTTATCCTCTCCTCCATGAAATCACGGGTGGCTTTCACAGCCTTTTTTGTCCCCAACAAAGAAGAAAAGATCTGGTCCCATGTGATACCAGAACTCCAGGCTCTCATCTGATTCAAAATGTGTACTCCTCCAGCTTTAATCTTGGTCAGGCCTTCAGAGGTGGAAGGAGGGTGGTTATGTGATTCACTCTTTCTCCTCCTCTCTGCATGCTAGGTCTTGTGGCTCCAGAGGTCCCTGCTGTTGAGGAAGGCAGCGGGGCAGAGGGTACCTCCCTTCCCTAGGCCTCCATCCACAACTTCCTGAACGAGCTAGTTTTTCTGCAGGGGTCTCTCCAACCTCAGCATCTCCTCCCTCCTTACCTCCCACCTCACTCAAACTGTCAGCCCACCCACCTCTGCAGGTGGTCCCTCTGGACAGAATCTTTCTGAAGGCAACCCAGCCTGGCTTCTTCCTATAGGCCCTTTCCTGGCCTGCTGGATGCATGGTTTTGATGGGAGATGAGGTGGAGGATACTCAGTCCCAGGTGGCTGAAGAGCCAGTTCTCTTGACTCTGCTTCTGGGGCCACCAGCATATCCTGCCTTTCCCCTGGAGACATCTCAGGTATGTCAGGTTTGGGGAGGGTAGGCTCGCCAGTCTCTCTGAGTTGTTTCCCTTGAAGCCCCTCAATGGGTGAGCAGGGGAGAGAGCCCAGATTCACCCACCCAATGCACAGCTAAGCTCATCGTGGAGACATGGAGTCTGCAGCAAGGAGAGGCTTATTTGAAAGGCAGGCAAATGAGATGGGAATCTGACTGCAGTCTGTCTCCCAGAGAAGATTAGAAAAGTTTTTACAATCCTAGGGGTTGGGATTATATCCATACTGATGAAAAAGGAGGGGAAACATGACTATCCATGAGGAAGGATGGAGCATGAGCATTGAGCCAGCATCTACGTAACCTATGTTGGGTGTTCAGTTTGGGGTGGACACGGCACTAAGGCGAGGCAGTATTCAACCCCTGATGCCAGGAGGTCATCTGTAGGACAAGGAGATGGCTCAAAACTGGATGGGGTCTTGGGCTCGTTCTCTTGGGGAAGAATTGCAGGTCCTGGCTTATTTGCAGGCAGGAGTCCCACCAGTGACCATCAGCCCGGGTCTCCGAAGAGATGGCTGGTGGTTAGAGGGTTTGCTGGTGGGCTCCAAAAAGATGCAAGAGCTGATTGAGGAGAAGCTGGTCTCTGAAAAACAAGCTTTAAATGTCCTGTGAGTCTTCACTCCATTAACCCTGTGGAGCATGGCTTCTGGGGGAGAGAAAGGAGCTGTGTGCCCACTCACACGCCCTTACTCCGCCTCCCCAACCTCCAGGGTCACATCTGAGGAACCATTCCCAGCTTGCCCAGCTGTAGCCTTTAAAAGTCTAGCACAGAAGTTGTATTTTTTAAGAAATGTACTTTATCTGTGTTTCTACCCTGGATACATTACAAAGTTATTTTGCTTTCACCTAATAAAAGCCAGAGGACAGGAATTTGGGGCCAGCCTGGTGTATCCATGAGGGTCCCCCTCTGCCTCTCCCAAGCTTTGGCCCATGCTCCCACATCTGCAGGACAGTGGTCAGAACCCTGGCTTTCATACCTTTATTTCCAGCAGGAAAGGGAGGAAATGGACAGGCTAGTGGGATTAGCCTCCCCACCCTCCTTTTAGAGTTGATCGTGTGGCATGTCAGGAAGCACTTTCCGAGCTGGTTCCATCAGCGCTCCAGATCAAAGAGGGAGAGAGGACAGGGATCATCTGGAAGGGACCATGTGTCTCTGCCACAGACGACCGAGTGCCTGGCCCCAGAACCATGGCCCCAGGCTTGGGCCTCAGCCAAGATTGCAATGTCAGGGAAGGCCAGCCTTCGTGTCCTGTTTTAACACCAAACCTGATACTTGCCGTGCTAATCCCAGCCACTCTCTGAAAGGTGGGACTCAGCCGATGTATTTTTGAGACTCAGAGCTGAGACTTCATAAGCTTTACCAGAGGCTGAGGATGGACATCTATGGGGCAACAGGAGTGGCCAGTGTTGCCACGTTCTATCCCTTTTTATGTTTTCTTCTGAGATGTAAAATAAGGACCCAAGCCAACATCCAATCAAAATATATTTTGATACCCTTATTGGGCTTGCAATAACCAAAATTTCCCATAACTTTAATGGACATCAAACAAAAAAAAGCAAGAAAAATTAGAAAAAAACACCACTGAGATAAAATGATACACACACAATGATAAAACAAAGAAATAAGCTCTTTGCACGAAGGATCTTCAGTCTCCGCAGACCCTTCTTTCTTCCCCACAGAAAGCTGTGTGGGTCTGGCTGGCTGTGCTCCACAGAACACTGTTCCTGCCCATCCATAGCACCCTCCTCCCATGGAAAAGGCAGCTCCTTGGAAAGAAGACGCTTGTCTCCAGACACCTTCTCTCTCTTCGCTCCCCCTCTTTTTTTAAGATCAAGATTATTCTGATTTCTAGACATACGTCTTTTATCTTCTAGAAGTAAAAATGTTGGGAGCCTGGGTGCTCAGTCATTAAGCATCTGCTTTCAACTCAGGTCATGATCTCAGGGCCTTGGGACGGAGCCCTGCATCAGGCTCCCTGCTCAGTGGGAAGCCTGCTTCTCCCTCTCCCACTCCCTGAGCTTGTGTTCCCTCTCTTGCTGTGTCTCTCTGTCAAATAAATAAATAAAATCTTAAAAAAAATAGAAGTAAAAATGTTCTCTCAAAATTATTTCCTAGAGTATATGAATTCAATAAAGTTTAAAAAAAATTTTTCTTATGTTCCTGTGAACTTTAATATTATTTTTATTATTATTATTATTATTATTATTACTGTGTTAAGAACATTTAACGTGAGGTCTACCCTCCTAACGGACTTTTAAGCTCACAGGGTTATTGACCATATGTGACAGTCATAGAAGAGCTCTCTGGAACCAGGCCTTTCAAGGCTCCTGCCTTCTTCTCATCATGATAGTGCCGTCCTTGTGTATTTACACATTTTTTAGAAGAAACCGGTTTATAAGGATTCCATTTTGAAAAGTTCGCACTCAAAGCAAGTCTGGTCTCCAGTGAAGAGCATGGCTCTGCTAGGGAGACCCCGTCCGTCCAAGACGCCTGTCCAGGACAGAAGAGAAATCAATAGAGTCTGGATAACAAAAGATGATAAATCCAGACTAAACAGGGAAAGAAATAATTCTTGCAGCCAGACTCAATGAGATATTTTACTGGACATTTATACAGCTGAGAATTTACCCATTCTCTCAAAGTTTGGGGGAAAAAAATTCACATGTATCAAACTTCAGAGCTGTCATGGAAGGTCATTTTTTTTTTCTTTTATCAGAATTTATCATCTTAGTTCACAGTTCCTGTGTTATTCCATCTTTCTGCCTTGTCTCAGCTCAGTTTTGATCATTTGTAATTTTTTAATGCAATATTCCAGTTCTTCAAGGTTTTAAATCTATCAGCCTAGAGTTTGATGTGGTGTGCGTTTACGACACATGGCTTGCCTCTGTTGGTTGAAATTATGTCTCTCTCATTTCAACGTAAAATTATCTCTTTCATGGCTTAATTATCTATAGTGCTAGCAGGCCACGGTCAATAGTTTAGGGGCCCCGATTCTATTGTCTGCTGGTTTCACGAGCAGAGCTTCTTGTAGGCCACTAACTTAGTGTTTCCTTAACCCCTTACTCCACTGCCATTCCTGTTCAATATTTTTTTTTAGATCCACTTACTTTTCTTTAAAACTTTACAAACTTCTATTTTTATTTACAAACTTGCTATTTTTAATAGCAAGTGCTCTGTTTCTGCCCCAAGTGGGTGTGCATACTCAATATGATCCTGACACTGACTACCCTGAGTTAGTAGCAGGACTCATGGGGTAAAGGCAACGGCCTGAACAAGACTGACCCACTTCATAAGTCACCTGTATTTCTGGTCCATCAGCAGTTCCCTCAGTTTCAACAATTTGTTAGGACAACTCAGTAATTCATTGAAAAAGCTCTACTTGGGGTCATGGCTTCATTATAAAAGGGGACAGATTAGGAGGAGCCAATGAAGAGATACGTAGGTCAAGGCAGAGGGGAGAATGAAGGACACAGAGCTTCTGTATCCTCCCCTCTTGGAACCCTTCCCAGCACAGTGCCTCCATTCAGCAACCAGAAAGACCCATCTAGCCACAGTACAAAGTTTTTATCAGGGTTTCATTATGCAGGCATTAATGATTAAATCATTGGCCACACGATTGAACTACTTCTCCCATCCCTCTCCCTTCCCAGAGGTTGGGCAGGGAAGGTCCAACCCTCTAATTGAGTGCTTGGCCTTTCTGATGACCAGGCCCCATTCAGAAACTATCAAGTCCCTGGACAGGAATCACCCATTAGCATAATAAAGACATTCCTCATCACTCAGGAAACTGGAAGGGATTTTGAAACTGTGCCAGAAACTGGGGATAAAGACCAGGTATGTTTATTATGTCACAACTTAACTTCTCATCCTACGCAACTCATTTATGTATCACTAACAAGTATTTATTGAGCATCTGCTGCATACCAGGCATTTTTCTAGGCATTGAGAATATACCAGTCGACAAAACCAACAAGAATCCTTGCTTTTGTGGAGTTTATATTCTAATATGCCAGAGCCAGGGATCAAATGAGATATACAAATAAAAACATAGAGTATGCTAAGTAATACAAAGACAAGTAAAGCACCTAAATCTTCACAGGAGTTATTGAACATTTTAACAAGTGTGCTTTAGGAAGACCACAAAATCTTAAGATGATGACATGGAGGAGGTGCAAGGCAATATGACTGCTTTGTGTAAATGCCTTTGTGATTTTTAAAGCCAGAAAAATGAATGACAAAATGGGACAACAATGTATAAAAGATTATGTTCTATGATGGGGGTGAGGGCAAAAGGAATGGTATAATTTTGAGCAAAAGCCATTGTAAAAAATAACTTTATCATTGACACGTAGGTATTTGTAATTATCTATTCACAACTATTAAAAGTACCCTGATTATTAAAATTTTTGTCAGAAAAATAATTTCATCACTGTGAATCTACAATTCTCTAGGCTCCACCCCCTTTTTCACCTACTGGGAGGGGGCAACTCTTCCTAAAATCAAGTTTTCTCAAATTGCACAGTGACATTCTAATGTTAATTTCTTTTTAATTTTTTGTTTTGTTTCACTTTGATTGATGTGGTCAGAGGTTTGAATTATATTTCTGGTATATTTAAATAACCAGGTCTTGCCCAACTAAATGCTGCCTCTAAGAAATTTACATTTCTTAAATGTATATTTAAGAAATTTACATTTCTTCTTTATATTCTTAAATATAAAGACATAGTGAGGATAAAAGCAAAAGGATAGAAAGGGTATATACCATGAAAGCAAAGTATTAATCAAAAGCTGGCATGGCTACACTAACATAAGACAATGTAGGTTTCAAAAAGAAACAAAAGATAAATATTATTAGTAGAAAAAGGGACATTCTGCAAGATAAAAGTGTCAACTCTCCAAGAAGACATTAACAATCCTAAACACATATGCACCTAACAACAGAGCTTTAAAATACACTGAGCAGAAGTTCTTGGGCTGAAAGAGGAAACACATAAGTCTGCTATTATTGCTTGGATTTGTTCATCAATTCTTCTATTTTTTTAAATCCTGGGAGAATTTAAATTTAAATTTCTGGGTTTTTTTAAATTATGCTTTCAGTGCTATTATTTCCTTCTTTTTACTTTCTTTAGATTTTTTTTTTTAAAGACTTGAAATTGAATGCTTAGTTTAAGTCGGTTTTTTTTCCCCCTTACTCTTGATAGTATTTAAGACCTTGAATATTCCTCTGAGTATAGCTTTAGTTGTATCCATTTGTTTAAATATGCTGTGCTTTCATTATTGTTACTTTGGAAACAAATTTTAAAGTCTTACTTTTCTTTGGAGAAACACTTTTTTCCCCAGAGGATTACAGATACTAGTCAAAGGAAAAAAGATTTTAAGTTACTGATAGACATTTAAAAAGATAAGCATGTGAAGAAACTCCCATGTCCCGAACACAAAGCCCAAGTAGTTCAAGTATATACTAATTCTTCTTAAGTTGTTGTAATATTTAATTCAAATGTGACAGAGTAGCTCCCAAGCTTACATGCAATAATTAACATGTAACGTGTATTCCATGAAATAATACATGTAGAGGAATGATAATAGCAAGTTTATGCACCTAGATAAAAGAAAAGCATTGAAAGTCATAATCTAATTGGTGATTTCTGATACCAGCATAGCTGGGCAGATAAACAGCAAAGGACAACTGTCCCAGAAACTGACCCCTGCAGGTATAATAATTTTATAAGTGATACAGGTGATATGGAATTGAGGAGCAAACAAAAATTCAGAGAAAGACTAAGATGTCAGAGAAAAAGTTTGGATTTTCAGTAAATGCTACTGGGACATAAACTTGGGCCAAAGTAAATTACAGATGGATTAAAGATTTCAATGAATTAGGCAAACCTTTGAAAGAAGAAATAAAATTATAATTTACCTTATAGCTGTATGGAAAGGGACTCCTAAGAGGAATTTTATTGTTTTAATCAAATTAATACATATTCTATGTAAAAATTATAATATATGCATAATTAAAATAAAAATTACCCACAGTTTCATAAAACAAATATTAACATTTTAATGTAAATATTTCTGAATATAATATATGAATATTTATATGCTATTCTGTTCTATATCCCTTTTTACATTAGCCCATGTGTTGTGTAAGAGGGTCATTCTGCATGCATTTTTGTAACCCATTTCCATCCTTTATCCCTACCCGTTCTGGAAGGGGAGGACTTCACAGACTAGAGCCCTTAGCTTAGTCCAGCTTAGTCCAGGTCTGTTTTCAGTTTTCAGTGCCACAGAACCCTGGCTGTGGGGCCAGTAAGCCATTGGTCCCTTTCTTAGATCAACCTTCAAGCATGGTGGGGCTCAGGAACACTGATCTCTCCAAAGTAATCCCATTCAGTGTGTTTTTCAAAAGCCAATTATTATCCATTATTCTCCTCTTGTAGCATCACTATAGATGGGGTTAAGACTCATAGAAACGTGTTTTACACTTTGACTACAAACTGGTCATACTTCAGTGTGTATTTGAACGACTTGGGGGTCTTGTCAGAGTGCAGATTCTGAGCTTCTGTGCTTTAGCAGTTCCTTGGTCAAAGTTATTGCTTTGGGCCACACCTGCACAACAAAGGGTCCTGGGGCTGGTTCTCAAGCTATCTGGGGAGATTCAACCAGCACTGGAACCCAGAGCCAACCTGGCCATTGGGCATCATTGGTGAGGACACGGCGGGGCTTTAGGAGTTTTGACAGTCCTCAGGTGACTGCTACAGCAGCCAGAGTCAGGAGCTGGTGCACGCACTCACACGTTTCTGGGGGTGGGAATGGGACCTAGTCTTCTTCCAGTCTTTACAGAATCGCATCCTACCCAAGCTGTCCCAAAACCGTCTGCAGTTCGCGGCATTGGCTTCCTGTCTTGAGGCTTCTAGGGTTTCACTTTTGAGAAAAAGAAAAGAAAGAAACTTAGAATCTCAAGTGATCCACTTTCCCTTTACATGACTAGATCAAAGTGACGGTCACCCCAAAAAGGAGAAAATTAATGTAGAATTCAGTAGAGACTTGTATAAATGTAAAACGCTACAACTGCTGGTTTACCTGAATCCTCAAAATACCACGTCTTCCGGAATTATGTCACCAAAGTGATAGACGTGTCATACCCGGAGTATAAAATTCCAGGTAGGCTTTAAAAATGCGCATCCAAAGACTATGTGGTAATGTGTGGGGAAAACAATAAGTAAAACTGTGTATGTTAAAAACTTTATAAATAACATAGTTCCAAGTTTGTTTATGATATGTGTGCCCATATTTCTAGAAAGAAAGGCTGCAAGAAAATACTCCAAGTTATTAATAGCCGTGATGGGCTTATGAATGATTTTAATTTTGTTCTTTCCACTTTTCTTTGCATTCGGGGATTTTTTTTTCTTTTTTTCTTTGCCATGAACATATATTAGTCTGTAATCAGAAAATAATATCAACTGGAAAACAAAACAAGCAAAAGAGATGAAGGAAGCACCAGGGTGGCTGGGGGCTTTCCGGTGGGGCTGATGAGGTCTGGGACTCAGCTTTCACAGAAGACAGACTCTCCTAATGAAGCGAGTTGGAAGAAGGAGGGGTGGAGGAGAAATGACCACCGTGACCTTAATAATGATATTGATCCTTGCTGGGAAAGGTAGCTGTGTGCGCAGGTTGCTTGAACACTGTACGGTGGCATCAGGTAGCTGAGCTGGGCACATTCGTGGTCTGGGAGTCTCTTCCTCTGTTCTGGGCTTGTGTACTTCTTTGTTCTGCTTAAGTGTGTATGTCGTAGGACCCCCAGTCAACCTCACCACTCTCTCTGTTCCCCATGTGGAGGGAGCAGGGGCCCTGGCTTGCAGCACAAGGTGGGTGCGTGCGGTCCATGGCCCTGTGTCACCTGCAGGGCCAGACCTGTTGGCCGTGATAGATGGAAGCCCACTACCGAGCTGATCTTGCCCTGTCTCTTCATGGGTAAAAGGTTGTTCCATCTAGTGCCCCTATGAGCCATGTCTTTATTGGTGACCCTGGCGCTTGCAAACCATGCTGTGGGTTGACAGCCCGGGACTGCTGCTCCTTGGGAGGCAGCCGGTGTCACTCGCTCAACAATACTAATGGCTATGTTAGCACCTTCTCACCGAATGCAGTGTGAAATGTCTAATCATTTTTGTGCCCTGATGTGGCCACACTCATTTATCCCTATTTCACGGTTGAGGAAACAGGCTTCTCAGGGTTAAGGAACCTGCCCAAGACCACGCCACTCCTAAGTGCAAGGCCGAGACTCAAACTCAAATTTGTCTTATTTTAGATCCCCAAATGGAGAGAATCCAGACAGGGTCGGGCTGCCTCTTTTTCCCTCAAGGACGAGTAGGACATCCAGCATCAATTGCATAAACTTCCCCATCACATCACCCAGGTTTGGGTGGAGCTGTATGTCAGGAAGGCTCTGGGGCAGGGTAAGGCTGTGTGTTCAAGATTCTGGACAAATCAGTTCCTGACCCATTGCCTCCCTCCTGCCCCTCGATGCTAGTGATTCATCTCCTGAATTTCAGACATTTTGTTCTCCAAGGAAGCTTGAAGTCTGAGCTTACTCCTTCCTTTCTGTCTTGTTTCCCACTCATTCATTCATGTATTTGTTCACCAATTCATCCAACAGGGAGTAAGTTTTATTTTGTGCTGGACATCCTGAAGGTTCATGGTCTTGACTAGTACCCAAGTGGTTAACCAGCCAGGAGTTAAAATGAGACTCATTGTCAGATGGTGGACACTCACCCCCTCCCCTGCATACCTCCCAAAAGTATGGAGGTCGTGAAATACTTTCTTAAGTTTTAAGAACCTAGCTGCAATGCAAAACCTGAAGCTTTCAGGTGGTAGATGCAGACACAACTCTGTGCAAGTGGGTAAAATTAAAACCTGGTGGACCTGGGCTCTAGGGATGGGGGCTTATAGCCCAGCAAGGTCAGACAGAAAGAAGAATGGGGTTGGGGGAGGGAGAGAGAGCCAGTGAGCAGTTTCTCTCTGGGGCCAGACCAAATATGATCCCTGAGCCTGGAGCCAGGCACTTGAGCCCCTCCATGAACGAAGATCATGCTTTGGGTTTACAAGTTAGTGTCACAGCCATCCTGTTGTGCTTGTACATACAGTTTTCATGGAAATGTGCATCTCCCTGTGTCCCCAACCATAAGGAACTCAGCACTATCTGATACATCTTGAGTTGGCTACAGTTTGCTGGATTAGTGAGAGAAAGAGTGGGTTAATTACCATCAAGGTAAATACATAACTTTGCATGAATGCTTTTCTT
The DNA here is from genome assembly GCF_011764305.1 of Mustela putorius furo. Taxonomy (NCBI): domain Eukaryota; kingdom Metazoa; phylum Chordata; class Mammalia; order Carnivora; family Mustelidae; genus Mustela; species Mustela putorius. Next base: position 17,323,019 of record NW_025422002.1, on the reverse strand, counting down.
GTACAAACATTTGAACAAATGTGGTGTTTTTTCCTAATAAACATTTTTAATCTCAATGTTGCAAGTCAACACTTTCTGAAACTATTATGACAAAATTTCTGATATTACAGGAAAATGGATCTTCCTAGCAAACAGATGTAGACAGAAACTCTGAAGACAAGACATAAAATAAGTATAGATTGAACTTAAATTTTATGGTAATTGGTATGCAAATATTCCCCAGCGTTGTCCTAATCCATCTAACAAGATGTAATGGCTAGCTTATTGCTTGTCTTCTCTGAGCATCTGTGTCAACAGATTCCCATTTTTTTCAAGGTTCTTCATTAACTGTTAAGCAAAGCCCATAGCTTCTGCTTCAGTTACATTTTCCAGCCAAGACTGAACTAAAGAATATGAGCAAACACATTTCTGCTTGCACAACTGGGATCTGGCTATTTCTGCCCACAGGCTGGGGGAGCTCCCTGCACCCGCGCCTGTGGGCCCCAGCTGACCTTCCCTTTAGCATCCATCTTCCCTTTGACCCCCTTTACACTGCTGGTAACTCACATGCTGCCTGAGACATCATGGCCTTGATCCCAGTGCTGATCTTTGCCCTTGGTTTGACCACCTCTCTCAAGTACACTGAGTGTCTTTGTGTCCCACTGGTCCCCTCACCCAGGCCATTCCACTCCTGCCCACTCTTACAGCCCCTCCCTGAAGTTCACCAGAAACTCCAGAGCTCCCCCATAGGGGAGGTTCCTCCAAGGGCCATTCCCTTCCTCTTTCAAGGCTGCCCCACACCACATCCCATCAGAAGCTGGGTCCATTCTCCCATATCCTAGACCAGAGCCAAAGCCTGGGTTAATTTTGTCCCATGTCATTTCTGAGTCTTGTGTCTAAATTTGACCTCAACAGATAAACTGAGTTCTTTTGCAGGTAGGGACCACAGCCCCCCACCCCTTGTATCCTCTAGTCGGGCTAGGCACAGAGCTGGGCACTTGAGAGCTCTGGTTGTGCAGGCTAGTGGCTGGTTCAAGGCTAGTAGCTAGTGCCTAGCTCTAACCAGGTATGTGGTCTTGAGTAGGTGCTGCTGTCCCCTCCATTGTGTCCCCTCCCACCCCAGGAAAGGGAGACTTTATCTGTTTTGGGCATGGCTCTCGTGCTGCCTGGGTGTATACGTTAAGAAATAATAGAGCTGCAGCAGCACAAGCCCTCAATGATGGGGAATGTGTTTGTCTGCTGAGAAGCAATTTCAGTGAAAATTAACTCCATTTCAATGGAAAGAGTGAGGCTTGGCATAAGCTGGCCAATCCCAGAGGACAATAAAATTACTTCATCAAAGCTCCGCTTGCTTAAATTAACCAAGCGAGCACTCCAGGATACTGGCTAGATACAGCAAGTAACTAGGTTTTAATGAACAAAAATAGCTTCTTGGATAAATAAGAAAAATAAACCACAGCCTACCTCTAGCATAAGAACACATGGTGCCTATCTCAAGGACAATTGTCTCCCAAACACACAATAGCCATGAGTATCCACTGCAGCTGTCTATACTGTTGGCATTGGCTGTGTGTTCCCAAGGGTGTTCTTGGCCAGCGATGTCCTGTCTACACTGTCTTCTCTAGCTTTAGCCTCAAGGACTTTGTTCTTGTCCATGACATGTTGGACAGCAAGTCTCCTCTGGCTTTGTCTTCATGACTATGGACCAGTCACCCAGGTCCTGGGAAACTATAGACACTGACTGCTTCCTCTGTGACTACCTTGTTTTGTCCATTTACATCCCATCTTCAACTCTGTGCATTTGCTCATTATGTGCTGGTCGACTGTGTTCTAGATGACTGTTATACTGATTGTGCCATCTAGATCTATGACCCTGGCCATTTTGCTCGAGCCACAGATACCTAGATATCCAGCTATACCTCAATCAGTGCCTTGGTGACTGTGTCCTGACCAGACATGTCTTGGGAAATTATCGATACCAAATGTAGTAACATGTATTCACATCACCCTCTCCAAGTTGATTTTTTTTTAAGATTTTATTTATTTCTTTGAGAGAGAGAGACACACACACAAGGAAGGAGAGGGACAGAGGGAGAGATATAAGAAGACACCCTGTTGAGACTGACTCGGGGCTCAACCTCATGACCTGAGCCAAAGTCAGATGCTCAACTAACTGAGCCACACAAGTGCCCCTTATTATTATTTTTTATTATTATTAATCTGCATCAGTTAGAGTCCTACCAGAGAAACAGAACCAGTAGGAGAGATTAGGCAGAGATATGAAGATAGAGATAGATACATAGACAGGTAGATGATAGAGAGATAGATAGATATACATAGATACATAGATAGAAGTGATTTATAGAGATAGATAAACAAATAGTAGTCCCTATGACACAGAGCAGACAGCAGTCTGGACACACAGAGGTTCACCAAGTAAAAGAAAGGAAAGTGGGTTTCTTTTTCTATTCCATCAGGAATAGCGCTGGCCAGAATATCAGACACAGACTTCCCTCCTCAAATCACTGTTATCCCTGGCTATGTTTTCTTGGATCCCCCACAATAGCCATTGCCTTATGAGAAGTACCTTCTCCAAGTCAGACCCTCTGGCTCTCTGACCCTCCCCAAAATTCTTTAGAGAATGGGGGTCATCCACCCTACTGTAACATATACACACAGAGAGAGATTTACTGTGAGGAATTGACTTTCATGGTTGTGGGAGCTGGCCAGGAATATCTAAGATCCATAGGACAAAACAACGGTAAACACAGGCTGGAAACTCTCTTATCCCTCAGGGAAACCTCAATTCTATTGTGACAGCTTTCAACTGATTAGATCAGGCCCACTCAGGTCATCTGGGATAATCCCCTCTATTAGAGTCAACCTATTACAGATGCAACCTACATCCTACACCTACAAAATACCTCTGCAGCACAGCTGGATAAGCATGGGAATGGTTGGGCACTAATGAGAGAGGGTCTGCCAACTGTGGGCATCTCCCTTTGAATAGTGAAGGTGGGTTTCCTGGACCTTCCTGCTCATCTGGAAGAGATAAGAAACTTCTTCTCAGGTGTGGTCAGCCGTGGCATGAAGGAGGCACCTGGGAGGGTGTCACCCCCATCTCCCCAGCTTTATATGTGAATGGTTTCTCATATGCTCAGTGTAGCTGCCTGGCCTATACCCTGGTCTGTATGTCTGATTGTCTGTTAGTTTGGACTTTCCATGTATATAGCATGGCTTTGTCCTTAATGAGTCCCCCTCCAAGAACCTAGCCTGCCTTCATGGCATGGCTCCCTTTGTATGGGGGCTTTTGATGCAACAAATTCCTGGTCAAGGAAGAATTTGAGTCTATTCAGTGCCTGCTGTATCCTCTGCTTGCTCATTCATTCATTCATCAGTAAGCATTGTGGAGAACTTGCAGCGACCTGAGCCAAGCTTTCGGACACCTGGGACCTGGAGATGAACATGGGAGACAAAGATGCCTGCCCTCATCAAGCTTCTGACCTCCTGGGGAGAGAGGATCTCAAAAATGGTGAGCTACGTCTGGTGGTGTTAGTCACTGTGGACAATCACCAGGTGGGGCTTGGAGGACAGGGATACTTGGGAGAACAATTTCCATTCCCAACAGCGTGATCAGGATGTGTCTACTTGAGAAGATGACATTTCAGCCCTTGGGATGGAAGAAGGCAAGGAATGGGTGATGGGATGCTCCAGCCAGAGCTCAAGGAAGGAAAGTGTTGGACACTGTCCGGGAAGGACAGTGGGGAGAGTTTCAATTAAATGAAGTAGGAAACAGTGAACAGAAAGAGCAGAGGCCAGAGACACAGCCCCAGCAAAAGCTGGTCGCTGGAAAGCTACTAAGGCTAGGTGCTCTGAGTGAGATAAGACTTGCTGGGGCAGGTCCCCATCAGACCGAGACTCCCAGTCCCCAGCTGTCATGAGAACGGGCTGCTGAGCCACCTCTAGGAGCCACCTCTGCCAAGCCTGCACCTTTCCTGGGGCAATGCAGGGGTGAAAAGACCGAGTACTCTTGCCTCAGCCGGGGACAAAGCTGAAGACTGTTCCAGCCACAGAGCTCTGGGGGTTCAGGAAGGCTGCACTGCCTGCAGCCCAACTGTTCCCCTTACCCAAGTGCCCCCCTCCAGGCACTGCCCCTAGAGGAGCCTCCCAGTCCCACATGCTACTCATTTCCCCCAAGGCTGGTTCCTGAGAGGAAGAACAGCGATAAGGTGTCTCTACCCCTGGGGAGGTTGCACAGCCTTCCCAATGTGGAATCCGGGGAGGGTCCTCTGCCTGAGCAGGTGCTCCCTTCCCTGCCAAGAGGCAGCACTCCAATGCTCTTACAGAGCCTCCTGACAGGGTCTGTGGTGTCCCCTCGACTTGCTCTGCCTGAGAGTATCTGAGAGATACTGTGTCCGCCACCTTACATGTTTCTGAATGTTGGTGCTGGAGTCCCAACTCACGGAAGTGATATTTCTCTCTGATAGGCAATCCATCTGTAGGTGAGACTTGAAACAGGAAATGACTGTTTCCTCCAGTGAAGACCTGCTACGTCCCCCACTTCCACCATGACCATGGCTTGCACCATGCCCAATTCTCAGCAGAGAAGGTGCAGCTGTCCATCAGAATGACATCATGTATAGCACGGTGACTGTTGCTAATGCTGCTGTAGGATATATCTGAAAACTGTTAGGACCATAGATCTCAAGTGTTCTCATCACAAGGAAAAAAAAAAAAAAACATTTTTTTTTCATTCTTTTGTAACTAGAAGAGCTGCGGGGTGTTCACTAAACTTATTATGGAAATCATTGCATAATCTATGTAAGCCAAACCATTATGCTGCATGCCTTATACTTAGTGCTGGATGTCAATAACATCTCAAAACTGGAAGGGGGAAAAAAGAGAGAGAGAGAGAAGACCAGAGAGGTTCTGGTTAATGACAAGCCAGCAGCCTCACACAGCCAGCCCTCTTCACTGGTCTCACAGGCCTCCAACAGGCTGCTCTCCACAGAGAAATCTATTCCTGGAGTGTCTAGAATATATAAACAACACATCACGTTAATAAGAAAAGATAAGCAACCAAATAGGAAAATGGCCAAAGGATATGAATTCACTGAAGAGGAAATAGATAGGCCAACTGACAGAAGAAAAGACGCTCAGCCTTACCAGTAAGCAGAGAAATGCAAATCAAATCACCCACAAGATAGCATCGTTTTCACCCCCGTAACTGGCAAAAATTGGTTTGATGGAATCATGCGCTATTGAAATTGAAGAAATGGGTTACCCCAGGCCCCATGAAAACATGTGGGTCTCAGGAGTAACAGTGCCACTTCTGGGCTGGCTCTGGGCCCCAGAGCCCCCTCCAGGAGCATGGGAGGAGCATCTCCAGGAAGCTACACATGGATGTTGGGAACAACCATGTGTCCATCACCTGGAGAGTGTCTCGATGCTATGTAATCACACAATGGAATCTTGCTCAACAATTCAAACACCAAACCCAGATCTACAAGGATCAACACGGAGGAACATCTCTAAGAGTCTGGAAGAAAACCCATAAGCTTCATAGGTGTAATTTGGGGAGTGCGTGGCAGTAAAAGTTGGTCACAGGGGACTTTGGGTTTATCTGGAATCTTGTTATTGTTTAGAAAAGGGGGGAGGACATATGGATGTATTTCTTGTTTCGCCAGAGAACAATGTCAGGAGTCTGTCTTGGGAGAGAGGCCTTTCTTTCCCACCACTGCACCTGTGAGCTAATTCAGGGCCACTGCAGGCTGACAGACAGCCTTCCCCAGGACCCCAGCAAGCCCCCACTGTTACAGGGTCCCCAGGGGCCTTCAGTCCACATCATTTTCCTCCCCTTCAACCACCCCACAGACCAGCTTACAAAGGCATAGGTGGAAGGGAGGGCTCCCGGCAGGATGGCTCCCTGCCCATGAAGCTGGCTGCCCACAGCGACCACACACTTGGCCCACCCATGGATCTAGAACATGTCATCTAATGGCCCCCCTTTGGCTCCCACCTCTGTAATCTCCTTTCGCTCCTCCTGCCCCCAGTGCTGCCGACATCCTGATGGGCATGCAGGACCCACAGGGGCTGCATGACACTGAGAAGGACACAGCTGAACACTCTCAGTGGGAGAGGCAGAAAATTATGGAACCATGCAGACCTCCGGGAGAGAGACCTTCCAGCAGATACTTACTTGCTGTCCCCGGACCAACCCTCCCAGGCCAAAGACCAGAGGCTTCTCCAGAGCAATGTCGGTGGTGGTGGGGGGGGGGGTGCTCCAGACCAATGGGGGGGATTCTGGGGATGGAGGCCTTGATGTCATGTCAGGTGGCCCCAGCGCCCCTCTGCCATATTTGTTGCTCCTCGTCTCCCACTCCTGCTGTGCCCAGTGAACAGGCTGAACCCCAGTCCTCCATCTGGGAAGGTTGTGGAATTGGAGAGATGGTACAGAAAGGCTGGCCTGCAGTGTTGCCTTGGCCAGCTGCTGCTCCAGAAGGACCTGAGCTGAACTGCAGCTGTGGGAAGCCCCAACCGGCCCTGAAGTTCATCCTGGACAGCTGGGGACAGCTACTAGGGAAGTCCGAGCTGCAGCTCCAAGCCGGGGAGAGGGGTGGCCACACCACCAGCTTCTCTGAAGAGTCCATACTAGGCTCCGGTTTTCCTCGCCTGGGTTTCCCCAACCCCTTCCGCTGCCATCCACTTCAGCTGGACAACCTGCGGGCGGAGTTCCAGTTCAACCCTCTCTCTTCCTTTGCCCTCCTGTACAAATTTATCCTGCTTACTAAAGTGTCTTCATTTCCCACCATCCACAGACCTATCCTTAACCCTTTGCCCCACCTAGATCAGCCACGGAATTTGAACAAGAATTTGAGTCCAGACCAGTAAGAGAACATCAAGGGCTACATCAGCCTTTCTGAGAACAAGCCCCAACAACTACTGCGTGGGGAAGGCCTGACCCTGGAAGTCAGATCTGAGAGGAACCTCCAGGGTCCCTCTAGACTAGCCAGGAAGGATGCCCGGGTCTGGAAGCCCTCCTGCTCCGTCTCTGCCACCCATCCTCCAGAAGTCCTGGTCTGTTGCTCACAGGTGAGAACACTGTGGCCTCGCAAGATGTTCCCTTTGGCAAATCAAATCATCCACGAGATAGCATCGTTTTCACCCCCGTAACTGGCAAAAATTGGTTTGATGGTATCATGCGCTATTGAAATTGAAGAAATGGGCATGGAAAGCCTGAGCCCTGTGCCTAGAGCCAGAGCTTAGGTTCAAATCCCAGTTCTACTGCTTAGCTGGGTGACCTTTGGCAGCTATCTTTACCTCTCTGAACCTGATAGGACTGTTGTGAATAATTCCGACCTCTGAATATAACTGTAAAGTTTCCATTTGTCACAATTTTTTTTTATATCAAGTTTCCTTGACTTCTAAAAGTTTGGGAATCCCTGGTGTAATCCCATAGTTTCTTTTTATAAATTCTTGGCCTGCTTACTGTTCAAAACATGAATTGCAGAAAGGAAAGGTGAGAAGAGAAATAGCCCAGAGGACCAAAAAAAAAAAAAAATCTGCAGAGTTAGGGCAAACTGCTGGGTGACAGCTTTGAAATGAACCCACGGGGTTGCTAATTGCATTCTCTTTGCCCCTGGGCGTGTGCTCCTCTCTCTTCTCTGGTGCGGGATCAATGTGAGGGATGGTGAGAGGGATTAAGGAAGGCAGACTTTGATTAGGCCATCAGACAGGTAAAAAGGTATTGAGCCGACTCCTGGTGACTTGTCACTAGATACAATTAATTGGTGCAACTGTGTGTGTGTGTGTGTGTGTGTGTGTGTGTGTGAGTATGTGTGTGCTCTTTGTCTCTCTCTGTCTCTGTTTCTCCAACCTCTCTCTCCCTCTCCTTTGGCCCCCACTTTATCCCATTTAGAAAAGTATGTGTATTCACATCCAAGCATCCTGTGACTCCCTGAAGGAATCCAATTCACAATGAGTAACCAAAGGTTCGTAGTGATAGACTATGGTCTTGGTTCACTTACCACATATTTGCTGAAGACCTACTATGTGTTGGTGAATCGTGCAGGTGATGGGGACAGAGCAGAAAACAAAACAGACAGTGCAGTTGCCCTTGTGGTGCTTACGTTTCCTCGGACCCAAACAGGTGGTAAACATTCCTCATCCCCCAACGATGAGCACAGCAATGAAACAAACAAGAGAGGATGGGGAGTGAAGAGGGAGCTATTCTGGATAAGGTGGTCCTGGAGCCTACAGAGTATTCAGCGGATAGGACTCGCTTAAGCACCTACAGTATGCCCTCTATGGGATTGGAGAAAAAGAACCCATGGTCCTTGTTCTCCATTTGAGCCAGGAAGCAATGCTTGAGAATTAGTAGTGGAGATAGCTGGCCAGACAGTGTGGATTTCGTGTGGGCATCCCAGTAGAGGTGGGGGAGTAAAGTCAACAATGCACCTGCTGAAGTGGAGAACCAGGGAATGGATAAGACTGATAAGATAGGGCAGGTGGAAAGAGGAAGTCCTGGGGAGGAGGGGGAGGGTGAACTCCAGTGTGAACACGCTGAGCCAGGGGTTTGTGTGAGTGTGGTGAGCAGCTCAGATTCTGGCTCTTTCTTGGGGGCTTACAGGCATCTTGTTCAGCTCGCTCATGTTTGCGGAAAAATGGGACTGAATCAAGCAATGGTTACGGACAAGGGTTGCAAAGTAACCAGTTACACACAGAAGTACCCCCTAAGGGTAGCATTTCTTTCTGTCTTGTTTTAAATGGTGACAACCGTTCCTGACTGATGGGGGCCAAGACTTGTGTCAGGCACTTTACATGCACGATGTCTTCTGATCCTTGTCATAACAGCTGAAGAAGGACTGGTATTATTATCCCCATGTTTTAGAGAAGGAATCAGAGGTTAGGAGAGAGGATGTAACTTGCCCACGTTCTGTCCCTTAATTAAATAAGAACCTATGGAAGACACAGCTAGGAAAACCCAGAACAGAATTTAAATCCAGGTCTGTCCAACTCTGAAAACCTTAATCTGATCTGATCTATGATGTTTAACTGTTTTCCATAAATAGGCTTCATTTTTCTTAACACAGTAAAAGCTTATACTGAGCTATTCTCAGAGTCCTACTTTGTTTCAAAATAAGCAAGAGCACACAGAAAAGCATTCTGTAACTCAGAGTCAGAGGTTCAGGGGCACAGGGAACGTGGCAGGTGGTCCATCCTGCAAAACACAGCACCTTCACTCCCCCAGCATGCCTGAGCGGGGGAGGGGAGCAGTTTGTGGCCTAGTGGCTTGTTCAGGAGGGGGCCACAGGGGCAAGCCACGCTGAACTGGGGTAAAGATGCTGAAATGGAGCGGGATCCGATACCTAGTGAAACAAATTTAAAAACAAAATTAAAAATAGTAAAAAAAAGGGTGAAAATATTTTTTTTTAAGAGAGGGAGAAAGAGGGCATGGGGGGGAGAGGCAGAGGGAGGTTCCCTGAGAATCTTAGACAGGCTCCGCATCCAGCAGAGCCCATGATCTCATGACCCTGAGATTATGACCTGAGCTGAAATCAAGAGGCAGATGCTTAACCAACTGAGCCACCCCGGTGCCCCCATGGGAAGAACTATTAAAAAAAAAAAACAGTCAAAAGTGGATGAAAAAATAGAAAAACATTATACCACTTTTAAAAATAATCACCATAAAAAGAAATGCTCAAGTCAAAGGGTGTCCTGATTTTGCCCCCATGCCAGAGAAGTAGCCAGGAAGGAGGATGGTCAGGGAGAATGAGGAATGGGAGTGGGAGGTGCTGAAGGGTCCAGCCTGTGCTGTGTGGGGGGAAATAGAAAAGAAATGGAGAACATTGACCCAAAGGCTGAGCTCACAGCCCGAGCCAGAGTAGCCCTGATCTCAACATTTACCTGAATCCCTATTAAGAAATGGGTTCTAGGCCTCCCAGTGACCAAATAAGCCTCCTATACTCATTCTCATGCCCTCAAGTTACAGAAAAGTGGAACAAGGAAAACACCAGCCCCTTCAGAGAAGAATGGAAATGAAACGGGACAGAGACAAAGAAATGAAGAGAGCTGCAGACAGAGAAACAGGGTGTTGGCACCTGCTCAATGGCTCCCTGCCCAATTTAGTTATATCACTTGGTTTGGATTTTTGGTTGCAAGGAGCAGAGAACCTAACTAGAAGTGGCTTAGTGGCTTAGATAGTACCTCAGCCAAATAGAAGCCCTAGGACCCAGAGCCTTCCATCTTTCTGCTTGGCCATTCTCAGCCCATTTCCCTTAGGCTAATGTTGCTCACGAGGCTAAGATGGCTGCCAAGATTCTGGACATCGCAGAGGCAACCTCACATGTCAATCGCAGAGGCAACCTCACATGTCAATGGCCAGAATTGGGCCACCTGCTTCTTCCTAAGCCAATCACTGGCTAGGGAAATGGAACTACTGTGATTAGTTTAGATTAATTAAGACTCACCTCTGCCCAGGGCTTCCTGGGAGAGAGTGAGTACCTGAACAGGTCTGGGGCTCTAACAACACAGAACACCACAGGGGGACATGGACGGGATGGCTTTGAGTGAGTAACCAACAAGTTTACTCCACCCTGGTTAGATCAGCCACCCCAGGACTTTTGTCTAAGCATCCAAAACAGTCCTGATCAACCCAGGCATGAGGGAAGGCAGGCATAATAGGGGAGAGTCTGGAACAAGTCTGCATGTAGGAGTGTGATAGGCCGTTCTTCATAATTATCAAGATTCAGACTGAGGGAGTGGGCTGGGCAAGAGGTGGGCAGCATGCCAGGACCACAGCAAGCAGCCTGGGATTTGGGAAAAACAGACATTTCCCCAGAATCGGCCTTTGGCCCACCCATCCCCAAGCCATGGCAGGTGCAGGCAGTTTAGAGGTCCCAGAAACCAACATCCACATCTTGACCCTCCAGCTGAGGTGTGTCCCCACGCAGGGAAGGGTTGGGCCAAGAAGTCAAGAGGACCAGCTGCGGTGGGCTGGCTGGTGCCCTGGGCATGAGCCCACAGTACCCAGCCACTTCCTGCCTGCGTGATGAGGCAACGTGCTGGTCTACAGTCGCCCACATCCTCCTGATTTAGGTGCCGGAGCTACAACTCCCATCCCATCACCTTCACTCCCATTTCAGACTTTCTCCAATAGTAGTCAATTTTAACCAATGCCTAAATTTTATTTTTCTATTTCTTTCATTTCTACTTAGTGTATCCCTAGCAGGAAGCTCTAAATCATGTCATAAGTCTCATTTTCCATACTTTGAGTACAAGAAAACACAATGAAGTCAAAATAAAGTTATTAAACCCTAATTTGATACTGCTGCCTGGCAAGACTCTCAGCTCCAGGCCCACTCCCTCTTCGTTAGAAGAAGAGGGATTAGCAAGTATTATGAAGGTGTTAACACACTCTAGTGCCAAATCAAGGCATTCTTCTTGAAGCCATTGGAAGGCTTGCAAGAGAATTTGTAGGCAAATAACTTTCTCACTGTGGAATCAGAGAGTATTTGAGGCTGGGCTCATGGCTCTCTTCAACACGTCTATGGAGTGCCACTACACTCTAGGGGAACCCAGAGGTATGTAAGAGCCTTGTCTCAGAGTCCGAGGGGCTGTGCTCAGCCCATGAGCTCAGACTAGAGCAGGTTATGTGGCCTCAGTTTCCTTAGCTTGCAGAGATGGTCCATAGTCTCCGTCAAAGCGGTGGGAGTGTGCAGGGGGATACTGTGTGGGAGGCAGCTGCAGCGCTCTCCCAAGCACAAGGGGATGGCTGGGGCAGGGAAGGGCCCCTTCAGTGGGGGCTTGTGGCTGAGAGAGCCCCCAACCCCCCACCTTGCCACCACTCACCCCATTGCTGGCTCTACGACCACACGGCAGGAGGGCCAGGCGTACCCACCCAGCTAGGACAGGGGTGAGGATAAACCAGCAGCCGCTACAGGGGTGGGAAGTGATAACCGTTGAGGCTGGAACCACCACCAAACACTGCCCCACGCTCCCTCGTGTGGGAATGGGCAGCGACTTCACCATACTGCTCTTGAAACGCTCACCCTTGTCTTCCCTTGGGGCCGGTCGCGTTCACTGGGGCGTTGTGAGCACAGCTGCCCACAAGTCAGAGTCCCTTGTATCAGCTCCCGGTGGGCACAGACAACAAGCATACACCCAGAGGTCAGATCTGGGGGGAATTTACCCCATCTTGGGGGTCCAGCTCTGCCCTGGGAGAATTAGACACTTTGGTCGGCCAGCCAGGGTCACATCCCCTCTGCCGTGGTGGAGAAGGCGGGACTATGAGGAAGGCAACAGATGAAACAGGACAGTTCCCACCACCTGACCTGTGGACCTCAGCCCCTTGATGGGCTGTGAAACCAAAGAGCGAGTTGCTGGAGAGAGGAAAGGACACTGAGGAGGGGGACAGACAATAGCAGCAGTCATCCCCTACAAAAAGGTCTAGAGGATGACCGCCCAACAGAGCGGGTAGGCTAGAGACCGCATGACCAGAGACAAGAGCAAGAAAGCAGATGCAGAGGAGATAGTGTGAAATCATAGCTTGGAATAGGGGCAAGCAGGCAGCAGGCTGGACACAAGGGAGTGTCTGGAAACACAGTGGACAGCTCCCCATTCTGCATCCTTTATACAAAGACATCCCGGGCACATGGTCTGACCATCTTTCCAATTATTTCCTTCTGGGAATCAAGGCATATCTTCCTCTGGTCTTTTCCACAAATACTACACACACACACACACACACACACACACACGCACACACAGATTAATACACATATATATCCTGAGTCTTGAAACAAATTTTACTTGTGTCTGCGGTTCACAAAAAAGGGGAAAACATTGCTCCAATCCATTCTCACTAGAAGCAGATGGAAATGTAAAACAAGCACTGATCTTAGATTCCAGACCTGGCCCCAACCCTCACCAGACATAGGATCCCAGGCAGGGGACCTCTGTTCTCTGACTACAACTGCAAGACAGGGTAAAAACCCACTGCGCTCAACCCCAGGTAATGCACAGGGATTATGAATCACCACACCGATGGAAATGATTTCTGAACAGCTCAGCCCTGTAGAAACGCATGATATTAAGATGGTTAGTATTAGGGCCTAGCCAAGAACCCATCTTAAGCCACGGTCCAGAAACCCAAGTCTTGTTCTTCAAGTGCATCTACTTAGCCAGCTGTTCAATTCCCATATGCTCCTTTCTCTTCCAAAGCCTCCACCGCCAATTGGAATACAAGATAAAAAACACCATCTGGGTCCCAAGTCTTCCAGTTCCCTGCCCAGGACGTCTTGGGGCCAGGAGATGAATTCCAGTTCCTTCTGGCACTTTCATTTTCCCTGGCTGACTGTGCTGGTGAGGGCTTACATGTGGGCAGGCTCTCAGCCATGTTCTGCCTAGCTCTCCACTGCCCATCAGAAGGTCTCAAGGCTCCTGGACCCCACCCCTGCTGTCCTGCTGGGAGCAAAACTGCTGATGCCCCTTCACAGCATCAGTCACAGCAGTCCTGCCCTCCACATGGGGCGAAATGGTCCTCCCACCCTGGAGACTGCACTGACAGAGGGCCCCACCAATGGCAGAGAAGCAATGGCCTCTGGCCTTGACCGAGGCTCCGCTGGAGGTGTTCACAGACACTTCTGCTTATGGGTTGCTAGATGTAATAAATGGATGCACACCTGGCCCCAGTTCTTCATTTATGCCTGTGTCCCTGACTTTGCAATGTGGCTTCATAGCCCTTCCCATAAGACGCAGGCTCCATCTCCCCACCCCTACAGGCTGGCCTGTGATTTGCTTTGGTCAAGAGGAGAGTGGAAAGGACATTGTGCCAGTTTGGAGCTTTGGGCCTCAAGAAACCTTGCAGCTTCCACTTGACCTTTCAGAACCCTTTAACTCCTGCTACATGAGCAAGCTCTGGACTAACCTTCCAGAAGACCCAGAAGAGAAAGAGGTCCCAGACATCCTTGCCTACCAGAAGCCACCCCTCCAGTGTGTGACAGACCTGCACCTAGACCAGCAGACCTCCCCTCTGACCCTCACTGGCCCCGGATGCATGAGTAAGCTGACCCAAGATCAGCAGAATGACCTAGCCAACCCATAACCTCATAAGAAATAATGTTTGTTATTTCAAGCTACTGGGTTATGGTATAATTTGTTACACAACAAGAGCTCACAGGCACGTAAAAGCATGCCTGCCTTCCCTTAGAGGAATTGGGAAAGAAAGTAAAGACTGGTGAAAAGTAAAGTAAAGACATGGTTCCAGCCATGTGCTCCCCTGCCCCCAGTCAGATGGTCTGGACAGAGCGTGAGAACCCTGAGGTGAGGTTAGAATCTAGCCCCTCATCCTGAAGCCTGGGTGTCAAACAATGAAGGAAAAGGGGTACACAGCAAATAGCTTAACACTGATCACAAGATATCCCTGTCCCTGCCCAGGTCTCCCTCTCTCCCGCCCATTCTGGGTGCCCCCACCCTTACCCTTTCCTGGAGTAGGCGCAACGGTTTTTCTCACTTCATTGCACTGAGCAATGTAGCTGTCTCTGTCCTAACCACCCAAGCCATGCCCTGGGGTACTCTTTTTACCAAAAGACTCGCGTGATGTTCTTCTAACATGGCGGTCCCCAAAGGATGGCCCTGTCACCATCAGTGACACCAGCAATGATTTTCACATCTTCTATGATAATATTCCAATGTATTTATATTCAGGTATATTCAAGTAAGATATATCAGCTCAAGAAATATATGATGGAATGTTTCCATTCAAAATAAATTTAAGTACAACTGGAGGTTAAATGGGAGATTTCAGAGGAAACCTCCCAGTGGCAGATGCCACTCGGCGAAGGTGATGAAAGTCCGGAGGCAGAATTCACAGAGGAGACCTGAAATGGGAGTCAGAGCCGAGCTTGGAGGGTCGGAGAGTGGGAAAGAATGGTTTCTGGATGCTGGGGAGCAAGGGGCTTGTGTGCCAGAGGGGACGAGGGGCTTGACACATGTGGGTGTGCCCTTCACCTCTTAGTGAGTGGGGCTTTGGGAAGAACCTTCGGGAGAGCCTGGTGCATGTCTCTCGGTCTAGAGCACCTGGAGACTGATCTGTGATACCTACCTGAGCAGCGTGGAAGCATGTGGCTGTGGCTGCAGACCGCAGGTCAGAGGAGGAAAGTCCCACACTGAAAACACGGGTGATCTGGCTTCCATGGAGCACACTTGGCAAGGCCCTCTTTATAGAAAGGAAATATCAGATTCTCTTGAGATGCTCTTTTTTTTTTTTTTTTGGTTTATTTATTTATTTATTTTCAGCATAACAGTATTCATTGGTTTTTGCACCACACCCAGTGCTCCATGCAATCTGTGCCCTCTCTAATACCCACCACCTGGTTCCCCCAACCTCCCACTCCCTGCTGCTTCAAACCCCTCAGATTGTTTTTCAGAGTCCATAGTCTCTCATGGTTCACCTCCCCTTCCAATTTCCCCCAACTCCCTTCTCCTAACTCCCCTTGTCCTCCATGCTATTTGTTATGCTCCACAAATAAGTGAAACCGTATGATAATTGACTCTCTCTGCTTGACTTATTTCACTCAGCATAATCTCTTCCAGTCCCATCCATGTTGCTACAAAAGTTGGGTATTCATCCTTTCTGATGGAGGCATAATACACTCTCACCACTCTTGTTCAACATAGTATTAGAAGTCCTAGCAACAGCAATCAGACAACAAAGAGAAATAAAAGGTATCCAAATTGGCAATGAAGAATTCAAACTCTCTCTCTTCACAGATGACATGATTCTTTATATGGAAAACCCAAAAGACTCCACCCCCAAACTAGGAGAACTCATACAGCAATTCGGTAACGTGGCAGGATACAAAGTCAATGTACAGAAATCAGTGGCTTTATTATACACTAACAATGAAAATACAGAAAGGGAAATTAGAGAATCAATTCCATTTACTATAGCACCAAGAACCATAAGATACCTGGGAATAAACCTAACCAAAGAGGTAAAGGATCTATACTCAAGGAACTACAGAACACTCATGAAAGAAATTGAAGTAGACACAAAAAGATGGTAGACCATTCCATGCTCTTGGATCAGAAGAATAAACATTGTTAAAATATCTATACTGCCTAGAGCAATCTATACTTTTAACGCCATTCTGATCAAAATTCCACTGGTATTTTTCAAAGAGCTGGAGCAAATAATCCTAAGATTTGTATGGAATCAGAAGAGACCCCGAATAGCTAAGGAAATGTTGAAAAACAAAAATAAAACTGGGGGCATCACGTTACCTGATTTCAAGCTTTACTACAAAGCTGTGATCACCAAGACGGCATGGTACTGGCATAAAAACAGACACATAGATCAGTGGAACAGGGTAGAGACCCCAGATATGGACCCTCAACTCTATGGGCAAATAATCTTCAGCAAAACAGGAAAAAATATACAGTGGAAAAAAGACAGTCTCTTCAATAAATGGTGCTGGGAAAACTGGGCAGCTATATGTAGAAGAATGAAACTCGACCATTCTCTTACACCATACACAAAGATAAACTCAAAATGGATAAAAGACCTCAACGTGAGACAGGAATCCATCAGAATCCTAGAGGAGAACATAGGCAGTAATCTCTTCGATATCAGCCACAGCAACTTCTTTCAAGATATGTCTCCAAAGGCAAAGGAAACAAAAGCGAAAATCTTGAGGAGCTCCTTGTTGGGACTCCTCCCGAGCCTTGAAAGCACCTACACAAAGTGTGACTTTGAGGCTGAAGCTTCGAGCACACCTCTCTTTTGCTGGGCAGTAGCTGCACTGGCAACAATAAGGGAGCAAGAATGAGTATGTGTCTCCTGGGAACATGATATAAGCCATCCCTGCTCCAACAAACATACGTGCGCATGTGCAGACACGGACACATACACACATGTGCACCCACGCACAAGTACACATACAGACGCACATGCACACATACACATATATATGCACACACACACATATCGGTACCCATGTCCACACACACGTATGCACACACACACAGGTACACATAAAGACACAGAACTTTCCATCAAGACTTTAATATATAAATATTTATATATTTATTACACAAATATGCTCTTAATTATAAATAGACAATCAAGGACCATCAGACATCTGATGAAAGCTTTGAGATGAGAGAGAGAGGTCAGAGCAAACAAGGTAATGACGAAAGCAACTTAAAGGCAACAACTGTCACAGAGAAGAAATTTCAAAATGATGGTCATTCACCCGTATACCCAGAGACATAGAAGACGATATTCTGAGCATGAAACAAGAAAGGAGTCATATTCAACAAAAGGAACCAAAAAAGAAAGAGCTCTTGGAAATTCAAAACTATGCCAGCAGAAGTGAGAAACCTAAGAGTTTGGAGGATACATTTGAGGAAAGCCATAAAGTAGAACAAAGAGAAAGAACCAGAAAGTTAGAGGACCCATCAGGAAACCCGACATCTGAACAGTGGAGAGAAGAGAAAACAGGGAAAACCATCCACAGAAGTTACCCCCCCACCCCGAGTGGAGGGTCTAGGCATTCTAGCTTGGAAAGAACCATGAACTGGAGGGAAACGGACCTACATCAAGACGCACGTGGGAAACCTGACGGCATGAAAGACAAAAAGAAGACCCCGAAAGCTTCTAGGGAAAGAGGAAAAATAAATATAAACATTACACAAGACTCTAAGGTCCTATTGGCACTGACTTCCCAAAGCAGCTCTGGAAGCCGAAAGTCAAGGGAGTGATGTCTACCACATCATGAATGAAGAGCTGGGGTTCCAATCTGACAGATGGGAAGGGCGGCCGGAATGGGATGATGGAGGTACTGAGCATGAGAGTGGGAGGCCTGGGGTGAGGGCAGACACGCAGAAGGTCTGGGAGGATGTGTGAGGGGAACACATGGGCAGAATAGCCAATGATTGGAAAGCACAGAGAGGAGACTGATTGGCTTACCTCGAGACTGTTTGGACATGAATCCGTGACAAGTGAATAGAAAATTAATAGATTATTAACAGACTGTAGAAAATTAAGCAAGCAAAGACAATCGTTAACGCATGGGAATAGAGAGCAACAGATCATCCCAGATATGCATGAGTTGCTAAGTTACAGCCTTCCAGAAAACTCAGCTGAGAAATATATTCTGTGCATTTAAGATTCAGGAATAAAGAAGTTAAGGTAGAAAGGGGTTCTAAGTATGGACAGTGATTCTTGAAAAAGAAGATGCAGGAACACCTGCGTGACTCAGTCAGTTAAGCCTCTGCCTTAGGCTCAGGTCATGATCCCAGGTCCTTCGGTCAGGATCCCTGCTCAGCAGGGACCCTGCTTCTCCCTCTACCTCTGACCCTTCCCCTCCCCCGAAACATGCCTGCTCTCTCTCTCTCTCTCTCAAATAAATAAGTAAAACCTTTAAAAAACAAAAGAAAGAAGATGCATAATGATAAAATAAATGAACAAAATAAATTGGATCTAAGACTCTGGATCATAACACTGTGAGGAGGAAGAGGGTAAAACAGAATTTCTTTTCACACAGAGGGGAATCAATAGTTATAAATGTATTCTTGAGGTCCATTTTTACAACATATAGCCATTTAAAAATAAAAGTAAACCAACAAAATTAAACACATGATATATACCTTCCCAATCACCAGAGGAAAAAGAAGAAAAATCAAAGAAAGTGAAGTCAAAATGGCAAAAAGCCAGAAAGCACAAAACCACACCATAAGTTAAGACCAAGTGGTTAAGCCCCTCTTAAAAAGAGAAAACTCAAAATAAAATCCAAAGATAATGCTATTTTTAAGTAAAAACACAGAAAACAAAATTACACAGAAAGTTTAAAAATATAGGGATGCGAGTGCAGTCTGGTCAGACCAAGGAGAGAACACAGAATAAAAAATAAAAGTTGGGGAACAGAAGGAGAGACACAGGGGCAGCGTCCACTCAGAACACAGCCTGACGCCTGAGTGGAAAGGAGGAGCGGCTCGGCTCGCTGCCTTTCAAAGAGGGGAGCTCATGCTGTGTGCTGATGAGGTCAGAAACCTCTGCCGCCTGGGCCACCCTGTCCAATCATGTGATGAGGGAGCCACAGCCCAGCGAGGCACTCCGGTTGACATGACGAGTCAGTGGTAAGATTGGGGAAAGAAACCCAGTCTGGCTTTTTCCTTCCACCCTACCAGCGTGTGACCCTCATTACAGGAAGAAGTTCCCAACATAAGCAAACTCACTTGTCAGGAGGCTGGGGGTCCCTGCTTCTGACTCACACTTTGAAGTCCAGAGGGCTCCTGAGGCTGGGGCAGGGCTGGGGTGGGGAGTCCTCCAGCCAGGGTCCCCAGCAGGCCACCTGTGGGAGTCCAAGTCCATCCCACTGGTCTTGGAGGCGGTCCCCCTGCCCCAACAAAAAGTGGCCCTCCCTCTCCCCAACTCCTACAGCTGGGGCCAAAATCAGCCCTCCCCTGCTCTGTAATGGAGGCCAGAAAAGATCCCCACAGGGAGCTAGTCCTCGGGCCCTCTTAAAGGCCCAGACAATATTGTCACCGTGAAGGCAAACGTGCTGCGTGTGGCCTGTTCTTACCAGGATGACAAGTGGGGGGCCTTCCCCACTCTGAGCCACATGCCAGAAAGCCTCTGGGGTTGCCCTCATCTTGGGAAGGGCAAGGCTCCAGAGAAAGCCCAGGAGAATTCCATCCCACTCTCGTGCTGCCCGCTGGGTGGGAGAAAGTAGATGGCCCCGGGAGAGGAAACATGGAGCCTCTCTCACTATCTCTCTCACTACCTCTGTTATCTGTCTCTCTCTTTTTTATCACTGTCTCTGCCTCCCTCCACCAGGGTCTCCTGTCAAGCACCAAGGGCAGCAAGTAGCTGCGCATCACTCCAGATGTGTACGTGAAGGGCTCTAGTGGCCTCGGGACCCTACCTATGGCCCAGGCATCTCTTGTGAGGGTGCCTCCTATAGGGACGCTCCCCACATGCCCACAAGGGACTTGCTCTGTCCAGCTTTGGTGTGAAAGAGAGCCAGTCCACAGAACCCCATAGGTATCCCTGGCCACAGCTGGTCCTGCTGTCGGCAAACCCAGCCTCCCCAGAGTGCTCTCCAGCAAACACTGGGGGCCTCATCAATCTGGAGCCATCAGGCTAGAAGCCTCTGCCCTTGCTGATCCCTTCGGCATCCCCCCTCACCCCTGTCCCGTCTCACTCTTTGTTAAACCCAAGACTGACCCTGATTTCTCAGGTCTCACTGCGTTCTCCTTCTCTCTGCCTGGCACTGGCCCCCTCACTGTTTCTTGGAGAAGCTAGGCAAGACCCACCTCATGACCTTTGCACTTGCTGTTCCCTTTATCTCAGAGAGATGTTCTCACTGGATACCCACAGGGCTCCCCCACCTCCCGTGGATCAACAAGCATCACCTCCATGGTGAGGTCACCTCATCATGTTACTTAACTTTAAACACCCCCCGCCCCCCCAACACACACACACACACAGAGCCGGGCACTCCTGTTCCCAGATGTCAGTTTCACTCACTGCTTCACCAGACCCCAAGCTCCATGAGAACAGGGGCTTTGTCTACTGTCTTGCAGCCCCTAAAAAAGAACCTTGCACACAGTAGGTGCTTAATAAATACTTGTCAAATGAATAAATGAACACGCCTGCCTCCTCATTCCTCTCACCCACCCTCTCCTCCGCACATGCTTGGTCTCTGTCTGGCAGATTTCTTTCTTTTTTCTTCCCCCTTTAATGAAGTGTAATTGATACACAATGTTACAATAGTGCTGACCACAAGTGTGCATGGATGCTACAATACCATTGACTATGTTCTCTGTGTTGTGCTTTTCATCCCTGCAACTGACTAATTCCATAACTGGAAGCCTGTCCTTCTCACTCCCCTTCCCCCATTCTGCCTATACCCACCCTCTGTCCTCTGGTGACCATGTTTGTTCTCTGTATCTATGATTCTGTTTCTCCTTTTTAATTTCTTTGGCTTGGTTTTTAGAGTTTACATATGAGTTGAAATCATGAGGTATTTGTCTTTTTTCCGTCTTATTTCACTTAGCACAATACCCTCTAGGTCCATGCATGTCACAGTTGGCAAGATTTCACTCTTCTTTATGTCTGAGTAATATTCCCCTATAGGGCAGATTTCCTTTTTTCTTTTTTCTTTCTCTCTCTTTTTTTTAATTAACTGTGTCATCCATTTTCCCTAGGCACCATTCCCTGCCTCTGGCAGCCACCGATCTTTTCTCTGTTTTTTTTTTTTTTTCATGAGTTTGGGGTTTGTTTTAGACTCTACATATAAGTGAGATTATACAGTATTTGTCCTTTTCCTTCTGACTTATCTCACTTAGCACAACACCCTGAAGGTCCATCCAAGTTGTTGTGAATGGTGGGATGTCCTTTTTTAAGGCTGACTAGCACTCTTGTGTGTGTGTGTGTGTGTGTGTCCCATCTTCCTCTGACAGACACTTGGGCTGTTTCCATATCTTGACAACTGTAAATAATGGGGGTGTAATTACTTTTCCAAATTAAGAGTTTTATTTCCTTCAGTTAAATATCCAGGAGCAGAACCACTGCTGGATCATAGGGCAGTTTTATTTTAAAATTTTTCGAGGAATGTCCATGCTGTTTTCCTCCATGGCTATACCGATCTGCATTTCCACATCTGGCTTCTCTGATGTCTCCCCAGCCTTTTCTGACTTTCCTCCTCTGCCTCTTGCCCACCACTGCCGGGGTCCAGGGCAGGGGGCAGGCTAGTGCCAAGGACAGCAGAGCCAGGACCTGGACCCTCGGGGAGTCTGCCTCCTCTTCCGTGCTCCTCAGGGAGCTCCTCGGAGGAGGGCTGCACCAGACACCAAGGCATGAACTTGTTGAGGAAGCCCCCTCAACACAACTGAGAGCCGCGGCAGCTAAATTCAGATCAGGTGCAATTTTGATATCACTCCAAACACTATAGGCAGGAGCGCTACGGGATTTTCTTCTTGAAATCATAAAAGGAACAGAGAAGGCCTCTGAATTCTAACAGCTGTGACTTAGTGAGCGGAAGAGAGATTTGGGGGATCACGAAGACTCTACCTGCAGCGGGCCTCGGTTGCCCTACGGTGAAGGTGGAGCCAGCCACGGCTGCCATGGTGACAGGTGTTCTGGGCCAGACACATGAGGCGGGGGGTGGGGGGGTGGGGAGTGTTGGTGGAGCCAGGTGCTGTCTCCTCTAAAAGCATCACAGCCACTGTTCTCCCAGGAGCAGGAGCAAAGTGCTGTGAACAGCAGCAGCAAAATAAAGCCAGGGCTCTGCCTAGGCAGAATGGTTAGAACCTTGGGGAGCTGACGCCCACTTCCCCCAACACACATACCCACCCCATCTCCCTTCTGCTCGAGTCCCAAGATCTAGTGGCTTCAAACAAGAGCCATCATTTCATCGTCTCTCATGCCTTTCGTCTCTCATGCCTTTGCGGGCTGGGAATGCAGGAGGCGTTTGACCTAGGGGCTGCTGGCTAAACTTCTCCATTCACCTAGCCTCAGGGCCACCTCCTGCGTCTCCCCAGGTGGGCTAGGAGACCTCCTTCCAGGTGGAAGCAGGGGCTTCCTCCCCACCTGGCTGCCCCAGGGTGTCCAGGTGCTGTCACAGAGCTTCAGAGCTCCAGGGAGAGCGGTGTGGCCTCTCTGGGTCTGGCCTCGGGTCACACAGTGTGGCTTCAGGTGAGTCACAGGATGAAGCCGATCAGACCCCACCCCTTGACAGAGCCAGGGCAGATTCTAAAGGAGTGCCCGGACATGACAGGCTGTGTGGCCACCCTCCTCTCCTCCTGGGACAGAAGAGTAGACAGGGAAGGTGGGGAGAGAGTGGAATCCTGAGCAAACAACAGCCCACTAACATTTCCTGGTTTCAGAGCTGAGGGCGAGAACAGTTCTGGGGAAGAAATATAGAGTGTGTTTGCTTTTCTTTTTTATCCGAGTACGGTTGAAACACAGTGTTCCCTCCGTTGCAGGTGTACAACCTAGTGATAGTGATAGTATAGACTTGACGAGTCTACGTGTCTCGCCATGTTCACCTTGAGTGGAGCCGCTGTCTGTCCACGCACAGTGCTACTATGACACCCCTGACTCTATTCCCTATGCTGGACCTTCATCCCCGTGACTTACTCATCATGAAAATGGATTTTTAAGAAATTTCAGGCTCCTTCTCCCCCGTAGCCCAGATAAATAAAATGGGAACTTCCAGGTATTAGGAGTCCCTCTTCCAGGCAGGAGTGTGTCCTGTGGAGGGAGGAAATGGCCGTTGCCGCCCAGCTCTCCAGGAGAATGTCCTGCCGTGATAGAAATGTGCCACGTCGCCCCTATCCAGGGCAGGAGCCACGAGCCCCATGTGGCCCCTGAGCCCTTGAAATGTGGCTGGTGCAAATGAGAAACTGTATCGTAACCTTTATTCCACTAAAATTCACTTTTGTTTAAACACAGAAAGCCACATGTGGCTAATAGCTACCACATCAGACAGCGCAGATCTAGAAGTTAAGTGTCTCGGGCAATAAACTAAACCTGTCCTTAAAGGAATGAGGAACAGCCTGTGGGGAAAAGTCGGCCTGAAACCCATCTCCCCCAGCGCGGGGAGACCCTCTGGCTTGCCTCCCCCCTTCTCCTTGGGAGGAAGGAGGGAGAAGTTCAATACTAAGGTCTGTTCAGCGAATGGTTACATAGTTACCACTTGCGATTAAGCAAGTGAACAAAATAAGGTGTAGACAGATTGGAAAGGAGGAGAAAATTTTATCATTGAAAACGGCAGTGTGGCATCATGGACTGAAGGCGTAAATTACTAGAAGCAGCAGATGAATTCACTAAAGTCGTCAGCTATAAAATTATCATATCAAGATCAATACCCTTTTTATATAAAACATAAACAGCTAAAAATATAATGAAAGAAAAGAACCCGTTCTCAATAGCAACTGAACATGAAGTGCTTTACAAAATTAAGAAATGTGAGGGCTTATGTGAAGAAAACTGGAGAGCTCCGCTAAAAGACGTAAGATAGGAGAGTCGCACCTTTGTATTCAACAGGAAGACAAAGTTGTAAAGATGTCAATTCTTTCTAAATCAAAATTCTAATTGAAATTTTTGACAAAAAAAACCCTCAACTGAACTTGACGAAGGTATTCAAAATATGAACAGACACCTCAGTGGAAGAGAACAGAGAATCCAGAAATAGACTCATGAATATATGAGTATTTAGTAGCTGATAAGATTGGTCCTAGATGGAACAGTTTCAGGGGTGTGGTGAGGGGGAGAATCCAGGCTTGCATGGGTTCAATATGTGATAAATGAGATATCAATAGAATTTATCGGGATGCAGAAACTCTTCCTAGAAGTTTGCCTGGTGGCACCAAAGTTTGCAAACACTACAGCCTTCCCGTAATCTCCAACATCCCCCCACCAGCCTCCTCAAGTAAACATCCAAGTTAAATAAAAAAGGCTTGTTCTGGAAGCCCATACCACCTCACCACTTGCCACCCCTAAGCTTCTCCCAAGAGAAATTTCAGAGAAGCCACCAGTCAGGAAGGATGGAATATGAGCAAACAAGAGCTACAGGGAGAAATGGGACAGAGTGGGAGGTAGGGAGCAGGCAGGGGGCATGGGAGCAAAGATTCTAGAACCCAGTCTGCCCCACCAGCACGCTCCCCAGCTGTGTGCCCTCTGCAGCCTTCACAGTGCAGACTTAAAGCAATGTGGCCGCCCTGCTATGCTGCGGAGGCCATGTCCAGCCTGGTCCTGGGATTCCCCCTCTAATCCAAGCCCCACGTCTGCTCACAGTCGCCATTGAGTGGATCTGACAGTCCAGTTCATGCACTGGGAAGGCATACGCCAGCTCTTTATCTGGATAGTCCGCTGTGCTGCAGACTGGAGATGAGGAAAGGGGTCAGCCCCGCCCCCCCCACCCCGCCACCATCTTCTAGCTGTGGGTGAACAGGCCAGTCCACCACTATATAGCGAGCCTGGGAGAATGGGAGAGGGTGGTGGGAAGCCTTCCTGGAGATGGTGGCCTTTAAGCTGGCCCTGGACCACCAGGAATTCAACCACATAAAAATGCAGGTGCAGTAACACCTATTCTTGAGACTGTTATAGGTTTTCAGCACACGCCAAATCTTTCCTTTGGTTAAACGAAACAAACAAATAAAAACAAAAATAAGAAACTGATTTTCTTGTGGGAACCACGTGGGCTCAGGCCATATGCCCAAGAAGAGCCAAGGTCATATTCAACTTCTGGGGGGAAACAGCAACGTTCTCTTTCTTTCACTGACCTTAGTGGTGGGGGAGCTGCTGCAGGAGGGGAACCCCTCCCAACCCTAGAGCCCACCCTGACCTCGGAGCTACTGTTTAAGCTTCGGGATCCCATCTCTGTAGAGGAGCCCACTGTATGTTTTGGTTCATGGGCCCCCATCCCTTCCTTTGTCACTCACGTGAATTTGGGCTGTGTTTGCAGCTCCTGGTGGCAAGTGTGTCGCGGTGTGTTGGTGTCCCCAGGCAGTGCAGAGTGCATGGAGCCTGTGGGCGTACACGGGGCGCTGCCTCGCAGAGTGGGTGACATTGCAGTTGGGCCGCAAAGCCCATAAAAAAAGAGTAGTGTTTCTCTACATTTTGAACTCTTAATTTATAATACAAAAATCGCTTTATTCATTGACTTTATTAAGAAAAGACAATTTGATTTTCAAGAAGAAGAAGAGGAAGACATATAGACCTAAGTGTCAGATCTGGCACATTGGGCTGTCATTGGGCACTTGGCAGGGGGAGTTAATGCTGAGGGAAACATGGCAGTGAGGGATGCAGCCGCCGAGCTGCACGGTGAAGGCGCACTGAGGACCAGTGCCCCTTCCTCCTTCCAGCTAACAGATTCTGTGTGTCCATGCCACGCAAGCAAAACTCTTGCTGGGGACCAGGGGTACAGAGACAAATCGGACCTGGGGACCTCTTTTGCATTTGTAAAATATCTCAGAGGCAGCCAGGTGAGATGACAAAGCCCCCGTGACAGCTGAGAAGGTGGACAGAGGCTCAGCAGAAGACCTGTATGGAGCAGCCCTACAAAGCGAGAGCCCTCCCTGCCTCTTCCTGCCTCCTCACCTCAACCACATCCTAGTTCCCAGAGGAGTTTATTAGAAGTGCCAGCCTTCTTTAGCTCCTCCCTAGGGTCTTCCAAGCTCAATACCTGATTTTGGAGAGAGGAGAGTGGTTGGTGTTGGGACTCACTGCCCAGAACTCCCTTCAGGAGTGAAGGAAAAACTCCCCCAGATCCCACAGTGCAGTGAGCAGAATGGCCTTATTGGTCAGCCTTCCCGGCGGTCTCAGCTGCAAACCCTGGCACCCCAGGAGGAGAACTCAAGCCTGTGCATCAAGGATCGGATCCCCTCCTCACCCAGCGACAGCTCGGGGGGCTCAGCCTTAGAGGCTGAGCTTGGGGTTCCCCTCTGCCTGCTCCTGCTCCCTCCCTCCCTTGCACTGATCCCCATCAGCCTCCTCAATGGACATCTGCTCATGGAGCTGGGTTTCAACCTCCCCTTCCCAGGGGTAGTTGAAGTGCCTTGCCCCAGTCACGTACAAAGTGTAGGAGTTCAGGGCTCTCTGACTCCAATCTGCTGGGGACCTATCTCAGGAGCCTTTGCCAGTCTGACCACCACGTGCTTGTCCCAAAGCAGATGCACCAGCAGCATCTTCTTTCCTGCAACCTCAGTCATGTCCTGGCCCTGAATGTCAGGAAGCCCTTGGCCAAACATAGAGCTCTCTATGCTGGCGAGCATGCCGGGGTGGCTCCCCCCACCCCACCCCCAGAAGGTGCAAGCAGATTTCTCACCGTCTGCCACTGCTTATTGTTGAAGGAAAACTCCACATCCAAAACATTTGTTTGGAGGGAATTAGATCATCACCTCCCCACTAATGAAGCCAGGCTGTGCAAACAGAGGGAAGCAAGACGGCAGGTTGTCTGTCTCTCGGGGCGGCGGCCCAGAAGTTGGCACCCCAGGTGTCTCCGAAGCTCCGTGCACATGTTTTAGAAGCAGCCTACGCCAAGCTGGTTTGGAACATCCCCAGGTGATGTTTGCCTTAGTGGCTGGGAATCCCGGCCCTGAGCCGGAGATAGTGCAGGTTTCCAGGGCCAGAGCAGACCTCTGCAATATTCTGAAGCTACCAGGGGCCCACCATCCCAGGCCTCTGAGCTACCTCTGTCTCTGTTCCCTTCTGACCCTGCACCACCAGGGGTTTCTCTGCCAAGGAAGATTGTATTCTTTCAGTTGGAACGCCCTCCTTACCTTTCCAACTGGAACATCTGCAGCCGTGTGACTCTCCCTCTTATTATTATTTTAAATGAAGATATAATTCACATAACATAAAATTCACATTTACAGATGGACCCTTTAGTGGTTCTTAGTAAATCACTTTGTATAATAACATTGTGCAAATACTACCACAGTCTAATTCCAGAACATTTTCATCACCCCCCCCACCAAAAAAAACCCTACCTAGTCTCAATTTCCCCTCTCCCTTCATAACCTTGGTTGCCTTTATTCTACTTCTGTCTCTGTGGGTTTGACACTTTATATAAATGGAATCATACAATATATGGCCTTTTATGTCTGGTCTCTTTCACTAAGCATAATGTTTTCAAGATTCATCCATACTGTAGACTGTCAGTTCCATTCCTTTTTATGGTTGAATAATATTCCATTAGGTGGATATGCCACATTTTATTTGTCTATTAATCAGCTGATGGACACTTGGACTGTCTCCATTTTGGGGCTATTATGAATAAAGCTGCTATGAATAAGTGTTTGCTATGAACATACAGTTTCAATTCTCTTGGGTATATACCCAGGAACAGAATTGCTGGGTCAGATGCTAATTATGTGTTTCATTTTTTGAGCAATCACCAAACTGTTTTCCATAGTGGCTGCACCATTCAACATTCCTACCAGAAATGTACCAGGGTTCTGATTTCCCAATATGGTTGTCAGTATCTATTATTCCAACCTTTTTCTTTTCTTATGATAGCCTTCTTTGTAGGTGTGAAATCATGTCTCCTTGTGATTTTGATTTACCTTCCCCTACCCACTAATGAGCATCTTTTCGTGTGCTTATTAACCTTTTGTATAACTTCCTGGAAGAAACATCTATACAAATACTTTGTCAATTTTTATGTCAAGCTATTGATCTTTTTATTATTGAATTGTAAGTGTTCTTTATGTATTCTGGGTACTAGATCCTTATCAGATACATGATTTGAAAATATTTTCTCTATTCTGTGGACTGTCTTTTGACTTTCTTGAGAGTGTCCTTTGATGCACAAAAGTTTTTACTTTTGATGAAGTTCAATTTATCTATATATATATATATTTTTTGGTTGCATGTACTTTTGGTGTCACATTTGAGAAACGATTGCCAAACTCAAAGTCACTCAGATTTTTCTATTTTCCTTCCAAGTGCTTTATAGTTTTAGCTCTCCCATTTAGGTTTTTGATCTGTCTTGAGTCCAATTTTGTATATGGTGTGAGGTAGGGCTCCAAATTCATTCTTTTGTGTGTGACTATTCATTTGCTCCAACGCAATTATTTGAAAAGACTATTCTTAGAGCACCTGGGTGGCTCAGTCATTTAAGTGTTCAACTCTTGATTTCAGCTCAGGTCATGAGATCGAACCCCACCTTGGGCTCCATGTTGAATGTGGAGGCTGCCTGAAATTCTCTCTCTCCTTCTCCTTCTGCTCCTCTTCTCCCCACTCCCATTCATGAGTGCTCTCTGTCTCTCTAAAAAAAGAAAAAAGGAAGAAGGAAAAGTCTATTCTTTCTGCACCGAGTAGACCTGTTCCTCTTGTCAAAAAAATCAACGGACCCTAAGTTATTTCTGGACTCTCAGTTCTAGTCCACTGGCCTATGTCAGTACCAAATAGTTTTCATTGCTCTAGCTTTGTGGGAAGTTTTGAAATCAACCATTGCATTCCTCCAACTTGTTCTTTTCTAAGACTATTTTGTCTATTCCATGACCTTTGTAATTCCATAATGTGCCTGGCTTTAGGCATCTGGGACCAAAACATGTAAGTTATATGCAAACATATAAGTTAGCAAAACAGGCTGGCTAACATATAAGTTAGCAAAACACACAACTTGTTCTCATCCTAAACAAGCAGAAACATGTGCTTTCTTTACTCTACCTTGCAATACACAAGGACAACCCTCCCCCAGACCCTTTGACATCAGGAATGGCCATGAGACAGGCCTGAGTTCCAACCATGAGACATAAGCAGACATCCGCTGAGGGAACTTCTGGGACAGATATTAGGGCATACCATAAAAAGACAGGAGAATTTCCAGCTCTGCAGCATCTTAAGAGACCAGAGAGGTGTCCCTTTTGCCAGATTTAAGGAGAAACGGGCTCTCAGGACCACACAAAGGCACTGCAGCGTCTGCCTCCTTAAATGTGTACACTTCTCTTTCCGCACACCAGTCCCAGCTCTGTTCTGTCAGCTCCTTGCTCTTCTTTCTGCTCTGAACCCCAGACAGGCCTTATGCCTAGAACCAGGCAGCTATCTGGTGATGCAAGGCAGCAAGATCGAGGGCAAAGCTCACTGTGTTACAGAGATGGGAAGAGCCTGGGATCCTGGCGGGCTGCCTCTTTGAGGGTTTTTATTCTGTGGGATAATTGCCTGTTTGTTAAGATAATGCCTGAAACCCCTGACAGTTAGGTTTTCTGTTACTTTCTGCCAAAAGAATTTCTAATATGCAGATTTGTGGCAAGTAATGTGAGTTTTCCATTTAAAGCTATAAGGTATTTTTAAGTTTTAAAAGTGAGTTGAGGACTTCATCAAAATTGAATATTCCTGCTCTTTGAAAGCCACTGTTGAGGGAATGAACAAGCAGCCAAGGACTGCGAAAATACATTTGCTGAACATATATCTGGCAAAAGGCTAAAATCTAGAATAGAAAATGAAGTCTTCCAACTCGATAATAAGAAAACAAACAAACTACCCCCCAACATGGGCAAAAGATCTAAACAGATACTTCACCAAAAAAAGATCCAGATGGCAAATAAGCATCTGAAATGATGCACAACATCATTAGTCATTAGGGAAATGCAAATTAAAATCACAGAGAGCTCGCTACTGCTTCACACCTAAAGTATGTTACATATTGGCTAAAATGTAAAAACTCACAATAGCAAGTGCTGATAAAAACACAGAGCAACGGGGGCTCTCATGCAGGGCCTGTGGAGATGCAAACCAGCACAGCCTCCCTGGGGAAGAATGTGGTCACTTCTTACAAAGCTACACATACATTTACCTTAGCTACCTAGCAATTCCAAACCTGGGTGAGAGAAATGAACACATACAGTCAAAGACCTGTGCACACACATTTACAGCAGCTGTAGCCATCATAAGCTCGCACTGGAAACAACCCAAATGTCCATCAGCTAGGGGCTGGATCAAGAAACAGGAGCATATCCTTGTAGTAGAAGACTACAGAGCAATAAAAAGGAAAAAAACGTTAGTACTTGCAATGCTGTGGATGGATCTCAAAAGCACGCCCAGCGAATGAAGCCAGACCGAAAAGGCTACATTGCATGAGTCCATTTATATGAAATTCTGGCAAAGGCAAAGCTACAAGGATCCAGGTCAGTGGCTGCAGGGGTTGGGGGTAGGAAAAGTGATGAACAAGAACAGAGGAAGTTTTTGGGGTGACGGCACTGTTCTGTATCTTGGTTGTGATGCTGAATTCACAAATGTATGTACTTGTCAAAACCCCTAGAACCACACACTCAAAGGGATGAATTTACTCTATGAAAATTAGACCTCAGCAAACCTGACTTTTAAATAAAAACTCTGAAATAAGACTAAGGCTAATGATTTGTTCAGTTACTGCACAAAACACAATATGTAAAAACATGAATGTTAGGGATGCCTGGGTGGCTCAGGCCGTTAAGCGTCTGCCTTTGGCTCAGGTCATGATCTCAGGGTCCTGGGATGGAGCCCTGCATCAGGCTCCCAGCTCAGCAGGGACTCTGCTTCTCCCTCTCCCTCTGCCTGCTGCTCCCCCTGCTTGTGTTCTCTCTCTCACTCTCTCTCTCAAATAAATAAATAAAATCTTTAAAAAAGAAAAAGAAGCTGCCTGGGTGGCTCAGTTGGTTAAGCATCTGCCTTTGGCTCAGGTCATGGTTTCAGAGTCCTGGCATGGAGTCCCACATTGGGCTCCTTGCTCAGCAGGGAGCCTACTTCTCCCTCTGTCGGCTGCTTCCCTGCTTGTGCTCTGTCTCTCCCTCTCTCTCTGACAAACAAATAAATAAAATCTTTATTTTAAAAAAAACATGAACGTTGGGCAGTAAAGTAAATAAATTTTGGGTTTTGATTTAAGCTTAATTTTTTTTAAAGAAGGTAACATTTTGATAAGTGGGACAAGCCAAACACAAAAGGCCACATACTTTACAATTCCATTGACAGAATATTCTGGAAAAGATAAAATTGTAGGAACAGAAGTCAGATTAGTGGCTGCCAAGGGCTGGGGGTGGCAGACTGTGTGGATGACAGAGGGACGGGGATGTTCAGGGGTGAGAACGCCATTCTGTATCTTGATGGTATTGGTAGTTACATGACTTGGATACATTTGTCAAAACTTATTGAACTGCACAGTTAAAAAGACTAAATTTTACTGTATGTAAATTCTATCTCCAATTATGTAAATTATATACACCTGACTTTTTCAGAAAGTAAGCTGAGCAAAAGGAAATTATTAGAGAAATAATCATACAGGTGGTATGCAGATACGGCAAAAATTGTGGAGGTGGGGTAAGAATGAATGTATTTTGAGAAACACTTAGTCTCAATTATCTCTCACTCTAAAAAGAAAAAAAACTAGCTGAAGAAGGTGAATGGGGGTGTCTGTGTTCTCCCATCTGATCTGTCTGCTTTAGCATTTTTGTGGTTGGCCCATTTTTGTGGTAAGCCTTGCTTAGGTGACCTAATGAAACAACCATCTGGAGAGAAAGGTAGAGACCCACTGGCGACCAGCCCCCATCACCAGGTCATTCAGCTCCCACCCACTGGCCACCAGACCAGCTCTGGGCAGCAGCTGAAGATTATCTCAAGAGGAGGAGCTGCTGACAAAGTGTGGGCAGAGTCAAGCAGGGGATAGGGGATGGTGAGAATCCAGGGAGATGTTTGAGAGGCAAGTGGAGAAAGAACATTTTAGGATTCAGAGAAAGGACCCAAATGGGAGAAGGGTGCCAGTTCAGAGCTGTGGCTTCCGCAGAGGAGCTCTGGGAACCCACCACCCTGTGGGATTGGGGGAGACCATGCATTCTCCCTTAGCATCCTGCCGGTGCGTCTGGCCTGCGGGGGCCATCCATCCACTGGGACAGGCTCCCAGGGCACAGAGCAGGTGATGAAGAAGGACAGTGGGTGTGCAGGTACCTAGAGAAGGGCCAGCACACCATCTCCGTTAATGGAGGTTTGATTATTATTCAAGTTTCCTGAGGCTAACACAGCAGACGACTGACTGCAGTTGGAAAGAGAGCTGGTTATACTCACAAATCTCTGGAAACTGGAGGCCACACGGAGAAACATCATGGTCAGCCATGATGAGGCATGGTTCCCTCAGGAAGGAACAAGTGAGGCAGAGGCAAACAAGCTGAGCATTGGCTGGCTTGGATCATTTCAGTGGGATCAGAGACATACAGTCTGTCTCTGGTTATCTGGTGCATCCCCCTGGGGTGACTAGGGCAGGGGGCTCAGTGGCCCCTTGTGTCAGAGCTCAGTAGAGGCAGAAGAGGGTGGGCTCTGGACTGGTTGGTTTGCAGAAGAAAGAAGTGCCAACAAGAAAGTCCTTTGCCTTCTCTAGGAACTGCCTAACCCCTGGGCAGGACGGTCCCTCCAGGGCCAGCAAGGCCCAGGGATCAGCACATCAGACACAGAAACCAGAAAATGTTGTTATTATAAGCTGGGTATTACAAAGTTATTACTTGTGTGGTCATGGGGGATGGAGACTTAAAAGTTGCTGTCACTCTAGAATGCATAAATCCCTCCAAAAGTGTCTCCCTACAATACTGGCTAGCACCCAGTACCCTGGGGTAAAGGGATGCCAGATGTCCGAAGAAGCCATTCACAGTGTCAGTCCTAATCACATTATTGAAGGAACTAGGGTTACAGGTCTTAGTTAGTAAAGGTCCTCAGGAATTGGTCAGCCCCCTCCTGTCTACCTTTCCAAGGCCATCCACAGGCCACACGCCTCTTCAGTGGATGGAGCCCTCCTGACACCAGGACACCCTCTCCCCTCCACCGAGCTGCAGCGTTCACAGATGGCTATCCCCTGGCCCATACCTTTCTCCCACTCCTGTCTCTAGCCCTGATTCCCTCCCACCCCTGACAGTGAGCTCTTCAGGGCCACAACATGTCCCTTAACACCAACTCAGCGGTGACCTAGCCCTCCACAGATCTTGCATTTGGTGGGAAACAGACCTGAGACCCATGGGCAGTATCAGCTGGCACTTGAACCCCTAGGGACCAGGGATTGATGAGGGGGAAAATGGCCTCCACCTTGGGAAGAAGAGATCACACAGGGCCAGATGAAGACTCCAGACATAGTAGTAACATTGTCCTCACCATCCAAGCCCACCCTCTCCTGCCCCTACCTGCACAGTCACCACCATGGGCCAAGCTTGGGCAAGGAGATAGGGATATGTGGGGTCAAAGAAAATGGGGAAAGAGAGGCCAAGGAAAATCCTTTGGGTGCGGGTAGGGGGGAGGAGGGAGGATGGGATGGTTGCCTGCAGAAGCCATCTGTAAGCACCTACTTGCGCTCCTGAAATGAACTGCCTCCCCGCAGACTTTCTGGAAGCAGATGGCTAGGGCAGAAACTCTAACATGGTGAGCTCTGAACTGTGGGTGAGGGCAGGTGAGCACTCATCTGCCAATGGGCCTGCCTCCCCTCCGCTCTCACACCATTCTGCAGCCTGGTGTGCCCTCCCCTCCAAGCCCGCTCTCTCACCAGCCACCCCATAATGCCTGCTTGCTCAGAGGCCTGGGGAACCTTCTCTGTTCTCCCTTCCAACATGGAGGGAGTTCTGTCTCTATATCGCTGGCCTCCTGTGTTTCCCTCCATCACCGCACTTCTATTTCTGTATTGGAGTTACTGAATTTTTCAATGTCCTCATCTGTAAAATGGGATCAATAATGGTCCTTACCTCAAAGTTTTGCTGTGCTGACTAAATGGATTAAAGTCATATAAAGAATTTCAAAAAGCACTCTAGTTAGCAACGCCTCCTTGCTAGGATAGCTACTAAGTAATTGCTTTCATTGCTAACCAGGCATCCACGTCCCTGCATAAGTCCAAGTCTTGCTTACAGGGTACGAGTAAGTCAATGTTCACATGACAATGACAACTCCAGAAGCAGGTGGTCAAGTCTAGTCCAGACTCGCAAGATTCCTGGCCTGGCAACTGGCAGCAAGGGCAGGTGTGTTGGGTGCTGCTGGGGCATTATCTCTTTAATCCCCATGACAACCAAATAGGGGCTGGGCAGAGAGGAGAGAAGGATGCTTTGGTGAAGCTGCCTGGAGAGACCTGGGCAGCATGCCAAATCTCGAATGGCCAGAGCTTGGCCTCTTCTGCCCACCTCTAGGGCTCCCAGCCCCAGGTCCAGCTAACAAGGTGGGCAGGAACCCTGATGCCCCTGTGTGTGTCCACAAAGCCTCATCTCGTGCCTGGCTGTGATGCTCCAAGCTGAGGGGGTACTAACATCTCCCGGAGGGATGAGCAGCTGGAATCACAGCGCTGCCAGGCCCCAGCGCCAGGCAAAGAGTTGCAGGCCCTTTAATGCCCCACTCCTAGAATCTGGCCATTAACTCCCTCCAGGCACAGGAGGGGGAGCTGCACCCTCCCCGCCTGCCTTTTAGTCCAACACAATTAGGACCCATTATTTCTGTCGAGTTGATTCTTAAAAAATCATTTTAAATTGTCGCCCTTTTTTTATGCTTTGGAAGAGGAAAGCGCCCAAGAAGATGAAAACAGAAAAGCGTGCCCGCATCCCCCCCCTCCCCCCGCCGCCCAGGCTCCTGGTCCCCACCAACCCCCATCCCCCCATTTCTCCTGACCTGTTCCCTTGGCAACCATCAACTCGCTCCTGCAATATTCAAAGGGAATCTCACAACCGCACATCAAATGGGACACAGGGGGTGTTTTCACTTGCCTGAGACCCACTGTCAGACAGACAGACAGGCAGGCACCCAGGGAAGACATGGACAGGGAGACAGAGATGGACAGAGCAGGAAAGAGACAGAGAGAGACAAGGAGAAAGGGCTAACACAAAGAGACAAAGACCCCTGGACAGTACAGGAACCAGAGATACCTGAGCTTATGGGCAGAATGAGACAAAGACAGACAGACAGACAGATTCTCAGAGGGAGAGAGAGAGAGAGGTAGGAAGAGATGAATCCAGAGAGACAGCGAGAAAAGGAGGACCCCTGTGAGATGGAAAGGAGGCAGAAAGGAGACAGAGAGGCAGGGCTGGATGGGGGCAGGGATAGAGAGAGAGAGAAAAGAGGGGCCCGGGGAACAGAAGGAAAAGAGGGGCAGGAGGACAGTGGTGGAGGCTGAGGGGGATGCTGGAAGGGCTGGGTCCTAAGCTGGGTCCTGAGGAGGCCTGCCCCACCCCCCATCCATGGCAGCAGGTGCACCCACCTCCACCACTCCTCCTTTTCTCTCCTCTGTTCCAGCTGGTCTCCTGGTCGCTCTACTCACCTCAGCCAGGCAGCCCCAGGGGCTCCCATCTACCCTCTCTCCCCTCTCCCCTTTGCAACGCTTCTTCACAACTTGGTCTGAGGCCAGGATGGGACACATCCCTGTCAGTGGCTTCCCTGCCCCTCCCTGGTTCTGGTACACCTTCCTGAAAGTGAGAATGAGTTTGCTATACCGTAGAGAAGAGAGTCCCAAAAGCACCCCTTGAAGCCCGCAGTGGGGGCCCCTGCAGGCCACATAGGAGGATTCTGGAATTCCCCCTTAGAGGTAAGCACATTAGCTCCTTCAGCAGCCACCTAGAAAGGGAGGGAGGGAGGGTGGGAAGATGCCCTGGCCAGCAGGTCTGCCCTTGTGCCCTTGATCCAACACTTGACCCCTCACCTCTGCTCAGGCCCCTGCTCCCTTCCTCATCCAGGCCCAAGGCCCCGTGGCTCTCAACACCTAGCACGTGCCGAGACCCGGGAGAGCTGTCAGCTATAAGGCCAGGAGAACAGACCAGAGAAGTAAGGGTGTAGCGGTCACAAGTCAGGGGGCAAAGCACAAGAGCAAAGCCGGGGTCCCCCTGGAAAGGAGTGCCACAGATGAACCCAGACCAAACAGCAGTTCTGCCACTGACCAGTGGACCACTGTAGGCCAGTTATGTAGCCACTCTGGGCCTCAGTCTCCCCATCTATCAAATGGGTAAATGACCCAGAGAGATCACAGTGGGGCACCCAGAACGTCGCTGTGTAATGCAGTCTCATTAAAACTAGCACAACAGGGGTGCCTGGGTGGCTCAGTCAGCTGAGTGTCTGCCTTCAGCTCAGGTCATGATCCCAGGGTGGTGGGATCGAGTCCCGCATTGGGCTCCCTGCTCTGCGGGGAGTCTGCTTCTCCCTCTGCCCTTCCTTCCCTTGTGCTCTCCCTCTGCTCTCTCAAATAAATATAATCTTAAAAAATAAATAAATAAATAAAAATTAAAAACTAGTACAACAGTGACAGCAAAAACCTTAAGACAGAGACAGGCCTACCAGGGCCAGCAGCAGAGGACACGGGAAGCAAGGTGGGATGTCTGAGGGAGGCAGGACGAGGAAGCTCAGGAGCCGGTCCACCACGTAACCCTGCACAAGTTTTCCCAAGGAGCCCGAAATAGGGATATTTTTTTTTTTTTTTTTAAATACCAAATCTTGGAGTGCTGCATATTGGTCACCAATTCTATCCATAAAGCATTCTGTGGTGGCCAAATAAAGCATCCTGGGGCTAAATTGGTGGTGAGACCTCGCATTACCCCACCACAAGGTGAACTGCACAACCGCTCTGGGCAGGAGCCTAATCCACCCGCGGGGGCGCTTTGGTTGGGGCTGCTGGGAGTTCCTTCCCCAGACTGCACAGAGCAGGCCCAGTCTGCAAAAGTGCATGCCTCAGGGGCCGGAGGCCGTGCTAGGGAGGCCTGGGGCGGGGCAGGAGGTGGGGGGGGCGGTTCCTGATGGGGCGCATAGGGCCCAGGGCCTCAGCCGTACTGCTGGGAAGCTGGGCGAACCACAGTTTGGCCGGCTATGCGCCCTGCCGCCCCCCACCCCTGCCCCTGCCCCACACCATGAGCCACAGAGACTCCCGTTGGAAGCTCTGCGACAGGGAGGGTCAAAGATTTCTGCAGTCCTTGATGCAAGTTCAGCCTCTTGGGGCCTGGCCAAGAGTATGGCTTCGTGGGTCTGAGCAGGTGCCGAGGGAGCATTTTAAAAAGCATCGCAGGTGATTCCAAGAGATGCACCAGGCCAGGGTGATGTTGGTGTCCTGCCCCCTCTGGGCCAGCCCTGACATCCTGGAGAGCTGCTGTGGTCTCCACCCTGCCCACTGGCCAGCAAGAAGCCCGCCACCCCCAAGACCCCCATGCTGCTGAAACTGAGGAGAATGTTTCCCCTGTTGCCTGAGGACTCACAGGGAGGCCGAGGCCCGAACCAGCCCTCATAAAGGTTTCCAGAGATCCCCTCGCCCTGTAGGACCCCCAAGAAGTAGGGGGAGCTTTTCCTGAGGAAACAGCCAAGGGCTGCCCATGAGGCCCACTGGCAAGTGCTGGTCTCTTGCTTCTGCATGGTAAATACCAGTGGGCTCCAGCACCACCTTCTCTGGACCCACCCAGTCCTCGGGGGGGTGCCCTCCACACCCCCAGCCTCGCAACCCCCACACAGCCGGTCACAGAACCCGACGCTGTAGCCACAGCTGCTGGGGCGCACCCTGGCCTGGATGGCCACGCCGGATCCCCAGGGACAGCAAGTCACTCCCTGCAGATGGGACGCAGTGGGCAGGTACAAGAGCTGCTCCCACGTTCTCGCAGTTACAGGAGGAGCCCCCGTGCCCTCACCATAAATTCCCCCTTTGCCTCCGAGAGCTGGCTTTCTGTCACTTGCAACTAAATATATCACCCCAAACCTACTGACTCAGAAGTTTTGTATTTTTAACAAGTTCCCAGGTGATTCACGGGCCAATTCAAGCTGCACTTGAGAAGCACTGGAGTACAGCACTGCCAATTAGGCTGCCGGTGTTCCAGGGACTGGGCCCGCGCCTCCACACCGGAATCTGTCAGTTCCAATTCAAACCTGCCCTCCCCTAAACCAGCATCTGCGCATCAAACTCCTGTTACATAATCCTGGGCAGCAATGGGGGTTGGGGGCAGGCTCTGGGTCTGGGTGCCCAATCACTGAGCAGCCTGGAACACCAGAAGCCCCCAGAGGGAGAGCCCCCAGAGGCCTTCTCTGGAGATCATAAAAGATGCAGGATGTGGGGGAAGGTGCTTTCTATCACAAAGGCTTTACCAGGGGAGAACAAAGGGAGGGAATCCATGACAAGTTTTATTCACCTGTTCAACAAATCTTTCTAGTGTGCTGCCTACCGTCTGCGAGACCCTGTGCAAGGCATGGTGTGTGGGGGGGTGTGTGTTTGAAGATGAGGGAAGCAGGGGTCTCCTGTTCTCCAGAAGCCTTCCACTTAGGGGAGAAGTTATGCGTTCATCTGGTCACTAAATAAACAAACGATTCAGACTGGGCACACATAGTTTCTGAGCCCCAATACATGTCCTCTCCTTCTTTCTCCACTGGGTCTGTGGCCATTGTGGTATATTCCCCAGTCTCCTCTGCAGCTGTGTGTGGTCACATGACAAAGTTCCTACCAGCGATGGTGTGGGCAGACGAAAGTGTGTGACTTCCTTGGGAGTGTTTCATGGTTGGAGAGATGAGTCTCCCCTTGCTCTTTCTCCCTCGCTTTCATGGGAAAGGGAACGTGTGATGGCTGGTGCTGGAGCAGCCTTATTGGTCTATGAGGGGTTTGCTACACATCAAGAATCATAGAACAAGACAGAAGAAGCCCAAGTTCCTGAGGATTGTGGAGCCACCACAGAAGTCCAGAGCTGCTCACCCTAGACCTTATTTCTAAGAGAGAGAAAGAAATCTTTCTCTTATGCAGCCACAGCAACCCCAAAACAATGGTGCTCTGTGAAATTGTTATGATGGGGACTCATTTACATGGGGGAAATCCTCTTTTGACCCAAAAGATGGATAGGAGTTGGTTGAGAAGAGCGAAAGGGGAGAAGCTCTAAAGTGGGAAGAAGGGCAGCTACTCAGGAACCCAGTGGAGGCCACAGAGGCTGGCATGGGAAGAAAGAAGAAAGGGTTGGGAGGGGCAGGCCATGTGGAGCCTGTGGTCCAAGTGAGGAGTCTGGTCTGGGAGCACTGAGAAGTGTGTTCCAGCAGGGAAACAATGCAATTTTTTTCATTGAAAACATTCCCTTCCCCTCAAACTGGGATCACCAGAGACTGCCTCCCCCTTCCCTTCCCCCAATTTCTGTTTAATATATCAGTGAGCACCAGTAGTCCCCTTTTACAGATGCACAATTGGGGAGGTGAAATAAAAGGGCTCACACAAGTCACAGCAGGGATTTGAAACTAGATCCCCTGTTTCTCAAACTCTGAGCTTTCCCCTGTATTATGGTCTCAACCACTCCTAGTCCAGACTTTTATCTCCCAGATGACCAGGTTTCTGGTGGGAGAGATCTCCCAGTAGAAGGACAGGCCTCCTCAGTCCTGGCTCCAAGCACAGAGATCACTGATCCCAAGCAAACACTGCACACAGACTTGGAGGACAGAAGCCCTGGGAGAGGCCAGGCCCTGGTCAAGCCTATCTGTACAGACCAAGGATGGGGTCAAGTCATGCTGGTTCTCAGGACATGCTAGCAGGGGCTAGGGAATTGGCCTGTAAAATTGTCTCCTTATTCAAACCCAGATATCTGGCCCTGGCTTCTTGCAAACAAACATCATCCTTACCTAGACTGCACAGGGTCCACCATCCCTTCTTCCCTCACCCCCATCATTTCAGAATCATAAGGCCAAACTTAAGACTGGCAGAAGATGCCATTATTTATGAGAGAACAAGAGGGGCTGAACTCTTTCTTTGTTGCATACCTAGCAGGGCTCACTAGCATTTCTTGCTGAACACCTGTGTATAGGAACCCCTAAGAGAGGAAGTTAAGGTTCAGCTTCCCCTTCTTGTCCACACTTCTGGCAGTATGGAAAATATACCCACAGAAAACTGTAAATTAGGAAATGTTCTGCTAATATGGAGACTGGATATAATTAGGTATAGCGAGTTGGTTCCTTCATGATGCTTTGAATATAGAAAATGTCCTCTGTCCCCCTCCCAAATATCTTATCTATGACAGAATTCATATCATTATCAAGTCATCCCTTCAATTATAGTATTTTTAAAAATATTTTATTTATTTATTTATTTGACAGACAGAGATCACAGGTAGGCAGAGAGGCAGACTGGGATAGGGGGGAGGGGAAGCAGACTCCCCACAGAGCAGAGAGCCTGATGCAGGGCTCAATCCCAGGACCCTGAGATCATGACCTGAGCTGAAGGCAGAGGCTTAAGCCACTTGAGCCACCCAGGCGCCCCTTCAATTATAGTATTAACCATTTTGAATCTCTCTTGGAAAATGCAAGTCTCTGTTAAGTACAATAAAACATTATCTAACTGGTCATTTACACTTCAGTATAAATGAGTTTTTCCTATCCTTTCTCTGAGGGGGAGACTTGAGCAGGAAAAAGAAGTTTATTAGAAAAAAGATGATAAGAAAGGATAATTATGAGACTAAGGACAGATTTGCTGGGATTTCACTTCCAGAAGGTGTGATTAGCCTGGACACAGCTGAGACAGTGACCTCTTAAGTCCTGGGAGTAGAGGAGGACCAACGAGGCACCCAGAGGAGGAGGTTGGCTGCCTAGTGGTGAGATGTAGCCTTTCTTTACCTTTAATCTCTCTCCCCTCTACTACCTCACAACCTGCAAATACACTCAAGATTCTCCCACCCAGAAAAGTCCCTCTTTGGAGGTCCCTGCACATCCAAAAAGACAAAACGAGGTTTTAGAATCAGATAGTCTTGAGTTCCATGCTTGACTCTACAATTTCCCCTCAAAATGGCTGCAAAAAGCCGGTTTTATTCATCTTTGTACCTCCAGATTGAGGCACAGAGCTTCACATAAAAAAAGCAATTTCCAAAAATAGTTTTGAACTGGATTTCGGAGTCTTGGTATCCTCACTTGCTTTTCGCCAAGGAAAAGCACAGTAAAAATTATTTATTTATACTAAAGTGTAAAAGACTGATAAAATTTTGCATTTTAAAGAAGGGAATGCAAATAAGCATCTGAAAAGATATACAGCATCATTAGTAAAAAGGACCAATGATAAGATTTTCCTCACAAGGCAGTGATAAGGACAAAATGAGACCATTTACCCATTAATATAGTAAATATATATAGTGAGCATCTAATGTGTGCCAGACATTTTTCTGGGCACTGAGGATAAACCAGTGAACAACAAAAAAAGTTCCCTGTCTTTATTTACTCTCTCCTGACACTTAGGGTGGAGGACAGAATAAACTAACAAATAAGAGCTCAAAATGTATTATAAAGTCAATTGTTATCAGTCCCTTGAAGAAGAGTAAAATGGCATAAGTGGGGGGACACCTGAGTGACTCGGTTGGTTAAACAACTGCCTTTGACTCAGGTCATGATCCCAGGGTCCTGGGATCAAGTCCTGCATCAGGCTCCTTCCTCAGAGGGGAGCTTGCTTCTTGTCCTGCCTACTGCTGCCCCTGCTTCTGGCCTCTCTGTGTCTCCCTGACAAATAAATAAATAAAATCTTTTTAAAATGGAGAAAGGGAACAATGCATGATGGGGATTTTTATTTTAAATAAGGTGGTCTGGAAAGACCTCTCTGAGGAGGTGACATTTGAACAGAGACATGAATGAAAATGAGCTTTGTGAATATCCGCGGAAAGGAGAATCTAAGAGAATAACCTCATTATCTAGGGGCAAGCAAAGGTGGCTTGGACAATTATACAGAAAAGCTTCCAACATAAAGAACATAATTGGCAACTTGGACTACATTAAAATAAAGACTTTCCGTCTATCAGAAGGCAACATCAAGAGACAGAAAATTCAAGCCACAGAGTGAGAGAGGGTATCTACAATATGTACATCTGTCAAATGACCCATATTCAAAATAGAAGAAAATCCTATAAAGCAATAAGAAACAGACACACAACCCAAGGCAAAAATGGGCAAGACTTGGACAGAATTTCAAGCACAGAATAGCTCAATGGCCAGTAAACACATGAAAATGTGCTTAACTTCATTAATCGTTAATGAAATGCAAGTTAAAACCTCAGTGAGTTACTACCACACACTTTTCCTAATGATTATAATGAAAATGACAGAAATATACCATGCATTGAAAATACTGACACACTCTTACACTACTGGTGGGGTGGGGGGCAGATTGGCACAACGACTTTGGAATGTAGACTTGTAGTTTCTATTAAAGCTGAACACATGCCCACCCTTTGACCAAACAATTCCATCCCCAGGTCATTCCTGATTAAAAGGCATCCACATGTTCACCAAAAGACGTATACAAGAACGTCCACAGCAGTATTATTTGTGAGAACCAACAAGAGACTAAAAAATATCCAGTGATATTATAATAGTTGGATGTGAAATAGGGAAGGTTAGGACAAACAGGAAACCACAGGAAGAATGCACCCTGTGTTCTTCTTTCACCACCAACCCAGGCTTTGAGTTTATTGATGGGGTAAGCTAGCCCAAGAGTTGGAGAAGCTGATAAGTTTGATTAATACACTATCTAATGGGGAGTGGGAAGAGTTATTAAAATCAAAATGACTATAGCTTTCTGCTTTCTAAGCTATGTGGAACAATCCAAAATGGTGAGGAAATAAATACTTTTTTTGTGCCCTGAAAAATTCATTAAAGAACGAGGGTCTGGCATAGGTGTCCCCTATATAGCATAACACAGAATGGGTCTCTGAGTATGCAAATGAGGGTCCATACTGAGAAGAGAAGGAAGCCAAATACACCTGCCTAATTTAGGGAAAGGAAGTTGGGGGAACCTGAGGGAAGGTGTCTCAGAAAAGAAAGATGTGGCCAGTCTGGGGGGAGTGAGAGCATAGGCAACATTGTGGGGGTCCTCCAAGGGAAGGCCAAAGGTGTCTTGAGGACAGAGGAGATCTCCTGTTTACTTTTGCGTTATTTGCTTGGAGATGATGTGACATCTCTCTCTTCAATCTTAAATCTTCAGCCAATTTTGTAATTTTTCCATCTGCCTGGTGCACAGAAAAGAGAATGTGTCATACATCAGAAGCAGTAGAAAGCAGAACAGAGACAGCCCATATGGGGGAGAGAGACAATCCAAAAATGGAACCATTTCGGCTGCAACAGAAGTCAGAGCTAAGAGTGAAGTGGAAAGTGTACACCACCTCCCCCAGAACACTCAGAGTCTGGGAGGGAACCATGTTACCTAAACTATTTCAGAATACAGGAATCAAGGGAACTTGCCCAACTCCATTCTGTAATACTTGACAAAACACACACCTGTGACTAACATTTACTTATTTAAAAAAATACAAAAATCCTGAATAAGATATTAGCAGAATGAATCTAGTAGGCTAA
Organism: Mustela putorius furo; assembly: GCF_011764305.1. NCBI lineage: Eukaryota > Metazoa > Chordata > Mammalia > Carnivora > Mustelidae > Mustela > Mustela putorius. Next base: position 17,279,287 of record NW_025422002.1, on the reverse strand, counting down.
GAAGAGAATCATACACCAATACAATCCAAGAATATAGGAATGCAAGGCTGGTTCAATATTGGTAGGTCTATTGGTTTTATTTACAACATTAATAGGCTAAAAGGGAGAAGCTTTGGTTATGTTCATGCATATACTAACGAGAAGCGTAATAATATTCAATATCCATTCCTGAATTTTTTTAAAAGCTTTCAATAAACAAAGTATAAAAAGAAACTTTCTTTCCTTTGATGGAGTGTTTATCAGAAATAGCAAGGATCAGATTTCATGATGAAAGACAGAGAGGGTTCTTATTGGGGAAGTTCTTCAGGGAAAACTTCTCTTGCTCTCCAGGGTATAGCTATATCCAGTTTCTTTGGAATACATATTCACTTCTCTCCTTTTTCTCTTCAAAATCTTCTGACGCACTTGGTCACATCTGCGTTTCCAGGGCCCAGAACAATTTCTGCTACACAGCAAATGTTGGATAAATAATGAGTGAATGAAAAACAGAAATTGAAGAGGCCCACTATTAACATTGTTATTCAACATCGTCCTGGGGATTATTAGACACAGGAATAAAATAGGAAAAAGACATGAGGTATAAATATTGGAAAGAAAAAGATAAAGCCACAAGTCTTTGCATCTGATAGAAAATTTTTCTTGAAACATTTCAAGAAAATAATTCAGAATATATTCAGATGAGAGATGGTCCCTGATGGTGGAGTAAGAACACCCTCAACTCACCTCCTTCCATAGACACACCAATCAGCAGCCACAGATAGCATAATTGCAGCTGAAAAATAACTAAAAACTAGCTGAACAGCAACTTCCACAATAAGGAATAAAAAGACCACATGCAGATGGGTAGGAGGTGTAGAGACACAGTCTCACTAAAAAAATCCTCCTTGATACAGCAACGTATACAAGAAGGGATCTCACAGAGCCAGAATTTCCCCCTAAGAAGTGAGGGGTTTGTACCCCATGTGGAGTATCCCAATGCTTGGCACCTGCACCACAGAGATGAGACTCCAAAAGTGTCTGGCTCTGGAAGCCAATAGGACATACATCCAGAGGCTCTGGGGAGCCACAGGGACCTGAGATACTCTTTTTGAGGAGTTTGTATATGAACTCCCTTGCCCTGGAACCCAGTGTAAAAGGAGGAGTTTGAGAGGGGACTGGGTTACATATGAGAGAGATTCATATGCTAATATTAAAGTGTCTGCTGGAGGGGCAGGGGCCAGTAAGGACTTTCTTCAGAGATGGAGGCACTGGTGAGCTCCATTTTTATACTTTCCATCTACCTTGGTAACAGAGGTGAGTGCACACGGACACAGTCTCACTGGGCCATGGGCATGTCTTTCCACCTGTGCTCTTTCCCTGCTGTCCTAAAGTTGTGGACATGCCCTACCCTTAACACTCTCCTGCAGATTGGCTAAAGCCAGGGGATGCCTGTAATCCACTTTTGATCACCTGGCTCTGGTGGCCAAAAGGCCATGGGGCTGTAACAGTCAGATTGTTCTGGGCAGGCCACCATACCATGGGTACTACACAGACAGGAGACTGAAACACACCCTAGTTTGCCATGACAAAGTACCTTTCCTGGTCCCAGAGTTTCAGCATGAAAGACAGGCTTCTGTTTTGCCACGTATCTTGAGACTACAGAGGCACTCTTGTTAATGTATGCTGAGAGACACCATCTTTGTATCTTCCTTTGGCCTTGCCACAGCTCACTCTTGTGTCCCAGAAAGGGGCTTATACACTTTCTTGAATCCTTACTTCTTGCAACTGTCTTCTAGGGGAAACATCCAGATATCCTGGTCTGGAGGTCAACAGGCCTCAATTGTGGTTCCACAGCATTATATATATCTGCATACTTTAAAACTGCTGCTGGAGAATCTGGTTTGCAATCGGCCTGAAACCAGGTGCCAAATGAGATCATTCCTTCGGGAACACTGACATGTCTTGGCACAACCTCAACAAGAATAAGTCAGGGACCTATCAAGAATAAATCAGGCTACTTAGATAATCACAAAGGCTTGAGGGACAATCACAAGCAAGAGCTGAGGCAAGGTTGAACAATAAGGTTCATCTCCTACACAAGGCCATTTCTTCAAGCCTGGGATAGATAGCTTTTCCACATAATACATGGGGAAAAAAACAGAGTATCAGGTGATAAGGAAACAGAGGAATATGCTACAAATGAAATAACGAAACAAAACCTCAGAAAAAGACCTTAATAAACGCAGTTAAGTAGTGTACTTGATAAAAAAGTTTGAAGTAAAGATCATAAAGATGCTTACCAAACTCTGGAGAAGAACAGATCAACACAGCAGAATTTCAATAGAGATTAAAATATATAAGCAAGTACCAAACAAAAGTCACAGAGCTGAAGAATACAATAACTGAATTTAAAAGTACACTAGAAGGGCTCAGTAGCAGATTAGATGAGGCAGAATGAAACAACCTGGAAGACCGGCAAGTGGAACTCACCCAAACAGAACAGCAAAAAGAAAAAATAAATAAAAAGTGAAAACATCTTAAGAGACCTATGGGATATTAAGCATACAAATACTCACATTATAGGGTTCCTCAAAGAAGACAGAGAGAAGGGGGCAGAAAACTTCCCAAGCCTGAAAAAGGAAATGGACATCCAGGTCCAGGAAACACAGAGAGCTCCAAGTAAGATGAACCCAGAGAGACCCACACCAAGAGACATTATAATTAAAATGTCAAAAGTTAAAGGTAAAAAGAGAATCTTAAAAGCAGCAAGATAAAAACAACTTGTTGAGTGCAAGCGAAACTCCATGGGGTTCCTGCTGACTTTTCAGCAGAAACGTTGCAGGTCAGAAGAGAGTGGCATGATATATTTAAAGTGCTGAAAGGGAAAACCTTCTGACCCAAAGTACTCTTTCCGGCAATGCTGTCATTCAGAATTGAAGGAGAGATTGTCTGCTTTCCCAGAGAAGCAAAAGCTAAAAGAGTTTATCACCACTAAACTGCCTTATAAGAAATGTTAAAGGGACTTCTTTAAGCTGAAAAAAGTGGGGGGGGGGGGCACGAACTAATAGCAAGAAAACATATGAAAGTAAAAATCTCACTGCTAAAGGTTAATGTATAGTAAGAGTAGTGGATTAACCATTTATAAAGCTAGTATGGCAGTTAAAAGACAAAAGTAGTAAAATTAACTATAACTACAATAATAATTTCACAATAACTACAAAAATAACTATAACTATAATAATTAGTTAAGGGATTCACAAGATAAAAAGATGTAATATATGACATCAAAAATGAAAAATGTGTGAGGGGAGTAGTAAAAATGTACACGTTTTAGAATGCGCTCAAATTTATCAGGTGCCTGGTTGGCTCAGTCAGTTAAGCATCTGCCTTTTTCTAAGGTCATGATCTCAGGGTCCTGAGATTGAGCCCTGCATCAGGCTCTATGCTCAGCAGGGAGCCTGCTTCTCCCTCTGTTTTTCCTCTTCTTTGTGCTCTCTCCCTCTGTCTCTGTCAAATAAATATATAAAATCTTTTAAAAAATTTTAAATTGTTATTAACCTAAAATAAGTCATTGTATATATAGGTCATTATATGTGAACCTCATAGTAACCACAAAGCAAAACCCTGTAGTAGATACACAGAGGATAATGAGAATGGAATCTAAACAAAACACTAAAGCAAATCATTAAATCACAAAGAAAGAGAGCAAGAGAAGAAGAAGAGAACAGAGAGAAACTGTAATAACAGCCAGAAAACAATTAGCAAAATGGCAATAAGTAAATACCTATCAACAATTAGTTTAATTGTAAGAGAACTAAATTTTCCAATCAAAAATAAAGAATGGCTGAATGGATTAAAAAACAAGATTCATTTATATATTGTCTACAAGAGACTCACTTCAGATCTAAGGACACATACGGATTGAAAATGAAGGGATAGAAAGAGATATCCCATGCAAATGGAAGTGGAAAGGAAGCCAGAGTAGCCAATACCTACATAAGACAAGCTAGACTTTAAAACAAAGACTGTAATAAAAGACAAAGAAGGCACAACATAATGTTAAGTCAATTCCCAGAAGAAGGTATAACATTTGCAAATATTTGCACACCAAATGTAGAAGCACCCAAATATATAAAGCAAATATGAACACATCTAAAGGGAGAAACTGATGCACTAACACCCCCACTTTAATCAATAAATAGATCAGAAAGACAGAATAAAGAAACATCAGCTTTAATGACACATTAGACCAGATGGACTTAATAGATATGTACAGAACATTCCATACAAAAACAGCAGAATACACATTCTTCTCCAGAGCACATGTAACATTCTCCTGAACAAATCATATGTCAGGCTAACAAAACAAATCTCCATTAAATTTAAGAAGTTTGAAATCATATTAAGCGTCTTTTCTGACAGTATCAGTAATAAACTGAAAATCAATTACAAGAAGAAATCTGGAAAAAGCCAAAATATGTGGAGATTAAACAAACAATGTGCTACTAAACAAACAATTGGTCAACAAAGAAATTAAAGGGTAAATTAAAAAAAAATTCCCAGAGATAAATGAAAATGGAAATACAAAAACCCAAAATCTATGGGATGCAGCAAAAGCAGTCCTAAGAGGAAAGTTCATAATGATACAGGCCTACCTCAAGAACGAGAGATATCTCAAATAAACAATCTAACTTTATACCTGAAGAAACTAGAAAAAGAAGAACAAAGCCCAAAGTTAGTAGAAGGATGGGAATAATTATCAGAGTTGAAATAAATGAAATAAAGGCATTTAAAAAAAAAAGTAGAGAAGATCAATGGAAGTAAGTAAGAGCTGGTTCTTTGAAGGGATAAACAAAGTTGACAAACCTTTAGTGAGACTTACCAAGAAAAAAAAGAGAGAAAGCTCAAATAAAATCAGAAATGAAAGAGAAGCTACAACCGTTACACAGAAATACAAAGGACCATAAGAAACAACTACGAACAATTATATATCAGCAAACTGGACAACCTAGAATAAATGGATAAAATTCTAAAGACTGAATCAAGAAGAAATAAAAAATCTGAGTAGACCATTTACTAGTATGAAGATTAAACCAGTAATCAAAAACCTTAAAACAAATGAAAGTCCAAGATGAGATAGTTTCACTGGTGAATTCTACCAAACATTCAAAGAACATTTAGCATATGTCCTTCTCAAACTCTTCCAAAAGATTGAATAGGAAGGAACATTTACAAACTTATTTTACAAGATCAACATTACCCTGATACCCAAACCAGACAAAAACACCACAAGAAAGAAAATTATAGCCCAATATCCCTGATGAACATAGATGCAAAATCCTCAACAAAGTATTAGCAAACCAATTTAGCAAAACATTAAAAAGATCATACACCATGATCAAATGGGATTTTCTCCAGGGAAGCAAGGATGGTTCAACATTCAAAAATCAAACAATATGATACACCACATTAACAAAATGAAGAGTAAAAATCGTATGATCATCTCAACCAATACAGAAAAAGCATTTGACAGAATTTAACACCATTTATGATAAAAAATCTCAACAATGTGGATATAGTGGGAACACACCTAAACATTATAAAGGCCAATACAACAAACCCATGGCTAACATCCTATCAACTGTGAAGAGAGGAAAATTTCCCCTTACGATCAGAAATAAGACAAGTATGCCCACTGTCACCACTATTATACTATTATTCAACATAGAACTAGAAGTGCTAGCCACAGCAATTATGCAGAAAAAAAAAAAAAGAAATGAAAGGCATCTAAATTGGAAAGGAACAAATAAAATTGTCACTATTTGTAGTAAACAAGATACTATATTTAAAAAGGCCTAAGGAGTCCACCAAAAACAAAAAACAAACAAACAAAACCTGTTAAAGCTAATAAATGAGTTCACGAGACTTATAGGATGCAAAAGTCAATATACAGAAATCCGTTGTGCGTCTCGGCACTAATAACAAAATATCAAAAAGATAAATTAAGAAAAAAATCTCTTACAGTTGCAGGAAAAAGAACAGAATACTTAAGAATAAACTTACCAAGGGGGTGAAAGTCCTGTACACTGAAAACTATATGACATTGATGAAACAATTTGAAGAAGAAAACAAATGGGAAAATATTTCGTGCTGAAAGATTAAGAGAATTAAGATTGTTAAAATGCCCACACTACCCAAAGCTATAGATTTACAAATTCAATGAAATCCCTATCAAAATTCCAGTGGCATTTTTTCACAGTAAAAAAAAAAAAAAAAATCCTAAAATTTGTATGAGCCCACAAAAGACACCAAATAGCCAAAGCAATCTTGAGAAAGAATAAAGCTGAAGTTATCACACTCCCTGATTTCAACTTATACTACAAAGTTACAATAATCAAAAGAGTATGGTATTGGCATAAAAGCAGACACACAGATTAATGGAACAAAATAATGAATTTCGAAATAAACCCCTTCATACAGGGTCAACTAATTTATGACTATGGAGCCAAAAGGAGACAGTGGAGCAAGACGGTCTCTTTCAATAAATGGTGTTGGAAAAACTGGACAGCCACAAGCAAAGAAATAAAACTGACTATTTTATGCCATACACAAAAACTACCTCAAAATAGATTCAAGGCTTGAATATAAGACTCAAAACCATAAGACTCTTAGAAGAAAACACAGGTGATAAACTCCTTGGTCTCATCATTGAATTTTTGGATCTTACTCCAAAGCAAAGACAACCAAAGCAAAAATAAACAAATGGGATTACTTTAAAAATTCTATACAGGATTGGTTGAAACCATCAACAAAATAAAAAGGCAACCTACTAAGTGGAAGAAAACATTTGCAAATCATATACCTGGTGAGGGGTTAATATTCAAAATATAAAAGGAACTCAAACAACTCAAGAGCAAAAAATAAATAAATAATCTGATTTTTAAATGGGCAGAGAATCTGCCGATAGTCACTTTTCCAAAGAAGACATACAGATGGCCAACAGGCATGCACAAAGATACTCAATATCACTAATTTTCAGAGAAATGCAAATCAAAACCACAGTGAGATATCACCTTACACCTATTAGAATGGCTATCATCATCAAAAAGACAAGAAAAAACAAGTATTGGACGGAGTTGAGAGAAGGGAACCCTTACACACTGTTGGTGGGATAGCAAATTTACTGTGGTAAACAGTATGGAGGACCCTCAAAGTTAAAAATGGATCTGCTAAATAATCCAGCTCTTCCACTTCTATATGCAATTATCTATAGAAAACATAAACACGAATCCAAAAATATATACACACTCCCATGTTCCTTGCAGCATTATTTACAATAGCCAAAATAGGGGAATAACCCAAGTGCCACCAATGGATAAAGAAAATGTGGTACAGATTTATAATGGAATATCAGTCATTAAAAAAAAAAAAAGAAAAAAGAAAGAAATCCATGCCATTTGTGACATGGTTGGACCTTAAGGGCAGCATGCTGAGTGAAATTCCATATATGTCTTTTCTCTGAGAGAGAAAGACAAAAACTTTATGATTTTTTTCATATATGGAATCTAAAAAATAATGAACAAAGTTCAGATATGGAGAAGAGATTGGTGGTTATCAGAAGGAAAGGGAGTGGAGCATAGGCAAAAAGACTGAAGCAGATCAGTTATATGGTGATGGATGGTAACTAGACTGACAGTGGTTACCACTTTGTAGTGTATACAAATATCAAATTATTATATTGTACACTTGAAACAAATAAAATATTGCACACTAATTTTTCCTCAATAAGAGAGAGAGATCTTTAGGGTTCCTTGGAATGCACTTTGAGAACTGCTGCCATAGATTATTGCTATTTAACCTTTATTATTTTTCTTTATCATCAACAGGTATTGATCATTATAAATGCATATTAGGAGTCTATCAAAATCAACATGTAATTCTTTTCCTGTACTGATATAGTGAATTACAAAGATAAATTTTTCTGATGTTTCTAAATCCTCAGGATTAAAAAAAAATTACGACATGATTTTTAAAGATCCTATATAAATCAGGATGATGCTGGTCACAAGGGTCACCCATCCCAGAATGGTTTTTTTTTTTTTTTTTTTCTCACTAACTAGACAGGTTTTATCTTTGGCACAGCTACCTCCAGGGCCTCCGATAATACCAAAACATCTTCTCACCTTTCTGTCCATCTGCATCTATCTCTGTCTGGCTCCATTCTCCAGACAGGAGTTTTACAAGTATCAGGGAAAATGGCCACTGGCAGCGCCACATACACAATCCTTGCAGAAAAGTGCTTCTCTCTCACCTTGTTCACATATTATTTCCAGTGAGAATTGTTGGTGGCCCATGTTGGGTTGCATTCTAAATGCTGGATGAGTCATAGGTGGTCATTAGCAGTCCAGCCAGGGTTATGTGCCCATCCCAGTAAGTGTGTGTGTGTGTGTGTGTGTGTGTGTGTGTGGCATTGCGGGGAGGAGGTGGACCTTAATCGGCAAGTTCATGAGAACCACAGGGGATGGGGGAAGAACTCCTAAGGCAGGAGGTACAATTACCAACAAGAAAAGAGAGGCAACAAGCATTCTGGAAAAGATGGGAAACAGAGCTACAATAGCCCACTACATTCCACCCCTTGGCTGCTCAGAAGAGAAATGCACGCTTCTCACTGTGTATAAAATCGTAAACTGTTCTAACTGTTCCACCTAATTCCAAAGTACAGTCCTTTCCCCAGCAGGAGACAACCCAAAGTCACATCCGGGTACTGCCTGCCCTCCAAATCCCAGATCTCCAAGTGACGCGGATGTGTTTTAGATATGACTCAAAGTCTGCTCAGCTAGGCTTCTCCCATAAGTTGAACCCTCCCGACACATCCTTTCTAGAAGGTGTATTAATGCACTCGGAAAAGGAAAGTATCCAGCAACTTTTCTTTCCTTCTCGCCGTCTCTTCCGGGCTGCCACAAGTGTATTCTTCAGTTCAATCTTCTTGTTACACTAAGTTTCCTTCCGATGGGTCCATTCACCTTACAGCCTATCTACTGAACTTTAAACCCAATGATTGTATTTCCAAAACCTATAATTGGATCTTTTTCATAACACTATGATTCCATCCTGATCCTTCGGAAGACAGTAATTTCATTTTTCTAAGCTCTTCTCTTTGCCCTGTTAACTGCGCCCCCTTGAGTGTTTGTTCTCCAGCCGTTGAATGCCTTGCTCTCTGTTACGGTGAAAGCTCCCTCAGGCCTTGGTGATTCTTGGATGGATGCTCACATTTGGATACAAGAGGCCTGATTTGCCTAGCTGGTAGATGCTGCTTATGTTTACTGTGGCAACTGGGGTGCAGGGCTGGGTGACCCACTGGGTTTCCCAAGGGCTTGTCCCCCATTTCTCTTGCACATGCCCATCATTGGAGTGCTCTCAAATGGCCATTCTGCTGCTCCAGCCCGAGGTGAACTTCCATCGTCCCCTCTTCTTGACCTGTGTGAAGGGAAAGAGGAGCTCCTGCCAATCACTCAGAACCAGGCATCTCAAGAATCTTATCAGGCCTCCCAACTCCTACATCCATCACCCTTGGGGTTAGGAGACCCCAGGACACTTACACCTCAGGTAGCCCACATTAGGGATCTTTCATCAATCCAGTTCTCCCTGCATTTCATTTCTAGGAATTCCCCAAAATCTCTGCTTCATTTATAACACTCTGTCATTGTTTTCTAGAGCTGTTCTAGATTCATGAGAGAGAGAGAAAGAGAATGAGAGAAACAAAGAGAAAATATGTTCTGTCATTTTCAGGGATTTGAAGCAGGAAGAGGAGGGGGGGGAGTGTGTGCTTAATCCGCCATCTGTAGCTTTTCCTCTTTTATCCCCCTATTAAAAATACGTTGTAACAGCAGATAATAAAGGATATGTATAGAATAAGATTAAAATAGAAAGTCAGGACTGACGAAAGGAACAGGGGGCACATATTTCAATCCTGGAGGTTACAGAGTTGCAGCCTAGCGGCCAGAGTAAGAAGCAAAACTAGACCATGAATTCCTGGAGGGCAAGAGGGTGTTTCAGCCACAGCGGTATTCCGTATTCTCAGTGCTGGGCCAAACCCAACTTGGGCTGTTCTTCAATAAACAGTTGGTGATTGAATACACTTATTCACTGGGTTCTTTATGAAACAACACAGTCTTTGCTGTCTGGAAAGAAGGAGGCATAAAATATCATTGGCAATAATATTATTTTTCCTGTCAGTAAATTAAAAGCTATTTCTCATGTGTATCACAGAACAGATAGTGCCTTTGACACCCTGTTTTACGGAAAGCATGAAGATTCAGGTGATCGGTTTTCAAATGACCTTTGGCAAAGCCTAAGAGCCTCACCTTCAGACAAACCTCAGGGAAGGCGATTCTTGGCCCCATTGTCCCGTGTCCTGGGGCCCCAGAATGGTCCTCCCTAGTCTAGGCTGGGCAGGGAAGAAGGGCTGGGAGCAGACTGTCCTGGCCACACCTCTCCATTCAGGGCTCTGATGAAGGACGATTCTCTCATGCTGCCCTTTTCGTGACCTAAGGTTTTCCATTTCATGACCCGCCTGCCTGGCTCCCTGGAAACAGCGCACATATTTGGAAAGCCAAGCCTGCATGGTGCTGCCTCCTGGGTCCCTGGCATGACCCCTTGGTCTTGCTAAATGCTGAGCTGGATCTAGCCAAAAGAAAGCCCCTTCTAACAGCTGCATTGAGCCCTGGCCTGGGAGTCTAGGGCCCCGAGTCCGAGTCCTGGGCCCTGGATGAGCTCTCATTCATTCATTCTTTACTCATTTTTCACTTGTGCACTTAAGAAGGTTGGTGCAGTCCCTCCTGGGTGCAGTCTGTCCTGGGCCTGAGACGCACCAAGACCAGGGAGACACTCTTTACCCTCAAGCCCCACAGCCTTACAGGCGGTGACTTCCATCTAAGGCTCCTTGCCTGTGAAGGAGGGTTACAATGCCTGTTTTCTGGAACTGGAATTTATGGAACAAATACTCTACAACGAATCTCATGCACAGAGTCATAATGATGGTGGCGGTGGTGGGTCCAGGAGGGACCCAGCCCATAGCCCCCAAGTCTCCCTGACGGCAGTGATTGGACCCTGTTCCCCACTCCCCTCAGCCTACCCAGACAACAGAGGAGGGAGTGAACTGGGAAAGTAGATTCCAGCCCCAGCAGGGGGATTCCCCCTGGAGTTTTGCTTTATAAGCTAAATGCCCTTTGTTAGCCTGCAGTTAAGTTGTCTCTTTGTCTGAAGATTAAGTAGACGTTTCCTCCCTAGCAAGGGGAGGTGGAGAAAAGAAGGATGCTAATTAGTTGATTCCCCTTCAAGGTCAAGGGTCCATTTTATAACCTGTCTATCAGAGCCAGTCTGTGGGGCTTCTCTGGAGGCAGCCCCACACAGTGGGGAGCCCTCTGGACAGGCTCCGGGGGTGATTCTCAGCTCTGCCTCTCAGGAGCCCTGGACCTGTCTTGGCCTCAATTTCCCCATCTGTAAAATGGGTATCAACGTTTCTGTGCCTTGGCTATGTCAGAAGTGCAAATTACAAGACACCCCGTAACCCCAACGACCCCCAAATGAACGTGTCTACTCAATGTCCTCTCTCTCATCTCCAGGAGAGTGTGCAGGAGGCCACGTCACCCAGACCACTGAACCGACCTGTTGCAGAGACAAGGAGCTGGTGGAGAAGGCTGGTCAGGGGCTCAGAGAGTTAGCACACCTTCCTCTAGCCAATCCTGGGAGGATCTGTAGCAATAGTTTCTTGCTATCTGTGTATTCGTGTTACCCCAGGAACTTATGGGAAAAAGCCAATTTAAAAACCAGATTATCTAGAGAGATACTCCATACATATATATACACATAAACCCCCATATAGAGAATATATAGACAATATCTATATACGTACATATTTGTGTGTGTGTATTATATTGTTTTAATTTGAAGCATTGGGGGAAAATGCCCAAAGACTCATTTAAAAGGTTGCAAAGCCACATAAATGGTAACACCAGAAATGATCTGAACATCCGTCACCTCAGGAGTGGGTAAATACAGGGCAGCATAATCCATGCAGTGAAATATTACTTAGCCATAAAGAGCAATGAGGCACTGTGACACGCTACATGGATGAACCTTGAAAAACGGTACAGTTGGGATGCCTGGGTGGCTCAGTCAGTTAAGTGGCTGCCTTTGGTTCGAGGCATGATCCCAGGATCCTGGGATGGAGTCCCACATCGACTCCCTGCTCGGCCTGGAACCTGCTTCTCTTTCTGCCTCTGCCTACTTGTGCTTGCTCTCTCTCTCTCTCCTCCTCTCTCTGACAAATAAATAAAATCTTAGAAAAAAGAAAAGAGAAAAAAAGAAAAACAGTATGGTTGGTCAAGGAAGCCCATCACGGGGTCCCACAAATTGCATGAAATGGACTCCACTTATAGGACATGTCCAGAGAGGCAAATCCACGGAGACAGAAAGCAGACTGGTGGTTGCCAGGGGCTGGAAGGAAAAGGGGGTGGGGTGGGCGACAACTGCTCAGAGGCCCTCCATTCCTTCTGCGGAGGGGACCGAAATGTTCCCGGATCCGGTATCAGCAGTTGCAAAAAGCCCCTGAATTGCATGCTTTAAAAGGTGGATTTTATGGTATGTGAGTTTTATATCAATGAAGGTGTTATAAATGTGACTGCGAGGCAGGAGCCCAATATCGTCAGGTGGTCCTCGAATTGGTAAAAGATTCACGTGGAGGATCTTTTCTCTGTAGGAGCTGACTTTGTCTCTGACAGAAATTTCTCCTCTGCACTGTGGAAAGAGAGCACCAAGGCTATTTAACTGGTTAAATATCCAGCAGCATATTAATAAATCTGTCACTGTACTTCTCAGTGTAACCAAAAAAAAAAAAAAAGGTGGCCCAGGGCAGCCCCACATAGGCTGTCAAGAGTCCTGATTGCTTGAGTGTTTATCCATTCAGCTGATATTCCAGACCCCTGTCTGTGCCTCCTCTGTTCAGGGCTCCCTCCCCTTGAGTGGCAAGGCCTGGGGGTCCTCTGAGTTATCTATCCCTGAGTCATCACTGGCTCACCCTGGCATCCACCAGCCTGTCTCCATGCCTGGTCCTGGGGCGCTCGGTGTCCTCCTCTCCCCCACCTCCCAGATCCAACCCCTCTCCCCACGCCCTTGCTCCTGTGGGCTCTGGACCTCTTTCTGGACTCCCTTCTCTGCTGTTCTGGGGTCATGCTGCCTTCCTGGGAATGCTACAGAGATGGGATCCTTCCTGACATCCACCAAAGCCTCCTGTGGCTTTATTCATTCCTGACCCCCGCCCCAACTGAGCCCAGAAGACCATGCCAGAACACAGAGTTCTTTCTCAAGGACACAGGAACAGCTCCATCTCTTCTCCCCTTCTTGTGGGTATCCCCTCTGTCTGCCCTTGAGCCTGAGCTTGGTCAGTTGTATGACCTACTTAGGCTGCGGGAACACCTTGCAAAGATGATGCAAGGAGAAACTGGAAAGCCACCTCTGAGCTGCCCTGAGTCTTCCATGGAAAGAGGCCAGGCTAGGCTCTTTGAGCCCCAGCCTTCTGGACCTCTCAGCAAAGACCCAGACATGTGGGTGAGGCTGCTGTAGGTGACCCAAACCCAGCTGAGCCAGAAAAGACCAGAAGAAACATCCAGGCAGGCCATTGTAGCCATTCTCATTGTTCTAATTAGAATGAAAAATAATATTTCTCTAATGAGAAATAATAAATTGTTCCAACTTAAGCCACTGAGTTTCGAGATAGTTTGTTATGCAGCAAAAGCTGACTAATCCACCCATTTCCATGTCTTCTCCAGCCTGGGAACTGTCCCCTCTTGGGAGACAGAGACTCCCATGGCTCACCCCATAGTCTTTCAAATCTATCGTGAAGCTTGAGACCCCCAAGGCTTCTGATAGGGGCCATACAGGCTCTTGCAAATGGAAAGAACTGGCTTCTGAGATTAAACAAACAAACAAACAAACAAGAGTGTAACTCTTGTTCAACTGTTGTAGCTTGCCTCCCTGTGACATGATGCCTCATGGTCCACTTTTAGTAGGGGAAGAGCTCAGGTGAAAGAGAAATGAGAATGAACCAAAAAGTAATTGTTGACACATCAAAATACGAGGTCATTGCATATTTATTGAGTGTCTACTGGAGTCAACACCTTGTTAGACGCTGAGGACCTAATGATGAGCAAAACAGACCCAACCCAGGTCTCATAGATCCTACAGGCTGGCCTGGGACCCTGACATCAATCAAATCATCACACGAATGATGATCCATTGATTCACTCATGTGACAAATATTTATGTCACATGTGTCAATAACTTGAGGAGGCACAGAGCACACAGTAGTGAACACGCAGAGATGCGTCTGTCCCTAGAAGTCAGGGGCAGGGAGTGGGGAGTGGGTGACAGGGAAACCTGATCCCATGTGGAGCTGAGAAGGCTTCTCTGAGTGGCTCTGTTGAAACTCAAACCCAAAGGATAAGACACAGTTAAATGGGCAAGGACATGGGGGGTGGGGTATGAGGGAGGGGAGATAGAACATTCTAGACAGAGGGCACAGGAAGTACAAACACCCCGCTGTGACCAGAAGGAGCTGAAAAAAAAGCCAGAGTGTCAGGAGACACAGAACATGGGGGACCCCTCGTGGGGGGCTAGGGTGCCAGGCTAACTTGAATATCTTTAGACCCTAAAAGTCTCTGAAATGGAACTGGCCCAAGTGGTCATTGCCTATCTCACCGGGCGCCGCCTGACCCAGATGTTGAAGGCACTCTGTCAGCAGCCTCACCTCCCACCCCTGAGATCCACCCTCCCCCAGGGCCTCCGGTCCAGTAGTACCACCCTTGCTGGAAGAATGACCCTAAAAAGGCATTCTCATACTCCACCCCTCCAGAAGTTTCCCTAAAGTTCCCCACCCCCCAGTGTCATGACACCCCCAGCACAGGGACTGCGCACTCACATATCTGGCTTGGGGTCCAGCACTGGTCACCACGGTGGCTCCAGGATGCCACGTAGACATGTGGGACTGAAGTGTGGAGCCTGCTACGTGTTCCTTGGGGATACCCGCCCAGCAGGATGCTCCCTGGGCTGACAATGAGAGGACAAGGCCAACGAAACACCAAGTGAAGGACACCTTCTTGCACTGAGGACTGTGGAGGACAGGACCGGGATGTCAGGGCCCAACAACTAGGTGATGTGTGAAAGACAACCCAGGGTGGGCAGAGGAGGCTCCCCGGAGAAGACATGCACAGGGACAAGCAGCAGCTGTAGAGCAGGAAGTCCTCCTACTCTGACAGCCTGGGAGTACACAAGGAGAGAGTGCAGCAAAGACCGAGGCCTAGAGCTGCAAGAGTGGAGGGGCGCTGGAACGAAGTGGCCACCTGGAGGGCACCTGAGGGCATCTGGAGGCTTCCCTGAAGAGTTATCTGGAGGGCATCTGGAGGCTTCCCTGAAGAGTTATCTGGAGGGCACCTGGAGGGGTGTCTGGAGGGTGATCTGGACAGTCACCTGGAGGGAGTATGGAGGGAGCTGGCTGGCTGGGAGGGCTATGAGACACTTTGGAAGGAAGCCTTTGCTGCAGCCGTCCCAGGGCCTCCGGGCCCACCCGGAGGGAGGAGCAGAGAAGAGCGGGTTAGGGCCTGGCCACCCTGATTCTGGCCCCTGGGGGCGCCAAGGACCGCAGCTGCTTAAAACCACCCAGTCAGCAAAAGCCTCCACAGAAGCCTCTGCTTAGGGCATTTGCATCCAAGGCGGTGCACAGCCCACTTCCCGGCAGCGGCTGAGGCTCCATCTGCCGGCATGGGGGCTGCAGGGCTGGGACAATTAATTAAAGATCCCAGGGAGCAGCCGGCTCTCATTAAATCCCGCGTGGGGGGCGGAGCGCCAGGTGAGAACTCCTGGAACGCTGCTGCACTTTCTCCCCAGCCAAGCATTCTCTCATCTATTATCTGCATCGATCCTGGCCAGGCCCTGAAAGAAGGGGATTATCTCCATTTTGCAAAGTGCAGAAGCTGAGACTCAACCTGGAGACTCAGGTTAGATCGCATATCAGGGTCTCCCGGCTCCCCAGGCACAGGGCTGAGGTCCACAATGTAAAGTGCCCCGTTGTCCCCGCTGCCTCAGTGGGGGCCCACGCACCTCCCTCTGGGCCTCTGAGGCAGGACTAGGGACAGTGGGGTGACGCTGAGGCGACTTATGCCCGCTCTTCCCCCCAAGGGTACAGACAACCAGACCTGCAGGATCAGGGAGGACCAGGAGGGTTGTTGAAGGCACTGCTGCCTGGATCAAAGCTGCTATGGGCTGCGCTCACCCTTCACCGAGGTGGAATTTGTGCTTTCCTCGGGGGAAAAAAAGAATCCCCTGAACATGCCAGGAGCCGACTCTCAGCCAGGTGATGCTGGGGACCCAGAGATGGGGTCCCTCCCTCCCACCTGTGCAGAGGGGCCCTACAAGACCTCCTGTCCCGTGGGCTCTTCCTACAAGTGACTGCAATGCGGTTTCCTGCTTTGCAGACACAGCAAAATAATACTATGCAACCTCCAAGGCCAAATCATGAAAGGTGCTATAGCTTCTTCTGTCCTTCTGTCTTGGAGCTCTGAGCCACCAGATGGGCCGGCAGGTTCCCTAAGGCCACCAGGCTGAGAGGAAGCCCAACTAGCCTAGATGCAAAAGACACAGAGAGGTTCTGAGAGCACACAGAGGGACATAGCCAGTCCCCAGTAACTCCGGCCTCCCCTACCTCCACCTCGGCTCCTGCCTCCCCATCTGACAGCAACCAAGCCAGTAGGCTGAGCCAGAATTGCCCAAATGGGCACTTCCCATGAGGGATGAAAAAGTGATTGCTGTAGTCTTAAGCCACTAATTTTGGGCAATAGTAACTAGAACACCAGCATAGAAAGAGGGACAGACAAGGGAAATGCAATTCCAGAGTGAAACAGGAGCAAGTGCGGTGTGACACAGCCCAGGGGTGGCAGAGAGAGGGGAGGTCCAGGGAGGCTCTCCGGGATTCCTGCCACGGGGTTCCCAGGCAAAGATGCCAGCCGTGCACAGGCCCAGACGCGGGAAGGGCCTGACTTCCTGTCCTTCCAGCAAGTGGCTAGAGTCCCAGCACTGAATCTGGCACAGAGATTCAGGCACAGCCCAGCGGCACATGGCAATGAGAAGACTGGAAGAGTCTGGAGCTCAGAGTGAGGTCATGCCCACATTTTAGAAAGAACATGCTGACCTATGTGTGAACGATAGAGAGGAAGAAGCGGAAGGTGTTAGGGCAATCTTTCTGCAGGGGAGGTCTCCAGTAACTTCTGGCACGATGTTGGCATGACCTTGTTTGGAGTGATAATTGACAGCAGGCGGGAGGGAGCCATGTGTAAGCAGAGCCGTGGCAGGTGGAGCCCCTGTGTGGCCAGTCCTAGGTAACCTGGAAGAGGTAACCTGGCACTGTTCTAGCTATTACAGGGAGAACATTAGAGGAGACACTGAGGAGGAAGCTGAAAGCAAGGCATGGATGGGACCCAAATCGGGAAAGGCCCATGTCAGCCGGGCTACCCACCACAACCTGCGAGGGCAGATGTCCCTGTCCCCTGGTGCACCTGAGGGTGGCCCCAGTCTCCTGAGGGACAGTAAGAGGGATGGCGGCTTGGGATCGCCATGCCTGGCTACGGTGACATCTGCATTCTTTGTCACTCTTACTGCATGTAGATCAGATGGGGGACCCCCACAGCTCTGTTCCCTTTCAGAGGCAGGCACATGGTCCCGGTCTGGTCAATCAGGGATTCATTTAGGGATACTGACCTAAGCTGGGCCCACAAGAATATACTCTGGGACTTTGGCCAAACCTGCTGGGAATGGGACATGCTCTTTCTGGTGGGGTGGCCGACCTAGAGAAATGGACATGAGTAGATGATGGCCATTTTCCCCTGCTTTGGGGAATTGATGTGGGCTGTCCCCCTCCAGATTCTTTTTCTTTTTAAATTTTTATTTATTTATTTTGACAGAGCGAGATCACAAGTAGGCAGAGAGGCAGGCAGAGAGAGAGGGGGAAGCAGGTTCCCTGCTGAGCAGAGAGTCTGATGCGGGGGCCCGATCCCAGGACCCTAAGACCATGACCTGAGCCGAAGGGAGAAGCTTGAACTCCCTGAGCCATCCAGGCGCACCCCCCTCCAGAGTCTTATGTTGAAATCCTCAACCCCCAGTGTGATGGTATGAGGTGGGCTTTGGGGAAGTCATTAGATCATGAGGGTGGAGACTTCATGATACTATCAGTGCTCTTGTAAGAACAGATACAGAGCTTGCTTCTCCCTGTGATCTCTGCCATGTGAGGACCCAAGGAGCAGACAGGATATTAGCAAACCAGGAACCAGACTCTCACTAGACACCAGATCTGCCTGTATCCTGATCTCAGACTTCCCAGCCTCCAGAACTGTGAGAAATAAACATTTGTTGTTCAAGCACACCCCTGCCACGTCTACAGTACTTTTGTTAGAGAACCCAAATGAAGCAATATTTTCCTGAGCAGCACAGAGGGAAGCAGAGTAATAGAGAAAAGAGAGAGAGTTGATGACATCATTGGAGCACCTGGATCCAGCCATGCCTGATGTCTACCCTGGACTTCTCAGTTTCATGAACTAACAAATTCCTTTCCTTGCTTAAGCCACTCTGTGGGTTTCTATTACTTGCGAACAAAAAGAAGAAAAGAGCGATTACACCTGTAATGAGATGGAAAATCTTTTCATCCCCAGAATTCCTCTTGGGGATCGCACTGTCTTTATTTGGAAGAAATATTTTTAAAAGCATTGACGGTTGAAGGTAAGAATCCGACGGACCTGACTGTGGGGAAAATGCCTTACGGGAGAAAAGGAAGAGATGTTGTGACTTCACCAAGGGAGACCATGCCTTGGTAGGGACCCCTCCTGGGACCTACTCCCAGCTCACCTGCCCCAAGGGTAAATGGTAGTCTGAACACACAGTAGACCATGCTAAGGTAGAAGGGGACCCTACGATGCAGCTCGATGGTAAGGCTACAGGGGAACCTGGGCACCTGGTGGATGAGGTGAGGAAAGAAGGTCATCCTTTGCAGGCCTCCCTTGTTGCTGGAGCCAGACTGTGAGCACAGCATTGTCAGATGCCCTTGCAGCGTGGGTTCTGGGGTGATGTACATTTCGGCTGCTTAACCACATTCGTGTGAGATTCAGAATGCAGGGGAGAGGCAGAGAGGCCCTGCCGGCTTTGCTGCAGCCCGAAACACAATGTCACTGTGCCTCCCCAGGGAACATAGGGCCTCTCCTGAGTCCTGTGTCCCACGTCTTTACAGGTGCATATGGGCACTGGCTCTGTGGGTTCAGCGAGGTGGCCTGCGGGGCTTCCAGGAGCTGCTGCGTGCCTGGGAGCCAGTCTCCAGAGGTGACCATAAGCTCCCTCCTTCCAGATGATGGCAGGAACAACAGGGCTTCTGCAAGGGCAGTTCTGCCATGAGTACAACCCTGGTTCCAGGAGGTCAGGTGAAGAGCCCCTCCTCTTACCTGCCTGCAGGGTTACAGTCCCTTTGTTCCCTGTAGGAAATCCCTGCTTAGACAGGG
The DNA here is from genome assembly GCF_011764305.1 of Mustela putorius furo. Lineage (NCBI taxonomy): Eukaryota > Metazoa > Chordata > Mammalia > Carnivora > Mustelidae > Mustela > Mustela putorius. The sequence continues at coordinate 17,259,716 of NW_025422002.1, read as the reverse complement.
AAGACTTGCAACCCTGATAGGTGAGGATGAGGACCAGGCCACCAGCTGCCCTGCAGGGTCCAAACCTTTAATAAAAGCCACAGGCAGGTGGTTTTAACACAAATTATCCCTTACTATGCTCTGGACTCATGGTTAAGCATTTTACATACATAATTCATTTAATATTTGCAACAGCCTCGTGAGCTAAGCAGTTTGTGTACCCATTTCCAGACAAGGTAACTGGGGCACAAGGAGGTTGACTAACAGGTCATAGGGGGCTGGAGGGGCAGGATTTGAGCCTGGTGAGGGAGGTGTCCTGGAGCAAAGGACACCCAGCCCTTGGGGGGGCAGGGACACAGAGTCTCATAGGTAAGGGATGGAGGTTTGAGTTTAACCAGATGGGTGAGGGGTGCAGACAGGACTGGGGAAGGGCAGTGGGGGAAGCCGGCAGCTGACATTTGATTACACAGTTTTGACTGAGCTAAGTCTTTGAATAAACTCCCCTGGGGATGTGGATGGTGGCGGGGGTTAGGGGGAGGATGGCACATGGGGATTTCTCCCTTTTCCAAATCCAGGGAAATATATGGAATATGTGGTAACCCTCCCCCACCAATATCCCAATACACACATATACGCACAGGCCTCCATTCCTTAGCAAAATCTTTTTTCTCCAAGATAAATGCTATAACATGGGGACAGGCACTGTAATAATCTAGTAGAGACTATAAAATGGCATAGTCTTTTTAGAAAGTAACTTGGCAATATGTAGCAATGGCCTTACAGTATCATAACTTTTGAACCTGTAGTTTCCTTTCTAGGACCTGTCATAAGGAAATCATCTGAAATATGAGAGCTCCAGGCACAAAGATGCCCAGGACAGAAACACTGAAAACAGCGGGAAATTGGAAACAATCCCAATGCTCAGTGATGGTCATGAAACAAGCTAATGGCACATCTGTGTGATGGAATATTGTGCCGTCATTAAAAAGAGGACCGGAAAGGGTTTTTAACAGCACAAAAACAATGTTGGGGAAAAGACAGGTTCCAAAGTTGAGGTCATTTGTAGGATGTTCTCAACCATGGGGGGAAGTGTACTTGGAACAAAGGCTGGAAGAAAATAGACAAAATCCTTCATAGAAATTGACTCACGCTCTGGAGGGACTTACTTATTTACTTCTAGTTTTTTGTACTTTTTGGTGGTTTCCAGGTTTTCTACAATGACCAGTCATTATAAAAAAATAAAGGGAGGACAAGCTCTTGTGGTCTGAAGCTCCTGAGTTTCTCCTCTGAGCCCCCAGGGGAGGTGAGACAGCAGCAGGCTCACCTCCAGGAGCTTCCTAGGTCACAGTCTCAGCATGTCACTTCCAAGCAGCTCCACAGAGAGACAAGACGAACAGTCTGGGACAAACAGGGATGAGGCAAACTTCTAGCTTGGACCCCAAAATTCAATTGTATACATATAGGATGGGGAAGATCCAGCCTGAAAACAATAAGTCACATAAAAATAGTTTATGGACTTTGAGCAGCCACAAGCTGACCATGAAAATCAACAGTGAGACAGAATTGTCTTGGCATCTGAGGTCACATCACAAGGAGCATACTGACCAGAAAGAGGGAGGTGCCGATTACAAACAGGCCACATCTGGGATTTGGATTACAACTTTCCAACCCCTAGGGCATCTGTCAGCCTATACCTTCCCCATCCTGGTGACCAAAGCCAGGTTTACAGGGGGTCTGGGAGGTTCCTTTCTTGCCCTTCTCTATCTGGTATTAAGGAAGAAGAAGCGGTCAAAAGAGGCTAAGGGAAGAGCTGGCCGGAAGCCAGAAAACTTGTTTCCCCACCACATCAACTGTGTAATTGGGCTAATTCCGTAGCATTTGTGCTTCTGGGCCTTTGTTTCCCTTTGTCTGTGTCGCTCCTGATTGGAACATTTGCTGTTGCTTTTGTGCGTTCTTAAACCCAATCCCCTCTGATGATGTACATGAATGTGTTTCTGATGGATGTTTTCCAGAGCCCTTTGTTGCCTCAATTAAGGGATAATGAACAAGAATTGTTTCTATTTGTAAAACAGCCCAGCCATTTCCCACTTCCCAATTGGTGGGACAATGTGTCTTAATTAAGCACAAAGACTTGTCACTTCATCTACTGTCAAGATCCCCAGAGACGCGGTGATGGAGGAGCAGGGAAGGAATGGGAGTCCCGAGAAATCTTGGGTGGGCCCAGAGGGGCCCAGAGAGTGCCGTGGGCACCTCCCAGGTGGCCAGGGCTGTATCACGTCGGCTGTGGAACCAGCTTGCCTCTGATGACCAGTCCCTAGAGGATGCCTGGGTACCAAAGCCATGACCTTGCATGGCTGGTATGTGGTGTTTGTCATTAAGAGCATGGTCTGTGGACCTAGCTTGCCTGGGGTTTGGTCCTAGCTCCACATTCACTAGCCATGTATCCCCGGGCAAAGGACACAAGTCACCTAAAAGACGAGAACCAGCAAAATGATGGCAACCCCTACCCTCCAGGGCGAGCGAGCACCCCAAAGGCGCTAATATGGGGAAAGGCTTACAAAAGCCCCAGGCATGGGGTGAGCCCCTGATGAATGTGGATAAATGGGAGCAGTGACAATTTTCCTGAAAATAGTACCCCTTCTTTCTTCTGGGACCCTTCCCCGATGCCTGGGTTTAGAACATAGGAGCTGCTGGGAGCTGTGGCCACTCCTCGTCCTTCGGAAGAGCTGGGCTTGCTGAGGGACCCGAGGACAGGCTGGTCCTGGAAGAGCACTGGTAGGAACCCGGAACATACCTCTTGAAGCTACAGGCACTACAAGTGACCTGTGGCTGAGCAGAAGGCAGGGGCAGGGTGTCAGAAGTCCCAGCCCTTCAGAAGGAGCTCGACCTCCTCAGGCTCCAGAAAGCCTAATGGGAGTCCCCAGCCAGTTCCCAGGACTTCCAAAGACCCAATCATCTGTGGATAATAAGACCACACACAGTAGGTTGTCTTGCTTTGGGAAGATATTCTCTCCACCTGAGGGGTCTCACTGGGAGTGGGGGGCTCACACAGGTCAGCTGCGTGTACTGATGATTGGTTACCTGGCCCTAGGGTTAATACAAAATCTGTCAATAAAAGGTGTTTCCTTTCTATTAAGCACCGAGCTGAGCTGTTTAAGTATGCCGCCTCGCTGGACCCTCACCACAGGCCTGCAAGGCCGTCCTCATCACTGCCATTCTCATTTTTAAACGAGGAACACTGCAGCTCAGAGTAACCCACCCAGAGTCACTGGGAACTTGAGGAGACAGGATCCGAACCCGGGTCTGTCCACCTGCACCACCAGCGGCTAAATCACAGTCCAGTCCTCTCGGTGCTAAACACCTCCCGCTCTTCATGAACCACAGTCGTGGTGAGGCCCACCTCCTCTCTGCCAGATGAGCTGGGGTGAGAGATATTTATTGGGGATAAACCCCTGTGACCAGAAGGAGAAGGGTGTGGGATGGGGCAGCCATGGTGCAGGGCAGAATCAAGAAATTCAGCCAACTCAGAGGGAAGATCTAGAGCAAATGCTGCCCATCAGAGTGTTCACAGTCAGTGGGAATGATGGGCCCTTTATCTTCCGTGTCTGTCAGGAAGGGCATAGCCTAGGATGCTGTCCCTCCGCTGCTAAGCATGGCACAGAGGGCTGACAGCTGGAGGGCCTCTGCTGACTGCACCTCTGCAGCTGGACTGCATCTCCCGGGCTAACCCACGGTGTCCCAAGCCCAGGAAAAGCCCTATATGCCTCCCCACCAGGGCAGGGTCCAGCCAAGCATCTATGCCAGGCCCTCGTGGTCCATGACATCTGGCCTTTCCTTTGACCGCGCACCACCCCTGCACAGTCTCTTCTCCTGTCAGTTAATTCATCCTTACCAGTAGGCCACCAGGGATGGGGGTTCCCCAGCAGCCCTGCTGGGTAATGGGGTCCACCTCTGTGCCTCACCCACTTCTATCTGCTATCCAGAAAGAGTTGAAGTCTGACCCATCCCTCTGGCCCCCGTGCCTAGCCCAGAGCCAGGCTCAGAGCAGCAGGGCCTGCCAGCTGGGAAAGATGAGTGGAGCACCAGTGGAGCCCAGGTCTCAGTGGGCCTGAGGGCTGGGCGCCTCGGAAGATGAGAAAGCTGCTGGCCGTGAGTAGTGGGCACCACTTGCGGAGATGGCCACTGCCCGGCTCCCACCAAATCCAGCTGGGTGGGCGGGTGGGCACAGCATGGCCAAACCACCCCCTTTTCAAGAGACTTCCAAAAGCTAGGTTTCTAATTCAAAGACCTTGATTTTCTCAAACGTTGGCAATCTGCTTTCAAATCAACAGAAACACGGGGTTGAATGGCCTCAACCAAGACTGCCGCCTTGCTCCCCCAAGCCCCAACTGGTTTGGGGACAAGTCTGAGGGGTGGGACGTATAAGACATGCAACTGTAAGGACTGTGGGCTTCATTCTGAGTGAAGTAGGCCCCACAGGGAGGTTCAGAGTAGGGAGAGGCCTGCTTTGCTTACTCTGCAGTGACCCTGGCTGCTTTGATGAGAACAGCTGGGGCAGGGGAAGGGGTCTCTAACAGTCATCCAGAGGGAAGAGGAGGCTGGCCACAAACTCCAAGGTGCTGGTCTCAGCAGCTGGAACATGGCATTGCTGTCCACTGTGACGGGAGAGGTGGGAGAGAGAACAGCTTTTGGAGGGAAAAGGAGAGCTAGCGTGTACAGTGGTGGGTCTGGAGCCTGGGTGAACTCCGGGAGCTGTCCAGCACTCAGCTGGAGGGGGAGGGTTCTCCCCTGCCCCCTCCCTACACCTAATCGGATTAACTATTGGCATATCTCGCCTGGGGTGGGGGTCTTTCCAGGACCTACTTGCTCCTATCACTCAAGTGACAGATGCGAAGGGCCCCCAGGTTGCCATGGCAACGGAGACGGCGGCTGGAGAGTGCCTGGCAGTCAGCAGCACCCCTCCCCCACTGAGGGTCCATCAGCCAGGGGCACAGCTTGTTAATGAGCCCAGCCCCGGAGTCCCCAGGACACAGTGACTGCTGCAGGCTTTACAAAGTTCCTTGTGCTGGTGACTAGCCAATGGGTTTTTTTTTCAGCAGAGGTAGGGGGCAATTTCAGCACTCCTCTGCCTTGGGGCTCCACTGAGTGACCCACGATACAGCTAACTGAATGACACTTAGCCCCTCTGGCCAGCTCACCTGGAAAAAATAGAAGTAGCCTCCTTGGGCCGAATATTCTCCCCACAGTCTCCCTTAAAGCTTAAAGAAAAGTGGGGGTTCCCTCTTCTGGCAACCCCATCAGTTCCTCTGTCCTCCTCCCTTCTCTCCCCTCTCTGCGTGGCAACCCCAAACCCTCCTGACAGCCTCCTCAGACAACCTGCTCCAGTGGTCACTGTCCCATCACTTCAGGGGACAGTTGTCTCCCCACCTGTACAGACCTTTTTCATGCCTGTAAAAGGTGACGTTGGAATATTCCCAGCCAAGGACTGAATGAAAGCTGACTTCCCGGAAAAAATGCAGCCAACCCAGCTGCCTCCCTCCAGCATCCACAGCTCATTTATCTTGCTCTCCCTTCCTTTGTCTGTCCTCCCTCTCTGCCTCACTCCCTTCCCCTCTGCCTCCTACAAAACAGGGCAGTCCCTGCAGCTGGCAGCCTAGGTCTCTGCTGCTTCTCAGAACATGCAGCCACGTGGTCTGCCACCAATTTGAGGGACCCCTGGCTGAAGGAAGAGCAAGGCTGGGCTAGGACATCTCACGCAAGATCCTGTCTTCATTCAGCATCTACAATATTATGCCCATGAAGTTATACTACTCCTTTATAAGACATAGAAGCAACTGAGGTTCCCAGAGACAATGGACCACCTTTGTGATGGTGAAGGCCACACAGCTAAGGAGAGAGGGAACCAGGCATGTGCAGAAAGGAGTGGTGTCCTCTTGGCCCCATTATGAGGTTTCTCCTTTCAACTCTTAGACCTTGCAAACCCCGCCTCTTTTCTCCTGTTCATCTGTGTCTACAACATAACTCAGAGGTTAGAGTACAAAGCTAACAGGATCAAGGCTGTGCCCTCAATTAGGCATGGGAGACCACAGAGCTCTGACGCCAGGCTAAGCCAGCCTATGCTTGGCCATGAGGATGTTGGATACTATGTTCAAGATTCGTCTTTTTGTGCTCAGATCCCTTCCCTTCCCTGGCTCTACTGGGCATCCCAAGGCACTACATTTCCCACACCCCCTTGCCCTCGGTTTCCCAGTGGCTTTATTCAATGGGAGGCACTGACTAAAGATGGAAGGCAGGAGAAGAACAGCCCGAGTATTTCTGCCCTCTCAGTGGCAGTGGACAGTGGGCAGTATCTCTGGCCCATTAAAACAGAACGCCCTCCATGGTCCCAGCTGCTGCAAGGAGGCCCCGCCATGGCTCCAGATGCTTCCAGACTTGGCTTCTAGTGCTGACATTACCTTCTCTCTTGGGGATAGTAGTCATTAATCTCTGGCTTCTTTGACTTGCCAGCCATTGTTTGGCTTCTTAGCAATTCTATCATTTCTCTAATGAATTCCCTGTATTAAATTCTCTTTGTTTATAAGACCTAGGGTGGCTTCTGTTTGGGGGCATAGATCTTACTGGCATAGTTCTAGACACTCCCCACTGGAGAATAAATAGGGAGCTGGCCTTCACCATCAGAGGGGCATGGAGCAGAAGACCTGTCTCCGACCCACAGTGTTAAGGTGTCCACGGCCCACTCTGAACCAACATCCTCCTGCATAAAGGACAACCATAAGCATCTTGGCACCTGCTTTTGTGGGGTCTTATCCAGGTAAAGTTGAAGTAAGGAGCTGGCGGGTGCTCAGGATAAACACAAGGTGCTCTCGGCTGCCCAAGCTCCCAGGTCATCATCTTTGCTGCTCTCAGCCTAGGCTGCTGGTGCAGAGATGGACTCACAAAAGAACAGCACGCCTCTCCAGCCTTACCCTGGGCAGATCCAGCTAGACTCCTGAGCAAGTTCAGCGGGGTTCCGGCCATTCCTGGAGAAAGGCGGCAGCTGGCAGAGGCGTGAGTTTCAGAGCTCTGGGAATACAGCAAAGTTGAGATGGAGCCCTGGAGACCCTGCTCATTTTGTCCCCTGGAGATGAAAACAGCACCTCCCAGGGGAACTCGCTGACTGCACAGTGCAGCAAAAGAAGGAACATTGTTAAAGAATCAGAGGATGGGACATTGCAAAGACCTCAAAGAGGTCTAGGGTCCGGCCTGCCACTGGCACAGGACCCCAGCCCTGCAAGCTTATGATGGCAGAGTATCTATAGTTATAGGGTTCCCTATCAGTTACCTATCAGTTACCCCATGCAACACTGAGCAGCTCTGATGTCTGAGCATGGAATAATGTCCCTGAGGAAGATGTACACATGGGAAACATTGGCAAATGGAAACAAAATGCCACTTTATTGTTAGAACTCTGGCAGAGCCATGGCTAAATGGGTTCCAAAGGGCATTTCCTCTGCCTGCTGCCTAGACACTAACCAGCTGGCTTCCCCAGGAGACTTGTCCATGCAGCTACCCTTCCTTGGTAGCTGGCCCAACCTCCCACAAGGCGGTGTCTGAATCAAGAATGAGCACTGTGCCCAAGTCACCCTCATATAAAGTCTTCCCCAGGATACTCATGCTGGGGCCAGTCCATTTAGAGATGAAGGATTCCAGCCTCTGTCTCTTGTGTGTCCATTTTCCCAAAGGTGCAAACAGTTCACAAGACTCCCTGCCCAAGCCCCATATGCAAGAACCTTTGGGACCAATCTAGCACTACATGTAACACTTCCAGAACAAAAGAAATGCTATGACTCTGGGAATGAGCCAGAAGAGAGAAAATGAAAGAGATAGCTTTGAGGTATTATTTTCACCAGGAAACCATCATTCATAGACCATGACCCAACTGGAAAAGTCCTTTCCTTATATACGTTACAGTCTTCAGGCCAAAGCAGTAGAAACAGAAATGATAAAAGGAACAGAACGGAAGGATCTAGGGCAGCTGGGCAGTCAGGCTTCGAGAAGGCCAGGAGCTACAGATGTGCGGAGTCCGAGGCTATAAGAATGGGCAAGCAGCCTTTAGCACATGGTCCCCCGGAAACATCCACACCAACTGGATCTCACATGTATCAGTTTGAAAAACAGAAGCCACTCTAGGTCTTTCGAAGGAAGGCGTTTGGCTATGTAGCTGATGGTATGCTGACAAGCCAAACAACCTGCCACTCTTGAGAGAGGTGACAGGAGAAGGGGCTGCTGCTGGCTTGGGGTCTGGGACTGCCCAGGGAGCTAGAACCCCAGCAATAGCAGTACACAAGAGCCTCCACCTGGAGGCTAGGGCCACCACAGGAGACACCACAGCAGGAGGGAGAATCTGCCTTTCCTCTTCTTCGCTCATCTACATGTGCCTCCCACTGGTGGAAGCTACTGGAAGTCAGAGAGCAAGAGAGCCAGAGAAGGCATCCCTCCCGTGCAGAGCAGAGTGAGCGACTAAGGCCAATGCAGCATGTGATGATCAATCCGAGACCCCGGGGGGCCAAGGCGTATGAGTGGCTTGGGTTGAATCTTGTGCCCACCCCATGGTCTGAGGAGCATGGTGCTGACGTTATGGGGGGTGAGTGCTTCCCCAAAGGGAAATTGGGAACTTTTCCCAAAATAGGGAAAAGCAACGCAAAGCAGGCAAAAAACACAGTCTTCCTCTAAATCCACGAGGAAGTCCCCTGTGAGCACTCCTTTCTCAAGGAAGCAAGAAGCTTTCTGAGCTTCCTTCACCCCTTAACACCCACCCTGCTTATCTAAAGCTCTTTGGTGCCTTCTCAAGTCATTATTGTGTGGCAGTTTTCAGAAAGACTCAAGAGAACAGTCTGATTTGAATGCCAGCTTGGCTCCTGTGCTTTGCTCTTCCCCACTGTGAAATGGGCATCAAAATGTGTTTGCCCTTCCTTAAAGAGTTCAGTGTGGAAAAGAGGAGAAAGAATGACTTCACAGCAGAGACACCCGACAAGCATGACTTCAGCCAGGTGCTCAAGGTCAACACCCACCAGTGATACATCATGTTGACAGGGTTCTCCCATGATCTGACATGATGAGAATGACACTTTACCTCTGGGGTCTTCCTCCCCAAACCTACAACCCCAGTATTGTTACAAGGAAAGGCGTCAGACGAATCTCAGCTGAGGAGCATTCTATGATACACCTGGCCAGCACTTCCCAAGACTGACAAGGTCATCAAAAGCAGGGGAAGTGAGAGACTTTCAGAACCAAGAGGAGCCTAAGGAGATGTGATGGACACATGTAACAAGGTGTCTGTCACGGACAGGGTCCCAGGGCAAAAACAGGGCATCAGGTAAAAACTAAGGAAACCTGAATTCTCTGTGAACGTTCATTAATGATAACATAGGAGCGCTGGTCCATTCACTGTGACAGTTGTACCACACTGGTGTGATCGGGTAACAGCGGGGAAATGGGGTGAGGGTTCACAGAACTCTCTACACTATCTTTGCAACTTTTCTGTCAATCCAAAGCTATTCTCAAATGAACAGGTTATTTAGCCTATGAAATTCCTGCACCCACAGCTGGGGTGACAAGCTGGGTGAGGGGAGCCATCCGTAACCCAGCCCTGCAATCCAGAGCCGGCATGTGCTTCACACCCCCTTGGAAGCAGGAGCCCTTCCAGTCTAACAGGCACTGGCCGGGCTGGTCCTCACTTTCCGCCAGCGCCTTCTTGTTCTCTCTCTACTTGTCAACAGCTGCAGAGGACCCCAGGGCATCTCTCTTCTGGCCAATGGGGCTGCTTGGATGACCATGGACCTGTGAGTTCCAGTGTCTGTCCTCCACTGCCAAGCCCACTCCACTTGAAGAATCACTCTCTATGGGTCCCTCTGGCCTGGGCCCCAAGGCCTTGCCCAGGAGACCATGCCCCACATCCAATATCAAGGCTGACCCTGCTGACGGCCGGGGTGCTGCCCGACTTCCTATTATAGGCTTCACGTGCCCTAACATCATACATCTCTCTGACGTCATGTCACCTTGGGGCACAGACCATGCCTGCTCCCTGCTGTAGTCACCTTGTCACCGTGAGATTCTCACTTAATGCCCACATGTGGCTCTGCCGATGGTCTGGGATCCCCCCCACTTACCCCTCCAACCCATATTTGTCTGAATGCCCATCAGTTCTTGAGTGTCACCAAGGGGACGCTCTCCCTGGTTTCTGGGCTGAGCTGCTGGGGCCACTGTGGGATTCTGGCACCTCGGTGGGACTTATTCTTGGTCACCCTCTGGAATCACTCTCTCTCCTCCCACACACAGGTGGTCACCCTCCCCGAGGGAGAAGAGTAGCTAACACCTACTACCATTGATCTATCCCAAAGCCTATGCATGTGGATTAATCCTCACACGGGCATCTGGGGTGAGTACAAATGGCACCCTCTTTCTTATGGATGAGGAATCAGAGGCACGAAGAGGCTAGTATGTAGTGGAGACAAGATTTGAACTCAAACACTCTACCTTGTGCTCCCAACGTTAACCTCTGTACTGTACGACCAAAAAAGTATAAATCCAAATAGTCTGGAACATTCCAAGGTGACATGAGTCAATTGGTGTCATTGGGGGTGGGGGTGGGGCAGAGAGTGATGACAAAGAGGGGACTGCCCACCCCCAACCCAGCACACACAGTAGTCTCCGCCAGCGGGCACGGCAAGCTGATATGGGAGGCGTGTTCTGACCCCGTCTATCACCCCCCTGGGGGCCAGGAGTGATGAGCTGATGGGAGGTGACAGCCAGTCACAACGCCATTACCTCATTTGAGGATACATCTAACTGAAACATGAAACTGCAAGCGAGCATAAATTCTAGGCAGAGAGCAACTCTGCGCAGGAATTTTGCAAGCATTAATGTTCTCTTTCCCTGTTGCAATCTGTATAGTTTATCTTCCGAATAACAGGGCTCATGACTGAAGAACAAGTCTCACTGGTTGTCGCTCCGAGAGAGGAAAAATGTGCCGTTCCTTATATGGCAGATATTCGGCTTTTAGACCTGTACGGGGGATCTGAGCAGGGCTCTCTGGAGCTGTCCCTGTCTTCCCCCAGAGGAAGTGCTGCTTTCTCCTCTTCTTTTCCCTTTCACACGTCCACACTGAGACCTGATTTTAACCCCAGTCCATCCTTCCTTGGGTTTGTTTTCATAAAAGTATTTTATTTCTCTTTTTATCATTTTTTCATCATGACAAGTGCATTCCTTAGACCTCATCATCTATTTCACCCATCCCCCCACCCCCCTCCTCTCTGGTAGCCATCAGTTTGCTCTCTACGGTCAAGAGACTGTTTCTTGGTTTGTCTTTCTCTCTGTTTCTCCCCTTTGCTCATTTGTTTTATTTCTTAAATTCCACATATGAGTGAAATCATATGGTGTTTGTCTCTGACTGACTTCTTTTGCTTAGCATAATGCCCTCTATCTCCAACCCCATCATTGCAAATGGCAAGATTTCATTCTTTTTGATGGCTTAGTAATATATATATATATATATATATATATATATATATAATCACCTCTTCTTTATCTATTCATCAGTTGATGGACATTTGGTCTCTTTCCATAATTTGGCTATCATTGGTAATGCTGTTATAAACATAGAGATGCATACCTTTGATTTACTGTTTTTGTATTTTGGGGTAAATACCCAGTAGTATCATTACTGAATCATAGGGTAGCTCTATTTTTAACTTTTTGAGGAATGTCTGTCCATACCGTTTTCCACACGGGTTGCACCAGTTTGCATTTCCTCCAACAGTGCATGAGGTTCCTCTTTCTCCACATCCTCGCCAACACCTGTTGTTTCATTCTTACTTGGGTTTCCGATATCTCTTTTACAGTGTTAAGAGCAGTCATCCCTTCTTCACCTGCCATATTCTAAGTTCTTGTTCTCTCCCCCAGGGCTTTCTCAATAGATTGAAGTAAAAATGATCATCCAAATGAGAATTCTCCAGGTCCTGGCCTTTATTGGTCTATGCAGCAAACTTTTAGCAAGTGCCTATTATATTCCAGGCACCATTCTAAGCATGGGGCATGAAACAGTGAAAAAGAAAAAGTCTCTATGGTCAAGTGTTGGTATGTATTCATTTAGTGGCTCTTAGATTCAAGAAAGAAAGTCCCAAACACTCAAAAGCTTAAACAATAAGGCTATTAATTTATTGTTTTCCTCCAAAGCAAGAATTCTAGTGGTAAGCGAGTGTCCAAGACCAGTTAGTTCAGTGGAAAGGACCACTGGAAAGGTCCCAGGTTGGAAAGGTCCCATGCAAAGGACCCAGGTTATCTCCATCTCTCCACACTCCTTTCATCAGTGGGTTGGTTTTGCTCCTCAAAAATAGCTCTCCTCATGACCACAAAATGGCTACCACAGTTTGAGGCATCATACCCAGATATGAAACTGTTCAGAAGAAGAGGGAATTTCTTCCCTCTGACTCCTTTCAAGAACAGTAATACATCCATGCCTGAATAAAAACTTCCTCAATCTGATAAAGGGCATCAATGAAAAACCTTCAGCTAACCTCATACATATTGGTGAAAGACTGAATGGTTTCCCCTAAGATCAAGAAAGCTAGGATGTCTATCCTCAATGTTTCTATTCAACATTGTCCTGGAGATCCTAGCCAATGCAATAAAGCAAGAAACATATAGATTGAAAAAATACAGTTGATATAATTTTTGATGTAGAACATCCTAAAGAATCTAAAAGGGAGTTGATAGAATTAACAAGTGACCTTGACAATAGTAAAGGACACAAGGTCAATTCACAAATACCAATTATATTTTTAGGTACTAGAAATAAACAATTAAAATTGATATTAAGAAGTACCATTTACAACCTAACTTTTGCATCAACATGGATGGGACTGGAGATTATGCTGAGTGAAATAAGTCAAGCAGAGAGAGTCAATTATCATATGGTTTCACTTCACTTTCACTTATCATAGGGTTTCACATATGTTATCATAAGAAATAACATTGTTATTATAATATTATAATAACATCATATTATATTATATTATTTATACATTCACATATGTTATCATAAGGAATAATAATCTATAAGGAAGAACATTGGAAGCAGGAGAGGAGAAGTGAGTTGGGAGAAATTAGAGGGGACACGAACCATGAGAGACTGTGGACTCTGAGAAACAAGCTGAGGGTTTTGGAGGGGAGGGGGGTGGGAGGTTGGGTGAGCCTGGTGGTGGGTATTAAGGAGGGCACATATTGCATGGAGTACTGGGTGTGGTGCATAAACAATGAATCTTGGAACACTGAAAAAATAAAATAAAATTTTTCTAAAGTACCATTTATAATACCATCAAAAATTACGAAATACTTAGGTATAAATCTTATAAAATAAGTTCAAAATGCCCCTGCTGAAAACTAAAAACACTGATAAAAGAAATCAAAGACTGGGGTGCCTGGGTGGCTCAGTGGTTTAAAGCCTCTGCCTTCAGCTCAGGTCATGATCTCAGGGTCCTGGGATCAAGCCCCGCATCGGGCTCTCTTCTCAGCGGGGAGCCTGCTTCCTCCTCTCTCTCTGCCTGCCTCTCTGCCTACTTGTGATCTCTGACTGTCAAATAAATAAATAAAATCTTTAAAAAAAAAAAAAAGAAGAAAGAAATCAAAGACTGAAAGGTGCCAGGGGAGGGGGTGGCAATCAGTCAGGTAATCTGCCTTCAGCTCAGGTCATGATCCCAGGGTCCTAGGATTGAGCCCCATATCAGGCTCCCTGCTCAGTGGGGAGTCTGCTTCTCCCTCTCCCTCTCTGCTCTCTCCTGCTCCTTTTGTGCTCTCTCTCTTTCACTCTCTCTCAAGTAAATAAATAAAATCTTCAAAAAAATTCAAAGACTGAAAAAAATGGAAAGATATGCCACATTTCTGGATTGGAAGATTCAGGATATTAATTCTCCCTCAAATGATCTACACACGCAATGCAGTTCCAATCAAAATCCCAGAGAGAATTTTGTAGGAACTGGTAATCTGATACTACATTTGATACAAGAAGGCAAAGAAACTAAAATAATTGAGAAAATTTTTTAAAGAAGAACATAGTTGGAGAATTTGCATCCCTTGATTTTAGGAGTTATTATAAAAGTACCATCACTGAGAGGTGAGGTATTAGAGAAGGGACAGACAATAGACCCATGGATAAGAACAGAGTTTAGAAATAGACCCACCCATTCATCATCAATTGATTTTTGACAGCTTCCAAGTCCATCCAGTGGAGGAAGGGTCGTCTTTTCAGCAGATGGGGCTGAAACAATTACATATCGTAGGCAGAAAGAAGGAGGAGGAGGAGAAAAAGGAGGAGGAAGGGAGTGGGGGAGGAGAAGAAATAGAAGAAGAGGAGGAGGCGAAAGAAGGGGAAGAAGAAGTGGGGCCGTGGGGAAGGAAAAGAATTACAACTACTTCAATCCATGTCTTGAACCATATGAAAATACAACTTACAATAGAACAGAGACCTAAATGAAAACCTGAAACAATAAAACTTCTAAAAGAACACATAAGAAGAATCTTTGTGACCTAAGTTGAGCAGAGAGTCCTCAGATTCAATACCAAAATCACAATTCATTTCATAAAAGATAAAGCCAGTGGATTGGATTTGATCAAAACAAGAACTTCCACTCTTTCAGAAACACTGCTGAGAGCAGAAAGGACTCAAAGAATGTATGTGCAAATCATGTGTCTGATAAAGAGGCCGTGTCCAGAATATATAAAGAACTCTCCAAACTCAATAAAAGGAAAAAAATAATCTAATTTTGAAAATGGAACAGACACTTCAATGAAATAGATATGCAGGTGGTAAATAAGACTTGAAAAGATGCGCAGGGTCCTGTGTCATTAAGGAAATACCGGTTAAAACCACAATGAGAGAACACTAACCATCTATTTCTATTTTAAAAAACTTTACAACAGGGAACCTGGGTGGTTCAGTGGGTTAAAGCCTCTGCCTTCGGCTCAGGTCGTGATCCCAGGTCCTGGGATCGAGTCCCACATCAGGCTCTCTGCTCAGCGGGGAGCCTGCTTCCCCCTCTCTCTCTGCCTGCCTCTCTGCCTACTTGTGATCTCTGTCTGTCAAATAAATAAATAAAATCTTTAAAAAAACAAACAAACCAAAAAAAACCCTTACAACAGTGCCCATGAGGATGTAGAGCAACTGAGTTCCCATACCTCACTAGAGGCGTGCAAAACAGGACAGCCACTTTAGCGAAGGGTTTGACATCTTCTTGTAAAGCTAAACATTCGTCTACCATATGCACCAGTAATCCCACTCCTAGGTATTGACCTAAGTTAACAGAAACGTGTCCACACAAAGTCTACAGGAATGTTTATGGAAGCTTTATTCCTAATGACCGAAACCTGGAGACGACCCAAATATCCCTCAACCGGGAAATAAATAAACCAGCTCTGGTACATCTGGGCAACAGTGAGCCATTCCGCCGTAAAAAGGAAGGTATATGTAATGACATGGATGAATCTCGAATTCTAGTCAAAGAAACCAGACTCACAAAGCCGCATACTGTGTGATTCCATTTATGCAGCTTTTAGAGAAGGCAAAAAGCTATAGGGACAGAACTTGGCTCAGTGGTTGCCAGGAGCAGGATAAGGGGGGCAGCTATAGAAGGCACGGGGAGTCTGGGGGTGACGCCCTGGTTTACAGCTTGATGGTGGTGGTGGTTTGCTTGGCTGTGTGCATGTGTCAAAACTCGCCGAACTGTCCATTCAAAAGGGTGAGTTTTACTTTGTGTATGTTATACCTTAATAAAAAAAAATAGAAAGGAAAAGTAAGAGCAATACAACCTTTCCCAGAAACAACCTCACCCCTCAGGCTGGACTTGGGCCTCCTGTGGTTTCGAAAGCAATCAGTGGTGAGAGGAACAGAGTTATGGCGATTGGTTTAGACCCCTCAGCAGCTGCGGGACTGGGAGTGCCCTGAGGGTGGGCAACAGAGCCAAACCTGGGTCTTGTTAGGAAGAAAGAAGGTAGAAGACACCCATGTTAGTCAGGCTGCTACCTGGAAAGAGATAGACCCCAAATGGACAGGTAAAGGGAAATGCTCAGGGTGGGGTTGTGCACTGCACAAGGGAAGAGAGAGGGACTGGCCAGGTGGTAGTGGAGGCCAGGGGGCCTCTTTGCGGAGGTGACTTTGGAGCCCAGATGCAAATGAGGGGACAAGTCCTAGGGCACAAAGAGCAGAAGATGAGTGCCCCAGGCAGAAGGAAGAGGATGACAAAGGCTGGAAGTCAAGGGCAAGGCCGCTCTCCTAGGGAGGAAGCCAGAGGGCAAAGGGACAAGTGCCTGAGACACAGGGAGAAGCAAGCCACAGGTGAGGTGGGGGGAGGGGGGCTGGGTTTTGCCCCAAGTGCCACAAAACCACACAAAGCCTTTGATCAGTGGGATGACACAATTCCCATTATATATTAAGATGATTACAGTTGCTGGGAAATGGATTAGAATTGCAAAAAACGCAACTGGAAGTGGAAGATGGCATGAAGAGAAACACCCCAGAGGCGGCAGGCCTGGTCACAGGCTGGGGGCTGGCTGGATGTGGGAGAAGGTGGGGAGCATGGAGGTGTCCACAGTGACCCTAGGTTTCCGGCTGGGAACCAGATAGCATCGCTCCAGTAATGTGGGGTCAAGGGCTGCACATCAAGTCCACTCAGGAGTCCCGGACACATCCACCTGGGGGGTCTCAGTTAGGCAGTTGGCTCATCTGTGAGACCAAAAACATGACACCTAACTCATGGGCAACTGGCAAAGACAATCCCTGGACAGGGCAATCATGTAAGCAAGCAGCATCCCTACTTTTCCTTCACAAACACCTGCTTCATGCCTGCAGCTTTGCAAGCGCCACAGGAATAGCCTGCATGGCCTCCCTGCAAGGTCATGGTTGCATTTTAGAGATGCTGAAATTGAGGCTCATGGAGGTCGCATCATGGGGCCAAAGTCACCCAGTGGGTAAGCAGTGGAGCCTGCCCCAGAATGGAACTCATCTCTGACCACCTGAAAAGCTGGGTCCTTCCCACCTGACCTCCCCAATGCAAAGAGTTCATTTTTTTCAGTCTGTAAGAGTTATGCGGGAGATACAGGCTCCCAGCATCTCTGCAAATGGTCAGCCAGGCAGCCTGCTCCCCATTCTGGTCCAGTCTGAAGGAGGAGGCCGCCCAACCTCACCCTCCAGCCAGAAGCAGCAGGAATATCTCTGCAGCTGGACGTGGTATTTCCAGGCGGCAGAATTAATAGGACAATTCCCCATGCAGAACTTAGCTGGCTCCCGTGCTAAATTAGCATAGATAAATATTTTTGAGAGAGGAGGGAAAATAATGCATTTTGCAATAAAGCCTGAGCACAGCCCTCTGCAGCCGTTCTGTGAATCTGGATGAAATGAATTTGCACCTGGAGTAATTGAAGGCGCCATGGTCCTCCGGGGCTGGGAGCAGGCCCAGCCAAGCGGATAAATTCCCTCCACTCAGCAGAGCTGAAGGTTGTCAAGAGGCTGATCCCTATGGTGGGCTGGGGGAAGGGGCGAGGGTGGGAGAAGGCACAAGGGCCTGGTGGAAGGATAAAGAACAAAGAGAAAGATTGCTCCAAGGTCTAAGAGGGCCACCTCCCATATCACACCTGCCCCACCTTGGGGTCTCCCACCTCCCCTCTCTCTAGATGAACACGAAGCACCCAGGTGGTCCAGTGTGGGTGGGCCATGCCCCAGCTAGCTGCCTGGAGGGTCTGGCACCCATACACTACTCTCAGCTCTGTGGACACTGTGAAGCTCTTGGAAGTCCCCCATGAATGGCCCAGGAGCCCCAATTAAAGATCTGGGCCTCCCAGCAAACCCGCATCTTCATGAGTCTGGCGAGATCAGCTTCCTAAAGCACTCTCCCACCTGAACCCTCCTCTCCATTCCCATTGCCTCCCCTCTTTCAGCCTCACAAGCCTCTTGGGTGGATTGCCATGAGGATCCCCTCACCCAGCAGCGGCCCCTAGGTGGGGGCTCGAAGGTCAGAGCTGGTCTCCAGTTGTGCACACAGGTATAGCTATATACTAGTTGTTTAAAATAGAGAAACACTTCAGAGATGGTTAGCAAATGACCACTGCCTATACCCCCAATCACTGGGCTGCCCCTGAAGCCCAGGACCCCTGGTCTCCCCAGGAGGAAACACTAGGCTGACATCTGACACCAAAAGGCCCTGCTCCAGGTTCTGATCCACTGGGACCCTGCCACACCCCTTATGAATGTCTTTACTATCACCCCTGGAGGGGATCTTACCTCTCCATAATCCCCACCAGTGCCCCCACTGCCCCAAGTAGATACCCTAGCTAACGCAAAAGAGAGGGGTTATTACCCTCACATGTCAAGAGTGCCAGCTGCCCCTTCCATGTCCCCACGCTCACTGCTTTCCCCACACCGGCTGAGCAGAGAATTTCCCTGAACCTGACCCCGCACTGCCCACCTCGCTCTGTTCCCCGGAATTCAAGGCCTCCACTGACTTCTCTGGCCGACTGGCCCCATTGACTTGTCCTGATACTCCCCTATGACTAGCTGGACCACAAGCAGAGCTGTCAGGATTCAGGTCCTGCCTGGGAGACAAGTAAGGGGAGTTGGCCAAAAACTAAAAGAAGAGCTAGACCAAGATGAGGGCACCGGAGGTCCCAGAGCCCTATTCCCGCTCAATGTCAGCATCGAGCCCTGGGTTTGCTTCTCAGCGAAGGGGACGTGATTGGAACCCTGCTGCTGAGGCCCAGGGCTGCACCTGCCATCTGATTCTGGCACCCAGGGGATGGACTGGTGACCAGTCAAGCGTCCACTGCCTTTGCCTGAACAGGTTGGACCAGACCTGCCCAGCAGGCCTGGGAAAAGTAGGTGCCCTGCTCAGCACCGCCCCCCCCCCCGCCCCACTCTCACCCATCCTTCCCCAGAGCTTGGGGCTCTTCTCATGTCTAAGACCTCAGGCTGTATTTGTGTCAAAAGTCTGGGAAATGCTTTTTCTCTAGCATCAATTTGTTTCCTTGTCAGTGGCTCTCGATAGGGGAGGAAATGTATCAGAATTCCGTGAGATGCTTTTTTCCAACTACGCACTCTAGGCCACTTCCTTGGAATCTGGCAAAGTACTCCATAGGGAAAATGCCAGAATCCCCTGGGCGGAGAAGTGGCAAAAGGATGATAGCCAGTGTGAAAGCTGTAAGCACCCTGAGGTTCTGATAGCAACCCCCCCCCCACCACCACCGGACAAGGGCAAGGGAAGGGGAGTGGGGCTCCTCTTCCCTCTGCCTCTGTGTGTCACCAACCAGCCAACAGGGCACCTGCCCAGAGGGCTGCACCTCGGGGAACCCTAGGCTCACACACGGCTCTGGGGGGCCATCAGCTGCGCCAGGACAGAGGGCTGGCACATGGCCAGACTCAGCCACTTTAAGTAAAAAACTCAGGAGGGTTCTGCAGGAGGCTGTGCATGTAGCCCACTTTTGGGGCATTCTGCCTGCCCCGTACATCTCTACCTGCTTACTGACTTTGCTTTATAAACACCTCTATAGTGAGAGGCATGGTTCTAAACACTTGACATACTACTCTTCTAAGACCACTATTTCTAAAGAAGGCACTATAAATTTTCCCCATTTAATAGATGGGGAAGCCAAGGCACCGCAGGAAGGTTAAGCAGCTTTGCACAGCCACGTAACTCCTAAGTGGCAAAGCCGGTATCCACACACAGGCTGTCCAGTCCAGCTCCTGCAGAGCGCTCCTTGCCCATGCTCCCGTGAGCCCCTGGGAGAGGCCCCAGAGCAGGTGGGAGCAGACGATTGGCTTTGATGGCTCCCAACGCAGCACAGGACAGCAGAATTCCCCATCCCTCACGCCAAAGGGGAACAGCCATGAGAGAACCGGACCCAGGTTCTCATTGTATAGGTGCTTCCTGCAAATTAGCTAAACATGAAGGAAAAACCCGTGTCTTAGCCAGGCCATAGCTCATTAATGCACATTTATACAAGTCATGACAATTTCTTCAAACGTTGACTTAAAATGCCTTCTCTGCAGAAGCTGGGCACAGAGATCACCGAAAATAGCAACCAACCCAAGCCAGTACCTTTCAGTAATTGCAGCTGACAACCTGGGGTTTATTTCTCCCCCTGAGCTGACCTGGGTGCTCACAGTGGTCTCTCAGGGTATCAGAGCCTTAAAGTTTGAGATGTGGAAGGACACTGCTCCAGACTCTCTTCACCACTAACCCCCACCCTGTGCCACTGCCACTTGTGGCCCGGCCCCGGTACCTGTGTGGTCTGTCCCACACAGGGACAGAGACTGGAACCCCAGGGAGCAGGCAGCAGTCTGGGCCAGCTACGGGGCCAGCTATGGGCCTCCTCGGGTGTGCCTTGAGACTCCCAGGAACAGCTGACAGTCCCTTCTCACTCAGGGCTGGGTTTCCTAGGAAACGGGCCAAGTGCATCCTGCCACAGGCAGCCCCTCCCCCACACACCTCCTTCTGCGGTGTGAGCATGAGCGATGAGCCTGCTTGCACCTCCAGAAGTCGGGGCAGGTGGCCAGGTAAGCTCAGCCCAGACCCCCAGGCTGCCACCACTGCTGGCTGATTACCCTCAAGGGGTGAGGATCTGGGGACCCTAAAGGCACCCAACGTACTTGAAGGCACAGCCACTCAGCCAGCCTTGATGAAACAGCAGAATGCAGTTAATCTGGGGTCTCAAAATCTCCACAACAGAAAGATTTTTTTTTTTTTAAATGTGGTTAAAGCATGTTTTCTAGCAACAGGGAGAGTGCTGAATACCAACAGCTAAGGTCCTGGGGCCCTTCCTGAGCCAGGCTCCTGGCTTTGGGCAGCGGGCTATGAGCTGTGGGTGATGTCATCCCATCACCCTTGTACCCGCCCCATGCCCCATGGGCAAGGACCTCTGCTCAGAGAGGGGGAGGAGTTGCCCAAGCCCCAAACTGGCAGGTGACAAAGCTGGAATTTCAAGTCACTGCTTTAGTCTTTCTGGGAGAGACTACCTTCCTTGAGCAGTAGAAACAGGACTGACATTCATCTCTTTCTCCCTTCTCCTTACTCCCTTTCTCTCTCCCTACCCCCCCCCTTTCTACTTTTGAGTACTTCCCAATATTCCATAAGGAGGAGGTCAGTTTTTTAACAGAATCAAGAAAGAATAAATCTGACTGTTTTCCTGAGAGAAGCCCCCATCAGCACCCCTCCTTCAGCATTTCACCGCACCTACTGCTCAGCTTCCTAGTCGTTTATCAGCTCTTGGTAGAAGCAAATGACACACAGGATTTTTGAGTTTCATTGTCCTGACTATTTCAATGAAACTGTGGCTGAGTTCGCCAGCCTGGACCTAAAACTGCCCCACCCTGTCAACATGGAAGTACTGCAGAAGGAAACATCCTTCAACCAGAGAGCCACTGTCAGCGTTCCTGTCCTTTTGGCTTGTGCTCTAAAACTGGGCTGTCACTTGAAAGAAACCTTTTCAGATCCACCCCCCCAAACATTTCCTGAGCCCCTATTGTGCGACAGGACTCCTACCAGGCATGAGGGACTCTGAAATAATACAGACTCCCCGCTCCTTGAAGAGCTCAAAGCCCAGAGAAAAAAATGGACAAGCGCACAACTAAACACCATTCAGCATGTAAATGCTCAGACAGCAAGGACTGGGGATGTCACGGAGGGCATCCCGGAGGAGGCGAAACCTCAGCCGTCTCCTAAAGGAACAGTAGCTGGCCGAATACCTGGCCCTACTCTCCCCACCTTCTATTCCACCACCCGCTGCCCCTTCCCCTCACCATACCCATAGAGTCTATGCATCCCTAAAACTTGAGACTTCTGCCCACACTGTCCCTTTTGCCTGGAACGGTCCTGCATCCCTACTATCCCTGAAGAAGCAGTTCTTCCTCATGCTTCAGCTCTCAGTCACAGTGCTGCTTTCTCTGGAGATCTTCCCTCACCACTAGCCACACCAGGGCCCCTAACAGGTGCTCCCCCAACACCTACCTGCTTCCCAGATCTTTCCAGAGTGTATAATCCCGAAATTCTGTGACCATCTAATTCCAGTCTCTTGCCTCCACACCGGCCCATAAGTGCAGCGAGTGCAGGAACAGGTCTCTGGGGCTCCTGGGTGAGGTACTGAACAAACATTGGCTGAAGGGAAGAACAAGGAAGGTAGAAAGAAGGCAGGAAGGGGGAGGGGGCGAGAGAGCAGCTCCAGGGAAAGAACAGGGGTGAGAGGGCCTGCACATTTGGGGAACATAGGCCAGACTTGGGCATGTGGGGTTGAAGTCAGTCCATTGGGAGCTTCCTAGTTGGGCTAGCCGGGAAGTCATGGGTGGACTTGGGAGAGAGGGACACATTAGCTCTTTGTTTCAGAGTGTTGGGGCTGGTGCCTTGGGCAGGCAATGGCCTTGAGGGCTCTGGGCAGCCAGGAACGTCAGCCCCCACGTCTGCCCTTCTTTCTCTGGTCACACCACTTCCCTGCCTCAAGGAAAATGATCTCCACTGCCTGCAGCCTGGGGGAAGTTGTGCGCACACACATACACACTTGCATACATGCTCCAGCCCCTGGCGGAGGTGTGCCCCCCAGGATGGGCCAACTATAGACCACTATCCCCTGGAAACAGACTGGTCCCAGCAGAGCAAGCTGGGGGCACAGGACCCATCGGGCCACTCAGAGCCCTCTCTGGCATTGACCTACAAATGCTGAGATGGAGAAGTTTTCTTTCTGCTAAACAGGCAGGAAGTAAATCTGGAACAGCCACATCTCTCCCTCCTTAGAGAGCCGCAGAAGGAAGCCGGCAGCTAGAGGGAGATAAAGCTAGACACACACAAGGGGAGCTGATGTTATCACCTGAGCCCTGGATCCGGCTGTGCCTGAAGGACTTTCCCCAGCCTTCCCGGGCTCTGCCACTCACAACCAAAAGAGGTTTCATTAACACAGACATTGCTGCCTGGAAAGGGGATGTCACAAGAAACAGACCCCACGATGCAGAGCTGACTGAGTCTCAAGGTAAGGAGGCCTTGCAGGCATGTCATCATGGGCTGCGCCTTGGGACTCAAACTGCACGCTTCCTCACTGAGCGGTGGGGTGTGCTGGGGGACAAAAGGCAGAGTGTTAGTCACTCCTGCCCCCTTCAGTTCAGCACGCTGGGGAAAGCAGGCGATGCACTTGACCTCCAGAAGGAAGAGGGTGCAGCTTTGTTTAGAGACGCCCTTTCTGAGTGTCGTGAGAAGCTTGAAACCCTCTCAATAGCCCTGGAAGGAGGGTACTATTATAGTCTTCACGTAACAGATGAGGAAATAGTCTCAGACAGGTGTGGGCATCAGAGTCACGGGGAGCCTTAGCAGGAGCAAGGTTTGGAGGGGCTCACAGAACAGATGGGGTCCAGTGCAGGCTCCGGAGAACACAGTCTGGCTAAGGGGGTCAGAGCCCGGACTGATGGGAGGGGCAGGGGTAATGCGGCTAGCTGGTCTCATGCCCCGGCTGCTGGGGAGCCGACTTTGGATTCCCACCTGCAGAGGACTTGCAAACTCAGAGCCTGGGTCCTGGGGCACACGGGTGGCAGCTCCAGGCCTTTGCTGAGCAGGTGGGGAGGCAAGGCCCACTCCAGTCCACAACCTGAATGTTAGCTGGCATTGATCACTGCTATGGGCTGTGCAGCTAGGGTGGGGACAAGTGTGGGGTGGGGTTGTTCAGGACACCAAGCCAGCCTGGCTGCTTTTGCAGCTGCTACGACCCATGTTACCCCTGCAGTGCCCTGCCCCATCTCTGTCATCGCAGCTGCCACTGCCTCTGTCACCGGAGGGGGTGGGGGGGCGAGAGGGAGGGGAGGCCAGGAGGAGAAATAACAAACAGATCCAGTTTCCCCAAATCAACCTGTCGCCACAAAGGGAGGGAAATGAAGAGGCCTGGCCAAAGCTGACCTTCTGTTTACATTTTCCTTGGAAACGAAGGAATAATTGCTGTTGCTGTAAGGAGCCGTCTTCAGTTGGCCCCCCTCCCTTCCCCCCGCTTTCCCCCGTCCTATTCAAGCGCAGCCAGGGATGACACTGGAATCTTGAATCAAACTAAGTGGTTACTATGGTGTCAGGCTGAAATTATGAATCTCCAAGCCGGCCAGCACAGAGGCGCAGAGCCAGGGGTATACAATTAAAGCAGAGAGACTGAGGAAAGAGAAGGCACATTGTATTTCAATAGGAGCAAAATTGCACTTCCGAGCACACGAATTTAAAAAAAAAAAAAAAAAAAAAAAAGATATGCTTAGAAATGCAGTTAGAAGCATGATTGAGGCCAGGAACGGTCCCAGTTCTGCCACCAACTCATCACCTCCCCCTCCCCCACACCCTGCCCCTTCTGCCCTTCCAGCCACGGGAGAACCGTGTGCAGCAGCCCTCCATACACCCCTGTCCTGGCCCAGGGAAACCCTTCCCTGCACCACAGTGTGGGGGCCTGGACTTCCAAGCTCAGGCACTGGACCTAGCAGACATCTCTTGGGCACCACCCTTGACATCTCTTTCTCTCAGCCCTACGTGGAACCATTTACAGATGCTGTGGGCCCCTCCCTTGAACATCTGGGGTGAGTCTCCCCCTCCCACACCACTACAGCTTACCACCCTGGCCCCAGCCCTTATCTGGACAATGGTGCTGCAAAGAAACAGCACCAGTCCCCTCGGGTGGCTTCCCATGCTCACTCAGGTCTGACCTCATTCCTCCCTGACTCATCTCTCCCAGCTTCCCTCTGAGCCTTCACTGCTGCCACCCTGGTCTTCTGGCTGTTCCCTGAATTTGACAGGCATGCTCTTGTCTCAGGGCCTTTGCACTGGCTGTTCCCTCTGCTGAGAGAGTGTCCCCAGACTTCCATGATGACAGTGGGGATCTGTCTGCTTTGCTCCCTGCTGTAATGTTCATGCCTGGAACAGCACAGGTGTGTGGGGTGGGGGCTCAGTAAGGGCAGGGTGCTCAGGAACCATTCCCCATCTTCTGGGCCCCATTTTTTCCACTTTTACCATGAGGGTCTGGACCACATTAGAAGGATAAGCTAGAGGCCCACACAAGCAAATTCCAGTCTGGAAGTCAGTTTTATTCAATCTACATTGTGTTGGCATGCAAGGCATTTGTAAACTTGAATTCATTAACACCATATAAAAATTTATACTCCCTATGGATTTCCACCATAGAAGCTATTCTCCTTTTAAAGATTTGTAGAACTTTCCCATCAAACCGTCTGGATCTGATGCCTCCTTTCTACCTCCCCCTCGTCCTCCTGCTTCCTCTCCACTCCCTCCTCCTCCTTCTTCTTTGCATTAGGGCTATGATTTAACTTCTTTTTTTGGATAGATCTTTTTTTTTTTTTCTTTCCTCTTCTAGAATCATTTTTGCTATATCAGTAAAAGTGCCTGGTTGTAGACCACAACTGGTTAAGTAAGGCAGGAAACTTATGTACTACAGGGCTTAGACAGGTTCCTGAACTTTCAGGAGGGTGAGAGACGTGGACAAGAGTGAGAAGAGGGGCGCCTGGGTGGCTCAGTCATTAAGCGTCTGCCTTCAGCTCAGCTCATGATCCCAGGGTCCTGGAATTGAGCCCCATATTCAGCGGGGAGCCTGCTTCTCCCTCTCCCTCTGCCTGCCACTCCCCCTGCTTGTTCACTCTCTCTCTCTCTCTCTTTCTGTCTCTCTTTGTCAAATAAATAAGTAAAATCTTTAATTAAAAAAATAAAAAGGCGTGAGAAGAAATTCCCACAATCTCCAAGAGACTATCCTAGCAGAATCTCTTGCCTCCACCACCCGCCACTCGGTACCATCTCTGCCACAGCTGCCCAGTGGAACCCAGTGCCTTTGCCACAGGAGTTGGTCTCTGCACAAGCAGTCCACTGCCCCATTGCCCTCACTCCACCCACTCTACCCGCTCCACTCACCCCACCCATCCTCTCACTTTCACCTCTGGAATCCTGCCTTGGTGCAGGGGCTTGTCTGGATCCAGGTCACATGCTCAACCCCAGTTGCAAGGGCACATGGGAAATGTAGTTTCTGGAGTGGAGAGAGGCAGCTCAGAGGGAATTGGGGAAGAGGTCAGGTCAGCCAGGCTACAACATCCGTGACTTAGTACATATATGTTTTTTCCCTAAAAACTGTGCATTTTGCTCTAGATTGTCAAATGAATTGACATGAAATTTGCATTTTCCTATAATTTCATATAGCTGTTTATCTGTCACGCCCCCTCTTCATTTTTATGGTTACTGATGTGTTTTCTTGATCAGGCTTGCTAGATTTGTCTAGTTCCTCAATTTTTTCAGAGAATTATTTTTCATTTTTATAGCTCAAGCCTACTGTTGTTCTATTCTATTTCATTAATTTCTGCTCCTGCTTTTCATTAATTTCTTCTGCCTGCTTTCTTCAGATTTATTTTGATGTTCATTTCCTAACATATTGAGGTAAACACTTAGTTCCTTTGTCTTTTCAATCTTTCTTCTAATGGCTACATTAAGCTATTTATTTTCCTCTAAGTACAGAGGTCTGGGCCAGTATCCTGTGGGTTTTTATATGTAGCGCCTTCATTAAAATAACTGGTAATTCAGTTATGATTTATTATTTAATTCATGTTACTTAGACTTGTTTTTAAATGTCCAAACAGATAGATTTGGGGATGCTGGCCTCTTGTTCCATTTGTTTTATCTAAACTGTGGTTGGACAAAGTGCCTGCCATGATCTGTTTAATTTTTTTAAATTCGGTTTTAAAAAGCAAAGGCAATATGAAAATACATTCCTCCTGTAAAAGAGTCAGATAGTACAGATGTTTATAGAATCAAACATGAAAATGGGTACCGCTTTACAATCATTGTCTTTCTCTCCAACTTCGTTTTCCTCCTTGAGCTAATTTCTGTGGATAGTTTGGGCGGTATTTTTCAGCCCTGTTTTTACATTTACGTATGTATTCATTTACTTATCCCTAAAGTTTAAAAAATTACTTCTCCTTTAAAACATCTCTTGGAGAATTCTCAGCTAACAGTTACTTCCAGGCATTTTTGGTTCCAAATAAATGCACTTTGTGTTCAAATAAGTATTTGCTTTAATTAGACAACAGCCCACAAACTTTGATGTATCTGTGCTCTCATTGCTATTCACTTTTAAGCAACTTTTTTTGTACTTTCGATTTACCTTTTGACCCAGGTGTTGTTTATGAAAGGAAGTTTTCAATTTTTTCCAATTTTTTTTAAGGATTTTATTTATTTGACAGAGAGAGAGTAGACAGAGAGGCAGTCAGAGAGAGAGGAGGAAGCAGGCTCCCTGCTGAGCAGAGAGCCCGATGTGGGGCTCCATCTCAGGACTCTGGGATCATGACCTAAGCCGAAGGCAGAGGCTTTAACCCACTGAGCCACCCAGCACCCCAAATTTTTTCCAATTTTATGTGTAGTTTTGAGAAGGCAGAGGAAGAGGGAAAGCGCTCCACATATTTCCAAGACAACTAGGCAAGGGTAGTTTAAAAATGGAAATAAACCTGTTTCACACACTAAAAATTCTCCAAAAACCTAAATAAAATATTAGTGTATTACAGCCACAACATAATCATGAACAAGTCATGATCAGTGCACGGGTTGAGGGATAGCCCAGCAACATGAATGTAATACTCTCTACCATATTAACAGATGAAAACAGAAACTCATGTGACCAGTTACACAGATACCCCCAAAGAAGCACTTGATAAAATTTGACATTCATTTCTGACCTATAAAACCATTAGCAAGCTAGATACAGAAGGGAAATTCCCTGATTTAATGAAGACTGTGTATCAGAAACTTTGAGCAAATCTGATAACTAAAGTGGGTGGGTTTTTTTTAAGATTTTATTTATTTGTCACACACAGAGAGAGAGAGAGAGATGTCGAGAGAGGGAACACAAGCAGAGGGAGTGGGAGAGGGAGAAGCAGGCTTCTCACTGAGCAGGGAGCCCAATGCGAGGAGGCTTGATTCCAGGACGATGGGATCATGACCTGAACCGAACGCAGCTGCTCAACAACTCAGCCAACCAAGCGCCTCTCTGCAGTGGATCTTGGGAAGCATTCTTATCAGGGTCCAGAACAAAACAAGGATGCCCACTTCTGTCCAATTATTCTACCCCCTGCAGAGATCCCAGGGAGTACAACACAAGATGGTGTACCCAGGCTTGACCCCCTAGGATCTGGGGTAGCCTGGGGAGCGGGGGGGGGATGAGCCAGCAAAACTAACATTCTGGAATTCCAAAGGCTGGGTGAGTCCTAAGGTTCTGCAATAAGAACAAGAGAAAGGGATCTCTGGAAGAAAAAATATATATATAAAGTGTTATTATCTGCAAATGTTACGGTTGCCCACCTGAAAAAACCATCAAAATGGATAAAAGAGCGGCGCCTGGGTGGCTCAGTGGGTTAAGCCGCTGCCTTCGGCTCAGGTCATGATCTCAGGGTCCTGGGATCGAGTCCCGCATCGGGCTCTCTGCTCAGCAGGGAGCCTGCTTCCCTCTCTCTCTCTCTCTGCCTGCCTCTTCATCTACTTGTGATTTCTCTCTGTCAAATAAATAAATAAAATCTTTAAAAAAAAATGGATAAAAGAATAAAGCAAGTGGTCAGATTTGATAGCTATGACCAAATAGAAAATATCTGGGGAAAAATCGTATCCCGTTCCTAAAAGCAACGAAAACCAGAAAATCATTAGTCATAAATATAACATAATCCATATGAAAGAAATGACCAAACTTTACATAAAGGAAAACTTGAGGAGAAAAACATACTAGGTTCTTGGACACAAAGAGATCAATTCTCCCCACCCCCCGCCCAAGGAGTCTATAAATTCAGTGCAAACAAGACACCCAGCACAGATTGCTGGCTCCCTGCCTGACACCCAGGCCTGGTGACGCCACAGAGGAGGAAAGGAGGGTGACGGATCCGAGAAGCTAGCGGAAAACTGTGAGACAGAAGGCGTCTGAGTGCCAGTGTGTTGGGGGGAGTGTGTGTGTAAGTGTGTGTGTGTGCATGCCAGAGTCTGTGTGTGCCTGAATGAGTGTATGTGAGAGACAGTCTGTGTGTGTGTGTGTGTGTGTGTGTGTGGTGTGTGTGTGAGTGATCACGTGTGACTGTGTGTGGGAGTCTATGCCTGGGTGAGTGTGTGGTATATGTGAGTCTATGTGTGTGACTGCAGGACAGTCTGTGCGTGTGAATGATTGTGTGTGTGACAGTCTATGCATGTGTGAGTGTGTGGTATGTGTGAGTGGTTGTGACAGTCTTTGAGTGTGAGTGTGCCGTATATGTGAGTCTGTGTGTGAGTGTGTGACAGTCTGTGTGTGTGAGTGTGTGAGTGTGTGCGTGTGGGGAGGGGGAAGGACGACCCTCCAGAGTGGGAAAGACAGGTATTGTGGCAGCAGCTGAGAATAGGAAATGCTTTTGTACTGATTCTCTTCTCTCGGTCTCCAGGGACCTTTGAAATCCCATCACCTCTCTGAGGAAGGAAAGACCAGCATCACCATCCGGGCAAACAGCACTGAAGCTGATCTCCCTCCTGGCTGCAGTGGGGGCCAGATGACAAAAGGAGGGGTCCACCCCAGACATTCCCCTGCCCCTCTCCCTTCACGCCTCAGGACAAGGTCCTTATAACAGAAGGGACACAAGTTAGGTTTAAATGGTTGATTCTTAGTTGCATTTGTTCTGGGCATCTCACGCTGTGTAATCATTTATTCTTAGTTCCCAAGGTTCTGTGGGCTCACTGGGGTCCATTGGGCAGCCATCACCGGGGTTCTCATGCAACTGCACATGGACAGTGGCCGGGGCCACAGAAGACGGGGCCGAACACCCAAAGTGACTTATTACATGCCAGCTGTCAACGCTGACTGTGGGCTGGCAGGCCTGGGAGGCTGGTCCAGTGCA
Source organism: Mustela putorius furo (assembly GCF_011764305.1). Lineage (NCBI taxonomy): Eukaryota > Metazoa > Chordata > Mammalia > Carnivora > Mustelidae > Mustela > Mustela putorius. Next base: position 17,229,823 of record NW_025422002.1, on the reverse strand, counting down.
GCAGGTACCGCTCCTTGGGACTTGGCTTCTCCCTTCAGGACAGTGAGGGCTGAGAGGGATGGAGCACTAGAATTCCAAAAGACTCAGGGGAGGCTTCACGTTTGCTCGTGACCTGGCCCAGACTGTCATTCCTGCCCTATCCTATGAACCAAACAGAGTAGCAGCAGGCAGGTGCGGGGAAGAAGGGTCCTTGCTTAGCTTTGCTTATCTCCCCCAAGTCTTCGGGCTCCCAGGACGCTCTCTTTGTCCCCTCTGGAGTTCCTAGTTCCCTTCAGAAGGTGAAGCTACTTGGATAATATGCAATGAATAAAAATCCTTCTAAGTCAGAGTCTAAATGTGTCAGGGGTGGGCACTAAAAGATTAAAATGGAATGCCCAACTTTCGCAGCAGCCATGGAAGATAGGATCTGTCTGTTGAAATATGGCAAAATTTGTAAAAATAAAGCAAGTATGATAAATAGGAAACAAAAAAGAATTCAGGAGAAATAGATCCTGATAGAACAGGGATTAAACTAAGTATAAGTGGGAAAACGGCACCAAACAGAAGGCAGGAAGTCTTAGAGGAATTTTTTTTTAAAAAGAACCTAGTAATATGATTCTGGCAGAGACACACATAAAGAGATGAAAATAAAAGGAATGGGGGAGAAGAGAAACAGGAAAATAAGGAAGAAAAGAGAACCAACAGGCAAAGTTAGCCTCGGAAGGAGAAGACAATAGGATTCAAGTCCAAAACTTCCTAAGGGACAGAAAGAGACATTTTATTTGTTATAAAGGACAATGGGTTGGACTCTGTAATGATAATAGTGGCCATGAGTTTACCTACAATATAGCCTCAAAATATATAACAACTGAAAGAACCATGGAGAAAACAAATTACACCAAAACTGTCGCCGAGGATTTTAACACATCTCTCACAAGAACAAACAGATCAGCCAAACAGCAAACAGAAGCAGAGATATTCCCACAAAGGGAAAATGTGTTATTTTTGAGGGCATATGGAACAGTCATGAAATCAACCATGTAGTAAAGCACAAACGAAGCCTCTCTAAATTAAAAAAGAAATCGTGGGACGCCTGGGTGGCTCAGTTGGTTAAGCAGCCGCCTTCGGCTCAGGTCATGATCCCAGCGTCCTGGGATCGAGTCCCACCTCGGGCTCCTTGCTCCGCAGGGAGCCTGCTTCTCCCTCTGACTCTGCCTGCCTCCCTGTCTGCCTGTGCTTGCTCTCGCTCTCTGTCTCTCTGACAAATAAATAAATAAAATCTTTAAAAAAAAAAAAAAAGAAAGAAAGAAATCAATACCATATGAATCCATTCTCTAACCGTAGTGTGATCAAGTGAAATCTGGAACAAAGGGAGAACTTTTTAAAATTCCCCACATACCTGAAAAGGGGAAAAATTGCAAATAAATAAAATACAGAATGACAACAACAACAACAAAAGAAAATAATTACAGACATGAGAAAAAAATGTTCCAAGCAAATGAATATTACGAACAACCGTATGTCTTACATATTTGAGAACCTGGACAGGACAGATAAATGTCTGGCAAACCATAAAATGCCAAAATTGGAGCAAGAAGAAATAGAAGTCTTGAATAGATCAATAACCGTTACAGAAGCCCAACTAGTCTCAAATACCCACTTTCCCAAAAACCTCAGGGCCAAACTCATTTTAAAAGTGAGTTTGACCAAACTTTCAAGGAACAGATCTCAGAAACAAGTTGTTCCAGAAACTAAGGAGAGAGAGAAAGCTTCCCTAGTCATTTTACAAAGAGTGGTATTGGCTGCAAAACCGGAGGAGGACGGGACAAGGAAGAAAGATCACAGAGCCGTGCTACTTACGAATATAGCTGCCGCGATTCTAAATCTGACATCTGCTAATCCAACCCAACAGTGTATTTTCAAATGTAATCCACCCTACGATTCCATGTATATAAAATTTTAAAGCAGACAACGCTGATCGGTGGTGTCAGAAATCGGGATGCCGTCACCCATGCAGAATAGGGACCAGGAGGGGACAGACGACTGTTGTTCTGTTTCTGCTCCCAGAATTGTGCTCACTTATCTGGTCTCTCTTCTGTGTGCAAGTTACACTTCAAACAATGATTCTCTTGTATTTTTTATTTTTATTCTTTTTACGATTTATTTTAGAGAAAGCACATGCGGTGGGAGGAGGGGCAGAGAGAGAGAGGGAGAGAGAATCTCAAGCAGACTCCCCACTGAGCACAGAGCCTGACCCAGGGCTCAATCCCATGACCCTGAGGTCATGACCTGAGCCGAAATCAGGAGTTGGGATGCTTAAGTGACTGAGCTGCCCAGGTGCCCCTGAACTTTTCTTTTTTAAGAAGTCACATACCAAGTAGGATTTATACAAAGGAGGGCAGGATGGTTTAAAATTAGAATATCTAGAAGCATCTGGTGGTGCAGTCGGTTAAGCACCCAATTCTTGGTTTGGGCTAGGGGCATGATCTCAGGGCGCTGATCTCAGGATTGTGAGGTTGAGCCCCACATGGGGCTCAGCTTAGCTCAGAGTCTGCCTAAGATCCAACCTGCCCTTCCCCTGCTCTCTCTCTCTCTCTAAAATAAATAGACAAATCTTTTTAAAACACAAAATAAAATAAAATGATAAAATAAAATTCGAATATCTATCAATGAAATCCACCCATTTATGGCCTAAGGGGAAAATCACACAATTATCTCAATAGACACAGAAATGGCATTTATTAATGTTCAATACCTGTTCATGCCTGGTTAGGACTCCAAGAAGTCTGGTCATACACTGGAACTTCCTCAGCCCGGTGAAGGCTGTACACCCAGACCCCAGCCCACCATACTTTGGATACAAACATGGTAGCTATATTCTCTTTAAGATAAGAAATCCGTCACAGGTACCTATGTGAGCACTTTGTTCGGCTTCGCCCAAGCACTGCTAGAGATGGTAGTGGGGGAAATGGGCTCCTGACACGGGGCAAAATAAAATTGAATCTCTACCTTTGGCTGTGTACTAAAGGGAACTTCACATTGGAAGTATATATTGACCATTTACTAAGGTGAACCTGAACATGAAGGCTGAAACTGTCAAGCCAATAGAAAAAGCAGTGCAAGAGAATGTATTTGTGACCTAAGGAAGAAGACTTCTTCAACAAGATATAAAAGCATAAATCATAAAGTAGAAAGCAGATGCACTCGACTATATCAAGATGAAGCATTTTTGTTCCATAAGGACACGTAGGCAAAGATAGAGCCAAGGGATAGATTGAGGAATATCTAAAACCCGGGAATATGCAAGGATCTCCTGCAAACTAACAACAAGATAATCAACCAGACAGCAAAAGGATAAGGGATATGATGAGACAGCTCCTAGTAGGGGAAACCCAAATAGTTCTTAAGTGCACGGAGAGGCGCTTAACTTCACTCGTAATCAGAAAATGCACGTTCGAACAATTACCCCATCACAGAGGCAAAAATTAGGAAGTCAGAAAATATCCTACATTGGCAAAGATATGGGGAATCAGGAAGACTCATGCATTGGGTGGGAGTAAAAACTGGTGCAGCCTTTCTGAAGAGCAATCAGACAGCGTTTACTGAAAATTAAGTGATACAGTCAGTAAAGCCATTCCCGGTTATAGGCCCTTGAGGAACGTGAGCTGATACCCAACAGGAGGACACGTACCAGGCGGTTCATCTGAGTATTGCTTATGGAATTAGAGGGCTGGAGGCGTCCTCGGTACCCACCACTAGGAGACTGTTTAAGAAAATTGTGCTAGGGGCGCCTGGGTGGCTCAGACTGTTAAGCTTCTGCCTTGGGCTCTGCTTATGATTCCAGGGTCCTGGGATCGAGCCTGCCCTTCTCCTGATTGTGTATGCCAGCTCTCTCTTAAATAAATAAAATCTTGGAAATAAAGAAAAAGAAAACTTTTCTCTGCTGCCAAAGAAATACTATGCACCTGCTAGAAGCCATGAATTTGATACACAGACAGCCAGACACGTGGACGTGTTTTAAAACATCATGATGACTGGGGGGAAAATGTGTAGTAGTTTGACACAAAACAATATTGAATGTTTTACAAAGATGAAGAACTACCGAAAGACACCGAGCAAATTAGTAGGTACCTACATTGGAGATGGGATCAGGGAAGAAAGGGAAAGATAATTACTATCAAATAAGAAAAAGACATTGCATAGAGGAATGATAGTAGACGGTGAGATAGGGGTTAATAAATAACTCAATATTGGGCGCCTGGGTAGCTCAGTGGGTTAAGCCGCTGCCTTCGGCTCAGGTCATGATCTCAGGGTCCTGGGATCGAGTCCCGCATTGGGCTCTCTGCTCAGCAGGGAGCCTGCTTCCTCCTCTCTCTCTCTGCCTGCCTCTCTGCCTACTTGTAATCTCTCTCTGTCAAATAAATAAATAATAAATAAATAAATAAATAAACTTTAATAAAAAATAAATAAATAAATAACTACATATCTTACCCCTGCCTGGCATCCAATAACTAAGTATAATCAGTCATTAGTAAATTATTTCATTGTAACAGCAATCAAAGACGCAACAGAATTTTTCCAAAGACCTTACAAACCGGTTTCTAAACCTCATACGGAAGGCACAGAATGGCCCCTAAATTAATAATACTATTAATAATAGCAGCAATGAAACAGCACAGGAATTTCGGAAACAGTTTGCTGAATAAATGAGAATCTTGAACACCATAAATTGGCATTCTACCTCACAGCACACTCAACAATAAATGTCAGATAGATCAAAATTCCGGACATAAAGAATCTATCAAAGCCTGAGGAAAAATTGTGGCCCAAATTGTCAGAACTTGGGACGGGAAAAGCTTTTCTAAGCAAAACCAAAGAGGGAGGACTGTAAAGGAAGCCCTTTCGAGAACATATGACGTGAGAAAAGACACCATAAACAGATTTCAAACACAAATGTCAGGCTGGGAGACAACACTTACAACATTTATTACAGGAAAAGCACTAATATCCACAAGAGATAAAGAAGTCCTAACATAATAAGCAGAACACCAACAGCCCAGAAGAAACAATGGAGAGAATATAAACAGGAAATTCACACACACAGGAAAACAAACACTCCATAAACATATGAAAAGACGCTCAGTCTCATTAATCAGAAAACTACAAATTAAATCCAAAAAATTGGATTCTAGGCTTTGCCCATTGGTTTAGTAAAAATTATAAGAATTGATTAGATCCCGTTTTGGAAAAGCTGGGATAAAATGACCATTTCCATTTGCTCTGGGAGTATCGATTATATTTTGTTTGAAACTTTTTATCTTTATTTATTTTTTGGCAGTTGTTCACATGTATTACATTTGCAATTAATTCTTAAACAATGAAGTGTAATGAATACATATATTTTTTTCCATTTGCAAAGATTATGCATGCTCATTTTAGAAAACTCACATACAAACAAAAGTCACACCACCCAGAGTAATCAATCACCACCATTTTCTGAGTGTGCCCTCCAGACTTCCACCTTCAGGGACATGCACACTCGGACGTGTAGGGGACATGTGCATGTGTGCGCAATGTGTTCACACGCCCATGGGTGAGTGTTCCATTTCTTCCCTTTGTTGGGGTCTCTGGGCAGCTGGACCGCCTCCCTCAGCCTCGGGTCTGGGCTCAATGCCAAAGCTCTAGGATGCCGTGACTCCCAGCCTCATTGTGGGAGGAGCCCAGCGCCCCAAGCAGCTGGGAGAATCAGCTACCCAGGGCCCGGAACATGCCCCGAACCCTAACGGGCTGCACAAAAAGGACGCCAAAGGAGCATGCCAAAGCCCTCCCATGCACAAGCACACACACACACCTGTGAGAAGCCAACAGTGAAAACACTGGTCAGACCAGAGGAGAGACTGGGCAATCTCAGAAAGGTCAAAGCCAGGGGCCCGCGTATGGCAGGAAGCTGGATCTGAGAGAGCTGACTGAAAGGTTCTTCTTAATGGTGTTCTATCTCTTAGTAGCTGGAGTTAAAGTTGAAACGAATGTGTTTAAATGGCTTATCCAAAAAGAAGGAGAGGAGAGGAAGAAGGAGGGGGGAGGAGGAGGGGAGGAGAAGGGGAGAAGACTGGGCAGGAGGAGGAGGAAGAGAGATAGGTGTAAATAATACCAAATGTCAAGGGTAGCCTCCTTTCAGGCATGGCTGAATCTCAGAGCTCCGGGACACAATGCTGTGCATTTCATTTCCTCTCTTCTTCCCACCTATTCCTCCATTTCTTGGCTCTCTCTTCCCCCCTGTTGGCTTCGCTCTCCATATGGTGGTCTCTGCCAGTTCCAGACTCGACTAGGAAGAGAGTGATTTTATTTCCCCAACTCTTGGAACCGGAGTATCAAGATTAAACTTCAGAACGGCCATGGGTTACCTGGCCAAGGATGATGTGCTCTGAAGGGTCAGAGCTGGGTCTGCTCAACCAGAATTGCACCGAGTGGGGAGAGGTGGTTCCCCAAAGGAAAATCACAGCGTCGTTAGCAGAAGACAAGAATGAGTGCTTGGTGGCCCAAAACTGCAGATGTCACTATCATGACCTTGGAGGTCAGGCAGATCCTGACCCCACACTTGGCAGTTTTGAATCCTGAACAAACCTGTATCAGGGATTTAAGTCTCCATTTTGTGTTTTTAAGTTAAATAAAATGGTAAAAGTCCCAAGCACAGTGCCCAGCGCATAGTGGATCCTTGATCCATGTGTATTTCCTCCCACTTCTCTCTGGATACCTGTTTCTCCTCTGACCTCTTTCCCCTGCCCTCAGAGGAGAAGCTGAGGCAGAGTTCTGGGAGAGGGCAGCTCTTCCCAGTGGCCTCGCCTCAGGGGAATAAAACTCCCTGATCAAGAGACATGCTCAGAAAATGGAAATATCTGGCCAAGCCTTCAGAGACTTAATTAAAATTAATATTATGCCTTATCGAAGCAGAAAGCTCAACGCTGCACATGAAGAAGAATCTATTTAACCAATTAGCTGAGTCAAACAGGACCGTCCAGGCTTCAACAAGCCTTCTGCACTCCCACTTGGCCCAGAGTTGCTGCTAATGCCATGTACATTAGACAAGTGGCCCAGCTAGACAGTGATCAATATTGGGACAAGAGGGAGTTTCAGGTGAGACTTGAGAGGAGAGGGTAGGTTCGCCCTGCCCATCCTAGACCACCTTAGTTCAAAGGCACCGTGAGCATGGCTGGAAGATCATAGACTGGTTCTACCACTCAGCAGCTATGTGGCCTCAGGCAGGTTAATTCACCTCTCTGGGCTGGAAGTTTCACTTCACATAGCTATAGTGAAGGCCATAAAAGACATACTGTGGACACAGTAAATTGGTTTCCCATGGGCTGAATCTAACTAATTTTTCTTATTTGCAATTTCCACTTGAATTCGCTCATGTTTTGAAAGTATTCCTATTTTGCACAGATCAAAATGGCAAAAATCCTGAAGTTTAATAATACATTCTGTTCGCAAAGCTGTGGGGAAACAGGTACTCTCATACATTGCCGGTGGTAGTGGAAATTCATACAATCCAAATGAAAAGAAATTGGGCAAAAATTGAAAAGTTGGAAAAATAAAACCTTTAATCTTTGATATAATGGTTACAATTTAAGGAATTTATCTTAGAGATGATATATGCCCCATGAACAAAATAAAATATCCAGTGATAGTCAATGTTACACTATTTGTAATAGTGAAAAACTGTAAATAGCAAATGCTTTCATCAATAAGGGATGGGTTCAGGGCTCCCAGGTAAAACGCAGGGTGCTCCTTTAAATTTGAATTTCAGATAAACAGTGAATGCCTTTTTTGGTATATGTATGCAGACAGTATGTCCTATAATATCATTTGCTGAATATCGCAACCCCAGATAGGTAAAATTGGCAATTTTACACGTTAACACTTTTAACACTTAGAACAAGAGAAGTTTTTTATTGAAGTATTGTTGATGTACAATATTATACTAGTTTCAGGTGTATAACACAGTGTTTCTATGCATTACAAAGAGGTCACCAGTATAAATCTAGCTACCACCCATCATTATACAAAGCTGTTGCAATATTATCAACCATATTCTCTATGTTGTATATTACATCCTATGACTTCTTTTATAACTGGAAGTATTTACCTTTGAATCCTCTTCCACTGTTTCACCCATCCTCCACGCCCCTCCCCTCTGGTGACTACAAGATTGTTCTCTGTATCTACAGATCTATTCCTGGTTGGTTTTGCTTGTTCATCTGTTTTGTTTGTTTGTTTGCTGTTTGTTTTGTTTTTTGAATTCCACATGTAAGGGAAATCATACGGTATTTGTTTTTCTCTGTCTGGCTTATTTCACTTAGCATGATAACTCTCCAGGTCCATCCATGTCATTTGAAATATTTATATTGCAATGTGTCTTAGTATAGATCTCTTTCGGTATATCTTATTTGGGACTCTTCTTGCTTCCTCACCTTGGGTATCTGTCTTCTTCACCAGGCGAGAGAAGTTTTCAGCCATTTATTTTCAAAAAGGTTTTTTGCTTCTTTCTCTCCTTTCTCCTTCTGGAACCCTTATAATAAATGCAAATGAGAGTACACTTGATGTTGGCCCAGAGGTTCCTCAAATTAGCCTCATTTTTTTAATTCTTTTTTTTTTTTGTAGTTCCAATTATGTGATTTCCTCTATATTGTCCTCCAGATCACTGATCCATTCTTCTGTATCATCTTATCTGCTGTTTATTCCGCCTAGTGTATTTTTTTCAGTTATTGAGTTCTTCAGCTCTGGCTCTTTTTTTTACATTTTCTATTTCTTTGCTGAAATTTTCACTGGGTTCATCCATTCTTCTTCTGAGTCTGGTGAATATCTTACGATCATCACTTTAAACTCTTTTTTAAGTACCTTGTTTATCTCCATTTCATTTAATTCTTTTTCTGAAGTTTTGTCTTGTTCTTTCATTTGGGATATATTCCTCCATCTCCTCATTTTGCGTAACTCTCTGTGTTTGTTTCTATAGATTAGGTAGATCAGTTACATCTTCTGGACTTAAAGGGATGTCTTTGTATAGAAGAGGTCCTGTGGGGCCCAGAAGTGACCCTCCATGGTCACCTGAGCCAGGTGTCTTATGGGTGCCCCCATGTAGGTTGTATGCATGCATCCTCCTGTTGTGAGTGGGCCACAGTTGGTGTGGACTTACAGTTAGCAGGGCAGTCCCAGGACCATCTGGCTGAGAAGCCCAGCCGTGACTGCTACTGTCACTGTAGTGTGTGGGCTGGCCCTGCGCGGTAGGAACTACTTGAGGCCACCTGCAGGGTGTGGTAGGATGGGGAACTTGGGCAGGGCAAGTTCACCCCGGAATATCATGGTGAAGCAAGTGGTGATGGCATGGTAGATAGAGAGTGTCAGAGATGCTACCAGGGCAGCTGGATAGGAGATTGAAAAAACCTGTGCCCACCAGTTATTGCACCCATGGTGAACATTCCAGAAGATCTCTGCCCCTCATGCACACACTCTAAAATCAGTCAGTGAATCTCCTTCCCATGTAACCCAGGTGCTTTTCTACCCAAGCTGTCTCTGTGCTGGGTCTTGGAGTGAGTGAGAGTATGAGATCCCTTAAGAGTGGGCTCTCACTTTCCACCATCCCCCTCTCTCCTAGACACAAGTTCTACTGGTTTTCCAAGCCACATATTATGGGGGCTCATCTTTCCAGTGTAGCTACCCCGGACAGGGGACACTGATGTGGGGCTTGGACACCTTGTTCCTTAGGGAGAGCCTCTACAACTGTGATATCCCTCCTGTTTGTGGGCACCACACTGGGGGTGTGGGTCCTGAGTAGATCATGTCTCATCCCCTCCCACCTGCTTCCATGTGACTTCTTTAGAGTCTTAGTTATGAAAAATCTGTTCTGGCTCATCCTCATTTTGTTCTCATAGTTCTTCCATACATAGTTGCAGTTTTAGTGTGTCTGTAAGAAGTGAGGTCGGGATCTTCTTACTCTACCATTTTGATCCTGCCGACCATAACTGGGCATGGTAATTCTTTGTTGTGAGGGCTACCTTTGCCTTGTAGGATGTTGAACAGCACCCCTGACTTCTAACCTCCAGATGACAGCAACACATGCATGCAAACGCACATATACACCCATGCCTATGCATTCACACATGTATACCCTTACACACAAGCACATACACCCATACACACAAACACATATGAACACATGCAAGGAGACACAGACACACACATACACATACATGTGCACACACACATACATGCATACAGGCACATGCTTGTGTGCATGTGTACAGGCATACTCTATTGGTGACATTTGTCAGGGCAAAGTCACCCCTAGATGAGAGCCACTGGGTTAGGTAAACTGTGGCACATTCATTCACACAGTTGGATACTATGCAGGTGTTGGGGGGAAAGAAAAGCAGCACCTCTCCTCAGACCCACAGTACAAGGTCTCCGGGCTATTCCTCAGAGCAACATGTGTACACCACCTTCTATGTAATAAAAGAGGAGTAGGAACTTATATTCTTATCTGCTCATCTACGCTAACAACGCTCTGAAAGGAGACAGAAAAACTAATTACCAAGAATGCTCTGGGCTGGGGAGGTGGAGAGGCAGACACTGGGCACATGGGCTAGGGAGGGAGAGGAGACTGTCCCCCACAAATGAATGTGCAAGTCAACAAATTAAGAGTAAAATTGATTTTGTTGTCAATGTTTGGAAAATAGAATATTTCACATTAAGCATTCAGATTTCTCAGTTTTCTTGAAAACCCAAGTCTAAAGCATTGGGACAGGGTTCTTGCCTGGAATCAGTTAGCGGGAGCTGAGAGACAGTGCCCCCTGCAGATGGGACACCATGCCCCCCTTGCCAGTACCCATGTGGCCCCGCGGTAGCTAACTTAAGGGGCCCAAGAAAGGAAATGGGCTCTCTGGCACCATCCCAAGCAATGACTACAATCTCACTCTTCTCTTCCCCTCCCTGAGAGCCTTTGTCCACTGCCCCCATTCCAGGTCCTTCTGCCGAAGGCTCTGATCCCAGCCTGTAGATTTGCCCTCCATCCAACCATTCTTTCCACCCAGCAACTCAGTGGCCATGTGGAAAACCCATGATCTAGCACTCTGGCCCCCCTCTCAGCCGCCAGCCCCTTGCCATACCTTTAGAGTCAGCACCACCAAACCCAGGGTCCAAATCCCAGTTCTTTCTGAGTGTTGAGTGCTACACCTATTCCTCCAACCTTTCCAGAAATGCCCTACTGTGAGGTGTGAACTGGGGAGCCTGAGGACTCAGACTGTGGGGCTGGGCTCACATCCCACCTCTGCCCCTGACTGGCTATGACATTTCTGTGCCTCAGTTTCCTTATCTGCAAAATGATGGCATCCTAATGATGACTTCTCTTCATTCATTCAACAAATCCTTACTGAGTGCCTATGGTGTACCAGCGCCAGGTCTAGGAACAGGGCATAGGGCCCTGTAAAAAGAGGCCAAAATCTCTGCTCTCATGAGGGGAGAAAAAGTAAAACATAAGAATTAAAATGCATAGTGTGACAATGGCAATTGCCAAGCACACCCAGCAAGGCCTGACCGGGTCACCTGATAGACACACCAGGCCAGTTTTAGATCCAGACAATCTGTGACCTACATGCAGCCAAAGGAAGAGGCACTGAAGGCTCCAGGTCCCCAGGGCCTTGCCCTGCATGGAAACCATGAGACCCAAATCGGAGGGCCTGACAGCCACAGTGTGAGATGTGGGGCACCCCTCTCTTAATAGCCCAATCTTGAACACAGCTGAGGGCTTTTCTGTTATTCGGCTCTGCTCCAATGGGACCCCACACATCCTGAGAAGCAGGAAGGATTACAAATCTCCCAGGGAAGAGGGCTTTGTCCTCCTGTGTTCCAGGAGGACCAGATGCCATTGTTCTAGGATGTGGTTCATGATTGCACCTCTGTGGCCTTTGCGGATAGGTGCCATGTTGGAGCTGGTCCCCTCTGCAGGGGAGGGCTGTCCATTTATAGAGGATGGTCAGCAAAGGCCTGACTGTAAGGGTAACATTTCAGTAAAGGCCTACATAGCAGAAGAAGCAAAGTTATACAAATGTCCGAAGGAAGAGGGTCCCAGGCCAATGCAAAGGCCCTGAGGTAGGAGAGAGCCTGGCACATCTGTGTAAAAGAAAGAAGCCACAGTGGCTGGGGTGGGGTGAGGAGGGAGAGATGGGGAGAGTATACTGAGCAAAATCAGGGGCCTGGGCCTGCTGGATCTTGCAGTCCAGTGTCAGGACCAGCTTTCACTCCAAGTGTGGTAAGATTCATGGTGGAGTTTTGGAGCAGACGAAAGATGGGTGGGGCACAGACCTGGTGGAGAGGACACCCCTCAGCAGGCTGTTGTGACAATCCAGGCAAGATGCAATGTCACTTGGTCCCAAGTGGAGGTCCAGAAGTGGTCTGACTCTGCCAGTAGGTTGAAGGTGGAGGCATCAGGCTTTGGGTATGGGAATGTGAGAGAAAGGTGAGGACCAAGAAGGACACCCAGCTTCTGGCCCAAGCCTCTGTGCATGGGGACCACTGCAGAACAGTGGGGAAGATCCTGCGGCTGGATTTGGCTCATGTTGAGTCTGAGGCTCCCAATAGACCTCCAAGTGGAGCTTTGTGATGGGCGGGAAGCAGGGTCCCTCAAAAGAGAGCCTGCGGGCTCAGCGCCCCGCAGGGGCCAGCACACGGCCAGCACTCAGCAGAGGACAGCTTGTTCTGTTGTTGATTCTACCTTCTCACCTGTTAGTGCTGTCTTCACTCTCCCCTCTTCACTGCTTATATTCTAGAATTGATGGTTTCAGCCCCTCTCTTGCCCCTGTCCCATCATCCAGCCATTGCACCCCCCCTCTGGCAAAGTCTAGTCACCCTTGTCTCACCTGTCTGCCTGCTTTCTCTGTGCCTGTGTCCAGGCTGCTGGAAACTGTTGGAAACATGAGACACCCACAGATGGGTGTCACTGTGGGCGCCCTGGGAAATGGTAGTCTCTCCCTCACCACCTGTATCCGAATGCCCACTGGGTCCTGGTCTCCTTGACATGTCTCTAATCTATCTCTCTCCCTCCATCCCCACTGCCTCCCCTGTGGTGGGCTGGATAATGATCCCAGGGATGACCAGGCCTTGATCTCCAGAGCCTGGGAATGTCAGGCAATACCACAGGTGGGATTAAGTTAAGGATATGAAGTTCAGAGTATATCCTGGACCACTCAGGTGCACCCAGCGTCATCCCAGGGTCTTCATATAAACAGTGAGGCACGAGGGTCAGAGTCAGAGACGGTTGTGAAAGGACAGAGCGGAGCCTGGATCTTTCAAAATGCAGGAAGAGGCCACAAGCTAAGACAATGCAATTAGAGTCTGGGAGCTGGAAAAAGCAAAGAAAAAGATTCTCCCCTACTGGAAACTTCCAGAAGGAATGCCAAGACCTTGATTTTGGCCCAGTGAGACCCATTTCAAACACATGACCTTCAGAATTGGGAGATAATGAATTTGTGCTGTTTTAGCCTACAGAGTTTGTGGTGATTTCTTTCCACAATGACAAGAAATGAACATACCCTTTCTGGCCCAGCTTCTCTCACCTGACCTACTACATGAGCCTGGGATGAGCTACTTTGGTACACTGCTGCCGAAGATCTTACAAAAGTCCAGAGGGGGACACCTAGGTAGGTGGCTCAGTCAGTTAAGCATCTGGCTCTTGGTTTCTGCTCAGCTCGTAATCTCAGGGTTCTGAGATCTAGCCCCGTGGCAGTCTCCACGCCCAATGGGGAGTCTGCTTAAGACTCTCCCTCTGCCCCTCCCCACCCCTCTCGCTCAAATAAATAAATAAATTCTTTAAAAAAAAAAAAAAAGCCCAGACTGATTGTACCAACACTCAGTTTTTGATCAACGGCTCCCATCACCTTCAAGCCTCAGTTCTGCAATATGGGGTTTAGAATTTTGTGATCTGGCACATGCCATCCTCAGTTCATTGCTTGTCATATATTAAAGAGGACCCTTGCGATGGGAAAGCACAGAATACTGTCTCACCCAGGCTTAAGAAAAAGAAACTCTATTGACTCCTTCCTGTGCCAGGGAAGCTTGCGGACTTCAGGCACATCAGGATCAAGGAACACTGCCAGGAATCCATCTCTTACTGCTTTAGAGCCACACTTTCTGCGTTGCCTCCATTTTCAGGGAGGCTCTCCTCTCGCAATGTCAAACACAGCCCCAGCAGCTTCAAAGTTGCATTCTACCAGCTCAGTCACCCCCGGGGGAAGGAGTCTTTTTCTCCATGGTGCCAGCAAAAAAAGTCTCAGCTCTGACACACATTGACTGTAATTGGCTCTCCTTGAGCCATGTGCCCCCTCCCAAACAGACCCTGTAGCCAGGGACAGGCAGGTCTCTCACTGTCTAGGAGGGAGTCATGTGCCCATACAAGGACCCTGAGGGCAGAGTGAGAGAAGAGCAGGCTCCAAAAGGACAGGCAGAATAGATGCAACAGGAATGGATGCCAAGGGCACAGGAATGACATGTGACCACACTTCCTGATTAATAAACCACATAGCCTCCTTCCACCCTGACAATCTTTCTGCCTCAAAGTCCGTTGCCTTCCCTGCTCACAGCATGCCTCCTCCATGAAGCCCCCTCTGACCCTCAGACGTGGGGAGTCACCTCTTTGGGGGCCACACAGCGCTGGGCTTTTCCCCATCCTTCCAGCACACACTGACACTGTGTGGTAGTGGCTAACTCCCGCTGGTCTGTCTGTCCCCCAGTAGCAAATCTGACAGTTACTAACACTGAGTAGAGACCATGTGCCCAGCACTTCCCAGAGAGCTTCATGGCACATTTAGCTTATTTAACTCGTTCACCACCCCTTAGAGGAATCCCTGATTCACGGCTAAAGACCAAGTCACTGACAAAATGTTCAAGAGAACCCAGGCTACCAGGTATAGACCTACGCTCTCCACCTTAATGCTGCTGCCCTCTCTATACACCACAGGGCAGCAGAAAGTGGGTTTGGTATACCTCTGTGTCCCCAGTGTGAGCTCTGAAAGCCACTCCTCTGTTGCCAAAGACCACAGGTTCAAGGGTCCAGGAGCTCTGCCTCTTTGAGCCATTGAGCACAGTTTATAATATTCCCTCAGCTCAACTTCCTCATCTGTAAAATGGGAGAACAGTACCCACCTTGTAGGGTTGAAGCAATGACAAAGGGAGATAATGCTTTAGCACTCAGCACAAAGCCTGGCATGTAGCAGAGATTTCAAAATGTTAACCTGGTGATGTCGAAGACAATGTTATAAACGATTTGATCCTCTGAGAGATTGCAGTAAAGGAGGGCTCCTCTTCCTTCCCCCATATCACACACAGCTAGGGAAAGTGGTAGTCAAGGGGACTCAAGTCTTTTCTAGTTCTGTTTCAAACCCTTGCCACACTCTCCAGGAGCTGAGGTTTTGATACCCAGCCGGCTCTTCTCAGAAGACAGTGCCCCAAGAGCAGGAGAAGCTGGTCCAGGCTGTGGTTGCCATGGAAACCATTGAATGTAAATTTCATTTTCTGCCTTGCCCAGCTAAGCTATCGATTGGGCAAGAAGGAAAGAAATTGGGAGCAGGTTCCTTCCCAAAGTGAAACACAAAATGCAGACCCAAAGTGAACAAGGAAGAGTGATCAGGTGGAGTGAAACCTTAGTTGGAGAAAAGACGGAGCAGGGGTAGGTTGCCCTCGCCTACCAGTGGCGGCAGAGGCAATGGAGGACCTCTCCTCTCCCATTCACCAGATGTCTCACGTGAGCAATACTCAAGGCATCCGACCCCAGCTCCCAAGACAAGCTCTAGACTACCAGCTGTGTGATGGGGCTAGTGGATGAAACTCTCGGAGCTGTTTTTCGTGTGTTAAAAAAAAAAAAAAAGTTGCTAAAAACTGCAACCCAATAGACTTGCTTTGGGAACATCATCACCCCCTACATCCCACAGCCTCTTCTGGCTTGCTCTCTTCCTTTCTAGTCTGAACTCCCTCCCATTATTGTCACCAATGACTGCAGCACCTAAGGAGAAGGTTTTCCATAGAAGCTCCTGCAGGAAAGTTTGAGTTTGCCCATGAAAGAAGGGAAGAGGAAGACTGAGGAGAAGGACGCAGAACAGGTTCAGTTTTTGATGGCGCAAATCTGGAGCAGAAATCTGAAACCAAGAGTGCTGTAGGGGAAAGGAACCACAGAAGGGTCAGGGTCAGAGGACAGACTTGCCAGCCCAAACAAACCCCAGTGTGGGTCCGTGGCTGGTATGTGTAGCAGCTGCGCCCTCCCCGGCAGCGGGCGCTGGTGCCTGTCCATTCTTGGTTCCCTTCAGGGCTAACTACCCAGAGTTCCTGGGTCTCAGCAGGGAGGGTGCTGCCTTATCAAGTCCTGGGGCTGTCAGTACTGCTCTGTGGGGGTGATCCAGGGCAACCCGGACCCCCGACATGCCAAGGGTGCCCTGTCACACGCAGTCCTAGTGGCTGCACCCGCAGAAACACTAATTGGGAAGTGAGACAAGCAGAGTGCCTTTAATGAGCTACCTTGTTGTAACTCTAACTGGTTGGCGTTATTTACAGAGATTCTGCTAATGAGGTGCCTGTCAGAGGGGGAGCCCACAATGGGAGCAGGGGAGGGAAGGCGGCCCAGCCCGAGGGAAGAGGCAAGACTCAAAGGGAAGAGGGAAGAAAGCACACCTTTGCTGAGTTCCTGAGCCAGTGGCCCTTTATCTAGGTGATCTCACACATGGCACACATGGAGGTAGGGGTGAGGAACACATGGAGGTAGGGGTGAGGTGCGCAGGGAGAGGAACATGCCAAAGCCACAAAGGGAATCCAGTCCAGGCTGCTCTTCACCCAACTAACCCCTCAGGGACCTCCCGCAGGCAAAAGGCAGGTGCACCCAGAACCACCCCAAGGTGCCCAGAGGAGCATAAGGTCCGTGGGAAAAGCACTGTCTGGGAAGGAGACCACGCCCACCCGGTGCTCCACTAGCCTTGGGACTTAGAGGATCTGAGACTCACTCAAGAGTGTGGTCCCCCCTCTACCCCAGCCCTAACACCTCTTCTACTCCAGAGTTCACATGCCTTGCTCCATAGGATGCGATTCCCTGGGAGACCAGCCACCCCTCAGGGCCCTCCTCCCCTAAGGCCATGTGGCCCTGAGCTCTGAGTCTCCCCACCCAGCAGGAGAGGAGTTTGCTCGGCGTCTTCCTTGCTCTCACCGTCCATCTACCTTAGACTAAGGAGGAATGGATTTGGCGGGTAGTTTAACTGGATTCAGACTGGGTCAGAGTCAGGGGCAGGGCTCAATCTGGGTTGTAGGAAGGGCTCAGGTAGAGTCAGGGCGGGACTCAGGCCGCATCAAGGGGCGGGGCTCAACCTGGATCCAGAAGATTGTCATCTGGGGTTTAGAGTACCACTCTTGTGGCTGAAATTAGGAGAGATAAGGACTCTGACCATTGGTCTTAGTTTTTCCACCTGCGAATGGGATTAATAAAATCTGCCTTTCGGGAACGTCGTGGGATCCAAAAGGAGTCATGAAATCGCTTTGCAAACTCTAAGGTGCCCAAAACCCGGCCTCGTTATCATATTGATTAGCAAGGGGCATCCGGGAGCTGATGCTGAAACCAAGCCCTCCACCCTGATAGGGACACTTCTCTGGCTTATCCTCTCATCCCACTGGATCCTAAGCTGCCCTCTCCCCTTCTCTATTCTCATTGTCACATCCCCTCTCCTCTCCTACTACCTGTCAAGATTGGCATCTCTTTAATTATAACGTCTGTGTGTTTCCTTAGGAGCTATGTAATTCCTCCTGACAGCCACCTATTTAAAATGAAAGTCAAACACTCAGAATTTTGTTTAAGAGTTGAGTCTTGGGGAGAAAATGCATTAATTGCTAAACGTTGCTAATTTCACTCTGATGTGGTAACAAAAAGAATGAATACACACACACACACACACACACACACACACATGCACACATGCACACACAGAAGAGGACCAATGAAACCAGCAGAAGGGTAAGGATGGCATCAGAACGTCAGAACTAGAAGCTCATCTCAGAGCCCGTGCAGCCAGACCCCTTCCTTGTTTCACAGATGAGGACACTGAAGCCCAGAGAGGTTAAGCGACTCGCTGAAGGTTGCCCAAGCCTCAGCGGCAGATCCAAGGCTGACTGATGCCTGCAGGTTGCAGTGGCCTCCTTGAAGCAGCTGGTTGATCAGGGGAAACAAAAGCGGTGCATTCCTTCCGCATATCAGCACTCCGGCCATCTGGGGTGCTGCCCGCCCTGCAGGGCTGCTGTGTTTGCATGTGCTGCCTGCCAGGGGTCCTTGTGCTGGACAAGGGGCCCGCAGAGACCCTCCTCTGAGGCTGGAGATCTGTGCCGCAGTAACCAGGACAGTGGGCACAGACCCACTGAGCAGCCATCTGCAGCAGCTGAGCTGTGAGACGCAGGTGCCAAGGGCCTTTGTCGTCAACCAAGACAGCCGTCCATGGGCCAGAGCTGGGGAGAGTGCCCGGTTGGGCAGGCAGGGCAGCCTGCTTAGGCTCCAGCCCTGGCCTAATGTGCCTCCACAGCCTCTTGGTGAAGAAGGGCTGCTTGGAGCGAAGCCACAGGGTAATGTGTGGGTGCTACTGGAAGTGGATGGAGCATCATTTCTGAACTCAGGCAGCTATCCGTTCAGATTCCTTCTTTGCTAGGCAAACTTGGTGAGCTATTTCAACCTCTCTGTGTTTCTGATCCTGCATTTGATCAATGTGATTCACAGTACTGATCACACAGAGTCAGTCTGTGTGGCTGATGCGTGAACGTGTGCCTGCCATGTCCCAGTCCAGGGCTGCCCTCTATGCCAATAAGGCAGCAGAAGCTTAGACCAACAAGCACAAAACAGGAGCTCAAGGGCTGTGCTCAGCCACATATGTGTTTGCAGAAGTGCTGTCATACAAATGTAATCCGAAGGCGCTCTGGACATGGCCTGAGCTCCCCGAGGGCCCCATACCCGCAGCGCCACGCGGGCTCACAGCCAGCTGCTTCATTTGTGTGCATCTCCTGACTTGGCAGCCCTGGAGGGATTCTTTCCTGCTAGCTTAAAAATATGAGAGTCTTGCCCACATCCTCTCCCGCTCCCTGGCAAAACCCCATGTCTTCTCCATCCCAGCTCTGACAATGTGGCCTGACCACGTCCAGTTTCCCATGCAGCTGGGAGCACCTAGAGGTCGGGCCACGTCATACATATCTCTGTATGAGCAGAGGTTGGCTCTGGGTAGATACAATCATTCAACAAAGAGGGGTGGCATCTAGGCTCTAGGGACATAGTTGTGAATAATCTTGACAAGGGCCAAGTCTTCCCAGAGCTGATGATGCTCTAGTGGGAGAGGTGAACACTTAAATCAATGGGATACTTGAGATGAAGAGGGGGGAAACAAGGTGATGTGCCAGACCATCCAGTGAGTGAGTGAATGAGTAAGAATGGAAATTTCAGTTCAATTACACCTGAACCTTCCATAGCCTCAGATAGGAAGAAAGGGGAACAAGGCTCTGTGAGGAACTGAATCTTCAAGTTTAATGGTTCAATGAACTCTTTTTATCCAGAATTTGGCTCCTTGTGCCCACCCGCACTGCTACCTCCCTGGATCAAGCCCTCATCCTCTCCTGCTTGTGTTACTACTCACAGCCTTGTGACTGCCAGCTCCAGCTCTACCACTGACCCCTCTGTAGTCAACTGCCAATGCAGCAGCCTCAATGATCCTTTTAGAATGTTAAGTCAGAGCACCATTTGTCTATGAAAACCCCTATTGTTCCCCATGTCATTTTGAGCAAAAGCCAAGGTCTTCCTATGTCTTACTTAGAAGGCCCCATGTACCTTGACCACCACGACCTCCTCGTCCTCACCTTCTTGTCCTCTTCCCTTCCTCACTCTCCCCAGTCACAGTGATCTCCTTGCTGTTTCTTGGAATGCTAGGAACGCTTCTGCCTCAAGACCTTTGCACATGTGGTATCTCTGCCTGAAATGCCTTTCGCTCAGATACCCACACAGCTCCTGCCATTTCTCCTTCAAGTGTTTGCTCAAGTGTCATCTCCTCATTGGGACCCGCCCTGACTGCTCTCTGAAATGCCAGCACCCCCTGACACTTCCTACCTTACCCTGCTTTACACTTCCTTCTTAATGGCTATCACCTTCAGATCTATTATATCTTTGACTCTCTTGTTTATCTTCTGGCTTTCCCACCAGACCAGGGAATTCTCTCTGATTCGCTCACCCCAACATCTAACACAGGGTCTGGCACACAGAAGCTCCATAAATCGATGCTGGAAACATCATTGATCTTAATGATGAGACAGACAACAGAGGGGCCCAGGTGGGGATGGAAAAGCACCAAGTCACAGTAGGAGCTGCGGGCAAAGCTGAGACTGGAACTGCTACCTCTCAGCTTCTGCTTCGTCCTCTCCAGCTGTGTGTCGGGGGCTGGGCATCTCCAGGCATGGGGACTGACTCAGCAGGGAGGAGGCAGGCACTAGAGAGGAGTCTCTCCCAGTGCAGGCATGAGGGCATTCTCCTGAAGAAAGGAAGCCACCATTTGCCCTGTGTGCCAGGCCACAGAGCTCCCAGCTCCACCTTCCTGGTACTTCCTCTTTTTGAAGCAGCGACCCCACATTGAGATGGGAGGTGGCAGTTTCCTGGTTCCATTCTCACCCCCTGCTGCTGGACCCCTGCTGACCAACACTGCAGCCTGACCTCCAGAATTAAGTTCACAGGCTCAGTCTTCTCCCTTGGGATCCTTCCTTGGCTTCTCATCGCCCTCAGGATCAAGTCCCAAGTCCTTCGCCTTCAGAGCCCCTGCACCTGTTCCGTACTCTCTCTAGGGTTGCAGTACTCCTGAGTAAGCCTCAAGCTCTGCCCATATCTCGCACAGAGGAAGCCTGTGGCTCCCTGCCCCTGAGCCCACACACAAGCTATGCCCCGGCCAGAATGCCAAGTCCATTCTAGTGAATGCTCCATCCCTGTGAAGCTCATACAACAGCATCGGTAGCAATAAAACTAGCTTGACCAGACAGCGCTGAGCTTGACTGCTCAGGTTCAAATCCCAGCTCTGCCAGCTCCTAGATGACAGCCTTGGGGAAGTCACCAGACCTCTCTGTGCTCAGTCTTCCCATCTGTAAAATACGTACACTATTGCTCCCCATTTTAAAGGATGAGCAGGAAACAAAACAAGCTCATGCCTGGCCTGACTAGTGCCTGGTCATAATAAGCCATCAAATGCTAAAAGACATAAGGAGGGGAAGGAAGGGGAGGGATCACCACCAGTTACGGTTATGGCTCTGTGTGTTGAGCGCCTCACCCACATCATCCCATTCTGATCCACTCAGGAGCCCAGAAAAGGAGATACTGTTCATGCTCCCATTTTCCAGATAAGGAAACAGAGGGACAAGGCTGGACCTGGGTCTTCTCAAGCCTCTGCCGAGAAAGGCAGGGGTTACCCCCATGGCTCAGAGGAAGCTAAGAGCAGTTACCTTTTCAAAGGGTCTAATGCCAAGTTTCTGCCAGACACATTAGCTATGGGACCTCATGTCCTCAAGACAACCATCTGATCATTTGCAGACGAGGCCATGGAGGCGGCGGAGACTTGCCTTAGATCACCAAGCTAAGAAGTGGTAGGTCTGGCTGGCTCCAGATCCTGTGGTCTTTCTGGAATAGTGTCCCAGCCACAGAGCTGCACATCATGCTTGGCTCTCCCTTCTAGGGAGGACCTGTCTAGAGAGAAGCAGCAAGTCAACAGCTGCTGGCCTCTTTGCCTACAGAACCCACCAAGGCGGTAGGACGACACCACACGTGCGCCAGAAACTACGTGGGAGGGTGGTACCAGGGCCTGGTCATTTCTGCTCTAGGCAGGGCACCGCTGGGCTGGCAAGACTTTCCCAGAGCTGTGCCGCAGGCCCAGCCTCCATCCTTCCCTCTCCCCCTCCTTTCAGAAGGGTCAGCCCTGCACTGAGGTCTGGAGCTCTCCCGTGCATGCTTGCCCTGCCCTCCTTGATTCTCCAGAAGCATAAATTCCTTGCAATTCTCATCTTGGCAGCTGCTTTTCAGGGACCCCAGGTGCCAACACATCTTTCATCCAACTGCCAGGAAGACTTCTCAGGTTACGGAGTCACGCAAGGCCCTGAAGGTACGGGAAATGACACAGGGCTTTTGTGATTGCCAGGAGTGGAGGGCTCCCCTGAGGGCTGGAGTCTGGAGCCCTCTGGCCATTAGCACAGCAGCTTTTCCCCTTCCTCAGGGGAGAGTGACCAGACTGAGAATCAGACAGAGTGGGTGTCCTTAGGCTTGTCTGGGCCTCAGTCTTCCTCATCTGTGAAACAGGTGTGCTGATACCTATGCCACCACATTGTCCTGAGAACTGCACAGAGCACCTGCCTTTAAAAGATGGTAACCGGGAGTGTGGGATTTTAGGTCTGTTTCATTAGAAGCTAGATGATCAGAATTCGGAAAAGTCCCAGAGCCCTATACTTTCATTATTCAGATGAAACACTGGAGATAGAGAGGGGGAAGGAGGCAGGAAGGCCCCAGCAGAGGTGGACTCTTGTCCCTTGGCCCCACCCCAGAGTCCTGGATGGCTTCTGTTGCCATGCGTCCTCAGCTTTGCCTTCAGCTACTGGCAACCCCAAATGTGTGTGTTAGAACTCATCAAAAGGTGCGCCGGGTATGCCCAGGCTCCCTACTCTCACCCCAGCCCTGGGCAGCTCTGGGGACTTGACTAGGGGAGAGGGAAACCCAAGTAAGCCTCTGTGCTTTCATGAAGACTGTGGACAGCGGGAGGGCTGCTCCGAGGCTGCGTTTCCAGGAGATGCCCACCACAGAGGGAGTGGGAGGCAGAGGCTGAGGCTGTTCCCACCTCCTCTGCTAAAGAGATCTCTGGGCCACCTCTCTAGAAGATAGAACAACCAGAGACACAAAGCTAGGACAGCCTCCAGAGACCTCTGGGGCACAAAGACAAAAACACAGGATCACCCCTGTCTGCGTCAAAGACAAGACAACAGACAAGAGGTAGGCAGAGCGACTTGGAGACAGAACAAGACACAGAGAGACCCAGGGTAGAGAGGATGCGGGGGAAAACAGATGGAACGGCAGAGACTGAGACGCAGAGAAATGGGGGAGGGGGGATGCAAAGGAACTGCACAGAGAGAGAGGAGACCGGGAGAGAGACGGTTCCAGGGGCGGGGCGCGGCAGGGGCGGGCGCGGGGCGGGCCTGGGCGCGGGGCTCCGCACACCTGCGCTCCCACTGGTGGCCTAGGTCAAAGCCCCGGGCCGCCTGCCCGCCGCTCCCCCAGCCTTTGTCCTGTGGCTGGAGCGCGTTCCCGTGGGCCAGGAGCGCCCCCTGCCGTCCCTGGCCCTGGAGGTTCGGACTGCAGAGAGCACCCAAACCCCGCGCCCTGAGCCCCGCCACCCTTGGGCGTCCCCTTGTCCACTCGCTGTGCACACGGGAAACGGGCCCTGTGAGAGGACAGGAAGGAACCTCAGTCGGCCGGTGCCTCTGTTAGGACCGAACTCTAAGCCTCTGATTCGGTGCTTCTTGTGCTGATGCCTGCGGGCTTTCGCAGGGGCAGTGTGAGTCCCAGAGGTGCTGCAGGGTGTGGGCCCCCCACCCCAGGAGGAAGCCCACAGCCCGGCCTCCACCATCCACTCCCCTCTCTCCTGTGCAAGACTCAGATGGCCACGCGGAAGGCAAGCAATCGGTGAGCTGAGCCGCGCCGGACTGCGGCCCTGGCAAAGGGACAGTGCCCTCGCCCCCGGCCCAGCGAGGCGCTCCTGGCAAGAGCCCACCACGCCCAGCTTCGCCGTCTTCAGATTTTTTTTTTTTTTCCAAAAAAAGCCAGAAATTTCGGGGTCTTATGGGAATGCACACAATCCGATGGCTTTTCAAAACAGGGTAAGGGGGAAAAATGCATTTGGACCACAAACCACCCGCCTGCACTCGCAGCGAGGAGTGTCCTAAAGCGCTCTTTCTCAGATTTCTGCCGCCCCTCTGACTAGGGCTTTCCGTGGGTGTGTCCTTAAGAGTTTTCTTCACTTAAATATAGTTTATGGAAAAAGGAAACTCTATAGCTCTATTATAATTAGAAACCCAGTATCCTGCCTGCCATAAAAGCCAGGTAATCTTAGAAGGAAAATGGGACCATTAAAACTAAACGTTTGCTTCTGTTCCATCTCACATTACCACATTTGGTGGGCAACCTTACCTTTGAACTGTTGATGTGTTACCTCTGACCTCAAGGTCGGTGACAATGAGCCCAAAAAAAGGGATCTTTCTAGGACTCTAGCAGTGGCCTCTGGGAGTCTAGGAACCTAAAGAGGTCATTTCATCTGTGTCAATTCACTGTCACTGTTCCTGCCAGAGCCCCCAAATTGGAAGCCTGGGCGGGGGAGGAGGGAGATGGGGGGGAGCTGCCCTCGGAAATTAAAGCACAAACGGTAGCAGAGCTCACCCAAGAGGAAGAAGGGAGACAGAGCAGAGTCAGTGCCTCAGACTTGGATCAAACTAGAATCTTCCAAGTGATTCCCATTGGAGGCCGATGACCTTGTTCCTTCCTAGTAAGGAAGAGCTTGATCCTTCCCGTAAGGATCAGCTGTGATGCTCCCATCCTCTGGGAAATGCCAGTCAGGGCCTGACAGGAAGCAGAGGGGAGAGGGGAGCTAGGACCCATCCTGACAGCCCTGTAGGGGGAGAAGCAAATGGATGGTGTGTGGACCAAGAGGGAGGAGATGGTATGGCACATCTAGGAGAGAAAGGAGGGTCTGGGTGGGGTTCAATGCATTGCAGGCAAGTCTCCAAAAAAGTAGTTTCTTTACACAAATCATTCTCCTGCTTCAAACCTTCCAGGAGCACCCCCACTTGGGGACCAAGACCAAACTCTGCATGCTTCGAAGGCCCCACAGTAACTGTCCTCTCATTGGCCCCATGACCTCTCCACCCCCCAAACCCCAGCCCCACTGGCCTGCTCTCCTGGTGAACAGGCTGCAGATGGATCTTGAAAATGTGAGTAGGAGTTAACCGTGTGAATCAGACTGGGCGAAGGGAACAGGCTGCACTGAGGAGTGGAGGTGTGAAACAGCATGTCGTGTTCTGGGACTCGGTGAAGCCCAAGGACTGGGGCAAAAACCAGGAGGTGGATGAGGCCATGGGTGAGCAGGGCAGGCACGCAGTGGCATCCCGGTGCAGCCACGGAATATTAGACAACCTAGACAAAATTTAATTAACTCTCCACCAATAGATGTAAAGAGATTTCTATATGATATTGTTGAATGAGAAAAGCAATTTAAAGATAAATATGTATAATACAATCCCATTTTTGTAAAACAATGGGCAAAATACTCTGTGAATGCATACATATAACTATATATGTCTGCATAGGATTTTATTAACACAAAAGAAAAATACAGAAGGCTCCATACTGGGTTGTTAAGATGGGTTTTCTTCTGGAAAACCTTTATGGGGGAAGGAGAACAAAGAAAAAAAGGATATAAAAAAAATCCAGATGGACTCTCAAAAGATGTATGACCACAGTTATGATACATGTCCCCATCATCTACCCATCACCAAAGCTGGACAGGTGGAGGTGGTCTCGGCCCATCCCTGTTCCTCACTCCATGTGTCTGCTCCAGTCTGGATGATAGGGACATCTCCCATCTGTTCCCCTACCCCCCTGAAATACACAAACTACGTTTACTTTTGGGTTCTTCCACCCAGCCCATTCTCCACACAGCCAACCCTCTCATGATCCCAACTGCACTGAGAGGGAAGCCCAGCCGCCAGCATGGCTCCCAAGCTCCTACTCATCTGGCCTGGCCATATCTGCAGACTCAGACCTCATTGCTCCCCTGTCCACTGCCAAGTAACCCATGCTCCCAGACACTGTATTTCCCTCAACTCAAACTTTACACCATTCAGCGCAGACTTTGTTGCTGTTTGCAACAGTCACAGTCACAGTTCTGAGCACTCGGCATTTATTAAAAACATTTAATCCTTAAAAAAACACATTTAATCCTCACAACCACCCTATTAAAGAATATAATATTTTTTGTTGTATTTTATTTTGTAGGATGGAAAACTGAAACACAGAGAGGTAAGTAATTTGCCTAAGGTCGCACAACTAGTTAATGGTACAAGTGGTCCCGGAGCCCAATCTCCTGAACCACTGCTCCCTTCTTATGCCTTTGAACACATTATTCCCTGTGTATGGAACTCCCTTTAGTTTCTGTCTTCATTTGGCTAAATCCTGATCAGCACTAGATCTCAACTAAGAAATTGCCTCCTCCAGGAGGATTTCTCTGAAGTCCCAGATCTGGGCTAGACATTGTTTTGACGTTCTCTTCTATAGCCCGTCATTCCTCAATCATAGCCTGTCTCATGGTGTTCTAGGGTTGCTGAACATCCTTACCAGCCTATGAGCTCCTTGCAGGTGGGGGCCTTAGTTTACTCTTTTGAAGATGGGTCCCAAGTCCCTAGCACAAACTAAGCTGGTGTTAGGAGGTCAGTCAATGTGTGCTGGATAAAAGAGTGACTATTAGTATTTCAGATAGGCTAGGATTTGCTTGCTCCACATATGGACAGTGTGAGGGGGCAGGAGGGCGGGTCCTAGTTGAGCCCCTTTCAGCACCACGGAGAGCTCTGCGGCCAGGCTCCTGCAGCTTGGCCAAGGGTCTCCGGTTTTGCTTCTTTGTTCTCCGGTGGCTCTGAGCACTGTCCTGGCCAGGACCCTCCAGGCATGAAACCTAAGCTGGTTTGTTTGAGTGGGGAATACCTCAGGGCAGAGGGGGTAGAAGAGGAATGTGAGGGCTGGAATAAGCCAGTCCCTTGGGCAGACCTGCTTCCCCACCCCAGGGTCCTACCATAATCACACCCTACCTCGTATACACTTTTTAGCCAGCACAAAGTTTTAAAAAGTAGTTAGAGAGCCTGTTGGAAGCGGCGCCAAATCTATGTGTTTTCTGGAAGTATTGAACTAGAAAGAAATGAAAACATCAAAATACTCTTTGTACCAGGCTCGAATTGAGCCCTGCCT
Source organism: Mustela putorius furo (assembly GCF_011764305.1). Classification (NCBI taxonomy): domain Eukaryota; kingdom Metazoa; phylum Chordata; class Mammalia; order Carnivora; family Mustelidae; genus Mustela; species Mustela putorius. Next base: position 17,202,771 of record NW_025422002.1, on the reverse strand, counting down.
CATTCAGTCCATGCCTCGGCCTGACTAGAATGATGAAGCGATGGAGGGGAGAGTGGGTTGAAAAGGAACAAGCCTCAGCGGGGAGTCTCAGACTGCCATTCGTGGACCGCAGGCGGGCAAGCTCAGAAGGAGTCCCTGCTCAGGAGGAGAGCAGAGGAGCAAGATTGACAGGTGAGGAGATAGAGGGGGAGGGAGGCGCTGCTGGAAGAGGCTGAGACACAAAGCAATGCTGGCAGACTGGGGAGAGCCTGGCAATGGAGTAGACAGACAAGCCAGAGCCATCAGTTCTCCAAGAAGGATGTGCAAGATCTCACCAGGCAGCCACAGGGCCCCAAGGCAGAGAGGACAGGGTGTGTGAAGGAAGAGATGTGAATCACATATCGGCAGGAGCCAGAGGACAACACTAGTTAGAAACACAGCCCGACAAAATCTCTGAGGTTTTTGAGTGTCACTTACAGCATGTCTGGAGGATCCCCAGGAAAAAACTTGATCTTGGATGACCAGCGGGCCTTTGTCACTCCTTGTTTGAAAGCACATTTTGGGGCCAAATCCTGTGCTAGAGTTTCCCAGTTGTGCACCAGGCTACCACAAGACTGAGGTCCCCACCACCAGCGACATTCACTGTGTGTGTGTGTGTGTGTGTGTGTGTGTGTGTGTGTCTGTGGAGGGGTGCCAAAGGATGAAGAGAAACCAGGTTCTGGGAGTCCACGCCATAGCTGGGCTGTGCCAGCACCAGTCCTGGGAAGCTGGAGGCAACCATTCCTCCATGGCCAAAGATTTGGGCAATGGGGGTGCCCCAGCTGGTCTCAGCTGAAATCTGCAGACTGAGAGGAAACAAGTCATATCTCAAGGCCATGGAGAGAGAGATTCCTGACTCATTTTGTTTTTACCCAGCATTGGCTGAGCACTTTCTTTGTGTGCCCATTACACACGTCTACAGCCTGAATGCTCTCAACAGCCATCAGAGGTGGGCACAGCTGTTATACATTTCTTTGCCCCAGAGCTCAGAGAGGCAAAGCAAGTTGCCCAAGGCCACCAGAGAATTAGTAAGGGATCTGGGACTCTTACAAGAGTGTGCCAGACACAGGCAAATGGAGCAGTGTGCGTCTGCCTTGCTCTCCACCCACATTCCAGACTCTCCTTTGTTCTTCCCCTTCTCCAGCTCCTTGCCTTTGAGGACTGGCTTCCTGCTTGAGAGAGCTGCCACCACTGTGAATCACACACAGTAGGGCTGGGTTCTGGGCATTTGGGGCCTCAGCCATAGGTTCTGCTGGGAAATGGGAGGATCCTGTCCCTCCTGGTCCAAATGAGCCAGACACCCACAGAAAGAAAGTGACAGACAGGCTCGAGGCACAAGCCCCACCTCTAGCATTTCCAGCCCCAATCACCTTTTTGCCCCATCTGTCACCTCACTCTGGGTACCACCCCTCCTGGCCCTGACCTGTTCTAGACCCACTTCTTGGCCTGTAGCTGTGCATTTCTAGGATCTAGCCTCTGGCCACACATGTCATCCTCTTAGAAGCAAACCTTTCCTCGGACCCACTCCGTGCCAAATGTTCTTTCGAGACCTTCTTGTCTATTTGTTCATTTAATCCTGACAACTACCCCATATCACAGATAAGGAAACAGGCAGAAAGCAGGCACCGTGGTTGTGATTGGCTAGACCCAGGCAATGTGACCCCAAGCTCTGTGCTCTTAACACCCTCTGTCTCTTGGTGACAAGTGGGCATGTGATTCTGGATGTTCAAGGTACCCATCCAGCTGGAGGGCTCGGGGCTGTGAATTGGGATTCCCCTCTCCTGCTTGGAGCCTGTCCTTGGGTGGTTGGGGAGAAAGGTGCAGGGAGCCTCCAGCCGTGCGCTGGAGGATGGCATGCTCTGGCACTGGCTCTGCCTCGGCAGCAGGCGAGCTTACACAATGAAAGCTAATTCCTTGGTTGTAATGACTGGAAGAACTGCTGGCTTCTGACTCCTCGCATAATTACCGTGAGACCTCCGTAGAGTAATTCACCAGATAATTACATGGTAGCGGGTGGGGGGTGGGATTCTTCTCTGGAAGGTAAAGAGGTAGCATTTAATTTCGAGGGGGATGCCTAATCCTATAATTACTCAGTAAAGTCCCGTATTCCCGCCAACTTGATTCCCTAGGGCCAGCCTGACCTGCAGAACCAAATCAAGCAGGAGCTCTTCCCCAAGATGGAAATTCGAGGTGGTAGCAGGGGGGTTGATGGGGTCTCCTGGAGCATCTTTACATGTGAATTGTCCTTGGAGCCTCAAGATACAATGGGAGAAATAGGCAGGGCAGGGAGTAGAAGTTGCTTTAATATGCTGAAGGTGAAACAGACACAAAGGGAGAAATCTTCCCTGTCCCCAGGCAAATCTGCTGTTTGGTGTGGTCATCGAAGCTGGGGCTCAAATTCAGGGCATCCCAACCTCTCTGAGACCACCTTCTTTATCAGTCTAAGGGGGCTGAGCCACCCTGCATTGTTGTGCCTTCTCACAAATAGTACTGCTTAACCAATACTCCAAAACACAGAGGCTTCAAAAAGCCACCATTTATTGCTCATGCCCTGGCAGTAAGCTGGTAGCTCAGCTTCAGCTGTGACTCACTTGCATGCCTGGCGATGTGGCTGTCAGCTGGGGCAACAGGTGACTGGGCCACATGCCTCTCATCCTCCAGCTGGGGAGGCTGGGCTTAGTCACATGGCAGCTGAGGAGCTCCAAGAGCCACAGTGGAAACGTACAGGGCCTCCTGAGACCAGGCTGGGAACTAAACACCATCACTTCTGGCCACATTCTATGGGCCAAACCAGGTCCCAGGGTGGCCCAGAGTCCAGCACCCCTTGATGTGCCATGTGCTCCACACCGTCTCGGTGTGCAGCACATGGCAAAGCACATGAGTACAGGGAGGGATGAGAGATGGATCCACTTTGGTAATCCATCTACCATGGTCTGCTTCATGGGGTTGTTGCAAGATTTATGACACACAGCTCATAAGGTTCCTTGCACATGTAATGTTCAGCAAAGTTAAGGTCTGCTTGTTCTTATGAATAATATTAAAAGGAGGCTAGTGTCAGGGATGGGGATGGACTCCTGGCTGCTTAACATCCAAGCTGCTGGTCCTCCCCTGTGCAGAGACAGCGGTGCAGTGGGAGCGCCTAACACAGATGGGAAGTGAGTCCCTGTCCTACCTGTCTCGTGTGACCTGGGCAACTCACTCCCCACTCAATGCTTGGGTGTTTGTTGCACCAAGAGGGAGTGACTCCACTCCACAAAAGCAGCACAAGGATCAGAGTGACACCCTACATGCCAGGGCAAAGGTGGCCCCAGCCCCCTGGCTCCTTCTCTCTCTATCTTTTTTTTTTTTTAAAGGTGTATTTATTTGAGAGAGATGAAGAAAGAGAGCATGCATGCGGGTAGGCGGGGTGGCGAGCAGAAGGAGAGGGGGAAAGAATCCTAAGCAGACTCCCTGCTGAGTGCAGAGCTGGGTGCGGGGCTCCATCTCACAACCCTAAGATCATGACCTGAGTCAAAACCCAGAGTTGGATGTTTGACTGAGTCCCCCAGGCACTACTCTGTCTTTTCAAATCTAAACCCCACTGCCCAGAGGGTTTTGTATAGCTGTATTTCCTATTGCTTCCAGTACAAGAAGAGCAACAGATTTCCTTTCTTTTTCTAAATATTACATTATTCTATAATACCAAAATGGTTTTTCAAACTGAGTATTTGTTCACAGAGATTCTGGTGCATGCTCTGCACCACCAGCCCATTCTGCCCCCTCGCAACACCCCCCAGGCAGAACCATAGCCTCATACCCTCCTCCAGTGGTCATGACAATTTCTTTCCATAGATTTAGTTGTCATTATACAAGTAATTACACTCTCCTTTTGAACACTACAGAGAAACATGTGCCTGGGTGGCTCAGTCAGTTAAGCAGCTGCCTTTGGCTCAGGTCATGATCTTGGAGTCCAGGGATTGAGCCCCACATGGAGGGGACTCCCTGCTCAGCAGAGAGTCTGCTTCTCCCTCTGCCCCTCCCCCTGCTTGTGCTCTTTCTCTCTCTCTCTCCCAAATAAATAAATAGAATATATTTTTAAAAATGAACACTGTAGAGAAGGTTGAATCCTGCCTGCCCACCACCCCCCATTGCAAATCCTTCCCCAAGACCCCACTACAGATGTCATCTTCACCTCCCCCAAACCACCACAAGTGCCGGCACATTTCACTTCCTTCCAGAACTCTTCCTCTTAATTAACATATACATTAATCAGTTCTCATTAATTTATATGTAATATATATGTTCCCAGAGAAATAGGATGTCTAGTGGAAAGTATCTGCTAATTTGCAACATTCTTTTCCACCCAAACTGTAAATATCTCTGTGGATGCATATAGATCTGGTTCATTCTTTTTAAATGTTGTATAGTATTCTGTAGTATGAATAGACCACACTTTATCCATCCATTCCTTAGTTGATAATAAAATACTCACCACAGCACTCTTTTAAACAAGTCTTTAGTACAAGTATTAACTCATTTAATCCTTCACCTGAGCCAACCATGAGGTAGACATTACTATTATGTCCATTTTGTAGTTTTGAAGAAACCATGGCTCGGAGAAGGCCAGTGATCTAGGTAAGGTCACACAGCAAATAAGAGGCAAAGCCAGGACTTGAGCCTATGTAGTCTTGCTCCAAAACTCGGGTTCTCAACCACAACACTATCCTGCCTCTCACAGCATCTGTGTGTGGGTTGTTCTGGATTTTGTTGGTTTAGGTTTTTTGCCTTTGCAAAAGTACCCTGGCCATTTTAAATCACTCCAAGACCTTTTCTTAGCATCAAGATTTTCCCTTTGTTGCCCATGTCTTTGAACTTGTGGCCAATTTGCATCAGAAGCCCCTCCCTGCACTTTATCTGCCAACCAACCACTCAGCCTTTCCCATACACCTGGGAGCCCTCCATGGACCATCCCAGGGCATCTTCAGAGATGTTGCCAACAGTCAGCATCCACCTAAACCTGTAGACAGTCAGAAACCTCGACCCGTCCCCAAGCCTGGGTGGGCTGTGGGCCTTTCCTTACCTCCTCACCCTCTGCCCCCAACAGAACATGGAGTCCTCTCTAAGGCCTGTGGAGGATTAGCTCTCCCTGGTGCAGGGAAAGTATGTCTGTCCCACATTCAGGGATCAGCCTGGGGCTCAGTCAGGACATTGCTGAGTAACAGGAGAGGGACAGCCCTTTCCCCCTAACACTAGAAATGCTGAAGTGGCCTCTGGGTCACTAAGTGCAGCTCCCTGAAGGACCAAAATTGTGTGCCAAGACAGAATGGCAGTCGGCAAGGAAGCACATTCTAGAAATTCCAAGTGATTCAGTATCGGGGACATATAGCAGGGAGAAAGAGGAGCTGGAGGCAGAAGGGGGGGTTGGTCAGAGACTAAATCAGGGAGTCCTGAATGCCATGCTCAATTCCAGAAGCCTCTCTGAAAGGTCGGAGCAAGGAGCTGGACCGGCAGGAAAGGGGAGGGTATGGCAGGAAGGGACGTGGCCTGGAAGTGCAGAGGAGCAGGCCCAAATGGGTGCCAGAGAGTTTGCCAGATCTGAGAGAAGGAACAAGGCAGATGCCTGTAGGTCAGCTGGAGCCAAGGCATGGAGTCTGAGACCCATAGACAGTAAAGACAGCAGGCCCGTCCTGTATTCGCCAGGAGCCATGGAGGTGCGGGCGTGGGGACAGGAGTAAGGGAGCTGGGCTCAGGGAGGATTTATCCAGATGAGGAAGGGGTGGAGGCAACAATTTCCAGGAGTAGCTCCCCCTGGGAGGGCTGAGGTAGAGCTCCTTTCCTGGGGGCCACAGGGAAAAGAGCCTGCAGAGCTTCTGCAGAGATAGGAGCAAGGTACAGGGTAGATGTCCTCTGCCCACATTTCCTCGGCTCTACTCCTCTTGACTTTTCCTTGAGTATGGTGGTTTGCGGGGCAGAGCCTTCCAGGAGCGGGTTGGAATTGCTCTGCTGCCAGTGGGTAGAGGAGGCAGCAATGCCGGGGCCCCTTACAACCCAGCCCCTCCCCAAGGGTCACCCCCATCGCTCCCAGATGGTCCTGCAGCCACCAGAGAGGGCACAACCCTTTAGTGACACCATACCTACCAAACAAAGGGGTGCAGCCCCAGCACACAGCCAGGGCTTAACAACTACTTCCCAAGGGCCCTTCTGTCACACAGGCTGCAAGCAGAGGTCTGGGGTGTCTGAGCTTGAGCTCAGCCCCATCTGGGCTGGAAAAGAATGATCAGATCCCCTGGTAGACAACGGTTAACATTCTGTTAAGCCAACATCCCACAGCCATTGCAACATTAGCTGCCTTTGTGAAGATACGGACAGGGTGTCTTTTAATTGTTTGAGACACATGCTGCATGTCTTGGGTGGGGCCGATCCTGAGACAAGGGTCAAGCTCCAGTACTTTATTTAGGAGCTGGATCCAGGTAGCATGAGCAGGAAAATGCGGCTGAGACAGGAAGGGAAGGAGACCAATGCTGTGCAGCCTCAAACCAGTCACCTAAGCTCTCTGATCTCTGTTTCTCAGAAGAACTGGGAATAGTTCTCAGAAGAACTGGTAATATCTCTCTGGGAGGATTTGGGGGAGGTTAAAGGGAAGTGACTGACAGAAACAGGGTAGGTCATTATGTTGCCATGCTGGGTGCCCTCTAAGCATCAAGCCCTGGCCCAGCGCAAAGGATACACCTACTCCCCATGTATGCTGGACTGCGGGTTCCTGTTCCCTGCCAGGCCTGGGGCTATTCCAGTCTTGCCCAGTGGATTCTGCCCTCTGGGATCCATGCTGGCCCAAGGTCCCTTTGGGACCACAGGAACCCTTGGAAGCCCCAGTGGAAAGCAGGGAGGGGAGGGCTTTTTATTCTAAGCACTGCTAGCCTTTTTGGACTCCACATGAATAAAGGTCAGCAATCCACACCACCCCAAACCAGCAGTTCTTCAAAGTTGGGTGGGCACAGCCATGAGGCCCTCTGGGCTTCGGCACAGGCCCATCCTAGGCAAGGGGCCTGGAATCCCAGGGTCCATCTAATACCTGAGTCAATCAGAGAATGACTCCTCCTTTGCTCCCCCACAAGTTGCCCTGTGACTTAGGCAGCTTCCTTAGCCCTTCTGTGCCTCCTTTTCAGCATCTGTAAAATGGGAGTAACAACAGTGCCTACTTTCTGGCTTAAGTGTGGCGGTCAGGGGAGGGGTGTTCAGAAAATGCTGGCTGTTAGTGCTGTGCTGAAAAAGTGGTCAGGGTCCCAGATGTCAGGGCAGCCCAGGGGCAGAAGCTTAAAGTCTGGTGGAGATAGATAATATCCCTGTGGCCAACTTCATCAGGAGCACTAGGGAGCCCCTTGTCATACCCATGACACTCCAAGCAAACTGAAGCTCAGGGTACAGCTGACAGAGCCTGCCCCAGGGACACAGCCAATGAGGGGCTGACAGGTGAGCCAAGGAAGGAGGATGGGGTTGTTCTGGGCCCCAAGCAGGCCTAGGCTCCAAGATGTATATATGACCCAAACTTGGTTAGCGTTGTCCTGTGTCTGGCATGTCTGGCTTACACAGATGGCTTCACTAGTCCTCACTAAGTTCTGTCAGGTAGAGCCCAGAATTAGCCCATCTTCCAGATAAAGAAACTGAGGCACAGAGCAGTCAGGTGCTCACTCTGGGGGCAGAGCCATGGTTTTTCCCAGCAAGTCTGCCTGAGAGTCTATGCACTTCTCACCCACTGCTCTGGAAGGAGAGGCACTCCCCAGAAGCTCTCCCCTCCCATATCTCAACCCAGGAGCCCACATCTCCTTCCTGTTCCCTCCCTCAGGCTTCACCTCTTCCCTGATCCACCCCCCCCCAGGCTCCATCTCCTCCCCGTACCCCTCCATGCTCCATCTCCTGCCCGGTCCCCTCCTCCAGTGCCCCCCAAAGCACCATCTAACTCCCAGGCCCCATCTGTACCCCGCCCCACCGAAGTACCCCATATTCTCTGCCTCTTTCCCTGATATGCACTCCCTCACCAGCCAACTCTCCCTGACCAAGCGGGGTCTCTGAATTTGGACATTGGCCTTGGGAGAACCTGACCCAGAGGGCCAAAGAGAGACATCAGGAGTGCTGTCTGCCTCCCCTTTCTCCCGGGACCTGCAGGGCCAAGACCCCGCTTAGCTTACTGTACTTCAAACCTGGGCTCTGCACCCCTGCCTGCCTGCTGCAGGCAGGCCTGGCCGCCCCCCTGCAGAAGGGGGTGGGCAGAAAAGCTACTTCCCTCCGGGCCCACAGCTTCCACATCAAACCTGTCCTCATTAAGAACCGCCGTGTGTGCCAGGGTGACATCTTTATTCGTGCGCCCGGAGACTTCAAAGCCTTCAGGAGATCTCCTCGGTGGATTAGACATGAAAAATGTCGGAGATGAGATGGAGCAAAGAAGCAGACGGCCGCTCTGGACGTTAATTAGGCAGTGGGTGGGGGCCCACAGGACAGGACATGTAACCAGGGCTCCTCTGCCTCCAGCCCAGGGTTGGGGGTGCCAAGGGCGGGCTCATCTAGGGCAGGGAGTTTCAGCCTGCTGCAGGCTCTCTAAGGCCACGATCCCAGCCGCCTGTAAGCCAGGGCCCCTTCCCCATGGGAGAATTCACTCTACAATAACCTTGACCAAGCAGGTCCCCTACTGATGCACGAATGTGGATTGAGTCTTGCCCAGGCAGGTCCAGGAGGAAGGGCCCAGGTCACTCCCAAGGAGCTCACAGTCTGGGGGAGCAAGAAGGAGCAGTCCCAAGCCCTGGCATTAAGCTCTCCGGGAGAGGCAGGTACAGGAGGCCACTGGGAGCTGGGATGCCAGGTAGAGGGGACAACAGACGAAAGCTGTTCTCTCACTGGAGTGTCACCAGCGGGATCCAAACTGAGTTGGACCAGGACGAGCAAGCCATGGGTCATCTTCAGTAAGGGGCAGTGTGGGTCCTGAGGATGCTGTGATGGCACGGCAGGGAGCTGGATTTGAAGCAGGGGTCCAAAGGCTGGGGTGCAGTCAGGACGTGGCCATGGTCCTAGAGGAGGACGCAGACTGGAAACAAGGAGCAGCCATAGGCATACAGAGAGGGCAAACAGGTGGGAACCAGCAGGTAAGGGGGCCCTACTGATATCCAGATTCCCAGCCCTGGGACCAGGCAGAAGCTGGGCCATCCCCCAGGTGAAGACAGGTGTGGGGAGGACGCCGAGCCTGGTCTGGGGCTGCTGGCTTTGAAGTGTTCCAGGATACCTGCTGAGATGGTCAGAGCTGGGGGAGCTTTGGGACCAGAGCTCAGGGGAGGCACGGGAAAGAGTGGACGGCCCATCAGCTGCACACTAAATGTACACGCTGTGGGGGCAATGCAGGCTCTTTAGATGTCCTATGTCCAAGGCGACTGTGTCATCCTTGCTGGGTCGAGGCCACCACTGGTGCGGGGGGTGGGGGGGCGTGGTATGAGCAGCCAAGCCTGGGGGGCAGAGGGCATGGTCTGACCACAGAGAGGAACAAAGTGAAGGGTCTGAAAAAGGATGGCCATCCGGCCCAGGTGCCACAGGGGACCGGAGTTCTGGCAGATCAAGGGTACAATCTGCTTTAAAGGCCAAGGAGTAGACGGTGCTCCCATGGTCCCATGGACCTTGCCCAACGCCCAGGAAAGGCGGATGCTCAGACCAGGAAGTAGGATTCTGGCTGGCTCCATGGGTGCTTCCCAAAACATTTCCAAATGGGATGGGAAGAGAAAACCTCAAGCTCAGAGGACAATTGAGAAAGAATTTTTTTTTTTTTTTTGAGCTTTCTTGTCCCTGCTAGAGGAGGGTAGAGAAAAGTTTCATAAATTAGCTTTCTTTCCCCGACTCGGGTGGGAAGGGGAAAATGGAGCTATTGATTGGTGCATTTCGAGTGTCAACTTTGATTTGGTGGGTGTCACCTGGGTGACTAATTGGGAAAAGCTGAGGTCTCTGATCAAGAGGCCGATTCATTGTCTCCTGGCAGAGAACTTGGAATCTGTGCCCGCCATGGAGCTGGGTGCTGCTGCTCCTGGCCAAGTGGCAGCCCCTCAAGGACAGGCTGGCAAAATGTTTGGCTGTGCTACTATGCCCCAGTGCCCCACCTAAAACTCTCCCCTGCTTCCCTCCTCCCACCTCCAAAGGTAAATGACCCTGCTTCTCTTGTCAAGGGCCAGGCAAAGGGCAGCTCTCTCCAACCCTGGGGGAAGCCTGCCCTGCTGACTGACACCTGGTAAAGCCCCACACTGGGGCTTCACTGAGGGTAAAGCTGCTGTCACCCTCAGTCTGAGCTCTCTGAGAGCCGGGCCTGTGCCAGAGCAGCTGTGGTTCTGCACCCGGTCCCTCATTCTATAAGCGGGTGGGCAGGACCTCGACCTGCCCAGGTTAGGTCTGGTCTCAGGTGAGCTAACTGGTGGGAACTCTGGGTTGACCAGATAGCCCAGGCTTGACCAATAAGAGAGCTGTAATTGGTCGCCGTGATTGGGTCAGGGGGTGATCACATGACCCGGGAAGAGCCACTCAGAGGCAGAGAGTGTCCGACTGAGATTTTGCACATTTGGGGGGAAAAGGAGGTCATTCCTTTTCACTGGGGGGGTCTTTAAGCTGGTAGGACATGATAAGAAGATCATCGGTATTTGAAGCAGATTGGGTTCCCCAGGAAGTGGACTTTCAGAGTTCAGTGAAGGGGCGGTCATTAAAGAGGGTCCTGAGGATCAGGCTCTCAGAAGGCTAGTGAAGACAGCAGGGTGAACAGAGGGAGAAAAAACAGGCTCAGCCACCTCGCGGGGATACCTGGAGCTCAGGTGGTCCCTTCAGGGTTGTCTTGAGTTGGGCTGAGAGAGCCAAGCCTTTTTCTTCTTCCCATCCATCAGCCACCGGGTCTGGGCCACCAAAGGAAAGTGTATGACCTTAGGCAAGGCAGTTCTTGGTAGGTGGAGCAAGAGTTGAGAAGTGTCTGCTTGACAGCCCTTCCAGCAGACAAAGGGGCAATACGTCCTTCATCAAAGGGGGGAAACTGTGTGCAGTGCATACAGGGTCCGCCAGAGCGGCCATCTTTGTTACCACTAGGGAATGGAAGGAAGGAAGGAAAAAATCAATCCAGGGCAAAGCAGAAGTAAGAAACGGAGCCATGTTGAGACTCAAAGACCTTGTTTGAACCCCTAGTTCCTGAACTGCCTGATCCATCTGAACTTTTTACTTAAGCCGGTTTGAGTTGGGATTCTGTCTCTGGCCAATGAGAGGGGTGGGAACTCAAACCAAGCTTGGTCTAACTAATCATTTTAGGGCTTAACATAGGAAGGAATTGAGATGACAAGGACTGGAGAGCAAGGAGGGATCCAGGGGGTCAGGAAGGAGAACACTGGAGCTTAGGTCAAGGCAGCATAGTCATGCCCGGGCCATGTGAAACAGGGCAGAGTGGGGGCGGGGAAGGGTAAGCATGCCAAGAAAGGAAGCGGGGAACACAGTACTGAAGGGATGTCTGCACGTACCCACCACACCCTCCCAATGCCCAGTGACGCAACACTGAGTGACTCCGACCCTGGCCAATGGCAGCCCCACCTTTCCCTGGCCACAGCGTTTGCTTCAGGGGGTGGAAGGGTCACTCTAACAGGACCAATCAGAGTCCAGACACATCAGACCCAAAAGTTCTGCTAGAGTTGAGATCTCTAGCCAGGACCCTCTGTCCACTTTTCCCCCCACCCCACTTCCTTCATGTGGTCATAACCCCATCCCACCACCTCCTCTATGTATCCCCCTCCTTCAACCCAATTACAAGTGGACTTCTCCTTATTGAAGCCCCAGTCTTGTGCACGCCGGGTCAGACCTTTGGGGCTAGAAGGACCTCCTGGGGGCAGAGCTTGGTCTCCAGCCATCTCTGATGGCTCTGTCACCCCCACCTTCTCAGCAGGCTTGGCACGCCTGAATGCGCATTTGCTTAGGAGTTTCAGAGAGAGGTGTGGGCTCAGAAGGAGGGAGAGGAAAGGGGAATTTCCATGGCAGGGACACATAAAGGAAAACCAAGCTCAGTCAAACTGACGATCGTGTCCTCCGGGCTCTGTGTAGGATGTCCAGGAACATGGATCAGAATTAAGGGAGAGAGCAAAGAGACAGGGAGGGAGGGAGGGCTGGCATGCGGCTGCGTTAGCCTTTCCAAAGCGCCCCTCTCTATGCCAGGCTTGCCACTGTATTACCTCCGATGCCCATTCAGCCCCCCTCATGGTAGGTTTTGTTCTTTCCTTCTCAGGAAAGAGCTCATGGCAACTTCACAGGCTGTTTCCTTCTCGGTATAGAATTACAGGACAGGGGGTGGTATTTGGAGTAAAGTTTTAACAGAAGACAGAGAAAGAAATCTGCAAGAACGATTAAGTGATTCCAAGAATGAGTCTCCACAATTACAGATTATCCCAGCTGGAAAGACTGCAGAGTCACAGACTCAACACCCCATTTCACAGAAGGGCAACTGAGCTCCCCGGTCATCCCCAAGTCCTCAAAGAAATGACAGGACCAAGCTTAAAAAGCCAGGTCCCGGCGTAGCCCCCTCCTTGAGCTTCAGTTCCTCCTTCCAGAGAGCGGCGTCCCTTGTTGGGTCAGTGAGGGGGGAGAAAGGTCTGCAGAAGGCCCTTCTGACTGAGCTCTGATCTGCTTTCCTTTTGTTCAACCCCATCGTCTTTTGTAATTAGAAAATAAATTACTTTTTCTGAAAGAAACATGCCTGGTTCTAGCTATGTGGATAAAAGGGATAAGAGGGAGGGAGCTGTCCTAGGCCTGACAGGTGGAGAACCAGCGTCCTATCAGCCGGGCCAGCCAGCTGGGGCCTGCAGACAGACCAGAGAGAGCAGGCGTGGGGCGGGGGGGGGAGGGGGGGGGGGGGCCCGACAGCTGGGAGGGGATCGGAGAGGGGCAGCTTGGTTAATGCAGACCCTTTGTGTTTGCACACCAGTCCAGCAGCCAAGAAAACAGAGCCTCAGCAACTTTGAAAGAGGACTGCCAGGATTAGCACTCCAAAGGGAGAATGGGGGTCTCAAAGCAGCCCTCATTGTGCCCCGCCCCTTTATGTGTGTGAAGTGACAGCCTCCCTCCAGATGTGGTTATCTGGCTGGAGTCTGCAAGACCAAGGCTTCCACAGAGGCCAAGCTGGCCTGTGGATCCCACCCTGCCCCCCCAACTTCTCACCCTTCATGCATCCCACCCCCCCCCCACCACTCAGCCCACCTGCACTCCCACCGCAAGACCTTACCCCTGCCACTGGCTGCATGGAGATATTATTACTCCCCGTGACCTCCTCCTGGAGATCTCTGCTCATTAGGTCATTGGCAAACACTCCACTCCACTCCACCTGGATTCCCTTTTCCCTCCCCTGCTGTAGTTTCCTCCGGAGCACACATGACCTTCTAATGTACTACCAACCTCTTCTCTCCTGACTCGTCTACCTCCCTGCCTGGGATGCAGACTTTCAACCCTGACTGACGTGGAGAGGGGGTCATGATGCTGTTGTAGCATGAGGAGTCCAGATTCACTGGCATCCTGGCTGTGCAAAGGCCACATCCAGCCCTGGAGAGGGACTAGCCTTGTGGGTGTTTGCCTGGAGCTTACTTCCCTGTGTCAGGCCCATCGCCCTCCAGCGCTCGTTGAAAGTCCCCAGCACATGGGGCTGTGAAGCAAAGCACAGACAGGACCCAGTTCTCCTTGGAGGGTACTGTGATGGAGACAGTTGAACCCAGGAGAGATGCCCCAGGGAAAGGAATCTTAGAGGTCAAGAGCCAGGCAGTAAGAGCCAGCCTCAGTCCCTACCTACATGGGGAATCTCCTCCAAGCCAGCTGCGGAGACCTGGATTGAGTCTGAATTAAGGAAACTGTCTTCAACGTTGTTGGCATCCTTACCTGCCCAGGTGCTCGGCTACATACAGATTGTCCCTTGGCTGATGAGCACCACCTAGTGGAGACCCCTGGGAGGTTACACGCGCCACTTAGCCACACCCCCAGGAGGGCGGGCATCCACACCCCCAAGAGGGCGGACGGAAGCACAGAAGCCCCGCCTCCTCCCCTCAAGGTAGGACATCTCTGGTGAGATTTATTCTTCAGAGTTCTTCCCTGCTCCAAATCCAGGGGAGGAAATAGAGGTTTTCCACCATATTAGAAGATGGTCAATATCACTTATAATAATATATACACACGTGCAATAAATGGCCATTTTCACCTATTAGTTCGTGAATACCAAAAAGTTTGATAATACACTAATGAGGATGCAGGCGAACAGACATGCCACCCGCCATATGGGGCACTCCGGTGATATCTGCCCACATAACAGAGGCACGTGCCCTGTACCCAGCATCAGCTTCTGGAAAGCTCACCTGTGGCGGTAAAAGGACTTGAACTCGGAGATGCGTGTACACAGAGGGCAGGCAGCCGAAGTCAGAGAAACCATCTCAGGGCCCATCCAAAGGGACTGGCCACGTGAGCCGCAATACATCCATAAAGTGGGGTCCTCCACAGCCATTTTAAAAAGAGGGAAGCAGATCTGTATGCGTGACTGTGGAATAACCTGGCAAGAAGGCTATTAAAATAAAAAGGCATGAGGCAGAACACCTGGTATTATGTGCTACTGTTGGGGAGGGGGGATAGGTCTGTGCATCTGTGCAAAATACCTCCAGAAAGATGCTCGTAAAATTGATGAGTCCTCTGCCTCTGAGAACGGGAACCAGCCGTCAAGGGTGGAAGATGCACTATATTCTGACTCTTATTTATATGGCCTTTCCAAGAAAAAAGGTGTAACGGTATAAAATAGTAACAGATGTTTGAGACCCAGGGGAGAAGAGCACAGCAGCAGGAAGCAGCAAGGAGGGCCCAGGGCCTGATTCAGAAGGAGGATGGGCAGTGGTACCCAGCTGTCCAGAGGTGCCTGGGAAGAGGGGGGAGGGAGAAAGGCTCCTACCAGCTGGACCCAAGCCCAGTTAGAAGTAGGCATCCTAGGGGAGCAGCCCTCAGGAGGATCCCTACCAGAGGGAAGCAGATGCAGGTGCCAAGGGATGACCTGGAAGGATCCACAGGGGATGAGATAGAGAGGGGAGTCCAGGGAGAGGATTCCACCTCAGGGACCCCAAACTATGGCCCTTGCCACACATACTGACCTACTTAAAGCACCTCAAGGGCATCCCATCACTCTTAGGGTAAAGATGAAAACACTTCCCATAGTCTGCAGGGCCCTGTGTAAGAGGCTGGCCCCTCCAATGGCCACAGTCCCAACCCCACCCCACCTCCCTGTGAATATGCCCCAGGTTCACCTCCCTGGAACCTACCAAGTCCCTCCCACCACAGGCTCTCACACAGACCTTTGCCTCTCCATGGGAGGCTTTTCCTCACCCACCATCTTCCCTGCACCATCCCACCTGACTACCTTCTGTTCATCCTTCATGGAAGATCCCCCTACCCCGCCTCAGGAATTGGCCTCCCTCATGAGCACTCATCTCTTAAACATTCGCTTGTGCCTCTGATGGCTATTTGTGCAAGCCTCAAACCCATGTCTGCCTCCCCACACACGACCATTTGCTCCAGAAGGCAGGGAGCCCCTGCTTTTATTTTATCTTCTATTCTATGCTACTCAATTCTATTCTATTCTACTCCATTCTATTCTATTCTCCTCCATTCTATTCTATTCTACTCTACACAATTTGATTCTATTCTACTCTACTCAATTCTATTCTATTCTACTCTACTCGATTCTATTCTATTCTATTCTATTCTATTTTACTCTACTTGATTCTATTCTATTCTATTCTACTCAATTCTATCCTATTCTACTTGACTCAATTCTATTCTATTCTACTTGATTTGATTCAATTCTACTCGCTTTTATTCTATTCTACTTGACTCTATTCTATTCTGTTTCACTCGATTTGATTCAATTCTGCTCTATTTGATTCTATTTTATTCTATTCTACTCAATTATATTCTATTCTACTATACTCTATTCTACTATATTCTACTCTACTCAATTCGATTTGATTCGATTCTACTCAATTCGATTCTATTTTATTCTATTCTATTCTACTCAGTTCTATTCTATTCAACTCTACTCAATTCTATTCTATTCTACTCTACTCGATTCAATTCCATTCTACTGTACTTGATTTGATTCGATTCTATTCTACTCAATTCTATTCAATTCTACTCCATTCTATTCTATTCTACTCTACTCAATTCTATTCAATTCTACTCAATTCTGTTTGATTGTATTCTACTCAACACTATTCTATTCTACTCTGTTCTATTCTACTCTACTTGATTCTACCCATATCTATTCTACTCTACTTGATTCTATTTGACTCTATTCTACTTGATTATATTCTACTCTACTCAGTTCTATTCTACTCTATACTACCCTACTTGATTCTACTCGGTTCTATTCTACTCAATTCTATTCTATTCTACTCGGCTCTATTCTATTCTATTTCACTCTACTCAATTCTATTCTACTCTACTTTATTCTATTCTATTCTATTCTACTTGGTTCTATTCTATTCTATTTTACTCTACTTCATTCTATTCAATTCTATTCTAGTCTATTCTACTCAATTCTATTCTATTCTACTCAGTCTATTGGATTCTATTCTACTTCATTGTATTCTATTTTACTTGATTCCATTCTACTCTATTCAATTCTATTCCATTCCACATGACTCAATTCTATTCTACTTGATTCAATTCTTTTCCCCTCAATTCTATTCTATTCTATTCTACTCGATTCTGTTCTATTGGATTCTGTTTGATTCTATTCTATTTTATTCAATTTGATTCAATTCTACTCTGTTCTATTCTATTCTACTTGATTCTGTTCTATTCTACTCCACTAAATTCTATTCAATTCTATTCTACTTGATCCTACTCTACGCCACTCAATTCTATTCTACTCTATTAGATTCTCTTCGATTCTATCCTGTCCTATCCTATTCTATCATAACACACTTAGAAGCACAAGTCATAAGAGTGCAGCTCACTGAAATTCCACAGTGTACAACCTGTGGAAACATGACCACATTCCAGCAAATTCTCTTGTCACCTCCACCCCACCAAAGGTGACCACCATCCTGACTTCAGATTCATGCTCTCCACTTTTTAAACTTTCTCCATGTTTAGACACATAGCACGTGCTCTGTGTGACATAGGGTCCAGGTGGCCCATTCCCGGCACCAGGCCAGGGTCCACGGTAAGGATATCCTGTGAGCTGCTTCTGGTCTGGGGTGGCTATGGATAACACCACTCTGCATGCTCTTGTTCAAGTCTTTCAACAAACGTGTGCAGACTCAGGCATCCAATCGCCAGGTGGTGAGATAAAGGTGTGCTCCACTCTAGTAAACAGCAACTGCCATATGGTTTCTGGTGTGGGTGCACCAAGCCACACTCCTGCCCACCCCAGGCAAGAGGGATCCACGTCCTCGGCCACACTGTCCCCTGGGGTCTGTCTTCTTCACCACAGCTGTTTGGATGGAGCGCATCAGTTTTTACTCAGCCTTTATCTCCATGCCTGACACCATGGGTAGACATTTAATAAGTATTTGCCAAAGAAAGGAGAGAGGGAAGCAAGGAAGGAAGGAGACAGAACAGGAGAGAGGGAAGGCAGGAGAGAGGGAGGGACGGGAAGGAGGGGCTTTCTCTTAAATTGGTTTGCTTTTGCTTCTGAACCATCAAGCCAGCAGGCTCCACGGAGCCAGCAAGAATGCCCTCAGCCCTGGGGACAACTCCTCAAGCAAAGATCAGAAGTCTAGGACAACATAGGCACTTTGATCTGTCTCTTGCTAAGATGGAAGAATTCCTGAAGGGTTGGCAGGAGGTGGACACCTCTGGACCGGCACAACCTCCCCAGGAAGGAGCGAAGTCAGGAAGATGAAGAGAAATGGTCCAGGTGGCACCTCTCTGGCTGGGAACAGAAAGCAGAGAGAATCAAAGGCACTTCTAAAACAACCCTAGCCAGGGAGGTGGGGGCAGCGGGACCCACTCCAGGAGGCCAGGCAGGAGGACTCAGGTCTGCCGGCTAAACCTCTCCTTTGTTTAGGGGGGCACACAGCAAAATCGGAGAGAAGGGTGGCAAAAGGGTACACTATAATTCAGGCTTCCACACCAAGTGGAGAAAGAGAAGGGGGAAGGTAAGGTCAGGGAAGACCAGCTCGCTCAGGTCAACTCCTGCATTCATGCATGCTTGGTGGGGGGAGGGGATGGGTGTGCATGCGTGTGTTTAATTTAAATTTAAACAAAAGAAAGCAAAAATGGCCCTAGTAATATCCACGGAAAAAACGTACAGAATATTGTTCAGAGGCTCACGTCTAAGGGCATTAATGAGGTCTGAACTCACTCCTGGAGGCCTGACCTTGGGTTGGGTGCTGTCCCAACGGCTTTCCATGGGCTAATTTGCTTCCTCCTCCCAGCTCTGTGCAGTGCATACTACTCCATCCCTCTCCCGAGATGAGAAAACAGAGGCATACCAGGGAGTCTCAGAAGAAGCATGGGGTGGCCCCCGAGTTCGAGCCACCACAGTCCAGCTCCAGAGTCCACACTCCCAGAGAATCATGAGAAGCTGCAATTAATCAGGACGTTCCCTTTTCCTCACACTTTCATACGCCAAATAGTTACAAAACACATCTCTTATGTGTGCAATATCAGAGGAGATAGCAAAATTCAGTTGTGGTGGGACATTTTAACTGATACTCCTTTATGAAATATTAAGGAAACAAAAAAATGAGCAAGGAGGATCCGAGCTCTGTAATTAAGAGGGCAGAATTAATACATAAACATCTATTGTTATGCCTCGCAAGCAAGTTCCGTAAAACAGCTCTGAAACATGATCCTTTGGTCAATCACAGCGCAAATGTCAAAAAAGATGTCTGAACAGATCTTTTAGAGCTGACAGTCCTAAGCACAATAAAATAAAGCTGGCAAGAAATTCTTTCTAAATATAGAAAGAAAATTGGAGATTTAAAACTCCTCTCCTAAATAACATGTAGGTCAAGGAGGAAATCAAGCACACATCAGACTACCTGGAAAACAATGAAAACAGAGCCCCACGTATCAAAACCTCTGGGACAGTCCTCACCAGCCTCAGAGGCTTCTCCGTGACTTTAAATGCTTTTATTGTCAAAAACCCACTTGCACACACAAAGAGAACATGAATACATGAGGCTTTCAACCCCAGATTTTTCAGAAAAGAACAAACCCAAAGGAAAACAGGAGAAAGGAAATAATAAAGATAAAAGCAAATAAATAAATTAGGGAGCATAAAAGCATGAAAATAATAAATAAATAATGGAGCTGGTTCTTTTGAAAAGAAACTAATAAAATAGAAAAATCTCTTATAAATCGAATCAAGAAAAACTCTGTAAATGTGAAGGTCTTCCCACTTCAAATTCAGCACTCTTTAATTTTTTAAAGACAGGGAAGCTATTACAACGAGCAAAAAAAAAAAAAAAAAAAAAAAAAAGGAACGATCTCCACTAAGGTCTCAGGGAGGGGAAGCCGCAGAGACACACAACAGATGTTCCTCTATGGTAGAACCTGTGGGATTCGGGACACAAAGGTCCCCAGCCATAGTCAAAGAGCATCCCTGGGGTGCCTGGGTGGCTCAGTGGGTTAAAGCCTCTGCCTTCAGCTCAGGTCATGATCTCGAGATCCTGGGCTCAGGGAGCCTGCTTCCCTTCCTCTCTCTCTGCCTGCCTCTCTGCCTACTTATGATCTCTGTCTGTCGAATAAATAAAACTAAAAAAAAAAAAAAAGAGCATTCCTATCTCAAGTGACATATGTGAGGGTTCTGCAGAGGACTGTCCCTCCAGAGGTCCTGAGTGTGTGGAATGAATGAGGTCGAGTGGCCTCCACACCCATTTCACAGGTGTGAATCCCAAGCTCAGACAGGCCAAGCGACATCCAAAGGCACCTTCTAGCATTGGCCCCCTCCGGGCCCCCTAAAAGGGTCTCCCACCCCATCTTCTATTTTTCTGTTCTTAATTTTCTTTCCTGATGAATTTCTTTCTTGGGTTCTTTTTGTATTTCCAAGCAAGGAGGCAGAGGTCTCCATAGACCCAAGCGGACCACCAGCAACTAGAATCACCAACAAACTAGTTCAAAGTCCATGGTCTCCTGGAGCCTCTGAGGCCCCTCCCTGATCTGCAGCTACCTTCCCCCAACACACACACACATCCTCAGCCTTCCTCATAAGGAAACCCAATTGCTTGTTTTATCATCGCTTCAATACAAAGATATTAGGTGGGTTCACAGTTTATACCTCCAAAGTGATCACTTAAAGTAACAAAGTGTAGTTTATTTTAATGGCCAAAGTCACTTAAAAATGATCCCACACACCATTTTCAACTAACAGTCCCATTAATGTAACATTTGTACTTAATGGAGGCCATTTTGGCCAGGGCAGGGTGGGCGGGGGTTAATGAGATGCTGGTATAACAGGAGAATATAACTCAATCTGGTTCAAACAAAACGAAATAAAACCAAAAACAAAACCCAACTGGCTCCCTTGGCTCGGAGCCTGGCAGGACCCAGAGGCTGCAGATCAGGGAGACTGTCACAGACTTCTCTAGCTCCCTACATTCTCAGAGTGCAGCCAGCCACTGCCTCCCCCCACCCCAGCTCCAGACTTCCTGCAGAGGCAAGGTGACACTTGGGTTGACCTTGTTCTCCAAAGGAAAACAGGGAGCCAGTGCCATCCGACAACGGGTTGTCTACAAATCTGGAGACTCGTACAGGTGTCTAGTTTCTCCAAACCCAGATGCAGGCTGAAGGGTTCGGGGTGTCATGATGTCTATCTCTTACAATCAGAGAGTTCAGCAAAGAGAGGACACATCGGGGGAGGAGGACAGGTGGAAAAACCAACCCAAACACAACAACGGGCTATTCAGACTTCTTCCAGTCACTCTTTCAATATTTCCATTGTGTTTTCACAAGGGAGCAGGCAAAGAAGGGGTGCCTGGGTGCCCTCGTTGTTTAAGCATACTACTCTTGGTTTCTGCTCAGGTCATGATCTCAAGGTCATGAGATCGAGCCCCACACTGGGCCCCATGCTCCGTGGGGAGTCTGCTTGGGATTCTCTCTCTCTCCCTCTCCCTCTGCCTTTCCCCATCCCCCCAAAAGATAAAAAAATAAAATAAAACAAGGAAGAAAGGTGGCAGGGGAGTGGCCGGCTCAACTGTTTTCATATAACAAGGGAATAACGCAGATTTTGCCCATGAATGTGGAGTTTCCATGCATGAACCCGAGGGCCCTTTCTCCAGGCATGATGACCAAGCAGCCTGCAAGGGAGCCTCCTGCTCAGTCCCACACAAGGGTCTCAGCAGACAGAGGAGGCCCTGCATGCCCATGGCCCTGGGCTTCCCCCGGGGTCCCTAGCTGTTTGCTGGCGTGCTAGTCTGTGGACAAGGGACAATCAGTGCCAGAGTTGCCAGGCTCCAGGCCCTGCCTCTCCCACACTCCACAGCCTGCGGGACAAGAGGGGCTGTTCTCCCCTGGGTGTTTACATCCAACCCAGGAAGCCGGAAGGAAAGGGCTCTTCACAATGAGACAGGCCCTTTCTCCTGGCAGCAGACGGCGGGTGTGGAGGAGACATCTATTGTCCAGGGAGAGACAGATGGGGAGGCGGGAGCAACGTGAACGACAAATGGAGTGATGGGCTTCGAGCTGATCCATAAACACTCAGATTTCTATCAGCGCTTTTTGAAGAACAATGCAAAGGAAGCAGCAGCAGACTGTGGAGGCCGATTATGCCAGGCTCCCACTCCCAAGTCTTTGCTGGCGGATCTTGGACACCGATTCCATTTCCTTACTGCCTCAGCTGGCTCATCAGTGACATGGGGATAGTAGCTCCCAACAGGGTTGTGATGATTAAGCAATTCTCCAAGGGTCCACAAGTTAGGTAATGAATTATAGACCGCAACTCAACTAACCACATCACCATTGGGAGCAGAGGGTGGACGGCTTCCCATCCTGGCTCTCAGCCCCTCTCCCACCGCACAGTTCCACACTCCCTCAGAGACGGCTCCCACAGCCTCATTGCTGGAAGAACACATGGTGTGTCTCTTGAGCTCTTCGGGGTTCCTGGGAAGAGACATATCCAGAAGGGAGAGAGCTCAGTGCAGTGTCCCGTAGAGCCCCCTGTGTCCCAGGCTCCCAATTCCAGGTTCCGACCTCACAGAGAACATGACCCAGACTAACACCATTTCAGAGGCAGCCATGGCTTTGGAAGCCCCAGGTAGTGCTGACAAGTGCAAGCTAAGTCTCCCTGTCACGGGAAAGTCCACGCATGCATGCGAGCAGACGTGCATGTACACACACACACACACACACACACACACACACAGAGGAAGTATACACAAGACTAAACAGAACTTTCAGGAACATGCTAACCACTCACATCCATCAAGTATTAAATTTACCATCTGTGAAGCTCTCTCATGTCTCTGCCTCACCTGAGCCTCACATCACCCTGGAGGTTCTGCCCCCCCCCCCCAATGCTGAGAAGTGGGTCTCAGCATTCCCTCCCCGTGGCCACTAGAAGTCACAGATGACTCCTGATCTACACCCCCCCCCCCACCCCGCACCATGCCTTCCCATCAAGAGGCATTTAATCGTTTCGGAAACATCCTCCCCTGTCCCAGCCCCGGGACACATGCCATCACAAATCCTGCAGTGGTTTTAATCAGGCTGCTCTGCGTGTCTGTCCCCGCCAAGCAGCCATGGGCAAGGCATGTGTCTCCGCCTACAGCACTGGAGGCTCCAAAGAGAGGCAAGTGGCCCAAGGGCCGCTGGAGTCCTGCTGCAAGGGTGGGGAGATGAGGGCCTCCAGACCAAATGCCGCCTGCCACCTATTTTTGTGCAACTCTTGAGTTAAGAATGGTTTTTACACCAGTATCATGCTGTCTTGGTGACCACAGCTTTGTAATAAAGCTTGAAATCAGGTAACCTGATGCCCCCAGTTTTATTTTTGTTTTTCAACATTTCCTTAGCGATTCGGGGTCTCTTCTGATTCCATACAAATTTCTGGATTATTTGCCCCAGCTCTTTGAAGAATACTGGTGGAATTTTGATCGGAATGGCATTGAAAGTATAGATTGGTCTATGGAAAGAACCAAGATGCCCTTCAACGGACGAATGGATAAGGAAGATGTGGTCCATAATCACTATGGAGTATTATGCCTCCATCAGAAAGGACGAATCCCCAACTTTTGCAACAACATGGATGGGACTGGAAGAGATTATGCTGAGTGAAATAGTCAAGCAGAGAGAGTCAATTATCATATGGTTTCACTTATTTGCGGAGCATAACAAATAGCATGGAGGACATGGGGAGATAGAGAGGAGAAGGGAGCTGGGGGAAATTGGAAGGGGAGGTGAATCATGAGAGACTATGGACTCTGAAAAACAATCTGAGGGGTTTGAAGTGGCGGGGGGTGGGAGGTTGGGGTACCAGGTGGTGGGTATTATAGAGGGCACGGATTGCATGGAGCACTGGGTGTGGTGAAAAAATAATGAATACTGTTATGCTGAAAATAAATAAATTTAATTTAAAAAAAAAGAATGGTTTTTACATTTATAAGTAGTTCAGCAAAAAAGAATTTTTAAGGGGCGCCTGTGTGGCTCAGTGGGTTAAGCCTCTGCCTTCGGCTCAGGTCATGATCCCAGGGTCCTGGGATTGAGCCCCACATCGGGCTCTCTGCTCGGTGGGGAGCCTGCTTCTCCCTCTCTTTCTGTTTGCATGTCTGCCTGTTTGTTATCTCTCTCTCTCTCTCTCTGTCAAATAAAAAATAAGATAAAATAAAATACAAATTTTAAGAGGGGGGGCGAGACACCAGGGGGGCTCAGTTGACTGAGCATCCGACTTTTGGTTTCAGCTCGGGCTGCCATCCCAAGGACGTGAGATGGAGTCCCAGGTCAGGCTCCCTGCTTAGTCTGCTTGTCCCTCTCTTTCCCCTTCTGCTCCTCCTACGACATGTTCTCATGCTTTCTCTCAAATAAATAAATAAAATCTCCATAGGACTGTTTTAAGGGGGCATCTGCGTGGCTCCATCGGTTAAGGTCTGCCTTCGGCCCGGATCATGATCCCAGGGTCCTGGGATCAAGCCCCACATCAGGCTTCCTGCTTGCCAGACCAGGAAGCCTACTTCTCCCTCTCCTACTCCCCCTCCTTGTGTTCCCTCTCTCACTATTTCTCTCTCTGTCAAATAAATAAATAAAATACTTTTAACAAATGTTTTAAGGATAGTATTTTGTGGCATGAGCAAATTTTATGAAGTTCAAATTTCAGTGTCCATAAATAAAGTTCTATCGCCTGCAGCTGCTTTCTCACTGCCCCAGTGGAGCCCAGCAGTAGCAAGAGGGGCCACATGGCCCGCAAAGCCCAAATTATTTCCTACGTGTCAGGTGGCAGAGCAGCCCTGCCTCTCTCCTCCTTTTGTCACCTATGCTACGCCCTGTGAGGCAGAGTGTCTTTGTCTGCCCACTCAGGGCTGGGCTTGGCCAAATGCACGTGAGCAGAGGTGAACATGAGCAGAAGCCCTAACCACACGTGTCAGGTGGGGCTTAGCTCTCTTGTGCACAGGGCAATCAAGACTAGGGAAGCCGCTCCTCAGAGGAGGGAGAGTAGCAGAAAGCAGATGCAGCCCCAGCTTCCCCAGCTTCCCCAGCTTCCATCAGCTAAACCCCTACTGACCCCAGAAGTCTGGGTGAAAAATAGGGTTTGCAGTCAGAGGCCACTGAGTTTGGGGTGGTTTGCTAAACAGCATCTTTGTAGCCATAGCTGACTGGGGCAATCTGTAACAAGAATGAATCATAAAAAAGACTGGTTGTGATGCTGGCTAGTTTTTGAAAGACCTTTGCTTTCATTTTATCATGAAATCCCCATTTCCTGGGTAGTGATAACACGAAAGAGCCAATGGCATGGCCCAACCCCTGGGCCTTTGCACTGGCAGTTCCCTGTGTCCCTGCTCTTTCCTAGGGACCAGCAAGAGCACTCCCTGTCCTCCTTGGGGTTTTTCGCTTAAACGTCAGTTCTCAGGGAGGCCCTTCCTGTCACTCCGCGTAAATGGAAACCCCCACCCCAGCGGCACTTTCTGCTACCATTCTCTACTTCTTTTAGCCTCTCAGGACTTCTCAACTTCTAACAGGATTTGCTTTCTTATTTATTTCATTTCTTTCCACTCTTCTCCCTCTAGAATGACAGGGCAGAGGTGAGGACAAGGATATTTGTTTTGTTCACTCCAAACCCAAGACCTTGGTTCTGTTTCTCCTCTCCTTGGCCCCCCAATCCTTTCCCAGCACACTCAGGGCACGTGGCCCTCCCCAGTCTGTCCTCTTCTGTGACTTCTCAGACCTCCTCTTCCCCTCACTCACTCTGCTTCTGCCACCCCATCCTCTTCACTGGTTCTCAAACAAGCGAGGCACACTCTGCCCCAGGGCCTTTGCACTGGCTGCTGCCTCTACCCAGAACACCTTTCCCCTAGATGGGCACCTGGCCACTTTACCACCTTCTCGGGGAGGCCCTCTTTGAATGCCTTCATTTAAACTGTAACTTTGTAGGTACTCAATAAAAACTTATTGAATAAATACAAGGGAGGGAAGGAGATCCAAAGCAAAGGATCAGGACCCAGGAATACTGAAGAGCTGTTAGTCTGCCTTGAAGAAAATAAACACTCCGGAGATGGAATTCGGGAAAGATCATGCCTGAGGCATCTCCGTCCTTCTGGTCTAACAATTTACATTCCCAGGTGGCCTTATCTCCCCACCCGCAAACATCCTGAGGCCTCCCCTGCCAGGTCCACCACCTGGGGACTTGGTTGCTCAAGAGCCAAAAGTAGGAAGCTCTGTGGGTTTTGCCCGTGGGATGAGTGGCTAAGTGACAGGTCTCACACTGTGCTCAGGCCTGTGGTGTGACTGTGCTGGCAGAGAACGCGGGCCCAGGCCTGCCCCAGACTCCTGCCCCAGACTCGGCGTTAAGTGGGAGGTCTTGGGAACCAGAGACAGGGAAGGGCCTTCTGGAACAGGCTACTGTGAAGGATGTGGCGGGTGAGCAGAGCCTTCCCCACAGTCTGTGACGTGTGGTCCTCAGCGCCCCGGCACACCCCTGTGAGAAGAGCGAGTGCTAGGAGGAACAAGGGCCCCAGTCTACCTGGGAAGCCTCTATTTTCTCACCTGTAAGATGGGCATAACAGAGGCTGGAGGAGTATGGCCTCACCAACGTTCAGCAAATGCTGGCTTGCAGCCAGGCATGGCTCTACGTGCTCCCTACTGCCTCACCACCCACCCCCAGCAACTGTGATGGAGGCAGTTATCAGTGCCCTCTGCAGATGAGGAAACTGAGGCTTTACCCCTGGCCTCGGGGGTGGGGATCCCGTCTTACCATCCGATCTTCTCCACTCTACTCCAGACAGCCTTGCCTCTGAAAGCTGAGCGTGCAGAGAAAGTGCTCACTACAGACTGTGAAATCTTCTGCCCCGCAATGGGGTGAAGGCAGGAGGAGAAGTGTGGCCCAGTAACAGATGGAAGGCCAGAGCGGACAGCTGCATTTGCTGAGGACTGCTCCTGGGGCAGCGCCTGGCTCAGCCGGCAGCCCTTGGACGTCTGGATTGATCCCCGAGAAGACAAAGCAGGCATGGTCTCCCCCCAGTCATCTGAGAGTCTCACTGGGTGAGTCACGCAGCCCCCGTGAGCCCCAGTAAGAGGGATTGGCTAACCCAATGTAACCAATTGGCTATACCCACGTCTCTCTCCTCCTGTGCCGGCCGGAGTAGCTGGGTGCCGTGTTCCAGCGTCCTCTGCTTATGGCTGCAGCGAGTGAACACGTGTGAGGAGAGGCGACACCCCCCAACTCAGGACCTGAGGCCCCCTGTGCCACCCTCCACACATTTTCTGCCCACATCTGCCCCTCCGATGTTAACCCCCAAGGGTCAATTGAAGATGGTCGCACCTCCATCAGCCTAGGTCCCTGAGGGATTGTAAGGAGCGGGCACATGTCACCCCATCACAGCTACCCTTGACCTCGATCGGAGTGAGAGATACACTTGTGTTCAGCCCCTGAGATTTGTTTTTCTCTGCTATGGCAAACTAGGATCACTGTGATATACCTACATTTCTCATGTTTCAAATGGGGGTAAGCTGTGCGTTTAAAAGTTGTTGAATGGGTTACGTTAAATGTGAGAATGAGCCAGCGTGCAGGGAATACTTGGTAAGCATTTGATTAAATGCTTGATGAGTGTCTGAATGAGTCCATGGGGTGCTTGGGCTGCTGCATTCATCAGGAAGGCTTCAGTCTCTCGGTGGCAAGACGCTGGACGAACAGTTGCTAAAACCTTACAGACGTTGGTTGTTTACTTCGCGAGTCATCTGGAAGTAGCAGTTCTGGAGCTCCTCCCTTGGCCCAGCCATGTCAGGTGCTTCCTGCCCTTCTGCTCCATGGTTCCCAGTGTGATGACTCTTCCTTCTCGCCCTTGCCACTGCCTGGTCCCTACAGCTCCAGGCATCACATGCCCCTGCCATGTTCCCACAGAGGAAGCCAAAGGCAGGGGCAAAATAATGCTCTATCCTTGAGAGGCTCTAGTTTTTTCTCTGGGAAGCAGACCTTTTCCCAGAAGCCTTCAGGAGGTGTGCCCTTTCCTCCCATTGACCAGGCATGGGTCACGTGGCCAGCTTACCTGCAGGGGAGCTGGGAAGGTGGAGTGGCTACTGGTGAGCCATTGAGGTATCTGGCAGGGACAAGAAGAATGTGAAACATGGGTCAGAAACCAGAGAATAGTCGCACACAGGAGAGACAGACAACTTAGCCGCCGTGATCCAGGAAGAGCAGCAGCTTTGGGGGAAAGAAGGGCGCAGGAAAGACCGGGATAGACCGGGGGCAGGGGGTGGGGGAAGAGCTCAAAGCCCACATGCACAACCAGACCCAGAGCAGCAGTGGCAGACACTGGTGACCGCAGGCGGACACTGGTGACCCAGAGGACCCTCGCCTTGCACCCCCAGCACGGCACTCAACTATCTTTGGATGTTAGTCTGAACTCTTTCTATTGCAAGCAACAGATGCCTACTGGACCTGGTCTGAACCTCCAGGACAACTGGCCATCTCAGTCACTAAGGAGTGCACCAGAAGACCAGACTAAGCTGCAGCCCAGATTCCGGACTTCCTCAGGGCTCAGTCAGTATCTCTCTGTCCCTCTTTTCTGTTTTCCTCCAAGTTGCTCCTACTTGGAAAGATTTTCCCCTGGGGAATGTGGCGAAGGTGACTTCTAGCAGCTCCAAGTTATGTTCCTCAGCAGGAAAGGAACACTTTTGCTGCCCCGTGATTTCAGCAGACATCCTGAAGTTCACTCCAAGTGATCCCTGTGGTCACCCAAGCCACTCTGGGGCATGGGTGTCCTCAGCGCACAGTTGAGTAACAATCGTCCAGCCAGTCGTTGCAGCCTGGAGCCTGATGGGGGCAGGGATGGCAGAGCAGGGGACAGAGGCTGGCCATGGTGAAGGACTGGCTGGTGCCAGTGGTTAATCACCCAGATTCAGGACAGAGGCACAGGCTACAGGCTGGCAGAACCCACTTGGAGGGTAGCTCTCATGTCCCCGCCCCCCAACTTATCTGGGAGTCCCTGCTGCCATGGGTCACCACAGCCGCCATCCTTGCTGGGCTGCCTGCAGGGAGGGAAGCCCACTGCCTCCTCCCTGCCTACATGCCACCACTGACATGAGTCATTATTTTCATACCCTCTCTGGCACTGCTGGGTCTCCCTCCCAGCTTGGGCTCTCCTCAGAGCTCCAGCCTTACCTACCTGCCTCCCCAGCACCTGCCCTCATATATCCAGGAGAAATCTCAGACAACATGGGGGACACTCAACCCTGACACCTGACCCCAGTAAACTCCTCCAGCTGTCTCCCCATTTCGGTGAACAGCAGTTCCAACCTCTCAGCTGCTGAGCCCAAAAGTCAGAGACATCTCCTTTCCTCTCACTCACACCCACATCTTGACCCTGGGGGGATCTTGTTGGCAGAGCTCTAGAAATCTTTCTAGAACCCAGCCAGAATTTTCATCCTCTACTCTTGCCACCCTAGCTTGAGTCCCCACCAGCTCTTGCCTAGATGGTTAGAGCAGCCCCCTCTCTGCCCACCCTGCCAACCACAGCCAGAGCGAGCCTTTAACATGTGCATCAGATAACCTCTCTGCTCAATCCTCCCCAGTGTCCCCCTGCCTCATCCCTAAACCCCAGAGGACTTTCAGTGGCTGACAGGGCACTATGCTCCGAACCCCCACCATAACCTCATCCTCCACCACCTTCCCCATCACCCCATTTCACCACACTGGCTTCTATACTTTTTCTCAAATATGCCAAGAATACGGCTGCCTCAGGACCTTCGCACCATCTACCTGATTGCTCTCCCACCAACATCTGTCCTCTGCGCATGGCTGGGGCTCTTTTTTTGGCACTCAGATCTCTTCTCAAATGTAGATCCCCACCCCTACATCTACTGTGTCCCTTCCCTGACCACCAGAGAGCACATAGAACTTGCTTCCACCTTGTAGAGATATTGAGAAAGGGAAGAGTAGGAGTAAATTGGGGGATAGAGCATGTACCCAAAAGTATACCCAACCAGAGCTTGGAACCACAGCTGAGAGGCACCAGATTGCAGCCACTGGCACAGCAGGAAGAAGTCAGGGACAAATGCCCTTGACCTCTGTCCCCGTTCACTCCCAGGTCCAGCTGCTACCTCTGACTGGCCGCACCCAACCAGAGAAAGCCGAGCATGCAGTCCAAAAAGTGACCAAAGACAGAGGAGGATATTTGGAAGGTCAAAGGGGGACTCTGCTACTGAGTAGGGACCCTCCTACTCTCCTACTCTCCTACTGAGTTCACATCCCAGGTCCACCACTTACTAGCTGTGTGAATTTGGGCAAGTTTCTTAAACTCTCTGTGCCTCAGTTTCCTCATCTGTACAATAGGGATGGTAAAAATGCCTATCTCACAGAATCACTTCAAATATTAATGAGCTAAGACAAGTAAATCACTTAGAACAGTGCCGAAACATAGTAAGTTCCATGTAAATGTAGTGTTTTTGAGAAGATTTATTTATTTATTTGAGAGAGTGGTGAGGAGGGGCAGAGGGAGAGAATCCTTGAGCCCAAATCCACTGAGCCGAATGCAGGGCTCGATCTCAGGACCCTGAGATGATGACCTGAGCCAAAACCAAGAGTCTGATGCTTTATTGACTGAGCCACCCAGAGGCCCCAATAAAGGTAGCATTTCTTATTCTAGAAGGGGAAAAACCAACATTAAAAGAGGCCACAGCAGATTGGACCCAATGATCCAACATTGTGGTCAGCACCCCTGTTGGGCCTCAGCAGCAACTCCTCTTCCCCCTGCTTTGTCAACCTATACCTGTGAAGGGAGAAGCCTGAGGGTTTTCTGAGAAGCCAGAAGGCAGGTAGCCGACTTTCTGGTCCTGGCATTGGGTGGGTTACTGCCACTTTGGGGTCTCAGTTTCCCTATCTGTCTAATGGAGGGCAGCGGGCGGGTACTGTGTACACCTGTGGCCCTATCTTCCTCCTGAAGACATCACTTCCACAATCATTCCTAGGAAGCCTATGGCTGGTCTCCAAGGCAACGGGGCATCTGAACCTCAGAAGAGTATGTGAGGGAACCACATTGGATCAATAGCACTTTGTGGCAATGCTTGGAGATGTCATTCCTGCATCCATGACATCCCCTCCCTGCAGCAGAGCAGAGCGACCCCCAGCCAGCTTGCCCACCTACCCTTACTGTCAGCATTCTGACAGCTGCCTGGGACCCAGGATCAGAGATGGATACCTCTTTCCCTTCACCACCCATCTTCCTGGAGCCTCATACCAGCAAGTCCTGGGAGGGAGGTCATGTGCTTTGCTGACGTTCCCTCAGCTTCTTACCTGTCTTCCAAAGCCAAGTCCCTGGGCCTTCCTCTTCACCCGGTGGCCAGTGGGACCAGACACAAGTAGGAGAGGAAGGACAGTAGGCTGAGCTCAGAGGGAGGCTTTCAGACCTGTGGATCCCAGAGGTGAAGCAGCTCCAGGTGGGGAAATGGCAGAAGGAAGGCCTTTAGAAAAATCCTGGCAAGCGTTCCACTGTGTTCCTCCCGAGCCCGAGGCAGACATGGCTAATCAATTAGAACATCATTTCTGGCTGGGCCAGCCTCAGAATCCTTCTCAACATAGCACTCCAAGCCACTGCCTCCTGTTGGTTGAAGTGGGTGCTCAAAATGAAACCACATGAGTCACAGATCATCATCTGGAGGACAGTGAAGAGTGAGGGGAGAGCACAGAGTACTCAGGATCAGAGCAGATGACACCCTGGGGACCAGGGACGTGGGCAGAGGCAGACTGTGGCAGCTGGGATGTGTGCTGCCCAGTTCTGACTCTGGGAAGGAAGTGCTACCCAGCTGGGGGTGAGCGTGGCCAGCAGACACCCTCCAGCTGTTGCTCCTTCAGCCACCTGGTGTGAGACAACCCTCTTCCCAGGGCAGCCCACATCTGACAACCCTTCCCTAGAGAGGCCCAGGCACCCTGGCTGGACACAGGACAGCTCCAGTGGGTGGTATCCAGTCCCAAACACTTGGCAGGGTGACCGAGGCTTTGCGGGGTCTGCACGGCAGTTTGACTTCTGCTCAATTTCTCCCCCTTCCTTGTAAACTACACATGGAAATTGTCTCCACATCTGCTTCTCAAAGACCCAAGCTGGAGGAGTTAGGGGACGGGAGCCCAGGTACTGAGGTTCAAGGCCACGGAGAGGAGCTAATAGCCTGGGGTACTTGCATTGGAACAGGGAAAGGGAGAAGGAAATGCTGTGACCTTCCCAAAAGGAGAGATGGCAAGGAAAATAAAAGGAATCTAGCAGCTGGGCTCAGCCCAGTGGTTTGCCACCCAGCCTTGGGCAAGGTGCCATACCATCTGAGCCTCAGTTTTCCCATCTGTGAAATGGAACATTACCAGGATCAAAAAGGATAAGAAATGTGCTCTGTATATGGGACATATCCTCTCCCAATGAGGGCCTGGAGGTGTTGTCAATGTGTCCAGATCTCCCTTTTGCCTCAAACAGTCAACGAGACATGGAAACATTACCTTCCAGCTCCAGCCTCAGAGTCCCCAATGGATCACCTAGCCATTCAGTCAGCAAACACATGTCAGATGCACTGGGCCAGACTCCAGGGATTCCAGGCAAGGTCCCTGCCCTTGGGGGGCTTTCACTCAAGGAGACAGGTAAGGTAACAGAATAAACAGCCAGAATAACTCAGGCCCCAGTACATGCTATGAAGAAAACAAACCAGGGCAAGGACTCAGGAATGATTGGAGAGGTGAGCCCCATTAGAAAAACTGGCCAGGAAAGACCTTTCTGACATAGTGGCCTTTGAGCTGACACCTGACTACAACCAGAGAGTAATGACATCAAGGGAAACTGAGGCTGGCAACCACCATTTCTCCCAGCCTATAACTCCTGGAGCCCTGGGGCATCCCAGAGCCTGTGCTGCAAACTGAAACTAAGGAAATGAAGAGGCCCAGGTCCCAGGGGTACTCTCAGCAAGTGGGGGCATCAGATGAGCAAACAGATTCTAGCAAGTCAGAGGAGAATTGCTGTAATAAGTAGGGACTCAATAAGAGGCCTGGAAGCCAGTGGGAGCCCAGGTGAGGAAGCATCTCCCCAGCGCCAGGGCAGCGGAAGCTGGTGGTCAGGGAGGGCTTCCTGGAGAAGGTGAGGTTGTGTGCTCTGGAGAACAGAAGAAAGGGCATGTGCAAGAACCTACAGATGACTCCTGTAATAGCAAAATCCTTGGGCTCTTGTGTTCCAGAGGGACTAACCCATTAACCTTCCATTATGGATGGAATTGCATCCCCCCAAATTCCTGTGTTGGAGCCCCAACCCCTGATGTGACTATAATTGGACATGGGGCATATAAGGAGGCAATGGAGGCTTAAATGGGGTCATAGGGTAGGGTCCTGATCCCATAGGGCTCGTGTTCTTACAAGAAGAAACATCGGGAAGCTCACATTCTCTCTCCCTATACACACACACACACACACACACACACACACACATGCACGCACACACACTCACACACCAGGGAAGGCCAGGTGAGCACACAACAAGATGAGAGCCCTCTGCAAGACAGGAAGAGAGCCTCACCAGAAACCCACCATGCTAGCACCCCTATCTGGGACTTCTAGCCTCAGAAGACTGTGGGAGTTGCCCAAGAGACCCTCAAGCCACCACCAAGAGGAGGCAACTATTTGCATCTTCATTTTACAGGTGGAGAAAATATAAATAAATAGATATAGATATAGATATATAGATATAGATAGTATAGATTCTATATATATATGTATTCTCCAAGAAATAAAAAGGTATGGCCCATACACCAGTAAAAAAAGCAAACAATACAAATTGCCTGTGAGAGTGACTGGATGTTAGATTCAACAGAAAAAGACTTCCAAGTAGCCATTATAACTATGTTCACAGAACTAAGGGGAAGCATAAATAAAGAAGTAAAGGAAGGTATGCTGACAATGCTACATCAAATAGATAATATCAACAAAGAAATAGAAATTATTTTAAAAGACCAAATGGAAGTGATGGAGATGAAAATTAGAGTAACTGAAACTTAATCTCACTAAAAGGGCTCAACAGTAAATGGGAACTGGCAGAATAAAGAATTAACAAACTTGAAGATACATCAGTAGAGATTATGCAAGAACAGAGACAAAGAATGCAGAAAAATGAACAGTCTCAAAGAAATGTGGCACACCATCAACTGAATCAATATAAATATAATGGCATTGCCAGAATACTAGGAGAGAGAGAAAAGGGCAGAAAAAAAAGTTGAAAGAATAATAGAGGAACTTCTGAATTCATTGAAAACCAAAAAACCTACACATCCAGGAAGCTCAATGAACTACAAATAGGATAACTGCAAAAAGATTTGCAAAACTATATCACAGTAAAAATGCTGAAAGTCAAAGACAAGAAATCTTGAAATCATCAAGAGAAAGATGACTTTGTCACTTACAAAGAAACTTTAACAAAATTAAAAGCTGACTTCTGAACAGAAACAATGGAGGGATAGTCAGGGGAATAACACACCCCAAGGGCTTGAAGAAAAAAGTGGTCACCAAGAAACCTGTCCAGCCAAGCTATCTTTCTAAAATGTGGTGAAATAAAGACTTTTCAAGATGAACAAAAACCATGAGAATTTGTTACTAGACCTGATTGACAAGAAATATATGGTGAAAGCAAATAACCTCAGATGATAATTCAAATACACACACACATAGCATTAGTAAGAATAATTACATAATTACAAAAAATAGTACGCATTTTCTCATAACTGATTTTAAAAGCAATTATATAAAATAGTATGTATATAACATAATATTGGGTCTACGGCATAGAGAAATACAATAATATCATGTGTGATATATGTGTCAATAACAACAACCCTAACACCAAGTCTGACCCTAACCCTAACTTCAAATTACTTTAAATGTAGATGAATTAAACACAGAATGGCAGAATGAATTAAAAACAGGATCCAACAATGTACCGCCAATAAGAGATTCACTCTAACTTTTAGGACACACAGAGGCTGAAAGTGAATGAATGCAGAAAGATATCTCGTGCCAATGGACAAAAGGAATCAGGGGTGGCTGTACTTACATCAGACAAAATAGACATTCAGCCAAAACCGGATCTCAATTAAAAAAACAAAAACAAAAACAAAAAACCCGGATCTCAATAGACGAAGAATGTCACTGAATAATAATAAATGGGTTACTTCATCAAGAAGATATAACAAATGTAATCATACATGCACTCAACATTGAAGCATCAAGATATATAAAACAATTATTAATAGAACCAAAAAGGGAAATAGACAGCAATAAAATGATACAATAAGGAATTTCAATACCCCAGTTATATCTACCCCATTTCATCAGTGAATAGATCATCCAGACAGAATATCAGTAAGAAAACAGCAGGCTTGAATAACACTATAGACCAAATGGATTTAACAGACATATACAGAATATTCCATTCAACAACAGAATACACATTCTTCTCAAACGCACATGGAACATTCTCCAAGACAGATCATATACTGGACCACCAAACAACCTTAACAAATTTTAAAAGATTGAAATAATATCAAATATTTTTTCTGACCACAATGCTATGAAACTAGAAATCAATAACAGGAGGAAAATTGGACTATATGGAAATACAACTATATGGAAATTATACAACACACTCTTGAAAAACCAATGAGTCAAATAAGAAGTCAAAAAGGAAATCAGAAAGCATTTTAAGGCTAATGAAAATGGGGGAAGCCTGGGTGGCTTAGTCGGATAAGCATCTGCCATAGGCTCAGGTCATATTCCCAGGGTCCTGGGATGGAGTCTTGCATCAGGCTCCCTGCTCAGCAGGCAGGTAGCCTGCTTCTCCTTCTGACTGCCACTCCCTCTGCTTGTGCTCTCTCTCTCTCTAACAAATAAATAAATAACTTTTTAAAAAAGACTAATGAAGGGACGCTTGGGTGGCTCAGTTGATTGAGCGGCTGCCTTCAGCTCAGGTCATGATCCCAGGGTCCTGGGATCGAGTCCCACAGCGGGCTCCTTGCTCGGCAGGGAGCCTGCTTCTCCCTCTGCTTCTGCCTGCCTCTCTGTCTGCCTGTGCTCGCTTGTGCTCTCTCCCTCTGTCTCTGGCAAATAAATAAATAAAATCTTAAAAAAAAAAAAAAGACTAATGAAAATGGAAACACAACTTACTGAAACTTATGGAATGCGGCAAAAGCAGTTCTAGTGGGGATTTTTATAGTGATAAATGCCTACATTAAAAAAAAAAAAAAGAAAGATCTCAGATAAACAATATTTATAGTTCCAGGAACTAAAAAAAGAAGAACAAACTAAGCTCAAATTTAGCAGAGGAAGGAAACAGTAAAAATTTGAGCAGAAGCAAATAAAATAGAAACTAGAAAGACAATAAGAAAGAGCAATGAAACTAAGGGCTCTTTTCTTAAAAAGATAAACAAAATTGACAAACCTTTAAACTAATCGAGAAAAAAAGAAAGAGGGCCTGAATGTATAAAACTATTAATAAAAGAGGATACATTACAACTGATACCACAAGAATACAAAGGATTATAACAGACTATCAACAATTATACATCAACAAATTGGATAACCTAGAAGAAATGGATAAATCCCCAAAGACTTAATAATGAAGAAATAGAAAATATGAACAGAGCAATAATGAGTAGGGAGAATAGAGTAGTAATCAGAAACTTACCAAGAAAGAAAAGCCAGGCCCAGATGGCTTCATGAATGAATTCTACAAAACACTTAAATAAGAATTAATGCTAATCCTTTGCACATTCTTACAAAAAATTGAAGACTCATTTTATAAGACCAACATTCGATATCAAAGCTACACAAGGACACTACAAGGGAAAAAAACTACAAACCAATATCCCTGAAAAACACAGAGGCAAAAATACTCAACAAAAAACTGCCAAACTGGAGTACCTGGGTGGCTCAGTCATTAAGCATCTACCCTCACCCTCAGGTCATGATCCCATGGTCCTGGGATCAAGTTCCATATCAGGCTCCCTGCTCAGCAGGAAGCCTGCTTCTCCCTCTCCCATTCCCACAGCTTGTGTTCCCTCTCTCACTGTGTCTCTCTCTGTCAAATAAATAAATAAAATCTTTTTTTTTTTTAAACTACCGAACTGAACTCAACACATTAAAGATCATACACCAGAATCAAGTGGGATTTATCCCTAGGATAAAAGTATATTTCAACATACAAAAATCAATAAACATGATTAATCACATTAATAGAATGAAGGATAGGGGTGCCTGGGTGGCTCAGTGGGTTAATGCCTCTGCCTTCGGCTCAGGTCATGATCCTGGGGTCGTGGGGCCAAGCCCCGAATCAGGCATTCTGCTCAGCAGGGAGCCTGCTTCCCCCTCTCTCTCTGCCTGCTCTCTGCCTACTTGTGATCTGTGTCTGTCAAATAAATAAATAAATAATCTTTAAAAAAAAATAGAATGAAGGATAAAACCATATGATAACGTAAATAGATGAACAAAAATAAAAGCATTTGACAAAACTCAACATTGTTTCATGATAAAAATTCAACAGATTAAGTATAGAAGGAATATACTTCAATATAATAAAGGTCATATATGACGAACCCACAGTTAACCTCATACTCAATTGTATAAACCTGAAAGCTTTTGCTTTAAGATTAGGAACAAGAAAAGAGTGCCCACGTTTACCGCTTCCATTCAACATAGAACTGGAAGTCCTAGACAGAGAAATTAGGAAAGAAAAAGAAATAAAAACCATCTAAATCAGAAGGAAGACATTAAAATGTCTCTGTTTGCAGATGAGATGAACTTATATATATAGAAAGCTCTGAAGACTCCACCAAAAGGTGCCAGAACTAACAAATGAATTCAGTAAAGTTGTAGGATACAAAGTCAATATACAAAAAATAAGTTGCATGTTTATACACTAAAATAAACTATCCAAAAAAAGAAAGAAAGAAAAAGAAGTTAACAATCCCATTTACAATAACATCAAAAAAAAGTAAGATAAATTTAACCAAGAAGGAGAAAGATATTTTCATTGAGACTATATGATTTAATGAAAGAAATTAATTTAAGATGAAAACAAGTGGAACAATATCCTGTGTTCAGGGACTGGAAGAATTGCCATTATTTAAATATCCATATTATTCAAAATTATCTACAAATACAATGCAATCCCTATCAAAATTCCAATAGCATTTTTCACAGAATTAGAAAAAACATTCTTAAAATTTGTACAGAACCAAAAAGACTCCAAATTGCCAAACCAATCTTGAAGAAGAATAACAAAACTGAAAGCATCACATTTCCTGATTTCAAACATTTTATTATAATAATAATAATAATAATCAAAATAGTATAGTACTGGGATAAAAATAGACACACAGTCCAATGGAACAGAAAGGGAAACCCAAAAATAAACCCTAGTATGTGTATAGAGTCAATTAATCTTTGGCAAGACCACCAAGGGAAACAACAAGGAAAAGGTAGTCTCTTCGATAAATGGTGTTGGGAAAACTGGATATCCACATGCAAAAGAATGAAATTGGACGCTTACCTCACACCATACACAAAAATTAATTTGAGATGTATTACCTTCTTGACTGTAAGGCCTGAAACTGTAAAGTGCCTGGAAGAACACAGGGGCAAAGCTACTTGACATTGGTCTAGACATTTTTTTTTTCAAATATGATACCAAATGCACAGGCAACATAAGCAAAATAAACAAGTAGGACTATATCAAGCTAAGAAGCTTCTGCACAGCAAAGGAAACCATCAGCATGATGAAAAGACAACCTGTCATAGGGAAGAAAATGTTTACATACCATGTATTTGGTAAGAGATTAATACTCAAAGTGTTTAAGAAATGCATACAACTCAATATTAAAAATACTAACTAATCAGGTTAATAAATGGGCAAAAGGTCTGAAAGGACATTTTTCTGAAGAAGGCATATAAATAGCCAACAGGTACATAAAAATGTGCTCGACATCATCAATCATCAGGGAAATGCAAATCAAAATCACATTGAGATATCACCTGTTACGATGGCAATTTTCAAAAAGACAAGGGATAACAAGTGTTGGGGAAGGGGTAGAGAATAGGGAACTCTTTTACACCATTGGTGGGAATGTAAACTGGTGCAGTCATTATGGAAGTTCCTCAAAAATCTAAAAATAAAACTGCCATATAATCCAGCAATCCTGGGTATATATCCAAAGGAAATGAAATAATGATGACAGAGTATCTACACTTTCATCTTCATTGCAACACTGTTCCCAATAGCAAGATACAGAAATATGAAAACTACCCGAGTACCATTGACAGGTGAAGGGATAAAAAAATGTGATGTATACACAAATTACACACACACAAACACACACACACACACACACACACACACACAGGAATATTACTCAGCCATAAAGAATGAAGGAAATCCTGCCATTTGCTACAACATGGATGAACCTGGTGAACATTATGTTAAATGAAATAAGCCAGATACAGAAAAAATAGTTCTGTATGATCTCATTTATATATGAATCTAAAAAAGTAGAACCCATAGAACCAGAGAGTAGAACAGTGACTGCCAAGGACTAGAGGATAGGGGAAATCGGGAGATGTTGGTCAAAGGGTACAAACTTTCAGTTATAAGATGAATAAGTTTATGGTGGTTATAGTTAATAATATTGTATTGAACACTGGAAATCTGCTAAGAAAGCAGATTTTAAGTGTTCTCATCACATATACACATACAAATGGTAATTGTGAGGTAACATGATTGTGATAATTATTTTACAATATATGTATATTAAATCATCACATTGTATACTTCTAAAAAATCACATTGTACTACCTAAATATACACGACATTTTTTGTCAGGTATATTTCAAAAAAGTTCAGGGGGAAAGAAGAAAAATACAAAATATTAAATGTTCTATTGAACTATTAGAGAAATTGAAAGTATAACTAAAAATCTTTCACAAAGTACATTTTAGACCAGATGGCTTTGCCAACAATTTCTCCGAGAAATTTAGATCCAGAGGTGAGAGGAAAGAAAGGAACACCACCACCTGTTTTATGAGCCCAGAACACAATCAGTACCAAAACCCAAAAAGACATTATGAGAAAGAAAATATCACTTAAGAAAATAAACAGAAGGGCACCTGGGTGGCTCAGTCAGTTAAGCATCTCCCTTCAGGTCCCATTCAGGTCCCTCCTGGGATAGAGTCAAGGGATCAAGTCTCGCTCAGGACTGCTGAGCGCGCTCAGCACTCCCTGCTCAGCAGGAAGCCTGCTTCTCCCTCTGCCCCGCTGCCCCACACCACCCTACTCATGTGCTCGCTAGCTCTGTCTCACTCTCTCTCTCTCTCTCAAAAATAAATAAATAAACCTTAAAAAAAAAAGAAATAGAAAAATCCTGAATCAAACACTAGCCAATCAAATCCAGTGACATAACAATTACAGAAACTCAAATTTATTCCAAAATTTGTAGGTTAACATCCAGAAGTCACCATATTAACAGAGTAGAGTAGAAAAGCATATATTTATTTCCAAAGATGAAGAAAAATTTATCACATTTAATATACATTCATTAATTTTTAAATCTTATCAAGGTAAGAACAGAATGTAACTTCCATAATCTGAAAAATAAAATATATAGAAACATACAGCAAGCATCATATTTAATGATGAAATATTGAACTCTTTCCCCTTTGAGATCAGGAGTCAGTCAAAGGGACTCACTATCATCACTTCTATTTTGGCATTATATCAGTCTAACCAGTGCAGCAAGGCAAGGAAAAGAAAAGATAAGGAATAGAAAAGAACTAAAACTGATATTGAATTAATACAAGGTTAATACGTAAAAATCTATTGAATTTCTATAGATGGTAGCAAACAAAATAATTTTTGAAGAGTCACTATGCTAGCATCAATATCAAATATTTGCAAATAAAGAAAACCTAAATAAAAGAAGGTATATATCACATTCATGGTTGTAAAATATAAATTCTTTCTAATTCCTATATAGCTTCAGTGCAGTCCTAACTATAATCCCAGCAGGTCTTTTGTGGAAATAAGCAAGCTGATTCAAATATTTACACTGAAGAGCAAAAGGCCAGGAATAACCAACACAATCTTGAAAAAGAAGAACAAAATAGAAGAACTTGTTCTATCAGTTATTAGGATGTTATAAAGCTACATTGCTTAAGACAACACAGTTCTGTGCAAGGTTATGTAATCAAATAGACCAACGAAGGAGAAGAGACTCCAGCAACATATAATCAAATGCTCAATTTATTGTTTTAACACAGTAACAGCTCAGAATGGGGTATGGGGGATTATTTTTAATAAATATGAATAAAATCATTGGTTATCCAAGGTTTTCTATGAGGAAAATATTAAAATGATCCCTGCCTCCTACCATATATAAGAAAACCAGGTCCAAGTGGAATTGTAGATCTAAATGGGAAAGGTAAAACAATAAAGCTTCTGGAAGATCATATAAAGAGAATATGCAATCTCAGAGCCAAAAATATCTTTTTCTAATAAGATACAAGAAAACCTAAACTTAAAGGGAAACATTGACATATCAGAATGCATGGAATACATGTTATATATGTGAATATATATTTTTATATATTATACATGTTATATGAGTGTTATTTATATTTTATATAAAAATACACAGGTGGAATACATATTGGGCTATATTAAATTAAAATTAAGAAATTCTAGACATCAAAGACACCCTTTAAAATATTCAAAGGCAAGGGGCACCTGGGTGGCTAAGTGGGTTAAGCCTCTGTCTTTGGCTCAGGTCATGATCTCAGGGTCCTGGGATCGAGCCCTGCATTGGGCTCTCTGCTCAGCGGGGAGTCTGTTTCCCCGTCTCTTTCTGTTTGCTGCTCTGCCTACTTGTGATCTCTCTCTCTGTCAAATAAATAAATAAAATCTTAAAGAAAAAAAAGTTCAAAGGCAAGCTACGGAATGGGAGAAGGTATTAGTGACATCTAATAGACAAAGGCTCACATCCAGAGTATGCGAAGAACTCCCATATTTCAATAAGAAAAAGAGAAAACTCAAAAGGAAAATGGGCAAGAGACTTGAACAGGTGCTTCATGAAAGAGAATATCCAAAAGATCAACAAACACATGAAGAGATGCTCAGTGCTTTGGTAATTATGGAAATGCAAATTCAAACCACAATGAGATAGATACATTTACACATCCATGAGGATAGGTTAGAATGTAAAGTTCTGGCAATACTAGTTGTTGGCATGATGTGAAATAACAGTAATTCTCACATTCTGCTGGCAAATGTG
Source organism: Mustela putorius furo (assembly GCF_011764305.1). Taxonomy (NCBI): domain Eukaryota; kingdom Metazoa; phylum Chordata; class Mammalia; order Carnivora; family Mustelidae; genus Mustela; species Mustela putorius. Next base: position 17,160,792 of record NW_025422002.1, on the reverse strand, counting down.
TAAATGGGCACAATTGTTTTAGAATCTGGTTTAGCACTATCTACTGAAGTCAAAGACAAGCATACCGGGTGAGCCAGCAATGCCACTCCAAATTTGCTCCCAAATAGAAATGCATGCGCATGTACAAAAGAGCTCATGGCAGCCCGTGCAAAGTGTCAAGACAGGTGGGAAAATGTTCATAGCCCTGTTATTCATAAGAGCTCCAAACTAGAAATGAGCCACATGTCCATGACCAAGAAAATGGTAATGGAAGCTATAGGGCATTTACAAAGAAATACCACACAGCAAAGAAAATGAACAAACAGCTACACAGCAGGACCGATGAATGTCACAAAGGATGCTAAACGGAAGACGCCAGACAACCTGCATGATTCCATCTGCAGTTTTTAAAAACCAGCAAAATGATGCAAGCATGTTCTAGGGATGTATGATTCATACAGTGATAAAACCACTTTAGAAAGAGAGAGAGAGAAGAAGTAATTACCATGAAGTCAGGATAGTAGTCATTTGGCAGGAGGACAGAGAATGTAAGGATTAAGAAGGGCATGAAGAGATTTCTGGATCCTTGGAGTGTTCAGTTTTCTGCCCTGACTGGTGGCTCTCTGGGTATTTGCCTTGTGATAACTCACTCCATATGCACATTTCTGTTTGGCACAATTTTTTATATGTGTTCACAATTCATGATGAAAAAATTCTTTAAACTACTCCTGTTGCTTTGGCCCTGATATATTCATATTGACATGGACTCTTAACTCTGGTGCTCTTTAAAGTGCAATGCTAGTGGGTGGCTGTTATTCCTTTTCCAGATAAGGAAACTGAGTCTGGGGCAGGGTAGCAGGGGAGGGCCATGACCATGCCCAGTGGCGGAACAGCAACAGAACATCTAGTCGCATCTGATTTTTTTTTTTTTTTTTTGCTTTACACAATTAATTTGTTGGGGGGAGAAGGGAGGTGCAAATCACGTTTTTGTAAATTGATTTTATTTCATTTAAAATGCACAGGAGAGCCTGCCACTTCAGGAAACCCCAGAGTGTATTCGTTTATTAATTGATTCAGCAAATATTTATCAAGTTCCTATCTTATTCACAGAACTGTGAATCCCATTGAAACTTAAAAGGCTTGCCTTTTAATTTTCTTAATGGTGTCTTTTGATGTATAGAATTTCTTCATTTTTTTTAGAGATTTTATTTATTTATTTGAGAGAGAGAGTGTGTGAGTAAGCATGAGCAGGGGTGAAGGGGCCCAGAGACAGAAGCAGACTCCCTGTTGAGCAGGGTGCCTAACGCGGGGCTCAGTCCCACATGACCTGAGACAGAGGCAGCCACTTAACTGACTGAGCCACACAGGTGCTCCTAGAATTTCATTTTAATTTCATATATTCCAAAATGTATGCTACATTAATGTATTCTTTACACATGTAAAATGTATTCCATATGTATTTAATGATTTCCAGTATGTCAGTGTTTTCTTTTAAGGTTACATTTACTTTATTATTTAAATTTTCTCATAAAAATATTTTTTTCAGGGGCACCTGGGTGGCTCGGTCATTTGAGTGTCCAAATATCGGTTTGGGCTCAGGTCATGATCTTAGGGTCGTGAGATGGAAGATGTAGCCCTGTGTCAGGCTCAGTGCTCATCAGGCAATCTTCTTGAGATTCTCTCCCCCTCTCCCTCTCACTCTGCCCCTGCCCCCTCTCTCATTCTCTCTCTCTCTCAAATAAATAAATAAATCTTGAAAAAAATTGTTTTTATAGTCTCTTAATTTACTAGTTATACAAGTCTATATTTTCAGATGTTGATACATTTTAACTTTCTATTATTTATTTTTCCTTATTCCAATAGTAGCTCATGTTCTGCAAAACCGTAGAGCATCTAGAATAGGGGAAAACAAAAAGAAGAAAGGAAGACCACCTGTATCCCACCCACCAGAGAGAACCATTGTGAACATTTTGCTGTCTCTCTGATAGTTCTTTTCTGTGCATGCATATGTTTTTCTAACCAAAATGCAATCATTTTAAGTTTCTTTTTAAGTAATTTTTATTTTATTTTAAATACCTAGTTGAAATCATTCCAGGAAAACAGAGAGAAGTATCTCAAATACATGAGCCATCTCTTTCCTGGTTTGGGTGGGAGCACTACAGATGTCAGACACAGATTAGGAACACATCACATGCATATGCCAGGGTGACTGGGTATCCCTTTCCTGGGACACTGTGACCCAGGAGTGACCTTATTGTGTGCCCACCCCCAGATGACCTCCATCATCACTGTCAGCTGAGCACAGCACCGGATCTGTGCAGAGACTCAGAGATCCAAGGAACTACATAGAATTACAAAACAACTTGTCTTGTAAGTTGACAGCTCTCTCTGAATCACCTTTGAGATTTCACCAAAATTCTCCTCCAGCCTTTGGATAACATGGTTCTTTGTTGATCCACATTTCATTACCAGAATTTCAACACATTCTGCTTATAATACTATGGATATATTCTCCTGTATGAAAGCCTACACTACCAACCCAGGTTACTGGCAGGACCTCAGTACTTTTCAAAGAATAGAAAATTTGGTAAGTTGCACCTACCAGACAGAGATGATGTCTGGCCAGAACACTGCTGTCAGAGTAGTGCTGTTCTTGTCCTCTCCAAAGGCAAGGCACTGGTGGGGGAAAGCAAATACAGGGCATGAGGGAGAGAAGGGGACTGATGACAAATGGCTCCCCAGGACAGTGAGGTCTATGGATCAGTGATCAATATCAATGATCCAGAACCAAACCAGCACCATCAGAGAGCAAGTTTGAACTATCTGGACAAGAAGGAGGAGGTAGGAGACAGTCAGGTTTTAAGAATTTGATCTAACATCTGGAATCCAGCAATTAAAACTGGGGGTGAGACATAGCCATCAAAGAGATCTTCATAACCCTTTTCAGGAGAAATAGGGCATGTTAAGAACCAAGAATAAGTGACCCAATAACCTTGGGATTAGGTGATCATATCCCACAGTGAATTACATATTAATACCTCCTTTGCCATAATACAAGCTATTTTTATCTTTTCTTAGAGTACCAAGAACAACCTAGGAAAAGTTGGTTATTATGGAACACAATTCCAAAGACACAGTCACTGACGGTCAGATGCTAAATGAATTGCACGCAAGGATTAAAATCATCTTATCGAGCAAATGATTTACTTCTTCACTGATTTGTTTATAGTTTACCAACCCTTTTTAAAGAAAGCATCTCAAAAATGTACCGGAAATAGTCAGAGGGACCCAACTGAAGTCCTACTTTTAGGTTGGTAATTAGACCCAGTTTGATGGCTCTTTTATTCTTTTTGGATACCCAGCATCTGAATCTTTTGTTTGTTTGTTTGTTTAGTGTTAGGAGAAATTTCACCAGAAAGAGAATGGGCATCTCCTCAAGACCCTGGGCTTTGAAACCTTGGGAGACCCTCTTCTTAGAGGATGAATGCTTTTGGTAATAAGATCGTTGTATTTTGTCAGCAGCAAATACACACATACATTTAAATATAGGGAAATATGGAAAGTTAGGTACAGCCTGATATTGGATCGCCAAAGAATGGGATAGTGAAGGAAACCTGTTTGTTGGCTTGTTTTGCTGCTTAGCAAGTGAATCATCCTCAGCAATGGACTGAATGTTTTTGTCTCCCACAAATTCATATATCAAAGCCCTAACTCCCCAGTGTGATGGTGTTTGGAAGTGGGGTCTTTGGAGATAATTAGTTCATGAAGGTAGAGGCCCATGCATGGAATTAGCTTTCTTACAAGAAGAGACACAAGAGAGATAATCTCTCACTCCACCATGTATACACATAGCAAGAAGGTGGACATCTGCAATCCAGGAATAGAGTCCTCACCAGGAACTGAGTCTGCCAGCATCTTGATCTCAAATTCCCAGCCTCCAGTACTGTGAGAAAATAAATGTCTGTTATTTAAGCCACTCAGTGTATGGTATGTTTGTTACAGCAAACTGGACTGACTAAGACACCCTCTTGAGAGTGACAAATCACTGCCTTATGAGTTTTAGCAAGGACAGAGCCCACCCACTACTTAAAGGCAGTTAAGAACTCAGGATCCTGCTTTCCAACCTCACTCATAGTTAGCAAGTGCACATGACCCAGCATCTGACAGATCAAGATGTACAGATAGGGGCTGGAGGAACAGTCCCAATTTCTGCAGCAGGACTCTGGAAGTGGTACCTAAAGACTTAGCCATGTAAACAATCTTATACTCTTATACTTCTGTGAGATAACCAGTATCCTGTAACAAGCTCTCTTTCTGAGTAAATTAGTTGGAGTTGTTTCCTGAGCTTTCCAACCAAGAAGCCAGATTGCTAGACTATGAAAATAGTAACATGCTATGCAGTAATGAGAACGACACTGTCTTCTAAGATGCTTCATTTAACCTCAATGAACAACCAAGAATTTCTCCGTGAAATCTGTACTTTCTAAAGACCTAGGTATGAATTTGTTTTATCACCTATACAAAATATGATATATAAATCAGATGAAATTTATTGGCAGCAAAATTCTCACAAAATTTAAAAATACAAACAAGACTTTTGAAAATAGCCCCATTGAGTTGGCATTCTCCTCTTCTCACTGAAATCTCTCAGAAACAGCAAGAAAATCAAACTGTACCTTGATTAGAACTAGGATTTAGCTAAAACAACAAATCAAAACATGGTGCCTGAGTGGGTCAGTCAGGTGAACATCCTACTCTTGATTTTGGCTAAGGTCATGGTCTCGGGGTCATGGGATCAAGCAGCAGCAGCCTCCACACTCAGTGCAGAGTCTGCTTGTCCCTCTTCCTCTGCTCCTCCCCCTGCTCACTCTCTCTCTCCTCTCTTCTCTCTATCTCTTAAATAAATACATACATACATATGGACATAAAATCTTCAGAAATTAGGTGAAGTAAAAAAAAAAAAGGCAATAAAATTTGAGCAGGGATGTAGGGGAAAACAGTGTTAGAGAAAGTGCCCATGGCTGCAGATACCAGAAAGAGTTGATAAGGTACATGTACCCAAGTAAGAACCAAAATCCTTTAACATAAAACCAAAATCTTTTCTGATGAAGAAAAAAAATGTATTACCTTCTCTGTAATCAGTTTGGCTCCAAAAAACAGTGGGCTGAGCTCCATAAGCAATCCCAGACAGAGGGAGAAGATAGTTGCAACAAGACACCAGTCCATGTGGCCAGGTTAAAAAGAGAGACTTCACCCTATGAACAGACCTACAGGTACTGCACCATCAGGTGGGAATAAGTGGACACTGAAAGATGCACACACATTAACTACAGCCAGCCTTGGGCACAACCCTGGCTCTCCTCCACTGAACCTGCAATAAACAACTCATCCACAAAAGATTTTCTTATGCAGAAATAAGTAATCAGAAATAACTGAATAACAGATGTGTATAGAGATATAAAATAAATGAAAAGTGAGGAATCTAACAGAAAAATTAATAACAGATGAACATCACTCACCAGAAAACACATCACTTCTGAGCAGGATACAAATACTGAATTTTACATCACAAAGTACAAAGATTTAATGAAGTCGCTACCAACATAAAACAAGACAACAAAGTAGATATAAGAGCTCAACAAAGATACAGCTAGAGAAACAAGACAAATCATGAATGAGCTGGCAGAAGCCAGAAAAGATCAGAAACAGGACAAAAGACTTTAGATGGAGTCCATCTATCATTTATCTGGACCCTCTTCCACACAAATTCTGAAATGTCCACTAAAACCATAGTTCCAAACTTGCCCATAGACTTTATATTTAATATTTTCTTTCCTGAGAACTGTTTCTGTATACATGTACTATGGCTACCAAACTGACTTAGTTCCACAGAATTTGTCTTCTATTCGAGTTCTTTTATGTTGAAAGGTTTTTCACCCTCATTATTTCTACATGGCTTCTCACAATTTTCACTACTCTGGTAAATTGTTATGCACTCTTTGAATACACTAGGTATGTGAGTAGGAAGAACAAAACTCTTTTCATTCTCATGGTCTTCCCAGGCTCTCTCATGAGTTGGAGCTTTCTTGGATGATTGTCATTTCCTTCACACATGTGTGTGAATGTTTTGTGTTTCTTCAACTGATGCCTACAATGCTGGACCTCTCCACACAGGGAATAAAACTCATCCTGATCACTCTTTGTATCTTTACTCCATGGGATGGCTCTTCATCATAAGTGTCTTGTGTTGGGTCTCAAAGAGGTATCTGCACACTCATGTTCACAGCAGCGTTATTCACAATAGCCAAAAAAAGCAAAACAACACAAGACCCACCAAAGGATGAATGGATAAGCCACATGTGGTCTCTTAAAGACAATGAAATGTTTCTCAGCCTTCAAAAGGAAGGAAATTCTGACACATGCTGCACCATGGATGGCCCTGAAGGACAAAGGACAAATCCTGTATGATTCCACTTATATAAGGTATCTAGAAGGGTCAGTTTCATGGAAACAGAAAGAATGGTGGTTGCCAGGGGCTGGGGGAGGGGATAGGGAGTTCGTATTTAATCGGGAAAGAGTTTCAGTTAGGAAGATGAGAAAGTTCTGGAGGTGGATGGTGGTGATGGTTCCACAACAGTGCAAATGTACTTAACACTTCTGAGCTGTACCCTTAAAAATGGTTAAAATGATAAAATTTATGTTACATGTATTTTACGACAAATATATTTTTTTAATTTTTTAAATGCCCCAGGGGGAAGCTAATTTTTCTCATGCAAGCAAGGTTCCCAAATCTGGATGGTTACCTTGAAAAAAACTTCTTTTGACCCTTCATGATTTATCTCTTTGACCCAACTGGGACTTCTTCCTCAACCTGGTGACAAGATCTCAATAGAGGAAGCCTGTCCCAGAGACAAATGGTGGCAGTGGCTAGATCCAAGCTAGGTTCCAGAGTGCCCACAACCCCTCCCATGATGTACATTCAAATAGGCTCTCTCATATGCTCAGAAACTTCTGGAAGCTCTGTCTAGGAACAGCAGGTGGTTTTTTCCTGAGCTTTGATGTCTCTTCTCTGGGCACAAAGGGTGCAAAGACTTGCCCACTACATTCCCTTAGCACTGTTTCTCCATAAATTGACGTCTCTTTTTTTCTTTTTTCCAGACTGTGGATGCTTCTAACTTTTTCTATTATAATTGTCCCTACAGGGAGCACACTTGTAGCTACATCTTTACTCACTTAATTATTACTTTGGAATAAATCACTAGAACTGGAATTCTTGGTTCAAAAGGTATGCGCATTTTAAAGGTTTTTGATACATATGTCCAAATTGCCCTCCCAGAAATGTTCTGCAAATTTGTATTCAAACCAGCAAGGAATGCAAGTCCCGATTTCCCTACACACCCCCCCCCCCCAATACCAGGTCTTCTCTTTCTGTTTTCCTCATCTCTTGCCAATTGCTCTGGTTTAAAAAAGAAAAAAAAAGTATTTTATTGTGTTTGCATTTGCATTTCTATGATCGCTGGTAATGTTGAGCACTTGTCATATATTTATTAGCCACTTGTGGTTTCATCTTTTGTCCGCGTCCTTTGTCCGTTTTCCCGTCAAGGCGCCCATCTTCTCCTTAATGATTTATAAAAGCTCTAAGTGTACCTGCTTTCCTGAAGCGGGGCCCAGCTGCGCTCGGCACCCTCTCTGGTTGCTATGCAGATGTGCTGGTGGCGCGACCAGTCTCCATGGCCACAGATGCCCGGGTCTCAGTGAGGAGCGGAGTGGGGAGAGCGTTGCCATGGCGATGCTACCCAAGCGGTGCCTGGATCCCCTCCCACTCGCTGAGCGGCTTTCCGAGGGGCCACCAGCCCAAGCAAAGGCTTTTCAGGCTGCAGGGAAGGAGGCATAAGAAGACTCATGCCCAGAGAGAGGCAGGGACAAGTTTCCTGTCTGTGCCTGGCAGGCCTGGTTGCAGAGAGCGGGCCACACAGACTCCAGGAATCAGAAGTTTAGACTATTTCATCCCCAAATATAGAGATGAGTGATAAGATTCAGAAAACAAGGGGCGCCTGGGTGGCTCAATGTGTTGGTTAAGCCTCAGGGTCCTGGGATCAAGCCCCGCATCCCCGTCTGTGCTCAGCAGGGAGCCTGCTTCCCCTTCTCCCTCTGCATCTCTGCCTACTTGTGATCTCTCTTTCTGTCAAATAAATAAATATAATCTTTTATTTTAAAAAAAAAGATTCATAGAATAAGCTGCTCATTGCAAAACTTACAAATCATGTCCCATGGCCAGACTAGACCATCTGTAATGCACTAAATGAATATTTTATTTAAACTATTGGAATTATCTTGTTAGGAGCACAATGGTGGCAGATTCTGTGTGCAAAGTGTGCTTAAAGTACTGATTTGTTAAAACAACCATTTAAAATATAGACTAATTTTTTTTAAAGATTTTATTCATTTATTTGACAGAGAGAGATCACAAGTAGGCAGAGAAGCAGGCAGAGAGAGAGGAGGAAGCAGGCTCCCTGCTGAGCAGAGAGCCCGATGTGGGACTCGATCCCAGGACCCTGAGATCATGACCTGAGCCGAAGGCAGCGGCTTAATCCACTGAGCCACCCAGGCACCCGTAGACTAATTTTTTAAACCATTGAAGCATGCCATCATGTTTTGATATGCTAAGATCCTTAAGAAAATAAAGACAAAAACAAACCAAAATCTGGAAGTGCCTCTCTCAACCCTGGAGAGTGCCTGTTCTCCCGTTTTATGAGCTGAATCGTGTTCCCCCATGAAATTCATATGTTGAAGTCCTAACACCTAGTACCTCAGAATTTTTTTTTTTTAACTGTTAAACATGGCAGTGTCAGCATTTTATTTTTTTTTTTTCATGTTTTTTTCTTTTTTCTTTTAAATTTTTTATTTTTTATAAACATATATTTTTATCCCCAGGGGTACAGGTCTGTGAATCACCACTTCACAGCACTCACCAAATCACATACCCTCCCCAATGTCCATAATCCCACCCCCTTCTCCCAAAACCCCTCCCCCCGGCAACCCTCAGTTTGTTTTGTGAGATTAAGAGTCACTTATGGTTTGTCTCCCTCCCAATCCCATCTTGTTTCATTTATTCTTCTTCTACCCACTTAAGCCTCCATGTTGCATCACCACTTCCTCATATCAGGGAGATCATATGATAGTTGTCTTTCTCTGCTTGACTTATTTCGCTAAGCATGATACGCTCTAGTTCCATCCATGTTGTTGCAAATGGCAAGATTTCATTTCTTTTGATGGCTGCATAGTATTCCATTGTGTATATATACCACATCTTCTTGATCCATTCATCTGTTGATGGACATCTAGGTTCTTTCCATAGTTTGGCTATTGTGGACATTGCTGCTATAAACATTCGGGTGCATGTGTCCCTTTGGATAACTACATTTGTATCTTTAGGGTAAATACCCAATAGTGCAATTGCTGGGTCATAGGGCAGTTCTATTTTCAACATTTTGAGGAACCTCCATGCTGTTTTCCAGAGTGGCTGCACCAGCTTGCATTCCCACCAACAGTGTAGGAGGGTTCCCCTTTCTCCGCATCCTCGCCAGCATCTGTCATTTCCTGACTTGTTGATTTTAGCCATTCTGACTGGTGTGAGGTGATATCTCATTGTGGTTTTGATTTGTATTTCCCTGATGCCGAGTGATATGGAGCACTTTTTCATGTGTCTGTTCGCCATCTGAATGTCTTCTTTGCAGAAATGTCTGTTCATGTCTTCTGCCCATTTCTTGATTGGATTATTTGTTCTTTGGGTGTTGAGTTTGCTAAGTTCTTTATAGATTCTGGACACTAGTCCTTTATCTGATATGTCGTTTGCAAATATCTTCTCCCATTCTGTCAGTTGTCTTTTGATTTTGTTAACTGTTTCCTTTGCTGTGCAAAAGCTTTTGATCTTGATGAAATCCCAGTAGTTCATTTTTTTCCCTTGCTTCCCTTGCCTTTTGCGTTGTTCCTAGGAAGATGTTTGCTGCGGCAGAGGTCGAAGAGGTTGCTGCCCGTGTTCTCCTCAAGGATTTTGATGGATTCCTTTCGTACATTGAGGTCCTTCATCCATTTTGAGTCTATTTTTGTGTGTGGTGTAAGGAAATGGTCCAATTTCATTTTTCTGCATGTGGCTGTCCAATTTTCCCAGCACCATTTATTGAAAAGGCTGTCTTTTTTCCATTGGACATTCTTTCCTGCTTTGTCGAAGATTAGTTGACCATAGATTTGAGGGTCTATTTCTGGGCTCTCTATTCTGTTCCATTGATCTATGTGTCTGTTTTTGTGCCAGTACCATGCTGTCTTGATGATGACAGCTTTGTAATAGAGCTTGAAGTCCGGAATTGTGATGCCACCAACGTTGTCTTTCTTTTTCAATATCCCTTTGGCTATTCGAGGTCTTTTCTGGTTCCATATAAATTTTAGAATTATTTGTTCCATTTCTTTGAAAAAGATGGATGGTACTTTGATAGGAATTGCATTAAATGTGTAGATTGCTTTAGGTAGCATAGACATTTTCACAATATTTATTCTTCCAATCCAGGAGCATGGAACATTTTTCCATTTCTTTGTGTCTTCCTCAATTTCTTTCATGAGTACTTTATAGTTTTCTGAGTATAGATTCTGTGTCGCTTTGGTTAGGTTTATTCCTAGGTATCTTATGGTTTTGGATGCAATTGTAAATGGGATTGACTCCTTAATATCTCTTTCTTCTGTCTTGCTGTTGGTGTAGAGAAATGCAACTGATTTCTGTGCATTGATTTTATATCCTGACACTTTACTGAATTCCTGTATAAGTTCTAGCAGTTTTGGAGTGGAGTCTTTTGGGTTTTCCACATATAGTATCATATCATCTGCGAAGAGTGATAATTTGACTTCTTCTTTGCCGATTTGGATGCCTTTAATTTCCTTTTGTTGTCTGATTGCTGAGGCTAGGACCTCTAGTACGATGTTGAATAGCAGTGGTGATAATGGACATCCCTGCCGTGTTCCTGACCTTAGCGGAAAAGCTTTCAGTTTTTCTCCATTGAGAATGATATTTGCGGTGGGTTTTTCATAGATGGCTTTGATGATATTGAGGTATGTGCCCTCTATCCCTACACTTTGAAGAGTTTTGATCAGGAAGGGATGTTGTACTTTGTCAAATGCTTTTTCAGCATCTATTGAGAGTATCATATGGTTCTTGTTCTTTCTTTTATTGATGTGTTGTATCACATTGACTGATTTGCGGATGTTGAACCAACCTTGCAGCCCTGGAATAAATCCCACTTGGTCGTGGTGAATAATCTTTTTAATGTACTGTTGAATCCTATTGGCTAGTATTTTGTTGAGTATTTTCGCATCTGTGTTCATCAAGGATATCGGTCTATAGCTCTCTTTTTTGGTGGGATCCTTGTCTGGTTTTGGGATCAAGGTGATGCTGGCCTCATAAAATGAGTTTGGAAGTTTTCCTTCCATTTCTATTTTTTGGAACAGTTTCAGGAGAATAGGAATTAGTTCTTCTTTAAATGTTTGGTAGAATTCCCCCGGGAAGCCGTCTGGCCCTGGGCTTTTGTTTGTTTGGAGATTTTTTAATGACTGTTTCAATCTCCTTACTGGTTATGGGTCTGTTCAGGCTTTCTATTTCTTCCTGGTTCAGTTGTGGTAGTTTATATGTTTCTAGGAATGCATCCATTTCTTCCAGATTGTCAAATTTATTGCCGTAGAGTTGCTCATAGTATGTTCTTATAATAGTTTGTATTTCTTTGGTGTTAGTTGTGATCTCTCCTCTTTCATTCATGATTTTATTTATTTGGGTCCTTTCTCTTTTCTTTTTGATAAGTCGGGCCAGGGGTTTATCAATTTTATTAATTCTTTCAAAGAACCAGCTCCTAGTTTCGTTGATTTGTTCTATTGTTTTTTTGGTTTCTATTTCATTGATTTCTGCTCTGATCTTTATGATTTCTCTTCTCCTGCTGGGCTTAGGGTTTCTTTCTTGTTCTTTCTCCAGCTCCTTTAGGTGTAGGGTTAGGTTGTGTACCTGAGACCTTTCTTGTTTCTTGAGAAAGGCTTGTACCGCTATATATTTTTCCTCTCAGGACTGCCTTTGTTGTGTCCCACAGATTTTGAACCGTTGTATTTTCATTATCATTTGTTTCCATGATTTTTTTCAATTCTTCTTTAATTTCCCGGTTGACCCATTCATTCTTTAGAAGGATACTGTTTAGTCTCCATGTATTTGGGTTCTTTCCAAACTTCCTTTTGTGGTTGAGTTCTAGCTTTAGAGCATTGTGGTCTGAAAATATGCAGGGAATGATCCCAATCTTTTGATACCGGTTGAGTCCTGATTTAGGACCGAGGATGTGATCTATTCTGGAGAATGTTCCATGTGCACTAGAGAAGAATGTGTATTCTGTTGCTTTGGGATGAAATATTCTGAATATATCTGTGATGTCCATCTGGTCCAGTGTGTCATTTAAGGCCTTTATTTCCTTGCTGATCTTTTGCTTGGATGACCTGTCCATTTCAGTGAGGGGAGTGTTAAAGTCCCCTACTATCATTGTATTATTGTTGATGTGTTTCTTTGATTTTGTTATTAATTGGTTTATATAGTTGGCTGCTCCCACATTGGGGGCATAGATATTTAAAATTGTTAAATCTTCTTGTTGGACAGACCCTTTGAGTATGATATAGTGTCCTTCCTCATCTCTTATTATAGTCTTAGGCTTAAAATCTAATTGATCTGATATAAGGATTGCCACTCCTGCTTTCTTCTGATGTCCATTAGCATGGTAAATTCTTTTCCACCCCCTCACTTTAAATCTGGAGGTGTCTTCGGGCTTAAAATGTGTTTCTTGGAGGCAACATATAGATGGGTTTTGTTTTTTTTATCCATTCTGATACCCTGTGTCTTTTGACAGGGGCATTTAGCCCATTCACATTCAGGGTAACTATTGAGAGATATGAATTTAGTGCCATTGTATTGCCTGTAAGGTGACAGTTACTGTATATGGTCTCTGTTCCTTTCTGATCTACCACTTGTAGGCTCTCTCTTTGCTTAGAGGACCCCTTTCAATATTTCCTGTAGAGCTGGTTTGGTATTTGCAAATTCTTTCAGTTGTTGTTTGTCCTGGAAGCTTTTAATCTCTCCTTCTATTTTCAATGATAGCCTAGCTGGATATAGTATTCTTGGCTGCATGTTTTTCTCGTTTAGTGCTCTGAAAATATCATGCCAGCTCTTTCTGGCCTGCCAGGTCTCTGTGGATAAGTCAGCTGCCAATCTAATATTTTTACCATTGTATGTTACAGACTTCTTTTCCCGGGCTGCTTTCAGGATTTTCTCTTTGTCATTGAGACTTGTAAATTTTACTATTAGGTGACGGGGTGTGGGCCTATTCTTATTGATTTTGAGGGGCATTCTCTGAACCTCCTGAATTTTGATGCTCGTTCCCTTTGCCATATTGGGGAAATTCTCCCCAATAATTCTCTCCAGTATACCTTCTGCTCCCCTCTCACTTTCTTCTTCTTCTGGAATCCCAATTATTCTAATGTTCTTTCGTCTTATGGTGTCACTTATCTCTCGAATTCTCCCCTCGTGGTCCAGTAGCTGTTTGTCCCTCTTTTGCTCAGCTTCTTTATTCTCTGTCATTTGGTCTTCTATATCACTAATTCTTTCTTCTGCCTCATTTATCCTAGCAGTTAGAGCCTCCATTTTTGATTGCACCTCATTAATAGCTTTTTTGATTTCACCTTGGTTAGATTTTAGTTCTTTTATTTCTCCAGAAAGGGCTTTTATATCTCTCGAGAGGGTTTCTCTAATATCTTCCATGCCTTTTTCGAGCCCGGCTAGAGCCTTGAGAATTGTCATTCTGAACTCTAGATCTGACATATTACCGATGTCTATATTGATTAGGTCCCTAGCCTTCGGTACTGCCTCTTGTTCTTTTTTTTGTGTTGAATTTTTACGTCTTGTCATTTTGTCCAGATAAGAGTAAATGAAGGGGCAAGTAAAATACTAAAAGGGTGGCAACAACCCCAGGAAAATATGCTTTAACCAAATTAGAAGAGATACAAAATCGTGAGTGGGGAGAAAGGGGATAAAAAGAGGTTCAAAAAGGAAGAAAGAAAAAAAAAAAAAAAAGAAAAGAAAAAGAAAAAAAAAGAAAAGAATTTTTAAAAAAAGAAAACACCTAAGAAAAATGTAAATATATATATATATATATATTAGATAAACTAGTAAAAAATCGTTAAAAAAGAAAAAGGTAACAGTTAAAAAAAAAATTTTACCCGAAGGCGAGAAAAAAAAAAAAAATGAAAAAGAAAAAATTAAATTAACTGCAAGACTAAAAAAAATCACAGGAAAAAAGCCATGAGTTCCGTGCTTGGCTTTCTCCTCCTCTGGAATTCTGCTGCTCTCCTTGGTATTGAAACCGCACTCCTTGGTAGGTGAACTTGGTCTCGGCTGGATTTCTTGTTGATCTTCTGGGGGAGGGGCCTGTTGTAGTGATTCTCAGGTGTCTTTGCCCCAGGCGGAATTACACCGCCCTTACCCGGGGCCGGGGTGAGTAATCCGCTCGGGTTTGCTTTCAGGAGCTTTTGTTCCCTGAGTGCTTTCCGTAGAGTTCCAGAGGACGGGAATACAAATGGCGGCCTCCTGGTCTCCGGCCCGGAGGAGCCGAGAGCCCAGGGCCCCACTCCTCAGTGCGCCCTCAGAGAACAGCGCCCAGTTACTCCCGTCTGCCTGACCTCCGGCCGCGCTCCAAGCTCACCGAGCCTGCGACCGGTTCAAGGTAACACGGAGCTGCGAGCTTACTGTCAGCTCTGCCTCTGTAGCCGGCTTTCCCGTTCCAATACCCGCAAGCTCTGCGACACTCAGACACCCCCGATCCTTCTGTGACCCTGCGGGACCTGAGGCCACGCTGACCCCGCGTGGGCTTCGCCCCGGTTTAGCCTCTGGAGCGATGTCCCTCAGCGGAACAGACTTTTAAAAGTCCTGATTTTGTGCGCGGTTGCTCCGCCGCTTGCCGGGAGCCGGCCCCTCCCCCCGGGGTCTATCTTCCCGGCGCTTTGGATTCACTTCTCCGCCGGTCCTACCTTTCAGAAAGTGGTTGTTTTTCTGTTTCCAGAATTGCTGTTCTTCTTCTCTTCGATCTGCCGATGGGTTTTCAGGTGTTTGCAATCTTTAGATAAGCTATCTAGCTGATCTCCGGCTAGCTGAAGCAGTCTCAGCTTGCTACTTCTCCGCCATCTTGACTCCTCCTCAGTACCTCAGAATTTAACTGTACTTGGAGCTAGGTTATTCAGTTGAAATGAGGTCATTAGTGTGGGTTCTATCCAAGGTAACTGGAGTCCTTATAAGAGGAAATTTGAACATAGACATGCTCAGAGGAAAGACCACGTGGAGATAGAGGAAGACGGCCATCTACAAGCCAAAAGGAAAGGTCTCAAACAAACCAATCCTCTGACACTTTGATCTTGAACTTCTGGCCTCCAGAACTATGAGCCAATACAGTGCTGTTATTTAAGCCTCCCAGCCTGTAGCCTTTTGTTTTGGTAGCCAAAAGAAACTAATACACCCCATACCATCCATTTCACTTCATCAGTACCACAGGGAGCTGGCATTATGATCAAACCCATTTACAGATGCAGACACAGGGGTTCCAGGAATTCAGGGGGTGTGTGGAGAGAGAGATTGGAATCAGGATTTGAACCTGGGTCAGTTCTCCTTGGACAGCTGTGTTCTCCCCACTGCATACAGGTTCTGAAAAAGACTCTGACACTTTTCCTAGGAGGTGCACCACCCCCTTGCTTATAGTTGGGGAAAGTGAGACAGAGGTTGACATCCTCTGTAAGTTCAGCACTGCTCCATCTCTTTAGAGCAGCTGGAAGGAAAGACTCCCCTCTCCTCAAACACCCCAAGCTCTGGGAAATCCCTTACAGGCCTAGAGGAGGGTTACTTATACCTTTTGCATTCATGTACTCATTCATTCCGTTAACTGAGTCATATTTATTGAGCACATACTATATCCTGGCACTGGTCTAGGGAGTGAGTGAAAAAGACAAATCTTTGCCTTCACATAGCTCACATTCTTGGGGAAACAGATTATCCCCATGTAACATAGTAAAAGAAGATCATTTTAGGGAGTTGTAATGTTAGCATAACACAAGTGATAGGATAGAGAGGGGCTGTGGCAGTGGGTGACTTGAAATAAGGTGGTCGGAGAAGGTGCCATTCGAGCTGGGACCCTAATGATCTGGAGCAGCTAACCATATGAAAGGTTGGAGGAGGCACAGTCCAGGTGGAAGGGACAGAAGTGACATCCCCAAGGCTGGAGTGGGCTTGGGAGGTCCAAGGCACAGTAAGGAGGGCAGTGTGGCTGGGGCATACTGACAGCCTAGGGGAAAATGGGAGAGGAGGGTGGATCCATCTCAGGTCTCAGGAGCAGTGAGGACCTCCATCTAACCCTACCCTCAAGAGAACATGCTGGGAAGAATCCAGCCACCAGGCCCTTCCCCATCCAGTGCTGTCCACCTCTGGGTTGCCCTGTGGGAGGCAGCAAGAGACATGGAGGAGGACATGAATTTTGGAGACAGAACTAGATTGGAATCTCAGCTTTGAACCACCAAGTTATGTGACCTGGAATATGTCAGTCTGTAGGGGACACTGTCCTGTGCAGCCTAGATCCCAACTTCTGGGCCAAGGTACTCATTCCCCCAGAGGCTAGGGGTGTTGAAGGTAGATGCCTGCTCCCTGGGAATAGTCCTTGGATGGTGACAGCGGCTTTGCTCAAGATCATGCCCCTCCCAGAAAGGAGGGGCAATGGGGGTGGGCATCCCACATCCAGGAACTAGCTCATGAGGGGTGAAAAGTCCTGGCCCCTAATTAGGAGAGAAGGACCACTCTACAGGGTTATCTCCAGCTGGGCCTGGCTGAGACTGCATGGAAGCCACGTCAGCCCTTCTTGCCTCACTCCCCATGATGTTGATCCCGGACCCACTCCCTGATAAATCTCCCGTATCTCATAGTTCATTTCCCAGGAAACCTGACATTAGACACACTCCATCAATGAGATACAGTTCCTCAGATGTACAGCGGCCATACAGAGTCATAAAGATGAAGAGACAAGGTATGCAAAGCTTCTTTGTATGGTAAGAACATGGTAAGTCTTCAATAAAGATTATTCTGCCCCCCTTCCTGACCCTTACATGTATTTCTATTTCCCATGGGGCTCAAGTCAAAATCTCACATGCAAAATGTGCTCAGTGTGCTCTGGATTGAGTCAATACTCAACACATGACCAATGTGGCATTCATCATGCTTACCAGAAGGTGTAGGAGAAACTGTTCATTGTGCCCAAATATCCACTCTCACCTCTGTCCCATGGAAATAGAACTCTAGACTACTAGGTGAGTACTGGGTTTCCCAGAATAAATATTACATTTCCCAGCATTCCCTGCAGCTAGCTGTGGTCATATACCTAAATGTTAGCTACTGAAGCATAAGCAGAAATGATGTGTGCAACTCTGTGTGTGTTCTTAAAATGAAGGGGCATGCTTTCCTCTTCCTACTGGCTGGAAAGTGGATGTGATGGCTGGAGCTAGAGCAGCCATGTTGAACCACAGACTAACAAAGCAACGATAAAGCTATCACATGTACCCTGAGCTGAATGCTCATTGGCTATGTGCCTCATGGCTTACTGCAGCAAGTATTTACCTCAAAGAGCCTCACTATCTGCTTATGTAAAATGAGAATGAAATTCTAAGTGAAACCATATGTGATGAGTTTTACCTAATTTTACCCAGGGAGAAAAAAAAAGCCCTTAAACTGTAGGGTCTGGGACTGTTAGAAATTCTAAATAAATTATTTCTTAATTAACTAATTGTGTGTCTATTTGCTTTGGGGGTATGGTCTTCCTTTCCTTGGAGTGTTAGAGACCTAGTAGGACCTAGTAAGACCAAAGCCCAACAGGCAAAGAAACAGATCTCCCCCTCTCAAAGGGAACATTGAATTTATGTAAATTAACTGTTAGCCTGGCAGGACTCCAGCAAAGCAGGTCAGAGACCCCATGGCAGTCACCATGCTTATTACTCTGTGATGGTTTGGAATGCCCTCAGAACTTCAGGCTCAGTGGGAAGGAGGTCGGGTCCAGTGCAGGTGATGCAGAAGTTGTATAGCCTCTGGTCATTGAAGAAGAAGAAGTGCTCTCCTGGAGACCTGTATATTTCTATACCTCGTCAGTGGTATAGAAATGAGCATGAGAATGGCAGGGTGGGATAAGATGGACACTGGCCTGGATGGAGGAAAGGGTCTTTGGGAAATGTGGGAAGAGGACAAATCCATAGGTTTAAGAGGACAAACAGTGAATGCATGGAGTTAGCCTGAACTAAATGTGTGTACCAGTGAATCTAAGGACTGGCTTGCCTGTGGCCTGGACACCAGCCTGTCCAGGCCAACCACCTCCCAGCTGCCCCCCTGCCTCCACCTAGACTTTGGGAGTCAAGGGACCTTTCACAAGAGCTCATATCTGCTCTATGTTCCCCAGGGATAGTATACAAAGTAGGCCATGTTCAAATTTTTCACAAGAGTATTTTGGCATAAGAATTAAACAAAAAGAGCAGAAACCCAGTATGAATACCAGTCATGCATATATCAGAATCTTGAGGGAAACCAATGTAAAGTATATCCAGGGCAGTTTCAAAAAGTTCTGACCTTTGGGACTTCCACATATGGAAAGAGGATAGAAGTACTTTCCCTGATCCTCCCAGTAAGGACTGCTCAAAGTCACAGACATATATGAACTCTGAAAAGTGGAGAGAAGAAAGACCCATTGGAGACCTCAGGGTCCAAGGAATGAAATGGTGGTGAGTTCTCTGAGTCTTATTTACACCTCACATATCCCAGCCCGGATGCTGAGGTAGCTGGTTACTAGAAATACCAATAGTGTCATTAAAAAAAAATCCCCGAGAGAAGCCTGCTCCCTCCAGTTCAACAATCAGCAAAAAAGAAACCCAGAAAACTTAAAGACAATAGCTGGACTGTACCACCAAACAACACAGAAAAGAAAAATGAGGTCGCACCTCCACTTTGGCCAGCAGAAGCCAGATATCCAGCCAAACGTTCAGGCTGCAATCACAAGTCACTCTTCATACCAAGAACCAGGAAAATCTCAACCTGGATGAGAAAAAACAACCAAAAGAAACCAATCAGAAGATAAAGATGTTAAAATGATCTGACGAAGATTTTAAAACAGCAACATGAAAATTCTTCAACAATGAACACAATTGGAACAAGTGAGAAAACAGAAAGCCTCAGCAAAGGAATAAAAGCTATAAAGAAGACTTATTTCATAACTGGGTGATGGGCCTTAATTAAGGAGGGCACTTGATGTATGCAACTGATGAATCACTAAATTCTACCTCTGAAACTAATCATTTTAAAAAATCTGTAAAGAAGAACCAAATGGAAATTTTAGAACTGAAAAATACAATAACCATATTTAAAATTCAATGGATGGGCTCAGCCAGACAGAGGGAAAGAATCAGTAAACTTGAAGATAAAATAATAGAAATTACTCGATCTGAACAACACAGCAAAAAATAGACTTAAAAAATGAACAGAAACTCAAGGACCTAAGAAAGGGACTGTAACAGAAGATCTAGCATTTGTGTGATCAGAATCCCAGGAGGAAAAAAAAAAAATCAAGGCAAGACTGAAAAAGCTATCAAAGAAACAATGGTTTAAAAACTTCCAAATTTAGAAAAAACATAAACTTATAGATTCAAGAAGCTGAGAAAACCCCAAACAGGATAAACCAAAAGAAATCTATGCCAAGACATAGCATATTAAAACTTCTGAGAACTAAAGACAAAGAGAAAAGTCCTGAAAGTGGTGAAAGAGAAATGACATCTTCGTATAAGGGTAAAACAGTTTGAATGTCAGCAGATTTCTCATCAGAAACCATGGAGACAAGCAGAATATGGCACAACATTTTTCAAGTGCTGAAAGAAATGTCAACCCGGAATCTTATATCCAGTGAAAATATCCTTCAGGAATGAAGAAAAAAATCAAGACATTCTCAGAAGAAAGAAAACTAAGAGAATTTGACCCCATCAGACTTATCCTGAAGGAATGATTAAAGGAAGTTCTCTAAACAAAAAGGGGAAAACGAAAAAGAAGGACTCTTGGAATGTCATTTAGGAAGAAAGAGCATAGTAAACAAAAATATAAATAAATACAATAGACTTTGTCTCCTCTTCAGTTCTCTAAAGTGTGTTTGGCAATTGCAACAAAAATCATAACACTATCTGATGTAATTCTCAATATATGCCAAGAAAAAATATAAGAAAATTATATTAGGAATTGGAAGACTAAAGGGATGTAATGAGATTTAAGTCACTATACTGAACTCTGGCTGATAAAATGTCCACATCAGTGAACTGATAAATTATATACACTTCATGTAATACCTGGAATATGCTAAAATGTCTATATAAACAGATACACTGAAAAGCACTATATATAAGTAAAAGTGGAATTTTTTTTAAGTTTCAGGTAACCCATGGGAAGACATAAAAAGGAAAACAGGGAAATTAAAAACAGGAATAAACAAAAGACAAAAATATAAAATGACAGACTTAAACTCTAACTTATAAATAATAATATTAAATGTAAATGTTCTAACACACCAATTAAAAGACAGAGATTGGCACACTGGACAAAACAACAGCAACAACAACAGTAAAAACTGCATGCTGTCTCCAAGAAATTCACTTCTGTTTTAATGATATAGGTAGGTTGAAAGTTAAAAGGTAGCAAAAGATAGTGACAATGCCAAATGCTGGAGAAGATGTGGAACAATAAGAACTCTCACCAGTTGCTTGCTGGAATGTGAAACAGTACAGCCACTCTGGAAAACATTTTAGCAGTTTTTTGTAAATCTAAATGTACATTTACTGTATGACCCAGCAATCATACTCCTGGGTATTTATCCCAGAGAAAGACCTCTTATGTACACACAAAAAGTTGTACATAATAGTCCATAGGAACTTTATTTATAATTGCCGAAAACTAGAAAGAAGCCACACATCCTACAGCAGGTGAATGTTTAAGCAAACTGTGCCCATACCTATACCAGCAATGAAAAGGAACAAACTAGATTGCAAAAGCATTATGCTGTGTGGGAAAAGCCAATCTCAAAAGTCCACATATGGGGCACCTGCATGGCTCAGTGGGTTAAAGCCTCTACCTTCAGCTCAGGTCATGATCCCAATGTCCTGGGATGGAGCCCCACATAGGGCTCTCTGCTCAGCAGGGAGCCTGCTTCCCTCTCTCTCTCTCTCTGCCTGCCTCTCTGCCTACTTGTGATCTCTGTCAAATAAATAAATAAATAATTTTTTCAAAAGTCCACATATGATTTAATCCCTTTTATATAAAATTTGTGAGATGACAGACTATAGAAATGGTGATTAAATTAGCAGTTTCCCAGGTTAGAAATGATAGAGGGGTGGTTATGACAGTTAAGAGGCAGCACAAGGGGGAACTCTGTGGCCAGAGATGGTTATATATCTCAATCACAGTGAGAGTTACATGAGTCTATATATGATAAAGGACATGGAACTAGACATACATGTCATAGCAATGTAAATTTCTGGGTTTAGTATTATGTTATAGTCACATAAGATGTTGCCTTGGCGAAGATGGGGTACAAGGGTACAAGGGATGTCTTTATATTATAGTTGCAAATTCTTTTAACTTTATGTTTCTTTTGAAATAAAAAGTTAAGAAAAAGATTGGAAGGCAAATTTACTTTCTTTACTTTGACTGCATCCATATGTATTCATAAAGATAATCAGAGACCCCCAAGATTTGTATTTCAGTTTTAAAAAAAGTTAACAGTGAAGATGCTGTTTTCATGGTTTATTATTTTGTCAATCTCATAATGAAACACTATTAAATTGGAAAAAATTGGTTCCATTTGGTCACAAGTAAATGAAAGCATGTGTGTATTCAGTTATTCATTCCATAAATACTGAGTACCAAAAGAGAAAAAAGTATCTGGTATCTTTAGTAATTTTCAGCAATTTCCAACCTAAGATACAACAGCAACCCCCTAATTCTAAGATAGCTGTCAGTACACAACTGATTCCTAACTGTTGATCCTCCAACCCTTCCATTGATTTTATAAGCCCCTCACTCCCCATATTAAATACTTCTGCTTAGGCAGGAAAGGGGTACCTTGCCCAAATAATCCTGACATGAAGAATGTGCTCACAGCCTGCGCTAGGGTGGGAACCACTGGAAAGCACAAACCTGATGGTACACTCCCCTTGCATGGGACCATGAAGGCTCCTGCTTGCCCTTGATCCTTCTCCTGGGAACTCAGGGACATCCTTCCCTGTCCAGTTTCATCTCCTGCACTCCCTGTGCCCCTCCAGCAGAGTTCTAGATTCTTTCCTCTTCCTGCCTTGCTTCTGCTTCTCCTTCTGCTCAGAATGTTGTCCCCTGAGCCCTTTCCATGGTGAACTCATCTGTCTCTGGTCAGATTCTGAAGAAGCATTTAAGTGCATGAGATATATTAGGTGTTCCCAGGGGAGCACAGTAAGGGCACAGGGAACAACAGAGCAGGTGAAACAGAGCAGGTGAGGAAGCAAGCAAATTACAGGGCCAGAACTGGAGATGCTGGAGTATCTGCTAGGCCAGAGGCAAAGAAGCTGGGTTTTCCTTCTACTGCACCCATCACTATTGGCCAAGGGCCTCCTCTGCACTCTCTACACTCTCTGCACATAGTGGCAGAGCAACTCCAGGAGCTCCAAAGAGCCTTTCATAAGAAGGTCATATGTGCAACTTCTGGAAGCAAAAGCAGAAGGGACCCAGGGAAGGGGTACTCAAAGGTGAGCCAGGGATCCATGGGGATCTGAGCTATGTCCAAGATATGAACCCTACTCATTCAGAGAAAATATCACCTCCTCTGCAAGCTTTCCCCAGGCAGGATGCAAAATTCCCCACAGTACAGGCGTTCCTCTCTATTCTACCCCATAACCCACACCAGCCTTCATAAGGCTGCATTGGACAGCAGACCCCAGGCCAAGCTTTCCCAGACATGGATGGAGATGGGCAGCCCGGTGGTTTATTTAGAATCCTGGGAAAACCCTCCCTTGAAGGGAAAAGTCCAAAGAAGTGCCATGTTAACTTTTATTCCAAAGCTATCCATGAACATTGTACCTTCAGGCATCACCAACTTGACACAAACATTTCCATGTATCTCTGCTGCATGTTACAGTTTTGATTACCAGGCAGAGATGGGCTGCCTGTGACAGACCCAAACACATCCTAGAAGCTGGTTCTATCTATGTCCCACTCAGGACATTGCTAACTGGGAATAAAAGACAGGTCCTTGAGAGATGCCACCACAATCTTTCTGTCTTCCCTTGAGACTGTGAGCCCTTTGAAGATGGGGGCATAGTCCCATTTCTCTGCCCCACCGGAAACCAGCACTGAAGCTGGCCAAAGAAGTAGGAGTCAGAGACATTTTCTCTTAAATGCATGAGTGAGTGCTAGCTCAAGGATCTGACTGTTTTCAGAGGAGCAAGATAAAGAGGCTTCTGTGTGCAGGTCTCATTTCCAAAGCCAGAGGCTTGGCAGACTCAAAAGCCTGATCAGATCCATGAAACAGCCTGAGACCCCCTCATCAGTGATGCTACAGCAAGAGCTATAGGCAGAGAGCCACCGGGCCCCTTTCCTGGGTGCTCGGAGATCCTGTGTTCCTCTGCCAACATCCTTTCTTTCTAGAATATTCCCTGGGACCCCTTCCATGTGCCAGGTTTCAGGGACACACAACAAACAAAATGGACAGTCCCTCAGTGGCCATGGCATGATGCTGAGCTCAGTGTTCTCAGGTGTAAAAAGGAGATTATAATAGCTCCTACATCACAAGGATGCTCCAAGGGTAAATAGTCAAAATGCATCAAGGGCTTGAAAAGTGCTTAGCACATAGTATGTGCTAAATAAAACTGCCTTGGGTTTTTATGATCATTATTTATTAATACTTCTATTTTTATTTTATCAATGGTGTATTCAATAGGGTCATCTTAGAGAGGGAGAAAAACCCTGCAGGTGGGACAAAACAGGGACAGGATGCAGGCGGCCGGGAGGCGAGTCGCCTTTGCAAGACTAACCAAAGCCACTGCAGCCAGGTGATACCCTAAATGGTGAAGTGACTTTCATGGAGCCCTGGAGGAAGCATGTGCCAGGCAAAGGGAAGCACTGTGCATAGGCCCTGAGGAAGAATCGTTCTGCCCCATTGGCCAGTGTGGCTGGAACATGGGGAAGGAGTGCACTGGGGAGGAGATTGGAATTCCCAGAAGAAGCCAGGTCTAATGGGGCATTGAGAACCACGGGGAGGCATTGAAAGCTATTCCTTCTCCTGCTCCCCCAAGGATCGCAGCCCTTTGCTCCAAAGCTGCAGATAAGCGCCCTTCACCTCTGGTTTCTGGAGAAGGAAACTGCATCCCTGGAGGAGCAGATGGGTCCCCACAAGATGGGTTTCTCCTCACCCAGATGTGCTCAGTGCCAGGCCTCAGGGTGTGAAGTCCAGGTCCACTGGATGAAGCACTCAGCGTTCACTCAGCCGATCATGTCCTCACATGCTACGTGGCAGAGGCCCACACGAGGCTCCCTAGGGGGGTGGGGAAGATGTTGGGGGAGCACAGCAAGTGCCAGCCCCAAGAGGAAAGTGAGGGTGGAGGGGTTGACCTACAGAGAGCTCTACAGTGATGAGGCGGCCCTTCGGGGAGCCTGAGGTGCGCCAGGAACAAGGCTACTCTCTGAGCTGAGTCTAGAGACCCTCCCCATCCACGCACCGCTCCTCCTTCACAGAGACACCGTCTTTGTCTTGGAGACCACTGGCTGATGGGAATCTCTCGGTTGCTAGGTGATGGGAACTGTGGGGAGGGGAAGATGGGGAGCAGGGCAGGGTCTGGCAGGCCCCATAGTAGGGGGTGCCGACTCCAGACCCTGGTGGAATGCACAGACCACCTCCACGCAGCCCCGCAGGCACTTGGGGACACACCCACCGCACGACAGACGGAGTCAGATGATCGCAGACACACCCCCACAGATGCACCCGGCAGCCCCCCTACAGAATCACACCCACACCCATCAAACCAAACCAAAACAATCACACGCTTGTACACAAATACACACACCCCCGCACAGCTCCAGACAGACGCGGAGCGCACCGCGCCAGACAGGGCTGATTCACATGAACACGCAGGCAACAGCTGCCCACTCCTGGACACATGTGAGCTGAAGGGAGGGAAGGGGACTCACCATGCTTCCCTGGCCAGGGGCTGGACTTACAAAAGAGACCACTTCTAGGGGAGGGAAAACTGGGACACCCAAGAAAACTCACTTCTAGCACTGCCCACACTGTCATGCCCTCCAGGTACACTTCCCAACCCACCCCAGCCCAACCTGGGTTTCCGATGCATGCCCCACCTGCACGGTCCCCCTTCGGCCCAAATCCAGAGCCTCAACTCGGTGTCACCAGCCAGCTCCTCACCACAGCCCATTTGTTCCTTTACGTGTGCTTTAAATGAATATTCACTGAGTGCTCAGGGACACAGCTGTGAGGAAAGCAGCTTTGCCCTGCCCTTGTGCCCTTCACTATTTAGTAGAAAATGAACACATCGTGCTTACAACAGGAAGCCTTGACCTGGTTTGGGAGACAGTGCCCTGAGGAGATGACATTTGAGCTGGGGCAGATGTGGGGAGGTTCCAAGTATGTGCAAAGGTCCTGAGGACATAGAGGATGTGGGAGTGCAAGGGAGAGAGCAGAGACCAGGGCACATGGAGCAAGTGAGGGGAGACTCACGGTGCCGAGGTAAGACTGCACTCAGCACATGAGCCTGGCACCTGGTCAGGATTTCGCTTTATTCTAAAGGCAGTGGGAGCCTCAGAGGAATCCAGGCAGGCAAATGGTGTGAGCTCTGGGTGAAAGTCTAGAGGGGACACTGTGGGGAGGGGGTGGGGAAAGGGGCAGATTTGAGCCCCATGGCTACATGGCTGGCAGCGAATCATTCACCTGGGCAGATGTGGGGGGTGGGGGAAATCCAGCACTCCTAGGGGCTCCAGGTTTCCAGTTCAGGCACCGGGATAAATGGTTGGCAGGAGGAGGGGGCTCGCTGACATGGAAATATTGCAGGGGCTGGGATCTGGGGCCATGCCAATCCCGGACTCCTCCCTGCCTGACCTGTGTCACGACTCTCCCCACCGGGACCACCACCTCTGTGTTCCCAGTAAATCCAAACTCTTCCTCTGTTCCTTCAGCACAAGCCCCGTGCCTGGCAACATAAGCATAGGGACCAGGGCCCTGCCCTTAAGGCCCTTGCACCTGCTGACCTGTATTCTGGTCAGTGCCTTGTCCTGAGGGAGGCTGGCGGCTGCAGGACCAGGTTGGGAGGGGCGGGGGCCTTACCTGATTTGGGAAACCAGGCAAGGCTTCCTGGGGAGCAGGCACTTTACCTAGAGTCTAAAGGACACTCTAGCCTGGTAAATGTTGGGGTCTGGCATCCCCAAGATGGAACCCCAACCCTCAGAGCAGGCCAAGCCATAGCAAATTCTTCTGTGTGAACCAACAGGGTGTGACAAGAGAATGTTGGACCTTCTATTTTGAATGTGTATTTCTAAAAATAATAATAATAATAATAATAATATAACCTGCTTATCAGTACATCCGCTAAAGGTAACATGTCACCCTCTCACCTTCCTGTGGCCCTGCAAGGCCCAGGTGTTGCAGGGCAGGGGAGAGGCGGGAGGGGTGGCCAGAAAGGTAGAGGGCATGTGCACAGAGCTTCATCCTCCTTCCGTGCACTGCAGGAGTAAGTGGATTTGTGGATTACAGGATCTGGTTTTAATTAAACTAACCCTAACAAAATGGCCAAGTAGCTTAAGAAGTTTCCTGCAAAGGAAATGCGGACTGAATTTAATGCAAACATGAGCTCAAGACAAAAAAAAAAAAAAAAAAAAATTGTACCGTGGGCACTTTCCTTCACTCCTGGAGGGAATTCAGTGAGCACATTACTCGGTCAGCTCAGCGTCCACCTAATCAGCTCTAACAAGAAGCCGAACACAAAAATCACAGGCTCCCACAGAAGTCTATGTGCAACATGGGTTCAACCCCATCTGCAACCGTGAACGCCGGCCTGACCTGGGAGACGTCCTGGGGGAATAACAGGTGAAAACACAGGTGGCAGGACAGTGTACTTTAAGTCCCATTTGCGATAAAAGACAAAATAATGAGAATAATATATGTTAACATATGCACAGAACTCAGAGGGAGGGACACCAGCCCAGGCTCCCCTCTGCAGGGGAGGGTAGCTGCTGTCAGCATCGTGCTGATTGGAATCATTACAACAGGCACGTATGACAATTTTAATAAGAAACACAATAAAGAATTGTTAAGCACCTGATTTTTTTAATGCTTCGTTTTCAAATAATTTCAGATTTACCCAAGAATCATAAAGATGAACTAGAGTTCCCGAACACCCTCCTCCAGCCTCTCCCACGTAAGCGTGCTACATAACCATGGTGTGTGCATCAGGGCTAGGACACAAATGTTGGTCAACAGTATTCACTGAAGCTCAGACTTTCCCGGCTTACTCACTATCGTCCAGTCCAGGCTCCATATTGCCCTTGGTCATCTGTCTTCCCATGTCCCCCAGCCTGGGACAGCTCTTCTGGTGTGCCCCATCTTTCACAACCTTGACCCTTTTGAAGAGCACGGCCAGACCCTCTGCAGGATGTCCATGGCTTCCTCGTGATGACACCGGAGCTGTGGGTTTGGAGGGAGAAGACCGCAGAAGTGGACACCCCTCCCATCACATCACATCAGGGGGTGCCTGCTACTTTATGGCTGACAGTTGCAGGCAGGGTCTGCTGACCTTGAGCATAGATTCAGGTAGTCTTTGCCAGGATCCTCCGCTGTCCAGCTGTAGCTGGTTTTCCGGCAGCCATGAAGTTTCTCAGGGGTGGAGGGATCCGGAGCAGGAATGGGGCGGGGTGGGCCAGGTCACAGGTGACCTTGACTGTGCGCTTGGACCTTCTCTCAGAGGGAAGGGGAGTCTGAGCCGTGCTAGGCAGAGACACAGCAGGGTCCCGCGTGAGCTGCTAACATCAGGATGGCTCCTGTGCGCAGAAAGGGGCAAGGGAAGATGCAGGGAGCAGCAGGGAGCCCAGAGCAGTGATGTCCATGTGACGGGGGTGGAGCTGGAGAGAAGGAGAGGGAAATTCAAGAGCGGCAGAGAGGTAAGACAGAGAAGCCTCTGGGAGTGGTGCTTCTCTTGCTGGAAGGAGCAGAAAGTCTTAAAAGTTGCTCTCCCGGGGACCTCATCTACCCTCCCCACCATCCCCATCTCTGTGCAGAGGGGGAGGCACCTCTGGCTACCAGGGTACAAGCAAACCATGTTTTACCAGCTGCCACAGGTGCTCGTGTTCTGGGCCTGGTGATCTACCTGTGGGGGCTCAGGGAGGTAAGGACACAGGTCCAAGTGACACAGACAGTAGGGGTCCTTGTGGAGTTCAAAGCCCAGATCCTGCAGGCGTTTTCCTCTGCCCCAGCCACATGAGGCAGACAGGCTATGTTCCTCCCCAGGGCTCCTCCCCAGTCCACCCCAGGGCTTCTAGGCCTCCAGACCTTCTGGACTCCCCACCCCTTCCAAACCAGCAAGGAAAGGTCTTCTGGCCCAGGGGTGGAGTGTGTGTGAGAAGCGGGTTCTGAGTTATCTTTTGTTAACAAACCACTCCAAACTTTGTAGCATAAAACAGCAATCATTGGGTTCTGCTCTCAGAGTCTATGGGTCAGGAAGTCTGCCAGAGGCCGGCCGTGGGGTGGGAGCTGGTGGGGGGCGGGGGTGGTCCCTGCCTCTGTTGCACAAGTCTGAGACCTCAGCTGGGAAGATTGAAGGCTAGTGGTAATGCAGACCACTGGAGGGCTCGAATCATCTCGAGAGCCTGGCACCCAGGCTGGGGCGACTTGAAGGCTAGGCTATGGATTGGGACAGACACCTGTGGCCCTGCCATGGGGCTGGGGCTTCCCCATACCATGGTGGCGGCGTTCCCAGAGGAGCATCCCAAGAAGCAGTATTCCAGGAATCCAAGTGGCATCTTTGGACCTGCTCTCCCACAACATTCTACAGATGGTAAGGGAGTCACTAAGGCCAGCCCGGATTCAAGGTCAGAGGCATGAGGGCAGTGATGGGCCAAGGTCACACTGCAGAAGAGCCTGTGGGATGGGGTGATTGTTACGGGACGACCTTTGGAAAGCAGACCAGCCCCATGTCCTTCAGCCCCCATGTCTGCGTGAGCCCGGGCTCCTGCTCCCAGGGTCTCTTCCCCACTCCCACTGCCACTGCAGTGTTGGCCCAATCCATTCCACCCTCAGCTTCCCCATTGGATACCCCCTTCCCCAAAGCGATTTGAAGATCAGAGCTTGCCCCAGGCTGGGGCTCTGAGTTCAACTAGAGCCACACAAATTCCCCCACCCTGAGTGGGTGAACTTGGAGTCAGACAGTTCACATTCAGGTTTCAGTGCTGCCCCTGACCGGCCTCACCACCTTGAATAAATGGGTTCTTCTCTCTGGGTCTCAGATCCTCTGGTCACAGGCCCAGGGGAATAGTGAGTGCCTCCTTGCACTTTGCACACCCACCCTACTCTGGTTAATACAGTTCCCTCCCTCCGTGTACCTCCTTGAGCTTCCCCCTCCTGCAGCTGGAACTGGGAAGCTACCCGGCAGACCCAGCCCTGCAGAAAGCTTATAGCCCACCGCACTCTGGAACCCAAGCCTGCCAGTAACTGAGGTCTGGCCTCAGTGGTGTGCCTCACAGTCCAGCTTCCCCAGGGCCACCCAGAGGCATCCATCCTGACCAGAGCCTGGAGTGGATACCCCTCACTGCTCATCCACCCGTTGTGAGGCAAATACTCCCACGGCTAGGGTCAGGGGTGCTGGTGGCACAGCCCTGGCCCACATCCCAGGGCAGAAGACCGATCACATAAGACAACCAAACCAGCAGATGAACGCCAGCAAACGTCCACACAGAAGGAAAGACGAGGAGGAGGCAGAACTGGGCGGGGGGAGGCACTCTGTGATACAGTTGCTCAGAGCCCAGCCAACCCCATAGAAGCCTCTGCACTCAGATGGTCCTTTAGAGCTGCCCGTGTTGGGAGGAGCCCCCACATCAATCAGTCACAAGGAGGGGGGCAGCCCCTGGGAGGCAGGTCTCTTCACCTGAGGGCAAAAGACCCCCATGCCCAAAGCTGCAGTCTGAGCAGCCTGCCAGAGCTTGGCTTCTGGACGCTATGTTCGTTGAGAAGGCTTCTGTGATGGTTAATTTCATGTGTCAGCTTGACTCAGGCATGCTAGCCGGCTTTTAGTCGAATACCAGTGCAGATGTTGCTGTGAAGGTATTTTTTTAGAGGGGGCTAATACTGAGGCCAATAGGGGCACCTGAGTGGCTCAATGGGTTAAGGCCTCTGCCTTCGGCTCAGGTCATGATCCCAGGGTTCTGGGGTCGAGCCCCACATTGAGCCCCACATCGGGCTCTCTGCTCAGCAGGGAGCCTGC
This sequence comes from Mustela putorius furo, assembly GCF_011764305.1. Taxonomy (NCBI): domain Eukaryota; kingdom Metazoa; phylum Chordata; class Mammalia; order Carnivora; family Mustelidae; genus Mustela; species Mustela putorius. The sequence goes on along the minus strand of NW_025422002.1, from coordinate 17,130,195 downwards.
TTCCTCCTCTCTCTCTGCCTGCTTCTCTGCCTACTTGTGATCCCTGTCTGTCAAATAAATAAATAAAATCTTTTAAAAAAAAATACTGAAGCCAATAGACTGGGTAGGGTAGATTCTCCTCCCAAGTTGGGGTGGGCCTCGTCCAATCAGTCGAAGGCCTGAATTCTGTCAGCAGGCTGCCTTCAGCCCTAGGCAACATCAACTCTTCCTGGAGTCTGCCCAAAAGATTCCAGACTTTGCCAGCTCCCACAATCACGCAAGCCAATCACCCGAACGAAGTCTGTCTGTCTGTCTGTCTCTCTCTCTCTCTATATATATATATATCTGCGCACACACACACACACACACACACACTCATATACACACAGGTGGCAGGACAGCAAGAAGGGCCTGAGTGGTGAGGAAAGTCCGAACGGTCAGCGGGGCACAGACAGGCACTTGGCTCCGTGTGGAGCTGGGGTTGGAAGGGAAGGGATGCTTCCACTGGCCACCTGGTAGAGGACAGACTGTTGGTGACAAGGGTCACCAGGGAGATGGTAGTGGCAGGTAAGTCTGGAGGCAGAATCAACGGTCCCCCAGTGGCTTGGCTGTGTGTTTGGAGGGGCTGAGAGGACTCGGGAGGGAATGAAGATGTGGCCAGGGCCCCATTCCAGACCCCGCATGTATCCATGAAGACTGGTTTCAGCCTGTGTCTCGCAACAGGCTGCAGGAGGCAGGGGATGGGGCACTTTCCAACCCTGTGTGTTGCTGTGCCCAAAGGGCTGGATAGATATTTGAGAGGTGAGTGGATGAGTCGCCTCCATCCCCTGCCTGCCCACAAGTGCCGACATGGGGGGCTCTGAGCTCCAAGCATGGCCACCTGCCCCAGCCCAGGCAGCAGGGAGCCCTGCCTGCACGGAAGGCTATGCCGGGCCCCAAGAGCACAGCTCTGCCTCGCAGAGCTCACACAAGTTGAGGAGATAAGGCACAAAATAATTAGTGAGCAGAGTGTATAATTAAGTGCTAAATTGTGTGTTTCAGACTTGCTGAACTGCGGGAGCGCTAGGTGGAGGGAGTCGTGCCAGGCTGGAGTGGCTGGGGAGGCAGCTTGTGCAACTGGGGCAGAGCGGGGGTCATACAGGAGCTGGGGATGTGGTGGCAGCCCCCCAACCCCACAGGAGCAGTGCAGAGTGGGGGGAACAGGATCACAGGAATATGCTGGGTGAACACAGTGTGATACACAGGCGGAGAAACAAGCAAGACATATCCAAATAGACCTCAGTGGTCTCATCTGTAAAATGGGCTGCCCACCTACCAAACAAGTCAGTCTGTGTACAGATGCCAGCCTGGGTCTGGGACACTGGGGATGTCCAGGCAGACAAATAGTCAGGCTCCCCCACAGCCAGAGGGGTGTGCAGTCAGGCAGACGGGGGATCAGGCATGTGGACAGTGAGACAGAGACACGGGCAGACAGACAAGCAAGACACATCCAAAGAGACAAACAGCTGGATCTGAGTCTCCCAGCTCCCAGCCCTGCAGAAGCCTGTCCGGAGCAGGTCCTACCGCCCTCATCCTGTTTTGAGAGGCAGGAAGTCTGAGTTGCCAGGTGGCACAGGATCTGCCTGAGTCTCAAGGGACCCTGCATGGCAGGATGTCCTTGCTGAAGCCTTCAGAAGCTGGGAGCTCTGAAAAAGCACCCCAGCCCTGGCTGTAGGTCTTAGGGAAGCAGGAGCCAGGATTCAAGAGTGTTTCAAAGGGACCCAAGCAAGCAGGAGTCACAACTGGGGCAGAGACAGGCCTGGGCTAGAAGGAAGATGGAGAGGCCAGGACAGTGAGGGTCACTCGAACACAGCCGGGCTATCAGGCCAGACACTGGAATAGGGGCAGCGTGTCCCTAGCACCGCGAGGGAGCCCAGCGGCAGCAGGAGGCTGCCTCTTGGCAGTGCTGTGTTTGCAGCCTGGCTTAGCGTGCCGCCGCCTGTTAAACAAATATTGTGACAGGCCCACTCCATGCACTCGGGGACAGCGGCAACACTTGGCTGTCACCAGAGGCGTCCTGTAAGGGGGGCACTGTATCCCATAGCAGAACATCTCCTTCCAACACAGAGGCAAAGCGCTCTGCCTGAACAAACACTGGGCTCTGCCAAGTAAGAACCACCAACCCCCTCCACCCACCCATCCAGAAAAAGCGCACCCTCAGGACCATGGCCACACTCAGGTGCTCAGGTTTCACAAGCATAGGCAGGAAGGAGGCAGCATATGTGTGTCTCCACACCCCACCCCACTTCTATATCCATACACTTCTATGTATCCATCCAACAAATATTTATTGAGCACCTATTATGTGCCAGGCAGAGTCCTGGGGCCTGGGATACAGTAAGGAAACAAAGCAATCAAAAGCCCTCTTCCTTCATGGAATTTACATCCTAATTGGTGATGGTGACAACAAACAAAAAAAACAAAATGCCTGAGCTAAAAAGAAAAACCACAAGGTAAGGAGCGGGATGAGTGTGACAGAGAGCAGTCAGGAAAAATGCCTGTAAGACTCAGAGGCAGGGACTCAAAGGAAGTGATGGAGCCAAGTGGGAATCCCGGGGAATAGCATCCAACCATCTAGCGTGTGCAAAGGCCCTGGGGCAAGGCTGTGCTGTGCACTTTCTGGGACTGACCTGTAAGAGATGAGTGAGGCCTGAGAGGTCCTAGGGCAGGATGTGTGGACTTTTCCTCTGAGGAAGGCGGAGTCATGGAGGGCATGGATCTGGGTTCAGTCTTAACACATCCCCCTGGGTGCTGTAGGGAGCCAGGACAGAGGCAGGGAGGCTCTGACAATCCAGGATTCTGACAATCCAGGAGGGAGGGAGTGGGGCAGTTCAGGATGGTAATTCTGGGAGTGGGGAAAGAGGTCAGAATCTGCATGTTTGCAAGCTAGAGGTGGTAGGATTTCTTTAGAGACCCTTATGGGGATGAGGGAACCCCACGGGTCACATGCTGTACATCCCCATTCATTCACCTATTCATACATGTGTTTTTCTTTTATTTTTGGCAGGGCGGGGGCCAGGGAGAAACAAAGATGTTCATTGCAGCATTAATCAGAAGAGTAACATTGGATATAAGACACTGGCCTTAAGGATGGGGTAAGAAGGAAGCTGTGGCTCAGCCATACAACAGAGGAGGGAGTGGCTCTAAGTTCAGGTCTTTCTCCGGCCAGAAACCCTGCTGAGCCCTGTGGTACTGAGGCAGCCCTGAGGCAGAACAGCCCAGCCCAGCCCACGGTGACAGGGGTGGAGCTGGAGCAGCCCCTGACCAGACTGGAGGGCGCCCGCTGAGGCAGTGACAGCAAGCCCAGTCCCGGAGGATGAGGGAACCAAGAGAAGGCTGCAGCAAGGATAGGGAGGTGCAACTAGGCTGCGGCAGGCTCGCCAGAGGAGAGGAACAGGGGCTTGGGCATGAGGCTACAGACCTGGGAGTTCGGATCTGGCTGATGTGGACTTGGTACTGAGGCCTCCAGCAACCTCTGAAGGATGGAGACACCGCCCCCTGGTGGCCGCAGGCAAGGAGCCTGGAGGGACCCCACTGTGGTTGGGGAAGGGGGACCTTGGCCTGAGCTAGGGCAGGAGAAAGTCTCCTCTGCCATACACTCCCCCAAGAGGACAGAGCTCCCCATGCCATGCCACTTAGACCCCCACCAGACCCCTATCCCACCCTTTCCTGATGAACCTGTCCTTGCCCTCTCTACACTCAGCCCCAGGCCCAGTCTCACTGTGTGACCATGGGCAAGTCCCCTACCCTCTCAGAGCCTCCAGGAAAAGGCTGTATGCCAGGGTCTGTCGGCCCAAGGACTCCTGATCTTGGGCCAGCCACTCCTAAATCCACACTTCTTTCAGAGCCCAGCAACACTGGGCCAGGACCGGCCTGCGGTCCTTGGGAGAGCCCTGTCTGTGATGACGATGTAGCTGAGCGGCCGATTTCAGTATCTTTAGACAAAACCTCCAGATGAACCCCAGTGGCTGGGGAGGGCTGGACAGGCTGCCACGCTAAGCCAGCCGGCTGCCACGGGGCCACTCAGGGGACTTTCCGCTAATTGGCTCCCTGGAGAAGAACAGCCACCATCCCATCCATCCAGAACAGAACAGTCAACCCATCCATCCATCCATCCATCCATTCATTCATTGAGAACCTACAGTGCGGATGAGGCACTGAGCTCGGCTCTGGAAGACACTGGGAGGAGCGAGATAAGGCACCACAAAGATGGGGTTCACACCCTGCTGGGGGAGGCCCACAGGGGAGAATAGGAAGAGCCCCAGTACAATGTGCGGCAAGAAGAGAGTTAAGCCGGAGCAGTAGAGTGTTGGATGGGGGAGGGCATTGCCTCTCTAAGCTGGGACCTGAATGGCCAGATGGAGCTCCGGTGTCAGTGTTGGTATTGGGGGACAGGGCTCTGGGCAGAGGGGATGCCAGTTATAAAAACCAAAGGACACGCTCCAAGTGAGGGGCCTTCCCAGGACCAACAAGGAGGCCGTGTGGCTGAACGAGTGGGCATGGGTGGGAGCAGAAGGAGAGGAGGTGGGAGATGTCAGCAGGTACGCAGCAGGTAGGAAGAATCTGGACTTCTGGCAGAATACCCTGGGAGTGGTGAAGGGTCGGTGAGGGCAAAACCTCCCCAGCAGCTGTGAGCCGCTCCTTCTGCTGCAGGATCATCCATGCACAGCCCTTACCCTCAAGCCCTTCCACCAGCCCACAATTCCTCCTCCAGGGAGGTATGGTCGTGCCCATTTAACAGATCAGGAAACTGAGGCTCAGGAAGCGGAATTTACTGAACCAAAGCGATAAGTATCAGAAGCTGAGGTTAGCAGGGACTCTGGGTCCTGCCATTCCCGCTGAAGCCAGCCCAGAGAGATACTTCGCTTTCCTTGCCGTTCTTAAAATGTGGATCAGTTGATAACATTGAAAAATTAGAAAACCTCACATAAACTATTTCTCGGCTTTTCCAGTGTTCCTTGAATAGTCAGTCTATGGCAGCATTAAGCCCCAGCCTTAACCAGGGTCAACTGTGGCTGTCTCTTCAGGCAAGGGGAGGGAAAACATTCTGGTTTGGCACAGAACCCCTTTCCCATCTGTATCACAGTTGGTCTTGTCCCTCGAGGTGTCCTCCCTGGTCTGCAGCATCCAAGGTTGACCCTGTAGGGGCCTCTGGTTGGGCCCACTGGCTGCTCTAAGCCCTTCCCTTGCTCAGCTGATGGGGGGTAAATATACCAGAAATCTCCTAAGGGAATTACCACCAGCCCCGCCCGACACTCCCTGATATTCCACAACTAGATCAAATCACTTTCCTGCCCCAGGAGCAGAAACACCCAACCCCAGTGTTCAAGAAATGGATTCAGAAGCCATCAGAGCCAGAGACCATGGATGAAACCATCCCTCCAGGGGAAACTGAGGTCCAGCAGCGCTCAGGGTCACTCAGTCTTCCCAGGAATCCCTCTGTAGATACGCTGAAAGAAGGGCATTCTACCTAGATTCCTTGGCTCAGAGGCCCAGCCCTGCCTCTGTTCAACCATGAGAATTGGGCAACAAGCCTCAGTTTCCCCATCTGTTCACTGAGGGGTTCATTGGGATGTTCTCCAAGGCCTCTCCTATCTCAAGCACCCATTATCTGAGGAGAGAAGCAGCTTGCCTCTCTGGAATCAAACTCAGCCTCTTCCCCTTCTGCCTGTGTGACCTTGGGTCGGTGGCTTAACCTCTTTGAGGCTCGGTTTCTTCATCCATAAAATGAAGATGTAATTTATGGATTTATGGTGAGATCCCAACAGATGATTTAAAAAAAAAAAAAACACACACACTTTGACACACAGTAAGTGCTCAGTAAATGTGAGCTTCCCTGTGTCCCTCCTTGCAAAGGTTTCGGTCAAGGTCATGGCCAACGCAGCAGAATCCCAAACTGGCAGGAGGCCATTTTCCAGAGAAGGCCAGGCTCCAGGTTACCTCAGCAGGTGTCTGAACAGCTGAGCAGTGGAGTCTCAGACTGAGGTCACCCTTCACTTTAATGTTACAGAGTTCCTCCCCTGTGCCAGGCACCCTGGTCAACTTCGGAGAGAGGTCCAGCAGAGAACAAGATGCTCTTGGGCTTTGGAGGGGGCTGACATCCTGTGGGCTGCGGGGGAGGAGCATACAAGGGAGGAGAAGAGCAGAAACGCCCGGGTAGGAATTGGGGCTCCTTCAGAGCCAGTGGTCAGGGGAGAGCTTATTAGGGAAGACAAGGTAGGAACAAAGGAGGGGGCTGCAGGACAGGCATCCCAGCTGGAGGGTCCTGCAAGCACGTGGGCCTGGAGGCAGTCACACCGCCGAGGTTCGGCTGGAAGGGAAAGAAGATGGATGCGCGTGCTGTTAGGAGAGGACAGTGCTGGGAGGATGTCAGCCAGGCGACAGGGCGTTCACGCAGGCCTGGAAGCTGCGGTAAAGCAAAGCGCCAGGATTCTATTTTAAGGAGACAGGAGCCCCTGAGGATTGAAGTCGAGCTCAGTGGTGGGCTTTCCATCCCACACGGAGGCCAGCGGCAGGCTCAACTCCTACCCTAGGAGTCTGGCTCCAAGCCCACAGCTCCCGGCCAGGAAATGAAGCCTGAGGGAGGCCCTCTGCGCCCCGGGGCGGAGGGTGCAGGGGCTGGGGGAGGGGCACGGGCTGGGGACCCACGGTGGGGGACACGAGGTGAGGTCTGGGGCTGAAGCGTGTCTGGGAGGTGCTGGAGGGCCCCGGAGCTAGGGTCCAGAGGAGGGGTGGGGGTTATAAGCCGGGGCGTGCAGGCGCAGATCTGAGACAGCGCTCCCCCACGTCCCGAGTCAGGCAGCAGAGCCCACGCCACCCCAGCCACCGTGCGCGCCACCGAAAGGGGCCTGCCGCAGCCCGGGAGCCCCCCACTCCCCGCCCCCCGCAGGCTGAGCGCCCGGTGCTCGGTGCGGCACCGCCCCCTGCTGCCCGCGCCGGGTATCGCACCAAGGCTGCGCCGCGCCCCGACTGCGCGCGGGCTGCGCGGGTAGGACCGGAGCTGGAGTCCCCGCAGCCAGGGGCTACCGAGGTGGGGGCGCAGAACCCACGGGCGGCAGTACCGAGAGCCGAGCAGGGAAAGGAGGCTCACCTTCAACCCCAGCCCTGGCTGCCCTCCTGTGACCTTGATAGTCCCCCAACCCTGGATCTCACTTCTCAGTGGGACATGGCCAAGGTCATGCATTTAGATTGCCGGGCCTGCCAGCGGGGCTGTCCAGCAGCGCTGTCCCTGCAAGCCAGCATGCTACACGATTTTCTGAGCCTCAGTGTCCTCATCTGTAAAACAAGGGTCATCATTCCCCCACCTGGCTTAAAAGCTCACCTCTCAAACCACTAAATTTCAGCAGTTAGAATCCAAACTAAATTCTCCAACAATTTCTATATCATTTTAGTTTAAATCTGCCTTACTGCGGCACCTGGGTAGCTTAGTCCGTTAAGGGTCTGCCTTTAGCTCAAGTCATGATCCCAGGACTTGGGGATAGAGCCCCGCATTGGGTTCTCTGCTCTGAGGGGAGCCTGTTTCTCCCTCTCCCCTCTGCTCATGCTCTCTCTCAAATAATTTTTTTTAAATCTTTTGTAAAAAAATATGCCTTATTCATGCATTTCCTTTCAGCTCTGGAATGAAGCAGAAGTAACTGTTGAACTTGAGGCTCTTCTAACCAAAGATGATGGTTTTCAAGTTTTCAAGACCCTCCAAAAGTCAAGTTTGTAGGTCGGTTAAAGATGTGCAAACACCTACCTTGGGAGTCAAAAGATAAATGACAGACCAAGAAAAATCTTTGCAATTCCTATAACAAAATTCTAATACAAGAGTCAGCAAACATTTTGCGTAAAGGGCCACATGGTAAACATTTTCATCTTCCAGGCTGTAAGATCAAAACTACTCAATGAGCATAGTTTGGCTCCAGTAGAATTGCATTTACAAAAAATAAGGCCTGATGTTGGGGCACCTGGGTGGCTCAGTGGGTTAAAAAATAAGGCCTGATGTAGCCCATGGATGGGCCCTGGTTTGTTCTCATTTAGCCAATATATAAAAAGCTCCTAGAAATCAAGAAAAGACAACCCAATAAGAAACACACAAAGAACATGAATAGACAGTTTAAAGAAAACTTGTGAGTCCCCTTCACATACAACAAATGCCCAACTTCACACATAGAAAAGAAATATAAATATCATTTCTCCCTCATCCGAATGGCACTTCTATCAGGTGCCAAGACAGTCTGTCCGTGATACCATGGGACACAGGTCCATTCCGGCAGCTGGTGGGAGCTCACAGTGGACACCCTCCCCAGGGGAGGCTCCTCGTATATGTGCATCGTGGTTACCCTCTGACCCAGCAACCCCTCTGGAGGGCATGATCCAACAGGCATCCTTGGGTCCCCTGCAATGCAGTGAGCCACTGTTGCTGTGTTTGGAAACAACCCCCCCCCCAGGAGCCAATTACAGAAACCCCACTTTGGGTGCACAGAGGAATATCACACAGCTGTTAACGGCAAGGAGGAGATTCCGAAGCTGATACGGAAAAATCTGCATGCGCGCAGACATCAAGGGGGAAAAAAGCAAAGTGCAGAACTGTGTATTTAGAGTAAGGCTTTTGTGTAGAACAGGGTATGGCATTAAGAGCCTATTTGTATGTGTTTGTATTTGTGTGAAGAAGCACTGAAAGGGTCCATAAGAAACCAGGACGAGTGCTTACCCGTCTGGGGAAATGTGTGGTCAGGGGCAGGGAGGAGAAAGAGAATTCTCAGGATAGATCGTTGAAGTTTTTAAACCCTGTAAGCATGTATTTTCTCTTCAGAAACTTAAAATTCTTAAATCAACGACTATGGCTTTGATGAGGAGTGAGGGAAAGAAGCCAGAAGCGTAAATATAGATTTCTCGAGTGTGTATGGGAAAATGTATGTTTCCTTGTGTGTAAGTATCTGGAAGGAGGACCCCCTCCCCCTCAAAAAATGCCCACAAAGGTGACCTCTGGGAGGAGCACGGGGCCAGGGTTTGGAGGGAGACTCACCTTTCATTGTCGTTCCTTTTGGAGGGTTGGATTTTCTTTAATTTATTTTTTGTTGTTGCCATATACATGATTTGAAGTTTTCAAATCAAAAGAAAAAAAGATGAAAAGTAGGCAGATGAGAGCCTACGGGCCATTCAAACAATACAGCAGCTCCCCGGGTATGGTGTTCGCCATGAGCCACCTTCTGTTGCAAGTGTTTGCGTGCATTCGCTCCTTTCATGTACCTAGCGATTGCAGAGGAAACTGAGGCCAGAGAGGGGAGCTCCATGCCCTACATCACGCATGGATGGGCACGTGACCCATCAAGCCCATTCCCACCCAGGAAACAGCAAACACGCACTGCGTAACACTGGAATTCCCTCTGTAAAGTCCTCCCAACTTGTTGCCCAGCCTTTGTTTGAATACCTCCCCACACAGGAAGCTCACCACTTTACACACAGGGCATTCCATGGCCAAGTGGCTCTGTTAAAAACTCCTCCTCACTCAGCAGGAGTGCCTCCCTGCCCCTGGCTCTGCCCTCTGAGCCACCTGCTTCCTCTGCCAGGGCAAGCCACATGGGCACACACACATCAGGGCAGCTACAGCTGGTTCTGTCCCCTCCGTGGAGCAACGTGCATAACACCTCCCCTTCCACATAGTTGCAGTGAACTTCACAGGACCAGGGCCCACATGCAGGAAGCCCCAACCAGTCTCTCCTGGCTCCTCTTTATTCTGTGCTTTGGCCATACAGCCTTTGGTCTTGCGCATATTAGCCAAGACTGGGCTTACCTCAGGGCCTTCGCACTTACTCTTGGCTCTATCTGGAAAGCTCTTATCATGACTGTGTCTTCCCATCCTTAGCTTTGAAGCAGGAGTGTGACCTCCTTGGACAGGCCTTCACTGCATACTCTAGTTAACACAGCTCTCACCCATTCTCTTTCCCACCTTTCCACTTCACTCTGGAATCATCTTGCTTATGTTTATGTTATGTTATGCTTTGTTTGTAATAGAACACGGAGCCCCAGCAGACGAGGCCCTGGTCTACTTCATTCGCTGCTGGGTCCCAGCGCCTAGAACAGTGCCTGACATGTGTTTGACACACGAATGGATGGATGAATGCAGAGGTCTCACTGGCCTGCAGGGACAAGCCAGGAGGGGCTGCATGCCCTCGGGGCTGTAGGTCGCAGGGCCCATCTCTGGAGCCTGCCCTGAGCAGCCCCACCCAGGCACCATCATCAGTCTGGGCCCTTTCGCCCCTCCCTTCTCTCATCCACAGCACAGGGCAGAGGTGAGGCCAAGAGGCCACCCTCCCAGAGAAATATCAGGGCTCTAAATTCAATTTAAAACAGTTTAATTGCCTAATTGCTCTGCTCTTTGGTGCAGTTTGTTAACAGAAGCGGTTCTGCAGCAGCCGGGCCAGCCTAGCAGAAAATTGGCATTTCAGCCAGAGGGAATTAAAGAGGCAGAGCCCTGAACCGCCACGGATCCTGGCCAGCCCACTGCCCCTGCACCGCCACCCCCGGCCCCACATGAGGCGGTAGGGACGGGCGCGCCAGAGCTGAGCCTCTGTCCATGCAGACGCACATGCGGGTCTGAGTAGTGTCTGTGTTTAGGAAGAGCAGGTGTTTCTGCCGGCGTGTTTGGATCTCTCTGCTGTGTGCTTACCTAAGCATGGCTGCGCTTTCTCTTTCTTTATGTTTAAGCCATGCTTTCAAATAGGGAACACAAGCAAATGGTGTTTTAATTCAAAGTGTAAGTGCGTTTGCAGCAACAAAACCCCCTTTTCCCCCCACTTTGATCCCGGACCACCAGCCCCTTTCCCCAGACCCATACTGTTACATTTCATGTGGGTCCTTCTAGAGGTATCTTGTGCTTGTATATGCATAAGACCGTTTTAATACGGATGATCACATACCATAAATATAATTCTGCCTTTCTCCCCCGCTCACTGTATCTCCGAGACTGTTTTATCAGAGCCTATCTCGAGCTTCCTCATCTTTGCCATATTGAATGACCACCTTGATGCCTTTCATAACTCCCCCTGTTGCTGGACATCATGGTTGTTTCCAGCCCTGCGCTTTAGAAGAAACAGTGCCCTCTCAGTGTGTACACAGTCCTCATTTCTGCACATAGGGGGGTACGTGGGCTTAGAGCTCATATTCCTGTTCCAAATCCAGTTGGCTTTTCCCACCCACAAAACAACACTGGCATTCTACAGGACTAGGAAAAGTGCCCTAATCCCATGGACTCAGAAACAACTTCAATTATGCTCAGACCCTAGTACATCCCGATTCTGACTTCAATTTCACCCAGACGGGTTCGTAGCATTCAACTATTTTGCAAGCTCTCCTTTTTTTCCTTCACTCGACAATCAATGATACTCATCTTCCAGTGTAAGTAAACAGCTCTGCTTTGGTTTTGAGGGCTGAACACGCCATTGTGCGCTCTCCTACTACAGCAGGATTTAACCACTCCCTTATTGGAATCCAGATTGTTGCCAACTTTGTGTTATTACAAGCTGCGCTGCAGGGAAATTCCTTGAAGCTAAGTCCTGGCACACACCCTCTATTCTGCCTTAGGGCAGCTTCCCAGAAACGGAATTTCTAGGTCAGAGGGTGTGTACTTTTGGGGGGGGAACTGCACATTTTTTAAAATCACTTGAAACCTATTTGTACGTGTGTATCCCGTTACGGTTGTGTGTCTTTGGGCTTGTGCCTGTAGTTTCTTGCAGGTACCCAAGCAAATCTGTTGCATTGATTTGCATAAAGAGGGGGTGTGTGCTTTCTCTCCACCCTTAGTCTCTAGGAGTACTCCATGCTTCCGCCTCCTCTGCCTAATATCTGGGGAAGTACGGGACTGTCTCCCATGCCTGTACAGGGTCATGCTTGCCCTCTAAACATGGCTGTCAGAGGGTCTGTAGACTGCATTCTGATTCCCAAGCTCCCCCGAGGGTGCCCCCAGTAGCCAGGGTCAGGAGCCCAACCCAGCCTGGCTTTCTGTGACAGGAGAGACATCAGACTCATTGGCAGTCCAGGACCTCCAGCCCAGGTATGCTGGTGTTAAAAGATATCCATTCAGAATTGATTCTGGTTGGCTCTGTGCCGGCAGCACTTGGGTCCGCTGTCACGCGTAGAGGAGAGACAGCTCACCCCCAGCTCCAGGCATCAGCTCCTGGCTTGTGACCCCGATTCCTTCTCTTTTCCCTACAGTTCCAGGCACAGCTTGGGATTTCCTCATATGGACCAGCTAAGAGTGCACATCCGCTTGAACCATCACAGCATCCAAGGAACCGTGGGGTCACAGTGGCCAACTCTGGATCCAGAGGTCGGAGCCAGCTCTCCTGTCCCACCCTGCCCAGCCCGGCTCCTGCAATCCTGCCCCTGTTCGATCACCCAGCAGCCAACAGTGCAGGGTTCAGAACCGATAACTCTCACCAGTTGCCTCGCCGCTGAGATAGCTGCAGTCTCAAGGAAGGACTCCAGAAATCCAAAAGGCTTCCAGCCACAGAGAAGGAGAGCAGCTGCGGACCAGAAACAGCTATTCGACATCACAGAAGTCAGTGGAAACAAGGCTTGACTTGCTTGTCTTTGAAAAGCACTAAATGATTTAGCAGAAGGGATGACTGGAAAACAGTGGGCTGTTTCACTGGTCCCCACTGCTGCTCCTGTTTTCCTGCACTGGCCCTCCCAACTTGAAGGAAGGGCTGCGGTTTGAAGCTGAGGCTGAAACTTCACCACAGGTGATTTTTCCAACTGCAGGTCCTATCAGGCTGGACTTCTGTGATTCAGCAAACTCCTACTCATCCTGCAAAACCCCTCCCAAAGTTACTTCCTCAGGGAAGCCTTCCCTTGTTCGCTCTGGCAAAGTTGGCCCAGAGTGATCTATCTTTGCCCTCTGAGTATCCACCATCCATCAGTCCCCTGGGCTCTGGTCTGATCTAGGGCTTCTGACTTCCCCATACTCATATCCCTTTGTTCCATGAAAGAGGAGCTCAGGGTAAGGTGGATATTTCGATCACTTAAAGGAACAAAAATTGTTTTCACTCATTCATGCATTCATTCATTCAGCCAATATATACTGAATACCTACCAAAGACCAGGCCTGTGCCAGGTGCCCTGACAGATGTCTCAATAACTGAACAATATCATAAATAAATGCAGCATTACAAAGGATAGTGTGTGAAGGAGAGACAGCATCATACAAGGGCTGAGAACATGGGCCTAGAGCCAGACTGCCTGGGTCTGAATCACACAGCTCCACCACTTACCAGCAGGATGAGCGCGGCCAAGTCACTGAACTTCCCTGAGCCTCAGTTTTGACATCTGTAAAATAGGGATACCCACAGTGCCCGCCCTATTCTTCCACCGGAAGGATTAAATGGGTCACTGGAGAAAAAAGGCCTGAGATCTGTGTGTGGACCGCAGCAGGAGCTAATACACACCTGTATAGCAAACCCCTGAGCCTATGTACCAGGCACGCCTACCTTCTTTGGAAGGTCAAGGAAAGCTAGCGTTTGAGCAGGAGACTGGAGGATAGATAGGAATTAACCATGGAGGGAGACCAGAAACATTCCAAGCAGAAGGAGCCTGTGTGTGCAAAGATGCTGACCGGCTGGTGTCCCACAGTGGACATCCCACCTCTAGCGCATCACAGTTCCATCGGAACAAGAAGAAATGGGGGGACACGGGGGGCATGAGGCAACCTCCATGAGGTGTGTGCTGGAAAGTGGATGGCCCTTCCTTTCTATCCTAAAGTGTGACAAGAGGAATAAGATACAAAGCATTTAAGGAAGATATTCAATATTGGATGTGCACTAAATTTCCGAATAAAACATTTCCAAATATGCAAATGATCTTGAGTTGGCTTCTACAAACATGACTGTTTTCACACCACTATATCAGGTTTCATCTTTGAGATCGCTATATACGGTGCGTTACCAAGAATTTGTTTCATTGACCAGCTCTTTCGTGGGTGAGAAAATGCAGGGGCAGGTGGCAGCAAGGGAGGGCTCGGGCAGAAAGCGCCGCAAGAAGGCTACAGAGCACCCTCTGGTGGCCGGTGTGATGCCTACAAAGCCAAGTTCCTGGGACTGAATCAGAATTGCAGGGAGATGCCAAAATAATGTCCCAATATCATTCCAAACTAATTTAATCGAGTGGTTGTAAAAAAGTGATTTTATAACTATAAAAATTTACAAGTATGAAAATCTACTACCCTCAGTAGCTTTCAGGTTAGTATTGGAAAGCAAAGTTAGAGGGGTCCAGAGTAGGGGTTTCTAGAGGGTAGACAGGGGAGTGTGGCTGCTGGTAAGACCAGTGCAAAGGGCAGAGCCTCTGAGAGCCTTGCTGAGGTCTTTGGGGGTCGTGCTGGGAAAGCTGTAGGAGGGCACACGGAGCCACAGACTCAGAGCTGCATTTATGCCTCTGGCCTCAATCTGCAAAGGAAAGATAACAGGGGCAGGATGGAAATGACAGCACTATTCTGAGGCAAAGGGTGGGAGTGAGGACCAGGCTGACGCAGGGAAGAGTCAGGTAGACTGAGGCTGGCTATTCTGGAAATAAAATGAACAGGACTTGATAATGGATGTGGTGGGGTGGGAGGCTACAAGAGGATCTTCGAGCCCTGGCTTCCAGAACTGGGTGGGCTGGACTCCCTTTTGGAGGGGTACAGCAGCACTCTCCTTGGCAGGAAGCCACGTGATGTGGGAGAGGGAGGATGGTGTAGGAGGGCACATCTGCCAGTTGTGGGGGGACAGTCCCTGTTTATGCATATCTTCCCTACGTTGTTATTAACCATGCCCGCTTTCACTCTCAGAGGGGTCCCTATCTTCTTCTGACCCATAAATAAAAATAAACATAATAAATATAAATAAGGACTGAATGAACAGTGAGAAGGGATGCTCTTCTTGATAGCAGAAGCCAACCTGTGACTGCGGAAGGATTAAAATGGTACAATTGGAAGGAAAGTCACCATCTGGCAACCGGTCTGGGCACCACTGTTGCTGGCAAGAATCAAAAGAGAGTAAAACTAGCAGGGAAGAGGTAGAGGGAGACAAGGGTATCTAACAGAGGCTGAGTACCTCCCCAGAGAGTCGCCTGACTTACAAAGGGGAAAAGAGCAACTCTGCAGTGAGGAAGCCTGGCTGATGTCTCTGTATTCAAGTAAGGAGAGTCAATGCCAACAAAGAGACAAGAGGGCATCAGGAGCCCTGTGACAGGGCGCGGTGAGGAGAACGCAGCATCAGTTCTGTGATATCCCTTCTAAAGACACACCGGCTGGATCTAATCATTAGGAAGCAGTTATTCTATAAAATAGAATAACATTAAAAGGCATCCAAGTCATGAAAGTCAATGAAAGCCTGAAGAATGTTCCAGATTAAAGGAGACTCAAGGAACAGGAAAATTCGGGGTCCTGAGTATGGGGTCTTGAACTGGGTGCGTTTGCCATAAAGGACATTACTGGGACATTTGGCAAATGTGAACAGGGTCTGTGGAACAGTCTAGGGTGTCCTATCAGTGTGGCTTTCCAGATTGGGGGGGGGGCGCGGAGCTGCGCTCTGAATGGTCTATCTGAGGGAAATATGCAAAAATGTCTTCTAGGTGGGGGACATCAAGTTGGCTACTGCTCCCAGACTGTCTGTGGGAATAAGAGTTCTTTGTCCTGTCTTTGTATCTTATCTGTGTGTCTGAAACTGAAGCCAGAGAGTAAAATGACTGATCCCAGGTCCCTCTTAGAGACAGGGTCTGACTTAATACCAGGTTCTCCAGCTTCTTGCCTCCCACTGCACTCCACTGCCCTTCCCAACCTGGAAAAGGATTCTCTGCTCAGATGTGCAGTTTCCCAGAGTAGGGATGGAATTGGAGAGGTTGGAGACCCATAACACACGTCTGGCCATCCCCCACGGCCACCTGGCTGGTTGCAGTTCTGTTAGATGTACTGAGAAATTCTAGGGTAGCATTATGGCTGCGTGAGCTGTCCTCTGGTGGTCCAGGAGGTAGGGTATTTCAGCACAACCAGGATTTTCCCATCTGCCCCTGAAATCACTTCATCATCAGCATTTCAAGAAGTAGATCTTGAGGGGTAGGGAACCAGGGAAAGGGAAGGGGAAGGAGGAGAAGGTCACAGGCTGCCACAGCCCTGATGCAGTTCAAGTTTGCAGGGTCCCTCCTATGGTCCCACCCAGTGGGTCTGTCTCTCAAAAATCTTCAACTTTCGGGTCCCGGGACCCCTTTACACTCTGAAAGATTATCGAGGGCCTCAAAGAGCTTTTGTGGACGGGAATTTTGTCTATCAACATTTACTGTACTGAAATTTTAATTTTAATGAAAATTAAAGCACACATTCTGTTGGCTGTCAGAGCAATGACATCCTCACCTGTCAGGTCTGGAAAATTCCATGGCACACT
Source organism: Mustela putorius furo (assembly GCF_011764305.1). Lineage (NCBI taxonomy): Eukaryota > Metazoa > Chordata > Mammalia > Carnivora > Mustelidae > Mustela > Mustela putorius. Next base: position 17,113,783 of record NW_025422002.1, on the reverse strand, counting down.
TAAGACAAAATGAAAATGAGCAAAGCCATTAATGCCTTACAGTATTATGGAAACAGCTTTGACCTCACAAGTCCCCTCAAAGGGTCCCAGAAACCCCAAGGGGGGAGAACCCCTGACATGCACCACATTCCTGCTCCAGGGATCACTACAACCACTTGTGGAAGCAGAAGATGCATCCACCGGTGACCCCCAGCAGTTCTGTCCCTGCAGATACACCCCAGAGAGACTCCCACATGCACCTGTGAGCCAGGAAGTCTGACACAAGAATGTGTGTGACAGCATCATCTGCCGTCACCATTTGGAAACAACCTGAATGACAGAACTGACAAGTAAATGATGTGCTGTTTGTATAACAGAACGCTGGCCAGTGGCCGGCGGTATCGACACACAGAAGTCCCCCAAACAAAACTGATAGAAAAACACCCATTGCGGGGTGCCTGGATGGCTCAGTCATGAAGCTTCTGCCTTCAGCTCAGGCCATGATCCCAGGGTCCTAGGATCAGGCTCCCTGCTCAATGGGGAGCCTGCTTCTCCCTCTCCCACTCCCTCTGCTTGTATTCCCTTTCTTGCTGTGTCTCTATCAAATAAATAAATAAAATCTTTAAAAAAGAAAAAGAAAAACACATTTTGCAGGGTACTTGGGTGGCTCAGCCAGTTAAGCATCTGCCTTCCACTCAGGTCATGATCCTGGAGTCTGGAGATCGTGTCCCACATCAGGCTTCCCGCTCCTCAGGGAGCTTGCTTCTCCCTCTGCCCTACCCCCCTCCCATGCTCTCACTCACTCTCTCTCAAATAAATAAATAAAATCTTTGTTTAAAGAAAAAAACAAAAACACACATTGAGGAAAGAAAGGATCAGGGATCAGTATGAACACACTTGAAGAATTTCAAGCTCACAGGACATTACCGCACGTCGTTCACAAGTACACCTGTCTTTGCGGCATGGATAAACACAAAATTCAAGATTCAGGATTTTCAGGATTCAGGGCCATGGTTCCCTACTGTGGGGGCAGGGGAGAGAATTGGGAAAAAAAGTTTACATGAAGGGTGGGAGAGTAGTTCTCACTGTATCCGTGATGTTTAATTCATTAAAGTTATTTTTAAAGAACCTAAGTGACCGTGGAGAAGCATGAAACTGGGACAAGTGTGTGTTCCACCGCCAGTCCATCCACTGAGTTTTAGCATTTGTGAGGACGTGTAGCGGAGACGGCCAGCCGCCTACCTAATATCTGTTTTCCTTCTTTCTTACCAGCTTATCAGGGGCAGCCAGTGCCCAGCTCAGAAAAAAAGAGAGAGAGAGAGAGGGAGAACCCTGCACAGTCGAACCTCCCTGCCGTGTAGTGGCCATGTCAGTGAACTGGAGCCAAGAAGGTGAAAGTGAGGTCATTCAGTGCCTCTCATGGGAAAGATCCTCAAATATGAGGGATGACAACTGACAGCACTGGTTTTCTTCACCCCTCACACTCACCCCTTTCTCCCTCTTCCTACCTAGAACTGGATGGGGAAGACTGTTGGAGCTGCAGCAGCCCTCTTGTGATGATGAGGCCACCTTGTGGATGGAAGGCAAGACTAAGATGGCATAGCATAAAGATAGGGGGAGGCTGGGCACTGATGATACCACAGAGCCCTGCACCAGCCCTCAGCTGCTGCCTCCTGACCTCATGTTTTGTCGGGAAAAAAGAATCCCTCTTTATTTAAGCCACTTGGGTCCAGGTTATGTCCACTCATAGCAAAGCGACCTCCCACACCCATGGCTCCCCAAGCATGCTGGGAGCAAGCTGTCCCTCACCGCAGATGCAAATGGCAGTCGCCCCAATTCCCTTACTTGCTAATCCCCCTCTGCTCTTTGCCTTTTCATAGCCAAAGTTTCCAGCTTGTTGAGCTGTGGGTTTTGTTTTTTTTGGTTTTTTTTTGTTTTTTCCTCCTCTTGGTGCCAAATAATGAAATTTCAGTACTTAGCTTTGAAAACTCTGAGCTTTTCTAACTGCTGGTAAAAGACATCTCAGCAAGATAAGAAGCAAAAATTGTTCCTGCTTCCCCTACAGCTGCAAAAACATAGACACTCTTTGGAATCATAAAGCCGGTTCCAATAAGTGGTGGATTGAAAACGTTTACCGAAAAAAACCACGTATGTTCTCCTCTTTAGTGTGGAGACTGATATGAAAATGTAAAGCCCTGTTCTATTATCTGTCCGTATGAACTTGTTTTCAGCAGGTTTACTGGTGCTAAAGAGCCTTGTAAGACACCTGGCCTTTGGGCCTGGCTGCAGTGTCCTGGGAAATGTGACCTCAGCCCTCGCAGGCTGCAAGGTTCAGGACTGGGGGTGGGGGGGTTGTTCCTTATGCGGTCATTTCTCATCCTGCTGATAATATTTAACTTGGCATCTGTTATGTTCTGGAATTTCTGGGTCAAAATCTAAGAGGATCATTGCCACTTGCATAAAGGGAAAAAATTAATAAAACTTAAGATGTTCTTAGAGTCTTTATTTGAACCAAGACTCCGAGGATCCTTTGTCTCATTTTTTTAAAGATTTATTGATTTGGGTGATAGAGAGACAGAGAGAGCAAGCAGAGGGAGAGGGAGACAAGAAGACTGCCCACTGAGAGGGGAGCCCAATGCAGGGCTCGATCCCAGGACCCTGAGATCATGACCTGAGCCGAAATCAGGAGTCAGATGCTTAACGGAGTAAACCACCCAATTGTCTCTCTCTTGTCTCATTCAAATCAACACTGATCTACCAGTCTTTTTTCATGTGTTCCCCTGTCCAGAATGTCCACCTGCTCTGCTCTCCCTTCATTTCACTAACATCACCTCACCCCTCAAGCTTGCCCAGAGTCTCCCTCTTAGAAGGATCCTGCCCCCAGCAGAACTAGGGCCTCCCTCTCCATTCCTACAGCCCCCCAGTGTCTTCCAAACAACTCCCTCCCTCCCTCACATCAGCCAGGACTCCTCTAGTTACAAGGGCTAAGAACCCAGTTCAAACTAGCTTGAGCAAAGACCGAGTTGCATTAGCTCTGGTGCTTGGAAACCCTGACCAAGCTGCACTCGGTCACAGCTACATCCAGGCGTTTGCAGGATGATTTGTTCCTGTGCTTTGGTCTCTGTCTAGCCTCTGCAGTGGCCTGCGGTGGCTTCATCCTTAGAGAGGTTCTAGCAAGGGAGTGACGGCAGCACCAGAACCATAGTCCACTAACTCAGTCAACCCAGCAGAAAGAGGCTGCATGTTCTTAAAGGCCAGAAGCAGTTCTGCGATTCTGATTGGCCATTCCCCACATGTCACAAGCATCTCTGAGCCAATCACTGTAGCTTCTCATGGGCTAGGTCCCACCTGTGCCCACTATGGGCAGGGGCGGGAGCCTTGATGGTACAGGAGGACTAGTCCTGGAAAGGGTGAGTGGGGTGGTTTCATCAGGACACTGAGCTGGCACAGAAGCCCTCCATAACATGAGCTTGTAATTCATTTTCATGTGTCCCTTCTGTGTCCAGATGGCTGAACACAGAAGCTTGGTACATGGTAGATGCTCAGTAGTTTTGTGGGATAACATGATGGAAAATACTAGGATGCATCCTGGACAAGTCACCTCAATGCCTCAGCCTCAGAGTCTCTCAGCTATTTCAACCCCCCTCATGTTGAGAGGCCGCTCCTGAGACACAAAGAGCTGATGTAGGCCAGGGGGACATGGGGGAAGGGCAGGGGGAATGTTCCTATCTCGGATTTTTGCATCTTGTGAAATTTTTTTTTTTGAGAAGATAAAAATCTGGGTGTGTGTGTGCTATCTAGTACTTAAGTTCTGACAGCTAATTAGAAAAACATTTTTTAAACATCGTGTACACCCATGGGCCACCTGTTTATGAGGACAACGAGAGTCGGTATTTGAAATGTACACAACAGGGAAGAATAGGAAGCTTCTGGAAGGCCACCTTCATAGGGGCTGTTCCCCTGGCTGCATGAGAGTGCTGTCACCCCACGCTGGTCTGGGAGTTTCCAGGACCAATCCCAGGGGAGCAGGCCCACCACATGAGGGTGTGAGCTGGGCCAGTCCCACGGCCTAGGGCAGACCCTGGCCCACTGGGAAGGCTGCCTCCAATTTTCCACCTCGAATAAGACGCATCTTCCCCAGAATGCCATTCGGCCCTGGCCAAGTGGAACTGATTTTGCATCCCAGAGCCTCCCGGAGCTCCTAACGAGATCTTGACTGGAGCCTGGCTTTAAACATTCTTCACAGCGGGTGATTGGGTCTTGATTTGCTGGGTGCATTCAGCTGAGTCACTGTCCCCAAACAATATGAGAAATAAAACGCTGGCCACGCTTGGATGGCCAGCAGATACCTCCTGATCCGTGGGGCCAATTACACGGGCCGCTCCCCGCAAGCAGGCCCAGTGCCCCCACCTCCAAAAAAGTCCTGCTTAGAAACAGAAGGTGAACAGCCCCAGAGACAGAAAAGCTGTTTAGTGCCAGGCCCTGTGCAGGAATGGGGGGTGGGCATGGTTGGTGCTCTATTACAGGTGGGGAAACCAAGGCATGGAGAGCAAGGGGCCCTGTCAAGGTCACATGTGAGGGAAAGGCAAACTTGGGCCAAGGCCACATGTGAGGGAGAGGCAGACCTGGGCCAAGGTCACATGTGAGGGGGAGGCAGACCTGGGCCAAGGTCACATGTGAGGGAAAGGAAGACCTGGGTCTAGGAACCAGGTTGTCTGCTTGATGTTCAAATGGTGTGCATTCTGGACCCAGCTCTTCCATAAGCACCCCAGGGGGCTCTTGCTACCCTCACAAGTCCCTGCATAACAACTGTCATTCTCCCCCAGGGACAACCAGCCAACGACACGCAGGCCTGCCAATGGCTCTGGCTTTCTCTCTGGACAGCTCCCCTTCACAACCCTGACACCTGTTGCTGCTGGGGGCACGCTGGGGCAGCCCACGTTCCTGGGTCTACCTCTCAGCTCCACTTCCCACGAGACAGCCGCTGGCCCTGTCAGAGCCTCCAAGCCCTCACCTGTAAGATGGGAGTGACAGAGAATGCCCGTCTCGGGGGGGTCCTTTGCAGGGCTTTAGCAGAATTTCCTGCTGTGAATGACCCGTGGCTGAAGAGCAGACCAGCTCTCTGGGAGACAGCAGTCCCCCCAAGATCCGAAAGAGTGTGGCCCCTGCAAGGTCTGGAGGCAGAGCTCCTACCTGCACCCCTGGCTTGACAGGTGCTGCCATGACTTGGCAGGACGGAGTCACATGCTAGCCATCAAGTGCTTCCACCTAGAAGGGACATGTGCCACTTCTCCTGGCATCTCACTGACCATGTCGTGAGTCACCCCGTGGCATTACACGTCTCCCTGAGGGGGATGGATGAAGACAATAATCCTGTAGATGTGTTCCGGAGGAAGAGAAGCAGGACATGTGGGCAATCCGCCAGAGGAACCCCCACTCCACACAGGCACCATGAATCCCAGTCCATACACATACAAGTGGCTTTCTAGAATGTCACTTAGTGTCCTACTTCACCCTATCCTGCTGAGTGGGTGGAAGATTTCACCCCTGTCATTCTTTGGAGCTTTCTGCCTGGTCTGTGGTTCTGGTCAAGTTCCCAGGGTCTGGTGCAGTGCCAGGCTGTCAGGAGAGGAAAGCTCTAGTACCCTTTATCCCAGGCTGAATTGTGTCCTCCCCGCAATTAGGAGAAGTCCTAAGCCTCAACACCTCAGAATCCGATGGTATTTGGATACAAGGCCTTTGAGAACTGATTAAATTAAAATAAGGTCATCAGGGTGGCCTTGGAAGAAGAGGAAATGTAGGCCCCCAGAGAGGCAGTAGGAATGTGCATGCGCAGAAGAAAGGCCAGCTGAGGATTGAACAAGTGTGCCAGAGAGAGACTGGCCTCCAGGGAAGCCGACTCTGCCCACATCTTGATCCCAGACTTCCAGCCTCTGGAGCCAGGAGAAAAAATTATCTTTTTTTAGCCACCCAGTCTGTGGTACTTTGTTGCAGCAACACCAGCAGGCCAATACCCCAATGGTCCTGTGTTCATACCTGTTATCACTGAGGCCTCTGGTGCTCCTGGCTATGGGGACCTGCAGATTTCAGAGTTTGGCTGTGTCCACATCACACTTGGGCCAGGGGACCCCTTGGCAGCAGCCAAGGACCCTATGCCCAGGGTCTTCCTTCCTATGCTCACAAGAGTGCTGTGTTATCCAGAGCCTGCCCTTATCCATGCTTGGGTCCTCAACATCCAGGGACACATAGACCTCATTCCCAAGGGAATCCCCACCTGTTTCTTTCCACCAGTCCCTGCTGCCTTCTGTAACCCAAGGGATTTGTGACAAAATCAGGAGGTCATCCACCAGCTGTGGGCTTCCCTGGGCAAGGAAGGATAAGACTAAACTCCCACTGACATGGGAGAGAGAAGAAGGTGAAGATCAGGAAGGAAAAGACACAATTACCATCTCAAAATATTGTCCTGTCTCCTGCAAGTGACCCCTTGGGGAGACATGTTCTGATCCTCACGTTTCCATTAGGGCGAAGTTTGCTATAAACAAGATGGGTTTTCTCCCATGTTAAAGAAGCCTGTTGGTAGCAGCCCACTGCTGGTATAGCAATACCACCATCCTTAGGGACAGGGATTATCGTTTTGTCTATTTGAGCATCCTTGATGGATGAGGGTGAACTTCCCAATGTCACCTCATCATCCAGAATGGCTGCTGGAGAAGCAGCCATCACATCTGCATTCTGGGAAGCAGGAAGGAAAAAGACAAGAGAACAAAGGAGCAGACAGAGCTCCTAGCTGAGTTAGCTCCCCTTAAACAGTCTGTGCTAAAGAAAGTTTCTCCTATTTCTGCTAACACCCCACTGACCAGACTTTAGTCACATGAGTAACTACAGTGGGGGCAGAGAATATCACCTTATACCCAGGTGCTTCCCTGAACCACAAAACATCAGGGCGAGGTCACTAAGACAGGGAAATTAGGTATTAGGTGGCAATTGGTCATCTGATACCCTAGGACACGATGAGGAACTTGAAGGTCAGAGAGAAGACATGACTTGCCCCCCCAGTCCACACCCCGTGAGTGGCAGCAGTAGGGATGTAGAACTGGCACTTGGGCCACATACAATGAGCCCCATCACCATACCAAGGTCTCAGAAACCCCTGCATTCTGGTCAGTCTTCGGCATGATGTTTGTTACCATCCAGATACAACACACAGAATGAGGTCCTGGCAGAATAGAAGCGAGCAGGTCTTTTCAGGAAAATCAAAAATATGAATGGCAGACAGTGTCGGTGAGGCCTACTGGTAGAAGTTAACAGTGGTCCAGCCTCTTTGAAGAGCCTGTTGGCTCAGATTAGTTTCAACTATAAGAGAAAAATCCAAAGGGGTTGAAATCGAGTAGCCATTATTTCTCACTCATCCTCAAAAAGTCATCCTAAGGTGCAAAGTCCAAGGCGACTGCAGACGCACCAGCATCAGGACATGGGCTCCTTCTATCTTGCTGCACTTCCGTGAAAGGCTTTCATTACCAAGATGCTCTGTGACTCAAGATGGCTGCTACGATGCCAGCCTAGAAGAAAGGCACAGAGCCTGTCCTCTCCATAAGGAAGTTGCATGCATGCTTGTATTCCATTGGCCAGAACTTAGTCCCATGGCCACACCCACCCACAGGGACGGCTGGAAAATGTAGTCTTGATCCAGGAAGCTCTTTACCCAGCTTTTTAAAAAATCAGGGATTCGATTACAATGGAAGAAAAGGGGGGGCACACTGGAGGACTCTGCCAAAAGACTGTAAGACTAATTAAAACTAATTAAGACTTTGTGCTCCAGTAATTCCACGTGCATGAGTTACTGAAAGCATATTTGAAAGGATGTTTGTCACTGAGTTGTCTACTGTTGCAAAATGTATCAGGAATAAAAACCGCCCTGCCACCTGACACGAAGGATCCCGAGATCAAGTGTCAAGTGAAGAACAGACAGACAGAACATCTACATTCCCAGAACAAGGTAAAGCGCATACACAAGTGTGAACACACACAGGAACCTCCAGCCAGCAGCAAAGCTCCTGGCCTTGGCAGTGCTTCTGGGGCAGGGGACAGGGAAAGTGAGGCCAGGGCGGGGAGGAGATTCATGCTCCACTGTGCACCTCCCTGCAAAGGGTGAACTTTTCTTATGCATGTTACCTATTAAAAAACAAATTTTAAGATGGGCAGTAGGCTTCAAGCCTCTTTTTGTCTATGGGTGCCTCTCTGTTGACAGGGCTGTTTGCTCAGGCATCGCACTGAGCAAACCCAGGCTGTCACTCTGGCTTCTCAGATGGCACTGGCCTGTCCAGGCCTCTCTACCCAGACCCCAATATGTGCCCTGCTTGGAATGCCCAGCAGGCTTCTAAGAAAGCTCTGAGGAGGAACCTCCTGGCCCACTCCTGGCCAGCTTTCTGTCCCGGATTCTGGGGAGCATGGCACTTTGGCCCCACAGTCACAACCTGTGTTGGTAATCCTTACAGCAGGCCTTGCAACACAGGCTTCTTTATCCCCATTTCACAGATGGTGAGCTGAAGCTAGGGGAGGGGAAGCAGCCAGTCCAGGAGAGCAGAGCAGAAGGTGCAGAGAAAGGACAGGACCTGCAGGGCGTACTCCAAACCCCACACTCCCCAACAGGGTTGGGAAACGGCAACTCACAGAACCATGTTTCCCTTTCCACGATCCTCTTGTCTGCTCGGATGGGGACCCGAGATATGGGGCACTGGGATCCGACTGTCCTCCACTTCTCCAGCAGCCAGTCCAGGGCCTGAGCACTGGCCAGTGTTCCTCCATTGAAGAAATGAAGGAACCCAGAGCCTCCCAGGCGTTGGGACACAGAAGGGCCTGCCAGGACCTCTGATCATCACAGGGTCTCACCCCAGCCCTCGGGCTCCTAAGAGGAACCTCTACAGCGACACCTTCTGTTCCTTTTGTTTTTTTTATTAAAAAATAGATCCAGAAAATATACACACTTCCGTCCACCTGCCGGAGTGAGCTTTGAGGAGGCCAAAGCGCAATGGGGAAGAGGCAGAGGGATGAGAAGAGCCAGACTGGTCCTGGTGCCCAGGCTTTGGAGAAAGGAGGTGCCCCCAGCCAGCCAGACCTGCCCCTGAGAGATCAGAGTCTGGGCCAGCGGAACAGGGAGAGAGCAGGTGGAAGGGGGAGGCAGCCCCCAGCTAGAGCAGAGGTGGCCAAAAGCAACTGGGGGTACAGAGGGCGAGACAGGGCCTGCCTGGGGCTGCTGCCCACACAAGGTCCCATGACCTCGTCCTCCTCCCCACCAGGGATTTGGCACTCCCTAGTCTTCTCTCCAACCTGCCCTCCATGGACCCCACTAGGCCTTCTGGGCCACGGTGGCCATACTCAGGCATTGATGGCCTTCCAGCGCTCACTGTCTGTGCTGTTGATGCTACCCGTGTGGCAGGGCATGGAAGCGATGTCATCCAGGTAGGCCACCCCACCGGCTGAGTCAAACTGCGTGCTGGCGGCTCCTGCCGCCTCCAGGCCTTCCCGCCGGGCCACAGCGTAGGGCTGGGGCAGGTGCACATCTGGTTCTTCCGTCTCATCTACTTGGCATTTGTAGGAGAAGAGGATCTTGGGCTCCGAGCTGGTGGGGAGAAGAGAGGGGTGGTGGAGCCCCACTGTGTGGTCAGGAGAGGCCTCCTTCTCCAAACAGTAAGCCTTGCTGTCCAATGGCGGCCCCAGGAGGTCCCCAAAGCTTGGACTCTGGAGTCCAATGGGACCTGTTTTAAAACTCAGCCTATGTGTGAGCTTGGACAAGGACACGTTTCTCACTTGCCTGTTTCTCACTGTAAAATGGGTACAACTCTGATCTCAAAAGGCTCTTTGCAAAGGGTAAACAAAGGTAAATTCTGGCCCGAGGGGCTCAGCAAACACCAGTGGCAACCTCCACCATGGCAGCTTTTATGACCACCTACTTGGTGCTCTCCTGGGCCATGTTGCTGAGCAGGGAGAGGGCAGGTGGAAGGGGGTCCCTCAATGCTCAGGGTAACTCTGACAGGGAAGAGCTGTACCCAATTTACAAAAAGAAGCCCAAGGCCAGGGAGATAAATGCGTGTGCAAGGTCCCACACAGATCAGGGCTGGGCTGATGAGAGCCAATCCAACCCCTCTCACCCCTCCTCTGATGCCTTGCCCACCCCCCTCCAGTCCCCCGCCACCTCTTCAGATCCAGCTTTTCCACCACATCAGAGGCCCAGGATCCAACCATCAATCCCCCATGTCCTTAGCATCCTGTCTCCCTGACAGGCATCCAAACACAAACAGGCACCTACGTGCACCTCCCCCATTATCCACTCCACACCAGCCTCCTGCAATCCTGCTCCCCTTCCCAGCCACTCCCAGTGAGCATCCAGGAGCGTGGTGATTTGTCTTCTTTGTTCCCTGTCAGAACGTGGCAGCTGCAGCAGTGCCCAACATCTAATAGGTGCTCAGTGAATGCTTGCTGAAAGAGTGAGCGGAGTCTTCTAAAATGAAAAGCAAGCAAGTGTAGAACACTGCACATAGACACTCTCTTGTGGGTAAAGTGTATATGCCTGTGTGTGTTGCATATAGAATGTGTATATGCATGTATGTGCATGCATGTGTGCATATGCATATATGTGTGTATGCACGCGTGGGTACAGACATATACACACCATCTGTCTCATCCTTCCCAGTGCCTGAACTGGGTGGGAGTAGGGAGCCGGGGGACCCTGAAGCGGATGATGCGCATGCGCAGGGAGCTGGAGGCACAGTTCTGCAGGCAGCCACGCGGGGGCGCCCGTGGCCCTCAAACCACCAGCCGCTGGGTGGTGAGCAGGGCACGAGCTACCACCCCCCACCACTTCCCACGCCCCCTGCCAGCGCCACGCCCGCCCCATCCCGGTGGGAAAACTCACCCAAAGAAGCCTCGCAGGAAGGCCACGTAGATGAGGGGCGCAAAGAAGCTGAAGTAGAGAAATGTGGTGGCATCTACACAGCTGGGGGCGGGGCAGGAGGAGCGGATCAGGGAGGGGCCTTCTCTGAATGGGACCTGGGCTTAGCCTCCCCCTGCCCACCGCTCCCAGTCCCGCCCCGCCCCACCTACCAGAGCCCCTCGATGATGTCCGCACAGAGCAGCGCACTTCCCAGCCCCTGTAGCAGGTTGAGTAAGGCCAGGATGCCCGCGTACACATAGAAGCTCCTTCGTGCTGGGGGGTTGGGGACCGTGAGGCCCTGCCCTTGCCTCCACCCTTCATCCCCAGGAGTCACCTGAGGCCCTTCTGGGCCGCCAAGAAGACCCCTCCCTCTCACCAAGGGCTCTCCAGCAGAAGACCCTCCCCTGCACCCAGCACCGACCCAGAGCCACCCACTGGCTGCTTACAAGGCAGGGAGATGCGCTCCTTCAGTGGGGTCTTGGGGAGCACGACCACCAGAGAGTAGACCTGCAGAGACAGAGCACGGCTGAGAAGGATGCTGGGGACACCAAGCCCAGAGCTAAGCCGGGGACCAAGACATCCAGACCCCTGCCTCAGGCTCTGAGACCCATGTAGCCACCCCCAGGGTGCCAGGCCCAGAAAGGGGGAGGGGTCCTCTCCACCTCACCAGGAAGAAGAAGCAGGAGCTGACCAGCCAGAACTGGCGGCCCCCATGCCCGTAGATGTTGAAGTCCTCGGCTGACAGGTGGGCGTCAGGGTACAGGATTTCCAGAGTCCCCTGCAGGGGCAGGCAGGGGATGGCCTCAGTCTCCTACCACCCAGAAATCCTGGGGTCTCCCTAATACAAAGCACTCAAGAGCTCTCCACCATAGCAAACTCAGCTCCCTGGCCGGGCCTGCTCCAGACTGCTCGTGGCCTCGCTCTACTCCCTACCCACTTGGCTCCAACACCCAGAGGAGGCCCTTGCCGTGGAGCAGGGAACTGAGCTCGACAGGAGGTAGCCACTGCCAACTCTAAGGAAGGAGTCTCTAAATGTATAACTCTCAGTGTGGTCTGCAAACCTGTATGTTAGGGAACCTGGGCTGCTGTGACAATGGCAGTTCCAGGCATCCTCCCCGCCCCCACCCCAGGCTACTAGACTAGAATGGTCAGTGGGGGGTCAGAACCTGCCTTGTTAACAAGCACCCTAGGTAATTCAAACCTGGACCCAGAGCCAGGGAGCAGAGGATGCTCGGCCCTCAGTGACCCCTGGCCTCCTCCAGGGAGCCCCCCTAGCTGGCCCTGCCCCCTACCTCCCCCTTTACCTGGGTGACCGAGTAAGCCAGGGACAGCACCGTGGTGATGGCCAGCACCCGTTTGATGCTTGACTTGCTCTCCAGGTGACCTGGAAGAAACGTGCTGGTCAGGGAGACAGAGCCAGCCGTGGGAGACTGTGGTGGGGTCAGTGCCCGCTAGGGAGGGACAGGGAGAGCGCTGGCCCCAGCAGCACACGCACCAAAGGCAAGGCCCAGGATGACCACACTCAGCTCGATGGCCAACAGGAAGAAGCGGGTAATCTCCCACAGGATCTGGACACAGAGTGGGCAGAGTGTCAGCCTGGGGGCCCAGTCACCCCTCTCCCTAGCGCCCCACACTACCCCCCCACCCTTGTCAGCAGGCCCAGCCACACCTTATCAGCAACAGTTGCAGCATCCGAGGTGCTGACCGTCATGGACACCACGGCTCGGGCGATGCCCACCAGCGCCACCACAAACACCTGGTAGGCAAGAGTGGGGATGCTATGATGGGGTCAGGGAATGAGACCACTGCGAGGCACAGTGCATCGCAGGAGCCTCAGATTCTCTGAGAACGGAAGGATTCCAAACTCAGAGTCAGGAGTGGGATGCAGGGAGGTGGGGTGACCCTCCACGGCCAGTAACCTCCACCTGGCCTTTCCCTCTCCGGCCTCAGTTTCCTGGCTATACCGGCAGCCTTAGAATGGCTAATGGGGTGACATGGAAGAGCCCCACAGCCAGGCTGGAATGCGAGCCCTGCTGCTTCCTGCCTCTGTGACCTCAGCCAAGGATCTGCACATTTGTGCCTCAGTTTCCTCATCTATGAACTGGGGTGAAACCAGGACCTACTGTATTTGATGGCTCTGAGGAGCAAATGGGCAAATCGATGTAGCGGAAGTGAGCCTGGTAGCCAGTAAGGGCTGGGTACATATTTTCAATCAGTGCCGTCATATTAGCACTTTTAATACCCAGCCATGGAGGAGAGGAGGCTGCAGGGAAGAGACCTCAGAGACCCTGGGGAACACTGCTGCCCTGATTTGGGGATGGGGTGAAACCCAAGGGAGTCTAGTGACAGGCACAGCTAGAACACCAGGTGCAGCCATTGGAAAGGAAGCTGGTGGGGCAGGGGGTTGGTGGGGAGCAGGTTGTAAGTCCGGAGCTGCTGGGCTGCCTGGCTCCATGAGCACAAGACTGCTGACAAGGCCACCAGAGAGACCCCAGATGAGAGGGAGACTAAGACTGTGCCCCCACAGTCTTATGGAGCCCCTGAATCCAGCCAGTCTGAAGCCCCGGGACTTGTCAGTTTCTCCATCAATACATTCCCTCCAGCTTCCATGAGTTTCACTTTGTTTTTCTGATACATGCAAACACAAGAGTCCTGATACATACACAGTCTGTCCTTTGTGCCACGAACCCCGTGTGGAACTCTCGGGGAGGCTGACACCACTCAAGAGGACAGGCTATAGAAGCAGCCAAATGCTGTGTGCCTATTGTATGGCTGGCTACCAGCGGGCTAGGGCTAAGGGCGTGGTCTTCTTTGGTGCCGCAGGCTAAAGCAGGCCCAGCACACATGATATAGGAAGGAGGGCACCGAGGAACAGAGAGGCCAAGCCACCAGTCCAGGGTCATTCGGCACAGCTGGGGCCTGGAGGCAATCTGCCTGAGCCAATGCTCACCACTGTCTCCTGAGCTCTCTAGAAAGAAGTCCCCAGGAATACGAGGGCAGGGTCAGCACTGAGTCCCCTGGTACTGCTTCATGGAGGCATCAGTGGGTGTTCTGTCTGCGAGCATCTCTTCCCCTGCCTTCTACAAACGGCTCCCCAATTTTCCTCCAAGGGCCACCACCCTCTGCAGTGCACATGGCCTGGCTGAGTTGACGCCACCCTCTCAGCCCCCGAGTGCCTCTTTCCTGCTAGTCACAGAGATTGGCTCAGCGACCAACAGGGGATCCAAGGCAGGCCAGTCAGAGGGAGTCCCAGGTCTATACTAGCACCACCAAGAAAGCGGTCCTCTTCCATTGGCATGGGCAGAGAGACAGGATATCAGCTTACAGCTCCTCTTAGCTAATTTGGACACCGGCAAGGGAGGGTTCAATTCCCCTTTTCACCTACGCCCGTTGGAGTTAGGTTTTTCTGTCACCCGTCGGGAGTGAACTCACCAGGATATAGAAAGTGATAAAAATGGGGCTGGAGGTGACACGGATCTTGGCCCGAGCAAATGGAAGCTTCCAGAGCAGGAAGATGAAGAAGAGCACATTGGGGATGAGCAGCAAGAGGTCCCAGTACCGGACCCTGGCAGATGGGGACAGAAGCCAGCCACCTGGTAAGGTTCTGTCTGCAATCCCCCATCCCCGCCCCCATCACACACACCACATCCATGCATGCTGCGCACAGGGGAAACCCACTCAGGGCATAGCCTGCCTCACCTGGAGGTTCCGATATCCTTGTAGAGCAGCAGCAGACAGCGATGTGGCACGCTGATGTTGGGTGCCACGGGTGGGGGCAAGGCTGTGCTCCCGTTGGCCCAAATCACCTCTTCCAGGATGTCCATTCTGCCAGCAGCCGGCCCTGGGGGAGTGAGAGCCCCCATGTCAGTAGCGCAGCGGCTGTGTGGCCTTGCGTCTCTGGTATCAGGTTCCCAGTAGATCCCAAGAGTGGTTACCTACCATGGGCTGGTGGACCACTCTCCCGCCGACCAGGCAGAAGTTGAGGTGTGGCTCCCCCGCATGCCACAACACAAGACCCGGACAGGGGCCCAGTCCGCTGCCTTGGCCTCTGTCTCATGACCCACACACAGTAAAGGCCACTCCCAGTGACTAAGCCTTCCTCTGTGCCAGGCACAAAAAAGCCGGCTACTCGGCATGACCCCAGCTCCTCCCCCCTCCCTGGGGGTCTGGGAGATAGACAGGGAGCAGAGGGTCAAGGTCCCTGTGTCCTTGGAACCAGACTAATGACAGCGTCCACCCTGGGAGGCTGTGGTGGGCACTGAAGTGAGATCTAGCTCCCCCTACAGCCCGCATACACGCAGTCCTCAGAGTCCTCCGCACACAGCCCATTGGAGGAAGGCGGGGTACTGACTGTTTGCAATCCCGCAGCCACTGAGCGCCAGAGTGGGGCACCGTGTGCACCTCAGGCAGACCACACCCCTTGCCATCCTCTGCTGCCTCCCTGGAAAGGGAGACACAAATCAGGGGGACATGCATTGTGCCAGGAAGACCTCCACAGGAGGTCTCCAAGTGGAAAGGGGGAGGAGAGACATGGCATAAGGGCCCCCCCCTGGCAGAGGGAGCTGTGTCTGCAAAGGCAATGATGGGGGGGGGGATGCCAGGAGACATGGGAGTCAGCAGGGGAACCCACATCCAAGAGCCTCTGAATGAGAGGTGAAGAGTCCAGCCTTGAAGACAGGAGAGCTGGTGGCGTGGGGCCTTAGGAGCCCCCTGGACCAGACAGGCTCCCAGGTCGCTGGACTGGACCAGAGCTGGGTCCACAGTGACAGCAACAGGGACTTCCTTGGGGAACTCAGGGGGGTGCAGGGCAGGCGAGCATGCCGTGGCCTGGGCATCAGGACATAACAGACACCAGTGTTAAAAATAATGACCAGAAGAGATGAAGCCTTATGACCTGGAATCTCCACTTCTGGGTACATTGTAACTGCCCAGGGCTAGCAATGGCCCAGACGCCCGCCCTCAGCATACGCACACGTACATGGTGCCACTCATACAAGCAGAACAGAAAGAGAAAGAACAGGCCACTGCTATGTCGGCGACATGACAGGGCCTCATGGGTATGGGGCCAAGTGGGGCTAGCTACGAGTGCATGTGTGCGGCCCGTGCCACGCACCGACCCAGGTGAGGGTCACCTTTGTGGAGGATGGAGGGCATAGTGGGGGCAGGGGGGGGCATTCCAGCTTCTAGTGCTTGATGGTGGGTGGGGGGGTAACACAGGTGTGCTCACTGTGGCAAAATTCATTGAGTCTATGGTCTGCGACTTTTCTAATACTGATTTACACGTCAGTAAGTTTTAAAAAAATTAGAAAGAGGTATTCTGTTCACACTCTAACAGCACAGGTCTCCCATTCAGCAAGGAGCAGGCCAGGTCGCTGGGTCCCTGCACCCTTTTGCCATGGGCAAATGCCCTCAAATGCCATGGGCACCCATGTCTATGCTGTCACTAAGGCTACCCCTCAAATGCCATGGGCACCCATGTCTGTGCTGTCACTAAGGCTACCCCTGAGCACCAAGAGGCCCGGGGTGAGGGCTGCAGGGGACACAGGGCCTCCCAGCTACTGTTCCAAGCCACGGAACACAAGTGCTGCCTCTGGCTGAAAGGGACAGGAGACCAAAGCAGATGGGCTGAGACCTGGGGCACCGACCCCCCGTCCTTCTCCTCAACAGGCCAGTCTCTGGCTCTGGGGTCACATCCCCACCTGCAACTTGAGGCCAAACCAACAGGGAAAAAGAACATATGCCCAACACACATAGTAGGTCCAAAGAAAGGATGCATTCTTCATGCATTCTTCCACCAGCCAGGCAGCCAGCATGAAAACCATGTTAACGGAGGAGTGGGACCAAACGATGAATGGGTGACACAGTAGAGACTACCAGGGTCCGCAATACCCACCCCTACCCTTTAGTACTGGGGCCCATGGATTTTACCTTACATATGGCTTCCCAGGATGATGGCTATTTTCCGAGCTTCTATTGCCACCATATGGCCTCATGACCAAGTTTTATTGAGTAGTTAATTTAATGAGTTGGTCCATTTTAGGCCAAGCAATCTCTTTTCCTATTGCCTGGAATAGGGATGTGGTGGCAGGAGCAACAGCAGCCACCTTAGACCGCAAAACTGAAACCATGTATTGAGAACAAGAGAGAAAAGAGAAAAAGTGTCTGGGTCCCAGACCAACATGCCTCCAGGCATATCTTGGACAGCTTGAAAACAGACCATCACGCAATATGCAGGAATAATCTACTGTCTTGTTTCCTGACCTTTGTTTCAACAGCTAAGCCAGAATCCCAATGAATATGAAGAGGTACTGCTTTGGACTGGGTTGTCAGACAAGCTGACATTTGTACTAGATCTAAATAATTGAGAAGGAACCAGACTTGGGAAAATATGGACAAAAAGCACACCTGGGAGAGAACAGTGAAAGCAAATGCCATGAGGTACAAACAGGCTTGGCCTGGTCAAAGGGCAAGAAGCAGGCCAGTGTGGGTGGTGGGGAGATTAGAAAGGCCGGCAGGGCCAGGTCACACAGGACCATATGGCCACCTACACTGTGACTGCAGTCTGAATGCAATGAGAAGGGTGTTACAAAGGCAGGTGAGAGGGTCCCATGTCCACATGGAGAGGATCCCTCAGAATGCCAAGGAACATGGAATGGAACCGGGGGAGGGAGGCAGGGAGACCAAGGAGCCACTGTACCAGTGCAGGCAGGAGGATGGTGGCTCGACCAGTGGCTGCAGTGGGAGTGGAGTGGAGGGATCTGGGATACCCCTGGGAGGGTCAGCCAACATGAGCAGCCCACAGACCCCGAGGGAATGCGGGAAGAGAGCAAGAACTGGTGACTTCTGGCCTGGCTACTGGGTATTTTACGTGTCCCCACCAAACACGGCCCCCTTCTCCCCAGCTATCAAGGTGTAATTTTATTCCAGGACCCCTCCGTGATGCCCTGCTGCATAGGCAGGGGCCCTGCCCCTGGGCCAGAAGCTAAATCTTAACAACAGTAAGCTAATGGCCTTGGGAAGGGGCAGTGTGGAACAGAACTGGACACCTCAGTAGCACACAGGAGTTCTCCAGATTGACATGGGGATGGAGGGGGTGGGGTGCTACGATTTTTCGTGGACAGGGTCCAAGGCTGCCACATGTCCTGCAACACGTGGGACAGCCCACCAAATGAATGATCGTCTTTCCCTTTGCCAACAGTGCCCCGAAGGGAGACTCTGGTCCACGTGTGGAGGGGCATTCTCCTTGCTGGTGCCAAGTTTAGGCAACGGCAGGTGATGAAATATGGGGCAAGTCTCCCAAGAAACATTCTCCTCGCTGACAGTCAGACACCCTCCAGGAGGAAAGCCCTTTCTTGGCACCTGCATGGGGCCCTTGAGGGTCTGCTGTGTGAACGTGGCCATGCTGAGCATGGGGTGTGCCACTCCCCCCAAGACTTCTGTGACCTGGGAGGATGACTGATAAGTGACCTGAGTTGAAGAAGACAGATTCCACCTCCCCCTGCGCCCCTCACCATTCTCTGTGGAGCAAACTTCAGGTCCCAACAACCCAACACCAGCTCTGGCCTAGGACGGGGTGTCAAGCAGTCCTAGGAGAGGCAGGCCCCAGAGGGCAGGCGAAGCACCCAGTAACTGCTGAGAAGCCGAGAGGTCTCTTGTGGCCAAAAAAAAACAAAAAAAAACAAAACAAAAGCCAGTGAGGATGACCAGGGCCAAGCAGCAGGAAGAATCAGATAGAGTCTGATGGGGGAAGCATCACTTGGTTTTGCCTGTCCAGCCCCTCATTTTCCTGACAGGGGAGCCTCAGCTCCCCAGGTTTCTGTCCATGAAATTGAGGGACAGCTGACTCAAGCCCTTCACAACGCCCAAGGAGTGTGCTCATGATCTAAGCCTGGCTTATCAGGACACTCCACTGTCCTGGCCAATGAGAATCAGCACAGGACTTGCTGTCATTGCTGTCATGGTACCAGACAGCTGGACCACTCTGACCCCACATGTGGGTACCCACCTGAGAATAAAGCCAACACAGAGGGATGCAGAGCTGAGAGGCAGATGGAAATCCATACTGGGATAGAGCCTCACATGAGCTCCTGGATCTAGCCAGACCTGAAGCTAGTACTACTCCTGCACTCTTTTTAGGCATAAAATCCCACAAATTCCCTTCTCTACTTACATCTAGTTGAGTCTGATGTCTCTAATTCACTAAGGAAAACCTTCTGGCTGACATGGGTTATGGAGTCGGACAGATTTGGGCTGCACTTCTGGCTCAGCCATTATGTGGCTGTGTGACCTTGAGTGAGTCATTTCTCCTCTCCCCGTGTCACAGGGACAAATAACACCTTCCCAACAAAGTTGTCAGGAGGATCAGACAAGAACAGAGAAGTAAATGCCTAAGAAAGGTCACACCTCGGTAACTGCTGCCTTTTTTTCCCAAGAGGAAGGGTTGGGGGCTGTAAAGGGCAAGGGCCCCTTGGGAAGGTGACTGCTCTGCCAGTGCCCCTACTGACTCAGTGGCTGCAGCAGACACCATCCCTGAGCCCTCCCGCTGCAAGGGAAGGACTTCTGTTATCTCCTCGGACAAAGCTCTGGGCCTCCCAGCTACCTGCCAGGTTGTCTATTTCCAGTGCCCAGGCCCCCAAGTGGTGACTTGCCAAGTGCCCGTCTCTGGGAGCCAGTTTCTCCACCTATAGATGGAAGGCTCTGGGCTCTAGAGCGACGCTTCTCACACCTGAACGTCATGAACGTGCAGATTCTGATGCAGCAGGCCAAGGGCAGGGATGACGGCCCACATTGCTAATATGATCCCAGCTGGTGCCTTTTCTCTGCTGGTCAAAGAAGCACTGTTGGCTTATGAGGCTGTTGGCCTTACCAGAATTATCACTGTGTGTCAAAGCTTGTAAAATAACTGAAGCAACAATAAAAAATAAAACAACAATGCACACTACCCTCAGACACGGGGCTAGATGCTTTACACACTTAGTGACACTCTCAACTATTACACCACCTCTGCGTGAGATGGAACTACTCTTGTGCCCATTGTACAGAGGGGGAAAGGAGAGGCACAAGAGGGTTAAGTCACTGGCCCCATATTCTTCTCCCCACACCTTGGGAGCAGGGCTTGGGAGCAGAAGCCTGGGTGGTGACAGAGAAGTAAGGGGTCTGCAGGCTCAGGAAATGGGGGACAGAAGATGGGACAGGGGACAGGAGACGGTGAGAAGGCTGGCTGAGGGCAAGAAGAAGTAGAGCCCAGATTCGAGGGATGGAATTCGCAGAGGAGTTTCCTGGAGGCTGAGTGGCTTAAGGCAAACGCAGGTCTTTCAGGACCAGGGAAACCAGAACAGACTGTTTCTTCCACCTGGGAGGTACTTTCCTGACCTTGTTAACATTCCAGAGGCCATCTTCCCACTCTCCACTTGGGCCTCCAGCTCCTTTCCATCCTCCCTCTGTGGCCAGCCTATGGGGCAGGACCGGCTCCAGTCACACAGTGACTGGTAATGAACCCCTGGAGAAGATCTTCCCTTCTCTGGGCTTCAGCTTTCCCGTCTCTCATCTGTGCAATGGGGTTAACCAGGACTGGATGGAAAACCCCAGAGAAGACAGTAAGCCCTGAGCAAAAAGGGAGAGGCTATACTTCGTAGTTGCTGCAATGCCCCCTCAGTGCTTCTGACCCTTAGCAGACAGGCGAGATTATCTAAACTCTGGAAACAAAACAGATTAAGAAGGTTCCATAGGACAGACGCCAGCCCCTCATCCTTCAGGCTTGCAGGTGTGGGGAGGGGAACGCTGTTCCAGACAGGCCACTCTTGGTAAACTGCCAGGAGCCCAGGCAGGAGCCCCCAGGACGAAGGGAAGCCCCTCCTGATTTGCCCCCTGCCTGCTGCCGTGCCTCATACCTTCCATCCTCCAGCCCCCTGGCTTCCACCTTGTTCTCCAAGCTGCTAAGCTTCCTCCTACCTCAGGGCTCTTGTTCTGGCCTTTCTGCCGGTCTCATCATTCAGGCCACCTCCTCAAAGCCCTCCTTAACACATCTCCCTCAGCTAGCCCGCCCTGAGGCCTCCATCTGAAGTGGGTCCTGATGTGTTTACTGGCTGCCCACCCCAGGCGTGCTCATGACCCAATCCTCTAGAATAGTCCCTGGTACAGAATAAGTTCTCAACAAAATGTTACGATGGGGACAGATGAACCTCCAGCAGAGTGCAGCCAAGCCCTTCCAGGGGAGTGGGAGAAGGATCACCTGGGAAGACCCTCAGCCCCTCCACTACCACAGATGCAGAAAGCAAAGTACACCTCCACCCTCCTTCCCCTGGTCCCATGGACGCAGCACTTCTGAGCTTCCCAGAAGGCCCCTGCTGCAACAGCAGCCCTAGCTGCATAACCACCACCTCCTGCCCCTTTCCGGCTGCTGAAGGCCATGGCAAAGTTGGAGGCAGGTCCTGGCTCCTGTCTGTGGACCGAGGCACAGGCCCAAATGCAGGGCCACTGACTCTAGACTCTTCCTGCACAGTCTCAAGCCACTGGGTCCACCATCCCTGCTGGCTGGCCAGCCCTGGCCCTGCGCAGCTGTAGGTGTGCTCACTGCCCCTCACCGAGCGCTCTGCCACCCCTACCCCTCCGGGCCTTCCCATTACCTGTCGCCTCTTCCTGTGAGTCCTCACCCAAGGGGCCCCCTTGGCCCTCTGAAACCTCTCCAAGGGGGTCCTCTGAGGCTTCGCCCTGAGCGGGAAGGAGCGGCGACAAGTGGGCCACTGTCGAGCCGTGGGGATGGCAGTGGAGGTCCTGGTCAGCTCCCGGCTCTCCCGCAGCTGTCGCGGGTAGTCACTAGATGCACCCGGGCTCTGGGTGCTCCCTGCCGGGTAGGGGCTGTAGGTGCGGCGGAGGCCAGGGGGCGTCCCTGCAGTGGCGGTCCCAGCCGCGAAAGAGGGTGGGGGCGCCCAGCCCCGCCGTAGGGCTTCAGGACGGGCGGCGACGGGGCTCCCCCTCCAGGTGTGGCGGGAAAAGATTCCCTTCTTACCTGAGGGCCCCGGGCCGTGCTCAGGCCCCACAGCCCGGGCCGCTCATTCGCCACCGAAGAGAGCGCCGACGAGGCGCCGGCCCCGGGAGTCTGGCCTCCAGCGCCCGGGGCAGGCTGCGGGGCCAGGGAGCGTCGCGCAAGAGCCGCTGGCAGCCGGCTCCGCAGAAATGGGGGGCCGGCAGGAAAGGGGAAACGCGGTCAGCGCACCGGGCCCACCGGCCCCCAAAGAGCAAGCAACCTCTCCGGGCAGCGGCGACCGGAAAGCAGCAGCGACCTTTTCGTTGGGCCAAAACTGCGAAAACAGCCACGGCCCCTACTTATAGCACTCAGGCCCGCCCCCAGACCCCAGTAGCCTATAGAAATGGAGCTCCACCAAAAAGAGGGCGCAAGCTGCGGGAAAAGCCAATTAGATCCCTAAGAGGCGGGGCGACCCGCTGACCTCTTAAAGAGACAGGAAGCTAGCACTGCCGGGGAGGAAAGCAGCGCCGGGGTAGGGACGCTGCTGCGTACCTTGCCCTGAAGGCGGCCAGGATCGCGGACCGGAGAGCCGAGGACGCTGCCGCCTCTTGGCCCCCGCGCCTGCCAGCTGTCAGCAGCTGTCAACGGACCCTCTCGCTCCAGCCTGCGCTCCTCCTCCCGGGCCCGGCGGCGGCCCGACCGTCCAGGGAGGAGCCTCCGCGGACCGCCCCCTCGCGTGCCACCGCCACGGGCGCCCCGCAGCGGCTGTCGGGCCGGGTGACCTTTGGTCACCTGGCTGAGGAAGGAAGGGTAGGGACAACCCCTCCCCCGGAACGACGCGCTTCCACAGCACGCCACGCCGCCTCCACGTCCACCATCAAAGCGCGCTGGCATCCGGGTTTCAAGCACTCATTTTCACAACCTTGCAGGGTGGTTGTTATTAGTCGCCTTTTCAAAGGAGGAACCTGCGGCTTAGGGACGTTAAATAACTTGCCCAAAGCACACAACTAGGAAGTGGCAGAGCCTTGGACGCGGGGGGTTTGAACCGCTCCTCGTCTCATCTCTAACTTCGACGGTTCTTCAGACAACTTCCTCTGGGAAGCCTTCGGCGATTGCCCCATCCTTACGCTTCTGACATCTATGCTGTGTTCTTGGCGGGCTCCTCACGCTGGCCCTGCGTGGCCCTCCCACGTCTGAGACCTCCTCTCCCACCCATTCCCCTCCTCAGTCGGCATGCTCCAGCCCACAGTGCTTTCTGTTTCTTTTCTTTGAATATACCGAAGCTTGTCCTGCCTCCCTCTCTTGCACCCGTCCCATAGGGCTGGCTTCTTTTCACATGACAAGGACTCCTTCCTGACTCCCTAGCTGAAGTAACTGTGCAGTCTCTGTCACATAATGCCCCTCTATTTCCTTCCAAGCACCATCTCTCTAACATGATTATATTCATTTACTTGCTTCCTAGTTCATCAGCCACCCTCCACTAGAATTGTCAGTGTCATGAGGACAAAACCATGTTTGTCACATTCCTTGCAACATCCTGAGGCTGACTTGGCGCCTGGTGCATATTGTAGACACCCACTTATCACAGTAACCCCAAGACACACACCCTGTGATAACACAGCTGCTTGACAGTTGGGCTGGAATGAGATTGGCCCATTCTTCTAAAACAGGAGATGGAGTCACCACCTCATTACAGTTTGGGATTCGGTTAGTCTGGGACTTTCCCAGCCTGGACCATGGTCAGCTCAGTGTGCACAGTTTCTGTAGGTGCCAAGAGGGGCCATGCTCCAGGCTGATGCCTGCCTTCCTGAAAGGGCTGTGTGGGGAGTCAAGGTCAACTTCTAGAGTTGCCAGGAAGCTAAGAGCATCACCACTATTCACAATTAATTGGCAAAAACAAGTCCTAGGCCACTCCTAACCTCCAGGGGGCAGGAAACGTCCCTCCTACCATGTTCCAGGAAGAAGAAATGGAATAACTGTGACCAGCCCAAAAGACTACCCTCCATCTTGTGTGCGTGTGTGTGTTAACACAGTACAGACTTTCCAGGGCAGGGAATTTGCTATTACTATTGCAATGGCCAATTCTGCATTCGGTACTCTGAGTTTGGGACCTCATGTGTAGGGATTTCATCTGTGGTGTAACTGAGGGTATCTATTTCATCCTCTCCCCTTCGGGGCAGAATCGGTCTTATTCACTGCAGTATCCCCTACATATAGGACAAAGTGTGGTGTCAATGAAGTTCAAGAAATGGTGGTTTGAGAAACAAAGATCTGACTCCCAAGTTCAAGCCCTACACAGGGCTCAAGGGTGGCCATGCTCTCTGGGCCATCGCTGCTACAGGGCCAGACTCCATGAAAGCAATGGAAATCTGCAAATAACAGAAACAACACATGGCCCTCAGCTGTCAGAAGAAAAGTCAGGGCAATTATTGTGTAATCATCGAGGACAAAGGAGTAGCCAGCAAGGCTGAATTTTCCCAGAGTTTTGAGGTCTGAGTTCTGAGGTTTCCCAGAGGTGAAGGTCCAGTGAAAGACCCTAAAACTTGTCCCCATCCACCCACCCACCTCAGCCAGGATAGTAAGTACAAAAAACATTATCACCTAGCAGGGGAAATGCAGAGATGAGCGCTATCCATGAAGACCTAAAGCATATGGAGTTGTGGGTAAACCCCATCATATCCCTAATGAATTAATCAGTCTGAACTTAAAACAATACAGAGAGTGGCAGTGGATTGCTATAGACTCAATCAAGGAGTAGCCTCAGTTGCAACTTCTGAGCTGGTGTCCTTACCGGCATCCATTGGCATGGCCTCAAACACCCAGCAGGGGCCTGCGATCTGACCATATGTATCAGAAAGTGTTGACATTCACAAGGAAAGATAGCCGCTCACATTCACGGTCTTGCCCCAGGCCAGTGGTCCCTCTACCACCTTTGTCATAATATGGTACAAAGGGCCCTGGCCATCTGGACATTTGAGAGAACATTGCATTGGTTTACTGTATCCATGATATCCTACTACTCTGGCCAGCTGAATGAGAAGTAATAAGTATATGAATACCTCAATGAGACCTAGGTGCTCCAGAAGGTGGAGGATAAGCCCTGTGAAGACATGGGGTCTTGCCACGTCAGTGGAGTCTAGCGGTCCAGGACATACCAGGACGTCCCTTCCAAAGGACAAATGATTGCATCTCACACACCCCATTGCAGGGAATGAGGCACAATGCCAGAACCCACTCTTTGGGTTCTGAAAGCAGTATATTCTACACCTGAGAATTCTGCTCTGACCTATACATCCCTGGTCAATGTAAAAGCTTTCAGCTTTGAGTGAGGCTCACAGCAGGAAGGGGCTGTCCCCTAGGTCACAGGAACCATGGACTCTGTAATATTAGGGCCATATAGGGCAGGTAAATGTGCTGTGTATATTTATGGCAAGCCCTCGTGGGAAAACCAGAATGTATACCTCTAGGGTTCTAGAGGCAGGCCAGGCTACCTACACCCAAAAATCATATACAAATTCAAAAAGCAATTCCACTGGGGCACCTGGATGCTCAGTGGGTTAAGCCTTTGCCTTCAGCTCAAGTCATGATCCCAGGGTCCTGGGAACAAGCCCCGCCTTGGGCTCTCTATTCAGCAGGGAGCCTGCTTTCCCCCTCTCTCTGTCTGCCTCTCTGCCTACTTGTGATCTCTCTCTGTCAAATAAATAAAATCTTTAAAAAAAAAAAAATTCCACTAGGCTGCTGGCTTCTCATGGAGATGACTAGGGGACATCAAGTAACCATGAGGCCAGGGCTGTCCCTGATGAACTGGGTTCTATTGGGCTTGCTAAGTTGTAAATTCAGGTGGGCCCAGCAGATTATAAGCGATCCACTGTAGCTCCACATCACCTGCCCCTGTCACACCAGCCACCTCTCCCTCACTCACACCTATGACCTACTGGGAGGCCCCTCATGACCAGCTGACAAAGGGGAAAGGCCAAGTTCAATCAGAGATGAGTTGGCTCCTTATTGGATACAGTGCCTAGACCAGGAGCAGCCAGAGGGAGATCTTGAGGATGAAAGCCACAGGCTGAAGTTCCCCACTGGGGTCCCCAGTTCTCCATTCCATGGGCATGTTCACAGGGCTGGCTGTGTGGCCTCAGGACATGGCAGCTGGGTTCCACGTGACTGAGTAATTTGATGGAGAGAGGGAGATAGAGAGGGAGAGCAAAGCCACAATCCTTTTATAGCTTAAAATGACCATCCAGTCACTTCTGCCATGTGCTATTGGTCACACAGATCGATGTTGATCAGTGTGGCAAAAGATTACCCAAAGGTGTGACTATAAGACGGTGATCATCAGGGACCATAACAGGCTTCCCCAACCCTCTTCCACATTTCCATTTCTCCTACCCTCCTCCCATTAGTATGTAAACATGCCCAAGTATCATCTCAAAAAACAGCCCTTCCTCAGAGACCTCACATCCCTCTCCAGTCACTACTGCTCTGCCATAGCCCAACTTCCCCAGAGTTGTTCATCTTCACCCCCCATTACTTCCCAGCACCTTCCTCCTTAACCCACTCCAGTGTGGTGTTCAACACTGACCCAGAACAGACCTGCTCTTGCCGGGGCCACCAGTGTGGTTCCTGAACCCTACCAAACATGACTCTTGGCAGCTTGTCACCTGCTGACCTCATCTACCATCTTTATATCCACAAAGATTTCATTTTTTTACTATTTATTTGACAGAGAGAGAGAGTGTACGCACAAGAAGTGAGAGCAGGAGAGGGAGAAGCAGGCTCCCCGCCAAGCAGGGGAGGTGTGGGGTTCCATCCCAAGACCCTGGGACCAGGACCCGAGCCAAAGGCAGTCACCTAACCTAACCAACTGAGCCACCCAGACACCCCTCCATCTACAGCACTGTGAGAGATCTCGAGGCAGAGGCACCCAGCTAAACCACAGCCAAATCCTGGACCCACAGACACTCAGATAATACACAGTCATCGTTTTAAATTGCTGGATTCCAGGATAATTTGCTATGCCGAAAGAGATAACTAATATAATCCCACCCATGATCTCTTCTCCGGCTTCTCCTCAGCAGCTTTCAGTATCCCATCTCCTGCCCAGAGTCCTTCGTTGGTGCTTCCTGTCTTCCAGGGTTTCCCAAGTCTGGGAAACCTCTCTGGGCCTTCTCTTCTCACTGCACTCACTCCCTGGGCGGTCCAGCCACTCTCCAAATGATCAACAACCACCGCCTGAACCCTCTCTCAAACCCCAGACCTGAACACTGAATGGCCTCCTGGATATCTCTACTCAGGGCCCATGTTTAACACAGCCAGAAACAAACTTCTCCTCTTTCCCCCCAAAACAACACAGTCGGATACAAACTTTTCCTCTTTCCCTCCCGCACTCCCCATCTCAAGTGGTGCCATCATCCACCCCTCTCCCGAGTCAGAATCCTGGTGTCTTGCTGGATGTCTTCCTGCCCTTTTGCTGTCCTTAATACCCAACGCCAGTAGATTCTATCTCCTAAATGTTCTTGGATATTTCCAGTGCTCACGATCCCTCCCGCACCTACACGGGATTCCATCCAGAGATGCTGGGTCCGCACAGAAGTACAGGGACTGACGGACATCCAGCCCCACCCTCCTCACCAGGGGCCCTGCCCTAGCCTGAGGTGCTGGTGTAGTTGGAGAAAGAACAGCCGCCACAGCTCACAGCTTGGGTCAATCCACCACCACCCAGGAGCAAACCTGAGAGATTTCCATCACAAGCTGTTTAACCCAAACTACAGACTTGCTCAGAGATCCCCGCTGTGCCAGGCTCTCTCCATCTTTACAAATGACGTTCTTTCTGTCTGGACCGCCTCTGCATCTCTGCTTTCCTCTGTGAAAACAGCTCCCACTGGAATATCAAACTGTGGCCGACAATCCTGGGGCTGTTTGGGCGCTCTAAGAATTCAGCCTGAGAGCTTCCGGAGTAGTTAAAAGAGACCTGCGGCTGATGAGACCTCAGAAAACAGGCCTCAGCTGCCTCCTCTGTAAAAAGGCCACAGGGCGAGCGAGGTCACGCGGGCAGCAGGCGAGGCTGGTCCCCACCGCCCCCTGGCTGGAGGTCAAAGCCGCGCTGAGGTTCCCCGACTCGCGCGCCAAGGCTGGGAGGGGCGGGGGATCCTGGGAGGCGTGGGCGGGGCCTCCTCCTCTGGCCCGCCCCCCGGGCACGCAGATGAGGCTGACGTCATGACGCAGTGTTTCCTGAGTCGCCTACCGGGCTCCGGAGGGTCACGTGATCCGGTTTTCGCGCGAAAACTGGTTGTTGCTGGAGTGCCGGCGGGGAGCGTGGTACTGCTGCGATGGCGGTGAGCGCGCGGGGTTTCCCCGGCGGGCTGCGGGCCTGCGGTGCGGGACGGAGGCGCAGGCGCGGGTGGGGGCCGGCGGCTGGTCCTGGCGAGTCTGCATGTCCGCGGGGGCCGGGGGCCGGGGGCGTGGGCGGGCCGGGCGCGCGCCGGGACCCGGGGCGAGGGGCTGCGCGCTTCTAGTCCTCAGGCCCTCACCCTATTCCGCCCCGTCCGGATCGGGCCTCCAGATGGGGTTGGGTCCCTGGGCTCTGGTTTGAAGCGGATTTTTCTCCCATACTGCTCCCTTGCGGACCCCCAAACCGCTCGAATCCCCGGGGATTCGGGGAATGCCTCCTCTTCTCTGCCCTCCAAGCTGGGAGCCCCGAATTCCGTAACCCGCGCTCAGTGGCCGACTTGGCCACTATCATTTACTCACTCCGCAAATGTTTGTGGGGCTCCCTCCCTGTGTTTGGCGCTGGGTTTAATACAAGATGGATAAGGCCCCGCATCTTCGGCCACGTATTATTGTAGTGGTTTTTTGTCCCTCTGTTTTATTTATTGTTTTTCCCCTCCACCAGCCTGTACATTCCAGATCTCTTATGTTTGGTCACTGTCGTGTTTTGTCTCCTTTTGCAGTGGCTTGCATATTGTGGGTGGGAAGGCATGCTTACAGGAGAGAAAGGCTGGAGGAGTAGAGGGATAAGTACACAGATGAATAAGGTATTGTTAGTGACTTATCATGGAGAAAACACTGGGAAATGTCAGTGCCTGGAGTATTTGAGTAAGTGATACTTGAGCTGGTTCCTGTATGTCGGGAAGCCATTGGCTCAGAGCTTACAGGAGGGCATTCCAGGCAGAGGGAACCTGAGATGCGAAGTCCTGAGGCTGGAGGGCTTTGGAGTGTCAGGGGACAGAGTCGCAGGTGGAGAGGGCTGCCTTAAAGGATGTTAAGTCAGCCCTCACCTTCTCGGTCCTCTCCTGCAGGAATCATCAGAGTCCTTCACAGTGGCCTCCAGCCCAGCCCGGCGGCTTCGAAGTGATCCTCTCACCTCCAGTCCCGGGCGAAGTTCCCGTCGCACAGATGCCCTGACCTCCAGCCCTGGCCGTGATCTTCCCCCCTTTGAGGATGAGTCTGAGGGACTTCTAGGTACAGAGGGACCCCTGGATGAAGAGGAAGAAGATGGAGAGGAGCTTATCGGAGATGGCATGGAGAGGTATTTGCATGCAAGGCCGAGCATTCAGATAGTTTTGCTGAGCACCCATGGTGTGTCCAGTGACCTTGCTTTGGGTACTGGGGAGGCAGAGGAATCTGTATCCTTGCCTATGAGTGCACCTTGATGCAGGACCTAGGGGGAGGTAAACAGGTCCAAGGAACCATAACATAGGCCTGAGTAACTTGCAGTATAATACATAGTCCTGGGTAAACCTTGGCTCTGTCCCCTGAGGGGTACGCAAGGAGTCTCTCCTGTGTTGGACCACATCAGGGATGCTGAGATTGACTTGGAAGAACAGGAAGCAAGCAGCTGAGTGTTACTGTGCAATTGCAACTTAAAAGCAATGTTGGGGGTGGAGGCTGGTGAATCAAGATTTCAGTGCATTTCAGCAAACATTTATTATGCCTAATCTGTACCAGGCCCTGGGTTAGATTGTTTCACACTTACTAATAAAAATACAAACACTTAGGGGCGCCTGGGTGGCTCAGTGGGTTAAAGTCTCTGCCTTCGGCTCAGGACATGATCCCAGGGTCCTGGGATCGAACCCCGCATAGGGCTCTCTGCTAAGTGGGGAGCCTGCTTCCTCCCCTCTCTCTGCCTGCCTCTCTCACTACTTGTGGTCTCTCTGTCCTGTCAAATAAATAAATAAAATCTTAAAAAAAAAAAAATACAGGGGTGCCTGGGTGGCTCAGTCGGTTAAGCCGCTGTCTTTGGCTCAGGTCATGATCCCAGGGTCCTGGGATCGAGTCCCACATTGGGCTCTCTGCTTGGTAGGGAGCCTGCTTCTTTCTCTCTCTCTTTCAGCCTGCCTCTCTGCCTACTTGTGATCCATGTCTGTCAAATAAATAAATAAAATCTTTTTAAAAAATAAATAAATAAATAAAATACAAACACGTATTAAAGGTTTTGAGACTCGGTGGTAAGGTCATGGAGTAGGCTATGCAAGGGAGCAAGGTTAGAGTTCTGCTGCTCTGCCCCATATTTATAACCAGGATTTGGTAGATATACTACTGGTAGAATTGTTTGAATCCCCACAGCCTTATGAAGACACTCTTTTGGGGCCTTCTTTGACTCTGACTCTGGGGTTCCAAACGTGGGGTGTAGGAGAATACTGTACAGGCTTTCCCATGGTCCAAGGCGGGTTGGTGGTTGTGAAGCAATGGTGATCTCTGTGAGCCACCGGAGAGACTTGCAAGGGCTCCCTGGGCCTTTCGGGTCTTTGCATTAAATATCATCACCCAGGTGATTGTGGATGTGCCATATACCCCACACTCTAGAAGGAATCGGGAGCCTTTGGACAAATCAGCTCCAAAGTGTTAGACAAACATACGTTTTGAATTCTCTTCAGCATACATCTAGGGATGAGATCATTGGCTTGTATTTTACATTCTGAAGAACTCCTAGACTGTTTTCTGAAAGAGAGCCACCATTTTATGTTCCCACAAGTGGTGTATGAGGCTGCAAATTCCTCCACTTCTTGCTGACACCTGTTATTTTTTGGGTTTTGGTGATAGCTATCCCAGTAGGTGTGATGTGACATGTCTCATGGGGGTTTTGGTTTCCATTTCCCTGGTGGTTAATGACGTGGAACATCTTTTTATGTATTTATTGGCCATTTGTATATCTTTGGAGAACTGTCTGTTAAGATCTTTCGGCCATTTTATGATTGGATTGCTTGATTTTTTTTTTTTTTTTATTATTATCGAGTTGTAAGAGGTTTTAAAATTTTATTCTGGGTACAGTTCCTTTACCAGATACATGATTTGCAAATTTTTTTTTTTTTTTTTTTTTTTTTTTTTTTTAAAGATTTTTATTTATTTATTTATTCGACAGAGAGAAATCACAAGTAGATGGAGAGGCAGGCAGAGAGAGAGAGAGGGAAGCAGGCTCTCCACTGAGCAGAGAGCCCGATGTGGGACTCGATCCCAGGACTCCGAGACCATGACCCGAGCCGAAGGCAGCGGCTCAACCCACTGAGCCACCCAGGCGCCCCGCAAATATTTTCTTTTCACTTTTTTTTTAATGGTGTCTTTTGAGGCACAGAAGTTTTTTTAAATTTTGATAAAACCTAATTTATTAATTTTTTTTAAAGATTTTATTTATTTGACACAGCGAAAGAGGGAACACAAGCAGGGGGATTGGGACAGGGAGAAGCAGGCTTTCTGCAGAACAGGGAGCCCGATGGAGGGCTCGATCCCAGAACCCTGGAATCATGACCCAAGCCGAAGGCAGACACTTAACCAACTGAGCCACCCAGGTGCCCCATTTATTAATTTTTTTATGGACTGCTTAGAATTTCACTGGGGATGGAGGACATCTCATGTGACTCAAAATTTTCTTAAAGAGTCAGACAGATACCTTTTAACTGAGAGCATTTAAGAATTCAGAAATGAGTCAGCCCACGCATTTACCTGGCTATTGTGGGATCTGTTTCTGGCATCAACAATATGGAATTACTTATTCTGAATTTATTTAAAAAAAAAAATAGCCTGTCCCCCCAGTCACCATTTACCCTGAAAAATTGGAGAATTCCAGAGGATCATCTTGGGGAGGTAGTGTGGTATTAGGGAACGAGCCTGCAGGTTGTGGTTGGACCACATTTTGACACCGAGCTCTGCTGAGTGGCTCTTGGCAAAAGCCCTATCATCCTCATTTTTCCTCATCTTTCAGATAGAGTAATGATGTCTCCTTCCCAGAGTTGTCCTTGCTCTCAGTGGGTTCTTTGTCCAGACAGCATTCCCCTTCACATACCTGCCCAGGGACATCGTGGAAAACGAGGCCACGAGGCCTTGGAGAGGTGTTGGAGTAGCTGAGAGGGTTAATTGAGTGGGCGGGCGTTTCTGAGAGGCTGGTTTGGCTGATGGTAATAGAAAACCTTCCTAGTACTTCAAGGGGTTTGAGGCAGCATTGTCTTGAGGGTGGGGGGTACAGGGAGAATTTGTTGGGAAGTTGGGGTCAGCTGTCTGAAGGGCCTTTCTGCCTGAAGGTTTTGTGGTTCCTCAAATTCCTATTTCTGACTGGATGCTTAAAGCTGTCTGGAGGTCCCTCTCCCCGTTTTTATGGTGGTAAACACACATAACACAGAATTTACCATCTTAACCATCTTCACGTGTCCAGTTTGAGGGCGTTGAGTTTACTCTTGTTGTGAAACCATCTCCAGCACTTTCTTGTGTCCCCAAGCTGAATCCTGCAGTGTTTGTCCTTTGTGTGGCTTAGTTCACTGAATCCATTGTCCTCAAGATTCGCCCACAGTCAGACTTTCTTCCTTTTGAAGACTGAGTGATACTCCATTGTATGCACAGAGCACACTTTGTCTCTGTTGGAGATCCTTTTGGAGCCTTTTGTATTTCTAGCTTGGAGACTCTTATGGCCTGGGCAGGCTGGGGTTCCCGAGTCTTCTGGAGCAGGCCCAGTTCCTGGGGCGGCTTTTGTTTTGTTTTTTATACTAACGGTCTGTTTGGGGGCTCCCTCAGGGACTATCGCGCCATCCCGGAACTGGACGTCTACGAGGCTGAGGGCCTGGCCCTGGACGATGAGGATGTGGAGGAGCTGACAGCCAGTCAGAGGGAGGCGGCAGAGCGGGCCATGCGGCAGCGTGACCGAGAGGCCGGCCGGGGCCTGGGCCGCATGCGCCGCGGGCTTCTGTATGGTAGGCTCCAATGTCTGTACCTCCAAGGGTACCTCCAAGCTTCCAGAGCCTTGGGGCCCTGGAAAGGGAGTTCTGGGGAAGGCAGATGGAAGGTGGTGGGAAAATTTCACTGGAGGGTATCCGTTTGGCCCCCAGACAGTGATGAGGAGGATGAGGAGCGCCCCTCCCGGAAACGACGCCATGTAGAGAGGGCCACAGAGGACGGCGAGGAGGATGAAGACATGATCGAGAGCATCGAGAACCTGGAGGACCTCAAAGGCCACTCTGTGCGTGAGTGGGTGAGCATGGCAGGCCCACGCCTGGAGATCCACCACCGCTTTAAGAACTTCCTACGCACCCATGTGGATGGCCATGGCCACAACGTCTTCAAGGAGCGCATCAGCGACATGTGTAAAGGTGCGGCTCCTGTGTGTCCCCGCTGCCTCTCCACTCGCTGCCGTCCGTCTTGCCGATTCTTCCCCGGGGGGGGGTCATTCCCTTGGGCCTTCAACTGCATGTTGACTCAAGATGTGAAGTGCAGGGAATACTGGGCCCCTTGCCCATGGCTGGACAGGAAGTGGCACCTGCAGCCCGAGATGTCCGTCCTCGGGCAAAACACAAAAAGCACTGCATGTCTGTGCTAGGGATGGTGCTATCCAGGAACGACATCCGGACCACAGAAGCATTGTTTGACGTACTTAAAATGTGGCAGGTTTAATGTCAAAGTCTGGATTACTACTTCAGGTAGAAAATAGCACATTTCTGTGGGACAGGAATTACATTTAAAAAGAGGCTTGTGAATCTTTCTGCTATTGTCCATGTCGCTCCTTTTTGTCTCGTATCTGATGTGGTTTATTCATGGGTTTCCTCCTCGGCTCTTTTAGGCATTTTGAGTTTGCGGCCCTTCTGTGAGAGGCACCCCGCATGTATCGTTTCACGTAGTGTGACTTCCTACATTGTGCGGTGTTGCATTTTACAGATTGGGAAGTTGAGGCATAGGATGTGTCACTTACTGCCAGAGCCACACAGCTAAAGCAGGGCAGGCTTCAAAGTTGGGGCTGGGGCTTCCAGCTCCAGGTCAAGGATTGGAGGGGGCAGGTAGGCCTGCCTCGTTGCACAGGGAGAGGGATGTCACCTGCCATGTCCCCTGCCAAGCTCTGTGCTCAGTCTCTCTTCCCTCCTGCAGAGAACCGCGAGAGCCTGGTGGTGAACTACGAGGACCTGGCGGCCCGGGAGCATGTCCTGGCGTACTTCCTGCCAGAGGCGCCTGCAGAGCTGCTGCAGATCTTTGACGAGGCTGCACTGGAGGTCGTGCTGGCCATGTACCCAAAGTACGACCGTATCGCCAGCCACATCCACGTGCGCATCTCCCACCTGCCTCTAGTAGAGGAACTGCGCTCGTTGAGGTGAGCCGGGGGCTCGGCAGGAGCTGAGGCCCCGGGGCCAAGGAGCCCCCACTCACCACCGGGCCCTCTGGCTTGGACCAGCTGTGGTGCTGTGGATCTGGCGGTCTCCCAAGTTTTCCTGGACCCACCTCACGTCAGACGCTGATCTCTGGAGGCCACGGGTCAGGCTTTGGCCTCCAGTCCTCTGAAGGGCCCTCCTGTCTCCACAGGCAACTGCACCTGAACCAGCTGATCCGCACCAGTGGTGTGGTGACCAGCTGCACGGGCGTCCTGCCCCAGCTCAGCATGGTCAAGTACAACTGCAACAAGTGTAACTTCGTGCTGGGGCCCTTCTGTCAGTCCCAGAACCAGGAGGTGAAGCCGGGCTCCTGCCCTGAGTGCCAATCAGCGGGACCTTTCGAAGTCAACATGGAGGAGGTAAGAGGCCGCGCCCGCCAGTGGCTGCCCTTCCTGTCTACCCTGGTCCCGCCCCGTGGCTAAGGCAGGTGCATGAGCTCAGCAGCCAGGGGAAACAAGGTGGACTTCTGTGCTGGCCACACCCTCAGGTGAACCAGAGCTCCCTGGCCAGCCTGCTTAGTTTGGCCTGTGGGCTGTTTTTCAAGAATTCGGGCCAATATTTTTTTTTAATTTGTTTTTTTGTTTTGTTTTGTTTTAACATTTTACTTGTTTGACAGAGAGAGAGGAACCACAAGTAGGCAGAGAGGAGGTGGGGTTGGGGGGAAGCAGGCTCCCTGTTGAGCAGAGAGCCTGATGTGGGGCTCAAACCCAGGACCCTGAGATCATACCTAAGCTGAAGGCAGAGGCTTAAGCCACTGAGCCACTCAGGTGCCCCACGAGCCAATATTTTAAAACGAGGCCATTTTGCTTAAAATGTCGAAGTTAATGGTTTTTATTTAAAAAAAAAAAAAAAGGCAGGGAAGCTCTGGCAAAACTGGGCTCACTTCTCATTCAGCTAGATCCTTAGTAAGGCACCTGCTTTCCCATCCCTCCCATAGGGCTTTCCCTTGGCATTTCTGGTACCTGCCTCTCGGTGGGGGGCTCTAGGTCATAGCTAAGACATTGCTGCACTGGATTCAGGAGGCCCTGCTTAAAGCTGCTGGGCCATTTGCCTTTGTGTTTAAATGATTTCTTCTGTAGAGTTGGGGTCATCGCAGTACCTGCGGGGGGTTGGGGGTTGCCCAGACCCCTTTATTGCCTTGCGGCCGTGAATGCTGGCTGCCACGCTCCCAGCACTCTGCACTTCTGAGAAGTGCCCTAGCTGGGACCTTCTTACCAGAAAGCTCCTGAGAGTTCCTGCTTGTGGCAGCCCACAGC
This sequence comes from Mustela putorius furo, assembly GCF_011764305.1. NCBI lineage: Eukaryota > Metazoa > Chordata > Mammalia > Carnivora > Mustelidae > Mustela > Mustela putorius. The sequence continues at coordinate 17,078,032 of NW_025422002.1, read as the reverse complement.
CGAAAACAGACCTGCTCAAAAGCTCAGGTGCACCTTGCCCTGAGGAGGATGAGCCGACTCCTTGCCCAGAGTCTTCTCCTGCCTGCTTTGCGCATCCTCAAGAATCCACTTGCCCTGGAAGCTCCTTGAGAAAGCTCTGACACAGGAGCAGGGTTTCAGGCTCTGCTTCTACATGAGGAATACCTACAGCTCAAGTTTCTGGAGTACTTGCAAGGCCCCTAGTGGGTGGGTGATGTATAGTTCAGTTTTCCTCATACCTTTTGAGGCAAGTGGCATTATTGACCCTGAAGTCACCCAGCTAGAAAGAGGCCCAAAAGATTAGAGCTCTGGCATTTGGATCCAGAGCATCTGCTTTGAACTGCTGCATTATGTGGTCTCTCCTCTAGACTATAAATAAAATAAGGGACATTAATTAAATTGCACGGCACGACATTGCCATGTAATGTTTGGCCACAGAGGCCACACTTGGTGGAGCTCACTGTCTTGGGCATTGATTTGAGTGCTTTTGATGTATGGCATGACTTTTTTTTTTTTTTTTAAGATTTTATTTACTTGAGAGAGAGCATGCATGAGTGGAGGTCGGGGATGCAAACTGTCTGCCACGCATGGAGCCCCATGTGGGGCTCACGTCCAGGACCCTAAGATCGTGGCCTGAACCAAAGGCAGATGCTTAACTAAGACCCCCAGGCTTCTCTGTATGACGTGATTTAATCTTCACTGTGAGATTGCTCTTAGAGCGTTAGCATTCTCATTCTGCAAAGAAGATATAGAGTGGGGACATCGCTTCCCCAGCATCACACAGCTGAAGCCACGGAGCTAGGGTTTGAACTCAGGCAGTGTGGCTTTGGCATCCATATGCACTAGTGCTCGGCTACAAGCAGGTGCGTGACTGTCTAGCAGTAAGGATGCACCCACAATGGTAGAGGCGAGAATGGGGACTGTCCATGTGTCAGTCACAGCAGTCTCATCCTCTGCTGGCTTCAGCTCTCCGTTTTCTGGTTCATTGATGGAGATCGGAATTCTGTCCGTTGTCCTTACTCATGGGGCCATGACCAGGGTCAGGTGACGTAGCAAATCCGGGCTTAGAAGAGTGCAAAGTCAACCATACAGAGACAGGTTCCTGTGACCTTCTGTTTGTCCCACGCAGACCATCTATCAGAACTACCAGCGCATCCGAATTCAGGAGAGTCCTGGCAAAGTGGCGGCCGGCCGGCTGCCTCGTTCCAAGGATGCCATCCTCCTTGCTGATCTGGTGGACAGCTGCAAGCCAGGAGATGAGATAGTAAGTGGCCCAGGAGCAGGCCTGGAGGGAGACGAGTTGCTTAGGACATCAGCATGAGCATCTGTGGTGCAGAAAGGGTTGCTGGCCGCGGGAGGAGTAGGCTGAGTTCAGTTCTCCGGTCACTGGGAGGAGAAGAGCCTTGCCTCTTGGGTCGGAATGTAGGGAGGAGTAGTTTTGCTTTGGTCTGGGTTACTCATCTCGTCTGGCAGGAAGGAATTGAGAAATCAGATGATGGTGGTAGCGGGGAAGAGGACCTTGCCCCTGAGCCTAACCCTGGACTGGCCCTCTGGGTTGTCTCCCTCTCTCAGGAGCTGACTGGCATCTACCACAATAACTACGATGGCTCCCTCAACACGGCCAATGGCTTCCCCGTCTTTGCCACTGTCATCTTGGCCAACCATGTAGCCAAGAAGGACAACAAGGTCGCCGTGGGGGAACTGACAGATGAAGACGTGAAGATGATCACTAGCCTCTCCAAGGACCAGCAGATCGGGGAGAAGGCAGGTGGAAGTCCGGGCAGTGTTGTCATGCTCCCAGAGGAGGCCCCAGAACATGGTGCTGATTCCCAGGTCCTAGGATCTGGGCTCTGTCCATTCTGTCCCTTCCTGGCATCAGCTCGGTAACCGTGCCTTGACCAGGGGGTGCCTGTGCTTTGGGGGAGGAGCTGGAGTGCTGGATTCGGGTACCGACCCCTCAATGGGATGGGGCTGTGATGAGACATCAGTGGGTTGGGTCGAGCCCAGGCTCAGAGCTGAAACGGACAGAACATTAGGAATAATTCGTCTCGTGAGCGTGTCCCTTGGTGTCAGACTCCTACCGCGACACTGGTTTCTCCAGGAGGAACTCTACCCCAAGGGGGTTTTAGGCTTTTGGGTTTTTGTAATAGTAGATGTTTTTGCCAAAGGTTGGAGAGCTAGGGATTAAAGAGCCAGAGCCTCAGTTCAGGTGACTCGGCAGGGGCTACGTCTGACGTGATGATCATTCCCTTGAGGGCGGGGCCACATCTGGTGCACTCACCTTTTTTTTTTTTTTTTTTTTTTTTTTTTTTTTTTTAATTTTGTTTATTAAAGGTGCACTCACCTTTGTCACCTCCACCTGGGCCACTGAGATTTGGGGTTTCAGCAGGAGAACTAGGGGCTTCCCCAGCCTTGGGATGACAAGAACTTCATTGTGCCAGCGAACTCAGTCCTTGAATACCTCATAGGGTGTTCTAGCATCGTGGTGGAAGTCAGACACAGTCCTTCCCTTCCTGGGGCTTATAGTGAATTAGGATCCCCAATAGTAAAGTCTTTTCATGGGATCAGTAACATGGGAAGACAGCCACAGCCTGTGATTCTTTGCTTCCTGTTCTTCCCAGAGGAAAATTAGTACTAACACAATGCACATGATTTTGGACCCCTCACCGGTATTTGAGCCAGTTTCTCCAGGGCTGGTGATCCGGGCCTCGCTGCCTATGACCTGATGTGTGTCAGTTGTGTGCACGTGCGCCAGAGCTGCTAAAGGAGCAGTGTGTTTCTAGAACATTCTGCTAGTGCCCTCTTTACCTCTGCTTCAGTTCTCAGCCACTGCTCTCCCACTCTGTTGAGGAGACAGGAACGGTGGCAGATAGAGTGTGGGAGGTGGGGTGTGCTTGACTTAAGGCTTTAGACAGGGCAGGCCCTATGTGTGCCTTGTGCCCTGGACTTCAGAACTGCCCCCAGCGGCCCTAACATAGAAGGCTCTGCCACATTTCTGATAGCTGCTATTTTGTCTGCCTCCTTGTCCATGAAGCTGACTGTGCCAGGCAGGCATGTCCCGGCATCATGGTAGTGACTGTTCCAAGTTCAGTTACACTTGCACACTTATACCATGATCCCATCAGGGTTGGAGATGGTGACTTCTAAACAGAGATCCTGGGGCACCTGGGTGGCTCAGTGGGTTAATCGTCTGCCTTTGGCTCAGGTCATGATCTCTGGGTCCTGGGATCAAGCCCTGCACTGGGCTTTCTGCTCAGCAGGGAGCCTGCTTCTCCCTCTTTCTCTCTCTGCCTCTCTGCCTACTTGCGATCTCTCACTCTCTGTCAAATAAATAAAATAAATCCTTTAGAAGGATCTAGAGGGGATCCTTCTAGAGAGGATGAGATCTCTGTGGGACACTTTTCTAAGCCTCATCAAGGAAGGAAGGCTGTGTGATACCAGGGAGGGTTGATCTGTACTGACCCCTTTAGACCACTCTCAGGGTGGGTATTTTCACTAAGAACTTGGACAAAGACAGGAACCATACTCGGTAGTTTTGGGGACAAACTGAGAGGAGGAGAGTGTTGTCACGAGGGGGCTCATTTGAGCTATTTAAGCCTCAGGTTTGCAATTTGGTGGCCTGTGGGCCATCTACGGCTTGCTGATGGGTTTTGTTGGGTTGGTGGGTGGTTCTGTGTTTCCTTTTCTTTTGGTTTGCTTTTATTTTTGAAGTAATTATTGTCCTCTAGGCATCGAGATGCCACAAAAAAATCTGGAAGCCCTGGTTTGTGACCATCCAAGCATCTGCCATTGCTAGGTCTTTGTTTCTGTCTAGTGATGACTGATGGGAGAGCTGAGGGCAGCTGCCCTTGCCGACAGGACATGCTCCCTGCCATCTGTCCTCGCCACCCCCTGCTCCCTCCTCTGCAGCCTGATGAACTCAGCTTGCCTTCCTGTCCATTTGGTTTTTGTGGGCCCTGGCCACTGACAGGTAGAAATCATAAAGGGGTAAGTGCACTCCCTGCCTAGCACTTAGATTTTAAAGGATAATCAGTCTGGAGCCAGACTCCTTGGGTTTAGCTTTTGGCTTGATCCTCAGTTTGATCAGGTGAGGTTTAGGAACTCTACGGATGAGCTGAGGGTAGGCGGTACCCCTGGGTTGAGCTGTCACAAGGGTTACATGGACATGTGTGCACCAATGCTGCGCTAAGCGGCTAGTTATTGCACGTCAGTACAAAGTCTAAACTACTGGTACAAACACTGGATGGGCGTGCCGGCCAGGACAGTGGACGTTAAAAACTTTAAGGACCATAGGAGGATTAAAAATAGCTTTGGGGCACAGTAGACATTTCCTGTGCATTGTCTTGTCCCAGTGGCTATGCAGGTGGGAACCTGGCCTCCCTTCGTGGCAGGCTGTTCTGAGCTGGGGGATAAGGCAGTGCGTGCTGAGAATTAAAGAGCATGGGCTCCAGATTCAGAGGAATATGGGGTCATGTCCTGCCTCTCTCACTTAGGAACAGACAGAGTGACAAGAGCCTTGGTTTATTTCCTCCTTTTTGATGTGGGGGAACCCGGATCATTATGGGGGTTAAGTGGAATACTTCACGGCAGGTGTGTCATTTCTTGGTAGGTCTGGGCTTGAGTTTACCTTTTTTTTTTTAAAAAAAGATTTTGTTTATTTGAGATGGAGAGAGCACGTGGGGGAACAGAGGCAGAGGGAGAAGCAGACTCCCCACTGAGCAGGGAGCCCGACGTGGGGCCTGATCCCAGGACCCTGGTATCACAACTTAAGCCAAAGGCAGACGCTTAACCGACTGAGCCACGCAGGAACCCCTGACTTTTCCTTTCTTCCTAGGGGGTACCTTCGCCTGTTACTCTCTTGGACCACCTGGTCGGCAACAGGCAGCATGAGCTTTAGCGTGGTGGCCTCCTTGTCCTCCAGACTCTAAGGATGCCTGTTTGGATGCAGTGGGTGATTTACAGGAAGGGAGCTGAGCTTGGGCAGCTGGTGCATGACAGGCAGGAAGGGAGCCTGCTGCTCTTGGTCCTGGAGAGAGACATTACCTCACCCTTGCAGGGGTGCCTGCTGTAGGAACAGCTTTGAGAATCGGTCTGGGTAAGGAGAGGTCAGGGACAGGCACCCTTGCACGCCCACAAGACATACAGGAGAATGAGACATCCATGGTGGCTTGTCTCTCCCGACATTCCCAGCACAGGTAGGGGTACAGTGGAAGAGGCCTGCATACTGAGCCCAGAGTATCTACTTGACACCGTGTAGGTAATTTCTAGGTAGTAACCATGGTAACGGTCCTATAATGGAGGTGTCTTGGGTGCCCATTTTATTGATGAATAAACTGAGGCCCAGCTAAGTAAGCCGCCATGTAGCATAACTGCTGATGACAGAACTGGGATCTCCACCCAGGCAGTCTGGTCTGACTTTGCTCTGGTGACTACTCTCTGCTCCCTCTCCCTGTTACTGCAGCTCAGGAAGGATGTGTGTGTATGTGTGTGTGTTGGGGGCGGCGGGGTGGGGGGGCTTGAGTGTGTGAGTTCTGTGACCACCTAAGCATGAGTCCTGGTCTGAACATCAAAACTTTATTACAGACACTCGCAGACATACGCATGGAGTGGTTACAGTGAACCCCACGTGTCCTACCCCTGGCTCCACCTGTGGCTGGAGTCGGACCACCCCTGTGTCCTATCTACTCGTGCCCAGTCCCCTCAACGACTGTAGACAGTTGCCCATGTGGCATCTGACCTGCAACTGTGGATCTCTAATGGGCTCTCCCTGTTACACCGAACCACAGCACTGCAGCCACACTTTAAAAATGTTCGCGGTTCCGTGGTAGCAAGTATTTCGTTGGTGGCCACGTTTCCCTGATTATCCTACTTTCTTTCTTTCTTTAAAAGTCTCTTGGTGTCCGTGTCCAAGGAAGGCCCACATATTGGGACCAACCGATCTGCCTCTTCAGTCTGTCTTCAGGTCCTCTCTCCCTCTCCTCTTTTTTTGTGGAAGAACATAGGTCGTTTGTCCCGTTGAGATTTTCGGTGTGGATGGTGCTGATGAGGCCTTTGTCGAACATGTCCCTGGGCTTCCTGTTTTTCTGTGAATTGTCACCGTGACGCACACGCTTAATCAGTCTCCAGGCTGATTTCTTTTTAGGTGGGCTCCATGGCGAGATGGGCCAGTGGTCTGTGTTCCCACACGTCACCTCACATCTCCTTGTTTCCTTGTGATTTTAGCCGCTGCTGATGATCCTTGGCCAAACCCACTCACATTTATTAGGGCTTGTGAAATGACAGTCTTCTAACTCCAAATCCTCCTTCATTTATTTTTTGAAATGCTTCTACATAGAGAAACTTAGCTTTATTAACTACTGGACTATGCTCACATAGAGGTCCTATAGTAAAAGGAGGATCGTGCTTGATCCTTTCCCTTCACTGACCAATTTTCAAAATCACGAATGGTTCTCCTGAGGTGACCACTGAGTGTCATCACAGATGAGCAGACTTAAATGTCATCAAAGCTTTGGCGTTACGGTGACCATCCAGATGATGCCTGGCTAGTTGCCAAGCGTGAAGCCCATCATCCTGAGTCCTATTGGTGTGACCCTGGGTCTCTGATACTTTCTTCTTTATTTTATATAAGACACTGTGGGTTCTTTTTGCCCATTTCCTGCCCCAGACCTGGGATTGGCCATTTCTCCTAATAGCCCCGTGGGGAGTAGAATTTTCTTTCCGTGGGAAATAGTGTTTTGGGAGGCCAGCCTCTATGGGCATCAGGACCCGATCTCCAGGCATCAATTAATGCAGTCCTACCTCCCCTTGGGCTAGGTTTTGTAGGAAACGTTAGGGCCAAGAAAAGAACCAGCCAAAGTGTCCAAGTGGAAACTGACTTCCACCCCTGACTTATTATATAAAGTAACAGCAACAGGCATGCCTGGCTCAGTACCAGTGGTACTGGCAGATTCTCTTTCCAGAAGGACCTGCTGGTCACTCTCCCCCCTGGCAGCAGCGCCCAGTGGCCGTCCGCAGGATAAACTGCTGAGCCCTGACTCCAGCTCTAAGGACTGGATGTCTCCCACCTACCTTTATGCTTCCAGGGAGCCCCGAGGAAGAAGTTCTTCCCTCTGCCTGCTGGGCAGGTGGGACAACCAGATCCAATACAGTGTGGGGGTGGGTGGGCACCCTCTTGAATTTCAGCACTGACTTTCCTGCTTCCAGGCTCCCTTTCCCCCGAGGCCTCCTGCCATACAAGCCACCTCAGCGTGACCTGTAAGGGGGAAAGGAGGTGCACGCAGTGCTTCTATGGAGCCCCTCCGTGCAGGTGGCAGAAAGGTTGAGAACAGTAAAAGCGTGCAGGTGGAGATGGAAGCTGCTTCCTACTGGCAGGACATTTCTATGTCTTCGCTGGTTCTGTCTTTAAAAACCACGCAGATTTTGAGATTCTCTTTTTTCCTCTTCCCTGCCCTGTCTTTTTCTCTCAGGCACAAGTAGATGTCTCCGTAACTTACCAGTTGAAATGACAACTTCCCAATGGGCCCATTGCCTGAATGTTCTATATTTATCACGTTTGGCTACCACAGCATAGCCATGAGCCAGGTGCTTGTGTAAACCTCTCACTTGGGGCCCACCCAGTCCTTTGAATTGGCTTGTGATACCTGTCTCCCATCTGAGGAGACCGAGGCTCAGGCAGTCACAGAGCCCAGGGGAGGGGTCTTGCTGCATCTGTGTTGTCAAAGCCACCATTGCACTGTTTCGTGGGCCTGGGCCTTCTTTCTGCTACCTTAGGGTAGTCCTTTCTGACGTATGACCAAAAAGGGGGTCCACCTGAGGTTCTGTCAGGCTGTGAAGTTCTGTGATTCTCAGGAAGAGCCAGCTCATTGCCTGGCCCAAGGTCAGAGGGCAGAGCTTAGTGCTGGGGCCTGGTGGGACTTTGGCAGCTGTGGTGTGTGCACTCTGGGGCTGGAGACATCCCTGTTTGCTAAGATTGGAGCAGGTGGGGGAGCATACCATGTGTGTGTGTGTTGACAGGGGGGTTCGCCCAGACTCAGAGCAGAGGCACCTCTTCTCACTGGCTCTTCCTCCCTTGCAGATTTTTGCCAGTATTGCTCCTTCCATCTATGGGCACGAAGACATCAAGAGAGGCCTGGCGCTGGCTCTGTTTGGAGGGGAGCCCAAAAATCCAGGTGAGCGGCATTGGGCACCACCCTCCCCTTCCTCAGTGTTGCAGGAATCAGACAAGACAGGACACTGGGTGCCTGGGGAGAAAGTACAAGTTAGCAGATGGCCAGACCACATGTGGTTCAGTCGTTGTAGGGAGAGCGTAGCCAGCCCATGGCTGTGGCACCTTGGGCTGTTTTAGCTATAAAAATAATATGTTAATATGTAGAGGTAATTACACCCTCTTAAATTGTCAGAAGCCACAGAAAGGTGGAGGTCCCCACTGACCACCATTTCTAGTCCAGTCCCCTCCTGGCAGGTCACTCGTGGACCTTTGTGTGGCCATTCACAAAGACTTACACATGTACTTACACAATGACACAGTTCCGTGGTGTGCATACGTTTCTGCTTATAAGCACAGTGTTTCCTGTGCCTGCGTTAAGTGACTGTGGAAAGTGCGCAGCTTACCTCTCCCTGCCCATGAGCTTGTGTGGGGCGTCCTTTCTGCATTGGCGTGTACTGAGCAGATTCATTCTCCTAAGCAACCGTATCAAGGTCCCCATAGCACAATGTACATAGCTGTTCGTCTCGCTGGAGATCAGTCTTTACTAGGGGCATCTTTATGCTTGCTGCCCTGTGCCCCCATCACTCTGGGTTTGGTTCTTGGCAGTGGGATTGCTCATCCTAGGGCCTTGTATCCCTTTCTAGAAGAGTATGTTTTGCCCTCAGCATAAGCAGCCTGAGAAATTAGGGATAACCCGGCTATGTCTTGCACCCCACCCTCCCTTTCATCCCCACTTCCGGCCTTGCCTTCTCCAGGGGGTAAACACAAGGTGCGAGGTGACATCAATGTGCTCTTGTGTGGAGATCCCGGCACAGCCAAGTCTCAGTTCCTGAAATACATCGAGAAAGTTTCTAGCCGAGCCATCTTCACCACTGGGCAGGGGGCTTCGGCTGTGGGCCTCACGGCGTATGTCCAGCGGCACCCCGTCAGCAGGGAATGGACGTTGGAGGCAGGAGCCCTGGTTTTGGCTGACAGAGGAGTGTGTCTCATCGATGAATTCGACAAGGTGGGTCCTTAGGCTATAGGATTCGGGATGTGTTGGCTTAGTCCTTAGTAGGGGAAACAGGTATAGTGGGATAGCTGTTGGGGCCAAGCATCATGCATTTGAACCTCCTGTAGATGAATGACCAGGACAGAACCAGCATTCACGAGGCCATGGAGCAGCAGAGCATCTCCATTTCCAAGGCCGGCATCGTCACTTCTCTCCAGGCTCGCTGCACCATCATCGCTGCGGCCAACCCCATAGGTACGCCAGGCACGACAGCCGTGGGGGTAGGGGTGTGCCACAGGGAGGCCTCTCCTCAGGGAATAGAAGCTCACAGTGTCCCTTGGCCAGTCCTGACATCTGAGGAAGGAACTGAACACCAGAAAACCTTTTTCTCTCCCATGGTTCTTGCTAGGGGCGCACAGAAGCAAGACTTGGGGTCTTTTGTTGCACCATGTTCTCAGAACCACTTGAACATTTTCTTCAGAAGACAAGAGAAAAATCCAGTGCGTTGTCTCAGTTCGTTGTTGATCCCAGCCAGCATGTGTGGACAGAGAGACTGGTACCTTGTCCACCTTATTCTTGGTTTTTCCTGCTGGGAGTTGATTAGACTTTTAGTCTCAAGGCTATTTCAGGCCAGTGCTCCAGGAAAGCCGTTTCCCATGTCTTGTCGAGAATACCTGGCAGATAGCAGGCACTAAGCCTTCCTTTCCCAAAGTCATCTTCCTCTCCTGTTGCTGAAGCAGCGTGAGATTGGCGAGAACTTTGTGCTCAGAAGAAGAGCAGGTCGAGGGAGCGTGCACCCTGATGGACAGGTGCCTTTGTGTTGCAGGAGGCCGCTATGACCCCTCGCTTACCTTCTCAGAAAATGTGGACCTCACAGAGCCTATCATTTCCCGCTTCGACGTCCTGTGTGTGGTGAGGGACACGGTGGACCCAGTCCAGGTACACCACCCCATGTCCCGGGCCTCATGCAGTGAGTTCCAGGAACCTTAAGTAAGGTGTGAGGGCCTGGGTCGTGTCAGGCGCGGAGATAGGGATGCTGCTCAGATGGTGGCGTTTGACCGAAAGTCAGCCTTGGTTTCTCTTTCCCTCACTGGCCCGTGTCTGCTGCCCTCTGGCATCGCCCACTGTCTGCCACTGGGCCCTGCTGGCCCGACCGTGGGCTCCCACCTGCCTCTCACTGCATCCCTGCTGCAGCTGAGTCCTTGGCTTCTCTTGCTCTGACCCAGAGTACTGCAGTCGGGATGTTGCCTTCCACTCCTACGCCCGTTTAAGGTCTTCTCCAGTTGGAGGCCAACCTGTCTTCTGAAACACAGAAGGTGAATTAATGCCTTTTTTCCACTTGCTGGCAGCTTCCATTGTAACCAGCAGAGAATGCCCTGGGCCCCAAGAGGCCTCCTGGGCCTGTCTCTCCTCCTTGTTCCCTTCATTTCACCCACCCTGGCCACAGCTGCTGGGCCTCGGCTTGTCATCATACTCTTTTCTCTTCCCGGAAGTTCCTCCTAGATTGCTGACTGGCTGAGGCGCTCTGGCAGCCTCGGCTGGAGGGGTCTCCTCGGGCCCTCCCTCCTGGGTACATTCCTCTCTGTGGCTATTGGGAAAACTGTGCCTGTCCCCTCTGCTCTCCCTGAGAGGCAAGCTTGAGCTTTGTCATGTGCAGCGGTGACCTCCCCCCGCACCCTCTGCTGCCTGGCACGTAGTAGACATCAGATGGTGCTGTTGCGAGAATGTTCTCCTCTGGCACCTGCAGCTTCCACTCCTTCCAGCGAGCCGGCTTTCTCCATGCCGGGTCACAAGACTCACCCTGCAACGTGCCCTCATCTGTCTTGTCTTAGGATGAGATGCTGGCCCGCTTTGTAGTTGGCAGCCATGTCAGACACCACCCCAGCAACAAGGAGGAGGGGCTGGGTGGCAGTGGCACCCAGGAGCCCACCATGCCCAACACATACGGTGTGGAGCCCCTGCCGCAGGAGGTCCTGAAAAAGTACATCATCTATGCCAAGGAGAGGGTCCACCCGAAGCTCAACCAGATGGACCAGGACAAGGTGGCCAAGATGTACAGTGACTTGAGGAAAGAGTCCATGGTGAGGACCCTAGGGGAGTGGGGCAGGGCACGCGCAGTGGGGAACTCAGCAGAAGCTTCTTTAGCTGTGTGGTCCATTCATCGAAGAAGCACTAGAGCTAGAATGCCTGTCCAAAATGATAACATGGATACCTTGACCACTTTGTTTCAGATGGAATGTAGATGTACGTGCATTTGTCTGTCTGGGTATGGGGCCAAGGTCTCCGGAGTGTTGGCCACTGGTTAGGTTCTGTGCTAACTTTGTGAATCTCACCACCTAAACAGGTGGTCTGAAGAAGTATGCATTCTTTTTTTGTTGTTTTTTTGTTTTGTTTTTGTTTTTGTTTTTGTTTTTAAGATTTTATTTATTTATTTGACAAACAGAGCTCACAAGTAGGCAGAGAGGCAGGGAAGCAGACTCCTCACTGAGCAGAGAGCCCGATGCAGGGCTCGATCCCAGGACCCTGAGATCATGACCTGAGCTGAAGGCAGAGGCTCAACACACTGAGCCACCCAGGTGCCCCGCTTATGCGTTCTTTTGTCGTGGAGTGAAATTTAATAATAGCAGCTAGCATGCCACTGGAATGCAGAACCCTTTTTTTTTTTTTCTTTAAAGATTTATTTGTTTATTTCAGAGAGAGAGAGAGCTTGGGTGAGCGAGGGGAGGGGCAGAGGGAGAGAGTGAATCCCTGTACAGACTCCCTGACATGGGGCTCGATCTCATGACCCTGAGATCATGACCTGAGCTGAAATCAGGAGTGGGCCACTTACCCGACTGAGCCACCCAGGTGCCCTTGGATTGCAGAATTCTTGTGGATTGGTAGGTCTCACCTACCTAACCAAGAGAGCAGCTTCTTTGTTTTTTTTATTCATTTGTTCGATTTTTTTTTTTTAACCTTTCAACTTCATGAGGTCCTTGGAGAGCATTTGGCTTACTTTTTTTACAAACAGCTTTTTTTCTGCACACGTCGCACAGTATGTGCAGCACTCACATGAGATAGAAACAAGCACAACTGGGCGCCTGGGTGGCTCAGTGGGTTAAGCTGCTGCCTTCAGCTCAGGTCATGATCTCAGGGTCCTGGGATCGAGTCCCGCATCGGGCTCTCTGCTCAGCAGGGAGCCTGCTTCCCTCTCTCTCTCTCTCTGCCTGCCTCTCTGCCTACTTGTGATCTCTCTCTGTCAAATAAATAAATAAAATCTTTAAAAAAAAAAAATAAAGAAAAAAGAAACAAGCACAACTGGTCACAGGCCTCTCGGACTCCGGGATGCACACAGTGAGCGGTGGGAGGGAAGGTGCAGGCGGGATGGCGCCAGGCCCCGAGCATGTCGCCTATGTAGGAGCCGCTGGTAGCGCTACTTCTGTTTTCCTTGCCTCTGTCTCTGGCCTGAGGAGCCCTGACACCGTCCTTCCCCCAGGCCACAGGCAGCATCCCCATCACCGTGCGGCACATTGAGTCCATGATCCGCATGGCAGAAGCCCACGCACGCATCCACCTGCGGGACTACGTGATTGAGGATGACGTCAGCATGGCCATCCGCGTGATGCTGGAGAGCTTCATCGACACGCAGAAGTTCAGCGTCATGCGCAGCATGCGGAAGGTGGGTGGGAGCCTTGGCGAGGGACTGGGGGCATGGCAGCCATGGTGGGCATCTTGAGGCTCTGGATCTGGTCTCTGCTGTCCTACCTGGCTGCTCGGGCCAGTCGCGGGGTGAGCCGTGGTGGGGACTGGTCATCCTCTGGTAGCCTGGAGGGTCCTAGTGAGGAAGAGCGTCGCTTGACTTCGGCTGTCCTCTGCAGACTTTTGCCCGCTACCTTTCATTCCGGCGTGATAACAACGAGCTGCTGCTCTTCATACTGAAGCAGTTAGTGGCAGAACAGGTGACATACCAGCGCAACCGCTTCGGGGCCCAGCAGGACACTATCGAAGTGCCTGAGAAGGACTTGGTGGACAAGGTAGGGGCACAGCTGGGAGGGAGGGCTGCTTCCTGGGGAGCTAGCTGTCTGGCATCCCTCGGGGTGGTAAGTCCTTGCTGCATGGTAAAGCAGGCAGGCCTCGGATGGGAGCGATTCCTTAAATGTTCGTGATGTACCGAGCCCCGTTCTGTGTAGTTATACTTGACCGTGGTGAGCCCTGTTACTGCCATCCCGTCTCACAGAGGAGATAGACACACGGCAACTGAGGACAGAGCTTGTCCACGTTTACAGGCAGTGGCAGAGCTAAGATTTCAAGCCTCGTGTCTGCCTCCAGACCCCGACTCAGTTTACCCCCGCCAGGGATGGCCTTCAGACATGCACCAGCACCATAGGCTTTGCTGCGGACCGGCTAGAGCTCATTTCATGGCTCTCTTGATGTTTTCTCTTTTTAGGCTCGTCAGATCAACATCCACAACCTGTCTGCTTTTTATGACAGTGAACTCTTCAGGATGAACAGGTTCAGCCATGACCTGAAACGGAAAGTGATCCTTCAGCAGTTCTGAGGCTTGGGGCCATCCACAGCAGCTCGCTGAGATCCTGGCGGGGCCGACTTCACCCGCTCTCAGGCGTACAACAGCTGACCACTAAGGGACCCTAGAGGGTGTATGGAGCCCCAGAGGGTGTATGGAGCCCTGCGGCTGAACCACTCAGCTCCCACCACTGCTTCCTGGGCTCAGGCAGGGCTGGGAATGAGGCCCTTTGTTTCTATGGCTCCACTCCCTGCCCTTCATGCTGTCCTATGTGGGCACACTCTTCCAGTGTCCCTCTGTCACGTTCTTGGCAGCCCACCGCCTATGGGAGCTTGGTCTCTGCTTTGTCCCTTAGACCAGAGCCCCTTGTATTTTGGGTTCCGCAGTCCATTTTAGATGACCGAGCATATGAGGGTATTCTGAGAACTTGTTGCCCTCTTGGTGTGAGTTCTGGTCCTGGATGTTTCTATGCTTTGGCCAAAGAGCAAGTTCAAGGTATTTGTAGTGTGTTCCTGAACTCTGTCCCACAGGTTTCTCTGGGCTTCTGTGAGTAGAGAAAATGTGGGCAGAAGAGCATACAACGTGTGACATGGCCCCTTCCCCAGCCCCCAGCTTCCCCCCTGGGGCCAGGGATTGCTTGGGTTGGGAGGTAGGAATGAGGCTTGTCCCTGATACCAGTTGTGCCTAGCCAGGACTGGTGGTCACCATTGCTGTGCTCATTGGTTTTCTTTTACTAGTCAGTCCCCATTCTCTCATTGTACATTCAATTTTGTTTCTGTAGTTTTTATTTTTAATAAAATAAAATCTAAACAGTGGTGGCTGTTAGTCTGAATTGTGTCTTCGTGTTACCATGCGAGCTTTCCTGCACTCTCCTTGAAGACCTTTCCCATTTTTCGTTTTTGGTGTTTGTTGGAGGTAGATTGGGCTGTAAGAGCTGTCTTATTTGTGGATGTGCAAAAAGCCAAAATGGTGTTGCTTTTCCTAGGGAATTCAGTTGGCAGTTGCTGCCTCTGTGACTTCTGTGGAATCCACAAGAACCAGAGAACAGACTTGTACACCTGAAGGGACTGGAGGAAATCTGGCCCTGCTTCCAAAGGGAGCCCTATTGTTCATCTCGACAGCATCACTATCTGGCCTCTACCTGGAAACACCCAGCTCCGATCAGCTGCCCTCAGGAGGGGTGGACACCTACCATTCTTAGTGTTTCTTACCTGAGGTGTAGCAGAAGTGTCTCCTTACAGCTTCACTCTGGTTCAAATGATCCTTTCTGGAGACTTTCAGGATGAGTCCTTCCTGTGAAAGTCCTGCAGATACTCAATGAACCTTTTGTTTGATTTCCTTATTCCGTTCCTTGCACATCTGGTGAGTCTGATAAGGGGAAGGCCCTGAGGGATGTGGGGTGATCTCAAAGGAAGCAGTCAAGAATTGGGGAACTGAATTGGGGAGGGGTGGGATGAGGAAGTGTCCCCTGGGAGGAAGAATGGGAAGGAGCCAGTCCCCAGGAAAAAGCAGTTGGTGTGGCTGAAGCTTGAGGGGTGGCGGGGAAGGGCTGGGGCAGGAGCTGGGCCTTGGAGGGCTTACAGCCTGAAAGAAAAGAGTCTCTATGCAGAGAACACATCTGTCACCAGATGTGTGGGTTCTCTATACCACCTCAATTCACTTCACAGTCCGATATTAGGTGTCCTACAGTTTTTTCCTTTAAAGATTATTTGAGAGAAAGAGAGTGCATGAGCAGAGGGGGAGGGACAGAGGGAGAAGGAGAGGCAAACTCCCCACCGACCAGGGAGCCCCAGACGGACATGGGGCTGGATCCCAGGACCCCTGAGATCATGACCTGAGCCAAAGGCAGACACTGAACCAACTGAGCCACCAAGGCGTCCCTGGGTGTCCTACAATATAAGGCAGCTCGGACACGATCTGGGATCAGCATGCAGACCCCTCAGGGTAAGGGCTCAGTCCTGTAGCACTGCACCCACTTCAGTCACTGGTTGCATGTAGTGGGGCCCCAGGTTTCCCACACTTAGGTTCAACTTGCCTGCAAATCACAGATTCCCACAACCTGCCCCCAGGTTTGATAATTTGCTTTAACAGCTCCCAGAGCCCAGGACAGCAGTTAGCTTATTAGGACCGACGTAATTACTACATATTGAGGGATACAAATGATCAGTCAGAGGGAGAGAGACATGGGGGGGGGGGGATCCCAAAGAGTTCTGCATGCAGGAGCTTCTGTCCCTGTGGAGTTTAGGGAGATGACACCCTCCTGGCACATGGCTGTGTTCTTGTTTGCCAAGCCAGAAGATCCTCAAACCCCTTTAGTTAGGGGTTTTTCTGGAGGCTTCATTCCCTAGGCATGATGATTAAATCATTGGCCATTTGTGATTAGCTCAGCCTCTAGTCCTCCCCTCCCCAGAGGCCAGGGACTGGGGATGAAGGTTCCAACCCTTCCATCCCAGGGTTGGTTCCCAAGGCATCCTTGGGGGCTTTCCAAAAGTCACCTCTTTAAGCTCTTGTGTAATTGGAAGGGTTTGTTAGGAATAAGTAACAACGTTCTTTCCACCTTTATTACTTGGAGCTTTAGGAGCTAAGATAAAACTGAGATATTAGAATGAAAGATGCTCCTATCCTCCTATCACTTAGGAAATTATAAAGCCGTCAGGAGTCGGGGGTGAACACAAAATATGTATACTATACATTGTTCTGTTCTTTAGGAACCAAGATGAGAGATCTGATTGTTTTTTTCATTGAGATATAATTGATGCATAAGATTCTATTGGTTTCAGACGTACAACGTGATTGGATCTTTGTACATGCTGCAGAGTGATCACGGGGAGTCTAGTTAACATCCGTCACCCCACATAGCTACAGATGCTTTTCCTGTGATGGGGAATTTTAAGGACTCTTTTACTCCAAGCAACATTTAAATCCACCATCCAGCACTGTGAGCTATGGTCACAACTTTACAGGACAGTATCACATGGGCCTAATTAGGGCTTGACTCTGACTGCTGGAGCCAGCCCTTGAGGGGTGGTAAGCCTGGGAGTAAAAGGGTTCTATGTATTTTACAGAGGCTCCTCCTGGGCCCTGTCAACTGCAGAGAGAAAGGAGGAAGAGGTCAGCGGAAGGCTCTGGAGCCACCTGCCAATGTCAGTGGTCTGAACTAGGGGGTGGAAGAAGGTGGATGTCGTTTAGCTGGATTTTGCAATTTCAGCAAGATTTATTGATGGATAAGAAGAGGGAGTGGGAGAAAAGAAGAAACGGTAGATAATGATGACCAGGTTTCCTCACTCGATAAACAGATTAAGGTTTAGTGGGTAGCTTCGCTGTGGGTGTGTTGGCTAGAAATGCCTTGTAGACGTCAAGTAGCATTGTGAACTTTGCAGGCAGATTTGAGTCTGGACTGCTGATAGAGTTTCGGGCATGAGCTATAATCATCTGACAGCCGTCACAGTGGGACTGGGTATAATCACCCAGCAGAGCACTATGAGAAATGAGCACCGAAGGAGACTTGAGGGCCCATTATCTGAACCAGTGAAGGACACTTAGGAGTAGGCAGAAGGCGGGAGGAAAATGATGTGCTTACGGAAGCCAGAAGAAAGTAATTCAGGAAGGTTGAGGTCACTTGGGGCCAACATAGCTGTACGTTCAGGTGAAATGACAAGCCCGTCCACCGTACCAAGTTTCATTGCATCTAAGATGCCATCTATTATAAAAATCACCATTATTTTATGTGCTGCTAAGACAAAAATGCTAACATTTAGAATGATTAGATGCCATCAACCATAACACATCCCAGCTTAGAAATGCTGGGGAATTGTTTCAAATAGGCATCTTAAGTGGAAATGAGGTATTTATGGTAACATGGAGGCTGGCAGTGACCTTGAGCGGTTTTAATGCACTGTTCATAGAATAAGGGGGGATTAAGTGGTAAAGCAATAGAAGTTGCATAATAAGAAAAGTCTTGGGAAGTTTGGCTCTGAAGGGGGAGCAGGGAAATGGGCAATTGGCAAGATGTATAGGGTCAAAAGAGTTCATGTATTTTAGAACTGGATAATCAAAGTTTGTATTCACACAATAAAAGAGTTTACTAATGGATTAGTCTGAAACATGACTGTGAGTGAAAAAACAAGATGCCAAAGGATATGATCCCAAATATGTAAAATTGAAAAGTATACTGATATTATGTACTGTTAATGGGTGTGCATGTGTTAAAGATAATGCAAAACAGGAGTTCCTGGGTGGCTGTCCGTTAAGTGTCTGACTCTTGATTTTGGCTCAGGTCACTATCTCAGGGTCATGAGATCAAGACCCACACTGGGCTCTATGCTCAGCATGGACTCTGTTTCAGATTCCCTCCTTCTGCCCTACCACTTTCCCCTGAACATTCTTTCTCACACAAAAGAAAAAAAAAAGATAATATGAAGCATATGCTTATGTTCTTATGTTTTTTTATATAACAGGCTTATTGAGATAGAATTTACATACCATATGATTTAAAATGTACAATCCAATGGTGTTAACATATTTCAAGTTGTACAACTGTCATCATAATCAATTTTAGAACATTCTAGAATTTTAGAATATTCATCACCTCCTCAAAACCAATACCTAATAGTCAACTCCCCTCCCATTCTCTCCCCAGCCCAAATCAAACACTAATCCACTTTCTGTCTCTATGGTATGCCTATTCTGGACATTTCTTGTAAATGGAATCTTAACAATACACATGGTATTGTGATGGGCTATTTCCACTGAACATAATGTTCTTAATTTCCATCCTTACTGTAGTCTGTATAAGCTCTTCCTTCCTTTTCATGGCTGAATAACATCCCATTGGATGGATACACCACATTTTGTGTACCTGCTCATTGGTTGATAAGCATTTGGGTTGTTTCCACCTTTTCACTATTACAAGTCATGCGACCATGAATATTCCTGTAACGTGTTTTTGTATGGACACATGTTCTCCGTTCTCTGGGATCGTACCTAGGACTGGAATTGCTGGGTCATTAGCAACTCTAGCTAGGTTTTAATCTTGTGAGGAGCCACCAGCCTGTTTTCCAAACAGCTATGCCATTTTGTATTATCATCTAGGACATGAGGGTTTTGAATTCTCCACATCCTGCCTGACACAAATTGTCTTTTTTGATTTTGTTGTCTCTGTGCAAGTAAAGTGCTTTCTTGTTGTGATTCCATTTTGCATTTTCCTGAGACTAATGCATATTTCCTAAGCTAAGCATATTTTTATGTGCTTATTGGTCCTTGGTATATCTTCTTTGGAGAAATACCTGTTCAGATTTTTGCCCATTTTTAATTGGGTTGTCTCTTTATTATTGTAAGAGTTATGTGTTCTAGAAACAAGCACCTTACCAGATTTATGAATTCCAAATTTTTCTTAAAAGATTTTATTTATTTATTTGACAGAGAGAGACACAGCAAGAGAGAGAACATGAGCAGGGGGAGTGAGAGAGGGAGAAGCAGGCTTCCTGCTGAGCAGGGAGCCTGATTTGAGGCTCCATCCCAAGACCTTGGGTTCATGACCTGAGCCAAAGGCAGATGCTTAACAGACTGAGCCACTCAGGTGCCCCCTGCTATATTTTCTTTTAATTGTTTTGTAGTTTTAGCTCCTACATTTAGGCCTTTAGTCCATTTGGAGTTTATTTTTGTATGTAGTGTGAGGTAGGGGTCCAATTTCATTCTTTCACATGTGGATATCCCTATGTTCCAGCATGATTTCTGGAGACTATGCTTTCCCCGTTGAATTGCTTTGACACTCTTGTCAAAAATCAAGTGACCAGGACTCCTGGGTGGCTCAGTTGGTTAAGTGACTGCCTTCAGCTCAGGTCATGATCCTGGAGTCCCAGGATCGAGTCCTGCATTGGGCTCCCTGCTCGGCAGGGAGACTGCTTCTCCCTCTGACCCTCCCTCTTCTCATGCTCTCTCTCTCTCATTCTCTCTCTCTCGAATAAATAAAATCTTGAAATTTTTTAAAAAATCAAGTGACCATAATGTGAGGGCTTATTTCTAAACTCCTAATTTCATCCAAGGATGTGATTATCCTTGTGCCAATGCCTGCCTCCTTCCATCCTTCCTTCCTTCCTTCCTTTTTCTTTTCTTCCTTTCTTTCTTTCTCTTTCTTTCTTTTCTTTCCTCCTTTCCTTTCCTTTCCCCTTCCCATTCTTCCTCCCTCCTCTCTCCTCCTCTCCCTCCCTTTTACTTTTCCTTCTTTCCTTCCTTCCTTTCCTTTCCTTTCTTTTTCTTTTCCTTCTTCCTTCCTTCCTTTCTTTCTTGGCAATGTGTATACCCAATGTGAGGTTCAAACTCATGACTCCAAACTACCAACTTAGGCATTCAGGCACCCCTCCTTCTTCCCTCTTTCAATTTTAAGGATCCTGTAATTATATTGGGCCCACCTATATAATCCAGGATACTTTCCTATTTTAAGATCCTTGACGTAGTCACATCTGAAAGTCCCTTTTGCCATGTGAGGTAGTGTATTCACAAACTCTGGTGATCAGGACAGGGGACATCTTTGGAGGGGCATGATTCTGCCTACTACAGAAGTATATAGAAACACATTTGATTTTGTATATTGATTTTGTATCCTGCTAAATGCTTTAATTCTAATAATTTTTTTACTGGATGAATCTTTAGGATTTTCAATATGAAAGATTATGTTATCTCTAAGTGGAGATGGTTTACTTCTTCCTTTCTAATCTGGATAACTTTTGTTTGATTTTCTTGCCTAATTGTCTTGGCCAGAACCAGACAATGTTGTACAATATTGAATATAAGCAGCAAGAGTGGACATCTTTGTTTTGTTCCTGATCTTAGCTGAAAAGCATTCAGTCTTTCACCATTCAGTATGATGTTGGCTGGAGGTTCTCATAGGTGTCTTTATCAGGTTGAGAAAAGTCCCTTCTATTTATAGTTTCTTAAGTAATTTTTTTTTTATCATGAAGGGCTGTTGAATTATGTAAAATATATTTTCTGCGCCTGTTGATGATTATGTGTCTTTTGGCCCTTATGCTATTGATATGGTATATTGTATTAGTTCATTTTCAGGTCATTTTCAGATTTCGAATTACCCTTCATTCCTGGGATATATCTCGGTTGGCTATAATGTAAAATTCTTATATGTTGCTGGATTTGGTTTTCTAGTACTTTGTTGAATATTTTTGCATCTATGATCACAGGAGATACTAGTCTATAGTTGTTATTGTTGTAGTTGTTGTTGTTGTCATTGTAGTTGTTGTTGTTTTTTCCTTATCATATCTGTGGCTGGTTTTGGTATCAGAGTAATACTGGCCTCATGTGATAAGCTGAGAAGTGTTTTCTCCTCTTTTATTTTTTTGGAAGAGTTTGTGAAAAATTGCTATTGACTCTTCTTTAAATGCTTGGTGTTTATTTTTATGTGGTGATAAAACTCAATAACTTCATTTGTGCATTTTGTTGGCTAATATGTTTCCTGTATTACTTATCATTACTTAGAGTAGCTTTCAAAGATTATTACATTCAGTTCTTCAGTCTGATACTGTGATAGGAAGTACGGATCTAACTTCATGTTTTCAAGTAGTATAATTGACACAACACCATTTACTGAGTGAGTAGCTATTCCCCACTACATTGAAAAGCTTTCTTTATCATGAATTTCCAAGTGTACTGAGGTCTGCTTTTGACTTCTCTGTTTTATTTCATTGATTTATGCATCTGTTCTGGTTTTAATACCACACTATTTTAATTTCTATATTTTATAATATGTTTTGATAAAAATGTGCTTGGCTCTTCTTGGATGTTGTCTGTTCTAGATGAATTTTAAAATCTTCTTTTCAAATTTCCATAAAACAGTCTCAGAGGTTTTATGTTGTCATTGCATCAAATTTTATTAATCTGACATCTTTATAATACTGAATCATCCTATCCAGGGACAAGATACATTTTCGCCTTTTTGGAAGTATTATATGGAAGTCTAGCATTTTCTTCATTTAGTTCTCTTACATCTAGTTGGGTTTATTCTTGGCTTGTTGTTGTGACTGGGATCTTTTCTCCTCCTATTTTGATTATACATAGGAAATTATTGATTTCTATGTCTTGTATCCAGAAATCTTGCTGAACCCTTTTTAAAAAATTATTTATTTATTAGAGAGAGAGAGCAGGGGGAGGGACAGAGGGACAGAATCCCCAAGCAGACTCCCACTAAGTGCAAAGCCTGGCATGGGCTCAATCCTATGAACCATAATATCATGACCTGAGCTGAAACCAAGAGTTGGACACTCAAAAAACTGAGCCACACAGGCACCCATTGCTGAACTCCTAATAAATGTTTTCAATTAGTGATTCTGTTGATTGTCTTGCATTTTCTCAGTACACTTGCAAATAATTAGTTTTACCAAATTTTCCCCAATATTTTTAATCCATTTCCTTTATCATGCCTTATTGCATTGTCTCTTACAGAATACTCAATATTTGTGTTGATAATGATTATCCTTTCCTTATTCCTCACTTAAATGAGAATGCCTCTGATGTTTCTTCATTAAGTTTGGTGATAGCTGTAGGTTTCTGGGAGATATCCTTTTTGGAGTTTTTTGTTTGTTTGTTTTTAAAGATTTTATTTTTATTTATTTGACAGAGAGGGGAATCACAAGTAGGCAGAGAGGCATGCCGAGAGAGAGAGAGAGAGAGAGAGAGGGAGAGAGAGAGAGAGAGAGAGAGAGAGAGAAGCAGGCTCCCTGCTGAGCAGGAATACAGTGCTTGATCCCAGGACCCTGAGATCATGACCTGAGCCAAAAGCAGAGGCTTTTAATCCACTGAGCCACCCAGGTGCCCCAAGATATCCTTTTTGAATGAAAGAAGTTTCCTTCTAGTTCTGGTTTACTTCTTACATTTTTGTTTGCTCCTTATAAAAGGCGTGGGTTTTAAGTCTCATCACATGCTCCTTTTGGGGGCATCTCTTAAGATTTTTTTCTTGACTCACTTTATGCAGAGAACTATATTAGTGACTTTTGCTAATACTCAACCAATCTTAGGTCCCTGGGTTAAGCCCTATTTAATCATAACATATTTTTAATACATTGTTGCAATCAACTTGCTTATATTTTCTTTAAGCAAGTTGCATCTGTGTTAAGGGAGTTGCTTAGTGGTTTTGGCATTGGGGTTACACAAACCTCATAAAGTGAATTGGGACACTTTCTAACTTTCTAAAAGTTTATACGTTGAAGGTTTGACAGAATACTCTCATTCCAAAAGGAGCTTATGTCTTTTTTGTTTTTTTTAAGATTTTATTTATTTATTTGACAGAAAGAGACACAGCAAGAGAGGGAGCACAAGCAGGGGAAGTGGGAGAGGGAGACGCAGGCTTCCCACTGAGCAGGGAGCCCAATGTGGGACTCAATCCCAGGACCCTGGAATCATGACCTGAGCCAAAGCAGAGGCTTAGCTACTGAGCCACCTAGGCAGTCCCACTTGGGTCTTTTTTAACGGTCGATTTTTTTTTTTTTAAGATTTTATTTATTTATTTGACAGAGAGAGATCACAAGCAGGCAGAGAGGCAGGCAGAGAGAGAGGGGAGAAGCAGGCTCCCTGCTGAGCAGAGAGCCCGATGTGGGACTTGAACCCAGGACCCTGAGATCATGACCTGAGCCGACGGCAGAGGCTCAACCCACTGAGCCACCCAGGCGCCCCTTAACAGTCAATTTTTTACTGTCTCCCCCCCCCACTGTTATTTGTTTGTTTAGCTTTTCTACTATTTGAATCAATTTTTTAGTAGTTTGTGTGTTCCTTAAAAGCATTCAATTACACTTTAAATTTTATTGATATATATCAAGTTTTGCTTATAATTTTGAAATCTTATTTCTAGTTTTGTTCCCTTTTTCATTCTTAATGGTATTTACTTATGTCTTCTCTTTTTTATCTTATACTAAAGATTTGACTGTTTTATTTATGTTTTCAAACAACAGGCTTTTAACAATCAGTTCTACTGGGGTTTTTTTGTTATTTTAACAACAATAGAAATTTAATGATTCATGTGTATATGGGGTGTGTGTTTTTGTGAGTTTAAACCTTCTTAAATTGAATGCTTAGTTCGTTTACATTTAACCTGTGTTTTTTCCCCCTAATAAATACATTTACAACTATAAAGCCTCTCTGAATTGTTGGCTGTATCTTATGGGTTTTGATGTGCAATGTTCTCACATTGTCATTAATGAATGAATAGACTAAAATTTATATTGTGATTTACTCTTTAACCTAAGATTATTTAGACAGGTATGCATTTTGGGTTGCAGTTTCCTCCATCGATTAAATCTCATTTGCTTTTTATCTTCCAAGCAATTCTTCCTCATTTTAGACTACCAATTGATCTCATCTTGTTTTCCAGTGCAGTTTTGGACTTAGGTATATATATTTAGCTTTCTTCTCATTTCTAGGAGTCAAAAGCAAGAGGGGAAAGCAGGGACATGTATTCAGTGTATCAGCATGATTTCATATCCCTCAATCAACCTTTCTTGCTTGCTTGCTTGCTTGCTTACTTGCATTCAAGGTGGAAGTACTGGACCACATTTGTATCTAATGAAAATGATCCAGAGAAAGGAAAACTGATGCTGTCAGAAAAGGAATACCTTAATATGGAAGTCCTTGAATAGGAGATAAAGAATGCAATGGTGGAGGAGACTGGCCAGTGATAAAGAGAGGATGTTTCATTCATTGTAACAGAGGAAAGAAGGAAATAAATGATGCGTCTAGATGCACCCTACTTTTCTCTTTTCCAAGTCAGATATTCCCAGTTTTAACAATTGGTTTTCATGACATCATTCTGGATTTATCATCTGTTACTTGTTTCTTCCAAAAAATAAAAGTTATTATAAAAAGATAATGCTAACAAAGTTAAAACAGTTTAGAATAATGGAACCATTAATTTCCTTTTTCTGAATACTGTATCATTTTAAGTTCAAAATTGCTTTACACTTTGTAGCCATTACCTATTCATGGGATTTTTGTATGAACTATTTTTTAAGCTTTTATTTATTTATTTGACAAAGTAAGAGAGGGGGGAAGAGAACACACACAAGCAGGGGGAGCGGCAGGCAAAGGGAGAGGGAAAGGGAGAAGCAGGATTTCCCCTGAGCAGAGAGCTGACATGGGGCTTGATCCCAGGACCCTGGGATCATGACCTGAGCTAAAGGTAGACACTTATCGGACTGAGTAACCCAGGCGCTCGCATATGAACCGTTTTAGATTAGGTCTCCTTTAACTTGTACTTGCATAGAAAATAGCACCCCAAAACGCAGTCAACATGACTCAATTCAGTCATTCTCCAAGTCCTGTTGGTTGCCTCTGGAGTGTTTTCTCAAATCTGCTATGTCAGCTCTAGGTCAGACTTCTACCATTTGCCACTGAGACTACTACAGCACTCTCTCCACTGGCCATTTTGCTCTTCCTCCCTGCTGCCCTCAGAATTCTCTAAAATACATGCCATGGTTCCTACAGAAGAAAAGGAAGTCTAAACCTACGATGTTCAAAATCTTTTACTACTAGGTCCTCACTTAATTTTCTAGAACCCATCATGTTCATTGACTCAAATGGCCTGTGGAGTTTAAATTGACCATGGGCTAAATAAAATAATGTAGTTCTGTTAATTAAATGAGAATATCTTTATCAATGTTCTAATTTTATGGTACAACTTTTTGATATGTACTTAGACCCATCACTTTCTCCTTGTGTTTCTTCATTTATAATGTAAGGACTTACTACAGATTAACCAAGAATTCATCAAGATATTTAGCTCATAAGCCATGTACCTTTCTAACCTTATCTCTTGCCCCATGCTAATCATGAAACTCATTATCCCCCTTAGTATGGCACATCATTTATTACCATACCATGCTCATGTTCTTTCCTTTTCCAGGGACCCATTTCTGCCCTATCCCCCTCCTCCCCAACTCCTATTTCTCCTAACTATTTAGTCCTAGGAAAATCCTTTGGGATTATCTACAATATCTAGTGATAACACCCCTGGATAGAGGGATGGGAATATAATTCGAAAAAGAAGATTCAATATAATAATTTATTTTAAAGCAATGTTTTCTGAGTATACTACATATAAAGTAAAACTCCAGGAAATTATTGCTTCTGCAGATGTTTAAATTTCACTCATCCCCAAAGGGTCAGGACTTTTCCTCTGTTCCTTATAGAGGCTGAGCTCCATCCTAACTCAGCAATTACGAATGCACTTTTCTCTCTGCCTGGAAGATTCTCTCCCTAACCCGATTTCCTACCTAATACCCATTCATCCATGCAGGTGCCAGCTTAAATGTCGTTTCTCCAGGAAGGCATGTGTGAAGGTCCTTTTCTCTACTGTCTCATATTCCCTTATACATCTTAACAGACCTTACAATTTAATCATGCAATCATATGTGTGTCGTGTTGGTCTTTAGGTTTGTCTTCTCCACTAGACTAAGCTCTGAGGATAAGGGTTGTGGCTGTTTTGTTCACAACTGTGGAGCCCCGCATATGAAAGAACTTTTGTTGCCAAAAGGGACCAAACACTTTACAGAAGTTAAGCAACACTGCTCTGATAACAGGAAGCCCATACGTAACAGTTGAGGCAACTGAGGCACAAAGGATTGCTTGCCCAGATGACGTGCCCTGGAGAAGCCTTCCCTGACCCCACTCCGCCTAAAGTGCTTTGATGTAGGATTAAAGCCACTCTTCGTGTCAACTGCATCAGGGGTCACTCCTGTCTTCTCTGATCAGTGTCCTTCCATGCAAGTGACCCTCCGCTGCCTTTTGGGCGCTCAGGAAATGTTTCCAGGGGAATGGATAACTAGATGGCTCTGGCGTCCCCTCCTCCGTTGCGGCACCTCAGGCAGGTGGCCGCAGCTCCTGAAGTCGCGAGGTGCGAGGCCGGGACCTCCAGGCGGTCGCAGCCGCGGCCCCGCCCCTACAGGCCTCTGCGGTGCTGATTGGCCGGCCGGGCGCCCGGGCCCAAGAAGAGGGGCGGCCGCCCGCGCGCCCGCCTCGTCTTCGCGGGGGCGCGCCCGCGGCACGCGGCTGGGCGGGGCCGGGGGTGAGTGACGGCCACGCGGGCCAATGGGGCGGGAGCGCGCCGCCGCCTCCGCCCGCGCGGCCCCTGACGCCGGCCGAGGCGCCGCGCCGCTGCGGCTGCGGGCGGCGACGGCTGCACCATGGGTTGGCTGCTGCTGGCCGCCCGGCTGCCGCCGCTCCTGCCGCCGTTGCTGCTGCTGCTGGCCGGGGGTGAGTGCGCGCTGCGCGGGCGGGCGGTCGCGGGGCCGGGGCCGGCGGGTGGCGGCAGTGACGGCGGGCCGCGGTGCTGGACAGCTCCCCGGCCGCCAACAAAGGGGCCGGCGCGCGAGGCGCGGGAGCGCGGGGCTCGGCTGGGCTGCTGCGCCGTCCGCGACACGCGCGCTCCCAGGGCGGGGGGCGTGGGGCCACGGCGTGTGCCTCGTGTGAAAGCGGTCCCCGGCGCGGGGGCGTACGTGTGTGCGCGCGCACACACACACACACACACACACACACACTCAGGAGTGTGGTGGCGGGCGCGCTGCACGCGCTCCCTGGGGGCTCTGTTCGGGGGGCGTTTGGAGAGGGCGGGAGCACGAGCGAGAGGAGGACAGACCCTGGCTGCCAGTCCCGCGATAGCCACTCAGGGATGAGGAGGCGGCATTTACAGGTCCCGTGGGGTCACTACAGTGAGCGTGGGCGCCAGTGTCTTGCGGCTCCGAGGGGGAAAGTGCCAAAGAGCCGTACACACAGCTGCTGCGACAATGAGGGGTGTGTGTTTACGCGCGTATGGTGCTACCGGACAGGAGGAGGGGTGTGTCATTGCGAATGGCTGTCTAGACTGTGCTGGGCAACTTTATTAGGAGCTGACAAAGAGGAGGTATGACAGCACCCAGGTCTCTGCTTGTGACAGTGACACTGCTGGATAGCTCCTGCGCAGCTGCCACGCAGGGATGGGTGTGAGAGACACTCTGAGATGTGGTTTTAGTTCAGCAGTGCCCAAGGGCAGTGTGTGGGTGATGACAGGCTCGGTGTGGGGGGCAGGTGTGAAATAGATGTGCCTGTGTCAGAGCCTGCTGGAAGCTTCCCAGGGGGATACATGGGATTCAGGTGTTTGCTGGCGGGTGGTCACAAGGTATGTGGCAGCCTCCCAGACAGGCCACCACCACTGAATGCGGGTGGGTAGAAGTGCTGTCTGCAGGAGTGGGTCAAATAAGGACATGACTGAACAGCTTCTCCATGTGCCGGACACAGCAGAAAGGGGACGGTATGCAACGAGTGCATATTAAGGGGCAATTGCTAATTGGTGTTGGTAGAGAGACACACCGGAATGAGTGTGTGCATGCATGTGTGTATATAGTGTATGTGTTCACTCATCAGATGGCCTTGAGTGATTCCACTTCTGATGGACATGCAGGAGTATAACGTGTGTGTGTGTATGTGGGAGTTGACCAGGGACACTGGCTACTTAGTCACCTCCTGTGAGGTTAACCCCCAAAGACACAGGCACAGATGTGCATCTTTGTGACGAAGGAGAGGCCTTTGAAGGGTCTCTGCCCGAGAGGAGAGAGCAGTCTTTGCTTGACAGTGGCAGTGAGATGGGCCATTGCCATGGGCCCATAGTGACAGAATCCCAGGGAAAATGACTGGACAGGGAAAGGGATCTCTTGCACCTGAGCTTGTCCTAGGAAGGCTCAGTTCAGCAGGGGGTACTTTTTCTCCACCATCGGTCCAGGGATGGGTAAGGACCTAAGTGTGTGCACAGAAGTATGTCCATTGGCGTTTGTCTCATGTGCTCACACACATCTATGTCTATGTTTGCATAGCTTGAATCGTCTCTGGAAGAGGTGAGATTCAACAAATAAATTAAATATTGATTAGTTTGCTCTTTCTTTGTGCAACAGCCATACCAGAACTGGCAAGCAGCGTGTGGCGGGACCCATGTCCAGCTGTGGCTAGGCATGGATGACTGTGGGCAGCTTTACTCCTTCTGTGTTCCCTCCCAACTCCTCCCTCCCGTACACACTTTGTGGTGTACATTATTACTCACCTCTTGGTGACACATATGTCTCTGGTAGTACGTCTTTTTTTAATACACCTTTCTGTAGAAACCTTTCAAGAGCGCTTGGGCATTGCTTCTCAGATTATCCAGACATGCACACTAGTGTGAGTGTGTATGTGGTAGGGTGATTGTGCTAGACAATTTCTGTTGTAGCTGACACTTACGGGTGTGGGGGCTGTGTGGCAGATGCTGCCGGGCAGCCCCCATATTGATGTCTGGCAAGGGCTTAGGGAGAGCTGTACTTCAAAGCTGCTGATGAGAAGGATGGGGGTGTAGTGGATGGTGGAAATCAGAAAGGGATGTTTGGATCAGGAGCAGATTGCAGGGGAGATAAAACATGCGGATTACTAAGGCCTTGTTTTTTTTATCCCCTGAGATAGAAACCTGCTTCCTCTGCCTCTTTTTCTGAGTTTGGGTCAGGTTTTCAGTTCTTTGAGGCTGGTCACCAAATCCTTTTCACATGCCTTCTTTTTCTCTCCCTCTTTCTGTTGGGAGTGATGAAATATCAGAAAATTATAGATGCTAGAGGAGAACAAAAGAAAATCAGGGGCGCCTGGGTGTCCACCTTTTGCTGTCAGCTCAGGTTGTGATTCTGTGACATCAAGCCCTGTGTCGGGCTCCATGTTCAGCATGGCATCTGCTTGAGATTCTCTCTCCCTCTCCTGCTGCCCCCCTCCCCATGTGCTAGTGTGCCCTCTCTCTGAAGATAAGTAAGTCTTTAAAGATTTTATTTATTTATTTATTTATTTGACTGACAGAGATCACAAGCAGGCAGAGAGGCAGGCAGAGAGAGAGGGGGAAGCAGGCTCCCCGCTGAGCAGAGAGCCCAATGCAGAGCTTGATCCCAGGACTCTGGGATCATAACCTGAGCAGAAGGCAGAGGCTTTAACCCACTAAGCCACCCAGGCACCCCAAAGATAAGTAAGTCTTTAAAAGGAAAAAAGAATCAGTCACAAAGAGTATAAATCTGAAATTTTAAATCAGATGGAGTCTCAGTTAAGGCAGATTAATTATTAAGTGTAAAAGCAATTATACACAGAATGCTTAGGGCTCAGCTACTATTTTGGTAGGCACGTTGGAAAATAAGCAAGCTCTTACAGTTACTAAATAATTATCCATTGCTAGGCTTTTGAAAATATCAAGGTCTATATAAAGAAAAAATAACCATCACAGGGACAAAGAAGTTCAAGAAAATGGAACTGTTTACTGGAGAAGAGTGAGGACCCAGATTCCTTTTTTCACAATAGCTTTTTGGCAAGATTATCAAAATTTCTGTTCATTCATATCAGAAGTTTGAGAAAGGAAGAGAAGGAGGGAGGAGGAGGTGGAAGGAGATGGTGGTGTCTCTGCCTGACAGGTGGAGGAGAGAGTTCCAGAAAATGGAGAAACTCGCCTCATTGTGGAAATGGTAGGGAGTGGTCCCAGGGAATTCCACAGACTGCAGTTTTCTGAACAGGGAGCTTCACTGACTACACAGTATTTGATTTCCAGAAGTGGGAAATCAACAGGACTGCTGGTCAGACTTTCCTTGAGAGGGCTCACACAGTTTCCTCAAGATCCATGCCACTGTGGAGAGAAGGCCCAGGGCCTAGAAGGGAGTGACTTCTCTCCCACCAGGCCCCAGTTCAGCTCCAAGAGAGGCAACACTCCGGTTTTGAAGAGGCAATGCAAGTTTGAGCCTCCAGAGGCTAAAATCCCAAGAATTCCTAAATAAAACTAGTTTGTACTTTTCTAAAGAGGCTGACATAATGTCTTTCCCAAGGTACCCGCTAGAGACTGGTTCATGTAGTTACAGATTTTCACCCAATGACTTTTTCAAAGATTGGCTGCTCAGGTGACCTAGAGATCTGTAAAATGTTTATTTAATTATTACAAACATTTCTTGTCAATTGACTGCATGAGTTTTTTTCAGGTAAGTTTATTGCATTTGGCTCCCCCAGTCTTGGGGGTACCACTTCTACAGTTGTATCTGCTGGTATCACATTTAAAATTTAGACTACACTTTTCAAACCGTGCTCATTTTTGAGGGGAGAAAGCACTTCTATTAACTGGCTGTGTGATTGTGACCTTACGGTCCCGAGCTCTCCCTTATTTCATCTGTGAAACAAGAGGGTTATTTATTCAAATACCTGTTGTGTTCCTGTCATATTTCAGAGTCTGTCGAGGCACTGGGCTGACCAAGTTGACTCAGACACGAGGCATACAGAGTGAGGGAAGGAGGCCATAGATGGCCAGCTCCAGTTTGAGAGAAAAGTGCAGGGATTGGTTCAGAAGGCTATGGTACTAAGTGTGGTGCCTAGCCTACACTGGGAATACCAGGGAGAGCTTCTCAGAAGCAGGGACTGGAAGCAGAAGCAGGAGCTGGGCGGGTGGGGGCAGGTGGCCCTAGGCATTACCTGTTTTTGGTTAAAGGTTTTTTTTTTTTTTTTTTTTTTTAAGATTTTATTTATTTATTTGACAGAGAGAAATTACAAGTAGATGGAGAGGCAGGCAGAGAGAGAGAGAGAGAGGGAAGCAGGCTCCCTGCTGAGCAGAGAACCCGATGCGGGACTCGATCCCAGGACCCTGAGATCATGACCTGAGCCGAAGGTAGCGGCTTAACCCGCTGAGCCACCCAGGCGCCCTGGTTAAAGGTTTTTTGAAGCTTGCATGCTGTCCCATGTTTCCACCCATTAGTCCTGGTTTTGTTTTGTTTTGTTTTGTTTTTGTTTTTGAAGTCTCATAAAATAACTCTGATTTCTATGACTCACATCAACCTTTTATTTTAATATATTTGAAGATACTGACCGTTGTCTCTCTTGCATGTTCTTTTTTCCTGGCCAAGAACATCCCAGTTCTCTGTTCTTTATAAAGGATAATAATATTTAGATTTCTGGAATGCAGTCTGCTCATTATGGCACGGTCTGCATGGAGCTGCCCTCCTTTGAGGCCCCTGCCTTCCTGAGGGCTGTGGAATTTTTGCTTTACCAATGAGAAACCTGGGGCCCCTGGTGAAGTAGCTTACCCAGAGCAGCTCCCCCAGGGAAGCCAGAACCCAAACCTGTTTCCCTGGCCCAAGCTCTCTCTACTAGACCGTCCTCCTGTGTTTGAGATCAAGACCTGTTTATCCTCATCCACACAACTTTTAACTGTGTTAAGCCCCTTTCCCTTGGGGCTCTCCTTTCGGTCAGATGCTGTATTCGAGGTACCGTGTCGCCTGACCATGCACACATAACTCGCGGGGTCTCCACCACGCTTCGGGTGCCAAGCTTAGGGCCTATCACAACAGCAGAAGGCAGTTGTGAAGCTTCAGATTCAGACCATGCGGAGCATGGAGCATGAAGCACAAATAGTGTTAGCTCTCACTTTTTATTCTAAACATCATGAAAGTTTTCCATGAACTATTCAGGCCGGGGCCCGATGTGCAACAGGGGAGAGCAGGATATAACTCTTGATTGTATCACTGAATGTTAGTCTTGGAAAAGAGAACTTGGAGATCATTTTAACCACCTTCCTTATTTTTAAGGATGAGGAGATAGACCCAGAGGTTTTAAGCAATTTTCCAGAAGACATAGAACAAGTTAGTAGTATTTGTGTGATTAAGCTAGTACTTAAGGTGTGAAGCTGGCCCATAGGGCGGTCTTCCTCTTCTCAGTGAATGGAAGTGAGAGATGCAAGAAAGATGCCCTTTAATTTATTGGGTTTTGTTCGTTTGTTTTATAAATTAGGAAAGAGGGATCCAAGATGCTAAACAAAGATGTTAGGACCAATGCTGGCTGAATCTGACCTGTGGTCTCACCTAGTCTTTAGAGACTGTTCAGGAGATCGGATTGCTGACATCCGAATCTCATTCTTAATGCACTTTTGGAAAATGTTCAGCTTAGGACAGATGCCTGGGGACCGGTACGCACACGAGGTCTTTCAGAGGAGGGACTTGTTCTTCACTGCATCTGTGCCCGCTGCAGCCCAGCACAGCTGTAGTGAAGGTGGCCACTGGTGGCCTTTTCTGAGTGAACAAATACTACCCCCGCTGCTACTGTCAAGCCGGTGCTGAGTCTAATGACGCTCTCCGGCCCGTCTCCCTCGGGCTTGCCTTTGGTCCTGCCACCGGGAGGGCTGAACAGCTCGGCCTTTGTGGAGTGAGAACAGCATCTCAGAATCCCCCGGCAGCCCCGGATGTCAGGAGTGTCTCCCCCCAAGTCCCCACAGGCACCCCTATGTTCTTTGCTGTTGGAGGCGTGTCCTAACCGTATGCCAGTCTTGCCTTTCTGGCCTCTTCTAACCATCCGGCTTTCATGTCTGTGCAGGAGCGCCCCTGGGCACGTGTGCAGCAGGGTCTGATGAGCCTGGCCCAGAGGGTCTCACCTCCACCTCCTTGCTGGATCTCCTGCCGCCCACGGGTCTGGAGCCGCTGGACTCAGAGGAGCCCAGTGAGGCCATGGGACTGGGAGCAGGCCTGGGAGCCCCAGGCTCGGGTTTCCCCAGTGAAGAGAGCGAAGAGTCACGCATTCTGCAGCCGCCACAGTACTTCTGGGAAGAGGAGGAGGCGCTGAATGACTCCAGTCTGGACCTGGGACCCACTGCAGGTAGCTTTTCTTACCTGAGACTGGGTGCACCTCGCAGCTGGGAGGGAGGCTGGCTAGGCAAAATGCCAGAGGACCGTTTCCTTGCTCAAATCCTATCTCTTGTCTCTCCCTGCCAGCTTTTATGTGCCGCCAGAGCCAAGTCTCTGGGACCCCTGGTGTCTTACTGGTCCCTGAGGCTCTTTTCTCTTTAATGTTTGCTGCTGTTTAGGGAGCCCATGTTCTGCTCTCATGTAACACCATAGAATGCAACAGCCTGGGAAGGTAACTTTCCCCCCATGTAAACATGCAAAAACCACTGCTCAGAGGGGTTGAGAGCATCCTTAAATTCATCAGCTGCTCATCTGCTCAGCCATGATCCAAGCCAGGGCTTCCCAAGGTCTAGGGGTTCATCCCCTGCTGTGCTATGTTGTTCCTGTTGAAGGTTCCTGTACCCCTCCTGAGGTCTCTCTGACCCCAGATCAAGGCACCACCCTTCTCTCAGTCATGCCCCAGAGCTAGTTTCCAGAGCATGGCTGATGGACCTATGTGGGCCAGCCACCTGGGGCCAGAGCCCAAGCTGGAATGCATGCAGTTAGGAGCTGGATGCAGATACAGTGAAGCACATTGGCCATGCTCCTGGCTTCAGCAGCTGTGCACGTTCTTGGCCAGCAGGAGCCTGTTTGTAAATGCCAGGTGCCACATTGTGTGTGTGCCTGCCCGTGCACATGGGGGCAGGCTGTTATAGAACGCAGTTTGAATTTTTCTCTTTAGCATGTATAATATTTTGGGTTTGTGTCCTCTAATTATGAAAATAGTACTTGGAAATTGTAGAAAATACAAAAGATGCAAAGAAGGAAATGAAAGTCACCCGTAACCTCACAACAAAAAGAGAATCACTAGTCATAGTTTGGGATACATCCTTGTAGTCCCTTTTACGTGCCAAATTGGGATCATAATATTTTCACTTAAAATATTTAATAAATGTATTTCCACATAATTGAATACTCTTTTTAAATCTGATTGTTAGTGACTATGTAGTATTTCGTCATGTGGCTCATCACAGGTTTAAAACCAGCTCCCGATTGTTGAATATTTAGGTTGTTCCCAGTTTTAATGCTGCTGAAACTATCATCATATATTTTTACATGTCTCTGATTGTCTCCTCATGATACATTTCTAGAATAAAATTCTAGGTGTAAAGATGTATCAATTGGCATCCTAGATGGAAAAAGAAGATATGACCAAACTGAGATAACCCAGAGAGAGTTTATTTATAGAATAAGGAACTTAGAAAGGTATGGGTAAGAGATAGGCCAACCACAGAGGAGTCCAGGGTCCTGGGCAGCAGAGCACTCAGTTTTCCTACACCCAAAGGGATGGAGGGAGAGATGGATGAAAGGAACCAGGAGGGACAGAGAGTGCTGGCAAGCAAGTGATCCTGGCAAGAGCTGTGACCCAGCAGGGGAGAAACCAGGGGAGGAAGTACCTGACCCCCTCTCCTCCTATCTTCT
This sequence comes from Mustela putorius furo, assembly GCF_011764305.1. Lineage (NCBI taxonomy): Eukaryota > Metazoa > Chordata > Mammalia > Carnivora > Mustelidae > Mustela > Mustela putorius. The sequence continues at coordinate 17,043,182 of NW_025422002.1, read as the reverse complement.
GCCAGGATCCCTGTCAATCTCTCTTCCCCTGCCTCTTTCGGGGAGTCTGGTCGGGAAGCAGGGACACTTGGCCTGTTGCAGTAACTCCCAGGGTCCATCTCTCAGGGCAGAGGACAGGGTAGAGAAGGGTAGAGAGACGATCTGGAGGGGATGGAACATGTCTGGCACAAAGAATAGGAATCTTTCCACGGGCTTTTGTTAAATATTTCCAAACCAGCCTTGAGGAAGATCTTTCCAGGTTGCATACCCACCGGAGGTGGAATGAGGGGCAGGTTGTTAGACCCTCCTCACCACTGCGTTTTGTCATTTAGAAATCTTGGTCAACTTGATAGGGAAATTATAATGGCTTTTGATTGCCAGGGAATGTTAACATGTGTGTGTGTGTATGTATGTATGTATGCATGTACGTATTCTGACCTCTTATGGTCCTCTCCAATTTGAGGCATAGTATAATGAAATCAGGCTCTGGGGTCAGGCAGATCCCAATGTTTCAGCACCAACACCTAACGGCTATGTGATTTTTGGCAAGGAGCAACCTGAGCCTGTTTCCCCATCCAGAAAATAGTATCATAGGGTTGTGAGGTTTAAATGCAGTGGTTCATTGAACACTCCCAGTACAGCACTTGGTACTTCTATGTACTCTGTATTACGTATCATTGCTTTTCCATTTTTTTCTATTGGGGTTTTAATTATTTTTATCACTGTACCAATCCTCACATAAAAGGAATACATTCTCTGATGTGTATAGAAAACATTTTTCCAGTTTATCAATTACTTTTGTTATTATAGTAATTTTTGACATACATTAGTTTTTTTTTTACAAACGTCACAGTCTTTCTTTTGAAATGTTTTTATGTTTTTCTTTGCTTTATGTTTAGAAAAATCCTTTCCCTCCCTGAGATATATGTACCTTTATATCCTCTATTTTTTTAACATTAAATTTTTACATTTAACTCTTTATTCTAGCAGTAATTTACTTACGTCACAGTCTTTCTTTTGAAATGTTTTTATGTTTTTCTTTGCTTTATGTTTAGAAAAATCCTTTCCCTCCCTGAGATATATGTACCTTTATTTCCTCTATTTTTTTTAACATTAAATTTTTACATTTAACTCTTTATTCTAGCAGTAATTTACTTTGGTATGTGGTATAAGATAGGGATTTAGTTCATTTCCCCCATTAAGCTAGCCTGTTACCGCAGCAGAATAGGCTGATAAATCTATCCCCCTGTCGGAAAAGAAGCACTAGACAATTAGATGTGCTCTGGAAAGACCCTTGAGAATCTAGTCTAAGACAAGCAGTCATTCCAAGGGCCTTAGCCAAGAAAGCCACAGTGCTGAGCCTAGGACCTTCCTCAGGATCACAGTGGGTTGGCCCTGAGGCTTTGCTGAACTCATTTTCTTTGCCTCTCACTTCCCTTTCCCTCCTTTTCCTCTCTCTCTTCTTCTCCCATTCACCTCTCTGCATCTCTTAATAGTGAAAATAGAAAGTCATCGAATACGTGTTCTGTCACTGGCACTTGGCATCTGTTCTCCTCCTTGTGCTGGCTCTACAGCGTGGTCTGTCTCCTCTTCTCTGCTCTACACCCCGAACAACTGTGAGATGGGGACTCAGGTGCCCTGCACGAAGAACGGGTGAGAGCCCTGGAGGAGGGAGAGTGAGGAAGGCCACTTTTCCCAGGCTTCCACATCTCTCACCTTCCCATGGGGCCCTTACCTTTCCTTGGGTCAGTCTCTTCTCTGTACACCTCCGAGGCAATTTGTGAAAACACAGTACCCACAGGATAAAAGTGAAACATCTTAGTACTGCAGAAAGTGTTCTTAATGCTCTGGCCCAGCCCCTTGGCCTCATCTCCTTCCCTGCTCCTGCAAGCCTCGGTTCACTAGCCTATTATCACTGGTGAATGCGGGACTGAGGCACAGGGAAGCTAAGTGCTTTAACAAGGTCGCACTTGGTATGAGACAGAGCTGGATCCGTGTGTTCTCAGGCCTGTTCCCTGAGCCTGTGGTACCCTTCCTCCTGTCCCATCTGCCTGGAGCGCTCTTCTCCATCCCAGCTGCCAGGCAGACTTGTCATCATCCTGCAGCACCTAGCTCAGAAGACATAGCTTCTGAGAGGCCTTTGGATCTCTACCAAGTGGGCAGGACTGCACGTGGTTGTGCGCATGGTGCCCTGTCCAGGGGCGCCTTGCCGAGCAGGGGAGCTAGGGCTCAAGTCGGGCCTGCATGCTACTCACGCAGTCAGGCCAGATGGAAGGAGTGCCTTCTTCTAAGTCATCTGCCTAGAGGGGCATCTCCGTGAGCTTAGTGGCCCTGACGTGAAGCTAGTTGTTTCTGCTTCTGCATCCTCATGGTACCTTGATAATATGGTGTGAGGTCATCCCAGAGACAGAGCGTGTTCCAGGTGTGAGGCTCCTTTGTAGGGGGAGGAAGCCCAGAGAGGACAGTATGTGCCAGCCCCCTCTGCCTGCTTCTGCTCCTGACCCTAAAAGTCAGAGGCTTCCGTCTAGTGTTCTCTGGAAGGAAAGAGGGCATTGCCTCTTTGGGTTTGTCCCTCAGGTTAGAGGAGACCCAAGGAAACTTCAAAGGGCCTGCCTGGAGGAAGAGTGTGTCCAGAGGTCAGAGTGACCATGCAAAGTGCTGTCCTAACAGCCCATGGGGACATGGCTGCATCCATGTCCAAGAGCAATGACTGCTGAAAGCCAGGCGGTGGATGGGCCTAATCTCAGACCCTATACCCTTTTATTAATTATGACACCAACCCATACATGAACACCTAGTGTGTGCCAGGCTCCATGCTAGGTGTTTCTGTATACTATCTCATTTAATCTCAACAGAAACAAGTATATATTGTTACTCCCATTTGATCAGTGAACAAACTTGAGGCTCCAGGAGTTTGCATAACAGCCCAGCTATCAAGTGTAAGAACCAGGAATCAAACCCAAGTTTCCAGACTCCATAGTCTTGGCTCTTTCTATGCAACCTATGCCTCTCAGCTCAATTATTTATTAGAGAATAGCAGTAATGTCTTGTATTTTACATAGTAAATATTACCGTTTTTTTCCTTAGAATATTCTCTGTGATTAGCTCATTTGAACTTTACAACTCTGTGCACTCTGTAGGGTCCACAGGCAGGAGTTGTCACTGCTTCACAGATGCTGAAACCCAGGCCTGGAGAGAGTAAGAGCTTTGCCCAAGGCTACATAGCTTGTGTACAGCAGAGCTGAGTCTGGAATCAGTGGCTCCTGAGCACCTGGGCCTAGTGACCCACTGTAGGAGCACAGAGATAGCGTGTGTTAGAAAGGAAACCAGTGTGCTTTGTTGTCACAAGTACTTTGCTATATTTTTCATTGCTAGTTTGCTGGACCTAGAAGAGCCAGAGCTAGAGCCTTCTTTCTACAGTGACGATCCTGAGGTCCCACAGCAAAAACCGGCACTGGTCTTTCTGCTCGGCTGATGATGAGGGATGTGACCTTGAGCGCATGTTCCTTGTCTGATCTTGGCTTCAATCTCTCCTCTGTAAGTGAGGAATGATAGACTGAAGCCTTCTCCAGATTTAAAACATTACGGTTTTCTGACATTCCAGGTGAGAAGAGTGATCTCAGCAAAGTAGGGGCAAAGAAATAGAATGTAGATCGGCCCTTTACCAACTAGCATCAAGCCAACTTAAGACCCGATCAAATAATTCAGATAAGATTGTTAATGATTAAGAACACTTTCCCGGGTTACCCACTCATCCCAAAGCTGTCTCTCCTGTCACCCTCCACCCTTTCATTCTCCGATATCCTTAATGAAATTCTCTGCATGCGATTTTAATTTTCCTAGTGAACAAGCTACTAATTAGTGTTCTACAAGAAAAGCAACAACTCTTTAGGGTCAGCAAGTTCTAGAAACCCAACTCAAACATGCTGACAGCCCTGTGTAAAAAGAGGGTGTTGATTGGCTCAGTAACTGCATAAGCTAGGCAGGTTGGGATCCAAATATTGAAATGGGGCATAGTTCCTCCATCAGGCCTAGCTTTCCCTGGCTGGCTTCATTCTCAGGCACGTTGTCCCTGTGCGGTGGCTCAGAGAGCCCTCCACTCCAGTCACTCCAGTGTCCTTTCTTTCACTCAGCAGCCGCAGCAGAGAGAGAACTGTGCTTCCCCAGCACTTCTGGAAAAGTCTCAGATGGAAACTTGTTTGTCTTTCCTGTGTCATGAGCCTATCTATGACCCAATCCTGAGGCCAGAGGGACTGGGTTCTCTGGTCCGTACTAGCTCTTGAGCACCCCTTGAAGCCAGGGGGTAGCGCCCCATACTCCTGTACCAAGAGGAGGGAAGTACATGCCAAATGATGGTTGGTTGGGCATAAAAGAACATTCATGAGTACTTATATTATTATATATTTCATTTTCACATCATTTTTTTAACCTCACAGCAGCCTGATGAAAACTGTAAAAGCAGGCATTGTTAGGATCCCTGTTTTATAACTAAGGAAACCAGCTCAGAGAGGTTTAAACCTGGCACTAAATCACACAGGTAATGGGCTGCAGAGTGAAATCTCAAATTTGAGATTTCTGCTTTAAGATCTGCTACCCCTCCATGTAAAATCATTGATTAGACCCCTTGAATTATTATTGCCTGTGAAGAATTTTGTAGAAAGCAGATCATCAAAGCCAGTCTGCTGGGACCTGGAAATGGCTCCTATGCATTGATACCATACCAGCTGTTGAATGATTTGGGGGTCACAGCACACGCATCAGGCATGTTTGCTAAGAAGACCAGCTGACAGAAGCACTTACACCTAGATGCCCACAAGAAACTGTACTTTTGTTTTACACTAGTAATAAGTATTGTTATGTGAAAATCCGAAAATGCAGAAAAGAGGAAAATAAAAACCACTCCTAATCCCATCAGCCAGAATTGGCAAATGTTAACATTTTGGCATGTATCTTTCTGGGAATTTTTCCTACATGGGAAATACATAAAATACGCCTTTTTAAAAATGGAATTACAGTGCACAGGTTCTGCTGTTTCACTTTCCAGTGTCTCTCCAAGCCAGCTAAGGGAGCTGTCTGCCCTCACTGTTAAGGCAGGAGTAGTCTCCCAAGCCCGGCCCAGCCACCGCCCTTTCGGACAGTGGCCTGCCGCCTGAACGCTGGATGGTCCCCAGTCTTGTTCTGCAAACTGCGCCATGATGGGAATCCTTGAAACCAAGTCCTTACCAGCATCCTCATTGTTTCCTTAGCGTGTATTTCAAGGAGTGAAATGACAGGTTCAGAATGTCTCTTCTTAAAGCTTTTCATATGTATTAAGCTCCCCCACCCTCAATGTGGCCTGATTTCCATTTCCATCAGTAGCAGATGGAGTGCCTGTTTCCTGCACTCATCCAATACTCGGTATTATCTTTAAATATATACGTATATTGTCAGGTTGGCACCCCCAAAACTGTATCATCATGTTTAATTTACATTTCTTTGATGACTACTGAGGTTGACCATTAAAAAGTCATTTTTAATTATACTGAAAGCTTCTCCCCTTGCGCTTCCTTTTTATGCCAGTCTGTTGTGAATTTTGTGAGGGTTTTCATATCAACACTGAGTTGAATAACTGGCTTGAGTGTTGCACTCAGGGGGGCAATTTTCAGTGATTTGACATTAAGCGAAAGGGACATTTACGTGATCTTCCAAGGCCGCTGGCTTGGTGCCTGTCTTAATTTCACATCTTAAGCAGGGGAGTCGGTTCATTAATATTTCAGTGGATGCCAGGGGTCATCCATGAGATTATGGCAACCTCGGAAGGCAGAAACAAAGTCTAGTGTGACCTTGATAAGCTGGAGAAAGAGACTTAACAAAACCGATGAAACACAGGAGGGAGAAAATGCAACACGATCTATTTAGGGAACAAAAGCCAGCCCCAGAGTGAGATTAAAAGAAAAAGAAAAAGCCGGGAGAATCCAAGCTGTCCAAAGGTCTGGAGCTTCATCAGGGTGGCCTCCTGCTGCCTCCAAGCCACAAGATCACCTCCAATGGGGAGAGAGCAGCTTGAGTGCTGTGTTAAATTCAGACCGTGCTGCCTGAGTCCGGAAACCTTACTTTCCAGCTCGCATAAGCTAGCTTGTCGCCCATGAATCTTGTTCACTTTTCAGCAGCTCACTCAGCAAATATTTACTGTGTACCTACTCTGCTGATTTTGTGACCACTGGAACAACTATGTGGCGAATCCAGAGTTTCCACAAGACATGAAGAATGACAGGGAGAGGGGGCTGAGAATGAGGGATAATCCCAGTTGTCGAGCCCCAGGCAAAGGAGGCTAAATTGGAACAACTGAGAAAATACGTAGGTTTTTATCCCGAGGGAGATGCTTCCCAGAAGTTTCTAACGTAAATAGACAAAACAGAAATGGGCTAAAGTTGTACAGGAACCACAGCAGTTGGGTTTAAGGAATTTGGGGAGAAAACAAAAGCCACCAACACAGAAATGCCTCTCTAAGGAGGTATATTCTCGAAGAGGGTGGCAGCCCACCTTACCTAGACTTAGCCATCTCCTGTCCAGATGACCTCCCAGGTCCCTTCTTTTTTTTTTTTTTTTTTTTTTAAGATTTTATTTATTTATTTGACAGAGAGAGATTGCAAGTAGTCAGAGGCAGGCAGAGAGAGAGAGGAGGAAGCAGGCTCCCTGCCAAGCAGAGAGCCTGATGCGGAACTTGATCCCAGGACCCTGAGATCATGACCTGAGCCAAAGGCAGAGGCTTAATCCACTGAGCCACCCAGGCACCCCTCCCAGGTCCCTTCTTGAGCTAGAATCCTAGGTCCTTGAAGGTTGTAGGGCATCCAGTAGAGTCCCATTGTAGGAACACGTGCCCGCGGATTCACCTGCAGTGAGCTGGGGCATGTGGAGTGTGATAGCAGTGTGACTTGAAGATATGGCTTGAGGGAGAAGAGCAGGCCTTCTGGGAGAGCTGATCTGAATGCATTATGTCATTTCACCTCAGCCTCAAGGTCCCAGGGGGTGGTAGGCGGGCCTAGAAGCTGGTTAGCCAGCATTCTAGCCCCTGCCTGTAGAACCTTGAAGCTGCGCCTTGAGCCCTTACTTGTCAACTAGTCTGGTGATCCACGCCCAGCTTCTAAGAGATGGGCCATGGCTTGTGGTGCAGATGGAGGGGGAGAGAGGATGCTCCCCTGTCAGTTTGCTCCTCCCCCTGCATCTGAAGCCGAGTCTGGGCATTGGCCTAACGGAGCAGGTCTGTCTGGAAAGACTGGCTAACCACGCACAAGCCTGGGTTTTACAACTTTACAGCTGTGATAAGTGTAGTTTCACAATTTAGAGCAAGTGTCCTCGCCTCTGTGAGCTTCACTTTTCCTCAACTGTAAAAGGAAGTCTGTGTCCTTTGGAAGCCTGGTTTCCTTTGAGGGTGGGGGGTGGTTGGGAAGATGTCGTTTCCAATGTAAGCCACCAGGGGGTACTACACCTTCACAGAGCTGTCGCCCTGCGTTCAGGGAGGGACGCTGTGGAGGCAGGAGGAAGAGGTTGGTGGAGGTCCCAGGCGTTCCTCTGCAGCTCACCCATGGCGAGGTGAGACCTTGCGGTGTCCTTGCAGTGCAGTCACTTCCGACCTCCCATGCTTTGAGGCCAGGCTGGAGCTCCCTCTGGAGGGTCTGAGCTGTGAGGCACCTCTCACCTCTTTTTAGTGTCCCAACTGTCACTATCTTCCTGGGGTTTTGACCAACTTTCCTGCTGTCTTGACTGTGTCTCCTGGGCATCTCTGCTTGTACCAGATGTGGGGGGTGTGGCGAGTGCCCTGCTGGTATGCCTTCGTCCCAGACAGGTTTCAGGGTGTGCGGACCCCTGCCTGTCCTGACTCCAGATGCTGAAATAGATGGGCTACGAAGTAAAGTCTAGGGCACTAAGCAGAACAGGCTCACGCCATGTGGAGTCATAGTTGTCGGTGACAGCCATGGACAGGGCTCAGGACATACTGCTGTCACTGCACTGGGAGACCAGGGGCTGGGGCAGCCACCTGCCTTGCCAGGCCCTTTGTGCCTCCCCCACTGTGGAGCCATCCTTTCCCATAAACCTCTCCTTTTCCTGCTCCATTCCCCTGCTATCCTTCTCTTCCTCCATTGCCAGTTTACCCCGTTATCCTCCTCTCCAAAATGACTGCCCCAGCTTCCTCTCCCAGGCCAGTGTCACAAGTCTCTGGAAGCCTGGTCTCCTTCCCTGGACACCAGAATGGGAAAAACACATTCTTCCCCGTCCACGGAGACTGTTCGCCTCTCACAGCAACTGTGTTCCTTCCTCCTGGAGCTTTTGGAAGCTCCTAGTTCAGGATGGCCTGCCCTGTCTCCCCTGCCACGTTTCACTTCTCTTCTGGTGGCCCTGGCATTTTCACTAGCCAGTACTTAAAGTGATGTGGGCTCTCTCTCTCTGTGTAATTCCTTATTTAAAATATAATTTCAAATTTACAGAAGATTTGCAAGAATAATTCCCACACACCCTTCACTCAGATTCCCTCACTGTTAATATTTTACCAAATATGTGTATGTGCTTATGAACATACAATTTCTTTCTGAACCATTTGATAGTAGCTTGCAGACACAGTGCCCCTTTACTTACACTGCATACTTCAGTGTCCATTTCTTAAGAACAGAGACATTCTCTTACAGAATCACAGTACAGTGACCATCAGGAAATTGACACGGACACAATACTACTATATGATGACAAACTCTGTTCAAACTTGCCACTCCCCCACCCCCCTGGTGTCTGCTGTAGCAAAAGAAAACAAAATTATTTTGTATAGTTCACTGTCCAGTCTAAAATCAGGTACTGTGTTTGTTGTCATGCCTCATTAGTCATTTTTATTCTGGAAAATCCTCCAGTCTTTGTCTTTCATGACCCCAACAGTTTTGAAAGAGATAGGCTAGTTATTTTGTAGACTACCCTTCAGTTTTGTCTCTTGTTTCCCCATGACTCAGGGTCTACATTTTTGGCAGGGATGGCACAGAAGTACTGTTGTATCTTTCTCAGTTAAGCAGACTATGGTTCTCTTCTTGGACTGAACATGGCTTCTTTACTGGTCAGTTCACATTCATGTTTGGATCCCGTCTCATTCCCCACTCTTCTGGCATCCCCATTTTCTTTTCTTTTCTTTTTTTTTTTAAGATTTTATTTATTTATTTGACAAACAGGGATCACAAGTAGGCAGAGAGGCAGGCAGAGAGAGAGAGGAAGGGAAGCAGGCTCCCTGCTGAGCAGAGAGCCCTATGTGGGGCTCCATCCCAGGACTCTGGGATCATGACCTGAGCTGAAGGCAGAGGCTTTAACCCACTGAGCCACCCAGGCACCCCTGGCACCCCCATTTTTGTCCCCCTTGTGTCTGTCCCCCGCCTGCTCACCTTCCACTTCCCACCACACCTCTGGTTCACAGTCTGCGCCCCCACTGGGTCTCCCATTAATTTCTTGTTTTTGTGTAAGAGACCTTTCTGATACTCAGTTCATATCTAGGCTTGTCCTTCCCTGCCCTTCCCTCTTCCCTTGATTCACGTTGATTTATTTATCATACAGCCACTTATCCTGTCTGTCAGCCTGTGGAGCTGACTTCCAAAATGGTGCCATTTTTCCCCTTACAATTTTACCATATAAAAATTTAATGATAATAAAAAGGAGGAGGAGATAGAGGAATACTTAAAATCAATCACGCATTTGCTGTGTAGTGTGGGCTGTGTCCAGGTTTTATCTCAGTGCCTCCTGACCACAGCCCTGGGTGCTAGGTACTGTTGTTATCTTATAGAGAAGGAAAACGAGACACAGGAATGTCAAGCGCATGTCCAAGGGCACACTGCTGATTAGTAGTGGGACCAAGATCACACAATAAGAGAAGAAGGAGTAACTCTGGATGCTGGGAGGTGGTTTAAAAAAAAAAAAGTGGGAAAAAATCCTGCTGAGTCTGCGTTCAGGGTGTGGCTTTTACTGATTTGTCAAGTCTCGGGAAACCATAGAGCTGGAGAAGGCCAAGGCCTGGTGGGTGATGTATATTTGGGAGTCTTTAGCAGAGGAGGAAATAGATAAAGTCTTTGGAATCCATGAACTCGCTGAGAAAGGATGAGTCAGGGGCTGTCTATCTTGGAGTGATCACACAGTAGGGAGCCTAATGAAGGGCAATTTGTGCCCTTAGAGGCTCTTTTCTCTCCCTAAGTGGGCAGGTCATGGGTTCAGGAGGCAAGCTGGCAGTCAAGGGTTTACCTAATACATATTGTTAAGGGATTTCTATGCACTTTGCCTCTAGACTAGACCATTTCTGCTATGGGCATGGCTGCCCCCACCTTTAGCCAGAGTGCCCCCTTCTTCCTGTTAGTCAGCCAGTGCACATAGGGTATCAAGTCTACCCTTGATTCGCTTTGATTTATCATCTTTCTTTTCTTTTTTTTTAAGATTTTATCTATTTATTTGACACAGAGAGAGCACAAGTAGACAGAGCGGCAGGTAGAGGGAGAGGGAGAAGCAGGCTCTCTGCTGAGCAGAGAGCCTGACACGGGGTTGGATCCCAGGACCCTTGGGATCATGACCTGAGCCAAAGGCAGCCGCTTAACTGACTGAGCCACCCAGGTGCTCCTGGGGTCATCTCTTGAACCTGTTCTCTCCTCATTCCAATGTCATCATCTGTGTTTATCTCTCCCAGAACATTGCAGCAAGACCCCAACTCTTTCTCTGCTTTCATTTGTCCCCTCTGTCATCAAATTCTTGCACATTTCTGTCAGGGCAATCTTCTAGCCCTAAAATCTCGTGCCTGTAAGGGGTCGTATATGTCCATTTCCCCAGCATCCATGTGGTGTGCTATTATATCATCTTCCTGTCAAGTGGCCATCCTGTCCATTCCAATTATGTTTTTATGCATCGTATTTCGATTGTAAACAAATCTATTAAAAAGTGCTTACTTCTATTGAAGTAAAATACTTCTATTCTTTTATAAACTTGTTTTATGGGTGTAATTTCCTCGAGTCTCTCTACAGATGTTAATAAGAAATGTTTCTAAGTTTTCTTTGTTTACTAGATTAACTCTTCTCTCAGAAGTGAGTTGCTTTGCTTTCTCTCCTTCATGCTTCTTCATGAGCCTGGCTTTCCCCCAATATCCTGTGAATTTTGATCATTCTTTGATATTTTTAAAGGTGATACTAGATTGTGCAGTATCAGAGGCTGATGTGGGTCTCCACAGTATTCTGTGGTCTCTGTTCCAGAAACATACCTCTCCCCTGAACACCATGGCTGCTTTGTGTAGGGAATAGGTAAGCTTCCCTACAGAGTGTGTGCAGGGGCTGGGGAGAGGAAGATGTTAAGTTACCAAACACTTCTACTCAAAAAGAGTACACTTAACAAAAGTAGATTGGGTAGAATATTTTAATTATTCATTTAAATAAATATTCATTTATTTGTTTAAATGATATTTGATTATTCAGTTAAAGATTATAATTTAATATATAATATTATATAATTATAATTTAATTATTATAATTATCGCTAAGATCATTCAGCTTCAAAAAATTATACTTTTTCTTAATAGGGAATCGATTTTTCTTTTTGTAATAACTCTCAGAGCTATATAGATCCATGTTCTAATTTGAATGCTTGTTCTCTAGGCCCATTGCACAGCTTCCTTCAAGAGATTTATTTTTATGACTTCCTCTCATGTTTCTTGATTCCATGTCTTCTTTGGATTTCTTGGAGAACTTCCTTAAGTACTTTCTCAGAATCTGTGGATTGAAAAACTTTTAAGTCTTTTGCATATATGAAAATGTCTGTATTTTGTAATCACATTTATACCCACTTTAGTTGGGTATAAAATACCAGGTTCAAAATACAGTCATTTCAGAGTTCTGAATGCATTTTCAATTCAGCTTCCTGCAGTCTAGTGTTATGAATTAGAAGCTTGGAGATAATTTGATTATTACTTTATAGGTTAACCTGTTCTTTCTCTGAGAACTTTTAGGATCTTATATTGCTCTTTAGAATTCTGAAATATGAGAATGAGGTTAGGTGTGAGTCTTTTATCACTTACCTCAATTATATGCCCTTTCAATGTAAAGATTCCCACTGTGGGATATGGGAAATTTTCTTCTTTGTTTGGTTATTTATTCTTTCCATTTTAAGGGTTCTTCTCTTTTTGGAATAGTTAGTTAGATATTAGATCTCTTGCACTGGTCATCTGTATTTTTTAACTTTTCTATCTTGTCCTTTTACTTTTGCTTTTGAGGCTTTTCCTTGACTTTTTTTCTTCCAGCTGTTCTATTGAATTTTTATATTTTGACAATTTAATTTCAGTTTCCACAAACCTTTTTCCCTTCTTCTTCTTCTTCTTCTTCTCCTTCTCCTTCTCATTCTTCTCCTTCTTCTTCTTCTTCTTCTTCTTCTTCTTCTTCTTCTTCTTCTTCTTTAAGAGATTACTTGATTCTCTTATTACCCTGTTCTTATTTTAGGGAGACAATATCTTTTGATCTCTCTGAGATATTAACTGGAATTTAAAAATTATCTTCCATTACCTGAATGTTCTGTGTTCTTGCTGTTCCCATAGTTGCTCTCTCTCCTTAATTCTGCTGGGAAGAGGGCCTCTCTTCTCCAGTATCTTTCCTGGTGTTTGTATTGGCTGAATGGTTAATTTGTTCTTGTGATCTCATCCGCTTTCCATATTCCCAGAAATTTATCTAAACCTTTAAAACTTTAATTTGACAGTTGAGAAGCCATTCTATCACTTGATAGAAATTTTGAAGGAGGAGGCCCTGTTCACTACTTTAAACTGCCTCTCAGGTCTAAAGAGTATTTTAAAATAGCCTTTGATACTTATTTTGCAACAAAATGGCAGCCAATTAAAGTTGCTACCTAGAAATCACTTCTAGTATTTTGAAGAATCTCCCAACCGAACAGGCCCATGAGTTTCCTATGTTGTTACCCTGAAGAGGCCTAGGGTTCACTGCAAAACCAGAACAAGTCCTGCTTGTCCAGGAGGCCTCCTAAGTCCCGCATTTCGAGATATGGTTCCCAGGAATGGCAGGAAGGATAAAATTCCCTGTCATTGCCAACAGTGACCCCCTCCATTCTGGGAGGCTCTGGGCTCAGCTGGTGGGCTCTGTTGAGCTCTCCTGATACCTTTTTTTTATTTCCCAGCCAGGGCCTAAATCTCAGCAAAAGAGCACAGTTTAGGAACAATGGTCACGATCTCTGTGTCTTGTCTGTCTCTGTGATCAGAAGGTTCTCAGACCTCATTGAGGGTTTTACCAAGAGGCCTCCCATTACAACCCACTGGGAAAGAGATAAAGGGACCCTTTTCTAATGGCTCGTCTGGGGTCTTCTTGGCAAAATCCCCAGAAGAGGAAACACAAATGCATTGTAAGAACCATAGAGATGTTAACTTCTTGTCATGGACTGTTAACGAGGGCTATCTCCCAGGGGTGCGATCATAAACACTTTCTTTCTGCTTAATACGTTCCTGTATTCACAGAATTTTAGTGGCAGATTTGTGTCATTTTCGTCATGAAGGAAAGAAGGACTAGCCTGGCCCTCGTCTCTCCCATAGTCGGCCCCACCCCTGACCCTCACTGTCTAGCTTTATTTCCCACTTCTTTCCAAAAGGACTGGTAATCCGACTCCCTGCTGTCCCCCTGTGGGTCTCATGGTTGCTTTATGTCATCTGCTCTGTGAATACTGAACAGATCAGTGATGGATGATGAAACTAGCAAATGAGGTTTCTGTCTCTGTCCTTAGATTACGTCTTTCCAGACTTGACTGAGAAAGCGGGTCCAATAGAAGACACCAGCCAGGGTCAAGAGGTGCCGAGTCTGCCCTCTCCCTTGCCCAAGATGAACCTGGTGGAGCCACCATGGCATATGGCTCCTGGAGAGGAGGAAGAGGAGGAGGAGGAAGAGGAGGAAGAGGAGGAGGAAGAGAGGGAGAAGGAGGAGATAGAGAAGGAAGAGGAAGAGGAAGAGGAAGAAGAGGAGCTCCTGCCTGTGAACGGATCCCAAGAAGAAGCCCATACTCAGGTCCACAGCTTTTCTCCCACCAGCAGCAGCCAGATGCCAGGGGCTGCCAAACACAGGCATGAAGAATCTGGGGACCAGGCCTCCTCAGGTGTGGAAGTGGGGAGCAGCATGGAGCCCAGCCTGTCACCTCCTGCAGTCACCCCGAGTACAGCGACCCTGGGGGGTCAGGACTTCATCAGCCAGGAGGCAGGGGGCACAATGCTGCCAACCGAGGGGCATGGGGTAGAGTTTGAGGCCCCTCGGGAAGCAAGCGAGGAGGCCACTGTGGGAGCAGTGGGGCTGACTGGGAAGCAAGAGGAGGCGCCGTCCTTGGCATCATTTCCCCAAACAGAAGCTCCCAGTGGGGCTGAGAGCCCAGATGAAGATCCCCTTTACCCTGGAGCCTCAGCATCTTTCCCCCTAGCCCCCCGAGATGTGGAACTGACCCCTTCCTCTGCTACTTTGGGGCAAGAAGACCTTAGCCAGCAGCCCCAAGAAGGACAGGCCGCCGAAGCCCAGTCCAGAATACCCTGGGATTCTACTCAGGTAAAGTGAGAACACATGAAGGCCATTTGGCAGCACCTTTCTCTAAGGGGTCTGGTCATCCCCTGGCTGCACAGTGGGGATGGGAAGGTCTGCCAGGCTGAGGTGGGAGGCCCTTGGATAGCACGTAGAACATCAGCAGAACTTTTGGGATGCACACCTCACAGCCCTGTACGGGTGTTCTCACCACACTTAACACGCAAAGCTCTTGGAAGAGCTCAGCTTCCCTAGCTTGGCCTCGTTCAGTGCTACTGCTGCCTCCGGTGGCCTTCCCACCGCCTGACCCACCCCCCATCTCCACACCCACCCTGGATGTGCAGTTGCCCTCTGCTCTCCTCCTCACCCCTGCCCAGCACACATGCCTGGGGCCAGTGTTCGCACCTGGGAAGGGAGAGAAGGGAAGGGGAGTCCCAAATTGCCAGCCTGTGCATCTGGCCTTCAGGCCTGTTTTCCTTTGGCCTAGGGCACGTGAAACCCCCACAATGTTGCCACTGAAGGCCTGTAGCTCGGGCAAAGCCCTGTCAGGCCCCTCCTCTCATTGAAGACATCCTCAGTGTGGTCCCTAGAGACATCTGCGTTTGTGAGCCTGTGGCTGGAGCTTGCCACCCTGCAGAGGCTGTTGACCCCCACCTAGCTGTCACAGACCTGCAGCTGGCCTTCCCATCCGGCTTCTCAAAGGGTTTCCATCTGTGCTTTCTCCAGTTGCCTTTCCTTGTCAAGCCTTTGTAACTGTGGCCCTTCTTTTGGTCTCACTGTCCAGGTGATCTGCAAAGACTGGAGCAATCTGGCTGGGAAGAACTACATCATTCTGAACATGACGGAGAACATAGACTGTGTGAGTGCCGAGCTAGGCGGGGGCCACGGAGAAGGATGGGAGGGGGTGTGTGGCCAAACCTGGGCAGAGGGGAGCATGCTAGGCATGGGGAGGGGCCTAGCCTAAACCAGGGGAGGAGCCAGCCCCCACCCAAGTCTAAAAGAGGAGTGCCTTCATATGTTTAAATTCCTAAGGGCTCTTTTATTCTTGCCCTACTCTGTTTAATTTCAAGGAATAGGTTTTTTGTGTGTGTGTGGTTTTTTTTTTTAGATTCTATTTATTTATTTGACAGAGATCACAAGTAGGAAGAGAGGCAGGCAGAGAGAGACAGAGAAGCAGGCTCCCTGCTGAGCAGAGAGCGATGCGGGACTCGATGCCAGGACCCTGGGATCATGACCTGAGCCGAAGGCAGAGGCTTTAACCCACTGAGACACCCAAGAGCCCTCAAGGAATAGTTTTGTTCATGTGTGCAATGTCTTATCGCCTGGAACATATTGAAACTGTCTTTAAAAAGTTGCTTTCCTTATTTGTTGGTTTTGGCCTTGGTTTTCTCACTTGCCTTTGCTCCCCAGATGTCTGGTAGGTTCTTTCAGAGCTATTTAAGGAGGGCCATCAACAAGCTGGTATGAAGCTTTGAGCTTGGAGTGGGGTTTATTAACTGACTTCTCAGGAGGGTGGACTGGCTGGGCCATTTGAGTTTTTAATGTCAACATTTTTAGGTCCTTCCTCTTGGGCGACTAGATTCTTTGAAAAAGGAATGTCTGTCCTACTGGGAGCATAAAGGGCTGGTTGTCAGTGTTCTGGGAGGCAGAGTGGGGAGAGGGCTTGGCACCTCAGTGTTAGGGCAAATTCATAGAGCACAGACAAATTCATTTACTCCCTCTTTGAGCAAGAGCCCCCTACCACAGTGGTGCCCCATGTCCTCTGGGTCAGAGGGCCTCTCTTTTACCCTCTTTGCAGAATCAATTTCCAGGCTTCTGCCAGGGGGCAGGGACATTTGTCAGCTCTACAGTGCTGGGAAGAGGAATTAGGGATCCAGCTGCTTCTTAAATAGCCTCTCAAACAGTTCTCCTATTTTTAGAACCATTTTCATCCTCCCTTCAGAAGGTAACCCATGCTGCCTATTCAAGAGCATGTTAGTTGGGGGTTTGACAGTGTACCTGTGATTCCTTCTTAGCTTGTCCCATTTCAGCTGAGGATCTGGCTCTTTGGGGCTTGCTAGATCAGGAAATTCTAACTCATCCATATGCCTCCAGTTCCCAGATTTTGTTGTTCTTGTTTCCTCTTCCGTTTTGTTTTGTTTTGTTTTTGTCTTTGTGCTTTTAGACCTTGAAAAAATTCTTTACTCTCGTTTAGTGGGTTTGGGGAAAAGTGAAAGTATATGCCTGTGTTTAATTCAAAAGTGATCCAGAAGATTGTTTTCTTTTTTTCCCACTATAAATAATAAACAAGTAGATTTTTTAAAAACATGATTGATACATTTGAATCTATTACAGTGACTATTTATTCTTACTGATGCTTTTACATGCCCCATCTCTGGCCAGTGAGAACCTCTTTGAGTTGGCTTCTAAGTCTTTTTGGCCAACTAATTAATGTTTGATAGTTTCCTTGATTTCTGGTGTGACAGGATGTTTGGACTCATTTGTACTTTCCTTCCCCCAGGCATGAAATCAACATTTCTCCAAGCCCTCATTCCTTTTATTGGGAAATGGTACTTAGAGACCACAGTAAGGGTCCTTGAGACCCTTAAATTTTGTATGTGCATATTTGAACAATAAAGTCTAAAGATATTGTCTGTCTTCTTTCCAAGTAACACATACATATATAAAAATGCTTTCATTCTGCTTTCCCTGTTTTTGTCTTGATAGTTTTTCTCATTTACTATTTGATCACTGCCTAATTAGTCATTACTTTTTTTTTTGATGGATTTTTTTACCAGGGTAAAAAGATCTAACAAAAATTGATCATCTTAACCATTTTAAGGTACTACAATGGTGTTAAGTATGTCATTGTTATGAAACAAATCTCCAGAATTTCCATCTTGAAAAATATATTCTGTCCCTATTAATCATTCTCCCAGGCCCCTGATAACCACTGTCCTAGAAATTGGGCTACTCTGAGTACGTCTTATAAGTGGACTCAAACAGTATCTGTTCGTCTGCAGCTGCCTTATTCCATTCAGTAGAACGTTCTCAAGGTCCATCCATGTTGCAGTGTGTGTCAGAATTTCCTCCTTTTTTAAGTTTGAATAATATTCCATGGTATCTATAGGCCACATTTTGTGTATGTATTTGTCTATCGATGGATATTCAGGTAGCTTCCCCCATTTTGGCTGTTGTGAATAATGCTGCTATGAATGTGAATCCACCAATATCACTTTGAGACCCTGTTTCAATTATTTTGGGTATGTACAACCAGAAGTGAAATTGCTGGATCATATAGTGCCTCTATTTTTTTTATTTTTAGAGAAATCTGTGGTGTTTTCCACAGTGACTACACCATTTCACATTCCCACCAGCAGTGGACCAAGGTTCCAGTTTCTCACATCCTCACCAACACTTGTTTTCTATTTATGTGTGTGTGTGTGTGTGTGTGTGTGTGTGTGTGTGTGTGTTTAAAGATTTTATTTATTTGAGAGAGAGAGTATGGGGAGGTTGGGGAAAGGAGAAGCAGGTTCCCTGCTGAGCGGGGAGCCTGATGTGGGGCTCGATCCCAGGACCCTGGGATCCTGACCCGAACTGAAGGCAGAAGCTTGACCAACGGAGCCACCCAGGTGCCCCTATTTTCTGGGGTTTTGTTTTTTTTGTTTGTTTGTTTGGTTTTTGGTTTTTGGTTTTTTTTTTTGAGTAGTGGTCATTGTAATGGGTATGAAGTGGAATCTCATTATGGGTTTGATTTTCATTTCTCTGATGATTAGTGGTGTTGAGGATCAGTCATTATTATTATCAGTCAGTGCTTATTTTACTTTATTAATACATTTGTTTCTTTGCTTACATGTCTTTTCACATTCCCATTCCTTTCTTGCAAATTTAATTGCCTTTTCCCTGAAATATACCCTTTAGCAGCTCTTTCTACAAGGATATGTCTGTATCAGCCCTTATTAGTGTAAAGAATGTCCTTAATTTTCTCATGTTCTTTTTTGGTAGCTTTTCATTTTGATATAATTTCAGAAGACTAGTGCAAAGATATCCTTTGTATCTTTCAGCCAGATTCAACAGCTTTTAGCATTTTTCCAGACCATCTGAGAGTAAGTTGAGACACATTTGAGACATAGTTAGGTTTATTTGTTACTGTTTGCATTCAGCTTTGGACCTTACCCCCCTCATCCTTGTTGATTCAGTTGTATTTTTGACCTTGTAAAACATCAGTGTGGTTCTAAACATCAAAATGACACAAAAATGTGTGCTTAGAGAAATACCCCTCTCCCCCATCACCTCTTGCCCTCCATTCCCACCCACTCCGTCTAGGTAACCAATTTCATTAGTTTCTGCTTATTCTTCCTGGGTTTCTTTTTATAGCAATAAGCAGACAGATATTTCATTTCTTCCATTCTTTCTTTCAGGAAACGTAGCATATATTTATATTATTATTAGTTTGCTAGGGCTGTCATAACAAAGTACCACCCTGGGTAGCTTAAAAACATAAATTTATTCACTCACTGTTTTGAAGGCTGGAAGTCCAAGATCGAGGTGTCAGGAGAGTTGGTTTCTCCTGAAGCTTCTCTCCTTGCCTTGCAGATGGTCATCCTCCCTCTGTGTTTTTACATCGTGGTCCCTCTGTGTGTGACTGTGTCGTTAATCTCCTCCTCTTGTAAGGACCCCATCTGATCGGATAGGGCCACCCTAATGAGCTCATTTTAACTTAATCACCTCTTGAAAGATCCTGTCTTCAAATACAGTCACAGTCTGAGGCACTGGGGGTTAGACTTCAACATATGAATTATTGGGGGAATGCAACTCCGTTCATACATAACACTACTCTTTTGTGTTTTGCTTTTCTTGCTTAACAATGTATGCTGGAAATCACTTCATGTTAGTTCATGGAGATTATTCTCAATCATTTTATTTTTACAACTGAATAATAATCTTTACAACTGAATAATAATAACCCCATGATGTGTATGTATTTTGGATTGTTTATTAAATTTCCTTTGTGGTTGGCATTTGGGTGGTTTCCAGTATCGTGCAGTTATGTATAAGGCTGCTTTGAATGACTGTGTGTGTATATGTATTTTTCTGCTGTTGGGATGTACCTTCAGGGTAAATTCCTGAGAGTAGGATTGAATATGCAGTTTGTTACATGCTACCGATTTCCCATTTCTCTCTCATTCTCATTAGAAGTTTATTGGGCCTTATTTTTCTATCTATAAGGTCTCCTAATGCTTTCATGCTTTCTCTTTTTAAAATTTCTCTGATGAGGGATTCCTCGGTGGCTCAGTGGGTTAGCATCCAACTCTTGGTTTTAGCTCTTCGGGGTCCTGGGATGCAGCCTTACATGGGGCTCCATGCTCAGCCGGGAGGCTACTTGAGGATTCTCTCTCTCTCACTCTCTCTCTGTCCCTTCCCCTGCTCACGCTTTCTCTCTCTCCAAAATATAAATAAACAAATATCTCTGATGCATTCTGAATAATTTCCTAGCTTTATCTTTTAAATTAATAACTCTCTTCAGCAGTGTCTAATCATTTGTCTGATCCATCCATTGAATCTTTAATATAGATAACTGTTTTATATTTTTAGAATTTCTCCTTGGTTCCAAATCCTTCCCTTTGTTCTTCATTTTGTTCCTTTCTATCATTATGGTTTCTATTCCTTCATTTTCTGAATTAGCTTAAGTATATTGATTTCATGATTTCTTTCCTTTTGTTTTAGTAACAGGACATCCTGGAATGTCAGTTCTCCTGTTTATGGCTTTGTGCCTTGTTCCCTGGTATAGATCGTTCTTTATTATTGTGATCTCCTCTTCAGCCCCAGGTTGTAAAAGATTTCCACCAGAGTGGTTTC
The DNA here is from genome assembly GCF_011764305.1 of Mustela putorius furo. Lineage (NCBI taxonomy): Eukaryota > Metazoa > Chordata > Mammalia > Carnivora > Mustelidae > Mustela > Mustela putorius. Next base: position 17,022,837 of record NW_025422002.1, on the reverse strand, counting down.
AGGGAAACTTTGGAAGTTCCAGCATTCGTAGGTCAGCTTTCATCTTAATTTCTTGGTTTGGATTTTCATATCATGAAGAACATTTGGACTCCAAACCCAGGTAAAGCACAAGCCTGAGTTTTTAAGCGATCTTGGATGACATTTTTCTCCTCCCCATGGACCTGGGCAGGTGGGAGAGCCCATGACAAGCTCTTCCAGGTGAGCAGGAATGTTTTTGAGTCCAATTTCACTGAAAGGGCAGGTCTTTGGGGCTTCAGGCTCCATCGTGGTACTCTGCTGTAGTTCTTCATTTCATGGGGGCCAAGAATGTGCAACATTTAAAGCCAAGTCTCCAGCTCCTGGGTTCCATTTCTGGGTTTTGCACCCCTGCGAACTGCTGTAGCTTTAGCACCTACTCACTCTTCTGGCTTTGAGTTCCCTCTGTTCCTGCCTCTATTTTTCCCCCAGTGTTTGTCTGTGTTTATAGCAAGGTGAAAGAGCAGGACTTTCGTCAGTTCTATCTGCTGTAATGCCACAAGTCAAAATGATGGGCTGGGTTATGTGTCCCTTCCTGTTTGCCATCAGGACCATACCAGACACTTCGAGGAGTTACATGTAACTTTAGTGCATTGGATACAACGGCTTGGATGGTAGCCGGAGAGCTGGAACCTTGACTGTGGGAGAAACAGTGTGATATGAGGAAAAGACCATCCACCCAGGAGTCAGCAGGGAAGAGAGCATTGCACTTCAGAAAAGTTCTAATGAATTACAGTGTATGTCCAGAAAAGCACGCAGATCCTAAGCGTTCAGCTTGATGGATAATCACAAAAGAACCATACCTATGTAATCAGCACCCTCACCAAGACGTGGCTCACGATCAGCACTGCCAAAAGCCCTTCTTACCCTCCTTTCCAGACACTGTTCCCTCAAAGGAAACCATTTTCTTGGTTTATAACCCCATACACTGATTTTGCATGCTCTTTCACTTTGTATAAAGAGTCATTCAGTAGGCACTATTTTGTGTCTGGCTATTTGCCCTCAGCGTTTTCTTTTTGAGATTCATCTAGATGGCGGCACATAATGAAGTTTGTTCACTGTGCTTCTGTCTAGTGTTCCATTCATGTATCCACTCTAATGTTGCTGGGTCTTGGAGTAGTTCCTCTTCAGGCTATGGGGTATGGGCTACCGTGGATGTTCTCAGACACGTATTTTGGTGAGCATCTGGATACTGTTCTCATGGGTGACACTGCGGGGCCATGGTCTCTGCCTCTCTTCACCCTGAACAGATGCTGTCCTGCAGCTTCCCAAAGTGTTTGCACAGCTTCTTCTGCCTCCAGCAGCACATGACACGTCTGGTTCTCCCCTGTCACCATCACCCCTTCCCCTTGTCTTCTTCATTTAATTTAATTAATTTTCAAGCTGTATATTGTACTGGTATCACTTTGTGGTTTTATTTTGCATATTCCTGATTCATGAAGTTGAGCACCCTTTCATATGTGTTTTGGCTGACTGCATCCAATTGGGTCATCTTGACTATTTTTAATTGATTTCTGTGAATTATTTCTATATCCTGGATATGAGATGTCTGTGTGTGTGTGTGTGTGTGTGTGTGTGTGTACACATCACATATATATCTCATAAATATTTGCTGCTATTCAGTGGGCTGCCCTTTTCCTCTCTCAATGGTACCTTCTGATAAATGGAAGTTCTCAATTTCTAAAAAGTAGATCATAAAATAATCTAACTTACCAATTATTTCCTTCTTGGTTAGTGTTTTTAAGTCCATTTTAGAAATCTTTGCCTACTCAGAGGTCATGAAGATAGCTTTCTTTTTTTTAAGGATTTATTTATTTTAGAGAGAGACAGAGAAAGAGAGAGAGAGAGCACACACAGGGGAGAGGGGAAGCCGAGACTCAGAGAGGTGCAGTGTTGTGCTAAAAGTCACAGAGCTAATGAATGGCAGAACCGGGATCTGAACCCAGATTTCTTTGACTCCAAATTCAGGGCTTTCTCCCCAGGCCTCTGACACTCAGTTCCCATTTACAAAATAAATGGCACGAAATGTATAGTCATCAGATGCTGCCAGAATGGACACTGTGGGTCTGTGGGCTTAAGCCAGGCAGACATCTTGACCCAGAACATGGGTCTGCACACATGGGGGATCACAGGCCTGTGGCATGGGGGAAAGTATTGCCTGTGGTGGGGATGTGTTCCTTTTGTAAGCAGGGAGGCTGCTGGGTACAGAGCCTGCTGCTCAGGCAGATGCAGGTGTGTACCCCATCCCTACACACATATGCACACACGTGCACATGAAGACGGTAAGAACTATTTCAGGAATAGGCGCATGTGACTATCTCCATGTATCAGTTCTCTCCCAAATTCAGAACCAAGTTGACTTTCTGTTCAGCCAGTGAGGGCCAACGCTCACGTTTGCACCTGGCACTTGCCATGGTAACAAGTCCCCTTGGTGGCCTTTATGCTGGGATGATGACCAGGAAGCCTCGCTAGCTTGGGCTTTACCAGAAAGGAGATGGGAATGTCAGGGCCCCATATGGTCTGATGAGATGCCTGGGCCTGGCAGGCAGCCCTGGGTCAAAGTTCTAAGGCCGGGCACTCAAGAGAAAGCTTAACAGCTGGGACAGGTTTGCTGCTAGAAGGTTTGGAGGCCAGGAACTGGGGTCAGTGATTTCCTGGTTACTGGAGGAAGAAGGCTGCTGGAGAGGAGCCTGGGGGTGGGGAGCAGCTGCAGGGCCAGTGGAAGGTCTCTTCCCTGATGGGACTAGGTCGTAGCCTGCCTGGGTTTCTGCCACTCACTGAGTTCCTGGCCAGTACCTGCCTCTTGTTGTTGTTTTTTAAATTACATAATCATATCTACACAAGGTCAGGAAAATCTAAACAGTACAAGCTAGCAGGTGAGAACAAAATCTGCTTATATCCCTCCTCCTGCCCCTGGCCGCTGCTTCCAGGAGTTACCATTTTAACTGCATCTGTTTTAGTTCCTCTGGCCACCAGTGCCACTGTAAGAGTACTCAGACAGCTTTCTTGACTCCCCTGCTTTGGGCTGTATCTCTGCAATGATGGGAGAGAGGTGAGCCTATTACTGCTCCCCACTTCTCCTCCTGGGTTTGGGGTGCATCTTTGGTCTGTTGCATGCCTGACCTCCCAGTATGTTCATCCCTTGCGCTATACACTTGAATACTCAGGCCTGATCAGCAGACTTCCGTAGGCCATCACACATGACACACCCACTTCAAGACTTGTTGCACTGGAATGCATCTGTCCTCAAGTTCAATAGCAAGTATCCCCTGGCAGTCCCCACACCCTCCTCATGTGATTGGCTCAGGCAGGAAGGAGCATCTGGATGCCCAGTGGATATGACATTCCCACAGTTCTGCCCAAAGGCTGGGCTCAGAGCCTCTCGATGGTCTCCAGGTCTATGAGAGCAGTTCCCTCTAGAATAGCCAGATGGCCTTTCCCAGGGTTTGACCACTGGGAGGTTGGAGGTTGGAGTGGGGGCTAGACCTGGAGGTAGGGTGTCAGTAGAGCCCTCTCGCTTACTGGGTTGGGGGTTCTCTTTCTGTCCTTGCAGGAAGTGTTCCGGCAGCACCGAGGGCTGCAGCTCCTGGCCCTGGTGGAGGAGGTGCTGCCCCGCCATGGCAGTGGCCGCCATGGGGACTGGCACATCTCCTTGAGCAAGCCCAGTGAGAAGGAGCAGCATCTTCTGATGACCTTGGTGGGCGAGCAGGGTGAGTGGGGGCAGCACAGGGAAGGGAGGGCCCAGGGAGGCAGCATCAAACCACTTTTCGCGGGCTGCAGGAGGTCTACAGAAACACAGGAAAGCATCCAGAGGCTTTGACCTTGGAACTTAGGATTGCAACAAGAGGTAGTGGTTGGGCCCCTAATGTAGGGTTCAACTGGAGTTAAACTGGAGTTCAGGCAAAGAAGAGGAGGGTGCAAACGTGGGGACCAGGAGGGGAAGAGGTGTGGTTTCAGCACCATGGCAGGAGACAATAGGCACTGCACAGGAGTGGTGGGCTACACAGGGGGCGTATTCAGAATGCAGAAGTGTGGGGCTGTGGGAGTGACCGCCCGGTGTCCCACCTGTCACATGGTGCCCAGTCACTCACTCCTTTGCAATGAGGCAGCCTGTGGAAAGCGAGCATTGGGGAGAGGGGGAGTGCATACACCATGGGGTCTACATGTGGTCAGGAGCAGGGAAACAAGCCTCTGGAGTCTTAGGCCAGAGGATATCCTAGGGAGTTGGCTGTGCCCCAGTGGCCAAGGCTGTGCTGATGATGGTGTCTTCCCCCAGGGGTGGTGCCCACTCAAGACGTCCTTTCCATGCTGGGTGACATCCGCAGGAATCTGGTGGAGGTAAGAAGGCAGGGACCTACTCCGCTCTCATTCCTTACAGCTCTGGGAGCAGGGCTGCCTTCCCTGAGGGTGGGAGATAGCCAGCACGTGGTGCAAAGGAGCAGAAGTCCAGCTCTTGCTCTGCACAGCTCCTCCTTTCAGTCCTCCTAAGACACAGTTTCCGCGGGAGAGATGGAGTGCACGAATGCTTCGGAATGTGTATGCACCACCGCAGTTTGCGAAAGGGCCCGGAGCGGGTGGTGGTCAGGATAGGACTCAGAATGGGACCTCCGAGGGGGATCTGGACTGGTCAGTGGGAGTCTTGTGGGTAAGTGGGAATTGCCCTAGGAATTGGGTAGAGGCCTCGTGGGGTAGGAGAGCATGATGCAGTTTCAGAAACCACAAAAGAAAACACAACAGGCGTGGGCATGCTTCAGAAGCCATCAGTCAGGCATCATCTGGCAGGACAGGGCTTGTGCTCAGGGGACGGCCCCACCATCTTGAGGAGCAGCCCTGACCCAGTGCAGTTGGCCAGCTGCACAGCCGGTCCTAGAGACATGGGCTGAGCAACACTCTGGCCAGCTTGTCCTTCTGCACTGCCAGCCACCCCTGTTGAGCACCCCGGTTGAACAGAGCCGGGGCCTGTGGGTGGGGCAACCCCCCTTGGTCCTTCTCCTTGGTCTTCCTGCTCCTTGTTCTACTTTCTTTAATGGGGAGGACCTTGGGTTCCTCTCCTCCTTTCCCCAGGACAGCCACCATGCCAACTGCTCACTGTGAAACCCAGTGACCTGGCATCAGCCCTCTCCCTTCTCCCAGGCTCTGCAGTATTTCACAGCTGGGAAAGATGAGCTGTGCATGACCGTGCACCCCACCTCCTTATCTGTCACACACAAGGCGGAAAGGTGGTGGTGCTGGTGGTTTGGGGTTTTTTTTGATAAGCACACTGAACACTTACTGAGTGCCAGACTGCGCTGGGTTCTCTGTGCTGGGTTCTCAGCCCCCAGTGCCAGCCCTTGCCTCGTGAGGATTAAACAGGGTTCCCTGTTGAGTACCATTGGTGTCCTATTTAAGATGGGAGCTGTAGCCCACAGAAGGGAAGTGATTCGCCTGAGAACGCACAGCCAGAAAGCAGCAGAGCCAGGCTTTGGACCAGGCCTGAAGGATTTAAGAGGCCTTTAAGCACAATGCTGTCCTTACTACCTGGATGGTTACCAAGGGACTTCCCAGCTGTTAAGTTCTGGATTCATGAACACAGGGTGCTGGGATGGGCGGACAGGTGGAAACTTGGGCTGGTCTTCATCTTTTTTTTCCCACAGAAACTTCCTGCCTCTCCCTGCCTCTGGGTGTTCTAGCTTTGCTGGGCACTATTCAGACTGACCTCGTCTGGCAAATTTAGCAATTTCAGTTAGGTGGCTGAACCTAGCAAGAGAAACTGACCTTTGATTATTTAAAAAGTCAGTAAAGAAAAGTACTGGAAATGGACAGGATGTTCACAGACTCCCAGGCAGTGATGAGACCTGGCCTCATGTAGAGGAGTTCCAGGCAGAAAGGGTGGCTCCCAGGCCGCTGCATTGGAAGCTAGTAGATAGCCCCCTCACCCTGGCACCTGTCATCCTACGAGGATAGCACCTCCCTTTTCCTGCTCTCTGCTTGAAGTGCTCATTTGTGGAGAGTGCACCTGCCTGGCCCAGTAGGGGTGCAGCAGCCTCTAGGCCTGAGAAGAGCAGCCCACCCAGGACAGCTTGCAGTGTAGTGGAGGTACCGGCCAGCCAAATGGGTGGTGGGCCATTGGTCACCACCCACTCTTAGTGGGAAAAGGGGGGAAGCTGGGAGGCTGGTGGTGGCCCAGGATGTGGGCTGTCCCCAGCATCCTGATCTGCACTGTCCATAATGGTGACAGAACACCTCCACACTCAAGGTAGAAGCTGTGTTTTAGGGGCCTGAATCATTAAGGGAAGCAGATGTCTGCCCCAACAGGGACAGGATCAGGGCAGAGCCATGGAGGGGATGTAAGGGGAGGTTGGGAATGGAGGCATGGCATCAAGAGGCTTGGGGCTGCCATCCGGTGAACAGATGGCAATTGGGCAGAGACAGGGATGGGAGTCCCAGATGAGCACAGGTCCAGGCCTCTGAGAGTGCATAGTCAGGAGCATGCCAGCTCTTCTCAAAGCCTGTCCCCTGTCCCTGAGCCCCAACCCTACAGCCCCGTGGGGAGCCCTGACACCCAGGACCTCAGCTGGGGAAACTGGCCCCTCCCACCCCCAGATTGGCATCCAGAACTACTCCACTACAAGCAGCTGCCAGGCACGGGCCAGCCAGGTGCGCAGTGACTATGGGACGCTCTTTGTGGTGCTGGTGGTCATCGGTGCCATCTGTGTCATCATCATCGTGCTGGGCCTGCTCTATAACTGCTGGCAGCGCCGGCTGCCCAAGCTCAAACATGTGGTGAGCATGGGGACACATTGGCAGGAGGGCTTGGGCTGGGGGTCCTGCCTATGGAGGAGAGAGTACCCAGAGGGTTCAGTCATCTGAGACTCACTGTCCACACTGCAGGTGGGGTGGCAGTAATTGTCCTGGGATGGGGGTCTGCTCCTGAAGCTGCTTGTCCAGAGCCTCCCCCGCAGTTTATCCCTCCTGTCTGCAGGGCACCTGCCCAGTCATAGGGGATAGACGTGCAGTGGGGGCTGTGGGGGCTGTGGGGAGAGATCAGATGGTGTCAGGGAGGCCCCCCCCCCCCCCCCGCTTGCTGAGTGTAAAGTCTCATCAGGAGTTTGGTTGTGGGAACAGGACAGAAGGGACAGACGTCTTTCGAGGGTCTGCTGGGGGTTCCCTGTGTCTGGTCTCACAGACCAGGGAAGGAACAGTGAATGGTTCCAGGCCTTGTGCTCGGAGCTGTTCGGGCGGGTGGGGGCTTGGGTTGGGGCGCTCGCCCAGCGGCCCTCTCCCAACCGCCACAGTCACACGGCGAGGAGCTGCGCTTCGTAGAGAACGGCTGCCACGACAACCCCACGCTGGACGTGGCCAGCGACAGCCAGTCGGAGATGCAGGAGAAGCAGCCCAGCCTGAACGGCGGAGGGGCCGTCAACGGCCCGGGGGGCTGGAGCGCGCTCATGGGGGGCAAGCGGGACCCCGAGGACTCGGACGTGTTCGAGGAGGACACGCACCTGTGAGGGAGCCCGCCCGCCAGCAGCTCTGGCCCGCTGTGACCCCGCGACCGTGCCCTCGTCCCGTTGGGGCTGCGCCGGGACGAGCCGGGCAGACCCGGAGCGGTCAGCCGCGCCTCCCCTCCCCTCCCGGTCCCGGCCGCTCTCCCGCAGCCCGGCCCTCGGTGTGGGGTCCTCCCGCTTCCCACCGACTCATGGAACAGTCTCGGCACAGCCCTCCCCACTCCCACCTGACGCCCCAAGGGGCCGGTCCCGGAACGGCCCCGCTTCCCCGGCCGCGTCCCGGGACCTCCATTAAACCCGCCCGGAGACCACGCCGGGCCCAGCCAGTTCGCCTGCCGGACTCATTCTTGCTCCGGGGCGGGGCGGGGCGGGGCGGGGCGGGGCGGGGCGAGCGCCCAGGGGGCGGGGCGGCGCGGCCCGGGTCGGTCCTCCGGGCGCCAGGCGCCGCTGCGGAGCGGGGCGGGATCGCGTGTGTTTACATCCGGCCGGGGCGCGTAGCCGCCGCCGCCGCTGCAGCCACCGACGCCTGAGGTCGTTCGGCCCGGGTCCGAGCTGCCCGCATCATGGACACCAGCGACCTCTTCGCCAGCTGCAGAAAGGGGGATGTGGGCCGAGTGCGGTGAGGACCCCGCAGCCCCCGGGGTGCGGGGTGGGAGGGGCGCCGCCGGCCCCGGTGCGTGTGGTGGACCGGCTCGGGACAGGCGCGCGCCTCTGCGCCGCCGCAGCCCCCGCGCCGGACCCACCATAGACGGCCACATCCGGCAAGAGCGCCTGGGCGCCCCAGCAGGGGGCCGAGGCAGCTTTCCGAGCCGGGGTTCTCCAGGACGGAGTGCTGGGGGTGTTTTACTCCCTGGGGTCCCGGAGGAGAGGACTGCTACGCGGAGCCGCGGAGAGGAGGGTCGCCCTCTGAGTGCTCAGGACCGGGAGGTCAGACCCCGAGGCGGGCCCGGGACTCTAAACGTGGCTCTTCGCGCTGATGCGCTCCGGGACTGGCATGCTGGGAACACCTAGGACCCAGAATTAACCTCTGATCCCTGGATTGGAAACTCCAGTTTGGAGTTTGGAAACTCCTAAGTGTAGTTAAAGCAAACCTGCGTAGAAGTCGCCATAGAACAGGGAGTGACAGGGTGCCTGTTTGGGATGTGGGGCATCTCACTTCGTGGGCCCTTCCGTCCCTCTTCTGACCCACCACTACCTCGCTTGGGCTGGTCTCAGGCTTCCTGACTCCCACAGCGTCCCTGGTCCCCGCCCCCGCTACCCCCTAGGGCAGCAGCAGCTGTCACCTAGGAGTTAGCTGATCACCCCTAAAGCTGAGTGCAACTCAAGAGCACTCCCCGCCAGCATGGACGTCTACCCCAGGCTTCCTGCCCTCAGTGATGGCTTCATCACCATCCATGATGGCCCCCCTCGCCTCCTACATGCCATTGGCTACCATGTTCCTGACTTCTGGCTTCTAGAATCTGTTCACTTCTTTTCACGCTTCCACACCACCCGGACACCTGCAGCAGCCTTCTTGGTCTCCCTGACTCCAGTCTCCCTGATCCATTCTGCTGGCCCAAGCAGCCAGAGGGCTCTGGCAGAACAGATGCCCGTCATCAGCTCCTCTCTCCCAAATGCCTTCAGGCCAGACTCTCGACCTCCTGGGCTCTGGGGTCGTGCTTCTGAGGATCAGTGTTTGCCTTTTGAGTTCCCAGCTCTACACCCTGTCTACCTATGTTGGTCCGTTTGCTTCGAATACCTTTCCTGCTCTGGTCTGCCTGTCATCTGCCCTCACCTAGGGGAGACTTCCCTCAGCCAAAAGGGATGTTTTCTCCTCTTCCCCAGTCTGTGGGTCTTCTCTCACAGACCATGAACGTGTCCTGACTCGAGCTCTGACCTCCTCCCTGCCTAGGTACCTGCTGGAGCAACGGGACGTGGAGGTGAATGTGCGGGACAAGTGGGACAGCACCCCTTTGTGAGTGCCGGCTGGGTGGGTGGTCATGGCAGGTGTGGGGCGGGGGCTTTCAGTCCTGGTAACTCCGTCCTGTACTCCTTTTTCTCCCTCAGGTACTATGCCTGCCTGTGTGGGCACGAGGAGCTAGTACTCTATCTTCTGGCCAATGGTGAGAGAGGGGTGCTGAGGCTGTGTGTGTGTGTGTGTCTGGATTGCATTTGCAAACACCATCAAGTCCTGTCTTTCCATCACCCCCACACATATCCAATCAGCAAGTCTTGTTGGTTCTACTTTCAGAACCTATTTTCTGCCTTGTCCACTTCCCCATCTCCACTGCCACCACCCAGCCCAACTATAGCACACCTCTCCCCAGCCTCAAAGCCAGCCTTCTCTGGTCTCCTGACTGTCCCTTTTGCCCCACCTATAGTCTGTTCTCCATAATGCAGCCTGGTGGGTCTCCTAAGCCTGATAGGCTTTAAGTTCTCCAAAGATTGCCTTTGTATTTAGCATAAAACTAGAATGCCTTGCCAGTCTTTGTGCTTCTGTTGACCTGCTGTTCCTGCTCTGGCCTCACCTCCTTTAGTTCCCCAAGTGCTCAGTCTTCCAGCCATACTTGCTTCTCCAGTGCTCTGGCACTCCAAGTCTGCCTCTACCTCAGGGCCTTTGCACTTGCTCTTTCTGTTTAGATGGCCCTTTCTCAGATCTTTGCGTGGCTGATTTCCTCATTCCATTCAGGTTTCTGCATGCGGTCACAGCCCCAGTAACCTTCCATGGCCTCACTACGTGACAACCACAACTGCTGTTAACATTTGTCTTACTTGCTTTTTCTTCATAGCACCTGCCATTTATTAACCTGTTTATTGGCCACTGACCCACTAGAGTGTCAGCTTAGTTAGAACAGGTACTTGTCTGTTTATGGTTGTCCCTCCAGTGCATAGAACAGGGCAGTCTCTGAGCCTGCTCTATTTTTAGTGTGTGGTGCTCAGATGTGCCTATGTGCCTATGTCCTGGCAGGGGAGAGTATAGTGTCAGAGTGGGCCCAGGGTAATTCGGAAGGGGCTCCACATTACAGGACTAGGCCCTACATGTGGGAAGGTTGCAGGGGGAGAGATGAGGATTTCCTCCAGGCCCTATCCCAGCCACGGTGTGCATGTTCCTGACCCTGCTGACCGGTGAGCCCTGCTACCCCCCAGGAGCCCGCTGTGAGGCCAACACCTTTGATGGGGAACGCTGCCTCTATGGAGCACTGAGTGACCCCATTCGCCGGGCCCTGCGTGACTATAAGCAGGTGACAGCCTCCTGCAGGAGGCGGGACTACTACGACGACTTCCTGCAGCGGTGAGATGGGGTGCAGGGCTGGGTGTGCGTGGAGTGGGACAGTGGGATGGGGGCTGCTGTGCTGAGACTGGGGGGAGTCGCACACTGAACACCCCCTGCGCATTCCCCTCTCAGGCTTCTGGAGCAAGGCATCCATAGCGATGTGGTTTTTGTTGTGCACGGGAAGCCCTTCCGGGCACATCGCTGTGTCCTGGGCGTGCGCAGTGCCTACTTTGCCAACATGCTGGACACCAAATGGAAGGGCAAGAACGTTGTGGTCCTGAGGCACCCACTGGTGCGTCCATCCCGGGGGGCATTGAGACAGCAGGGGGCTTGTGCTGGGTGGCCACCTCTGACCTCTCCTGACTGTCTCTGCTTACAGATCAACCCCGTGGCCTTTGGGGCCCTGCTGCAGTACCTCTACACAGGTGAATCTCTGGGCCGGGGTAGGCAGGCAGGGACGGTGTTTCTGTCCAGCAGCAAACCCACCTGTAGCCTTGGACCCCCCATTTTATCTCCTGGTACTTATCCCCTGCAGTGTGGGGCAGTTCCACCTGCCTCCTGGATGGGCTAGGAGACAATGAGCCAGTGTATCTGCTCAGGAAGAGCTTGTCCTGCCTGCAAACTGAGCCCTCTTCCTGTCTGTCCCGGGGCCTGTAGAACTCAGGCAGTGGCTCCCGATAGGAAACCCAAGGCAGAAGTAGATACAGGAGTCCCAGTGCTGGGGACAGTGGAGGGCTCTTCTCAGGTCCTGAGCCTCCTGTGTCGCACCTAGGCCGCCTGGACATTGGTGTGGAACATGTTAGCGACTGTGAGCGCCTGGCCAAACAGTGCCAGCTCTGGGATCTGCTCAGTGACCTGGAGGCCAAGTGCGAGAAGGTGTCCGAGTTTGGTGCGTCCAGGCTTGAGGTCCAGGGCATCAGGTGGGAACTGGCAAGGCCCACCTGGGTCCCTGAAGCTATACTCTCCCCTCCACAGTGGCATCCAAGCCAGGCACATGTGTGAAGGTGCTGACTATCGAGCCCCCCCCAGCAGACCCCCGGCTCCGGGAGGACATGGCCCTGCTGGCCGACTGCGCCCTGCCCCTTGAGCTCCGTGTAAGTGCAAGGCACCCTGGGATGGGGCCCGATGTGGGCATAGCTGTGGTAGACAGGTCCCACTCTCAGGTTCAACCCTTCTGTGACCTGAAGTCAGTCACTTCCCTTTTCTTTTTCTTTCTTTCCTTCCTTCCTTCCTTCCTTCCTTCTTTCCTTCCTTCTTTTTTTCTTTCTTTTTTTTTTTAAAAGATTTTATTTATTTGACAGCACACAGAACAGTGGGAGAGATAGGAGAGGAAAAAGCAGGCTTCCCCTCTGAGCAGGGAGCCCCATGCATGGCTTGATCCCAGAACCTTGGGATCATGACCCGAGCCAAAGGCAGGCGCTTAACTCACTGAGCCACCCACACACCCCAGTCGCTTCCCTTTTCTGAGCCTACTTTACTTTTGTTGTTGGTGTTGTACTCAAGTCTTCAAATGGGGCAGTAGTCCAGCCCTCAGGGGTTGAGCTAGAATAGGCTTTTGACTGGGGCTGGCTACTCTCCTTTGTCCCCCCCTGCTCTGAGGGTGTCTTTTTTTTCCCATTCCCCCCCACCCAGGGTGATCTCGGGGAGCTGCCCTTCCCTTGCCCTGACGGCTTCAACAGCTGTCCCGATGTCTGCTTCCGGGTGGAAGGTTGCAGCTTTCTCTGCCACAAGGTGCCGTCCCTTCCCCTCTACACCACCGCCCCCTTGCCTTAAGTCCCTGGCCAGCTCTCTGGGCATGGGCCCCAACCCTTGCCCTTCCTGAGCCCAGCCTCCCCCAGGCCTTCTTCTGCGGCCGCAGTGACTACTTCCGGGCCCTGCTGGATGACCACTTCCGAGAGAACGAGGAGTTGGAGGCCTCAGGTGGCCTCCCAGCCATCACCCTCCACGGCATCTCGCCCGACATCTTCACGCACGTGCTCTACTACATCTACAGCGACCACACAGAGGTGCGGGGCTCAGGCAGGCCGGGGGCACTGGTCTGGGGGGTGTGACAGTCAGGACAGGGCCACAGCCCGCTCTCCACAGGGCTTAAAGGGAGGACCCAGGTCCTGCTTGGCTCCATGGGGCTGGTTTTCCAGGAGACTGGAGAGGAAGTGTGGGACATGTCTGAATTTGTCTTTCAGGCAGAGGGGCCTCAGTCGGTTCCAGAGCAGGAAGGAATGGTGGGAGCCACACCATGAGCACATGCCACCTGGGGTCCCTGAGTTCTCCAGTTGGAGGGTGGGTGGGGGGAGTAACCCTGAATTACAACAGTGGGGTACCCTGAGCCTCCTGCCTCTAGATAGCAGCCCATGCCCAAGGTTCTGGATTTCTGTGCCCTGTTCTTTTGTGTCCCTGGGTCTTCAGCTGCCCCAGAGCATCCTTAACATGTGGGTGACACGGGCAGCCAGAGCTAGTGCTGAAGGGATATGTGTGTGTGTGTGTATGTGTGTGTGTAAAAGGCCACTGGGACAAACGATAAACAGAGCACCCACATCTGGTAACTTAAAGGAGAGAGAAGTTTGTTTCTCCTTGTCTGAGGTGCGTGCACCAAGTGCGTGCTCTGGGACCCAGGTTGTCCCCTCCATCTTGTCCCCGTGACCCGGCCTAGGGCAGGGGTCTGCAGACCTCCAAGGACCAGGTATAAGTGCTGTGTGCACGAGCATCCTTGCCCCAGCCGGTCCACGCTGCCGTCGCGCCAAGCACCCTCTAGCTGGGGTAGAAGTGAGCCGGTGTGGCTGTGTTCCACTCACACTTCCTTGGGAAACAGCGGGCTGGACCCGGTCCTCAGCACCTGAGGTGGCGTTCTGCTCTGCATCTGGAGGTTGGGGTGTGGGCTAACTCATGTGTCAGGAGGAAGAGGAAGAGGAGGCAAGCAGTTTCCCTTGTCATAGGCCAGGTGGAGGCCACACACGCCAGTTTTGTGGCTCTGGAGAGAACTCACTTGCCAGAGCGCAGGCTGGGACATGTGGCCTCTGGTCAGGAGGAAGGCGCAGGAGACCGGCTGGGCTGTGATGTTAGCCCTGTGCTTGCCGCATTTAGCGCCCCCATCCCTAAGGCCAGCCGCCACTGCACTCAGACACCCTTTCTGGCCTCCATTCCTCCTGCCTCAACTTCATTTCTCCTGTGGCACAGCTCTTTGGTTCCTGTCATCTGGGGTCCATGACACCCCCCCCCAAATTCCTGAGGGAGCTTTGCCACTGAGGATAGCTGTTAATGGCTAGAAGTGTGGACTTGGGCTGCAAACCTGGTTTGATACTGGGGTTAGCCGTCCACAAGTTGTGTGTTACCTCAGATCCAGTTACTCAGCTGCTCTGTGCCTTAGTTTTCCCTGTCTAGAGAGCAGAGGCACTGATAGCTGTTCTCTTTCAAGGGCTCATGGGGAGGGATGTGTGTGTCCCAGGCAAAGTGTCTGGCCTGGTGGAGCAGTGCGTGTGGCCTGGACGTGCGAGCAGAGGTCCTGCCCACCCTATCTCCAGCCTGCTGCCTTGCCTATCCGAAGTCTGGATGGGAGCTGAGCCCACTCCCAGTGTGCAGTCCCGGTGTGGGGGTGTGGGAGCAGATGAAGAGTTACTGCACCGCCTTAGTGGGGGGCCCCTGCCTCAGTTTAGAGGAGCACCTTCTGTTTTCTGACAGTCTTTTGAGGTGGGCATGGTTGTGCCTCCCAGAGAGGGGGAAACTGAGGCACACAGAGATGAAGTGACTTGCCTAGGAGGGTCCCACAGCTAGAATTTCAGAAGACGTTCTGTGTGATTCACAGCTCAGCCTCTTTCCCCTGCTGAGGCCCTGCTGCTTCTGGCCTGCAAGCCTGCCTGGGGCCCGGGAACCCCAGTCCCCTTCAGCCTTTCTGGTCCCACAGTGCCTGCAGCAGTCTGGGCCCTGTGAGGTGTGGGTTGGAGCTCCTGGTCTGCCTTGCTGCCAGGGCCCTGAGTGGCCTCGGTGACCTTGGGGCGCACCCTCCCTCACCCCTTCTTTCACTGCAGCTGCCCCCCGAGGCGGCCTATGATGTGCTGAGCGTCGCTGACATGTACCTGCTGCCGGGCCTGAAGCGGCTGTGTGGCCGCAGTCTGGCCCAGCTGCTGGATGAGGACAGCGTGGTGGGCGTGTGGCGTGTGGCCAAGCTGTTCCGCTTGGCGCGCCTTGAGGACCAGTGCACAGAGTACATGGCCAAGGTCATCGAGAAGGTGGGCCCATGGGAGCCATGGTGGGTGGGGCAGTCTGAGGGCGGGCGGCGGGCGGCTCTGAGCTGGCTTTTCCACAGCTGGTGGAGCGGGAAGACTTCGTGGATGCCGTGCGGGAGGAGGCGGCAGCCGTGGCTTCCCGGCAGGAGACAGACTCCATCCCACTGGTGGACGACATCCGTTTCCACGTGGCTAGCACGGTGCAGACCTACAGCGCCATTGAGGAGGCCCAGCAGCGGCTACGGGCACTGGAGGACCTGCTGGTGTCCATCGGCCTAGACTGCTGACTGTCCGCACATGGCATGGGCACACACATGCATGCGTGTGCACATTTGCAGCTCATCTTTCTGTTCCTTGCACCCTTGAGGGCATCGTGGTGGGCTGAGGGGGCTCCGTGGGGTACCCCTCTACCCACGTGCCTGGGAGCCCCAGGGGAGGGTCAGGGTGAGCTCCCCTCCCCCAACACAAGCCAGCCCCCAAGGCCCTGGGGCTGGGCACTGCTCAGGGAAACCTGGGGTAGGGGTCTCTTTGGGCCTCCCTCCCCTGGAACCCCTCCACACCCCCTCTCTCCTGGCCCTGGCTTGTTTGCTTCCAAGCCAAGCCAGCAAGCAGGCTTCCCTGAGGTGCAGAGTTGGCCCACAGGGAGCAAAAAAGACTGTGTGTGGCAATAAAGCTTGATTCACTGTGGGAGCCTGAGCCTGTGTCTTGGGTGGGCTCCAGGGATGGCGCTGGGGAGGGCCAGGGAGGAAGCTCTGGGTTTAGATCCCCTCATCCAAGTTGGGAAGGGCTTGGTGCCCAACGGGGCTCCTTGGGGGCTGGGAGTGTGTGTGGGTCTGAGTAGGCAGCCCCTCTTTGCTGGGCCCAGCCTCCCCAGCAGTGGGGCTCCCCTCAGGCGCAGCAATTGTTCTGGGGTCCTCTTGGTGAAGTCCGACCCCTCCCCTCTCCTCCCCACCCCCCTGCCCTCAGTGGTCTTGGGGGAGGTTTAGTGGGAGGGCTGACTGGGCCACTGCAGAGGCTGCTTCCCCCTCACACCAGGAAAGGACTGGTTTCCAAGGCAGACTGGTTTCTAGCACTTGTTGATTGAGCAGTGCCTATATACCAGAGGCTGTTCATCCCGCCATGGTGTCTCCCCACAAGCACCTGTGTTTTCCACCTGCAAGGACCAACGCTGGGTGGTGGGCAGGGCCAGAAGGGAGAGGCCTCCGTCAGCCCTGCAGCAGCAGCTTGCTCTGCAGCTCCAAGAGGAGAGCCAGGGAGCAAGGGTAGAAGTGGAAAGGGTAGGAGGAAGCCCAGTGACCCCAGCTAGCCCCAGCCTGGCTCCCTCTACTCCCCAGCCCACTGGCCACTGGCTGTGGGGAGCCCTTACCAGGGCCAGCCTCCCTCCTGGGGCAACCTCCTGGGCTCTGCCACAGGGGTTGTGGTTATCAAGGATGTCAGAGGTGGCTTTCTCAGGATGTCCTGTAACTGGTCCCTCACCCCAGTCCCTGGGGTCCTGAGGCCCAGGCACAAATACCCTGACGCTTGCCCCCTTCTGCCCGGGGCAGAGCAATCGGGCTCCTGGCCCTCCCTGCAGTTGTTGTTCTGGCCCTTTGCGCCTTTTTACTCTTGGTCATCAGCTCCACAACTTCTGGGGTCTTTTCCTTAAGTCCCCCATGCACTTCATCCATATTGGTCTGGCACAGTGCTCACATGGGGTCAGCTGTAAGGGCGGATGGGTCAGTTGAACAAGGTATGCAGTTGGTAAGGAGGTGATGTGTGGGAGGGAGGGGGAGAGGAACTTGCCGAGTGGACAGTGGGGCATGCTGCGTGGAGGGCGGCTGGACCTAGGAGCCTAAAGAGGCCCAGGATGAGACCAAGGGAGGCCAGCATGGCCAGAGTTCCCACCCTGGCTCTACATCTTACTGCCTGGTTACAGCTCTGTGCCTCAGTTTACCCAGCTGTCCATTGGGATGACTGATTGTACCTCCCCTCCTTGCTTGGGGCATTTAAGGTGAGTTCTTGCTACTTGGGAAGGGGCCCACACAGGCCCACAGAGTGAGCTTGTTGTGTATTTGTGAAATGCTGGGCTCCACCCAGGGTGTGGAGGGAGAGCCGAGGAGGGTGCGGCAGGGGCTGATTTAAGCTTTGCAAGGTCACTCTGCTTGCTCTGGGCACCCAGACAGGAAGGGTGGGTCCAGGCTGGTGGCACAAGAGCCACAGGTCCCACCTTAGACCCCACACCAACTCCTACATGCGCCAAGGTATGTAGTAAGTTTAAACGTTAGAAAAAATTTTTTAAAATTATGATGCATTTACTTTAAAAAAATTTTTTTTACAGATTTTATTTATTTGACAGAGATCAAATAAAGTAGGCAGAGAGGCAGGCAGAGAAAGAGGGGGAAGCAGGCTCCCTGCTGAACAGGGCTGGATCCCAGGACCCTGAGATCATGACCTGAGCTGAAGGCAAAGGCTTAACCCACTGAGCCATCCAAGCGCCCCTTATGATGCATTTTTTTAAAGATTTTATTTATTAGAAAGTGAGCACGAGTGGGGGGAGGGGCAAAAGGAGAGGGAGAGAATCCCAAGCAGATTCCACGCTGGGTACCAGCCCAACATGGGACTTGATCCCATGACCCCAAGATCAGACCTGAGCTGAAACCAAGAGTCGGATGCCTAACCGACTGCACCCCCTACCCCAGACACCCTGATTACGATGCATTTTTTTTTTTTTTTATAGATGCTACAAGGACACCTGGGTTAAGCCGCTGCCTTCGGCTCAGGTCATGATCCCAGAGTCCGATTGAGTCCCGCATGGGGGTCCTTTTTCAGCGGGGAGGCTGCCTTTCTCTCTGCCTCTGCCTGCCACTTTGCCTGCTTGTGCAAGTGCGCTCGCTCTCTCTCTCTCTGTCAAATAAATAAAATCTTTTAAAAAAATAAAAATAAAAAGTAGATACTAGGGACAAAAGTGAACTCACACAGCGAACCCATCTTTTAAAATATTTGAAAGCGTATTTGTTTTGGAACAGATTGTAAGGAAAAACCTAAGGGGGGAGGTTTCGGGGAAATGCTCTGGATGTGGCACTTTGCAGGTCTATGAGAGTGAGACTGGTGAGCTGTGCCTGCCAGGGAGGCACTGGGGCCTGGAGAGTCCGGGTTCCCTGGGACGGTGGCCAGTCCCCTCAGCAGTTCGGCCACAGGGGCGTTCACCAACCACCTCATCACACCTTCCTCCTGTTCTCAGCCGCTTGTGGTCTAAGGTGGGGAAGGTGTTCAGCGCAGTGTTGCAACAATGAAAACAGCCTCCGAGAGCCGTGGGGGAAGGAAATGGTAGTAAGCCGGTGTGGCTCAGCTTCCCGCGGCCCTGAGGTGGCTAGGGGCGCCCTCTGCACCAACTCAAGATCCTGGTACAGGTTTCACAGAAGGAAAACTGGATTAGCTGAACTCTGACCCGAATAGCAACAGACATGGCTTGTGGTCGGCTTGTCCCCCCCTCCCCCACCCCCAGGGAGAGAAAAAGGAGCCACGGTGGGCTGTTGGTGGGGAGGCAAGGTCAGTAAAGTGCTGTGTGCTGAGTCATGCCAGAGCTGGGAGAAGCATTAGGAATCCTGATCCTGTCTTTAAAGTGCTGCTATTTGGTTCATCATGCATTTTTTACATTACTTTTAATTTACATCACATGAGAGCATTACTTATCTTGCTCATGAAAATTCTTGGTGCCCCTTTTACATTGTGTCCAAGGCAAGGGCCTTACTTGGCTTCACCCTGGTCCTGGTCCTGACCCAAACAGTCATTACATGAGGCAGGTCTATAACGGAAATAGAACATATTTTTTCAACCATCAATTAAAATCTTCCCCACTTGCAAAGTGATAGAAATTTAAAAAAAAAGAGAGTGATGGTTCTGCATATGTTCTTTCGTCCACCTGGAAAACTGCACAGTCCTCAATGTCCCATCTCACTGCATCAGACCTAAGAGCCCCTGTTGGGGGCTGAGGCTGACATCTGGTGCTGGCGTCATACAGTTGATGTGCTCTTGCTAGCACTAGGAGTGGCCTTCATCCCCGAGCAGACATCCTGAAGGCATAAAAATTTCTCACTTGGGGAAAGTCTCACTGGCAGGCCTCAGAGGGAGGGCTGGGGCTTTTAGGCCTCTGGGAGTTTCTATGTCTGAACCAGCAAGCCACGCTCAGGCTATCCCAGGCCCTTATACAGATGGCTTAAGATCTGAGCATTGCATTGGCGGTGCTGCAACTGGGGCTCTGTCATCGCCTGCCTTCTCTGGTAGGGAGGAGGTATCCTGCACCAGAGTCTTGGACACCTGGGCTGGAGCTCTGAATCTGCTCTGTTTTTGAGCCCATCACTGAATCCCTTGGAGCCTTTGCTGACCAGTCTGAATGAGAACAACACGACCAACCAGCGGAACTCGTGTAGAAATTCCACGGGGCCCCCATGAGGAAGCTCCTGCCAGGAGTGGCAGCTCAAGCAATGTGAATTTCAGTGTGAATTTCCATTCTTTCCTGGAAGATATAACAGGGACATTTTAGGGCTTACTTTGTAAGTTTTTCTTATCTGTAGCATTTTGGGAATATGCATGCGTTCCTTCTGTTCCCTCTAGACCCCTTTGCCCTCAAGGGTCACCAAACCTTGTTGATTTTACCTCTTCAGTAGCCACAGATTCCCTTTGTCCCCAGTGTCCCCGCCCCAGTCAGGCCTGGCCTCACCTCCACTCATTCTCGCCCCGTCAGCATCCTCCAGGCAGATACCGACCCTGGGCCTCCTGTCTTTGAAAGCCTCAGTGCAGGCACGTTGTTCTCAGGCACAGCCTGCTCTCTCCCCTGATACCTGAGCCTGTCCTGCTCTGTGGGCACCTGGCCCACCACCTCCCAGCCTCCCATGCATTTAGCTGTGGCTTCTAGATGTGATCCGAGATACTAAGTGCAGATTCTGGTTTATTCCTTGAAAGGTAAGTGCCTGCCCCTTCCTTTCTTCCCCTCGAACAGGCTGGAACAAGGGTGCAGTCACCGGAGCTGGAGCAGCCATCTTGGGCCATGTAGTTAAGACTTCCCTGCAGTGAGAGGGGAAGGTGGGAGGAGAAAGAGGCCAGCCTGCCCTTCCCTGCTAGCCTCCATTTTGTTCACCATTGTGTCCTCTACCCGAGGCCACAGCCTGACAGGTGACCCCCCTCCTACAGGGGCAGCACTGTGTTCCACCGATACCCTCTTCAGTCAGGGCTGTGGGCTCTCTGTGGCTGGTCCTGACTCTGCAGCCACCCCCGTGGACCCCTTCACTACACTATCCTTGGGTGCTGCTGTGGGTGCCAACCTGAGCTCCCTCCACCCTCAAGTCCTGCCCTGAGCCCCGTTGCCACAGGGCCTGTGTACTCCACTGCTACTCATCTTTCTGCTCTCCTGCAGGGCTGCCTCTGGGCTGGTCCCCTGTGCTCTCATCGCCCCTCTTCCTGCCCCCACAACTGTTGGACACTGGGTGGCAGGTTTGTGTCCCCCTGTGCTCATTCTGGGGGGCAGCGCCAGGACCTGCATCGTGCCCGGTGCAGCAGGCCTCCCTCCCTTCTTGCTCCCCTCCCTCCCTCACTGGACAAGTCTGGAGACCAGAGGCCTAAGCAAGCCCACAGTGTCCTGCAGCTCGGCTCTGGTGGAGGGACAGAGCTACTGTGTAGTCAGGCAGAGAACTCAGATCCTGTCAGAGGGCAGTAGTGTGCTGGTGGTACAGAAGGTGGGGAAGGAACCAGGGAGAGTGTGCTGGCTTTGGACTGGGTGGTTAGGAAAGGCCTCCGAGGTCGCCAGCAGGGAGGCTGGCGTGTGGGGGCCCAGGGACATGGGAGGAAGAGGGTGAAGGCCGGGAGGCTAGAAGGCCACCTCTGACTCACTTAACGCCCCCTCCTGTGGCTGTACGGGGATGGCTGAAAGGGCACCCGCTCCCTTCCCTCGAGTCGGGCGCTGTCGCCATCTGGAAGGAGGGGAAGGCAACAGCCGTGGGGTCAGAGGGAAGTGGCCTATGGCCCTACCCAGAAGGCAGAGTGGAGGCAGAGCTGACTGTGGGACCCCAGACTGGAGGAGGACATGCCCTGAGCCCAGCAGCAGGAGAGCCAAGAGCTGAGTGGACTGGAGCCGCCCGGGGGTTGGGGGTGGGCACTAGCCGTGGAGTCCAGAGCTGTGGGAGGCCCAGGCTCCCCATTACCGGGGGTGGCAAAGTCGGGAGGAGCAAGCCCGCAAGCCACCTGCTCCACGCACAAGTCCCCAAGAATGGAGGCGGGAAAGCCCAGTCCCCACCCACCGGCTTGGGTCAGATGACTCGCTCAGCCCAGACAGCAACACTGCCCCGCAAGGGGGCCCGCTCTTCTCCGTGCCGCACTCCGGGAGCTCTGTAGCGTCGGATGGGACAGACAGACCACACCCACGTGCAGAAAACACCCGGTTTATTAGGATTAGCTGTAACATACATGGTTCCTTTGATAGTTCTGAACGGATCGCGAGTCCCAGTAACGGTGCGCACAGAGGGTTGTGGCTGAGCTGCAGGGACAGTAAGTGGCAAACTGCTTAGATCACGATAACCCCAATGAGTTTATGTTAGTGATTGGTGAAAGAGAGAAAAGGTAGCATGGGACCTTGCCACAGTGCAGAACAGAGCAGGCGGGTTTCCCAGGCATCCTTTGGTGCCCCCTGGAAGCTGGGAGGGGGGACCTGTGACCATCCACCCCCATCCCTGCAAAGGAGCAACCACTGCAAAGGACATCTTTTCCTAGAAGGACTGCCAGGCCTGAACCCCATGGTTTCTGTATGAACCGGGGTGACCTCCGATTTCCAGAGGAAGGGGCTGCCTCCACGTCAGTGCTTGGACCTCGGGTCCCAGGAGGTGTGCGTCTCCGGGGTCCTTCTCTCCTTCTCAAGGCTGGGCCAAGAATGACCTCGCTTCCCTTCCAAACTCAGCTCCTCATCGTGGTGAAGGGATGACTCTGAAGCTCCCAATGTCAGCATGGAGCCGTCACCACTGAGAATGAACTCGAGCCTTGCATAGCTCCCCCAGGACAGGCGGGCCCATAGCCCTGGTGCGGCCCCAGTGGGACAACAGATGCAGCTGGTGTCTGCCTCCCACACCTGCTCCCATTCAGCAGTGGGTGTAGCCATGTCCTTGTCCCCTCCTGTTTTAGGAGACAGTCCTGCTTCCAAATAATTCTTTTTTCTTTTTAATATAGGCAATTTTTAAACCTTTAACCAGATATGTAAATGTGACTGAATATGCCTCTGTCAGAGCTTTCATATGAATAAATCCATGCGTCCAAATCACTCCTGGTCAAACCATGGGCCTGATATTTAATTAGGGAAATGGCCAAGCCGGCACATGTTCTGGGAGAGGCGTCAGGGGTGGGAGGTGAGGTGGCTTCGTGTGACTTGCGTTATCCCAGCTCTGGGCGAAAATTCCTGATCTGGACTTAGGGGTGCCCGAGGTTTGGGGAGTTTGTGGGTGGCATTTCTGTTTTTCCTCAGCTGAGGAGCAGAAACATTCATACAGTGGCCCAATTTGAACAGGCAGGGGCTGACCTTCTCTTTCAGTGCATATTTTACATTTTTCTCCTCCAAAAGAGAAGCCAGAGAAGGGAGATGGGTCACAGAAAGCGTCTTTCTGTGGGGCCATGGGCCCTGCCCTCTCCCTGCCCCTACCCCCACCCCCTGCCCACTGCCCAGAAGGGCAGGAGAACACAGACCTCACCCCCAGGTCAGCATGACTTCCCATTGGGGCCAGGGGTCTGCCCTCTGGAGGGTGACCAGCGCTTGGCTATGCCATGGTCAGGGCCCCTGGAAGGAGAGCAGGGGGACCCTCCCCTCTGGGGACCCAGAGCAAGCCCCAGAATAGGGCGTGGGTGAAGGGCAACAGTTCCCACCGCTGCAGGAAGAGAGGTGGGAAACCCAACTCCCAGTCCCCAAATTCAGAGGGCCTGGCCCAGGAGCAGCCGCCTCATCCAGGGCCTTGAGGTCCCTGGACTGCACCCTGTGGGCCGAGCAGGCGTCCCACTCGTGGGTCCACCCCCACCCAGGGTCATATGTGCACTAAGGAGCTTCGAGGTAACAACAGTCCCATTTGAAAGTGAAAGGTTCCCCCCCTACCCCCGCCGCAGTGGCCGGTGTTCCCCATTTATTGCTGGCGCTAAGGGAGGGCCCAGGGTGGGCAGGTGGGGTTTGGCACCTGAGAAAGGCAGGTCAGGCGCTGCGGGGCCCTCTGCTGGGAAAGGTGGGCCCATGCCAGCCCTCGCTGGCCCCTCCTGTCCCAGCCTCCGGGAAAGGGGGTTGTGAGTGGGGGGTCGGTGCTGCAGCCCTGGGCAGGGCCATGGAGTCAGGACTCTCCTCTTCTGCCACCAGAGGGAGCTATGCTGCCAGAACTGAGGCTCCCAGGGTGGCTGTGGGCAGGCCAGGACCAGGGACACGCCTGGTACTGCCCACTGCTGGCCCTGCTTCCAGGGGTCACACCTCGACCTAGGGCCCTGCGGCCAGTTTGTCCCATCCTGTGCAGGGGCATCAGGCTCCCACACTTGGTCCCACCCACCCACCCACCCAAATAATCCCTGCTTTAGAATATCCATTATATATTAAATGTTTCCTCTTCAATACCATTCCCCTCTCATAGTGTCAGGTCCAACGGGTCCCACAGGGAAGAGCAGCCTCTGAATGTGTAAAGCACTCAGTGGGCAGCCTCGGGTTCCCCAGGCAACAAGGAGGGGTTCCTGCCCAGTCCTCTTTGTGTGGGCCAAACCTCATCCCGTCCCAAAGCCTAGCTCCAGGCTGACAAGGAGCTGACATGGGTGGCATGGGCAGCTCCTCGTGCCAAGGAAGTCGGGCATGTTCTGGGCCTCGGAGTGCAAGGGAGTCTGCCCCGGGGGAGCTGCCCCTGCCACCACATCCCACAGCCAGAGAAAGGCCACAGAGCGGGGCTAGTTGGGGAGGGTCCTGGGGTGGGGGCTGGAGGGAAGGGCGGTGGGGGGTGCTGGGAGACTCCTCTAATTATTGCAGTCAGGTGTTCGAGGAACACCAGGAGTTCCTGGGAACCTTGTTGGGGGAGGGGCACAGGGGAGGAGGCAGGGCAGAGGCTTCACTTGGTTTTAAGGACATCGGAGCACATCTCCTCCCTGTGACCCCTCTCCATTTTTCGCAACATGTCTACACCTTAAGGTAGACCCAGTAGCAGGCAGCCTGGTATACAACAAAATCGACAAAATCGTGCTAGGGATTCCTCCAGTTTGTGATTTCCTCCCCCCCTCCCCCGGCAAGCCACGCGTGAGAAGCCAGCCTCTGCCCGTCCTCTGCCCAGGTCCCCGACCGTGCGCCGGCCACGTAGCCGGTGCGCTCAGGGTGGGGACCCCGTTCCCGCCGCTCCTGTTCTTTGGGAGACCCACATGTTTATTTCACGGAAGACGGAGTTGGTTACTTCAGGAAGCTCTTTGTGGAGAATGTGGTAGGCACCTTCGTAAATCTGCAAATTGGGAAAGACAGGAGGTCAGGGCCACAGGAGGGGACAGGTGCAGGTGGGGGAGGTGTGTGGGGTGCAGCACGGCCGGGGCTCCAGGCACACCCCCCTGCGCCAAGGGCTCCCTTCTATATGCTGTCATTGCTTTCTGATCAGGTGGTGGTTCAGATACATTTAAATGTCCCATCCTGTTCCAGCACTCCCTTCTTTTTTTTTTTTTTTTTTTTAAGATTTTATTTATTTATTTGACAGACAGAGATCACAAGTAGGCAGAGAGGCAGGCAGAGAGAGAGAGAAAGGGAAGCATGCCCCCTGTGGAGCAGAGAGCCCGATGTGGGGCTCGATCCCAGGACGCTGAGATCATGACCTGAGCCGAAGGCAGCGGCTTAACCACTGAGCCACCCAGGCGCCCCCCAGCACTCCCTTCTTAAATCAACTCACACCCTTCTTTGACTCTCTTTCTCTCTCCAGCTATGGACCTGTCTGTGCCTCCATCTCAAAAGGGTGATTTCCACTCTCTGTCTACACATCCCCGCCTTCTGTCTGGTGCGCATCTTATTCCATCCTCACTTTCCCTCCCACCAGCGCTCAGGAGCGTTCTTGGCACGGGCTCCGGTGACCTTCACGTTTCAGGAGTCAGGGAACACTTTCTGCTTTCATATGATTTGACTACTCAGCGTCTTTCAAAAGTTGGCCAGTGTTAACCTTCTAGAAACCCTCTCCTCTTGTGGTTTGCACGGATTTCTACCCTTCTGGTTGTCTCCCTGCCTTGCCAGCAGCCCCTTCTCAGTCTAAGCTTACCCATGGCCCTGCCGACCTCTGTGGGCTGGTGTGGCCCACAGGCATGGCCGTGGCCCTCCGCCTCCCTCCCTGGAGTAACCCCGTCCGGTCTCGTGGTTTGAAAACCATCCATGTGCTGGTGACTCAGGAATTTCTGTCTCCAGCCAGACCTCTCTCTGAACTCTAGATGTGTATATTTGACTGTTGAATTGCCATTTCCAGTGGGACTGCTAATAGGCACCTCCAAATTTCCTATTTTTAATACCGTGTTAAGAAAAATTTGCATAAAATTTGCCACCTTAATCATTTTCAAGTGCATAGTTCAGTAGTGTTAAGTATATTCACGTGGTTGGGCAAGAGATCTCTAGAACTTTTTCATCTTGCAAAACTGAAACTCTGGCCCCATTAAATTCCCTCTCCTCATTCCCCATTGCCCTGGGCAACCATCATTCTACTTTCTATTTCTATGGTTTTTTGACTACTTTAGATATTGCATACAAGTGCAATCATACAGTATTTTTTCTTTTGCAATTGGCTTATTTTATTGAACATAATGTTCCTAAGGTTCACCCATGTTGTGACAGGAGTCAGAATTTCATTCATTTTTAAGGCTGAATACTATTCTATTCTATTGTTGGTCTGGACCACATCTGATTTATGCACTCGTCCATCGATGGGCAACTGGATTGGTTCCACCTCTTAGCTACTGTGAACAATGTCTCTATGAACATGGATGTGCGAATACCTTTTAGAGACACCGCTTTCCTTTCTTTTTCTGAGTTTTCTTCCTTCCTTCCTTTCTTTTTTTTCTTTCTTTCCTTCCTTCCCTTCTTTCTCTCTCTCTCTCCCTCCCTCCCTTTCTCTCTCTCTCTTTTGAAAGCATGGGGGCAGGGGCAGAGGGAGAGGAAGAGAGAATCTCAAGCAGGCTCTGAGCTGAGCGAAGGGCTGGATCTCACCACCCTTAGATCATGACCTGAGTTGAAATCAAGGTTTCAGCTGACTGAGCCACCCAGATGCCCCGGTCTTTTTCCGAATTTCTATTGGAACTCTCTAATAGGTAGCTCCAAATGAAATTCTTGATATTCCCCAGATCTCTCTCCCATGTTACCCATCTCAGAACACATGCCGCACCTCCTCTCTGTACAAGCCTACCGCCCAGGACTCGCCCTGGTCCCTCTATCACCATCCCTCCCAGCCGGCTCCCGCCCTCCACTCTTGTCTCCACATGGCAGCTGTGAGGTCACCTGGAGAACTGAAGTCAGCACAGGCCACTCTCCAGCCCCAGACACGCCAGTGGCCCCTCGTGGATCCGAGAGAAAATGTCCTGACTCTCCAGGGACACACAGGACAGGACTCCCCGTCCTTGCTCAGCTCACACACCATGATCTCACCAACTGGGGGTCTTTCTGATCGTTCTCCTTTGGTCTGGAATGCTCTTCGGCCATTCTCCCTGAGCACCCCATCTGAAGTAAGAGCTTCACCATTGCCTCTGGTCACCCAGCCCACCCCTGGCACCAACCCCCTGCCTCATCAACCCAGTCAGATTTCTGTTTATTGCTCATTCCGCTGGGATGCAGGCCACATGGGAGAGTAGGACTCGGCCTGTATGTTCCCCAGACCTGGCACAGAGTAGGTGCCTGTGAGTGGCTGAATTAATGATTAACCAAGTGGTCTTCCTGGTGCCAAGGCCAGGGTGGACCGTGGGAGGCTCCTACTTTCTGGCTGCAGGCCGGCCTGCTTTTTCATGCCCCCCCCCCCCGACCCTGGGCAGTAACACCAGCCAGCCTTCCTTTCCCTTTTCTCCTTTCTCTTCATCCACAGACCCACATCTGATGGTTGGTGTGGGCTGGGGTCTGTACTTCCTAATGGTGCGAGGGGAGCACCTGATGGCCGGTAGGGATGCGAGCATCCCTGTCAGCAAGGTGCAGGGAGGAGAGGGCCAGGAGCTCGAGCCGAGGACCTGAGTTCGAATCCCGACTCTGCCACTCAGTAGGCGTGGAATCTGTGTGACTTGTCTCCTTTCCCTACAAGCCCCAGGTGCAGGGCCCCCACAAGTGGTGGCTGGGGCTGTGGTATCACCGTCAAAGATGTGTCTGCTCAGGAATGCACCCCGGGGCTGTGTCTGTCCAGCCAGCCACGGAGAGCCACTTTCAGGAGCAGCTGTCCCCTGACAGGTACCCAGCAGATGTTCCTCTAGCTGGGACTCTTCCCAGTTCCATCAGGCAAACAAGATGGGCTCATCTCAACCCCACGACAACATGTGCCATTGTGAAAGCTACTCCGAGGTGGTGCCTTGTGGTCTGTTGTGTCTGACATGGCACGCGGCTAAGCCACAGGTGCTGTCCCCTCTGCAGGGCATGCTCTTAAAGAATCCCTCGAAGACCAGATCCCAGCAGGAACCCTGCCCATGTGTGCTCAGTGGCCCCGGTGATGACAGCCGAGCTGGGACCTACTGCTGCTGCTGCTGCTGCTGCTGCTGCTGCTGCTCCCGCCGCCGCTGCCTCAGGGAGCCGGGCAGAACACAGGCCCTTGACCTTGGTCACGACAGAGCTGAAGACACCCCCTCTGGGGCGGCTTTTGCTCAGTGCCTGGCTGCAGGTGTTCTTTCTGAACTGCTAACTTCTCAGTATTCCCTCCTTCTCCCTTTAAGCTCTGTCATGAGAACGGTCAGCTAGTGGCTCATGCACTCCCTTAGAATTAACACATCCCTGGGATTTCTGGTGCTTATTCCCGGGGCGGGGAACAGGGGTCACCAGTGCCAACTTCCCCCAGCCTTGGGGGATTGGTGCCGGGGTAAGGGGGCAGCTGCTCACCTTGAGCGTCTTGTCCTGGCTCTTGGCGGATTCCATGAGCAGGTAGGCCCCTTTGCTGTCACAAAGGCGGTCGGCAGAGCCCTGGAGCAGCAAGAAGGGCAAGGTCAGCTTGGGGAGGGCCCGCTCCACCCGTGTGACGGCGTTGAGCAGCTGGATGCCGAAGCACACCTTCAGACCTGCCCGACAGATGAGTGGGTCCGTGTTGTAAAGCTCCACCTGCAGGCAGAAGAGACAGAGATTTCCATCAGTCTGTGGCTAGGGTTGCGGGCTCCAGGTCCAGAGAAGCAGACCTATTCCCCAGCAGTCTTCCTTCTGCTCAGGCCTGAATAGCTGGTTCCATTCGGGTGAGCTGGGTCTACGGTGTGGGTGCCAAGAGCTGGCAGCGTGGCCGGCCCTTCCAGAACCCAGACCTGCACTCCTTCCGGAGCCTCTTCTTCCGGGCTCTGCCGCAGTCCACATTCATACACGTGCGCACAGACTGTTCCAAAGCACGCACTGGTCACTCAAAAGGTGTAAGCAGTGTCCTGTTGTTTTCTGTGATGATTTCACTCAGGGATGGCTCTGAAGATGTTCTGGTGTTAGCTTGTGTGGATTTGGTTTTCTTCCCTTAGTGTCTGCCTGGCTGCAGCGGGTGAGGAGAGCTCATGTGAGCTGAAGGCCCTGGGGCTGGTGGGAGGGGTCCCGAAGGCACATGGGAGCAGCGAGCCTTGCGGCAAGTCTGGGGTCCAGAGGTTGCCTGCTGCCCTGACTAGGAGCCTGTTGACGCCCTTATCATGTCTGCACCTTCGTGGGATGTGCCTGGAGGCAGGTCCTCCCTCCTAACCATCAGCCCACTGGACCTGACCCTGACACCCTGTTCCCTATTCATGGCTCCTAAGCTCACCCAGTCTTTGGTGGGGCAGCCCTGGAACCCTGTCCTGCTCTCTCTAGCCCAGATTACTTTCTGCCTTGACTCCTTCTGCCTTTGAGGGAACAGTGAGCTGCCTGTTCCCTCTGGCCTGAGATGGGGTATCTGTCAGAATCTGGGTACCAAGTTTCTGGAACTCTCTGAGGCCCATATAGGCAGGTGGGAGACCACAATGCCCCTTCACTCACTTTCCTCATCCTCGCCAACAGGATCTTAGATAGTTGGAGAAGTGCCTTGTGATGTCAGGACTGGGTGAGGGAGCAGAGAAACTACGGGGACAAGATGTCCAGGAACAGTGGTCTCGTGAGGCGCCAGAGTGTCCACAGTGTCCGGACTCTGGTTCTCTGAACGAGGGGGCTCCATCTCCCCTTCCTCACTAGCCCCTACAGGGCCTGGGCCAGAATCCTGGATCCGTGCCAAAGGGGACAGGCTGTCCTGGGTTAGTGCTGGCATCCCCGGACTTCTCGCATGCTGGGGACTGAGCACAGCAAACCAGACCATTTGTGAAAAGCCATGCAAGAAGGAATAGCCACTTTCTGCAGCTGAGCTGGTATGCCTCTTGCAGGGCTGGGCCATCTGTCTGGGGGCAGGGTGGGGACAGTGCATGGCCACAGCAGGGGATCAGTAGGGGTCTGTAAGGAAACCTCTTGGAGAGAGGGCTGTCGGGTCCACGAGAGCTCTGGGCTGAAAGTGTGTCTCAAACTGATGCTAACAGGAACAATGGCAACGGCAGCACCCATGACCTGACACATGACCCAGGGTGTCACATGTAGGATCACATTCGGTAAAAGAAATAAGGACAGCTAACATTTATTTCTGAGCTCTCCCACCAGTTTGGCCCTAAGTGCTCAACCCGTTTAAGCTTCACGACCTTCATAAGCACGCTGCGTGAAGAGGAATGGTTCTTGTGATCCCTGTTTTGCAGAGGAAGAACCTGTCATTACCTTCCCAATTCTTGTTCTCCCCTACAGAACCCTGGATGTTTGGTTTGGAACACTACCACTCAGAATAAAGAACTACATTTCCCAGCCTCCCTTGCAGTGGTGTGATCATGTGACCATATCCTAGCCAATAGGAAGTGAGCAGCAATGCCAGGTGCAACTTCTCATCAAGGCTTCCTGTTGCCCCCTTTCCTCCTCCTACCAACGAGGGCAGAACACAGCAGGAGAAGGGAGAGAGGTGAGGCCACACAGACGAGGGCTGCACCCTGGAAACAGCAAGAAAAAGATGAGAGCCTTTGGCTGTGAGAAGTCACTGTGCAGAGAAATGAGCGTCTCTCCTATTAAACCCCTGCTGTTGTGGTCTGGTCCTGGCAGGCTGGTGAGCCCAGGCTAGCCGTGCTCCATGTGATCCTGCAGGACCCTGTCTGCCAGGAATGTGTGCTAATGTGAGCACAGGGCCAGAGCCCATTATGTCCTTCCCAAAGCCGCCCAACACTTTGCCCTGCTGACCCAGACCTTCCTGGGCATGCGAGGGCCCTGGAGGAATCTGTTTAATTGCTCTGACAGCCCAAGTGTCTTCCTGTCACGTCTTCCTGCTTCGTTTTTCCATGTCTTGATCACGTAGGCCCTGTTTACACAATGGTCTATTATGGGCCCAGGGAAGGAACTAGCAGATGTGTTGGGGAAAGGGCAGGCCCTGGTGTGAACCTGGGTGGAAGCTGAGGGGCAGAGGGAAACTGGGACCAGGAGGGAAAGGAGGACCATACCATGCAGAAAAACTGAGGCTCAGAGGGCCCAACCCTCCCTCCCCGCAAGTAACCATCTGGCCCAATCATGGCAGACTTTGTTTGTTGAGAGCTTAAGATCTAAATCTTCCCAAAGTCCTCCTTTTGGGTGGGAATGTGTCCTGTCACCCCCAGGAAGGAGACAGACAGGGGTCTCCCTCCTACACCAGCCCCAAGCCCTGAGCACTTGTCAGGAGAACTTGCCCATTCAAAACCAGAGACCAAAGAGTCAGTCCCAATCGATGACTTACTGTAGCATTCCATCTCCATGACATTCTTGAAATGACAAAATGAGAGAACAGGTTAGTGGTTGTCAGAGCTCAGGAGGGGTGAGGTGGGTGGGAAGTGGAGTAGATGTGGCCATAATGGGCAAAAAGAGGAATACTGTGGTCATGGGGATGTTCTGGGGCTTGACTGTATCAATGTCAGTATCCTGGTTATGATACTATTCTATGGCTTTGCAAGATGTCACCAACAGGGGGGACCTGGGTAAGGGTACCTGGGATCCCTCTGTACTGTTTTATTTTTAGAAGTACATATGAATCATAATTTTCTCCAAATTAATTAAAATAATTAAAAACACATACCAGGGCGCCTGGGTGGCTCAGTCAATTAAGCGGCTCAGATCATGATCCTGGAGTCCCAGGATGGAGTGGCTCCCTGCTCAGTGGGGAGTCTGCTTCTCCCTCTGACCCTTCCCCCCTCACGCTCGCTCTCTCTCTCTAAAATAAATAAATAAAATCTTTAAAACACACACACACACCCCAAAGAACCAGTCTTTGGTACTCTCTCTCACACCCAGCTCCCTCTATTTTTGGACCATAGCTGGTCCTGCCAGCTGAGAACAGTGTCTGCTGGGAACATAGCAGCCAAAGGCTGATCTGAGTCCAAGGGACTGAATTCCTGCTCCAGACAAATGACCCCTGGGGCACCTCCACTGGCTGAAACTTGAAGTCTCAGAACAACATAAGGAAGACTAGAGGAGTGAGGCCTACCAACCTTGATACCTCCTAGCTATGTGATCTGGACAAGGCTCTTCTCTCCTAGACCCAGTTTGCTAATCTTGTGAAATGGGATGATGGTAGAAGTGCCTTGGGAGATTCAGTGAGATGATAAAGCCCTAGTGCCAAGCCCAGTGTCTGGGCCACAGCGGTGGAGATGATGTGTGGGTGGCATCTGAGTCTGACACTGGGAAGCAAGGAGAGGAGAACCACTCTTTGCTGGAGCAGAACAGGGTCTGCTTCAGAGACCCCAACCCACGAGGTCTCGGATGAGGCCCTTCTTCTTCCTGGGCCTCAGATTCCCTGTAGAGGGGACCTCAAAGATTCTCCTTGGGTTATAAGTCTGATAAGCTGAGAGTATTTTCCTGGCCTCCTAGGTGTGTTTAGTGACCCTCTAGCCCCTCGCTGTTTTCTGAGGCTCTGAGGGCTGTTAGCAAGGTTGAACTTGACAGTCAGGGAGGGATGTGGCCACTGGGACTTCTGACTTCTGCACATAGTGTCCCTGTGGGAAGAAAACTTTGCCCCAAAGCACAGTAAATATAGCTGCAATCCACAGCTGGGAGTTTTCTTAAACTTTTGGTCGAGCAAATTCTGGGCCCCACCCCTATCGTCAACTCTCGTGACCTATTTTTAGAAAATCAGTTCTGTGATGAAAAGCTGAATTCATTCTTGATTAGAATTATATTAAAAATAACTCACATACTGAGCCCTTAACTCTGCCCCAGATGTTATATTAAGTGCTTTTCTTGTATTTGCTCATAGAAACTTCTCAGGAATCCTATGCAGCGACTAGTGTTATTAGGCCATTCTGTACGTGAGGAGCCCGAAGCCCAGAGGAGCTAGGTGACTCACCCAAAGTTACACAGCAAGTAAGGGGCAGAGCCAGGATAAGAACATAGGCCACTGGGCTCCATATAAGCGTTCTTAACCACTCACCAGGCTAGGCTCCCTGTCCAGAGAAGAGAAAGTACAAGTGGGTCTTGTGCACAAAGATGGCCAGGAGTTGTAGAGGTGGCCCTCCCCAGAGAAGGAAGGGGTGGGTCCTTGGTGAGGACAAGAAACCTCCAGGCCTGAGAGATAATGAAGTGACCTGGTGGGCCACAGAGGTTGCCTTCCTTCACAGGCTGCCGAAGGGGATCGGGGGGGCTCCCTCGGGGTTCAGACCCACATGACACCATCTGCAGGATGGCAGAGGGGAGGCAGGGGTCTTGCCTAACTTGGCACAAAGCCTCCCCAACTCAGTTGACTGAAGGCAAGCCCTGTTCACCAGGATGCCCAAGGCTATGACTACTGGAGTGGGCGCCCAACTTTGGTGCTTGAAGTTCTTAAACTAGCCAAGAACCACCAGAAATAAGGACACTTCCATTCCATTGTGGTTATAAAAAGGATTAATTGGGATCAGCTTTTGTGGATGAGTTACCACTTAATCAGAAATATATGAATTATTAAACATTCTTTCCCAAGAATTACTTTTTCTATTAAGCTTGAACTCGTGGACATTCTGGTCTCTGCCTTTTGGAGCCATGAGCTGGGCTGGCAGGTCATGACCCTGGGCCTGTGGTTGCAGGTGGTTTGCACAAACCCAGCATGAGTGATATAGACAAACAGCCCTGCTCATTCCTTTGGAGTGGGGCTCCCTGAACTGTGACCCCCAAAATCCAGACACAGCTACTGAGTGGTCACCAAAAGAAGGGGAAAAGCAGCCACCATATTCACCACCCAGTCACATTGGCCACAGCCACCTTTTCAGAGGCCCGGGGACCGACTAAATGGTAAGGGGAATAAGAAAGCATTACAGAGATCTCACAAGACCAACTCCCTAACGGCTGGTCACAAAATAGCAAGATATGTGATCATGAGTCTTAAAATCAAAAGTTGGAGGCAACTAAGGAAATCAGAATATGGTGTAGCTAGACGATGGGGTAGGGAATTCCTATCACTTTTCCAGCATGAGATAATGGCATGGGGTTACGTGTAAATATCCTCCTTCTGGTTTCTTCCTCTTGGGCAACACAGGCTGAAGTATTCAGGAGTTTAGGATCCTGGTGTCTGCAATGTAACTTCCAAAAGGTTCAGCCAAAACAGCGTATCCAATTTATGACACTGGACTGGGCAATGATTTCTTGAATATGATATCAGAAGCATAGGCAACATAAGAAAAAAGTAGGTAAATGGGACCACATGAAAATGGAGACCTTCTGTGCATCCAAGAACACTACCAACATAGTAGAAAGGCAAGCTACAGAATGCGAGACAATACTTGCAAATAATATACAGCATTAGGATCTAGAATAGAAAAAGAGCTCCTATAACTCAACAACAACAAAACACAAAAAGCCTAATTAAAAAAGGAAAGAGAACTTGAACAAACGCTTCTCCAGGGAAGATACAGAAATAGTTGATAAACACATGAAAAGATACTCAACATCATTATCCATTAGAGAAATGCATAAACCCAAAAGTATCAAAAGCAGGGTCTCGAAGAGATATTTGCACACCCATGTTCACAGCAGCATCATTGACAGTAACCAAATGGTGGAAGCCACCTAGGCGTCCATTGATGGACAAATGGATTAACAAGGCGTGGTCTGTGTGTACTATGGACTATTATCCCATTATCCCACCCTATAAAGATGGTTGTGACACCTGCTACAGCATGAATGAGTTTTTTAAAGAAATGGTGCTAAGCAAAATGAGCTAGTCACAAGAGGACACCTACTATATGGTCACAGTCATACAAGGGCCTTAGAATAGTCTAGTTCCTAGTGACAGAAAGTAGGATGGTGGCTGCCAAGGCCTGGAGAGGACGGGGAACAGAGAATTACTATTTACTCAGGACAGAGTATCTGTTTGGGAAGATGAGAAAGTTCTAGAGATGGTGGTAGTTAAGGCTGAATAACACTGGGACTGTAATTTATGCCCTTGATCTATACATGTAAAAATGGTTAAGATGGTAAATGTTATGTTCTGTATATAGTACCACCATAAATTTTTAAAGAGATAAAATAGATATCCATACTGATATTTTCATATTTAAGCATTGATTCAACAAGCACAGAGGAATATTTCCAGTTGGTGGATGTCGGGGAAGAGTCTATGGGAGAGCTTGTACTACCACGGGGACTTTTCTGTAGATCTGCAATTTTCCATGATTAAAGTTGGAGGACAAAGGTCATTTCCCCCACACTCCCAGTTTTTAGGTTCTTTATTTGGTTTCCCTTTGCCAGTGGAAGCCAAACATCCCTCAGGTAGGCCTGCGGCAGGGAGACCCCTGTGGGCAGAGTCCACTATTCAGGGTTAGTGTGTGCCTAGGTCATTTCATGCCAAGGCTTGGCAAGTTGGCTGCATCCTCATGTGAATGGGGGTCCAGATCTTAGCTCCTGTGTGGCTTCGAGGTAACTGAGTGTGTTCTGAGAGAGTGAGGCCCAGGGTTATTCCCATGTGAACCTAGCCAAGCGCGTGGCTTCTTTCTTCTTGGATCCCATGAAGGTACTTGGGAGAGAAGCCGCAGGGCAGGGAGAGCACCCCGTGGTCTCTGGTCTAGCTGGCAGCTGGGACGACCCCTGACGGTCTCCCTGCCAACTCACTGGCTTGTCCATTGCCGTTTGAGCTGCTGCCCAGAGGAACCTGCCTCTCTCAGAGTTGGTGGCAGAAGGAGAGCAGAAGGAGAGGCAGAGAAGGTGGGCAGCAAGCATGCGGGGGGGTGGAGTGGGTCAGGTGCGTGGACCCCTCGTGTGCAAGGGCCCAGGACCAAGCTAGACCAAGCCCTGTGCTCCCTGTTGGGCACTCCCATATGGACACAGACATTCCAAGAGACATTCTAACAGCCTGTTTTTTTGTTTTGTTTTGTTTTAAGGTGTTAGTAAATTATTAGCTACTTCAAACAGACAAGTCCTCTGCGGGGCACGTGAGCTAGGAATGATGGAGAATCACAAAATAAAATCAGCTAACCAAACCGGGCATACTGGAAAGTTAATAACCAGTTCTCAGAGGGGTTTTCTGTGGGAGGCTGTGTCCTGGGGACAGAGTGGGAGGCTGGGCCTATCTTTAGCTGTGGGGACAATTAGTCAAAAGCCTCGGTGATGGCCAAGCTTTCCAAACCCAGGAGGGAGCCATCCGAGGGCCCTGGGCAGATAGGGCCTCCTCACAGAGGGGGTGGGAGTCACGCGGGCAAGAGGGGCAAGGGAGCCTCATCCTCAGCCTGGGGGCACCTCTGAAATGCCAGGCAGGGGTCTGGGGCGGCGCCCCCCACCCCCAGGAGGAACGAAAGGAAGAGAGCTGGCCACCGCTAACAGCAATCCGGGTGCCTGGAACCCACCATATGGCCCCACTGGCAGGAGCGCCGGCAGCCAGGATGTGCTTGGAGGGCAGCCAGCATATTTATAGAAAACAGACGTGGTCCCGAAGATAAATCGCCTCCATGTACACACAGTGGATGCCCCTCGCAGAGGGGATGATCAGAATCACAGCCCGGCCTTCCTCCCAGTCTCCACCTGCTCCACAGGCAGGATGGAGCTCAGAGACAGCAGGGTCTTCTGCACGTGTGGATTTGGGGGGTTATCTGTGGCTTGAGGGTGTGAGGAGATCGTCAGCAACCTCCTCCCTTCACCTCTTGCCCCAACATCCTTGGCCGGAGAACTATTTAGAACATTTGAGGCTTTTCAGAGTGGGAGGGATTCATCCCATTGTGAAACCCCCACGACTGCGGGGGGTATGGTGACCATATCAGCACTCCAGTGTTCTGGTCAAGGATGCTAAATGTGTAGACAAACACAAAAAAAACTGCCCAAGTGGCAACTTCTTTGTTCTCAAGATTTTTGTGCCAAGGGCACTTGGCTCAGAGTAGAGAGATCTGGGCTCAAATCCTTACTTAGTAGCTGTGTGTCCTTGGGGAAGTGACTTGCCCTCTCTGCGCCCATGCTGCACAGATCCAGAGACTGGTAGCAAGCTGGCATCTGGGAGCTGTGGCGGGATACAAGGGCTCCAGGTGTGACTCGGAAGAAGGCTACGACCGTTGCACACTGGCTGGTGTCAGGACAATTATAAGGCATTTTGGGCTGTATTCCCAGAGGCTTCGCACCTCCTGGGAGAACGTGTCTCTGTGGGCTGGCTAGTGACCGTGCCGTGGTGCTGTGAGTAAAGGGTGTCATGCTGACAGGCCTGGGTGGCTTGTGAGAACACTTGCCACAGCAAAGCCCAGATGCACGTTGGGCTTTTGACACTCAGAGCCACCTGCTTCCCCACAGACAGACTTCCAGACCTTCCAAGAGCCTGCGGCCCCTTCCACCGGGTCCTGCTTTAGTGAGCTTGTTAGGCGAATGTCTCTTTTCTTTTTGGGGCTTTTATAACTGCAGGGCTCCGTGAGAAATATCTTAGCCAAAGATGTGCCTTAAGACACCCTGATGTTAGATCCGGGGAGGTGCCTTTTCTGAACATATTTTCCCCCTGGGCGTTGCTATTTTTAAGGCTCAGCAGAATGTTCAAAGGGAGTCTCAGAGCAGCGAGGAGCGAGGGGCCGATTCTCTCCGTGGAGGAATGGAAACTCTTGCTCCTTGTTTATTTCAACTGGAGTCCAGCCTTCAGGCTGACTGGCTACCTCCCTTCCTCTGAGTTTCCCACCAGGGAAATGGATTAGCATTTCTAAAGAATCACCCCTTCAGCTTGACCACTCAGAAACCTGAGAAATGAGGGTGCGCAGCTGCGGGGTGCGGGCTGGACGGAGCAGGGAGGGAAGAGCCTGCTTTGCTCTGTGCTCACACGACTCCTGGTTTCTGTAAGGCCTTCAGTGGAATTTTCCATGATCTCAAAAATGAGATAAAAGCTCTGAAATTTGCTCCTTTTAAACAAAGAGGGTTTGGAACTTCATTATCTTTTTTCCCCCCTGCCTTTATGCCCAAGTACCTTCAGGTGGAAAGATAAACAATTTGAATTTGCACCTGGACGTTTCATCCGAAAGATGTCAAAGGGAGTGGGCTCTCTCTCTCTCTCTCTCTTCCTTATTGTTGTGCCAGCACAGCTGAGACAAAGATAATTGGTTTTACTAGAGATTGCACATTCAAGCCATTATTCAGGACGCCAGCAGGTGGAGGAGACCCTGCCCCCTCGGGCCTCTGTCACAAAGTGAATCCTGCCCACAGGCCAGCTATTGTAAGACAGGAAAGAGCTTAGGGATTGTCGATAGAGGCTGGGACGAGGCCACCAGGCGTGGGCTTCTCAATCAGATGGGTTCAGCTCTGGTCCTGATGAGTTGTGCCTCTCCGCACATAAAACCCTACTTAATCCCTGAGCCTCAATCTCCTCATCTGTGAAATGGGGTTAATGTCGACCTCGTTCACACACATCATCAGTATTAGATCGAATAGCACGAGTTTGGCTTTTGTGTTTCTGGGTCCTAAAGTGGTGCCTTTTCGCTATATAG
This sequence comes from Mustela putorius furo, assembly GCF_011764305.1. Lineage (NCBI taxonomy): Eukaryota > Metazoa > Chordata > Mammalia > Carnivora > Mustelidae > Mustela > Mustela putorius. Next base: position 16,984,765 of record NW_025422002.1, on the reverse strand, counting down.
ATTGGCCTTTGGAAATGAAATTTTTTGTCTTTTCTCAAATATTCTTTGATCCCAGTGGGTCAAATTTGGCCCCAAGGTTTGGCTTTGGGAGGCACTGTGGGTTTTTAAAATGAATTAAAAATTTCAATTGAAGGTGGATGACTTGGGCAGATGGAACATCCCAGAGGTGGGGGGTGGTTGCCTACAGACCCCGCCATCCCCTAGGGTCTCTTGCTGGTGTCATTTACAAACAGGTGGCCCTCAGCTGTCTGGGAGTCAGACCTCTGGTCAACACTTCTTCCCATTAAGGCTGATCACCATTTAGTTGTCCATCCTCTAAGTGACTCAGAGGGCCAGGAGGTCACATTCTATAATGAAGCTACAACCTGAGTGCCCAGGTCCTGAGGAAACCCAGAAAGGCCACTGGAATACCAGAGCAAGCACCCCACTCCATTTTCCAGGGGTCTTGGGAAGTCAGTGATTCCATGGTTTCCAATTCCTAAGGCAAGAGGGGAAACTGAGGCAGAAGAGTAGCAAAATGATTTGCTTAATGCTGAAGATAATTCAGGTGTCTTCCAGATGCCCAGGGCTGCCTCCTATCTGCTGGCTATAAGCCCACCAGGGTCCCTGCCCCCACAGATAGACCAGGTGGAAGAGCACACCCACCTACGCTCTCAGGCTAGGTCTGAGACCTAGATCAGGCTAGGTCCCTGTGACAGATCTGTGGCGTCTCCATGTGCTCACCTGCAGCCTGGGGCTGCCGTGTGGCAGGTGAGTTCCCAGCACCTGGCCGGCACCCAGTCAAAGGCGGAATACAAGGTGCAGGACTTCAGCTAGATGGGAAGTGCACTGGCTCACTGAGCAGTCTCTTAATAGACCAACCCAAATCTCTGGGGTTTGGGACTATACTCAGACCCAGTATCTCAGGTACATGAGTTGACCTTGACCTCTTCTCCTTGCTGACCTTGGTGCCTGGTCCTGGAGGTGGTGACATTAACCAGATGGCACAACCTCCCAGCCTCTTTCTTTCAAAGCCACCTGGCCTTTTCTGAGCTCCTTTCGGCTGATTTTGCTCTTACAGAAGGTAAGAAGGTAATAGCTCTGCTTGGGGGGCTGTGATGGATTTCTGGCAGGGCAGTGGCTCTTAGGAGAAGGGGTTCACGAGGTGCCTTGTGATCTGACCTCCGTTCACCCCTTGCCGGTCACCTGCTGCCCTCTCTGCTGTGGCCAAACTGAGCTATTGACTGGTCTGCAAATGGGCCGTCCTCCCTTCATGCCAGGTCCTTATCAGCACAGTTACCACTGCCAGGAACCCTCTTCCTCTGAACTCCCTCCAGCTCCAGCACGAGCTCCCACCTCCCAAGCCATGGACGTAGTTCAATCTGAGTTCAATCCGTTACCTTCATCCCAATGAGTCCTCTAGGGACTGCCCCTCTGTACACTGAACCCATGAGGTTGGGTGGGGTGAGCACCATGATTTTTCCTGGACAGTAAGTCAGGCCTGGACAGTATGCCAATAAAAATCAGCCCTGAGATGTTTGTTGGCTTTTCAACAAACTGTTTTTCTGCTGGGGTTGCTTAGGTAAAGCTGCTGGTGGCCATCTTTGCTTCCACTCTGGGAAAGTTTGCCTGGGAGTGAAGCCAAGCCAGGGGATTGGAGCGCTGGGGAGAGATGGATGGTGCATAAGACTTTTGAGTCCCTAGATCCAGCCATGCCTGAAGGTTTTAGTTCCATCTATCAATAAATACCTCTTTTTGCTTGAATCACTTTGAGTTGGCTTTCTTTCACTTGCGGCCACAAGAGACCTCGCTGGTTCACACAATTTCCTCTGATTTGCTCCTGTCCCTTCCCGCCTAATTCTGAAGCTACATGGCACCTCGCGCATCTTCATGTCCCCATCACTTCACGCAGGGAAAGGGACGGAGCCATCACTCAGCTTTCCCACAGGGCTGCTGCCTTCAGTCCCTCAGCAGCACCCAGGTGCCCCCAGGTTTTCAGAAAGACTCACCTCCGTCTTATTCCGAGAGAGCACACTGGAGTCAATTGGGCCCAGGGACAGGTTTGGCAAGACAAGGTTGAGAACTTTCGCAGCAAAGACCTAGCAGGGAGGGGAAAACAAAGGGTGTGAGTTCGGTGGCATCCACGCCCAGCTCTGCCCACAGGACAGTTTACAATAAATTAAGGAAAGTGACACCCGAGCTGAACATCAGCCAGGTCCACTTCCCCAGGCTGAACACCCCGGGACTCTGCCTGCTCTGATTCAGACAACCTCCAGTTAGTCTGGCTCAGATCTGTGCCGTGGGGGGAGCCGGGCGGGAGGTGGGCCGCCGCAGCTGACGGCAGGAATGCCATATCTATTTTTTGCCTGTTCCGGATCATGTGTGGCCGCCCTCCCCACAGTCACTCATCGGTTGCGGTTCGGAATTCTTTGCGGGAGCTGCCTAGCTGAGGTCTTAGGCACGAGTCACTTCTGTGAGGTTCCTAAAAATACACAGCAGGAGCAGAACCACCCAGATCACCTGTGAAGCGGGATAGCTCGGAAGATCCCAGAGAAGCCTGCTCTGATATGGAAGAATCTGTGGATGGCCTTGGTTTGTCTCAGAGGGAGACAGAAATCGTCACCAGCTTGATCAGGAGATGCGTGGCAGAAGGAAAGAGACCTGATTTGATCCCCGGCAGTGCTGACTTGCACACTTGTATGCGAGATCAGAGCATCACGGAGCCCCCATTCCCTTAGCTGTCAGTGGGGACCTTGGCGTTCCCCCAGAGGACCACCATGTGATAAAGCACCTGGCACACAGTAGGTGCTTAATCCGTGCTCCTTAAACTTGAGCCCAATGCAGGGACGAGCTGCGCCTCCCCACCCATCTCTCCTGCAGGATCTGGTGTTTACCCAGGAAGAGTGTGAGCCTGGATCTCACACTTCTCCCCGCAGAGGGGGGCTGTTCGCGTTTCTGCACTGGGCACAGACACTCAGGGGGGAGAGATGCTATTTCACAAGTGAGCTGTGACTTGCTGAAATTAGAATCGCAGGGAAGGTGGCGAGCAGTGAGTTCTCAGTCTTTGTGGAAGGCGCATATCATGGAGCCGAGAGGTGATGTCCCCTTGGTACCCCCTCAGCGGGGGTGAGGGCACTCACATCAACTGAAGGACAATCTTTGCTGTGTCGCATACAGCCGTAGATGCCCAGACTTTTAATCTTGATACAGATGCCGTGAGGGTTCATCTTTATTGCACAAGGAAATAGGCTCAGCAGTGTACCACACAGCCAGCTGGGATGGGGACAACGGTCTGGGCGACACTGTGCTTTTCCCTTACACCACTGGCCTTGGTTATTCTCTCTCCATATGAGCGTTAAGTGGGGGCCTGAATTTCCTGGGGGTGACCACACACAGCTGCCATTGGGGCTCTCTGTGGAGTCACGTGCTGGACCCCGCTACCTGTTTGACACTCAGAGCTATAAAACATCCTGTGTCCTCGGGCTGTACGAGCTGGATGTCCTCTCACATGGCTAGGAATCAGGCAGAGAAGAAAAAAGGGCTTTGTTCACAGGTGCAAAGGTGCTCACAGGTGCACACAGGTGCATCCAGCCACTCTGAGGTCCACAGGGTCAAGCGTGCATGCTTCAGGAAAAGATGGGAGCTCCCTGCCTTGAAGACCAGCCTCACTCCCAGCCCCCCACGCCAGGGGTCCAAGCCAGCGATCCCCAAGCATGTCAACTCACTGCTGTCAACACACCAGGTGCCACGAAGCACCCTGAGCTAACGTGTGAGAGTCTAGTGGAGAAATAGAAGAGAATCCAACTGGGAGCACTGGGGAAGGGCCTGGACTTGGCCATACAGTGTGCAGCCTCATGGGATGGATAGAACCTGTGGGGCAGGGCTCAATTGTCAAGGCAGGGTCGTGAAGCAGCCCCGCAGACAAGCACATGACCGGGATGGCTTGGAGTCTGGAGAGCTCTCCCAAAGGAAAGGGTTAGGGTGTTTCCAAATGTCTATGAACTCCAGAAATTGGAGGCTCCTCTGGGAACCTAAATTCAGGAGTTGGGATGTATGCTTTTAAAGGTTAAAGGAAAAGTTTAAATGAAGAGCAAATATAGCAGATGAGTGTGTGGTCAGGGAGGGAGGCAAGGTGCTGTGCCCTCTGGTCCCTACTGGGGTCCAACTGCTTCAGGAGGGTGGAGGACTCTGTGGGACTTCTTCCCTCCAGGAGGACTGGCCCAAGGGCGACACTACTGGGGAAGGACTTAATGTGTAGCCCAAAGCTTGAGCAACTGTCATCTGGACATCTTGCCGTCCTTGGTGAACCTCACCATGGCTCCTTGAGTGGGCCTGAGGGCTGACGGTTGACGGTGTGTGGCCCTGCCATGCTTTGGAATCAAAGGCCCGTGTGCCTGTCTGGTCTGGCCCAGCGTGCTCAAGGACACCACTGTCTTCCCACCCTTCAGTTTCCCACCCATTTCCCGTTTAGATGGCAGACAGCCAGGGAAAGGCCTGGGGGCATACCAGCTCCACAGCCAAGCCACCCTCCAGCAAAGTGAAGGAGGGAGTCCACACAGCCTCCATGCCCGCACTCCTAAGACCACCACCAGATTTCTTGTTCACCAACAATTTACGTTTTGTGACCGTCACCCGATTCCTCATGGACCTGGGCACACAAGGGCCGGCCCAGGGGTGAGGAGACAGACTTACCTTCATCTTCGAATCTATGCTCTTGCCACTGGTGCTTCTTAAACCAACATATTTATGCCCCAAAGTACCAAGACCCCCACTTCCAGGAGAAGATGTTGTGAGATTAGGTTTGACAAGGATCAGAAAAGGCAGCACAGTGGCTCAAACCATCCTTGCTCTGGATTCACAGGGCGGAGGGAGGGGATAAGAGGCCCAGGAAGGACTCTGCCTGCAGGACAGGATGACAGTCCTCTCTCCTAGAGAACACTTTTCTTTCTCTTAACAGAAGAGCTTTCTACAGCTAAAGGAAACTTTTAGGGAAAGAGTTTTGGAAGAAAACTAAAAGAAGAGGGCCATTTCTGGAGAAGTGTTTGCTTTGTACAAAATGAACAAAGCCAGGGGTGCCTGGGGAGGCTCAGTCGGTTAAGTGTCTGCCTTTGGCTCGGGTCGTAATCCAGGCGTCCTGGGATTGAGCTCTGCATCCCGCTCCCTGCTCAGCGAGGAGCCTGCTTCTCCCTCTCCCTCTGCTCCGCCTTCTCCTCCCTCTCACTACACTCGTGCACGCGCACTCTCTCTCTTTCTCTCTCAAATAAATCAAATCTTAAACAAATAAACAAAAATCCCAAAATGAACAATGGCAAGGTTTGGTCTCTGTGGAGGAAACTAACCAGTTACAGCCAGACCAGTCGGCTGCTATGCCTCCCTCTTCCAAGTACAGTGAGCCAAGTGCTGGGGAGACAGCTCCCTCCCACAGCTGCCAAAGGCCTTTCCCCCAAAGAATAAGTAGGAGGAGACAGCGTAAGGGTGCCTTCTTGAAGGTAGAGGCAAATCTTTTGATGACAATAATGTGGCTTAAAAAAACAAAGAGAATTAGGTGCTTAGCCACTTCCCCACAAAAAAATCCAAGACGTTGCAGGGGCAGAATGCTTGGAACAGGTGCGAAAGAAAACCCTTTTCCCTGCTATTCTTCTAGGGGTTGTTTATTCCATTAGCCTAGAGGTTGGTGAGGGAGGAAAGGGTGAGGCAGGGCTGAATGAATCGAGCAGGGGCAGTGGGTTGATTGTAGTAATGCAGAGAGCCAGAAGGGCTGAGAAGGGGGTATGAGGTGAGGAAGGGCCATGTAGTAAGGGAAGAGTAGGGACGGAAACGGCCTGACAGAGCCCACACCCTGAGGACCAATTTGGTTCAGGCTGCCCGGGTCGGTGCTGCTGCATCCCACCATGATCTCCTTAAGCCTCCACCATCGGTCTCCCTAAGCCTCTACCATCAGCTGGGAGAGGCCTCCATCACCTTTAAGGGAAGGCAAGAAAAGCCGGCAGAGGCCCCAGTGAGAGGTGCAGCTCACCCATAAGGAAGTTGGAATCAAACAGAATAAACTTCTCGTTCCCAGTTCGCTCACGCTCTTCGGATAATCCTGCAGGAGTGTGGAGAGAGCCTTGGATCCAGCTCCAAGGAGGAGTGACCCCAGACAGCCCCCACTGAGGTGAGATTCCCCCTTCAAATCATGACCCCTGCAGGCTGAGTCAGGTTTGTGCCACCCAGTGGTGCTGACTCAGCAGGGACCCCAGGTCTCATCACTGGAGGATAATTTGGGGGTAGACTTACAGCGAATGGGCCCCAAGTTGCCAGCCTCCCAGCCCCAGAAAGAGGAGACTGAGAGCCAGGCAAATTTTGATTCAAACTCTGGTTCTGAATCACCAAGAAGTCTGTGGTCCTCAGTTTCTTCATCTCTCACATGGGGATAATGAAACAAACCTCAAAGTATTGCTGGGAAAGTTACCTGAGAACTGGTTTCCACAGAGTTCCTCCCTAATTGCCCTTCTGGCTTCTGTCCCCAGGAGAAACTCAACAAATTCTCCTGGTCTGACTGCAGAGAGAGCACCGCCAGTGTTTTTCAGAGTGATGGATTGCAACAAGCCTACCGTCACAGCTAGAACCCTGAAAACTATTGCGCCCCCCAAAAAGAATAACTCTTCCAGAAGTGAGGTCCACCTCCCGATGAGCCAGGGACCAGAGTGTGTCACTGGCCCTTGACATGCCCTTGGGCCATTCCTGGATGAAATGCTGAGCCCATCCCTTTAAATACTAGTGACTAGTGACAATAGAGGCGCAAATGCCTCTATTGATCCAAAAGGTTTTAATGGCTCCCTAAGATCATTTTGAAGCTTCTGCGGCTGACATGAGGGAGGAAATTATAATTGCGATCTTCTAAAGTGGCTCCGGCAAGCCAACTTGTGCAAAAGGGGGCCAGAGAGCTAGGCCTTCTGTGAGGATGCCTTCTGCAAGGGTCAGCCCAGAAACTCTGGGTGGGGGAGGAACGCGGCCTTAGGCCAGTGGAGACTAGAAAGTGCCTTGTGCCTTTTCTGCATGCCGAGCTGGGAAGGGGGGAGCAGCGGCTCACCGCTGTCTGCCCTGTGGCTGACCTACAGCAGGGGCTCCCCAAAGATGTGTTGGGGAGATGACTTGTTTCTTGAATGCCAGCGTCTAGAAGTCTGAACCCCCAGCTACGACAGCTCGGGCACCTGTAGGACAGAAGTAACACCCCCTATCCCCAGGCGCATTCCAGCTGCCAGATTCATGGGCCCATTCATGACTGTAGTTAAGTCTTGGTTCCTGGGTCTAACTTCACAGCACATGTGAAAGAGGGGCAATCCCCCCCCACCCCACCCATTGCCTCCTGTTTCCCCTCCATTCCCAGCACCCAGATTGTTCCCAGGGCCTTCTAGAGCCTGGTGACTACAAACAGATGAGAAGGCGCTCCAGTCAAGGGCAGCTGACCGCTGGCAGGCATGCTTTAGGGTGAAAGGGAGTATCTTGCCTCACTCGCCGACCAGGGTTGGGGCACAAGCTGACCTTGAGCAAAACAATTGGCGCCACGTTCTTGTCTGTGAATTGGGAATGACTTTCTCTCCTTACTGGGTGGTGGGGGAAAGGAACCCAGATAGGGCAGCTCATGCACTGAGGGCCTGCTTCATGGCGGCTCTCTCCTCTCTACTTGGCCAGGTGCCCTGATTGATAGGGATTGGAAGCATCTGGAATTGGGTGGGCTGGCTCCTGTGTCCCTGACCCTGGATCCCCAGGGACAACCTCCAGGCAAGAGGCAAAGAAGATCATTTAGAAGATTACCAAAGAAGATCATTTAGAAGATTACTCTCTGTGCAGGCTGAGCTCCCCAACCCCACCAACAACCCCAGGCACTGCCCATGGGGATTTCAGCTGTTCCTCATCTCACCCACCTAGAAAAGTGAGTGGTTCTGCACCCCACCCCACGTTCCTGCATGCTATTCCTGGGGCTAGGCCAAGGCCGAGTCTCCTTCACACACACACCTAGCTGGGCAGCCCAGGGTTTCACCTCTGCTCCTGGGAAGGACTCTAGCTCTGCACCACCCCAGGTGTAGGACGTGGAGAGAATCCCCAGGAAACAGCCTCATAAGCAGCTGAGACTGGTTCTGATACACTGGATATTGTTTCCAAATTTCTCCTGTGGTCCCTTCCCTTGTACAATAACATTCTAAACACAGACAGTGTTTGGGGGCCAGACCCCTGTCCTCCTTGTCTGTCCTCCAGGCTAAACATACCCCAGCTTGTGGAAAAGGGAGTGTGGAGCTAAGACCAGCCCTGTGCAGGTCTGGTGGGGTGTGTGTGGGCAGGGGGTGTGGTCTGGCACGGGGATCCGGTGTTCCTACAATCCAGGGGGTAGGGACTGTCCTCTTCCACGTTCCTGTCTGTACTCAAAGCTGCCCAATTCGATGATTTGGAGAATCTCTTCAGCAGGCGTTCGGTGCCATGAAACAAACCACCGCACAGTCCACTGGGAGGAGGGGCGCAGCCAGGACTTGACTTTGCCCTCTGTCTTGGCCACGGCAAGGCCCCCTCTTCCACCTCAGCCCTCTCAGGTGGTAGTGGTCTCTGGGAAGCCAGTCCTCTTGGAGGTCTGTAAGGGAGACCTTACCTATTCCAGGACCTAGCCTGAACTATTCCAGTTAATGCTGATGGGAATAACTACTCCTGAATCCTGAAGGAGGCGCAAGTGGTATCATATGCTGAGTAAAACAACCAAACTAAAGCCGAACCCACAAAAATGAAGCCAGCAGAAAGAACAAAGCCTGCAGAAGTCACAGAGAGGGTATTCTCATTTGTGTAAAACACAGCAACGAGTAGCACGTGCCTGTGCGTCCCAGTAGATGGAGACTCCAGCGGCCGGCCTCCACCAGGCAGAGACAGCCCCCTGTCTGTCCTCTCCTCAAGTTTTAACGTTTGAACTCTGTGAAAGTGTTATTCTAACAATGTTTAAATTTTAAACAAAGGTTCTCCGAGATGCTTTCAGGAAGGTTGTCGCACTAGACTAGCTGTGTACAGGGTAATCCAGTCACCCTGGGGGCGGGTAGGCAGATGAATCAGGGACTCTGTCAGTCAAAACTGCCCAAGACCCAGGGGCAGCAACAGATTTCGTGGTGGGGAAGATGTGTCCTCAGGTCTGGGGGCAACAGGAAATCCAATTTGTCTTGGTTAATAAGAGGAGACCAGCACCCCCCAGGGACGGCTGGTTTCTGATTTGACAAGGTGATCTATTAGCACAGGGCTTGGAGAGGTCACACTGGTAGCCTTGCCTGGAAGTTCCACTTCTGCTAGAGACTCTGATGGGAAGCCTTGGGGCCCACCTCTGGGCCCTGCTGCCATGACCCCCTTGTGCATTTTATCTGGAAAGCCCCAAGGTCTCTGGCTTGTCTCTAAGGAAGAACATTCACGTCAGAAAATACCTATTTTCTTCTCTAGGGAAACATTCTAGAGGGAGAGTGGACAGCCCTGGATTCAGATCAATCAGGCAAGCTGTGTGATCCTGGCAGGTCACTCGCCCTGCCCAAGCCTCAGTGTTCCCTTTCACAAAACAAGGTCACAACCTCTCCCGGGGGTGATAAGGCAGAGGAAAGCAGGGCACATGCTGGGCGCTCACTGAACTGAGTACACCTTCCTGAGTCAGAGCACATGGGTGCCGTGAGAACTCCCCGCTCCACTGTGATCCTGGTCTTGCTCGTTCTACGTGGAAAAGAATCCTTGATGTGAGTGATTTGCCCTCGTGCTATATAGTTGATTACAGTCATGAGGGGAGCTATCCAGGAGGTCACACATCCTCTTGCACATGTCAGTGACCAGGAAGTAGCCCATCTGGGCATTACCTATGGTTCTGGGAATGACCTTCAATTTCTTTCCCTGGCAGAAACAGGGTGGCATCCACCTGCACTGCTGTCCGCCTACACAGCACTGAAATTTACTAATGACAGTTGGTTCCAACAAGTCAGTGGTGATTTCCTTCCAATGGGGCAACACTCAAAGACGCGAGACATCTCTATTCTTCGGTGGATTAAGTAAATCGCTGTTCTCTGGTTAAACTATCAGATAGTTCCAGGTTTCTCTCTGGCTCAGCCTGTCTCCATTTCTCTGTATGTAAAGGAAAGGCTCTCCACAGGACCTGCCCACCCACCTCTGGCCATGGGCTGAAGGAAACACTTTGAAAACATTCTTACAAGCCTTTATTCCTGTCCAATGCTCCTCTACTTGGGTGCTCGGGAGGAACTGGAGGTATCAATGCTACCGGGCAATTATTTAGAAGTCCTGCCGCCGTTTGACGGTGAGGCCAGAGAAAGGAGGGTAAGCCAGTTCCCCATGGCCCCATGACCCCCACCTCACCCTCTGAGTCCTTTGAGAGTCCTGACAACTGGCTCAGAGGGCAGCCCCACTGGCACTGGCATAAGATTAACCCTTCCCTGGGGATGCACGGGGTTGGGATTCTCCAACTCTCATTCACTTATGCTCTCTCTTAAACCTCACGCCACTAAAGGATAGGTCCAGAACATTCACAGCCCACGTTCACGGCAAGCAGTCCTGAGACGCCACGCTCTCATCTCCCTTCTCTGAGACGAAGCACCTGTTCCGCTCCTAGGCAGTTCAGTTGACCCCTGAACAATTTGAGGCTAGGGGCGCTGAGCCTCTGTCCAGCTGAAAACCAAACATAATGTTGACCCTCCCTGCCCCGCCCCCTGCCCACAAAACCCAACTACTAATAGCCTACTGTTGCCTGGAAACCTTACCCATTACATCAATAGGTGATTAGCACATATTTTGTATGGATTACATAACATACGTTATATTCCTACGCTAAAGTAAACTGAAGAAATAATGTGATTAAGAAAATCATTAGGAAGGAAGAAAGAAAATCGTAAGGAAGAGAAAATATATTTACATCCCTATATGTTTTTTTTTTCATTTTTCTTTTCTTATTAATTTCTTTTCAGTGTAACAGAATTCATTGTTTTTGCACCACACCCAGTGCTCCATGCCATATGTGCCCTCCATAATACCCACCACCTGGCTCCCCCTACCTCCCACCCCCTGCCCCTTCAAAACCCTCAGATTGTTTTTCAGAGTCCATAGTCTCTCATGGTTCACCTCCCCTTTCAATTTCCCTCAACTCCCTTCTCCTCGCCATCTCCCCTTGTCCTCCATGCTATTTGTTATGCTCCACAAATAAGTGACACCATATGATAATTGCCTTTATCTGTTGAAAGACATCCATGCATGAGTAGACTCATGTAGTTCACACCTGCGTTGTTCAGAGATCAACTGAATGTTAGCTCGTGTACCATGTGCATGCACATCGCCCGGAGCCCCAGAACCAAGAGCATGTCCATGCATGCCACCGTGTACCGGGACAACAAAATGATGGCTCAAACAGAGGGATGCATCCTTAGAGCAAAGGAAAACGTGCTCCAGGCTGGAGGAGAGCTGCTGCTCAGCGGACCCCCCTACGTCACCACCACAGACTGCTGGCCGTTCCCCTCAGCATGTACTTTTTAGCTCAAGCTGGCAAATAGTCAATGAAAATCAGCCCAGGCCCTCAACACAAACTGTTAACAAAGGTTATTTTGCTAGATTCCCAACATGTGTCACTTTTTCCCTCTTCAACTTTCACCAAGAAAACACACAAAAACAGGAAACCGTTCTTCTCTCATCGCTAAGGGAGAAAACACACCTGACTTCAGACATCACGGAACCCCCATGGCGACAAGGTTTGGTATTTGTCCAAACCTTCACACAGCGAAGGATGAGGTCCGAAAACGGACTCCGGCCCTTCCCCCCAGACTTTAGCCAGTAAAGGACGTGCCCATGGACGCCCAGGGACCCCCCGGCCCTGCAGGACTTGCCCAGAACCGGAAGTCTGTTTACCTTGAAAGTTGTCGCAGACTCAGGATTGGCCAGAACCAAGGGCGAAATAAGGACCATACCGGAGAAGTGGCTTGGCCTCTCTGCAGCCGTGAGAATGACGATGGCACCTCCCTGCAAAGCAAAACAGGCCAGGATGGGCACATGCCAGCTTGGGCCAGCGCACATATTTCTAATAAACCACCATCAACACACTCCCCCGAAGCTGCAGGCCTGGCCCGGAGCCCCAGGTGGGGTGGGGGTGGGGGGCTTACCTTGGAGTAGACTCCACCGAATGTTGGATAAACTGGATCTGCAATTATTTTATTACACACATTTTTTTCCCCCCTCAGGGTTTTCCAAGAGCAAACATTTCAGAGAGATATAAATAAGGTTCCTGCTTGTGGGCTGCCAGTTAAACAACACATTCCTACTTCGTTTCCAGCCAAAAGCTGGCAGACCCCCAATGCATTCATGCTGTCAGCCCTAATATGAGATTTTTGTTTTGGTAATCGGATTATAAGAAGAGATGGCTATACTTTTTTTTTTTCCTTCTTGGTTCGGTCAAGGTCCCAGAAATTTTGGTTCCAAGAAAAATACTTAGTGAGCATGAACAGTGCTGGAAGCATGAGGCTTTGGTTGTGGGCCTGAGGATGAGGGTAGGTGGGACCACAAAGGCAGATAGAGGCCGGGCAGGTAAGAGACGTGCAGGAAGCAAGACAGGCTGTTATAAAGGGGGCGGAAGCCCGGCCCCAAAGGGAAAAGTCCCCCGCCGCCCCCCACCTTCACATATCATCAGTTCAAAATTCTCTGCCAGCCAACCTGTCAGGATGCCCAGGGGGAGACGTGCTGCCCATTTGCAGGCTGTGGACTTAAAGATTATACTTGGTAGATTCTTAGGGGATTAGATACATTTAAAAGGTGGAAAGGATTCTGAATGGTGTTTAAGGACTTGTTTCCCTGGGGAGACCGTGTCCCCAGTTCCCATTCGTACTGTACAGGCTGGAGCAAGCATCCAGGGTTTGGGCACTTTCCCTGGGCTTCTCACTGACGGAAGAGCCATCCCTGCTCTGAGAAATGGCTCTGTAGGGAGAGGCGCCCTTGGGAGTCTCACCGTGAAATGGCACTGAAGGGCCAACAGAGCCTGAAAAGAAAAGATTTGTTTCCGAAGAGGCCCTGCAGCAGAGGCCCTCAGAAAGGATGGGCAGGCAGCCTCTTGGCATCTTGGGTCTCAATGAGAAGCTCCCTCTTGGACTGTCTCCAGGACACTGAACCTGGCTTGTCCTGAGTGCAAAAATGCCCGGGAGCTCCAAGTTCAGGGCACGCAGAGAGGGGGCGTGCCAGCCAGGCAGAGAGCAGGTGGGGTGGGGAGCACCTTGTCTTTTCATCACGGGGGTCTCACCCCTCCCACCCACAGCGAGGCTGGGGACCGGGCTTGATTTGGGTGGGGTCTTCTGCGGTCTGCTTACCATGGAGTGGCCCAGAAGGAAGACAGGAAGCCCTGGGTAGTCTTTCTGCATGATATCCACGTGCTGTAACACATCCCTGATGAAAACGTGGAAGTCGGACACTACCATCCTCTCCCCTTCGCTCTGTCCGTGGCCAACTGGAAGGGAATGGAAAATGAGAGAATCACAGTTACCAGGAGGCCGTGGGCCACCTGAGCCCAGTGGTTTCCCCACCAGAATTACCGACCACTCTTGACCGAGGACCCAAATGTATCATCCCGTGGAATCCTCTCTTTCCAACCACTCTCCCACATGGGAGTTCTCTCCCCGTTTTACAGCTTCAGAAGTCAAAGCACAGACTGGTTAAGGAACTTTCCCAAGATCCTACAGCCTGGAAGTGAGATAAGGAAGGACAATGTTTCTTTGCAAGAAACATTGCAAAGCCTGTCCAACGCAGCCAGGATGCTTTCCTTGTGGCTGTTTCCAAGGAAGGAAGAACAGACAGGTGCACAGAGTCTCAACAGGGTCTGATTTTCTACCAAGTGGCCGGGAGTGAAATTGATGGGGCTCAGAATTTTCTGGGGTCTTCCCAGCAACTTGGTCCTCACAGTTGTGTTTCAACATTAGATTTTCACCGGGTCAAAGTGTTACATCTTGTCACCTCACTCACAGCTTTCAGCGATGACAATCTGACAAACACACAATGAGATAAAACAGCCCGGGGTGTTTGCCAGGAGCCTCCACGAAGCCGCGCTAAAACTAGGTCACAGTGTATTCCTCCTGGACTTTATCATCTGTCGTGTTTCTGCGCTGTTCGTTTCCCCTGGTTCTTTTCTTAGGGCCTCTCCATGTTTTCCCTCTGAAGGACATCAGTCGCTATAGAAACAGCGTGCTAGCGGCTGCGGCTTCCTTATTCAGGCTGCAAGCCCCTCACGAGACTGTTTGAAAATCACAAAAAGAAAGAGATCCCAAAGAACAGGGGCCACGCAGCCAGGGTATCTGCCCAAACTCTTCCTGCCATCTCTGCGGGGACAAGCTGTTACGGGAGTAACGATGGCAGCACTCATTTCATAGATAGAAAGGGGAAGGACTTACTGCTTAGAGCTGATAGGCTGCCCGCACCTCAAATTCAGGACCCACCTCGTTGGGCAGGGGACAAGCTCCTGCGCCCTGCTGTCCTGCTGTCCACCACGCACAACACGCCCCAGCCCTGCCACCTTCCTGACCATCGCGTGGTGGCAGAAGCCCACCAGCAGTCGCTGTCTCAATAGCACCCTCTGCTCCTTCGCCCCCGGAGGGTTTCTTCCCTCCTTAAATTGATTATTATTTTTTTATTGTGGCAAAATAAAGATACCATGCAATTTACCATCTCAACTATTTTTTAGTGTACAGTTGGTTCAGTGGGCTTGAGTACATTCACCAGGTTGTGCTGCTGTCACCACCATCCACGTCCAGGACGTCCCTGAATTGAAGCTCCATACTCCTTATCAGGGTCTGAATTGTGTCCCCCGCCACCCCTAAACTCTTATGTTGAAGTCCTAGACCCCTGTGGCTCATAATGGGACTGCCTTTGGAGACAGGTTCAAAGAGGTGACTTAATTAAAATGAGGCCGTTCTGGTGGGTCTTAACCCTATCTGACCCCTGTTCTTATAGGCAGAGGAGATTAGGACACAGAGACGTCGAGGGCATGTGCACAGTGGAAAGACCATGGGAGGACGCAGCAAGAAGTGGCCACCTGCAGGCCAAGGAGAAAGGCCTTGGAAGAAACTAGCCCTGCAATACCTCAGTCTTGGGCTTCGAGCCTCTGGGTGTGCGAGTAAATAAATGTCTGTTGTTTAAGATGTCCCGTCTATGGCGCTTTGTCATGGCAGCTGGAGAGGACTGATAACACCCATTCCACGTTAATTCCCCATCCTCCCTCCCCCATCCTTAGAATATACTTCAGTAATGATATGCCAGAGTCTTGTCTTTAAAGTTCAAGTTATTGCAAATGTCTTAACGGAAGTCATGAAAAATTCCTTCATTACGTCACTGGATTGTGAGGTCATCCTTGTCATACTCCATAGTTCCCACTTTCACTTGAATCTAGTCTATTTCTGGATTTCTGCCCAGTTCCGCCAGTCTGCTTACTCTGGGGCTAGCTCCTGTTATTAAGTATTACAATATCTGCCTCTCCTCTCTACGGACCACATGCAGGAGGCCCTGGGCACTCGCCTGGCTCGCCCTCGTTTCCGTGTGTGGCTCCCATGCTCTGGCTCTCCTCCGATTATATACATCTCTACTAACTACACAGTCTCTGGCTCCAACGCTTCCAGACTGCAGATCTGGTCAGAAAGACTCCCAGTTGTCCTGTGGCTCCTCAAACTGCTTCCAGACGGGCTCTTCTACTCACATGGGGCTTCATGTTGCCTTTGACTTTAATTCTGTCCCTATGGCTAGTTGATCCCTGATTCCTTCTGGATTTCCAGCGGCAGAGCCTCTTGAATCAGTCGCTCCCAAGGGATGAGGCCCCTGTTTGGTTTCACTGGCCACGGCCTCCTGACCATCCTCCCTGCCTGCTGCAAGCTCTCCCGGCTTTAAGCGGCTCAGCACTGCCCTGCTCCCCTTCTGGAAGGTGCTCTGAGCCCACAGTAGCCCGAGATCCCCACTGCACTGTGCCGCGGGGGATTCCAAGGCAAGTCTGCCTGGCCTGGGCAGAGGAGAGTGCTGTGTGTGATGAGTGATGTCTGCTAAGGACATGAAGGAGGAAGTTCAGCATGCATGTACCCCATATTTGCCAGGCTGTCCTGGGGAGCGGGGATCCCCTTGTAGTCACTTGCACTTCCTTGGGGCTCTGTGCACAAGCCTGGCAGAATGGAGGGGCTTGATGAATGTCCATTGAAATGAACTGTAGGCAGTATTTCCATAATGGCCACGCATCAAAGAGCTTTACTCCATGACTCCAGCTACAGTGGATGTGATCCATTTACTTTCCCACCATACGGACGGAGCCTCCGAAACCACAAACAGTCCACGTGTGCAACTCAGATTCTCCTTTCCCTTGTGTCTTTTCAAGAACCCTTTTTCAGAAGGCTGATGATCCTGTTAATGTTCGAATAAAAAGAAAGGACTACCCCACATCCCTTTCATTAGGGAACCAGTCCTACTCAATATTCATTTTCTTATAGAAGAAAACGCTGGGACAAGATGGCTTGAAGTAAGGGAAGACAGAATAAAGGCTCACAAAGCGGGAATAACAACACCCGATGTTTGAGTGGCCGTTTATCATTTACAAAGCCCTTTTCCCAGAGTTTATTCCCTGTGATCCTCACGACTGCGAGTTAGGGTTCCAGCGCCCCACTTTCCAGAGGAAAGGGACCCTCTGGCCGACTGAATGGAGCTCGGTGCTGCAGTGAGTCAGGTCCAGACTCCACATCCAGTGTCTTTCATTATCCATGGGAAACATGGGCAGGAAGCGGGAGCTCGGAAGGTGGTGGAATGAAGAGAAAAGCCCTTCCTCACTGGGTAAGAAACTGCCACCAGCACACAAGGTGGGCACCTTCCCTCCAGGCTTGTGTCAAGAGCTGCTCGCACCTGAGGCAAGCCCCGGGAGTGGCCCATCAGCTGCGGTTCACACGGGGTGGGTCACACTCGCCAAGCAGCTGAGCTTGTTACTACCTGCAAATGTGCAAACACGGGCCCCAGGAAGCATCTGTTGCGAGCCTTCCCAAATATTTGAGAGCAGAGCACAGCGGGAACACGCAGGCTGGGCAGAGACATCGAAATTAACCACAGCAAACAGCAAACAGCGACAGACGCTCACCGGAGACCTCATGTCTAGGAGAGCACTGTGTTCGAAGGTGTTCGCATGGACACGATGACCCGTCCCTGTTCAGCTGATGGGGCCTTCGCTCTGGCTGCCAGGAGTTAGGAAGGAATGCTTCACCTCCGGGTGGAGGGAGGGAGTCAGCAGGGTGGGGAGAGGCCCCCGGATAGGGGGTGCAGATAGAAGACACAGCGAACTGGAGACTTTCCTTAATGAAGCAGGATACAGGGTCCTGCCTGAGGTCCTGGTCCTGGTCTCTGGTTCTGCCTCCACCCACCAGGCTCCCACATGGAGGAGGGCAGCCCTCAGCTCCAGGGCTGGCCTGCAGCAGCACCTACTTCCCCTGCTGACCAAGAGACCCACAGAAGCTGCTAAGTCCACGGGAAGCCTCAGTGTGGCAGAGCTAGCCAGCCACAACTTACCCTCCCCTGGCTTGTGTTATTTAAAATGCAGGCGTGTGACTACAGGTGTTAACATCAGACCAGCGTTTTCCCGCAGTCCCTGTGGCTTCTGAAAGTCATAGGCCAGCCCGGAAAGTCTAGAATGCTGCCAAGGGCTCCACGAGACCTCAGGGTGCCCAGGTCCCAGCTTGGACATCTGTCCTATGAAGCGGCGCCCGGACATCTCCAGGGAGGTGTCTGTGGCGGAGGGGTAGGGGGATGCCCTACGGCTTTGGTTTTCCTAGCCTCCTACCTATGTAAGGGCTTCTGTACAAGCAGAAATCTCTCCCAGTTTCTGCTTCTTCAGAAGTGTTATTTTCCATGCCGTTGTGTTTCTGCAGTTCTGTGAGTTCTCTGTTCTGGATTTTCTGGAGGAGCTTTCTTCCCATGGGCAAGGCAGCCTTGGGAGGCACGTGGAACTAACTCGGAGCCTAGGCTCTGGGGAGCTGGTGTTGGTTTCCCTGGGGACATCCATTGGTGAGAGAATGGGCACTTCCTCCCACCACAATTAGGGTATTGGCCTTGCATTCCTGGCTAACCCACTGGAGGTCAGCAAGCACTGGGCTGGGGGGCGGGGGGGGGGCGGTGCGCTCACAAGGTGTGTGGTCAGGCCAACCAGAGAGATGATCACTGATCATCATGGAACCTCTGGCCTTGCAAGTCATATGCCTCGACCAGCCGAAGCGAGATGTGAGCGTCACAGCCCCTCAAACCCAGCGGGAGAATTGGCTGTAGCTGACTGCCAGGGTGGAATGGACACTGTTAGGTGAAGGCCCTCTCGAGGCCCCCACTTCTAAGTCTAATGGAATTATTAACTCGTATGTATCACAGGAAGGAGAGACACTGGTATAGCCACTTTGGAAAACATTTTGGCATCTCATAGGGTGGAAATTCTGTACTCTACAACCCAACAATTTCACCCCAGGTATAAACACCTGCAAGAGAAATTCTTGTGCATCCCCCAGGAGACAGGCATAGGGTTGTAGCAGCCTGATCATAACCAGAGATGGATATATTGTAGCAAAAGGGATCTGCTACAGTCAGATGAATAAGCTTGAATGAGCTAAAGCTACGTGTAGCAACATGAACGAATCTTAGACAACAAAATATAAGGTGAACAAAAGCAAGTCACAGAAGATGGTGTAACTGTGCAGATCAGCCGTTTCCTATAAAGCTAAAAAGCAAAAGCAATAACAAAACCTCCCAGCAAAAGTAAACAATGTACTCTTTGAGAGTGCCATGCCTATGTGATAAAAGCATAAAATAGCAACGTGAGGGAAGGGAACACAAAGTTTATGATGGTAGTTACCTTGATTACTTGCCCAGGTGTAAAATGGGTAAAGCGTGTACCCATCTTCTGCAGGTGTTGAGGGGATAAAGGAAATGGTATAACCTACTGGGCATACAGCAGGCCGTCAGCATATGCTAACTATCACCCGCCCGCCCCAACCTTGGCCCTACATACAGTTTCAGATGAGAAAACTTGTGAACTATCTCGGGGTTCAGCCCTCTTCTGTACCAGCCTTCTTCCGCACATCTTCCGCACATTATTTCTCACACTTATAAGGATTTAGTCTTGTCCAGCTCTCCAAAGAGACAGAGGGCAGCTGGTCTGCGTCCCCGGGACAAGCATGGCTTTCTTAGACACGAAATATGAAATCACCTTTCAGCTCAGTTTCCTACAAACAAAAATTCCCCAGGTTTCACACGTCACAGACTCCTCTTCCCCTTCCAAAACAGTAAGTTAGATCTGTCATGTCCTTTCCTGATTCCAGAAGCCCCCAGGGATGTTCTTCAGTGCTGGGAGCTTGTTTGGAGTGTGTTTAGGTAAACACGACAAAAACACAGAAATGCAGCAACCCAAGTCCAGTGCCTGTGGAAACTCGACCGAGGGCTGCTCAGAAAAAACAAAGGAGGATGCGCATGGTACCCTGCATGGCTTTCAAACACGCACAGATGCATTTCGCCAAGATGTGAGATGCTCCACTTTTAATATATACAAAGCGGAGCTTACTGAAAGCCTCGGAGAGGGACAAGTCCCCAAGACCAGCTGAGGTCACCGTCCCAGAGCTTTCAGAGAAGGCAGGAGGCGGAGGTTCTCAGCCCCATGAAGTAAGTGGGGTGCAAATTCAAGATGTGGACCTAAGACGGTACGAAGGCAAAAAGAAAAGAGACCCATTCGTCAAGTTTTCTCATGAGCTCATGCCTATGCCAGCCTCCTGCACTGTGACTCCTGCAGTGACTCCTGCACTGTGGTAATAAGAACACTAAGGATCACTGTCCAGTGCAAGAAGAGGAGGCAAAAGCCAGAGAGGGCCGGGCACTAGAGGACTGGGGTTAGGGGTGGAGGGCTGGAGTCAGCTCAGCCTCCATGTGACCTGGAACAGGTGACTTCACCCCCAAAGGCTCAGCTTCCTCGCCTGCTGTAAGGGACACTCATGGAGCCCACTCCATGGGGTGCCATGAGTATGGAGTGAAAGCCTGAGTGTAAGGTGTTGGCACTATGTGGGGGTGTGCAGGTGGGCTCAATAAATACCTACTGTCATGATCACGTTATTATGAGGACAGGGTCCGGACCCAAAGCCGCCCTGCATTCTTTGCACTGGGACATCTGCTGTGTTATTTTTTTATTCCGGCGCATCACCGACCCCCTCCAGGATGCAGGGAGGTCCTCTGCTCCTCAAACCCGGCATTCACTCTGTACTAACATGGCCCAAGGCGTTATGATGTCAGAAGTGCCTGTGATCCCTGGAAATTTGTAAACGATGACTTAAATCTTTCCTCTGGATTCCTCTAGCAAATGTGAGGGCAAGCCACGCCCCAGGAAGCTTTGTTTCCCGAACCAAGTCTCCCCCTCCCAAGGAGCAAGCAGGGTGGGGGTCCCACATGGTAATGGTGGAGGGGTGGAGGCTGAGGGCCCTGGAATCTGGCCTCAGGCATCCCCCCACCAACTCGGTCTTGTCAGAATAAGGGATGAGGCAAAGGGAGGCCTTGGACAGAAGCAG
This sequence comes from Mustela putorius furo, assembly GCF_011764305.1. Classification (NCBI taxonomy): domain Eukaryota; kingdom Metazoa; phylum Chordata; class Mammalia; order Carnivora; family Mustelidae; genus Mustela; species Mustela putorius. The sequence goes on along the minus strand of NW_025422002.1, from coordinate 16,964,216 downwards.
CCAGCCATAAGCATCAGTTAAACTTACAGTAATACATGTTCAAGGCAGCTATCTGGGAAAAACCAGACAAGCATGGAGGTAGCCATGGAGTGTGGGGTCAGGGGTGGGGGAGCAACTCTGGGGTTAGACTTCCTCAGGTCAAATTTGGCTTCATTCTAGCAAGGCATCATGCAAGGTTTTCAACTCCTTGGAGCTGTAAAGTACGGGTAATCGTAGCCCCACCCGACTTGGATTGTTGCTAAGATTAAGGGCGATCATCTACGTAAAGTGTTGGGGTCAGTGCTGGGCACAGAGGAAGTCATCGGTAGGTACTGGCTGCAGAAATACGAAACCACATGAACAAACGAATGGAAAACAACATACCACTCCTGCCCTCGCCAACCAGAAATGAGCATTATTAAAGTTCGGTCTCATTTCAACAGCCTGCCAACATGAACCGTGTGAACTGACCTAGGACGCATTGCTGGGAGAAAAACCTCAAATTGTGGCAGGCTGCCTAAAGAGCTCACCGCTTATGTTTTTAACAACCCACAGAATCATTCTATTCCCTACGGCCCCTGGGAGGCCACCTGCCTTGCATGCCACTCTGGACATGACCCCCCACAGGGCCACGGCAGGCTGGCAAGGGCTTCTCAGGCTCTTCCCAGCCTGGGATGCAGGTGCCTTGCTCTTTGTCAGGCACAGGTCTCCTGCTGGGCCACCTAGGATGCACCTTACAAAGGGGCAGAAGGCTTAGGAGGAGGTGGCCTTAGATGTGATTTCCAGCAATTACACTCCAGCAAGGGAGTATAATTCGACCCCACTTCCAGTCCCCAGGGGCATGGGTGCCAGGGCGTGATTGGGGAGGAGATCAGTCCTGTGAACCAACCTGGACTTCTCTAACAGGGCTGCTGCAGGAAGATGGAAACACAGCTCATTTCAACCAAATAAGTATTTCCTAAACACCTGCTGTGTGCCCATTCTTGGCTGGGGACTGGGAACCTAAAGTTGATTTGTAATTTTATATATGATATATGAATAGCCCCCTTGCATTGTTACCTAATTTGTACTTGTGATTTCTACTGACTGCCTGCTATCCCAGCAAGGGGGTCAAATCAGGACTCAACTATTTTCAATGCAAGGCTTTGAGAGTGCTTTCAATCTTTGGTGTTATCAATAACACTGGGTGAACATCTTGTTACAGATGTTTATAGAATTATTAGGATTAACTTGCCAAGATGGGGTTTCTGGACCAAAAGATAGGAATATTTGGGGGAGTCCCCATTCGTAGAAACCTAAAATGCTTTTCTAAATGGGCAGTTTTCCTCATCCCCCACAAAGTCCGGAAGTGTGAGTTTCATCACATCTTTGTCTGCACAGGGAGCTGGGTCTTTGTTTATTACAAGGGAGGTAGAAATTCACTTGGTTTCCATGCAGGCACCCCAGGGGAAGCTATCATTTTGGTCTGAAGAACATGGAGCTCCAGTCATGTTTTTTCTTCTCTGCTTTTGGTGGGGAGTGAGCATAGGATATAAATGGGACCCAAACAGTGGTTCATAAAATCATCCAGGCTCAGAGTTGACTCATTTGGAAGCTCTGGAGCAGGCAGCTGTATTGAATGCACTGCAAGGTGAGGTGACAGAAATCCAGCTCAGAGGCTCAGAGCCACAGTCTTCCAGTTCCAGAAGATTTCCCCAGACTATACTGTCTGCTCCCAGTGTTAACCTCAGGGCTTTAATGGAATGACATGCCTACACCCCCATATTTCCTTCCTACTTTAGAGATCATGGTCTCAATGCCTGTTTTGCAATGAAGGTCTGGCTTGCTTTCTGTGCTACCAAAGGGTAAGAGTGGAAGACCAATGACAAATGAAAAGTAAAGGAATAGCAGCCTAAGGCTGAAGGCCGTTTGCTGCCACCCAAGGGGGGCACAAAATGGTCATCAGCCTACACACGCCTCTCAGGCTAAAAATGCCCTTGTTAGGTTCCAAGAGCAGAGTGTGGGAACAAAGTGTGATTCAAAGTCCTAGGGCCCAGGAACCATAGAGGCGATGTGATCCCGGTGAGGAGGCGTCTATCCCCCACCAGGGCAAGGAAGAGCATGTGACCAGGGAGGTCCGGCTCCTGTCTCTTGCTCTTTCTCTTTTACAGAACGTGCATATGGCGAAAAGTCCAAGATCACAGCTTGCTGGCTTGAAAAACGGTTTGTTTCCCTCAACAAAAGCCATTTCCTCCTCTTGTGTTTGCTGCCGGTCCAGGCTTCCTTGCACAGACACTAGGAACAGCATTTTGGCCCCTGGCTAGCAGTGCACCGAGTTCCCTTCCACCGAAGGAAACTGCCTTCCATTCTAGCTCTCCACAGCATCCAAGCACACACTCAACTTTACAAAGGACTTAAAGGCGGAAATTAATTTCTTTACTAATTGACAACAGCTTGAAAAAGGTATAAAGATGCCAGCATTCAGCATATGGGCAATGGAAACACATTTTGGCTCAGTTTTGTTGTTTTTTTTTTTAAACTGTTACAACATGCTTTATAATGTAACCAGCTAAAAGGCTGTTAACGGTGTAGCATTTTACAAATAATACACTTTCAGGATTTCATGTTTAGAGGGCTTATTTGAAAACATCCTACTCTCCACTGTATAAATAAGAGAAAACAGCATGACAAAAAGTGTCATAACTCAGGTTCTTGGCGTCTAGCATGAGGATATCTCTCTTGCATCACACCGTAAGATGACAGCTCGGTTTTGGAGAGCCGAGGGAGGCTGGTTCCCACTCTGGAACTAGCGATCACTCTCCCACGTGTCATGCCTGTGGGGGCCGTCCTCCTGTTCGTATTTTGCCTCCCAAACAGATCCTGGGTTAGCCCAAATCATCCAGAAATACCAGACCTTTCACCCAGATCTTTCCGACGAATGTCACGTTGAATATACAGAAAGTTTATAAAAACAGGTAACAGCTGTGGGGTGGGGCAAGGCGTTCATGCTCAGAAACTTCCAGGATGCAATGAGATCAAGGAATAAAAATTCTGTGAGAAAAATAACAGGATGCTCTGCAAATTCTGAATAATGCTTGAGGCAAATTACAGCATGCCAAGAGATTACTCCATGAGATCAGCAACCCCAAGGGTTTGAGACTTCAGAAAAATGGTAAATGTATTTTTAAAAACCTTCATATATTTAGAGGCAGGAAAAGGGCAAAAGGTCAGAGGGATGGGAGACAATGTGCCAAATTCGGCAGATTCCTGACCTGACGTGGCTTTCGCAGAATATTTCATGTTAAAACTATTTTTCTCCATGTCCTTCAGCAGGCCTTGATTTTTGTTAGGGGACAGATTAAACAGACTATGTTTTGAATAATGTATGTGACTGCATTCTGTAAACCCACTGGCTGGCAGAGCTCCTGGAAGACCACAGAAGGGGTCTGGGTTCAAATCCTGACTCCTGCTTTGTAACTGGGGGAGTGTGGGGGCCAGCCACCTTGCTGCTATGGTCCCGGTTTCTTATGGGTTAAAACTGCCCTTGGGGACAGGTGTATCCGGCGGGCAGGTGGCTGAAGTTTACACAGGGAGCAGGTAGAGGCAGCTGTTGGCAGCTTGGTGTTTGTTCAGCCTTCCCAGCACAGCCTTCCTCCCTCGGGCCGAGCACGGCTGGACAGGGGTGCTGCGCCCAGAGCGAGATCCCCTCCAGAGATGGTTGTCAGAAACTCTCTCTGTGGGCGGGGCCAGGTGAGCCACTGAGGCTGAACAGAGAAGGCTAAGTGGGGCGCTGACTTCTTAAAAGACCAGCTGTGGGGGCGCCTGGGCGGCTCAGTGGGTTAAAGCCTCTGCCTTCGACTCGGGTCATGGTCCCAGGGTCCTGGGATTGAGCCCCACATCAGGCTCTCTGCTCAGCAGGGAGCCTGCTTTCCTTCCTCTCTCTCTGCCTGCCTCTCTGCTTACTTGTGATCTCTGTCAAATAAATAAATAAATAAATCTATTAAAAAAAAAAAAGAGAGAGACCAGCTGTGAAACTGCCTATATTTTCCCACTGTGTTCACAAAAGTGCTTGTTACTTTTCAGAGTTCAAATAGAAGGGGACACCTGTCAGCCAGGAGCTTGCGAGAGAGTGGCCCGGACCGGAACAGGTGGAAATGGCTAATGTGACAGCAGCGCGGAGCCGGGCAGAAGAGACAGGGCTCCCAGGATTGCTGACATGAGCCCATGTCCTGCTCAAGTGGGAAAGTCTTCCTCACTCTGCTTCAGGGAAAAAAACCCTAACCAAGATACAGGCGACCACTTGCACTGAGTCTTCTCCTATGGGAGCCCCACACATCACTGTTGCTACGGTTTTCCAGGTGTGTCTGAGCTGCGTCATCACCCCTAGCAGACGGTGGCCACCCTCCTTCTGAGAGTGAAACTCTCGCCTACCTAGGCCCACAGATATGCCGTGTCCTCCCATCTCGCTGGCCTAGAGGGTCCTTTGTCATCCCCTCCCCACCCCCTCACTCTGTGTGGAAGTTGGCTCATCTTGTCTGTCCCCTAGAAGGCCCTCAGTTTCTCCCCATGTGCTCAGGCTCCCTAGTCCCAGTGTCCCTACTCCGTAGTGTAACTAGACTTCACGATGTAGAACCACACACCACACCCCACCCCAGAGATGGTGTGCCCCTCAGGGCAGGGTGCTTAGAAAGTGCCAGACCTATAGCAAATTCTCAGGAGTAAGAGAACTAACCAGAACCAGAGACTGCAGTTCATTGGGTCACAAATTAGAGGTTCATTCCAGGTAAACTGGCTGCAGTCTCTCAAAGCCAGACTGGCCCCAAATGGGCACAGTCAGAGGTATGTTTCATCAGGTGGCTGTCCAAAGACTTAGGACACATGGTCCCAGGCTCCCTGACACCAGCTTCCACGATGACACCTCTCCATTTCCTCAAAGACTACCTCAAAGGAAACACCCAGAAACTGCTGGGGCTGGAGCCCTGTTCCACACCTGAGGGTCCTGGGACTGGCTCACAGACTCCTGAGCCTGTCACTCAGTCACAGCCCAGAAAGGGGAGGCATTCCTGGCAGGAGCAGGATTTCATGAGGGAAGGGGCCCCAAAGGTTTGACACAGAGTAAAGAGTAATTCGTGAGAAGATTCAGAAGTGTTCTCCCAAATGCCATGTGTTAAAAGTAATTGGAAGCAAATAGCAAACGACTTGTGGCCATACTTTGTGACTCCCACTGGTGTGGCATACAGAGGGCGATTTTAGTCCTTTCTTCCATAAAAACATGTCTGCCTTCCGTGGCCTCAGAACTTTTTTCCTCTACACCAAGAGGAGGCATTTGGCGCTCAAAGGAACCTCGGAGACCAATCTGAGTGCTTCTGAATTCAGCATTGGGCCACAGAATCTGTTGACACTTTCCTCCCTCAATAACCCCCAGGGAGAAAGCCCGCAGAGCTGGCCACAGCCCCCCAAGCTGGCCACACTCACCTAACTCACTCCTGTGTGAGGTGCTAAGCTGTGGCCCCCACAAAGTCTTAGGCTGAAGTCCTAAACCCCCAGTACCTTAGGATGTGACAGTGTTTGGACCCAGGGCCTTTCAAGAGGTGATTAAGTTAAAAAGAGGTTCAAGGGGCACGCCCTCTGCAGTCTGACTGGTGTCCTTACTAGGACACAGACACACTCAGATGGCCGACAACTCGAGGACACGGAGAAGACGGCCATCTGCACACCATGGAGAGAGGCCTCAGAGGAAACCAACCCTGCCAATGTAGGACTTCCAGAACCACCAGGAAGTCCATGTGTGTTATTGAATTTCCTCCCTCTGGGCCTGCGATGCTTGTCAGGACAGCGGGAGCCAAGCCAACTAGTGTGCATGGCACCCTTTCCCTTATGTTCCTGCAACCACAGACGGTCTGCCTTCCCTCCACACAGCTCAGTTATGACTCTGTTCTGGTGCAAAGGTAACTCTCTGCTCAGAATGCCACCATCCTCTGCCTACCTCACAAGGTTGGCCTCCACCATTAGACCTCCCCGCAGACACGACGGCTTCTGTGCTCCTCGTGGTGCCATGGGCCCCTGCCACAGGGGGTGCTCCCTCCACTTTGCGTGGAAGGCCCCATTATGCTTGCAGCCTGCAAATGGTCCTTTGCCGAGATGTCCGTGATCTGGGTGCAAAGCCTGATCTCCGAACCCCAGGATTCTGACCATTATCAAACTGAACCGGAGCAATGTGAAAGTTCCAGAGGGTTTTCCCATTATAACACTTTTAGAATATATAAATTCAGATAATGCCCATTTTAACAGAGCCCCCCTCCACACCCCCAAACAGGCCTGCTGTCATTCCGGTGGAATCAGATGAGAGACACAGAAAATGCAGAGCAGGTCTGCTGGTGGGAGGAAGCCGAGCAGGGGGCATGCGGGCAGGGCACATATGTGGTGTGGATAGGAGGGTGACAATTTCAGAGTCTCGTGAGAAGGTGGTGTTCCAGTAAAGATGGGAAGGAGGGGACAGGGGAAGCTAGCAGACGTCTAGGGATGCATGCTCCCAGTACCCAGGGCTCCAGGAGCACAGGGAGGCGGATCTGGAGCGGGCAGGGAGGGGAGGGTCCCTGGAAGAGATTCCCAGTGGAGCAAGGGAGTGGTGCAGACAGAGGCTCCCTGCCAAGTTGTAACCTCTATGTCCAAACTGGTGAAATTCAGGGCCCTTTTCCTTCTGGGTTTGCTGTGGAGATGAAGTCAAGCATCCCCATTCTGCCTGCAGCCTCGTGGCTGGCTCTGAGCTAGACCCTTGCCCTCTCTGTGTCCTTGGCATCCTCCTATGTACAGGGAAAGAGAGAGTCTCTAGATCTGCTCCCGACAAGCTTCAGTCTCTGCACTCCCCTTTTCCAAGGTCAGAAATGACTAACAATAACACAGAGGAAAGTACACCACCAAGGGAGTGAGTCCCAGGACCCGCGGGAGGGGAACAGAGCATGCCTCTGAAGCAGGTGGGAGGCTAGACCTGCAGGAACTCAAGGCAACAGCAGCCTGTTCTGCCAGCAAAATCACTGGCCTCAGTCACTCACAAGCACACGCACAAACATGCACACACACGTATACCCACGCACATGCACAAGGGTACACATGTGTATGCATGCATGCACACACACACACTCCCCATAAATTCGTGCACATAGCTACAAGGATATACCACACAAGAGGGTACTGGTTGTTTCTGAGTAGTCTGATTAAGGTTAATTTGTTTTTCCTTCTTTTATATTTTCCAAAATTTGTACAATGAACTAGTATTTTGTCATTAGGAGCAGAAAATAAAAGCTTTTTTTTTTTTTTGAAGTCACGCTTATACCTATGTACAGACACATAAAGCATGAACACAAAATCCCCCAGCTCAGCAATCAGCCTACAATCATATCTGCTCTCAAGAAATGATGGTAATTGGAGTTCGCGCATCCGTGCATTAAACCGACGCGCGGGGACCCGGCTAGGGGATGAGGATATGAAAATTAATGAGCGGGGGCAGGGGGGAATATAGTGACAATCAATCTCCAGGGTCCTTTAACATAGCAATGATGCTTCTGCTGGCTTTGATCAGAGCCATCAAGACCAGACCTTAACCTCCACCGAGATGCCCTTGGTTGGAAAAAAGCACTTATCAAAATAGCTCTGAGAAATGCTTTCCATTCTATTCTGCCTGCTCTGGCTTCTCAGAAACACACCTGGAAGCTTATCTTGGTCACGTGGTTGACTTACAGCAAACGTAGCGCCAAGTCTCCCCTCTCATCATCCCCCCACCCCACTCCCCTTTCCCAGGGGCCCCTGCAGCTCCTCCCAGCCAGGCTTGAATCCAGGCTCAGAACCTGCTTTGAGCAACACAATGTAGAGCAGGTGTTATATGGCCAGCTCTGAGCCTAGGCTCAAAAAGGTCTTGCAGCATCTGGAAACTCTGCTCACCTGCTGGCTGACGTAGACCAGCCCAGCCACCTCCATGGCCCCACCAACCCCAGTCTGCAGCCCACGACCCTCAGGCCCTAGGTTTCTTGCTGAGGACCTACAGCGGAGCTAGGCCTCACACAGGAACTCTCAGGGTCATGAGCTAGAGGAAGGGCTGTTGTCTTATGCCACTCAGCTCTGGGGTGCTTTTTTGAGAGCAAAAGCTAATGACTGCCATCATGAACGACCCTGGGCAAGAAAACCTTGGCTCGATTTTTCTTTCTTTCTTTTTTAAGATTTATGTATTTGTTTGAGAGAGTGGGGCATAGAGACAGAAGGAGGGAGAGGGAGAGAGAGAATCTCAAGCAACTCCCCACTGAGCACAGAGCCCAACGAGGGGCTTGACCTCAAGCACTGAGATGGTGACCTGAGTTGAAGTCGAGAGTCAGGCACTTTACTGACTGAGTCACCCATGCCCCCCAACCTTGGTTCAGTCTAAACTGGCCCTTAGAGGATTTTGTTTTAGGCTGTGAGGCTCTAGCAAGGGAACTGTTCTCCTGTGTGGGGTGTCTGGGGCCTTCAGGTCCATAACGGGGCCTTTTGGAGGTCAGGCACTAATGGCAGGTAAAGGGCCACAAATAATATCTTGTCAATAAGCACTGTATCTCTTGATTATTATTAAAAATTTTTATTTATTTCTAAATTACAAAAGACCAAGATTTGCTCACCTGATCGCCCTGGTGTGTTTCTACACACTCACAGTCTTGGGTCCGTAACTCCATATAATTTCGTGTTATAATCTTCTTTTTCTTTCCAAAAAACAGCTCTCTACTTTTACCCTTAACAATAGACCTTGGAGAACTTTCCAAAGCCAAAATTATAGTTGATTCTCCTTCTTTTTAACCAGCAACATATGAATGTGCCCTAGTCTATCTAACTGTTCCTCTGTTGGCGGGCACATGGGTTGTTCTGGACTGTTCACTAGAACAAGGCTGGTCTCTCTGGGCACACCTCACAGGTCCCTCTAGGTTGGAAGCAGAAATGTCTTCTCATTGGCTAAGTTGAGCATTTTAAAGGGAAGATAGCGGCAGAAGGAGACTTCCCAAAATCCACAGACCAATGAGCCACCCTTCCTGCAAAACCTGCAAAACCCAGTGTTTTCTGGTTTCCGTCACCTCCCCCTCTGCTGGGCTCCTTCCCTTTCCTCTTTTCCCACAGCCTCAAGTGTACTTGGCATGAGACTCCTCAAACCGTGTCGTCTTTCCTGCCTTAATCTAAAAAGCATGTGAGGGGTTCCTGGGTGGCTTATGGGTTAAAGCCTCTGCCGTCAGCTCAGGTCATGATCCCAGGGTCCTGGGATCTAGCCCCGCGTCGGGCTCTCTGTTCAGCAGGGAGCCTGCTTCCTCCTCTCTCTGCCTGCTTCTCTGCCTACTTGTGATCTCCGTCTGTCCATAAAAATAAATAAATAAATAAATAAATAAATAGCATGTGAACTGAAGTTGCTCTATTTTTCTACAAAGGGAAAAGAAATCATGCTCCCCCTGCTTATTCTTGTGCCCTTACTATTTTTTTTTCCCTGAGTCAGCAGTCTAGCATTAAGAAAAAAAAAAAATCTACCATTGCTTTATAGAATAACACCAGATTCTTCTGGGAAGACTGTAAAAGGAATCACAGCAAAGATGAGAGACACAGTATGCACAGAAATAAGTATAAAAGAAATCCAAACAGAAGAAAAGAAGAAGACAAGAGGTAACAGAACAGTGGAGAAGCACAGAGCACCCTTGCCCCGTAACGCTGTCTGGAGGGGCGAGGGCTCTGGACCAGGGAGGGCTGCAGGTGTTGGGGGCCAACAATGGGGATGGCAATGTACCCTTTTCCTGGCAGTCGTGAGAACCCAGTGATGTTCTCAGGGCCTCAGGGGTCAGGCATGAGGCTATGGGCTCCCACACAAAATGGCCCAAATGAGCACAGCTCTGCTCCCACGGTCACATCCCACTGACTCCCCCGCCGTTGCTGAGAGCAGAACACAGGTCAGCTGAGCCGAGCATGTTTCCAGCATCAGACATTCCTCCGCCTGAGTTTTTGCTCTGTCCTTGGAAGCGTGGTACATAAATGCCCTCTGACGCTCACCGTGCTCCTTGCAAAGGGTGACCCTAATAAGGGCAGCATGTAGCCCTCAGGTGAGTGGGGAGAGGGGGACAGTTCCTTCTGTGAATAACTTGAGGCCCAGAAGCCACTCGATGACTTCATCAAAGTCATATGCACTAAGGCGGCAAAGAACTCGGTCCAGGGGGACATGTGGGGCACATGGACATGACCCCCACGCAGCAGGACCCCAACCCCTTTGCTTGGTGACTGCTCTCCTTCTCCACCCCTGCTCCTGACCTGGAATGCCAACATGGACCGGCCTGGACTAGCCTTGAGTGGGCCGGGACCACACCCCTGAGCCTCTCAGTTGTTTTCTCTGTTTCTGGAGGCCCTCCCTCCCCCTGTGGTGTTCTGTTTCAGTCACTTCTAGGGGGTGGCTGGTTCAGCACGTGCGTGGGGGTGGACTCCACACCCCGGAGAGGGGGCCACACTCTCACTCCTCCCCAAGCCCCGGTTTCACTCCGCGTCTTGGAGATTCCTTCTGCCACTGGCGCCTCCTTCTGTGAACTCAGGGCCCAGCCTGCGCGAGGCACCCACAGCTGACCCCCAAAGCGTGGGACCTGCCAGGCTCGGCTGTCCACATTCCCACCAAGGTCATGGCAAGCTTCTCTGATCCCCTTGCAAGAAGAAGACACCTGGATGAAACGAGAAAGTCTCTCCCTTTTAGGGAATCAGTCCTGCTGTTTCCCTCACAACCATAAAAGGCAAAATAAGGAAGGAAAAATATATTAAAAGCTTCATACCAATATGTTCTGAAACTGTAAGAAATGCTTAACTTCTGTTCCAGTTTCCTCAACTGTAAAATGACAAATCTGAAGCCAAGTTTGCCAAGCCGGAAACTGAGGCACCGAGGGCTCATGTGACCGGCAGAATCCACCTCCAGCCAGTTCCAAGCCTGGGCTGCTAGTCCTTAAGGCCAGGGTCCTGGAACTACGGCCTGGGCTGCCCTCCCAAGCTGGCCTCACACCCTGCCGCCCCCCCAACCTCCGCAGCAACTGACAACCACGGGGAGAGTGGAGGGGGGATGTCAGAATGAAAGGGGTTTTGAGGGGAGGCATCTTGTAAGATGTATTCTTAACAGTGTGTCATCCTCTGGTTCGCATATCCTAGCCCATTCCACGGTAACATTCTCTCGACTCTGTGCATTTCTGTTCTATGAATTTACCTTGACCCCAAGGGAAAAAATTGTCTAGGAATGACACCTGGGTTTGGGTGTTGACCCAGCGGTGGCAGCAAGGAGGGACCATGCTAAGATGGGCCCCTCAGACACAGGGGCTGTTCTTTTGGCCTACACCACCCCATCTGCATGGGAGAGGTTCCCTAAATTGCTCAACGCTAAGAAAGAAAAGCGGAAGATGAAACCTTAAATCAAACAATTTCACTTCTCATGAGCCACTGTGACCTGGAAACACGGGAGAAACCAAAGTTAAAACTATGTGCACATTAGCCATACTCTGTTCTTTATGAAAGGGAGAAGGAGTTGATTTAAAAAAAAAAAAAAAAAAAAGAAAGGTTTGAATATTTGTTCACAGCTTCCTAAAAGCTACCACAGTCTCAGCCAAGGTCATTATCTCAGGGTTGTGAGCTCATGCCCCATATCTAGCACCATACTTAGCAGGGAGTTAGAGATTCTCTCCCTCTCTGTCCCCCTCTGCCCCTTCCCCGCCTTCTCTCTCAAGTAAGTAAATAAATTTAAAAAACACACACACAAAAAATATACTTTCTATCACTACTGTTAATGGAAAACCAGTTACTTCCCATAAACAGAGAGTAACTGTCAGAGACTACTATTTGCCTACCCAATACCTATTTTCTCCTTCTTAGTAACTTAACCCCAATTGTATTCAGTCTGGCAATGTACCTGGCTAAAGCACTCAGTCTCCCTAGCAATTAGGGGTGGCCATGTGACCAAGTTTTAGTCTTTAAGATAGAAAAGGAAGTCGATATATGGAACTTTCAGGAAAGCTTCTTAATAAGAAGGTAGCCATTCTTTCTGATGTCTGAAACATACATGTGATGTGATGGCTGGAACTCTAGCAGCCATTTTGGACCAAGAGGGAAACTTGAGGCTGGATGTTCTAAGGGGAGAAGAGCAGATAGAAGAAAGCTGGTTTCTTCATAATACAATGAAATCATAATCTCAGGGTATATTAAGCATGTCTTTTATTCTGCTATTTTGACATGTGAGGCCTGACCAACCCTGGGGAAACTCTCCCTCCTGGGGATAGCCAATTCCTAGAGAATACCAAAGAACTTGCTTTTGAGGGCACCTTTTATATGCAAACTAACCAATACAAAGCCCACTCCCTGCGACTACCTCTGATCTCCTCTATCAAGCTCTTCCAAGCTCTCCCATTTCAGGCCAATATCCCTCTGCCCTACTCACTCCAGGGTCAAGTATCAGACCACTAGCAACCACCCCTACACTCCAGAGTGGTCCCTACCCTCCAGAGTCATAAAATTATTCCAACTAGCCAATCCCAAACCCGCTTTACCCTGCCTCACCCATTCCTTCCCGTGGAAACCACAATAAAAGCTCCTGCCTACAGTTACCCTGCTTCCTCTGCCTCCTGACCCATGCCACTGCTCCCCCCCCCTCCCCCTGCCTGGTGTGGAGTAGCCCCTCCTCTGGGAACTGGGAGTGACAAACTATTGTTCCAATGGTGGTGATGTCCTGATCTGTTGACCCCACCATGCCTGAGTAATAATTAAAACATCGGCTCAGAATATCTCCAGACTGCTTTTCAGTGAGAAGGAAAGTAACTTTTTTCGCTTAATCCACTGCCATGACTAATCTCTCTTCTAGCAGCCAAACTTAATCCCTAACTCATACAGAAATCATAACATAAATACATATGACTTAAATCAAACAGAGGTTGCCTGTGTCCTATTTAAAATCACCTTGAGTTCCACCCCTGATGGTTCACTCAGTCAACAGCAGGACGGGTCCTAGGTCTTTTCTAGGGAGACCTCCCTCAGCCCTGCTCTTTGTCACAGGTTATGCAGAATCCTCCCACCAGGCGATGCGCGGAACTGATGATGGGACAGTCTGAGAATTTAGGCTTAAAAAGCATCACACGATTCCACCACTCTCTTGTGTCCCTGACATCACTGGCCAAAGGAGGAGGAGAGACAGGTGGAGAAAACTGGAAATCAGCTGACCTACAGACATATAAGAAAAAGCTGTTGTCTTCAGCTGATCAGCTTCTGGAGACTGTTACACAGTATCATTGTGGTGATTGACAACTGATTGAGGCAAGAAAAGCAGCCATCTAAAAAACACTGGTAGACTTCTTACTGTTAGAGGCTGCCTTAGGCATATCCCAGTGCCTGTATGTAATATATATGAAACATATTAATACATAAGACACAATAAACACACACACACACACACACACAAAATCAGCGACATGGTTCCTGGCCTCAAGGGTCTTATCTTAGCTTCGGAACTCTCCACTTTTAAAGACCACTGAGATCAGCCTGATGCCCGGTCATAAGCTCCAGCAGGATTATATGCTCAGTCCCCAGATCAATCAATTCTATCAGAGAAAGATGCTCTTTATTGGACCCCCTGAAAGATAATGCCGCTGCAGGGCCTTGGGGATAGCTGAAGAAGCTGCAAGGGTGTTGCAAAGCTGGGGCGGGGGAGTCCTGCTAATGAGAGAGTACCCCCTGATGCCCATCAGGTGAGTCTGAACCCAAGCTCACCCTGACTGGACTGCAGCATCCACACAGTGCTGACGCCTTGGTAATGAACAGCCAGGTGGCTTCCTGCATCTCTGATGGAGGAGAGCAATGCACGCTTGCTCCTACTTGGTCAATGCCTAGCATATGTGCAGGTGCTTGGTATGTATTATTCCATCAAATCTGTACAACAGACATGTGGGTCTTTTGTTTGTTTTACAGATGGGGACACTGAAGCTCCCTGGACCCTACATGAGCCATTCCTTATCTTCTGTTAGATCTGCCACTCCATTTCCTCCCCCAGTACCCCCTATCTCCTGACTGCTCCTCTCATCAGCCAGACACTTTCCTACCCCAGGACCTTTGTAGTGGCTATACCTCTTCCCCTCAAACACCCATTGCTCCTCTTCCTCTCCCTTTGTCCGGTTGCCACTTTCCCAGGGGGACCGGCCTCTTTAGAATGGCACCTAGCACCCGCTGCACTGCCCTGCTCTACCACTCTTTTGGTTTTTCTTCCTCACCCTTACCTCTAAGTTATAGACTCTCAAGTCATTCATTCCCACTTAGGGTCTAACAAGGGCACAGATTTTTGTCTGTCTCGTTTACAGCTGTGGGCAGGTGCTCCACAAATTACAGAGGAACAAATAATCCACAAGTGAGGCTCTGGGATATGAAAGACATTGTCAATGGTCAATAGCAAGAAATCTTCCTAGCAAACTGAACCCCCACGGTCTGCCTGGTCGCCTTGCAAAATTAAACCTACAGCCACACTTCCCTTCCCACCACATTCCATTGTTAGCTCTGAAAGACAGTGTCAGTCTCTTTTCCTAACAATTCTGCGGCATGGAGGGAGGAGAATGGGGAAGCGGCAATTTTCTTTTCTCTCTCTTGCTTTTTCAAAAAGGCCTTAAGAATCAGATCAATTTTATGGGGAAAGCAGTCTATCTATCACATCAATGACAAGCTATTACTAAAGGGGAAATATCATCCTTGAAGAGGTGAGTATAAACGTCACTCCTGGCAGGTGAGGACAATTTGGGAGGCCCCCAGGCAGCGATTTCGAATAGCTCCTGTTACAAACCAGCGCCCCTATTCTGTTATGGGGGCAGCTGTAACACCATAGGCCAGGAGGGTCTCAACCCTGTCTTGAGGCCCCCAGCTGATGGGCCACCATCTCAAACCTCTCCAGGCCAGTCCTCAACCCTCTCTTGGTCCCTAGACTACACATGCACGTGTGACAAAACCCAACACCGTGCCTGGCACGCGGCAGGTGTTCTGTGAAGCTCTGGGTCTGTGCTCAAAGGGATGTCTGTGTCCACCTGTGGTCTTTTGGATATCTTGACCATGGGTGTGTTCCCACATCTCATCTCACCTTCTGCTCAAAGAGGCGCCTTTTTTTTTTTTTTTAAGCTCACAGAGACAGTGCCATTTTATTGTTTCGAGCCTAGAGAGCCTGATCGTTTCAGGGGCTCGTGCTTGGTGGGTCAGCTGGGAGGAGTGGGGGGCTCTGCCCCAGAGCCCTACCTGCTGTCGAGCAGCCCAGACCCTCCTACCTCCCTGCATCCAGGGGCCTTGGAATCTGTCCCTTTGGCCTTCAAACGAAGAGCTGCAGACAATTCCTCTCTTTTTTTGGTAAAAGACAAAGTTTGTACTGAATAAACCCTCTGAGCGATTCTTCCCATCCGGTGACATCTGTACAATAACCGGGAAAAGAAATAATTATTATTATGGTGCCTAAATGATCCACCACTTCTCCCCAACTCCAGGAAAAGAGACAGCTGGCCCCCGCCTCTCACACTCTCAATCTTTGCTGGCAACCCTGCCCTGCAGGCCTGGTTTTCAGCACTGGAGGAAGGTAGCCAGGGGCATGGTAGAGAGAGTGCCACCTTCCAGATGAGAACAGTGCGGAAGGAAGGGACAGAACTGTGTCGACGGCATGCAGAGTTTGTGCTGGGTTCTTTGATTCAAGATTTCTAGGGGATCTCTCCAGCTCATTACACAGATGGGAAAACTGAGGCTCAGAGAGGTCAACTGACTGGTCGCAGCCACAGAACCAAAAACAGAGGACCAGGCCCCAAGCCCAAGTCCTTCTGCCTCTATCCAGGGGAGTCCCATAGCAAAACACCTGTGGCTGAGCTCAAGCTTAAACCAGGAAGCCAGCCCCTGGGTGAGGCCTGCAGGAGGCACTCTGTGTGGCCGCCGGCGGAGGTGCTGAGGCATGGGGCGAAAGCACTGTGTTTCTACTGCTGGCTTCAGCCCTTGCCACTGTATTGGGCTCAGGTGCCACCTCTGGGAGTCTGAGCATCTCTGAGCAGAGCCTCGGCAGAAGGTGCGCACCAGGGAGCTGGCACCACACCCCGACAGACTGTGCGTCACAAGCTATTCCTAGAGCCGCTCTGTGCTTCTGTCAGATGGTGTAGACACCCCAGGGCACCTGTGGGGGGCTGCACGACAAGCCAGGCTGCTTAGGAGGCAGAGCACCAAGAGGGGGCCTCGCCGCCTGAACAGCGCCTGCTGTGTAGGCACCCTGCACCCAAAACAGTCTTCCAAAAGTGGAAAATCCCAGCAAGGTGGAAGAGCACATGGATTTGAATTGGTTTTGGCACTGGAAGGCTGTGTAGCCCCGGGCAAGGTACTATGCATTTCTGAGCTTGGTTGTTCAATGGGCACACAGGCTGACTCGCCACATTGCTGCAAGTGTGGTGATCCAAGAAAAAAGTACAAGCACAGAGATGACAGATTTTCCCAGGTGGTAAAGTGTTACTTGGTTTCTTTAAATAGGGCTCATCCTCTGATCCAAGTTCATACAGGCAGGTATGCAATGCTCCAGTCTGAACAGGGGCAAACCCAGAGAAACCACTGTTTCTATCAAAATGCCTTGAAATGCACTCACAGAGCAGCTATTGTACCCTGGGTCCCCAGAAGGATGCAGAGATCCACAAGCCTCCGTTGTTTGGTGTTCTCCAAGCACTTACTGTGCCAAGGGAGGGATGGATGCTCTGTGAGAGAAGGAGCCACAGGGATGCCAATGGCCAGACGGCCCTGCTTTCTGGAACTCTCCAGGCAGACCCAGTTCTTCTTGGTGGCTGTGTCTCTTTAGAGCCTCTGCATGGGGGCTGCTGGCTTGGTTCAGGGTGGGGTGAGATGCTACGAGTGAGGGGGTGTCTCACTCCGGCAGGCAGTGCCACCTGCTGCCCAACCTCTGCTTCCAGGTTTGGGGTAGAAGCCCGCAGAGCAGCAGGGGAAACAACTTTCTGCATGCACAGCTCTGTGGAATGGCCTGGAACCCTGAGCACACAGACTATCAGGCATCATCCCTGCCACTTCCCGCTGGGTCCATGCGTTACAACAGCCCAGGATGCGGGGGCGGCTGGTCTCGCTACGTGCAGATGAGGAAACCCAGGCCCAGAGAGGCCCCGTGCACAGCTGGCCGGCCACTGAACAGGGCTTGGCTCCAGAGCTCAAGGCAGGGCCCCTCAGGCCACCTGGGGTCTCTCACGTCCTATCCTCTCACTTCACAGGGCTGGCCTCTGGGGGATCAGAGCTGCCCTATGTTCACACACAGGGTTCCTCATTCTCGAAGATTCCAGACAAGCATCAAACGTGCATGGCACCCCAGACTGCTTGCCAAAGAGATCTAAATGCCCCTCAGCATCCCAGGCAAGGTTGGGGTCCCTGGGTTGGCTTTAATTTTTTTCTTTGACCACTAATAGGAGAGAAATCAAGGCATTGAGGGTGAGAATTCACGGAGTCACGAGCTAGAGCCCCAGAGAAGAGTGTCAGAACCGTGCAGCTACTTACTTACTTTTTCCATGCTAGTAACATGGGTACCTGAAAACTGCCCCCAGACTGAGGAAGCCCCTTGCCTGCTGTCATGAGGTCCATTGCCCCCCTTGCTCCCTTGCCTGTGTTCTCCTGGCCTGCCCTGCCAGTTGGCAGCGTGGCAGACGGTTATTTTTAGTTCTCAGTGGGCCAGCCATTTCCTGGTCATGTGCTGTTTGAGCTCCAGCTTCAGGAAGGCTCACAAGCCTGAGACGTCCCCTCCCCCAGGCAGCCCCGGAGGTCCCCTGAGGCCTCCAGTGCAGGCCTGGCAGAGCTGTTGAGCCTCTCCCAGCGACATGCAAATGCAGCCAGCCCCGGCCCTACCTGTTCCAAAGAAGTAGCTTCTTTTTCTGGTCCATCTGCAACCAGAGTTATTTTGAATGTTCATTTACAAAAGGGCGGTGGTGGCCATTTCCAAGCCTGGGAGATGCCCAAGGACCTGTTCCTGGGAAGCTGGAGTCCAGGCCCAACCCTGCCATTTGCTGTCAGGACCTTGAACCCGCACTGCCCCCTGTGCCCCCACCCCAAACCCCACGTCCCCCTGGAAAAGAAGAGGGGCCTTCCTTGCAGGTTCGCTGCAGCTAGCTGCTTTGTCAGTGACCAAGAAGTGATTGTCATTATGACCGTTATTTCAGCCTCCATTAGGAGCATTCTGAAAGAATATGCATAGCTTGCTGACCTGCATAGGGTCCTGCCAAGTGCTTTTCAGATGGTAACTCACAGGGGCTCTGTGGCCAGGACTGATATAACCAGTTCTACATCGTGGGTAAGGAAATGGGGGTCCCCGGGGGTCTGGTCTTTGGCCATGCCCTTCAACTGGTGAGTGCCAGAGCTGGGATTTAACCCAGGTGGTCACTCCGGGGTCACGTTAGTTCACTCCCATCCATGTACCCTTGGTCTCAACGTGTGCTTCAAGAGGCTGCATGACTCCCCTTACCGATTAGGGACCCGTGTGTGTTTCACCCAACTGGAATGCCTTTCGGAAAACACTCAGTATTTGCAAATGGGATTAGTTTTATAATCCAAGGTAATTGCTACCTAAAGAGGGGGGGCAGACTGTTTAAATTTAGAAGGTACCCAGCGCATGGCAGTGGGGAACTGGTCTCATGAAGCCTGCGGCTGTGCATAAGCTGATGTGTTCTCAGCGCTCTGCTAAACCTGCCTGCACTGCACCCAGCCACAGAACAGGTGTGCTGGGCTCTAGAAGGCACATCATCTCCAAAGCACATGCCTTCTAAGGCACCAGTGGGGGCATCTACTGGTGCGATGACTAAGGATATTATAAAATGATCGCTTAAGTCATCATCCCTCCTGACAGCCTGAAGCTGCTCTGGACACTGAAAATGTCTGGCCGGCATCCAGCTGTCATGAGCTCTGTGAGCTCAAGGCCAGCCCTGACCTCAGCTGCAGTGAGAATCTCCAGGATGGGCCCAAGGCCTCCAGGCACACCCAAGAGTATGTCCTCTGCTTCCTAGGGACCTGCTGTGGCCAAGGCCACCTGGGGTGTGAACCCTGCCCTGATCCAGCTGGGGACCTCCACTGACCCAGCACAGTGCCCTCCCGGACAAGTTCAGCTGCAGACTGGGTACAGACCCAGTGCGCGTGTGGGGGGCGGGGGATAATCGATCTCCTCCTCTGCTCTACGCTCTGCCACCACAACCCTGCCTTCCACAAGTTCTCTTCGAGTTTCATTCCTTCCCCCTTCCACAACTCTATCACTCCCATAGCTCCGCCATCCTGAGAACTCCCAGAGATGGAACCCTACTCGACAGGGGGTAGACTGCTGTCCTTGGGGAGCTGTTAAGCTCATTTAATTCACAAAACCATTACACCTCCCCCCAGTAAGGGACCAGAATCTCAGCTGTGCTGGGGAAACAGAAATAAAGATAAGACAAGGTTCCGGTGCTGGGGGAAATGCCGCAGAAATTAAGAGTCTAGCAGGGGGGCGAACGTATGAACAAGTAACTAAAAAAAGGGGCACCTGGGTGGCTCAGTGGGTTAAAGCCTCTGTCTTTGGCTCAGGTCATGATCCCAGAGTCCTGGGATCAAGCCCCGCATCGGGCTCTCTGCTCAGCAGGGAGCCTGCTTCCTCCTCTCTCTCTGCCTGTCTCTCCACCTACTTGTGATCTCTGTCTGTCAAATAAAAAAAAAAAAAAACTAAACTAAAAAAACACCATGGGAGAAGAGTTATCCTCCAGCAAGTGAAAGACGGTACAGGAGCGTGGAGGGCAAAGAAGGGAAGGAAAGCTGCAGGGAGACGTGAGCGAGGCCTGAGAGCTGGGCTCAGTGGGGATGGGCAGGCCAGAGGCGGCCACGGGAGGTGGCCAGGTCCCTGGGGAGGCTACAGCCCAGGTGTGGGCATGGCTGTTGGCCAGCGTCTGCACAGAGCTAGCTATATGTTAAGAGGCAGCTGATGCTTCCAGGGCCTTGAAATACCCTTGGTCGCTGTGGGCAACTCTGAGCTGCTTGAAGGTAGTGATAGAAGTTCAGCAGCTGATCCGTTTGACAGTAGCTAAGCCCTGCCTCCAAGCCCAGGTCCCAGCCATCGGTGAGGCTCTCCACAGCAGCACATCGTCCTCCTCCTGTGTGGCTGGACAGTCCTCCCCCAAATCCTGCCCACACTCTGTCACCTGGTTCCCAGGCTTTGACCACTGAACTCAATGGTGGCTTCTCAGCCATGAACACCCTGGACCAGGGAGGGAATCCAGGGTGCTCTTCCTACCATGCACCTGTTGTTCTGCTTCCCCAAAGCTCGGTATGCCCATCTTTAAAGTGGGACAACACGTCCACGACTCGTGGTGCCAGCCTGTGACAGAGAAGCTCTTTTCCACGTGCTGCCCCTACCTCTCCACCTTTGCCTAGGGGGGCCTGTTCTCCCACCCCACCCCTGCCAGGGGGTGTGAGGGCCATGCAGTGGAGGAAGCCTCAGCCTTCATGGGGCTTCCTCTGCAAGGACAGCCAAGGCCCTGCCCTCCCTCCTGCAGTCATCCTCCCTCCTGGCTATGTCGAGGGCCACCTGTCTCGGAGTTGGTGGGGGCCCCTGGCCCTACCCTGACAACATGCGCCTTGTGCAAGGGTGGGGTCTGTCTGAGTTCTGGGTGTCCCATCCCCCAACAGGGCCTCCTGGGCCGCGCCCCTGCTTGTTTGCTGAGGCGACCCTCACCTGGGCCAGCTGCCCTCCCTTCTCTGCCTTGATGCGGGAAACCTACGCTCCAACATAAGGGAGGAACTCGGGGAGAACACACTCTCCTTCAAGAACATCCACACAGCATACCCCTGGCACTCTGTGAAGCCTAAAAGAAGAGCGGGTGTGGCACGCCTGCGGGGGAGGGGCCAAGAGCAGGGGCTCTGGGACTGCAGGCCTCCGGCACCTGTGTCCTTGTCCTCTGCTGCCCTGTGTGGAGACGGGGCCTCCAGATGCCGAGGCTAGCAGTCTGCCGTGCAGAATTCGTGAGAAGAAATGCCCCGAGTTAGCATCGGCCGACAGTTAGCATCCATGCAGTAACTAACTTCCGGCCCTGGGTCGTGGGGAGCAGGGCAGGTGGCACTTGGGGTGCTCACAAGCTCTGTTCACCTATGACAACTGTACCTATTTTCAGGCGGTCAGTAAGGTCACACGGGCAGAGTTTCAAAAAGCCTTTTGTGTGGATAGTCAGGGGTACAGTAATTATTAATAAATATTAATCAGATGCAAATATCATCTCATCCTGTGATGACTCTTGTAAATGCCCCATGGCAAAAGTCACATGACCTCCACTTTCAAAATCTGGACTCGGCCCTCGGGAGTGAGAAGTGGCAACCGGTGTCAGACTCGGGTTTTCCTAGGACTATGAAGTAGTCATCTCACCGTAGCCAGAACCTATGGAGTCCTTAAAGTGAGCCAGGCCCTCTACGTGGATAATCTCCCTTGATCCTCGCAGCCCTGATGCCAGGGAATAGGTAGAGATTTTGATGAGTCTTCTCTGCTGTCCATGAGAAAACAGAGATTCCGAGAGGTTAAGTAACTTGCTTGGAGAGAGTGAGTGGTTGAATGGACTCAGACCTGGGTCTTGCAGACACCGAGGTCTACATTTTTGTTCTACTTCCAAGTAAAACCTATGTATACACTCTAATTATATACATCTTTTCTCAGTTCCTGAACCACGACAAAGAGCGTCCGTGGTGCTGAGAAGAATTTCCTTCCCTAGAATTATTCAGTCTTTTTTTTTAAACATAGCATCACATATAAGTAATTTCACTTTTCTTTCCTCCTCCAAGTGACTCATTTGAACACTTCAGAAACTGTGTCTTCCAGAGACACAAAATTATGTCTGTTTTCTCCTTAACCAGAAAACCTTAAATATTTCCTTCTCTGGGGACATGTGAATAATTTTGAAATGAATGAATACTCCCTTGGGGTAAATTCCTTTTGAAAAATAACTGGGTGGTAAATAATCAGGCCAGCACTGAGACAAGAAAGGTGGCACTGACTTTCCGGAAGCATCCATTTGGCTTTTGAAGCCCCTAACACAAACTCCTGATTCAGGATTCAGACCTGTAGGCCTCAAAAGGGCAACTGGGTTTTGTTGCTTCCATAAAGCAGAGCAAACAATGTGCCTGATTCCCATGTGAAGAAGTCACTTTCTACATTTCTGACAAAATGAAATCAGGGGCCTGGGTGGCTCAGTGGGTTAAGCGTCTGCCTTTGGCTCAGGTCCTGATCTTGGGGTCCTGGGATCAAGCTGGGCTCCCTGCTCAGCAGGGAGTCTGCTTCTTCCTTTAGCTCTACCGCTCCCCCCATATAAATAAATAAAGTCTCAAAAAAAGAAAAATGTTACATTTCAAATTTTAGCTCTATCTACACTGTAGTTTAAAGGAAATTGTACATAAGAAATATCTGCAGTGAACTGGCTCCCTTTCTCCTCGCAGTCTGCCTTCTTGAATCAGAACGTCGGGGGTCAGAGTCCGGCCATGCGGGTTTCCGTGGGCCTTCTGGAACACTGCAGTCCACTAGAGTGTGAGAACCTTGCTTCCTCTCATTCTATCCTTCTCATTCTATCAACGACCATATAGCCTCATTATTATTATCATGTCATTTTATAAATGAGCAAACCAAGGCCACAGAAATTTTTATATTTTGTTCAAGAAAGATGCAAGTGATCAAATAAACTCATGTCAGATATTTAGACCCAAGATGGAAGGTTTGGGTGTACTTACCTCTGAATGAAGGAGGAAGAGGTAGGGGAGACGGAGAAAAGAAACTGCAAAGTCCTTGTGGGATACAGAGGGCGCCCAGGCTACCTCCTATACCTGCCACCGCAGAGGCAAGGTCATGGTGGCCTGTCCTCAGGGCTGGGTCCCCTGAACGCCTCATATCAAAATGCAACTCCCTCCATTATTCTCACTTGCGTATTTACTAAAGCCAAGAAATGCTGACACATTTTTCAAACATTTTAAATAAAAATCTATTACCATAACTGATAGTGACCAATTTTTAGAATAGGTCCAGCAAGGGACCTTGACTCAAAACTGTCTCCTTGTTTATAAAACACACATATCATCTCCCCCAACCCTGAATTTCCTCAACACCCTTCGTGGGACCAGGTAGAGCCCCCTCATGAACAGAATAGGGCATAGCTGTCGCCCACAAACCTTCCCTCAGAACTTCCTCTTCTCACACACTCCGGCTGAGTTAGAAAAAATAAAACAAACAAACCCCCTTTAACACTTTCCCTCAAATATTTGTACGTAATTAATCCACTGTTAATCAGTTGAGGATGGCTGTTTGATACTTTGGAAATAGAAACAGAGTGGCTCGGGCCTCAGCAAATGTATTTTTCAGGCAGCCAGGTCCAGAGTCAGGAGACTGCTCCCCCTTGCAGCAGCTAGGTCACCTGGGGCCGGCCAAGGTGCCCACATTCCAGGGGGGACCCGGTCAGTGTCCGGGGCCCTCCACCTGCGGCGGCGCCTGCCAGTGGGACAGGGGAGCCCACCCCAGTGCCTTGCCCTCTCCCCTGCTCACACCAGCCGCTCGGCTCCTGTGGAAGGCAGAGGGATTTCCAGTGAGTCACCGCGAGCAGCTGGTGACCGAGGGACGGCGTAAGCATGAGCCCTGGTTTTCTTGGCACTATATTTAGAATGGCACAGAAAATCCCATCCTCTGGTGTTTCCACCTGTTCAGACGTGCCAGAAGCTCCTTCACCTTGGTCTGCCCTCACCTCTCCCTTGCTGGGTCCCGCCCACCTGCCTACTGGTGGCCCTCCCTGCTCCCAGCAGCCAGCCTGTCTCTCCCTGCATCAACCCCCTCATGGGCTCCAAGTATCTAGAGGGATTCATCAGCCTGCCAGGGGCCAGCTCCCCTACACCTCCTCCCCCACCCCCTGGTAACTGTTGCTAAACTTCAGGGTCCACTGAGTCCTTGGGCTCAAATGTCTCCCCGAACATGACATAAACATGTCATATTGTGCATCAACTTTTCCCTGTACAGTCTCCTCTGCCTGGAACTGTGCTTATTAACCTTGACTGTACATGAGACCCCACTGGGGTCATTTTGAAGTTTCCATACCCCAGACACATCAAAGACATAAGAAATCCAAGACTCTCTGGAGAGAGGGCCCAGGCATTCGTATTTTTCAAAACTCCCCAAGGATTTCAACAGGCAGTCAAGGTCAGAGCCAACTGCTCTCAGTGACGGGTGCCTCTCTCCACACCTTGCTTCTCCTGGCAGGCTCCTACTCATCCAACAAGACCCAGCCCCCTGCCAGTGCTCTGGGCGTCAGGTGAAGCCTGTGTACCTCTGAGACATTGTGTCCTACTCAGCACACCAAAGTTACAGGTCTCCTCTGTTCTGGCTTCCAACCGCATCGCTTTCAAGTTTCACTGGACTGTTGTCCCAATCTTGGCCACCAGACTGGCCACTCTCGTGTTCCAGTGGCCACTCTGCTGGGTCTTCTCCACAAAGCCAACACCCAACAGTGCCCAGCGGTTGTGGATACTCTTCTATTGATATTCTGCTGTGTGTGCTTAAAACATTTCTGGTCTGGTGGTTTTGGGATCACAAAGGGTGATCAGCAGAGAGGTGAGGGCTCCCCTCTGCTCAGTCCTGGGCCCCACATGGGAGACGAGAAGGTTGCTGGGGAGAGCAAGGGGCTGACATGTGATGACTCAGTAAGTCTATTTCCTCCAAAGGAAGGAGTTACCACTCAGGATACTGATTATTTTAGTGAAGCTGGACACATAACAGGGGCTGCTTAATTTTTCTGGGGAACACAGGTCAGTCTACCATCAGATTGTCAGTTTCTGCATCCATGACTCTGTCCTTGCACGGCACTGAGCCCAGGCCTGCTGCACTATTAGGAATGTTACCCACCACTTACTGATGCTACCAATCATGACCTTGGCACCAAAACCTTCTGAAAGAACAAAAGGATGGACGGATGAGACAGACAGGAGGTGCTGTTATAACCCAAAACACAGACAGTAAGATGGTTGGGTAATGCCCCTTTCGGTGACAAACCTGAATGAATGAGATTTCACTGCCTCCCTTGCAGCTAGGGGCGTAGCCCTGCAATGCAGCACTGGCCAAGGAGATGTAGCTGGAATGCTGGTGAGCTCTCCTGGTATGAGCCCAGCCCCTGCCATGCCGTGTTGTGCCCCGTCTCCCTCCTGCTGAGAACAGGAGGCTGGAGCTGGCTGCCATGGGCGGGAAAGCCACACTAACAAGAACCGAGCAAGACCACAGATGGAGCTTCCCGGACTGGAGGCACTGTGGGGTCCCCCTTACCCTCGCCCTCCCTCCCTCCCCACCCCCCCAGTCTTAGACATTTTTTGTGAAGCTCCTATGGTCAGGGTTCTGTGGCCTGAAAACTGCCCCCGACTGGTGTGGATGTTTCACTGCCATCAGAATGGGCCCTTTGGCAATAAAGCCTCAGAATCCTCACGCCTAAAATGGGGTCGTAATATTCATCATTAAGGGAGGGTAGAATGTACCAGAAGTGCCCCTTGACCAAGGGCAGGAATCACAGCTCTCGTTTGTGGTCACGCCCATGCAGTCTGTCATCCTGCAAAATCCTAAAACAGCAAAGTTCAATGGGATACTGACTGAGCACGGCGATGTGCTTGCCATTCACCCCGGCATGCTGGGAAACACAGCCAGACGGCTACAGGCACAGTGTCTCCGGCCCTCTGCCTAAACCATGAGATAGTAGAACGTACTTGGACAATGAGAGGGAACTTGAAAGCAAGCTACCGGAGGATTTACAGAAACCCGCATTTCTACAAACTGTGTTTATAGAAACCGGCTGCAGCAGGTCTGTTCACTTTGTAAAGGTTTTGAAAATCTATCCTTGCCAGCCTCTCTGGGCCAGACAGAGGACCAGCTCAGGGCAGCAACAGGGGCCCCAGAACCCAGCACCCCTGGTTCCCAGCTCCCAGCTTAGCTGTTCCTGCTTAGGGCCTTGGAGTCCCTCGTGTGGGTACCTGGCACAGTGGGCGGTCTGCACTGTGGCTGGAAGGGGTCAGGGAGAGGGCAGAGTGTAGGGGGACACCTTACCATGCTCTGCCAGGCACTCTCTAAGCATTATGGCACAAAAATCCTGGCTATAGGACAGCACTGCCTTGCCCATTTGGTGGATGAGAAAACAGAGGCTTGGAATGGTTTGATATGGTGTCTGAGATCACAGGTCTGGAGTCACAGCCTAGGGGGCATTTGGACCCAGGTACATTTGCACCCAAGCCCGCTTGCTATCTGGCATGAATGTTTTAGCAGCACGCCTCTGACAACAGGATGACAACATGCCTGAGTACATGGGATGGAGGGCGGGGTAGGGTCTGAGGTCACGCTGGCCCTGGAGAGGCCACGGGCTCTAGAACAGTCTTTCTCAGCTCTGCATTTTTAATCCTTTGTGTACCTCCAACTGGCCCAGTAAGTGCCTGACATTCTCCCACTCTCTGCTCTATTTAAATTGAAAATCTATGTAGGAAAGAAAGAAGCCTGCCTGTGTCTTTGTATGTAATCATTCCTGGTATGGCTACTGAATCATCCACATCTTGTCATCAAGGAGGCCAGGCTTCAGAACCTGCAGGTCTGGGTTCGAATCCCTCCTTCTCTACATGTGTCAGCAAGAAGGAATAAAGAACAGATCACTAACCACCAGGATCCAGCCGCACGAGACCCTGCAATGATGGCCGGCCTGCTCACGAGGCTTTGTCCTACTAAGTGAGCTATGGTCACTTTCATCCACAGACGACGACCAAAGTCACACGCACATTTAACTGGGTTCATTTCTTGAATAAAACACCACCCTCTGGCACTAGCCAGGGAGATTTCCAATGAGTCATGGGAAGAAGACAATAAACCAAGGGACTCAGAGCAGGTGAATATCAATGACCACTTTTGAACTAACTTTAGAACATCTAGGATGCGCCCATCCTAGATGTTATTTTGGAAACATCAATAGGTGGGCTGTTTCTTTTCTCCTTTTCCTCAAACAGGGAAGCCTTTTAAACTTGTTTTTCAAAGTTCTACCATCAGACCAAATAAATAGGGCACAACAGGTATGTGCTCCCACAGGTGTGGCCCAGGGGAGTTCCTAAGAAGGAAAAAGACTCCAAGGTTCACAACCCTCCTTGGATTCTGGGTGAAGGTGTTCGCTGTTTGCCAAGCCCGATTATTCTTTTCTGCCAGTATGTCCCTAGGTTGCTCAGTCTGAAGAGGGAGGGGATGATTGCAGCAGATATTAACAGAAACAAAGACAACCAGAAGAGCAGTGTTCCCATCTTGGGCTTTTACACTCTGTACAAAGTCCCCAGGCTCATACCAACACAGTCCCCAGAGTGAAAATCAGGACAGTGCTCAAATATGACATCTCAAACAGCCTCACAAATATTACCGCGACCATTTGCCAAGCCCTAAAGAACATTACGACCATAACAAGAAAGGAATTTAGTCAATATTCGCAGTTATGAAGATGTTTGCTCATAGCTGGCTTAAAAAGGGCTCTTGGTAAATCCACATTTCCTAATTCTTTATGGTCAAAACGTCCCAGCGGCTCTCGCGGTCCCTCCCTTTCGCAAGGACTCCGGGGCCCTGTCACTGCTCCCCTTTCCCTCTTTGCAGCAATGCCACTTAATTATATATTTTCAAATCACATAAAATAGCAACCACATGGCTGGATCTGAGCCGGGACGCAAGATTTCTACACTGCGGCTGTAGAGGAATCACCGTGTTCAGTCACAGGGAACACTTCATTCTTCAAGACTGTTAAGCAGGGGAAGAGCTAAATCGGGAGCCTTCCAAACCATGAGGAATGTCACAAAAATGATGAAGGGATGACATACGGGCTTAGGCAATAAACACTGCATTTGGATGGTTAGTGTGGATTTTGTTATAGGAAGAAGAATCAAAAAATCGGGCTGGGGAACACGTGTGTGCATGTATTTACATGTGTACGTACACATGTGTGTGTATGGGGTTTTCTTGGGACCGATAGGGCCTCTGAGAGTTTTCCTATTCTCCTGGCTTGAAATGCTTCCTAAGTGTCTTGTGGTGGAAGGGGTTGAGCTGTACTTGGCAGACTATTACCACATCCATCTGAAGTCCCTTGGGAGAAAACTGGGGCCCGTTTTGCGTTTTGCGCAGAAAGCCCTTTATAAATGCAAGAGAGGATTCCTTGGCCTGAGGCAAGTTCTTGTATAACCAGATTCTGGCTTTGGTTTTTTTTTTTTTTTTTCTCAGCTGAGATTTCTAATCAGCCTGCATTCAATCCCAGACGCAACAGAAAGTGCTGGTCAGACATATTTTTTTGTTTACATAACTACATATTATTATTACTTTTTTTTTTACTCAGAAACATCCCATGGAGAGCGTCTTTTCCTAGTGTCACCGCGGGAATCACAGAATAACAAAGGAGGAGGGATGAGGGAGGTGGGGTGGTGGAAAGTGGGGGGTCCCCCAAACTGTCAGGCGCCGGCCAGCAGCATGGGCCCTGTCCCCCCGGGGGTACTCACCGTGGTCATGGGCGAACACCAGCAGCCCCAGCCCCATCAGCATCTGAGCCAGCTCGTCATAGCGGCCACAGTGCTCCCCGGCTCCATGCGACACAAAGATGAGGGCCCTGCAGGGGTGAGAGGGAGCTGGGTTAGGAGGGCTGCACGGCTTGAGCAATACGGAGCTTTCAGGACACCAGCAATGAGTGGAGACCAAGTCTCTGGTGAGCCAGCCCTCAGCCTACCAGGACATGCTGTGGTTGTGGCCACTGCGGTTGCCTCAGGGACAAGGCAGGGGACTAAAGGCGATCGGAGCGGACCCTGGAGCTCTGGCCCTAGGTAGCCAGGAGAGGGTGGCTTTAGCTTCTGCCAAGTGTGAGCCACAAAGGCTGTGGGCATTGAGCGGCTCCAGCCTTCTGGCCGAAATGGATGATGAGCCAATCCAAGTGGAGAGACCACAACAGGAGGGGATAGCAAGTCCTAAAAGGAGGTGCTGGAGCCCTGAATCCAGCCTGACCTGAAGCCCACGCTCTCCCCCGGCCCCACCTTCTGTCATGCTCTTTTTAGCCCCTTGTGAGGAGGGAAGAATCCTGACTGACATCCAGCCCTTTCCATTCCTGTGTGTGGAAGGCTTACTTCTCTGGGTTGTTGGAATTTGCCTCACTGGCCCCCTTGTATTCCTGTCCCCCTTTTTCCAGCCAGCAAATGCCTGTCCTTCCTTCAAGACCCAGCCAGGATGGGGCGCCTGGGTATCTCAGTGGGTTAAAGCCTCTGCCTTCGTCTCAGGTCATGATCTCAGGGTCCTGGGATGGAGCCCCGCATTGGACTCTCTGCTCAGCAGGGAGCCTGCTTCCCCCTCTCTCTCTGCCTGCCTCACTGCCTACTTGCAATCTGTCAAATAAATAAATAAATAAATAAAATCTTAAAAAAAAAAAAAAAGACCCAGCCCTGAGGTTCCCTCCTCTGAGAAGATTTCAGAGCCTCCAGCAGGCTCTGCTAAGTCTCTCTCTCCCCATGGCTTCTGTAATCCCTCTGTTGACACGGGAGCAACAGCAGCTTTCTGCCTGGCACCACCACCAGTTACAACCTTCTTGAGGACATGTGAAGACTTGGCCTTTGCCTTTTCTTTAGTAGCTAACAGGGTGGAGATCCTGCACGAAGGAAGTTTGTGCGGTTTTCCAAGAAGCAGCTGTCTTTTGCACCCTAGATCTGTGCAGGAGAAGCCCCGGGATCCAGAAGCAGAGCTTGGCTGGGCACTCAGTCACCCCAGAAAACCTCCAACGTGGCAGGGTGACTCTGGGACCCGAAGAGTAGCACCCCCATGCTATGGCTCACCCCAGCTCTGAACTAGCCAGAGTCAGCCTACCCGTGGTGGGGGTTAATGAAAGAGCATTGAGAGTCTCAGACAGTTGTCAAGACTCCTATTCTTGGCATAAGACCCACGGGGTGCTAGGTTCCCCTTCGGGCGAAGAGTGAGTGCTATGAACAACACCCATCTGATTTCTGCCAATAATGAGAGGAGGGAGGAGGGGAAGACTGAGAAGGGGGAGAAGGGAGGAGGGAGAGCCACAGCTGCCATTTCCCAACACATCAGTTCCTCGATTAATTCTACACATACGATTTCTAACCCTCATCATCATCATCCCGGGCTTTGGTTTCTTTACAGCTGAGAATGAAAATCAGAGAAGTTAAGTTTATAGCCCAAGACGCACAGCAAGTTGGTAACATGTAGATCTGAGCATGTCACTGGCGGCTTTCAGGCCTCCAGCGAACCACCGGCGGGCTCAGAATACAAGTCGCCCTTTCCCTTGCCTGCCTCCCCACTCCTTCTGGCCCCGGCTTACCTCCCTGTCCTCATGAGGGGCTCCGTTCTTCCTGCCTCAGGGCCTTTGGGCTTGCCAATCCTCTCTGAGTGCTCTGGTTGTGTTCTCCCATTGTTGCTGGTTGTGCTCTGGTCCCAGGACAGACATCACCTCAAAGAGGCTTCTCCTCCATCTCACCTAGGGTGGCCTCCCCTACGCCGGTCTTTCTGACCCACACAGGCCCTTACCACGCAGCTCGGTTGGCCATCACTCATACTGGTTTGTAACTGCTCACACAGGATGCCGTCATTTTGCCATTCACTTGCTTTCTTGGTTCCTGGCCCTCTCCTCCTCTTCAAGGCCAGCTCAAGAGGCCGGGAGCCTCGTCGACCTTGCCACTGGCAAAACCCTGGGGCTGGATCCCAGCCTCGTGGCACCCAACAGGGACGAGCAAATGTGTGCGACTGGAGCGAACACCTCATTCAAAAGCCTGTGTTCCTTCTCCAACTCCTCTCTGCCAGGCTGTGTAGGGGCAGAGCTGTGCCTGTTCGTTTCGCCCTGCATACCCATTTTATTCTTTGAGCAGTGCACAAAATAGCAGCATGAACCTCATTTGCCTTTGGTATCTGTCCTAACTTTTCCCTAAGAATACGTTTCACACCCTCTTTGCTGCCTCCTGGGATGCCCAGCCACCTGCTCCAGATCAGACATCAACCCGGGCAGATTCCAACCGCCCATCTGACGCTTCTGGGGTCTTTCTCTCAGCTGCTGAGGATTAAGCCAGAAGTTCTAAATAGTCCACTCCCATTTGCAAAAGGGGCGGGGCTTCCAAAAAGGATGGTGCAAGCCTTTTAACATCCTTGGGGAATGCGGCAGCCCACAGTTAATGCCCAGGAACCGGGGCTCCAATGGTGTCAGGCTGCAGCCAGCTTCTCCCTGTGGTCAAGGTCCCCCTCGGTGGAGGAGCCCTGCAGGGTCTCACTTAGCGCCCGAACGAGAGGCGCGAGGCATGCCATTCTGCCTGGACTTGCTTGTTAATAGAATCCTACCCCCAGAGACGTGATGTGGAAAAATACTTGGCCTCTGACTCCACAGAAATTTCTTCCAATCCAGCGGTTCTCGATTTTGCCTACAACTTGAAATCTCCTGGCGAGATTTCCGCAATGCTGAGGCTGGGTCTCACCCCCCCAGAAGCAGCTCTAGGTTTAATTGGTCCAGGGTGGGAAAAGCTCTCCAGGGCGTTCTGATGCGCAGCAGCCGAGGTGGAAAAGCACCTGCTCTCATCACAGCATGGGGCGTGGTCTAGGATGCGTGGCTCAGATGCCACTGGGAGCTCACCAGTGGCAAGAATGTAGCCATTTTGGCCTGGAGACTCATAGCCACTGTGGAGCCATTCATCTCCCCGGGGAACATGCTGGGTAAACCACAGCTTCTTTCTGTAGAGATGCAGAGGCTTCCAGAACTTGCTGCTGCCTTCCCTTTGGGAACAAAGCTGACTGGCCTGGCTTCCCCCCACAGCAGGCAGCAGAGGCTTCTGTGGGCCTTCTCTGCATGGGTGAAGCAGCAGGGCAGGCTCGGCTCCCTCCCCCCAGCCCCCCTCCCCAGAGCTAGACCAGCCATTTCAGAAGACTAATGGTCTTAAGCTGCCCCTGTGGTAAGGGCGGGGGTGGGGTGGGGTGGGGTGGAGTGGGGTGGGGTGGGGGGAGGGTTCTCTTTAGTTTGTACATTGGCCTCCTGCCTGGGTCCCAGTTCTGATTATTCGTCTCTCCTCCCCCTTCCTGCACGTACTTGCTCCCTGGACCTAAGTCTTTGTTTTGTAGAATCTGTCTGGCAAAGTGAACATCAAATTGCATTACTCCTCTGCCTTAAAGCCTTCAGAGACTTCTCACCACAAGAGAACAAAGCTATTGCCTCTGTGATAACATCCTCTCCTCCCTCCTCCCTCTGCCTGTGGCCTCCTTTCCAATGCTCAGATATGCCGATTGGGATGCACTGCTGGGGGGGGGGGGGTTCCTGATTTGCAGCATTTGCCTATCTCCACGTGTCAATGCTCTCTCACAGCCGGCTTCAGGCTAACCACAGAACACGGGGTTGGAGGGTGTGTACACCCCGGCAAGTCCTGGCAAGCCCATTCCAGCCCAGGAGCCTCAGCCTCCACCCAGGCACGGACCAGGGACCCCGCCCCCACTCTGCACGTGGTGGTGGCTTTGACCATCACGTGGATCTCAGGCCGTCTGTGGGAGCTGCACTGAAAAGGGGCCCTTGAGCACGGGTCACTGTCCAAAACTACTTCTCTATTACCACTTTTCCTTCCCTCTCCTCTAACTAGAATGTGTTCTTGACGGCCGCGGGGTCATCTATGTGGTTTACTGCTGTATCCTCGGCTGGCAAAAATGCGGGCACACAGCAGGAGCTTAGTAAGGATTTGTTGGCTGACTGCATGACCCCCAGGGCCTGGATCTCTTTGCCCTCCCCTGCCAACCCCATAGCCCCCGAGGTTTGGAGTTCACGCCCTGGGGAAGGCACTTTGGGAAGTCAGTCTGGTATGGAGTTTTCCAAGGCTTCGTCCCCTACTCCCATCAGGACACCCCTACTCTCCCATCAGACCTTCCTCCTGCCCCGAGCACCTGCTGTAGGTGTGACACCAGCTGTCTGTCTGCTCTCCAGTCACTGGCGGCCCACCTCCAGGTCCCACCCCTGCCAGCACCAGGGGCACGTCCAGCTGCACCCCAAGCTGTGGGCACTTAGGCTCTGGCTCTCTGGGAGAAGGGGAACCCCCGGCCTGGAGCTGTCTGATAGAGCTCCCTCCTTTACCACTGGATGCTGACCTCCACTTAGAACTTCCCCTTTGGGGTTTTGCAAAATGTGATTGTTGTTTCTGCTCTGAAAACCTTCAGCACCAAGGAACCAAGATGTGGTTAAATAAACACCCCAGTTGCTGGGAGGCTGGGAATAGAGCAGGCGGAAGCCAGGATGACTGGGTTTGGTTCCAGGTGTCCCCATGCATGGCCCTGGACACAAGACACCTGGTGGCTCAGAGCCGCAGGACGGCAGCAACTGGGGACCTTAACTGAGGCCATCCAGAGATATTGACTCGAGGTTTATCACATGCCAGGCGCCAGGGACCCAGAGAGAGCCAAACAGCACTGTCCCTGCCCTCAACACAGCTCTCAGTCAGGACAGACAGGTGCTCAGCAGAGAATATGCAGGTGTGTATTATGAGAAGCACCAGGGACAGGTGGGAGTGGCCGGAAAGGGCTCTGAGAAGGAAGGCAGCCAAAGCCCGGAGGGCCCCTGGAGTAAAGAAGGGGGGTGGGGGGGGGGGGGTTCTGCATACAGATGGCTCAGCACAGGGCAGTGAATGGATCTGACCTTCTGAAGCTTCTAGGGCTGCTGTGGAGAACTGAGGGAGAGAGGGAGGGTGTGTTTGTCAAGGAACCTGCAGTCTGGGCTCTCAGCAGGTGCCAGGCACAGTGTGGTGCCCTCCCTCCCCTCCCGCCCTGGCATTCTGCAACCTCGACGAAGAACAGCAACAGAAAACTAGCAGGGCCATTTACAGAGACAAGGCAATACCCACAGCGGCAGAAATTAGGTTGCAGAAGAGGCTGGCGAAAATCTTTTTCCTGGAACTTCTTTAATGGCTGCAGCCCGTTGGGAGACAGTCATTCCGGGAGAAGGCAATGGCTGTCAGAGGGGGAGGCCCAGCCCCAGGAGCAGATGGCCTGCCTGGCATCCGGCCCTGGAGGCGGGGCAGCTCCCAGCAGAGCATAAGCAGCCCTTGATATGAACATGCCGCAGAACTTCGCAGAATGCCTAAACTGTGGCTGGTGCGGCCATGCCCCAGGTTTGACAAAGCTGAATTTCCCTGGCGTCCAAAAAGGATTTCTCCCTTTATTCCTTTGTTTAGTCACCGTTTCAGGGACCAAACTTTCTAGGTCTCAGTGTGCTCACCTGTAAAATGGGAATAATCCTACCACCACCAACCTCGGGGGACACTATGACATAAATGACCAAATGCATATGGGATGAGAGGCTCCCATCTGGGGTTTCCTAGAAGACAGAAAGCACTCTGTAACTGCCTGCCGTGAAGCTGTTTCCTCCAAAGGCACAGATGTCCTGCCTGCGGTCCAGAGCCCTGGCTTTATACTCCAGCCCTTCCAGAAACTGGTTTCCAGATTTCTTTGGGCCTCAGTTTCTCCACCTGTGAAACGGGTCACGGCACCTCTTCACTGGGGTTTGAGATGATGAGAACATGGATGTAAAGGTGTGCAGCTCAAGGCTGAGGTCCCTTGACTTTCCTGTCACATTCTCTACTGGCTTACCACCCCCCTCCCAAGAAGGTGAGGCTCATTCATGGACCCACACTGGGCAGGGACCTGGGAAATGGGCGGGAAACAAGCCTGTAGCCACCAATGCCTCGAAAGATGGGGACGGGTGCTGGAATGAAAAGCATTCCCTTCTACCAAGGACACCCCCACCTGTCACCTACAGGACTGTGGTACTTGGCTGGGACCTCTTCCCCTCCATGTGCCCATCTGCGGGGGGTGGGGGGATCACAAGGCCTCCCTCCCGGGGCTGTCAGGAGGTTAAAATGAACCACCTCTTTCTCGCCTGAAAAAGAGTGGAAAACATCAGCCTCTTTCTCACCTGCCCTTTCCAACGCCATGACAAAGCTCCATCAAAGGAGGGGCTGAAAGCCCCACTGAGGAAATGTTCTGCTCATTTTATTAGGAGAAATTCAGGAAACCCGGGATTTGAGGGAGGAACCCCATGTGTCGGGTGGACCCCATCCTGCCCTTCGATCGTCCTCAGACCAAGGGGGTGGGAGGGCGTTTGCCGGCCTGATCTGGGGAGTGGATGTGCTGTGAGTCCTCGTTCCTCCCCAGGGCGTCCCACTCAAGCAGCTGGGTGGCTCACTTCATTATCCACATTCACCCAAATCCTTCCTGCCAAGTTTTAGGACTTGAAAAAAAAATTCGCCCGGCACATTTGTCATCGGGCCCATGAGTGGGATCGTCAGGCTCCGCTTGGACCCCTTTGCCATAGCTAAAGTGGAAGCCTGACGGGCTCCGCTGGAATCCAGATTTAACCGTTTCCCTCCTCTTGCAGAGCGCCGGGCTGACTTTGTTCCTCTCCGTCGCTGGCAGGGCTCGCGTGGCACAAACAGTGTGCGGCGGGGACAGAAATAGAACATAACCGGCGAAGGGGGTCTAAAATTTCAGAGGGAGAGCTAGAAATAGACTTCTCATTTGTAAAACAGATCAATAATGCCTATCTCCCGGGGTCTTTTTGAGGGTTGATTGAGAGAATTTATGGAAAATAACCCGGCAGGATGCTTGTTGCCGAATCAGGCATTACTTAATAGCCAGTGCTGACAACTGATATTCACCTGGGCTCGCTGTTGGTCTAAGTGTGTTAGGCGCTAACTCGTTTCACCCTCACAACCACCCCCGTGAGGTGGGTCTGGCGATCTTCCCCATTTTTCCTATGAGAAAAGTGAGGCCCTAAGAGACTAAGCAGCTTGCCTGAGGTCACACAGACAGTAGGTTCAGAACTCAGTAGAACCTGAACGCAGCCAGGCTGGCTCTCAGGTGCACATTCTGGACCACGGTGTGATGGCATCGCGAGAGGAAGATGCCAGGCAATCATGTCACGGTGCTTGGTCAGGTGGTCCCCAAAGCTCCTTGCCCTGACCAGCTTCTCCCTCCGGTCTCCTGCCCCAGCCCATTCCTTCTCCCACCCTGTACACCAACCAAAGAAGAACATCTGGTTCTTCAACCCACCATCTCTGCCCCTGCCCGTGATTTGGCTCAGGTTCGACTCCTACCCTCTCCGAACTCTGGAGCCTTTCCTAGGGTCCCCCAGGCTGAGCCAGTGGCTTCCTCCCGAAGTCCTAATAACACTCCATTCCTGTTTCTTTTATCCTGGACTCATCGAAATCTGGTGTGAGTAGACCACGAGTTCTTTGAGGACAAGGGCTATGTTTTATTGATTCATCCTGGTGTCCTGTCCGTAGCAGCTAGGATGGCCTCCGTTCTGTAAATGCTGACTGATGAATGACAGAATGAATGAAGGAGGGAATTAAGTGGCTCGGGGGTAACAGAGACAACCGTGGGCTGGAACAGCCAGGGGAGAGCTCCTGGAGGTCCACAGGCCACACCTGCAGGCCCTCCAACTATTTTGAAAGCCTCTGATTCCCCCTAGTAAATTCCCTTTTGCCTTGCCTGGCTATGGAAGTTTCTGTCATTTGCACTGGATCCAAAGACTTCAACTGAGAGCTTGGGACTGCCGTTGGCCCCAAGGGATAGGAGAAGGAGGATAGCAAGGAGGACCCAAGCAGGGCGTTTGAGGTGATGGGGGACCCAGGAGAAGCTCGCGGGTGCCAAGACAGACTCATGAGACTCTGAGGAAGGGGGTGGCCCAGAGGAGGGCAAAAGCCAGCAGTGCTCAGCAGAGTGGGGACAGTGCGGACAGGAGCTAGACTGCAGGGGCCCTCAGATGCAGGAACGGAACCTGATTACACCCTCAGGGGTGTGGACGTGCTGAAGGTTTCTGGCTAGGCGTGATAAGCCAGAGGGACACACGCCTGTCACTGGAAGGCAAACTCAAGATTCAGAAGCATGATAGGAATTAGACGACTCATCACTGAAACCCAACCCCCATCTTAGTTTTTTTTTTTTTTTTAAAGCAGATCTCCAATAGAGGAGAAGATAAAATTACAATAATTTAAAAAAATTTTTTTTTAATCTTAGGTTTTTTTTTAAAGCAGATCTGCAATAGAGGAGAAGATAAAATTACAATAATTTTTAAACGGCCACAGAGGAAGTTTCCTTAACCATTTGATCATTTAATGTGCCTTTTGAAATGTGTACAACCTTGAACACAGAACAGCTTTGTGACCAGTGTATTTAACTCAGATGCTGCTGTCAGCCTCCACATTTTATTTATTTATTTACTTATTATCATAAGGAACCTATAAAATAGAAGAGCTTGTCTAGGTAGATAAGGCATTCAGTACAGATCACGGAAAGAAGATAAACTGGCCCCTCCCCCACCAGCAACAGCAGTGCTAACAGATCAGTACAGGGAGGGAGCATGGGGTGGGCTGGAGCCCTGGAGTCACTGGACCTGAATCCCGGCTCTGGCCTTTACTAGCCACAGGCCTCAGATGAGGGACTCAGCTGCTCTCTGACTCATTTTTCTCATCTGTAAAATGGGCACTGACAATAGCACCTACCTGCCAGGTTCCTGAGGGTGAGGTCAGGAATCCCCACAGGCCACGCAAGCTTTTGGTGTTGTATCATTGGGTATGATCTAAAAGTTACTTAACTATTATCTGCTGTAATCTTACACATTAGGGAATGGGCACACAGACATTCAATCAGATGTCAACCTTTGAGGGAAGAAAATTTGATCGGAGGCCCCTCTTTCATAACCAGGATGCTAAATTCTGATGATCTCACAGGAGAGGGAAATGGGGTGCTCTTTGGGTTTTAGAGAAGCGGTGGGCTCTGAGTGGCTTCTACTCAGAGGGGCCTCCACAAAGGACATTAGCAACCCCAAACTGGCCAGACATTACCTATCCAAGGCCTGCTTCTATTGTACGAGCCTGAAATAAATGTGCTGAGCCATTTATTCATTCATCATTGATTTGCCAGACCAGCTATATGTCAAGTCACCTAAGGATCCTATGAATAAAATAATTCCACTGCTCCAGGGAGGTCAGAGTGGGAAAAACTCCCCTCATCTCCCCATGACTCACAGCGTAGCCTCCCCACTCCGCACCCGGCGGAATGCCTGGGTCTCTAGTTCCGGGCCCCTACTCTGCCCAGTCCCTTCTGCCTGCCCATCCCCTATGTGACTCTGGTCTTGAGCCTACACACCTTCTCCCACATGTGCTCCCTCACGCCCTACTTACCCCTAGAGCCCACAGTGACCCCAAGCCACCACACCACCCACTTCTCCCTTCCGCACTGGAGAACCCTGCTGGGGTCCCTAAAGTGCACGCTTCAGGTTGGCTGGCCGAGCACCTGGTCTGTCTGCCTCTTCCTTTTGAGGAAGCACATGCTCCCAATGCCAAAATGCTCCTGGAGATAGAAGACAAGGGAAGTGGAGGCCACTGAGCTCTATTCCCACGTTCCCCACGTTCTGAGCTTCGCATGCCCTCAGGAGCTCGTTCGTGGATCATTTAAAAGAGCAGGATCCTAGAAAGGTCTGCCAGGTCATCCTGTCCCCCACTGGGCCCAGGAACTAGAAAGCCACCCCCTCCTTGCCCCTTCTCTTTCTTTTCTTGTCTGTGTACCCTCCTATTTTAAGACACCCTGGGAGTTCAAACTTCACGTCCTGACTATTCTACACAGTAGCACCGGGTTCTTTTTGTGTTTGTGTTGCAAGTGTCTGTGCATTTCTTATTTGTCCTGCTCTGCAAAAGCCAAAAAATTCTTCTTTGTGGAGCGAGGCTCTTTGTATATGTTTCGTTGTTGATTATTCCACCCCAGCTTCTTCCCAGGACTAGGACCAGGGCATTTTAGTACCAGCACAGTCCAAACCCTACCTTTGGTGTCTGAGAAAGTCACTCACTGTCTCAACTGCCTTCCTTACAAAAGAAGAATGAGAATCCCTTCCTTGCACAGACGTTTCCAAGTTTAAATGACAGTTAGCGTTGCACCTGCCTGAATGCTGGTTTTCTTCTTTGGGCTTCCCTTTCCCCTTCTGTACGTGTCAGGATGGTATGAGTTGAGTCATGTGAGAACATGCAAAGGAGGCTTGCACTTGGAAAGAATACTCCAGACAATCGTTTAGTTACATGCCAGATCACCTTCTGGGTTTCTGGTCTGTGTGTTTGGGTTTTTCTATCTCTGACTCACATCAGGCAGAGATAGAAAATCTGTGTCATCAATGGACTGTCATCACATCTGTGTCAACAATGGACTGAACCTCATCCACCCCGGGGCAGTGGGGGGAGGGTCATACTTGAAACATTTTTATTTGGGGCAGTGATGATGACTGTCCGCCTACCCAAGTCCGAAGGAATTCTGCATTCCCCCGGCTGTGAGCCAGATGGAACTCTTCCCTGCTCCAACATGCGAACTACGATGGCTCCCCCAGAGAAACCATCAGAGTAGCACCAGGCACGTGGCGGGACAACGGCCACCTTTGGCCCCTGCTGGTTCAGCAGCTCCCACTGCCACGGTCGGGGCTTGCTCCGCAGCCAGCCTGTGTCTACAGAGAAGGAAGGCAGACCCTGGCTTGGCCAATTTGCCCAAACTGGATGGTTTCAAAGACCCCACTTCGCATAATTCCTCAGAAGCCAAAGTTACTAAATCGTTAGAAAAATAGGTTATGTATGTATTGATTATAACAGAAATGTTATTTTATTGTAAAATGTATAACAACATGGGTAGAGGGGGATGGGTGAAGCAGGTGATGGGAATTCAGACGGGCACGTGTGATGAGCCCCAGGCGATGTATGGAAGTGATGAATCACTAAATTGTACACCTGAAACTAACATTACATTGCATCTTAACTACCTGGAAATTGCAATAAAAACTTAAAAGAGTTATAACCGTGTATTTTTCTCCTCTCTGTGCCAGCCGCTGGGCTTTGCCCTCTATACGCACAGTCTCAGCTCTCCTGGCTGGAAAAAGCTCAGAGCTCTCGATTCTGTGCAATTTTTTCAGGTGTCAGTTTATTCCTTCCTCATAAGTGCCCACTCTTAGCTTATGGAAGCCAAGTCTTCCTGGATCATGCCAGAAGTTCCTGACAAGTTTCTCTGTTTCTCATAGCAATGCCATCTCCTAAGATCCTTGCTTCTGTGACTACTTAAAAGGGAATCCTTCTTTGGGATTGCTAAGTCTTTTGGATCGCTGGTGATTTTTCATCTTTTGTTCAGCTTTTCCAAAGAAAGTCAAGATTTGTTCAGTACTAGAAATTGGGAGATGATTGGGAGGGTGCCGGGGGGGGGGTTCTTGCCCAAAGTTTTCAGTCTAGATGAAGGAAAAGGCTTAGCGTTACTCTAAGTAGCTACCTTAGTACACTGTGAAGGAGTAATTAATGTTCCTGGTGCATTCATGAAGAGAAAAAGCATGCCACCAAATCTTTCTCTATATATAATATTTTAAAATGCACACACCCACGTCCACACACATAATTTATGTATGTTTAAAAAGGGAATGTGGGTCATTCTGAAAAATGGAAAAATACAGACAAGCCTAAAGGAAAATAAAATCTATCCATAACCTCACTATCCAGTGATAACCAGCATGAACATTCTATCTCCTTCCTGGTTCTTCCTCTCCACATATATTAATATTTGTTTGTTATTGCTAACAGTTTAATTATAAATGTATAGTTATGACTTTCAATTGTAATTATAATTTATAGCATGCTGCATGTTTCATTTCGGATCCTGCTTTCGATTCCTTAGCTTCTTTCCACAAACAGTTGCTCACTGGAAGAACACTGCCACCTCCTTTCAGAGTCCCTCTGAGAGTGAATGGGGGCAAAGTCTGAGAAAGCCCCCAGCACAGGGCCCAGCACCTGGGAGGTACCTAAGAAGTGATTAAGCATGGCACTCAGACCCATATTCCCTTCCTGAACCCAGAGCAGACATTACTAATCAATCACAGCTCCCTGCTCTGCCGAACACCAGGCAGCCTATGAGCCTTTTTTTTCAGCACCATACTCTGGACAGCCACAGATTATATTCCTACCTGTATTATATTCCCTGGCTGTGTGATACCTGGTCCTTCGGATTTTCAGTCCCCAATTTCCCCCTAGGATGATGTCACTGCTACTTGGATCAGCCATCCTCCTGCATTTCATGGATCAGTAGCTGACTCTTTTACACTTAATTTGGGTGTTCCCTACAAAGCAATGTGGAGCTAATGCAGTCAGGTTGCCAAAATCAGGGTCTGGCTTCAAAAACTCTAGGTGTCCAGTGGATGAGAGATTCTTCTGCTACACAATGGTGGCCACGCAGAATTTAGTTTAAGACTGGTCCATCTCCATTCCTGCACCATCAAAAGCACGTTATCTCACAACCCTCAAAACAGCAACATACTGAAGCCACGGGTGCTCCTTAGTATCACAAGATGCCTGGGGCCATCCAGTCTCCTGAGCACTGAATCTCAGTAAAGCCTTCCCAGCGGAAGGATAATTAAATTCCAAAGTGGGCCCGCCCTGAAGCTGTTCAACTAGAAAATTACAAGCCACAGCAACGATGTATTTTCATAAAAATGTGCAAAAGCAAATCCAGCATCAACCAGCTCGAGACAGAGGGGGATAAACAATTTGATGCATTTTAACACCTAATTTATCATACTGCTAACATCTCTCTTTGGGCACTTAGCGCATTCCCCTCCCAGATGCCTGCCTTATCTAGCCTGCTAAACCGAGGGGTTCTGGAAGGCAATGCCTTACTCACATCGCAGGGTCTCATGGGAGCCTGCGAGCAACTGTGGTGCCTGCAGTCATGGCTGGCAGAAGAGAAGCAGGTCATGCAGCTCTGTCGCCAGCACCTGTGGGCTGTGGGCTGCATGACCACACCAACATCACCCCCAGCCCCATCCCTACTGTCCTTGTTTCTCTGTGGAGGACAATTCCCAGGGGTGTTCTCCACTCAGCCTCTGGGACAGTCACTCTCTGCTGGCTCGTCTCACTCCTGCATCCCACCCATGTGGCTGTCCCAAGCAGAGTTGGGGACAGTGGAGCAAGGCCAAGTCTCTAGCTGGGCCCATGGTCACCAGCTTTCTTTCTGTAGGCAAAGAAAAATGTCCCCTGGATACACGGGAGTACCATCTCTCCTCAATAATATTTCCTTTCACCTTTCAATACTCAGTCTAGCCTTCCTCGGCACACAGCCTATTTTCCAAGCTGGGAGGCCTCTGAAAGCAGAAATCCAGGGCAGAAGGATTGAGACCTACAACGTCCTTTTATTATGGTTTTCTACAACTCCTTATCACATCCCTGAGATGTTGTATATTCGGAATATCACTCATCTCCTAAAATATTCCAGATTAGGAAAACAACATAAAATAAAAAACAACAAAAATTCTTTATATTGCACAGAAGAGCCTTCCCAAGGTGTCTCCAGCACCATCTCCAGGTGCATCCCAGCCCCTATCCCAATTACACCAAGGTCAGTGTTGCCAGGTCAGCAAGGCTGGTGTGATTTCTTATTATGAATTTACCTGTGCAGATTAAATAATCATCCCAAAACTGACAGAACATCACAGGACTGCAGAAGTAAGTGTGCATCTCCTTCCCTCTCAAGACATCACCACTAACTTGTCCTGACTCCTGGGATAATCACTGCTTCACTTTCTTTACAGCTTAACCACCTATGCAGGTAGGTAAATGATGATCTGTTAAGTTTTGCCCGTGTTTGAACTTTTACATGAATAGACTTATCCTGACACTTTTTTCCCTGGGTCTTGATTGTTTCTTTTATTTGGCATGCTTGGGGAGCTCATCCACGTAGATATCTGGAGTCCTTTTTCACTACCGTATACTATTCTGCCTGAAGACTCTTTTATGATGTGTTTATCCATCTTCCTATGGACAGGCATTTGGATTGTTTCCAATGTGGGTTTGTTACAAGTCTTGTTGCAATGGCCATCCTTGTGTGGCTCCTGGTGCTCATAGGCAAGAGGTGGGACCAATTTACACTCTTCCTTAGAGATAAGAGCCTTCCTTTGCCCACAACCTCACCACCACTTGGTAATGTCAGACTTCAGATTTGCCAGTCAAATTGGGTGTGCAATGGTATTTCAATTCCCATTTTCCCCATTACTGATGAGTTTGAGTGTCTCTGGCACATTATAAGCCTTCTGGGCTACACCACCTCACGCCATGGTGATCCCATTCTAGAGTCCCTCTCCCTCCTCTCAGCCGGTGAGCTCCTGCTCATTCTGCAACACCCAGCTCAGATGAGACTTTTTGGGTGATAACATCCTTTTGGTTCACACTTCTTCTCACTGAGTTCCCACGGCCCTGGGCTCCGTGGTGTCGAGCGCCCCGTCACTTTGGGCTGGGATAACCTGCTTCCTTGCTGTCTCCGCCAGTCGGCGGCCGCCTCCCTCGTTTCCCTCACTTGCGTCCCGCAGAGCCGCACTTGGCCCAGGACGTCTGCTCATTATACCTGCTGATGCATTTCATCGGCTTTAGAGAAAAACGGATTATTTCCAGTACAGGGTAGTTCAGACTTAGGGAGAAAGGAGGTTTGGATTTAGATAAAAAGAAAGGTCTGTACTCCTTATAAGATCAGTGTGCGTCCGACTGGTGCCCAAGGTAGATTACTGGAACGCTGGACAGGCGCTCATCCCTGTGGGTTCCAGTCTCTGACTTTGGGCTCCAAGCCCTGGGTCCCCTCTGGCTCCAAGGGCCCAGTGTGGACTCCAGCCTCATTCTCACATCGGTGACCATGCCTGTGGCTCCCGCAGCTGGCCCCCAGACAGGGAGCCCCAGGACCGACTCCCCAAGACAGGCCCTCCCCCAGTGCCCACTCCTTTCCTATTTGTTCTCACCACTCCCTCTGCTGTCACCCTCCCCACCCCGCCCATGCTACCCCAGACTTGGACTCTTGCAACAGCCTCTAGCTCAACACCCTGCTCCCAGCCTCTCCCACTCAAATCTGTGCTGACACAATCCCCAGCTTTCTATTGTGTTCACAAAAGTTGTCCACTGCTCTGCTCCCACAAATGACTCATTCGGCCTCAGTCCTCACCTAGCCAGCCCCTCTCCTGCCCCTCCCAGCCTCTTTACTCTGCCCAAGTCTCCCGTCCCAATAGCCTCTGCTCTGGGGTCTTCCCAGCGTGCTCCAACTGCCGGGGCCCTGGTGAGGGTGGGGTGGTGAGTGGGCCCACAGTGAGCTGAGGCCACAGATGACGTGAGCATGCCTGGGAGCACCCGAGAGAAGTCTGGAGCAGAGCAGCAGGACGTGCAAGCAATTCCAAAACAGGACTGCAGGTAACCAGGGTGGGGATGAGAGAGTGACCCAGCTCCCAGGAGGAGGGAGGGGCAGGGAGGAGAGGACTGGGAGGGGCAGGCAGGGCCATCTGCCAGCTTCCTGAAGTCTGTGGCCTCCACATCCTCCCGGTGCATTCTCAGGATCTCATCGAGCATGCAGGACCAAGTGCCCTATAGAAGCCAGAAGGCAAGGACCTGCCTACCTAGGGAGCATCCACTTAACCAAAGTCGAGTCCATTCCGCCCAGAGATTCTTTCATAAGAAAGCGTAGCATCAGTTTTAAAGCTGAGGACCCTGAGGGTCTCAGAGAAGTGAGGTTGTTTGCTAGCAGAAAAGTCAGAACTCGACTTTGGATATACCTGACCTTGAACTTGTGCTGTGCTCATTTCATCACACTACCCTAGAGGCCTGGCTCCTAATGCTGGCTCCAATTCCCCACCAGCCACGTGATTTCTTGGAACCTGCCCCACCTCTCCCAGGGAGGGGGAGAACATGAAAGAGAAGGTGGGTGTCCATAGCACTTGCCAA
Organism: Mustela putorius furo; assembly: GCF_011764305.1. Taxonomy (NCBI): domain Eukaryota; kingdom Metazoa; phylum Chordata; class Mammalia; order Carnivora; family Mustelidae; genus Mustela; species Mustela putorius. Next base: position 16,919,423 of record NW_025422002.1, on the reverse strand, counting down.
CGGTGTCCCGCTATACTGACGCTACCTCCGTCCCCTCTTGGAAAGACAAGTGTGAATAAGTGAGAATGAATGAATGCAACCATGAACCCACTCTCTCTGTTCCCTTGGGCTTCGTGGCTGAGGTCTCACCTCCTCACCGTGACACAGATAGAAACAGTGACTCTGGCTTCTCAGGGGCCCCCAAGCTCCTCACCCCAGAGCTGCCCACGACGGAAGCCCCAAGAACGTTTTTTAAGTGAATAAAGGACCACATGCGTGAGTGAGAATAATGAACATAGATAGCACTTTCCTTGCAACAGACCAGCATTAACACTCACGAAAGAGGAGCCCATCTTCACAGGAGACTGCAAATGGGCTGCCCCCAACTCCATCCTCCCTTTCATCCGGAGTGATAGACTTTGACCTGAGCACAGGGCTGTCTAGGCAGAGACCAACTTCCCCAGGCTTGCCTGTGGCTAGGTGTGGCCACATCACTGATTTAGGTCGGTGGAATGCGAGCGTTGGTGATGTATGCAACTTCCAAGACACCCACTTTGAAACAATTTGCTTGTTTTACACTTGCTCTCTTTCTTCTTCCCCCGAACTTGGAAGACAGAAATGGCGATGGCCCAGCTTTGGTCGTGATCCCATACTTATGGGGGTGGTGGAGCAACAGAGGGGAAGGAACCTGGGCCCCTGAACGACTGCGTGGAGCAGGCTAGGTCACCAACTTGGCCCACTTACCCCTGGACTGCTAAGGGAGAGGGAGTCTGAATCTTCATCTCAAAAAAGCCACTGTGTTTGGAGGTCTCTTTTCACATTGCTTGGTCTGTACCCAGACAAAGCCAGACTCATTACCAACTTTCCTCACATGTGTAGCAGCAAGCAGATCTGGGTTCAGATCCAGACTAACTCTGACTTTGGGCTGCTGACCTCACTGTTTCCTCCTCTGTAAAATAGGGAAACAACAGGACCTGCAGGGAGAATTAAATGACATTGGATACGCACAACAAAGCCAGCTGTTGTCCTTATCATCACATCAAAATGTTTTCCTATCAGCCAGCCAGGCCACCCTGGGCGTGGCCTCCTATGCCAGAGGAAGTAGCTTTTATGTTGGTCCCCTGTGTGATTAGCTATGATCTTCCTGCCACAACTGATTTTCCCATCCTCACATCCATTTTAAAGCAAGAACCCCGAAAATCATGGTAATAAGAACCGCAGGGTAAAGTTCAGATGCATGTAAGATTCTGGAATATTTCCCAAAGCATCGATTTTCTTTAAAATATATATATTTATGTGTGTGTGGTTTTTTTCCTCCTAGAAAAGACAAAGCCCCACGAGCCTGGAGGGCTGCTAAGATCACACCCATAAAGCTACACAAAGGAACAGAAGGACTGCCTGTCATTAATCTGATGCCCACGCAGCTCTCAGTCCTTCATTTCTTCACTAACAGAGTTGTTGAGCGTGTTGTCGGGGCCGCGCACTCGCTGAGGCTCCAGGGACACATCTGAATTAAATAAAGTCCCTACCTTTGTGGAGATTTCGATCTAGTGCCAGAGCCAGAATACTTACCTAATAAATATCTTCTGAGCCGTGTCAAGCACCTGGAGAAACACTGTCAAGGTGAAGGTTCAGAAGGATATTCTGCCCCACCCCTAACAACACAGAATTTCTTCCCACACTACGGGTCATACTAGATACTAGATTCAAGACTGCTGTGAGATTTTTTCCCAATGATCACGAGCGACCAACAGGTGCATGAAAGGTGCTCAATCTCACAGTCAGCAGGGAAATGCAAATTGAAACACAATGAGCTCTTAAGTCACACCACTCAGAATGGCGCATCTCAAAAAGACAGGTGACAACAGGTGACAAGGAGTCAAGAATCTAGAACCTTGAGCTCTATTGGTGGGATTGTCCATTGGGGCTGCCACTAAGGAAAACAGTATGGCGCTTCTTCAAATGCTAAAAATAGAACTACCCTAGGATCCGGCAATTCCCCTTCTGGAAATATATCCCAAGGCAATGAAAACTATGGGAAAGAGACATCTGCAACCCGTGTTCACTGCCACATTATTCACGATAGCCAAGCCATGGAAGCAGCTGACGCGTCCACTGATGGAAGAATGGATAAAGACGGTGTGGGGGATATATACCAACATACACAATGGAATATTCCTCGGCCATAAAAAGAAGGAAATCCTGCCGTGTGTGACAAGATGGATAGACTTTATGGGCACTGCGTTCAATACTGTACCATCTCACTTATATGTGGAATCCAAAAAAAAAGAAAGAAAAATAGAAAAACCAAACTCATAGCAAAAGAGATCAGTCTGTGGTCACCAGAGGGGAGGGGGTACCGGAGAAGGGGACCAAAGGGTACACACTTCCAGTTACAAGAGAAGTAAGTCCCAGGCAGCGAGGAAGCTGAAGTTAGCATTGCTGTGCAGCATACAGGCTAGGTGTTAAGATCCTGAGGGGGCTTGTCACAAGGAAAACACCTTTTTCTACTCCTATACTTTTTGTTACCGCTGTGTGAGGTGGTGGATGCTAGCCGAACTTGCTGCGGTGATGGGTTTTCACTGAAGGGGGGCGGTCAACAGCTACGTGGTACGCCTCTGCCTTCCGCCGCACCGTGTGTCAATGGCATGGACTAAATCTGGACAGCGACAGCAAGAGTTGGGTCAGAGACGACTTTAGAACCTTAAGTGTTACTGCTGCCAATAACATTGCAGAAATGACCGCCCAGGGGGCCCACGGAGGCACTTAGCTCCCAGCAGTCCCAGCGTCCAGAATGCGATGATGAACAGAAGTGACATCCTGGCTTCCCTAATTAAACCGGATCAGCCCCTCCCACCCTCCGCCCCTCTTCCTGCAATTTCCTGCAGCTGTGCCGGAAACACGCTGATTCTGGGGATGTGAGACAGGTATTGGCCTTACTCAAACGAAGTTAGAAGATTCTATGGAAATGGCTATTCCTCCAACATCACTTCTGTCCCACCTGAAAATAATTCCCTATGCTTGGAGGCAGGCAACCTCCAGAAGTGATTTTTTAATGGCAAAGCAGTTCTATAAAAGGCCAAGAGATTAAGCACCTTCATTAGCATGCATAGTCTCTTCAGAGACCTCTTCTGCTCTGAACAGGCCCTCACGCCAAAGGGCCCCTCAGAGGCCACTGTCCAGATCAATATTTGGAACAGGCCTTCTGGGAAATCACTAATGGTCTGTAGAAGGCACATGGCGTGATTTTTAGGACCATCCATTAATGAAGAGCTTCCCAGCTGTCCCACGATTCCAGAACAGGCAGGCCAAGGGGCCAGATGTTGCTGCGATGGACTCGGATTCTGTGTGGAGGCGCTCCGAGCTCGGCCTTCCAAGCCTGGTCTCTTTCTTACCGCACAGAAAAGGGCGTGTGTTTGCCTTTCTTCCCAACTGGGGAGGGGTGGTGGGGCATTGCCTACCTGCAGACCACCTGAAGGAGCACAGGGGAGGGCCTGGCCTCCAGCTGCTCCCCTGCCTCCTCCCAGGTGCCAGCCAGGTTTGCCGCAATGGCCAGGGCACAGGAGAGTTCAGGCCATCTGGGAAGGTTTCGCTGTATCTGGACACACCATCAGAAAAGGGGAAGAGAAGGCACGCTCATCTATTTCTAGCATGACTCTTGACTGCAGGGGTGTGCACACACCTGGGATGGGGGAAATGTTGAAGAGAGCTCGACTGTCAGTCTCCTGCAGGGATGGTCCACAAACTGTCCACATTTACTAGTCGGTACGATGAACTTGGAGATGCCAAACTACCACAACACCGCAAACGCAACTTGTAAGGCCCCCGGGGCTGGTGGCGCTTGGGACAAGGGAGGTCCAGTGACAACCTTAAATAACATGAAAGCACATGAGGGCAAGGTTCTTTATTCCAGTCTGGGGGCACGGGAAGGAGGGTCCCAGGGAGGTGCTGTTTTAAATATGTCTCAAATGCAAGCCGATCTCCAGGACACGGGGAGTTGGCGGGGCTGTGGGCTCGGGGATCTGGGGCTAGCCCAGTGGGGAGCGGAAGTTAGCACTATGGCTGGCTTTTCTCCTGTGGCATCTGATACCAGTTTTTCTATTTCCTGAGTTAGAATAACGTTTCCTCTTAAAATAGATTTGAAATGAAAAAGAAAGCAAGTCAAAGACAGCTCGAGGAAATCACATTGAACTCAAAGGGCTGCAGTGAAAATCACACGGGTGACGTGTGAACACCCGACGTGTGGGCGACACAGGTCTCCTGAGGACGTGCCAGCTCTTTCTCTGCGGTAGACCCACAGAACCGACCAGGCCCTGCGGGGTCTCCAGGTCCCCCGGGTCCCTGCCCAGCTGCTCGCTGCCACCTTTGGGAAGCCCTTGAGGACTCATGGGAGACTAGAGATGCGGAAAGGAGGCATGGGGCAGGGATGACTCGAATGAGAGGTGGTCAGGTAGCAGGCGAACCTCCAAAATGCTCTTGGGAGGAAGAAGCAAAAGGCCCTGTGCCGATGAGGCCAGCTCTAGCGTGGGCTCCAGGCCTGTCCTGTCACTGGCCAGCAGGTTCTAGTCCAGACCCACGTAACCATGGCTCAAAGCCGCTCCAGCCACCGGCAGAGTCAGCCAATCCCTCCGCTCTCTTACGCCTAGTCCACATTCCCCCCACTGGTCATGGAGCCCTTGATGGTTTCCTGGCCTGCCAGCCGACTTCTGGCTTCCTGGGAACGAGGACCTTGGTGTACTTCGCTCAGACTCTCCAGCGCCTGTTGCTGTTACCTACGTCTCTGAGAGGGAATGCATGACCCTAATGTCTGTGCCTCAGTTTCCCATCTGTAGAGCCAAGAGTTGGAACTAGCTCATCCTTTGGGTGCTTTCCAACTTGTCAGAGTCTGCCACTGTTAATACAATTCTCCTAGCTTTCTGCTTCCCCTTCATTTCACCATGGCTTCTAGTGATATGTTCACCCCCCAAAAAAGAGCAAATTTTATGTACAACCACAAAATTAAATGACCTAAGAGGAAAGAGTGAAGGAAGAGCCTGTTCCACAAGGGGGATATGGCAAGAGTCTGGCCAGCCAGGAACCCCAGAGAGGATCCACGGCAACCTTCATCCTCCCCCCAAGATGCCCCCCTCGCTGCCTGAAGGACAAAGGACAAAGTAGCCAGTACAGACTGCCATGAGGAAGGCCCAGAGTTCTCCAGAAGAAGCCTCTCCTCACAGACCCAACAGAGGCCTTGGAGAGAGAGAGCAATTCTATGCAGGCACAGTGATATCATTTAGATTCTTTTCAAAGGCTTTGCAAGGGAAAATATTTAAAGAGACAGCTGTGATGCGGTTTTGGACCTGGATGAAGCAGGAGACAGGGAGTGGAGCTAGCAGAGGGTTTCTTTAGTCAGATGAGGCTCTCCCACCTTCCTATACCCGTGTGCTGGGCTCCATCTTATGTAACACTTTTTTTTTTTTTTTTCCTGGAAGGAGAACAGCATGAACTTTCCAAGTATGCAGATGGCTCTAAGTTCTTCTGGGTGGTGAAATGCCAAACGGATGGCAATAAACGATCAGGAATTTATTGAGAATGCGGAAGAGGTGAGATGGGCACACAGTGATGAATTTAAGAGAAATGGTTACAATTTTATGGGCTCCATGAGGCTTCTGAGCTTGGGTATCGTCCCAACGGGCAGCTACAGCTGGGCTGGCATGATCAGAGCCCACACTGGAGTTGGACACCCATGTGTGTGGAGGGGTGGACAATGGACCACTGGCTCACACCACAGATCTGTCATCCCATGGTGGGACTTCATCAGAACCACTGAGCCTTTCTGAGCCTCAATCCTCTCCTCTGTAAAATGGGGTTATCATCCCTACCTCTGTGGGTCATGGTGAGCTTTGAATAGCACCTGTGCACACAGCAGGGTTATATGAGTGGCCCTGGAAGGGTTTCAGGAGGCAGAGCTGCATGTTAGAGCAAGAACAGTGTCTTTAAAGCAGACGGATATGGGTTCAGATCCTGGCTCTGCCATTTATGAGCATGTGGCTCTCTGACACTCTGTTTCCCCATCAACAACACAGCAGGAATGATTCTCACCACCTACAGTGACATGAGATTCAGGGAGGGAGAGCCAAGAAGTATGTAGCAAAGTGCTGGATGCGGGCTTGGGCCCTTCTGAAGATGCATTTCCTTCCTTTTCAAACACCATACGGGCTCAAAGATGCATATTCAACGAGGTCTGGCTTTGCTGCTGCACTTTGAAGTTCAGCCACGGAGATGAGCCAGGCTCTCTCCCCAGCTCTCTGCTGGGGCCTGCTGAGATGGAACCTGACAATGCCCATCTTAGATGTGGTGTGTGGGGTTCTGAATGCACCCAGTGGCTGGGCGGGGCGTGAGCTGGGACTGCAAGGGGAAAACCCTCGGTGAAGCTCTCAAGCTTCCCCAAGCAAAGCACCTGGCCTAGAACCCAGATCGCCCTGGGCCTTAGCACATGTGCAAGGGACTTGTCTTCCTGCCTTGTTCTCTGTCCTGTGGGTCCTCCAAAGGCAGGGACCATGGGGTCTCAATGGTTTCTCTCTCTCTCAAGGCTCAGCAAAAGACATGACATAGAGTTGGTGCTCAGTGAATGTTGGTTGAATGAAGTGGATGGATGGTTGGATGGATGGATTATCGGATGGTTGGATGGATGATGAATAGACGACGGAGGCATACAGATGGACGGATAAATGAGGGGACTGATGGGAGGATGGGTGGGTGGCTGGCTGCATGGGCAGATGGTTCCAGCTACATGTTTATCTCTTCCTTCACAGGTGTTGTGAGTTATGCAAACTCTCTCTGAGACATTAAAGCCAAGGGCCTACTGACATCCAATACCCCTCTCTCTGGGAGTTCCCAAATCATTTTCAGAAGAGCTGTAAGGAGCGCCATAGGGCCCCTGGGGGGCTCAATCGGTTAAGCATCAGCCTTTATCAGGTTGTGGGTCCTGGGATCAAACCCCATGATGGGCTTCCTGCGCAGCGGGGAGTCTGCTTCTCCTCCCCCTGCTCCCCCCACCCCGCTGTGCGCTCTCTCTGTCTGTCTCAAATAAATACGTTAAATCTTTATTTAAAAAAAAGGAGTGCTATGGTGAGGTCATCCTTTTAGCCCTCTCCACGTTTTGTGGCTGACACCACCCAAGTTGGAGGGACAGGACTCCCAGGCCAGCTGCTTGTCCAAGGGAGCCCAAGCCAGCAACCCACTGCTCTCCTGTGACACTGCTCTCTACAAGTTCTCCCTCCAACTACCTACTAGGTTTTTTCGTCTCCCTTTACATGCTTCCCGCTGCTCTGTCTGCTGTGGGTCTCTCTGCAGCAAGGGTGTCTACTCTTCTCCCTGTATTAATTCCCACCAAATCCCGACAAGGGAGTCTTTGAGCCTCCCCAATGCCCGCAAGTAGGAGTCCAAACAAAGCACGTGAGCCCTTTCCAATGGGATGGGCACCTGCCTTCAGAGCCTCGTCCCTCAGGCTCCAGCCATTTCCTCTGTCCCCACCATGCCCAGTCCTGCCAGGGACACACTTCCCTTTTTGCTCAATTCTATCACCCCTCAAGACCTGGCCCAGGTCTCAAGACCTCCAAAGCCTTCCTGCAAACAGCTCCTTTTAGAAAATGTGGGAAAACCAGAGAAGTCTGAAGAAGAAAATGAAAATTGCCCATCACAATTCCACAACCTAGAAATGACCACTATACATATGTCTTATCTTTTTTTCCCCATGATCATATTTTTAATATGACTAAGATCACAGTTTTATATTGTAATCCCCAAGGATCATTATCTCCTAAACAACTTTCTGTACTATTGGATTTTTTGATGGTAAACGTCATTTAAAATATTTGCATAATAATCCTTAACTAATTTCCCTAGGTAACAGATTTATTGAAATATAATTCACAGAGCACACAATTCACTCTTTTAAAGGTACAATGCATGGTTTCTAGTATATTCACACAGTAGTGAAGCATCACCATAATCAATTTTAGGACATTTTCATCGCCCCAGAAAGAAACCCTATACTCATTAACTATCACCCCTTACTTCCCCAAGCTCCACCCCAGCTCTCAAGAAACACTCTTCTACTTTCTGCCTCAGTAGATTTACCTTTGCTGGATACTTTGTAGAAATAAAATCATATAATATGTAGTCTTTTGTGACTGGCTTCTGTCACTCGGTAGAACGGCTTCTGCCTCACCGCTGTTGGGCTGTGTATCAGCATTTTATTCCTTTCTATGCCCAAGTAATAGTCCATTTGTCTGGAGATACCACGTTTTATTTATCCATTGGTTAGTAGACAGACATTTGATTTGTTCCTACATCTTGACTGCTAGGAATGATGCTGCCCTGAGCGTTCATGTTCCAGCGTTTGTGTGGACATATGTTTTCAGTTGCCTTTGGAATTGAATGGAGCAGCTGGGTCGTATGGTAACCTCGTCGAAACTTTGAGGAACTGTCAGACTGTTTTTCCAAAGTGGCTGCACCTTTTCAAGCTCCCTTCAGGAGGGCGTGAGGATCTCGATTTTTCCACAGCCTCACCAATGTCACTTACCGTCTGTGTTTTTGATTCTAGCCTCCTAGTGGGTATGAAGTGGTTGTTCATTGTGCTTTTGATACCATCTCCCTGCGGACTAGCGATGTTAAGCATCTTTTCACGTGCCCATTGGCCATTCCTAGATCTTTGCAGAAATGTTTTCAGGTCTTTGCCCATTTTTTCAATTGAGTCATTTGCCTTTTTATCATGAGTTGTAAGAGTTCTTTTTATATTCTGGGTATGATTCCCCATGAAGAAAAATGATTTGTAAATATTTTCTTCTAATTGTCTTTTCACTTTCTTGATAGTTTTTACTTTGAAGCACAAAGGTGTGTAACGCTGATGAAGTCCAATTTATTAATTTTTTCTTCCATTACTTGTGCTTTTGGTGTCTGAAGAAACCACCATCGTCAAATCCAAGGTCGTGAAAATGACACATATGTTTTTTTCTAAGATTTTTATAGTTTGAGCTCTGACATTTAGGTTTCTTAGTTTATTTTTGCATATGGTATAAAGAAGAGGTCTAACTTCAAGTCCTTTGTATGTTGATATCCAACTGTCCCTGCACCATTTATTGAGAAGACTATATTTCCTATTGAATTATTGAGACCTTCTTTTCAAAAATTAATTGATCATAGATGCATTTTTTTTTCTGGACCCCTGATTCTTTTCCATCCTTATGCACATTGTCTTGACTATAGTAATTTCATGCTAAGTGTTGAAATCAGAAAATATACATCCTTCAACTTGGTTGTTCTTTTGCAAGTTTGATTGGCTTTTTGGGCCCCCTGAGTTTTCACATGAATTTTCAGACCAGTCTGTTAATTTCTAGAAAGAAGTCTTAAACCTGTAGATCAATTTGGGGAGTATTGTCATCTTAACAATATTGTCTTCTAGCCCATTGATATGGTGATGTCTTCTACTCATTTGGATTTTCTTAATTTCCCTGAGAATGTTTTGCAGTTTCCAGAGTATAAATTTTGCATTTCTTTGGTTCATCTTAGGCCTAAGTATTTCTACTCTCTTGGATGTTCTTGTAAATGGAATTGTTTTCTTCAGTTCGTTTTCTGGTTGTTCACTGCAAGTATGTAGAAATACAGATGATTTGTGTCTGTATCTTATCTCGTCATGTGCATTTATCAGTTCTAATTTTTTTTAGTGGATTCCTTAGGATTTTCCATATACAAGATCGTGTCATCTGCAAATATAGTTTTACTTCTTTCTTTCCAATCTGGATGTCTTTTGTTTCTTTTTCTCACCTGACTGCCCTGACTAGATCCTCTAGTACAATGCTGAAGAGCAACGGGAGATGGCCATCCTTGTGTTGTTCCTGACTTTAGGGGAAAAGAATATAGTCTTTCATTATTAAGTATGATGCTAGCTTGAGCTTTTTGTCATCGCCCTTCACCAGGTTGAGGAAGGTTCCTTCTACTTGGTTGCACGTTTTTATCATAAAAGTGTGTTGAATTTTTATCAAATACATTTCCTACATATTTTTGACGATCTTTTTTTCTTTATTCTACCAATATGGTGTGTTGTAGTAATTACTGTCCAGATATTAAACTACTCTTGCATGCCAGGGATTAAACCTCCCTTGGTAATGGTGTATAATTCTGTATAATGGTGCTGGGTTCTGTTTGCCAGTATTTTATTGAGGACTTTTGCATGTATATACATATCAAACATTGGCCTCTGTTTTGTTTCCTTGTATGTCTTTGTTCGCTTTTGGTATCCAGATGACACTAACCACTTGGGAGTTAAGAAGTGTTCCCTCTTCTCTTAGAAGGTTGTGTGAAGAATGGATATTCATTCCCTACATGTTTGGTAGATTTCAACAGTAAAGCCATCTGGGCTTGGGCTTTTCTTTGTGAATAGTTTTCTGCTTACTAATTCAGTCTCTTGTGAATTGATTCAGAATTTCTATTTCTCTCAAGTCAGTTTCTTTTTTTTTTTTAAGATTTTATTTATTAATTTGACAGAGAGAGAGAGAGATCACAAGCAGGCAGAGAGGCAGGCAGAGGGAGAGTTCCCCACTCAGCATGGAATCTGCTTGAGATTCTCTCCCCTCCTCTCCCCCTGCCCCACTCCCCACTCACACACACACTCTCTCTCAAATAAATAAATTAAATGTTTTTTTAAAACAAGAAAGAACGTAAACATGACTTCTGCCGTGTAGAAGCTCAGGGGCTGTTCTACCATCATATGAAATGCAAAGCCCTCTGGGAACTTGCCTGAAGGTCTAAGAGATGGTACCTTGTCTAAAGGTACTCAGAAGCAGAGGCAGAAATAAAACATCGAGGCTGGTTTTCTGAATCTGAGGGACAAAGATCTTTTCCCCATGTGGAAGAATGTCGAAAGTGGTCTCATTTATGTCCTCCCTCATCCTGGCTCCTTGGATGCGCCCTCACACACCGCCTCCGGGCTGACTCACTCTGATGGCGGGACCCTTAAATGCTGTACCCCAGCAGACTTGGAAAGCATGTGCACACTGGGGTTTGCTGCCTTGTTGCTCTTGGAACATGGCCACCCTCAGAAGAGATAAAGGGTGCCCAACCACATGCAGAACCAATGAACTCCTGCCAACAGTGTGCTGACACCAGCCTGTGAGTAAAACCATCAGAGACCAGTAACCCCTAGCTGGCCCGCCATTGCCCACAGACCCTGCAGCTAACCCCAGATGCATGAGAAGCCCAGCCAAGGTCGGCAGAAGAACTGCCTGGCTGAGCCCCACACAAATTGTCAATCCGCAGAATCTTGAACTGAGTACCCTTTGTTACATAGCAACAGATGACTAATGCCCCAGACTGCCCCACCCACTGCCCCACCCACTCCATGCAGTAAATGGCAGGATGGCACTTGTACCAGTTAACTGTGTCTCTTGCAATAGAAACATTCCACACCACCCCAATACACAATCAGGACCAAAGGAGACATACATGCCTGAGACAGAAGTGCCTTAACACGCAGACCACTGGAAATGGAGTGGATGCTTCTACTCAGGTTTGCTGGCACAGACTTCCAGCCTTATTTGCCAAGGCTGGTTTGGTCTCCCAGCCAGGCAAGAGTATACTCACATACTATCACGGAGCTTTTGCGTGAGATAAACGTATCTCGTGGTCCTAACCATGTGTTATCTCAAAAAGAATTTCACCACCAACGGCTCCCTCACGGCTTTCTTGGTTCCTTTATCTTGTAAACTATGCACCCAGCATCTATTTCTATTAAACTTCTGTTATTTAGGGAGTTTGAAATCCCACTGAAATGGAACTGAGGCTTTTTTGTTTTCAGTTGTCTTTGCATCCAACGTGGGGCTCCAACTCAAGACCCTAAGATCAAGAGTCGTACGCTCCATGGGCTGAGCCAGCCAGGTGCCCCAAAACAGAAATGAATTGTTGTTTAACTGTTAAGGAAAAAAAAAAAAAAGCAGTAAATAGGCTGAAGACTGGGGGAAAGCAGGCAGCCCGCAGTCATGGGGCAGAGCTATAAAGGTGGAATTTATAAAGATCATTCTTGCGGGGCGCCTGGGTGGCTCAGTTGGTTAAGCATCTGCCTTTGGTTCAGGTCATGATCTCAGGGTCCTGGGATCGAGCCCCATATGGGGCTCCCTGCTCAGTGGGGAGTCTGCTTCTCCCTCTCCCTCTGTCCCCTACACCCCCACCCCTGCTCATGTTCTCTCTCTCTCTGTCTCCAAGAAATCAATAAAAAATCCTTAAAAAAAAGAAAAAGAAAAGATCATTATTGCTTTCACTGTAGGGCTTATGTGGCTGAATCTTGCCAGGAGGGTGTTGGGAAATAAGAGATAATGGTGGGTCAGAGACCAGCCCACCACACACTCCTTCCTCTTGGCCTCCCAGACTGATGGTGGAGGCAAGCAAGGAGCTCAAACTAAGTGATAAGAGCCCACACTCACCCTTCATTTACTACGTGCCCGACATGAACTGCAACACATATCTGACCTGCATGACCACCCTAGGGAAAAGGGGCTGGTGCCCCCTATTTTTAAGATGCAGAGATTGGTCAAGGAAGGCCTACAGCCCCATGCCTCATCCACGTGGAAGCAGTCTGTTCCCCGCGGTCTGGCTCTGTGGCCGACACTGTTCTCCACTATGCCATCTTGCTTTGCATCCCAGAGAGACCAGCTTTCCCTGGAACATGTCTCTTTAAGATCAGCTGAACAGGATAAACAGAGCAAAACTTCCAACCAAGTGAAGGCAGCAATTCCCTAGCAGGTATCTTCTACAACCCAGTAGCGTGTAAGTGGCCTGAGGAGACTGACCTGCTTTGACAAGGTGAGATTAACCAGAGGCAATGTGAGACCAAAGATACAGTTTTCTCCTTCCCTTCGAGGGTTTCTCCTTCTGTTCTTCCCCCTCCTTCCCCTCTGTATTAGGTGGCCCCCGTACCTCCTTACCACATTTTCCTCTTATTCTCCTAGTGGCTTTCTGGTCTTCTTTTCCTTCTGGAATGTATGGCCCTTGTCTTCGGGCCTCTAAGTGAGTCTACTGCCATCTTTCTGAAGTCCATCAACATCCTTTACTCAGCATTCTGGGTCATCGCCTAGGTGCCCACATGCTTCTAACCAGGAAAAGCAGAACCACCAAAATGAAGATGTTGTCAAAAGGCTTCCAGCAGTGAGGAGGGAGGTGGCCAATTGAGGCCTCTCCAAGCCCTGCCCCAAATTGGACATCTGTTGATACCCCTACTGTGAAGGCCTACCTTGTGGCTTAAACACATGAGAAGAAGGCATGGGAGCAACTCCTGGGAGACAGCATGGCACAGAGGAGATCCTGTGGCCAGGAGCTCATCCCTGGGTCCATGCCAACCCCCCTAGGTGACCACATGTTTACCCTCTGAGCCTCAGTCTTCCCATCGGCAACATAATGACACCTACACAGAACTTTGAGGTCAGGGACCACCCCAATTTTGAGAGTCTGATGGAACCCAAGTTCCCTCTTTCTCTCCAGAAAAAGGCATATACTTAACTTACCCATGATGTCAAAAGGCCCACAGACTCTAACCCCCTAAAACTCCCCACCACCTCCTTGGGGGAGTCCCCAGGGCTTGGGAGAACTGGGGACCTCTAAGGAAACCTTAGCACCCCAGTATGACATCCTCCACCAGGAGAGAGCTCTGCTGGGGACAGGCTCACATGCTTTTTTCCTCTCTCGGAGTAGAGTCATTCACTCATTAACAGGCACTCATCAAGCTTCTGCTGAGGGCTGGTGGCTGTTCTGGGTACCTGGGACCCCACACACGTGCACAGAGAAACAAAATACTGGTGCGCCTGCATTTTGGTGGGAGAAGCACACCACCACCTCAGGAATCTAAGCCTCGTTCCGGGACATTGCACCTGACATCTGCTCTCTGGAGGCAGCAGCACACAGGTGGGACTTCACACAGTCATCCATTTCACTCCGACCTCTACAAATCCCACCCCACGGAAATGTAAATATCTCTGGTTTGGGAAATTTGTTCAAGGAAAAAGGAAGGTCCAATTCCCCTCCATCCTAACACCAACTGCAAATGTATTTTTCCAAACCTTCTTTCCTTCCTTCTGTTCATCCCCTTCTCCTCTTTCCTCCTCCATACTTCCTCCCACCCACCCTCCCTCCTTCTCCTTCCTTCCAGAAATGTGACTAGAGCTGTGATCCCATGAGAAACAGCTTGTTTGCACCTTTTTGAGGAAGGGGAGGGATGGTGTTTCGTCACTGCACAGTGAAGGATTTGCTGGGCGCCAAGAGAAGAAAGGAATGGTCAGCACCTGCGGGAGAGGCTGGAGACAGATGTGGAATGGGACAGCTGCAAATGGAGTGATGGGGCTCACCGCTTTCGTGGTGGCCCTCCTGGCTCCACACAGTCCCCTGCTGTGTGTGTCTCCAAAACAGAGAGAACAACGTGACCACCGTCAGCATCCCCACCCCCACCCCTGTTGAACAAGGCTGTGTGATATTAACAAGAACCTTGGATGACCTTAAAATATGGGACAAGGGTCGTCTTGTAATCTCAGCTGTAAAAATTGGCACCACTGAAGACCATTTCCTCCATGTATGTAATCACCAACGGTTTGGCTTGCGTTCACGGACACAGCGCCTCGGGGATTAAGATCTGAACCTTCCAGGTGCCGATAAATAGACAGTGGTGGACACGGGTGCTATTCAAGAAGCAGCTTATTTTGCTATTTTTTTTCCCTTAGATTCCACCACAGAACAAAGCCAGATCTGTATCGGCAGAACATTCTTATAGCAACTGGAAGAAATTATCCCTAAACGAAGCTGATGGAAAAATCAACTGCAAAGATAGCAGTTGGCCCTTCCTCTGGCCATCAAAAAATCTTTGCTATTCGAAGAGTCTTTTAAAAAAAAGAAAGCGCCCAGAAACGATGCCCTATTTAAAAATAAGGCAGTTTGCTATGCTATAACAAAGGCAGAGGCACCAGAAGGAGAAACAACAGCTCCTACAAGAGAAAGAAACTTCTGGAACTCCTTAAAATAGGCAGAAGAAAATCAGATTGCTACTGAAAAGCTGATTGATCTGACTGAAAATAGTGTCGTTGCTATAAATTCAGAGTGAGGTCCACTTTCTCAGAGTTTAGGTGTGAATTTCGTAAAACACATTCAGTCAAAGGCGCTTCATTTCTGAGTCCTCATTGCGGACAGCTAATGTAAGATGGGATTCCCTTCTCACCTGCATGAAAATGAACTTGACCCTGTCATTAATATTTTACTGGGAATTCGGTTTGCTTGGCCATGCTCCCTCTTCTTCGTTTCTCCTATTGGTTTACTCCAGGGAAGCATCCCATGGGACCCCTCCTGTCCTCACCATCAGAGAGCAGAGCAGGCATCTTCAGAACAGAGATAATAAAGGGGTGTGCGGGGAAGGAAAACCCTATATTCCCCATGCCCCCATCCCTTGGGACACCTGGGAGCTGTCCTTCCCCACCTCTACCGCCATCGTCACCAGGAGTGGGCAACTTTAGTCTTCCCACTGCTATCACGTGGACCCACTGCTATATGGAGACTCCACCCTCTTCACCTGTCCTCTGGATTATGGCAAACACCTCCAACCAGCTGGCTATCCAAGTTACAAATCTGACTACAGCATTTCTGACTTAAAACCTACCTACGGGGCCCCCACTCTCTGAAGGTTCAAGGCCAAGCCCAGAGCACAGCCCAGAGACTCCCCTGCCCACCCCAACCACCAGGGATTGGCCCCTCCTACCTCTCTAGCTTCCTTAGGCTCCTTCCTGCCTTCTGACCCAGTAATACCACTGCTGGGGCTCCTGAACATCTCGTGCAGCCCATGCCTTCCTGCCCCAACTCCCTCTTCTGGCATGCCCTTCCTGAAGGCCAAGGGCACTGACTAAAAGGATGACTAGGAGCTGAAATGCAGCCCACATTCTGCTTCCCAGCCACACACCCGAGGGGCTGGGTCTACCCGGATGGACCTCTTTTCCTCATTTGCACACAGGCTCTGCCGGGCTTGGCTGTGGTCCTATCCCTAGGGGCTTGCCAGATCACACTGCAATTATCCATGAGCTCTCCTACCCCCAGCCCTTCATTAAACAAAGCTGTCTTTGCCACCCTCTCCCCACCCTGGTGCCCAACACAATGCCTTGAACGTGTAGATGTCAATAACTAAGTGTTGGCTGAACAGGCTGGTTGAATGGGAGCATGATGGCGGCTGAGCCAGAAGAGCAGAAGGTGGGCCCTGAGAGCCTGTGCTGTTACAGAGGCTTCCGAAGAGCCCCACAGCTTGCCAGCACCGTACAACTAGGGAGCAGGTCTCAGGGGCTGGCTGTCGGAGGAGCTGAACTGTCCTCACACCCGTGGAGACCAAGAGGATGGAGTTCAAGATGGTTCCTTGTAGGGACAAAGAAGGGATGTGATCTGGTCCACACTGAGGAGGTAGCAACCAAACGCAAGTGATGCAGTAACACCCAGTCCCACAGGTGGCAGGAGTTCAAAGTGTGGACAGGTCATGAGAGCTGCAGGAGTCAGCAGGGGACATACAGGGTGGTGGAGATACTCAAAGCTGTAGGCAGAACTCGTGCAACCTTGCCCAGAACACTGAACCAATGATGTCGGCTGGGGGGCAGGGACAGGGGCACTAAATCACTGACTTACAACCTGATTAGAAAACTGAAGGGGGAGGGGAGCAACAGAAAAGCCAGTCTGATCTAGGAGAACAAAATTCCAGAAGGCAGTAGGGATCGAATTTATGTCCAGTCCGATGGTGGAGATGCTACCTCGCTGGGGTCTGGATCCCGTCGGCTGGGAGGGAGCCCTTATCTTCTGGAGCCACTGGTGCCACGCCCAAGGGGCTGGTGGCTGTTGAGAGGAGGACATTATGAGGGTGTCAGGAAGGGAGCGTGTTTTGTAGCCTTTAAATATATCCCAGCTTTGAGGAACCACTTCTTCTCCAGGTAAATTTGCATAGGTGGGAGGAAGTGTCCTAAAACGGCATGCCCAAAAATGCAGCTACAGGTTGTGACAGCTTCGTGGAGAAAGGGGTCCGTGTGACCCAGGGCAGAGGTAGAGCATGTCAGCTGAGCCCATCTCCGAGGAATAAGGGACAGGAGGGGAGTAGTGGGAGCAGGGACCTTGGTTTATTGATTCTAGATCCACTGAGAATGGCCAAGATTGAGACCTTGCAGAGGTTCCAGAAATGATGCCACATGACCCTTATTAGCCCTTTCCTGCTATGTGTCCCACTCCCAGCCCCAACTCTGTCACCAAGAGGAAAGCCCTGAAAACCACACTAACTGTGCACCACTCCCTTCACAGCCCAGACTGGTGGAACTGGGAGGGGAGAGGCACTGGCGGCCACAAATGGGTGTGGCTGCAGGGTGACTGGCGGGAAAAACCAGGTGGTTACTGAGACCGAAGTCAGACGCCAGAAAGGGAAAGAGCACAAAGCCAGCAAGGTCTGGAGAAGGAACTCTGGGGGCTTCTGTTCTGAAAGGTCTTGGAAAATGTAGGGGAATCTGGAACAAAATGCCAAATAAAACTTTCAAAATTGAGTCCCTTGTGTATTCCAGTAGTCTCTAGGCAGGGTGTGTGCATGGGGACCTCTGTGAGCCCAGGGACAAGGGACAACCGCTCTTTGGAACAGCTCCCCCAGTAGGCCACAGGAGCTAAAGACAGAACGCTTGTCTGCTCTTCAGAGCGGAGGGGCTGCCCAGAGACCAAGTACACGGAGGGAAGTACTGACTTTAAAGAAAGATGGAGAGCACCCATCTGTGTATCCAACACACGCCCACTGTGGAAACAGGTGGAAGAACCAGGATGGTCAAAGTTCGGAATATGGCGTCTGGATAAAGCAGCCTCACCGCTGGGGGCCTCCCAAGATTTTTGGTTGCCAAACGGATCCGTATCGTTCCTCTATTTCCCACTTTCAGTAATTATGAGCAAACGATTAGGGAGAATTCATTATTCTATTACTCTTCCCCACCGGTAAAGTGATCTTTAACCCTAATCAGAAATGCAAGAATTGATCAGGAAGACGCTGCTTAAAACGACGCAAGTCTGTCTTTCTCGGTGGTGCATTCAGAGCACCCGACTTGGAACCAGAGGACTTTGACCTGCACCCAGCTACCCTAGCTGGGTCTTCTTGGGCCTGTGCTCCCACACATAAAATGGAAATAGTCATGCTAAGCTTAGCCTCACAGGTTGATGTGAGGTCCAAATGTGTGCCTAGAGCCGAATCCAGATCCCGGCACGTATTTGATACTCAATTAACATGAGACACTCAGCCGATAGAATTCTGCTCTACCTTAAGTATAAGGTTTGTTATCCCTGGAAGTACTACCCGAGGAGCGTGAATTGGCCTTGACGCTGCCCAATGCAAGCTTAAAATTTTCTGGCATGAAATGAATCAAGGCAGAGCCTCTGTCCTGCCTTATTAAACACAGCGTCCTATCTGGACACACACATTAGAATGACCATCCCAAGAAATGCTTTCTTCTTCCAGTTGGAGAGAGAAGCCCAGCATTTATAAAAACATCCTCTGTTTCCACAAGCAGGTTAGGCGGGTTTCCCAGCTATGGCTGACACCTGTGACCCAGGGTTGCTCTGAGCCGCCCGTGGGGCTGCTGTTGGAGCCTAGCAAGTCCCATGAGAGCAGAAAGTTCCAGGAGCTCTGAGGCAGGCCCCAGGAGCTGCAGCAACCAACCCAAAGCAGTGAGACCAAGAGGGGTGCACACAGACCCTTTGTGGCAGGTGACACCCAAGGTGGCTTCTGAGATCTCAAGGTCTTCGGTGAGAAAGATTTTTTTTTAAGGGAGCAAGTGGAAGGATAGAAGGTGACATTAGTCTGGGTTTTCGCCACAGATTAGGTAGAGCAGAGAAGGCCCTGAGCTTAACTGGGAAAGGGCCTTGACAACACTCCCCGGAGGCCAATGGTGACCTGCAGTCCCCTCCCTCCTTTCTGAAAGCAACAGGCAACAGTGTTGAAACTCCATAGCAGAGATGTTCCAGAACACGCAAGAAGGCAGGCCTGCAGAGTAGCGGCTAGCTGCCCAAGCAGCTGCTCTCGGTTATTAATACACTGACATGCTCTCATCCAGTTGGCATAAACCTCTGCCTCGAGGCCCTCACTGCTCCCCATCACTCTGGCTGCCACAACACCTCCTCCAGGAAGCCCTAGCTCTCCTCAAGGTCCAGAGAGGCAAGCCACAGGTTTAACACCTGCCTCCAGGAATTTCTGATTGGTCGGGACTAGTGGTAAAATGGTTTGAAGATCACTCCTGATGTTGGCCCCAACTCCCCATTATCTCTGCCATCTCCAGGGGGTAGAGGCAGAGGAGGGGGCAGCGGTAGCCTCCTGGTCACATTTCTCTCCCAACTCTCAGGACCCAACTGCCTCAGCCACCCACCCACCCACGTTCTTACAGCCACGGGCAGCTACCACAACACAAGCCCTGAACTTCTCAGTTCAAACTACCGGAGGTGGGGCAGGGGCAGACAGAGGCTGTTGCTGCATCTAAGTGGAGCAAAAGTAAAGGAGCCAGCAGAATTCCCCACAGCGAGATTGTGAAAACCACTCACAGCCAAGGAAGGGCAGCCAATTCGGCCATTCCCAACCCGCTCGCCCACCACCCTGCGCGGCCCCCTCTGGAGGCCCTCCTTATTTCCTTGACCTCAAACTAGGATGGCCTCTCCACTCAACCAAAGAAAGCTCCCAAAGTCCAGGACCTGGGCATTAAAAACATGTCCTTCTGATTCTTTGTCCTCTTTTTTGTACATTGATCAAATAATGCACCACATACCACAAAGTTCTTCGAAACTGAACCAAGAATATGCAATTCTATAGCCAGTTAAGTCAGAGTGGAGAATTAAGGAGAATGCCTGACAACCCTTTCTCTCCCTCTCCCCCCCATTTCCTCCCTCCTTCCTTCCCTCCCTGCCCCACTCTCTCCATTTGACACACATGCAGACATACACACTTTCTTCTTGAGGAAATCTTCGAGAAAGATTTTGCCAGAACTGGAAGGAACTATTATCAGCCCATTATGATAGCCAATTTACAGCTGCCCTGAGGCTATGATTTAAACCAGGTCCTTAAAAGTCCCTGTCTCTGTGTTTTTCATGGGCAGCTACCTGGATTACATACACCTTGTTGAAAACACAGGCGAGACTATATGGCTGTCCTAGGGTCAGGTGATTACTGAAACAGAGACATAATCCACACCAGACCTTGTCTGCTAGGAGACCAGAGGCCTGAGAGGCAGGTAAGATATCCATGGGACAGGAGATGCTCCCCCGTCCCCAGGCCGATTGGGCACCACAAATAATTTCTTTCCCTGAATAACACAAACAAGCAGGGTTTTCCCTGTTTTGTACAAGAGGAGGGGAGCAGCAGGAGACCAGCTGTCTGATGGAGTATAGTCCCGACTATAATAGCAAGACAAATACTTGATGGAAAATGGACGAAGTAATCAAGCTGGCAAGAAATCAGAAGGAAATACCCAGGCCCCTTTCTTCCTAGGTGCACACCTAGGGCACCTCAGAAGCTTAAAACTGAGCAGGTAAAGAGAGGGAAGATTACTCTATGGATACAGTTTTGATTTTCTTATCTGCTTAGGTGGCTTTCTGGAGTCATTGGGTTTGATTTTTTTAAAGGAATGCCTGAACCACAGGAAATCAACGCCAGCACAAAAAATAAAGTCATGTGGAATTTTTGAACACTGCCATACGGTAGAATCAGTATCCTAGTTGTTATAATGAAAATAGAACTCCTGCTTCTTAATTAAAAAAAAAAAAAAAAAGATCAAGTATGAATCTCAGCTTTGTTAGCACCACTGTGCCTGACGTGAAGTAGGTCATGAAGAAAGTGGCCCCAAAGGAGATGCCACGTGAAGGAGGAGAGGCAGGTGAGAATGTTCCCGTGAGCATCTGAGGCAGACTTACTTGGGTGTGCCCGTGGGTTTCCAGTATCTGCAGAAAAGGTACTGCCCGTCGGCATTGACCAGGTGAGGCAGGTCCTGGTATGGAATGCTCTGTGGGGTCCGCCTGGGAGAACTTTCCTCTGGCATTCTGGAAGGATCGTCAAGCCCTTAAAAGAAAAGAGGACATATTCCTAAGTCAGAGATATGGCAAAACACACAGAGATGGGGAGAAAAGCGTTATTCAGTGTCAGTAATATTTTTTAAGCAGTACAAAAAAAAAAAACCCCACAAAAACCAAAAAACCTCCATTTCAAAGATTCTTAAAAACCCATATATTTCTTGCAATCTCTCCAAGACTGAAAAATCCCATTTGTTCTTAAGAAAATGCTCACTTTATTTTTTAAGTGCCTCATTACAGCTTTTTCCCCCTTCCCATCTGTGTTTATTTTAAATCATTTCAGGAAACTTCATCTTAAAGACTATTTTAGCAGTAATCAAGTGGAAATTATAGTCAGCTCTGTGGGTATAAAGACCCAGCTGCAAGAAGACCCATCTATCTCAAAATCCCCAAGGAAGTTTCAAAGGGGCACAATAATGAGGTGGATGATACTCCAATTAATTCCTCCTGTCTGAAATTCCAAAGATTCCGTGACAAACCTGTTTCCATCATGTCCTGGCTTTTGCATTCCACAACCACGACAGCATGGAGGATCAGAGCCAGGCAAATAAGGGCTGTTCCCTCATCTCCGCGGTCACAGGGCAGCATTCAAGCAGTTCCCCAGCCCCTGTCCTCCCCACCCCACGCCCTGCCCCCAGAGCCTGCCTTTCGGGCTTTAGGGGGTGCGGAGCCAGGCAGTCTGCGACCAGCACTGACAAGCCCTCCGGGGCTCCCCTCCTTCCCTAGGGGCGGGGAACATGCGCCTGCTATGCCCCACTACTAGTTTAGGTCATCACTTTCCCTAGACAAACCCATGGAGGGGTTCGGTGGGGGGAGGGGCTCCGAGCCCCGCACCCCCTGCCCAAGGAAACTGGGAAACTAGCACCGCGCACCCCGAGGCACCTCGCACACGCACAAATGCGGGTCCCCGGGGCAAAGTCACCCCCGAGGCTCCTGACAAACTTTGCTTTCCTGCCTGTCTCCGAGGAGCCCCGCAGCTGTCACTGGGAAAGCCACGGGAAAAACCAGGAGACTTCGCCGGGCGTGTGCACGGGGACGGCGGGGGACCGGGAAGATGGAGTTGACGCGGACAAGTTGGTTTGGGGGCTGGTGCGAGGGAGCAGGGGAGGGCGCGCGCACACACGCGCGCACACAAACACGCGCACCACACAGACACGCGCGCACACACGCGCGCGCACCAGGGGGCGCGGGAGCCCACGCCGAGCGTGCGGGGGACCCCCGAGGCTGCTCCCCACCCCTGGGGACGGCACTTGCTGGCTGGGGCAGGGGACGGGAGGCAGTTACCGGGGCCACGAGCGTCGCTGTCGCGTTCCCCGAGTGCCGCGGGTCCTCGTCTGCGGCGGGCCGGTGTCGGGCCGAGCTGCGCGCCGCCGGCTCCGCGGCGACAGGGCGCGGTGTCTGCGCTGCCACTTTATCCCCGGGCCGGCTTGGCGGCGGGGGCGGCCCGAGGTGGGTGGGGACGCGCGGGACCGGCAGGCGGTGCGGAGAGGCGGCGCCCGGGGCCCACGTGTGCCCGGCCCCGCGGGGAGGAGCGGGGGGCACAGCCCGCGGACCCGGCCACGCGCTCCTCCCCGCCCGGCCTCGCGGGAGGCCGCGCCCCGGGGTGGCCGCCCCGGGGACCATCACCAGGCCTGGAATCCAGCTGGGCTCACCAGAGTGTCAGAGCGCGCGGGAGGACTTGCCACACCCACGCGCAACACATCTAGCGCACACAGACCCACGTAGAGACCCACGCGCACACCAAACATACAGACTGCGAGCATACATACACACGGACCACATACGTGCCCAGACCCACACCCGGGTACTACACGTACAGACACAGACAACACACAGGGACACATACAGATAACATGTAGACGCTCCATGTTCACAAGGACACACATACATACAGGCATGTGGATAGACGTGCCTACAGATATACATGCATGGACACATATAGACACGTAAATGACATACCACACACACAGACAGACACACGAGCACATACATACTCAGTACACAAAGACCGAGGTGTGGGGGCCACGGAGATACACAAACCTATACAGACACACACAGAAAGGAACACAGTGTGACACACTCATGTGCAGACACCCGTAGACCTCACCAAGCACACAAACATGACATGCACATATGGGCAGACAAGCATATCGTGCGCATACACACACACACACAAACACATTCACACCCCCACAGAGACACACATGGTCAGACACACATAAAAAGCTGGGGCGGGGGTGCACCTAGGTGGTATGGTAGAGGCAGACTGGTGGAGGACTTGTCCCTCTGCTTGCATCCCCAGCAACCGTCCCCCAGTCCCCAGAGGTCAGCCCCCAAACAAAATCTCTGGTGCATCTACACAAGCCAAAGGAAGGTCTGAACGCTCTCCAGTACAACTAGCAATGTAACCTGTGGGGTTATAGCAACCAGCACTGCACTTAGAGTCAGAACACCTGTTCTAGCTCCTCCATTTGTCCTGTGGGACTTAATCTCCTCACTGGCAGTCTGGGTAGGACAATACCTGTGTCCCCAAGGAGTGTGACAAATGTCCTCAGCTCACACTGACCTCAGCTGGCCTCTGTGCCTTTCCTTCTTTCACAAATAACTTTACACCATAGCAATGATGAAAAGAACTGCTGTCCTCCAGAAACCCGTATCTCAATGTCACATTGTGGGAGTGTAGGGGGCCCAGGCTGCTTAGAGCCTGTGATCTAACTTAAGAACTAAAACAATAGCCTTTGAGAAGCTCTGGGTTTTAAGTGCCGCCCAGTGGCTCGCCAGCTCTCTGGCCTCAGGCAGTTCATCAGGCTTGGGACAGAGAAGGGACAGCTAAGTGACTTCACTGAGGGGCAGTTTATAACAGCCGTGCAGGACCAGTCCAGAGCCAGCAGCCCTGGGGCAGGGAGCTGGGGGCCCGGCCTTCCCGCTGGCCCTGCTAAGTACATTGTATTTACTTGGATGGTAATTTCTTCAAGGCAGGGCAATTGGGGATCTGATAGAGGTTGGAGGGGCGATAGCCCACCAATAAACCTTGGCTGCATCTGTTGTTTTGGTTTTTTTCCAGTTCCAACATTCCAAAACTTTAGTGAGAAAGTTTGGAGGACATATTTTGTTGAAGTTATCAGCAGAGCCTCTGTAGAAATGGTGGTAGAGAGTTTGAGGATTTGTTTGCTTGGTTACCAGCATAAATGAGAGCGTGGTGTGCCATCAGCAGGTTGGGAAACCAGGACTGAAGAGACTGAGACTCTGCTGTTGTAGATCTGGCTTTTTTTTTTTGAAGTAAACTTTTTATTTTGGGATACTGGTAGATTCACAGCAGTTGGTAACAAATAATACAGAGAAATACTATGTGTCCTTTACCCAGTTTTCCCCAGTGGTAACATCCTGGGAAACTGTAGGACGGTATCATAGTCAGAATACCGACATTGATACAGAGCTACTTCCTTCCCACCCCGTTTCCTTTATAACCCATGCCAGGTGCTTAATTGTTCTGTTACTAAAATTTTCTCATTTCGAGAACGTTCTATGACTTAAATCACACAGTACGTGATCATTTAGGGTTCACTGTTTTCTTTCAGCATTTCCGGTGTTGTGTGTAGCATTCTATGGTATGGATGAACCACACAGTTCATTGAGGGACTTTTGTGTCATTACCCTTTTGAGCTATCATGAATAAAGCTGCTTTTGCAGCCCATGTAGAGGTTTTTGTGGGAACATGAGTCTTCATTTCCCGAGAGGGTAATTGCTGGGCCATACAGAAATTGCATGTTGTTGGGGGAACAGCTCAGGGGTAGAGCATTTGATTGCAGAAATTGCATGTTGTTTAAGAGCCTGCCCAGGGATGCCTGGGTGGCTCAGTGGGTTAAAGCCTCTGCCTTCGGCTCAGGTCATGATCTCAGGGTCCTGGGACTGAGTTCCACATCGGGCTCTCTGCTCTGCCTGCTTGTCTGCTTACTTGTGACCTCCATCTGTCAAATAAATAAATGAAATCTTTAAAAAAAAAAAAAAAAAAAGAGCCTGCCCAAATGTGTTCCAGTGCGGCTGTGCCCTTTTACATACCCACCTGGAATGTGTGAGAGGGCCATTCTCTCTGTGTCCTTGTTAGCTTTCAGTGTTGTCTCTTTCTTTACTTTAACCTTGTCCTTCCCACTGTCTTTTCTCTTCCTCTCCCTCTGGGACACAATGATATGATGTTAGATCTCTTGTTATAGTCCTATAGGTCTCTGAGGCTCTCTTCATTTGTTTTCCTATTTTCTCTCTATTGTCCAGATGAGGTAATTTCTAGTGCCCTGTCTTCCAGTTCACTGCTTCTTTCTTCTCTCCCCTCCATTCTGCCTCTGAACCCATCCTCTGAGCTTTTTGAATTCAGCTATTGAATTTGTCAGCTCTACAATTTCCCCCTTTGGTTATTCCTCAGCTGAGACTTTCTATTTTCCATTAGTTTCAGCCATGTTTGTAATAGTCCCTTGAAGCATTTTTATCATGGCTGCCTTAAAGTCTCTGTTCTTTCTTATGCCGTCAAGTCATTGTCTTTTTTCATTCAATTTCAGGTCTTCTGTGGTTCTTGATGAGCTGTGTGATTTTCTATGGAAACCCCGATGGTCTGGTCTTGTATTATGTGGTGAGACTCTGGATTTTATTGAAATCTGCTGTCTTAGCTGGTCCTCTCTGACACTGCTGCAGGCCAGAGGATGGGTGGGTGTGGCCTCATTACTCCCAGGTAGAGATAGAAGCCCAGGTTGCCTACTCAGCCTTGGTGGGTGGAACTGCATCATGTTTTTCTTCCTTGTTATTTGACTAGTATAGAAAGGTCAATATCTGAAACTTTTCTGTCTTGTTCAGCTTTTTCTCTCCTGGTCCTTTGGCTTGAAAGAGCGGGCTTTGATTGGTTGGGTATTGTTTGGTCTGTGCCCATGATGTTTCTGGGTTGCTGGCTTCTCCAGCTCCAAGACTGGAATATCTGAGGCAAAACAAAAATCCAGGCACTCACCTCCATGTTGTTCCTTTGTGCCAAGGTCTCTGGCTGGTCTGCCTTTTCTCTCCCCTCTCAGAGTCTCCTTCACTTTGTTTTATATATGATATACAGGGTTTTTAGTTGGACTTACTGGGAGGAGTAGGGAAAAGCACATCTCCTGTGCTATTGCAAATACAGATGTTCCATATCTGCTATATAATCCAGAATTCCTTGCCTACCCATGTGCCCACAGAGACCTCAGGGCCCAGTCTCTCTAGACCAGAACACTCTAGAGACAATCATCTTCCAGAAGAGTGCCAGTTGGCAGGGTCTGTCCCTACAGCTTGGGATGAAAGGATAGGGCAGCAATTCAAATAAAAGCGGTATCTTTCTGCTACCACTGGTGTCTTGTGTGGCCTTCCAGAAATGCTCTAAGGTTTGAGCTGAGTGGAACATGCTGGAAATAGCTGTGGGGAGGAAGGAAGTAGGAAAAAAACTAGGAGACAATAAGAAAGCCAAGAGTTTCTCTTATTAGAAATTTTGGCAAGGGCAAATTAACTTCTATAGCTTTTTACAATCACAGGACTTTAGGGTGCTGTATACCTCAATTCTGGGCCACTTCTGGACGGAGAGAGGTGGAGGCTGGGAATGGAGATGGTTATTAGAGTGAATGATAGAGAAGAGGTAAGACTTTGAACAAACTTAGAAGGAAAATCAGATTAAAATACCTAAACTCTGAAATATGCTCCATTGGCCAGTTGTGTAACTTCCAGCAACTTACTTGGCCTTCCTGAGACTGTCTCCTCACCTGAAATGGGGGGATACGAATACCCACTGCTGGCCTTGGCCATGGTCAGTTGAGATCATGTCTGTCTAGCACTAAGCTCAGTGCCTGGTGGGCAGTCAGCTTGCCTAACTGCAGGGTGACACCTCAGTGGCCCACAAAAGATACTTTTTGTCCGAAGGAAAAAAATTTAAGATTTTTAAAAATCTACTTATTAGAGAGAGTGTGTGTGTGAGAGAAAGAGGGAGAGCATGCACAAGTAGGGGGTGGGGCAGGAGGAGAGGGAGAAGCGGACTCCCTGCTGAGCAGGGAGCCCAATGTGGGACTCGATCCCGGAACCCTGGGATCATGACCTGAGGCAAAGGCAGATGCTTAACTGACTAAGCCCCCCTGGCGCCCTGAAGAAAATTTTTCATTTGGATTTTTTAAATTGGTAATTTCACATGCAAATCCAGATTTCCAGCTTCTCTTGACAAGCGGAGAGATGTGGTCACAAGGGGCCACAGTGCTGGATATGTTGGGCACAAGATAAGGGAGGCTGGACTTGTGGGTCTCAAACTGAAGAGAAAGGTTAGGCCAGAGATGTGGGAGTTGCACCTTGCACTGGGCTAGAGCACACTGACGTCAGGAGAGTGGGCAGGCAGAAGTGTAACTTGGCAGCCTGTGCATTGTATCTGGTCTGCAGGAGGTTGAGATTGGCCATTGCTGTGCTTTCGAAATATTTGCATTAGTAGTCCACATTCCATGTGATAGTGTTGGTCTCTGGATTTCCTCTAAAAGGCCAACAGCCTGGCAACACGAGGGCCACATTTGTGCCTGATGGTGGTCAGCACTGCGGCTGAATGGAAACTGCTGGCTTCAGGTGGTGTATGCTTCTGCCCTTTTGCTAGACCCTCTGCTGCACCCAACTAAAGAAAAACTAACTCTCCAAGTTCATTCTATGAGGCCAGCATTAGCCTGATCCTAAACAGGATGAAGACAATGCAAAAAGGAGAACTATAGGCCAATATTTCTGATGAATATAAGTACAAAACTCCTCAATAAAATATTAGCAAACTGAATCCAACAGTACATTAAAAAGAATCATTCACCAGGATCAAGTGAGCTTTGTTCCTGGGTTGCAAGGATGGTTCAATATTTGCAAATCAGTCAATGTGACACATCACATCAATAAGAGAAAGGATAAAAACCATATAATCACTTCAATAGATGCAGAAAAAGCATTTGACCAAGTACAACATCCATTCATGACAAAAACCTTCAACAAAGTAGGTTTAGAGGGAACATACCTCAATTTAATAAAGGCCAGACAGATATTTAAAAAAACCGACACGTAACTTCACACTCAGTGGAGAAAAACTGATAACTTTTCCCTAAGGTCAGGAACCAGACCAGGACGTCCATTCTTACCACTTATTTTCAACATAATACTGGAAGTCCTCGCCACAGCAATCAGACAAGAAAAAGGAATAAAAGGCATCTGAATTGGTAAGGAAGAAGTAGAACTTTCACTATTTGCAGATGACATGATACTATATAGAAGAAACCCTAAAGACTCCACCAAAAAAAAAAAAATACGAGAATTTAGTAAGGTCACAGGATACAGCACCTGTCACCTTTGTATTAAAAAACACAAAGAAACAACAAGGGTTGGCCAGAATGTGGAGTAAAAGGAACATTTGTGCACTATTGGTGGGACAACAACCAACAAACTGGGGCAGCCACTGTGGAAAGCTCTATCGAGGCTCCTGAAGAAGTTAAACTTAGAACTGCCCTATGATCCAGTAGTTACACTACTACATATTTGCCCAAAGAATTCAAAAACGCTAAATCAGAGGGATACATTTGTCCCTATGTTTATAGCAGCGCTATTAACAATAGCCAAGATATGGAAGGAGCCCAAGTGTCCAACAAATGGGGATGAAGAGATAAAGATGTGATATATGTACAGAGTGGAATATTATTCAGCCACAAAAAGAGTGAAATCTTGCCATTTGCAATGACATGGATGGAACTAGGGAGTGTAATGCTAACCAAAATCAGTTAGAGAAAGACAAATACCATATGATCTCACTCATATGTGGAATTTAAGAAAGAAAAACAAGTAAAGGGAAAAGGGGGGCGGGCAAAGACAGGCTCTTTGATCATTGAGGGCTACCAGAGTGAAGATGGGAGGGAGATGGTGAAATAGGTGATGGGGATGAAGTAGGACACTGTGATGAGCAGGGCGTGTTGTATGTAAGTGTGGAATCACATATTGTACATCTGAAACCAATATAACACTGTATGTTAACAATACTGCAATAAAATTTGTTTAAAAATTAAAAAGCTAACCCTTGAGTGTCTGGTTTATTTCACTGGGTCAGAACATGAGGAAGGGGGCAGGTTTTGGTGATGGGTGATGAGGTATGATGTGTAGTTCTGGACTTTTGGCTTCTCTGGGACATCCAAGCCAAAGCCTAATGAGTAGTAGCTGACACAGTAGGAGAGTTGGGTCAGAGAGGGGGGCTTGGAAGTAAGTGGTACTTGATGTCATGGGAATGGATTCAGTTGCCCAGGAACCATGAACCCAGGAGAGATCCTTGTGAGAAGAAGGAGGATGATGGGGACAGGGAGACTTTGCCAAGGTGATAGGAACAGAACAAGATCCCTTGGAAGGTGTATTTCACAGAATCTAAAGGCACAGCATGTTGTAAGAAGGACCAACAAGGTCAAATGGTGTCCAGACATCAAACAAGAGGACTGGAATAGGTTCAATAGATTTAATGACAAGGAGGTCATCTGTGACCTTGGAGAGAACCCAGTTCGTGGTTTAACCAGGACAAAAGATAGCCTACACTGAGCTATGCCATGGGTTGAAAGTGAGTGGAGACAACTCTTTCAAGATGTTTTGTGTGAAGAAGAGGTAATGGTATATGGTGGCGAAGAAGTCTGTGCATTTCAGAGTCGGATGACCTAGATTTGGTCCCCAGCTCTGGTGACTTGAACTACACGATCTTGGATGATTGGTTTACCTTCTTTATGCCTCTGCAAGGTAGTTAAGAATCCTATCTAGTTCATGGCACTGACTGGAATAGAGCAGGACCATTGCCTTGCACAATGCCTGGCTCTAGGTAGGCAAAATGTGAGACGATGTCACCATGTGGGAGAAGTTCTGATGAGAACCAGACTTAACAGTGAGTGGTGAGTCTCCTTCCCACTCCTGAATCCTTGTTCCTGTCATGGGAGGCAGCCACCCGGCAGGGTCTTGTGTGGCTTTTGATAGATGCTCCGAGGTCTGAGGAGAGTGGAACATGCCAGAAATACCTTGAGGAGGAATGGAGAAAGTAAGACGCAAGGGCATCAGAGGGGACTATCTGCGTCTCTGTGGGGTCCCCATTGCTGGGCTTCTTGAAGAGGTGGGACCAAACTGTTGTGTGTCGGCGTTAAGGACAGGGCTTGAGAAACATCTCTTCAGGGCAGGTGAGAAGGTCTGTTGCCTCAATGGCCCCAATGAATGGCCTTTGCGTTGTGACTTTGCAGGTTTCCACTACCTCTAGGTAGACATAGTCAGAACTGAGTTAGATCATAGGACCCCCATCTGAGGTCACAGACTTGTTTGGTGCAGGGAAAACCCCACGTTTGGTGACCAGGAGCGCCAGAAGGGAAGTGTTCTGTGTAAAAGTAAAGGAGACACTACCGGAGAAAACTGGGGTTTTCCCCTACTCAGGGTGACTACTGGGTTTTTCCAAAACAAAGGGAAAGGAAAAAAGAAACACTTTGTACTCTATACAATACCTACAAAAAAAGAATTTACTGGAGGACAGAACCAACCAAGTTATGTACCCAGTGTTGTTACGGAGAGGTCATAAATATTCTTAATGTTGTTGTGACAAGGTGTGTTGATTTTGTTGTTCCGTCTTATTGAAATGGTTGTAAAAATTTTCCCCAAATCATTTCTGCCTTGGCCCCTTTCCCTATTTTTTTTCCATAAAAAAGATCCTTCTTCATAAATTCTTCCTGTAGGAGCACCTGGGCGGCTCCATCGGCTAAGTGTCTACCTTCTGCTCAGGTCATGATCTCAGGGTCCTGGGATCGAGTCCCATGTTGGGCTCCCTGCTCAGTGAGGAGTCTGCTCCTCCCTCACCCTCTGCCCCTCCCTGCCCCTTGTGATTTCTCTCTCTCTCTCTCTCAAATAAATATACGGTCTTTAAAAAAATAAAAATAGGGGCGCCTGGGTGGCTCAGTGGGTTAAGCCGCTGCCTTCGGCTCAGGTCATGATCTCAGGGTCCTGGGATCGAGTCCCACATCGGGCTCTCTGCTCAGCAGGGAGCCTGCTTCCTTCTCTCTCTCTCTCTCTGCCTGCCTCTCAGTGTACTTGTAATTTCTCTCTGTCAAATAAATAAATAAAATCTTAAAAAAAATAAAAATAAAAATAGGGGTGCCTGGGTGGCTCAGTTGGTTAAGTGACTGCCTTCAGCTCAGGTCATGATCCTGGGGTCCTGAGATGGAGCTCCCCATTAGGCTCCCCACTCAGTGAGAATCTTGCTTCTCCCTCTCCCACTCCCCCTGCTTGTGTTCCCTCTTTCGCTGTGTCTTTCTCTGTCAGATAAATAAATAAAATCTTTAAAACAAATAAAAATAAAAAATTCTTCCTGTAGAGATTTGGGGCCTCTGATCTCCATAGTTAAGAGAGGGCTGCTGGGTACTAAATGTGAAATAAGTTCTAGCACATGTGTGGGTGCAGTAAAGTTCCAGAAAGCTGGCTCTGCCCTCCATCTACCCTTCCATGTCAATGGAAGGGCAATGTCATTAGAAGAGATAATCCCAGAACAGCAGGTGTAGCAGTCAAGGCAATTTCCAGCCTTTCCTTGACCACTAGGAATTGAGCAGGAAAAACATAATAGGGAATTTCTGATCTTTTACTGTGGTTCCTACAGAAGTTGCATCTGTTGGAATCCAAATAGAGAGGTAGATGAATAGCTACCTTTGTCAACACTAGCACCATTGCCACAGAGGCCCTGGGAGGGCCCCCACAGGGATTTTACAGCTGAGGAAACCGCACTGGTCCTTTGACTTGCCTAAGGCTGTATGTGGGGAAGGGGAAGAGCCAGTCTCTGGATCCGACGTGTGCACCTGCTGTGTTCTGTCTTTTGCGACAGGCTGGTGTGAGCCCAGGCTGCTAGGGAAAATGGATGTAGGTGTTCAACACTCAGGGATTAAATAACACTCAGCTTCACAGTGAGAAAGGCCCTCTTCTCTTTCATCTTTCTGATGAGTCAAAAACAAAGTCTTTGTTGGGTTTTTACTCGTGGGTAACGTTCCAATGTTCGTGCCTCTCCCTTTTACACCACTTGGCTTTGTTCCTGTTATCATTCATTTTATTTATAGGGTTACCTTAAATGTGTGGCAAGGGTTCATTTTCTATTTACAGAAAACTTTGAAAAAGACAAAGAGTTTAAAACAGGGATTGATTTAAAGAAAGATATCAGGTAAATTGCAGAACACACGGGACATAGAGAATGCAAAGCTGTGGTGTCCGTGGTGGGGACACAGAGGTGGGGTCTTGGTGGGAGAGTTGTGTGTGGGCCTGGCCTCCCTGCCTCTCGTGCTGGGCCTCAAATCTGCCTTTTCTAGTGAGGGCTCCTTCCATACCAGCCTACTACTGCACTTCTGGGCTTCGGCTTCCTGTGGGTCAGCATAAGATTGGCCCAGAGGTTCTCCCAGGGTCGCTTCAAGCTCTCAGAGACATTCTGTGGCTGGCTATTTTTGCTATGTATTTAAGCACCAGGGCCAGCCCTATTAGGAAAGGCCATTAAGCACAATCAAATTTACCAAGATGGAAATACTGGTCCCCCACCTACACACCACCTTCTTTAAATGCATTTGGCAAGTCCAGAAAGCCAGCAATTAGTAAGTGGGCCCAATCACTATAACGAGATCTGTTCTCAGCGGTAAAGGAGAAATTCCTGCACTGACTAATCTGGTTAATGGAGCGGTTAAAAGTTCTGCATGCTGAAAAATATTCCTTTGGGGTCATTATAAGCACAAATAAAATGGACCCCTGCTGGCAAGTAACAGTGGCATGTCACACACATATGTCTTTCTACTTTGTTTTTTTGAAAAAAAAAAAAATTTTTTTTTTTTTTTTTTTTTTACTTCTTTTGAAATAGAAGCGATTGACCTAATGCTAGGTTTTGGTCTTTGAAGGCAAATGAGGTAGTGGTTATGATTAGGCAGGGAAAGTCCAGGGATGGGTTGAGTAACTGCAGACTGCTGCATATGCATAGAAATTTCCATATAATCTAGGCAAGGCTGGGGCGGGGGAGAAGCACACTGCAGGGTTTTTCTAAACAGTAGCTCTCTCTTTTTTTTTTTTTTTCCCCCTGATTTGTTTTTAATTGGCTGGTTTGGGTTAAAGAGGCCATGTGGTATGATTGTTAAAGGCACAGACCCCGGGGGTCGGACTCAGCTCTCGGATTTAGAAGCTGTGTGACCTTGGGCAAGTTACTTAGCCTCCCTGTGCTTCCATTTCCTTATCAGTAAAATGGAAGTAATAATAGAACTTGCTTCACAGAATTGTTGTGAAGATTTAATGAACTAATACATTAACATGCTCAGAACAATGCTTGGCATCTAACAAATCCTTTATGTATGAAGTACATCGTTATAATTATTGTTACTATTATTTGTAGCACAACATCAAGTCTCCCTTCTAAGTTGCCTTTGCAAATACCACACACCTGAGAATTCTGAGTACATCGTTATAATTATTGTTACTATTATTTGTAACACAACATCAAGTCTCCCCTCTAAGTTGCTTTTGCAAATACCACACACTTGAGAACTCTGTGTCTTCTGAAATCGTGTTACCTTATACAATATTAAATGTATATTTCAGTGTAAAAACAAAATTGGCAAGCTTTGGGGAGGATTTTGTAGCTGGAAGAAGTCCTAGATGTCACAGAATCTAAGGCCATCATTTTATAGGTAAAGCAACTGAGACAAAGAGGTGAGGTGACTTACCCAAGGTTCCACAGCAATTTGGTGGCCAGATCTGAATTAGAAAAAGAGCCTGGGCCCCACCTTTTGTATCTTGGGGGAACTACATTCCTAATGGGTTCTTAGTGTTTCTGTTATGGAAAGCAACTGTAAAGAATGAAGATACTCAAAGGTCTCTCAGCCACATCCTGCCAGAGACCTGCCTCAGATTTCCCCTCATTTCCTTCAAATCTGGAAGAGGTCTATGCAGACACTGGTTTTCTTTGATTTGTTTGTTTGCTGAGCACCAGGCAATACTTGCTCCTTTCCAACCACAGCTGTATTTCCTTTTAAGGAGCCCTCCACCGTTGTGGAAATTCTTGGGGCAACTATCAAAGTGCCTGCATGACTCTGGCCAACCAGGGACACAGAAGCCACCGCACTATCTGTGACTAACTCTTGAGCAGAATGACGCGGGCTGGGAGGCCAAGGCAGAGCTCACTCGTTCTCAGGCTTTCTTTCTGAGTACCTCTGTTGCACGCCCCAGTTGTCACGCCAAGCCAGGCCTTCTAGTCTTTAGTGTGTTCTGTGAGCAACCCAACGGACCTCTAAGAAAGGTCCCTCGGGCTTACATCAGCCATATTTGATTTCTGTTGCTTGCCATCAAAGAACATTGATCAATACAACTTAACTGGTTGTCTTTGGCTTTCAGAGCCACTCGGAACTGGCAGGTAGAAGGAATGTCAGAGATGCGGGGAGCAGGAGCTGCCGGGCTTGCTGTTGAGATGTCTGGGGAAAAGGAAAAAAGCTAAAGAGACCAAAGACCAAGGAGTCTCTCCAGATCAGCGTGGAGAAGGCTCAGCAGCTGGAACACTGGGAAATGGGAATTCTGTCAAGTGGAGAAGTTGGCCTATTTAAGTCCCCAAGAGTTGGGGAGGTGGATGGGATGAGGCAGCTGACAACTCAGGAACAGGAGAACAGGAAACAGAGGGAAACTCCCCAGGACTCATTCCTCCCCTAGGAAAGTCCACCCATGGCCACAGCAAAACAACCCTGCACAGGGAGCCCTTGAAAGCGAATCAAAACATGGCTTCAAGGACCATCTTGGCAATAGAAATCAGTATTTGTTTCTTCTTTCTTTCCTTCACGTAACTTGAATTTACTCAGCAGCTGCTTCAGGCCGGACATGGTGCTGGATGCTGGGGTGCGAAGCTAAACCCACCATCTTTCCTCTCATGTGATTTGCAGTCTAATGAGCAAGAGGGCCAAGAATGCTACCATCACAGCCAGATCGGGGAGCACCCCAAGGAGGGTGTACATGTAAACAGGCTGTGAAGGATAGCGCCACAGTCCATGCAATAAGTCATGTGATGGCAACGTTCATCTTCAACAACCATGAAGGATGTGTGAAGATTCCGGCAGAATCCCAAGCCTGTGACCTGAAGCTTATCTTCTCTCTAATGCAGACTTTTGTCCCCTGCCAGGCATTGGCATGGAGGAAAGGAACATGAGTAGGCCATCTTGGGCTCTGGTTCCCAAAGTCTGGTTTGACACCCAGGCCCCCTAGGGATGAGCACAGGCACCCAGCAGGTCCTTCCTACTGGAATATGGTCCGTGGACCAGCGGCATGAGCTTGTGGCAGGAGCTTGTTAGAAATAGGGAATTCCACACCCCACCCCAGACCCACCGTAACAGTCTGCCATTTCAACAGGGCTGCCAGGTCATTCATGAACATGTTAACATTTGAGAAGTGTTAGTTAAACCCTTACGTGAAATACTGAGATATTCATTAAAGGATAGCTTATTTGGAAAGACTCAGGTCAAGAACTGAGCCATGCTGGCTGGGCATTGTGTAACCAATGTCCTTGTGCCTAACGGGGACAAGGGCAGAGGGGTGAGGGAGGGCAGGAAGACTCAGTCAAGACATGTTCCTGTAGGTGGTCTGACAAGACGCAGGAAGCTTGTTCCATCTATTTATTTGGGTCTTTTCTCTTTTCTTTTTGATAACTCTGGCCAGGGGGTTATCAATTTTATTAATTCTTTAAAGAACCAGCTCCTTAATTTTGTCGATCCATTCTACTGTTTTGTTTGTTTATAGATCATTTATTTCTGTTCTACCTTTATCAGTTCGCTTCTTCTGCTGGTTTTCGGCTTTATTTGCTATTCCTTTTCTAACTAGCTCCACCTAAATTTCAGATAAACAGTGACTTAATTTTCAGTTTATTAGTGCATCCCAGGCATTATTTGGAACATATTTATTAAAAAGTTACTCATTGTTTATTCAAAATGCAAATGTAACCAAGCATCCTATACTTTTATTTGCCAAATCTGGCAACCCTAGTCTACCAGGACCCAGGTGTTACCTCTCAACACCTAAAAGAGCTTCAGACTATTAAAACAAAGGGATTAAGAATATCCAAAATGACAGAATGTGTGACTTAAATTTAGGGATGTGTATATAATTGATCATAATATTTTCAACCCAGATATGAATGCCATTGAATCACCAGCTTCTCCCCACAAACAAGAAAGAGCCAGAGGTGGCAAAGAACCTAGTAAATGGTATTGGAAAAATAACACTGAATCTCCACTTACTGTCACTTGGACAGGATGCCCAAAAGTGAAAGATAAACTTAAAAAATTAATAGAAGGCAAGAGAATATCTTTGTTACCTAGGTGAAGGAAAGAATGTCTTCAATTAAATCTTAAAAACAAAAACTGTCAGAAAGCAAGTAAGTAAGCAAGCAAGGAGGGAGGCAGAGAATGAGGAAGGAAGGAAGGAAGGAAAGAAAGAAGAAGGAAGGAAGGAAGGAAGGAAGGAAGGAGAAAAGAGAGAGAGAGAAAGAAAAAAAAAAGATTTGATTACATTAAAATAAAGGATTTTCTTCCAACAAGGGACACCAAGGGACAAATGAGGGAGACAAAGAAAAGGTAAGAATATTTGCCAAAATAAAGGATTCATTTATAAAGGTTACATGGAACTCTTGCAAGTCAACGAGAAAAAGACAACTGTCCTCATTTTTAAGAAATAGGCAACGAATATGAACAGGGAATTTCTAGGAAGAAAATCTCAAAAAGCTAACAAGCATATTGAAGAGATGCTCCAATTCAGCAGTCAGTCATTAGAGAATCGCACAACTAGATAACATTAGCACATCATTAGCTTGGCACCAAGTGAAAGTCAAGCCATGGGAATTCGTAGCAGGTACAAGACTGGGGGTGGGGAGCTGGTGGGAGTGGATAGCCACTCTCAGGGAAGTATGTGTACCCTATGGCCAGCCTCTCACATTCCAGTTCTCACACAGGTCCAGAGGGGGCAGCACAATTCTTTGTGGAGGGCTGTCTACACATCCAGAGTGGCCATCACTGGGAGAGTAGATACATCAGAGGAAGTCACACTGAATTCCAAGCAATGGTCAGACACACCCAAAGTAAAAGGATGGATCTTACAGAGCACTTGGTGAACACAGTGAAAAACAATGAAATCTAGAGCATACTTCCATTTATATGAGTTTTAAAACATAGACACTCTGTAAGAAACATATATTTAAAACATGAAATATAAACAGGATAGGAGGGCTATATTTCCTTGGAAGGAGAACTGGGAGAGGGATGGGAGATACAAAAAAATGATAAATGAAAAATAATACAAAAAAATAAACAGCAAACAATAAAATAATAAGTGAAGAAGAGAGATGAAAAATGTAAATAAAAGAAGAAAGAACCAACTGTGATAAAGTAGCATGGAGTGAGGGGATGATTGGCTCAGCCCTGTGCACCTGAAGTTCAAGAATAAACACGTAAATCTATAAACAAGTAATGACAGGTGTCTACAGTCACTGTCCTGCTCCCCTTTGGGGCTTACTCCAAGGTCTTCCCTTCTCCCCAGGACTTGGAGGGCCGGGCCCCCGGACCTGGTTTTCTGTTCAGTGTCCAGTTCTGCTGCCCAAGGCTGCTGTACCATTTGTAGATGTGCATCTCTGTAGTTTGAATGTTCATGCTTGGCCCGGCCCCACTATGACTCATGGTCTGAGCTACTCACAGTGTGGGTCTTAATCAGTGGGTTTTGACCAGAGAAGCAGAGTGGTGCTAAAACTCTTCTTCCCTGACCTCCTCCTGCAACCTTGGGTTGGGGAGGGAACCTCAGCATCTCTATTGGGAAGTATTCCTTAGGTGGCTCTCAGGAAATTTGCATGTTGAAAACTACTGATGTTGAAAAAAAAATTCCATAGGAGAGCAGAATATAAAATTAGCACATAGAAATCAATAGCCTTTAAGTACACACGTATATATGTATTTATATTTATATACATGAAATAATCAGAGGATACTAAGGAAGAAAAAATCCTTTTACAATGACAACAAAGAAGGCAAAATATTTAGGAATAAACTGAAGAAGAAATATACATAACCCATAATAAACACCTTTGAAAGATGAAAAATGCAAAGAAATGGAAAGGCATTCCTTGTTCTTGGATAGAATGACATCATAAAGATGCTGATTTTCCTTAAATTAATTTATAACGTTTGAACAATCCCAATAAAAATAGCAACATGCTTCTTTGTGGAGTTAGCCAATTGATTCTAAAACTCTGAATTTGAAAAATGCAAGAATAGCATTGAATGTCTGAGAGGCAAGAATGTCTTACCAGATGTTAAAGCATACCTTTTTAGACAGCGTGGTGCTGGCACATAGAGACCAGCAGACCAGCGGAAAAGAACAGAAAGTCCAAAAATAGCCTCAGCCACATAAAGGAATTTGGTATTCGATAAAGATG
Source organism: Mustela putorius furo (assembly GCF_011764305.1). NCBI lineage: Eukaryota > Metazoa > Chordata > Mammalia > Carnivora > Mustelidae > Mustela > Mustela putorius. The sequence continues at coordinate 16,880,857 of NW_025422002.1, read as the reverse complement.
CCATCTCAAATCACTGAGTCTTTTTAACAAACAGCCTTGGGAAACTGTTAGGTTGTTTTGGAACAGGTAACACAGCTCACAGCTTACCCAAGAACAAATTCCAAAGGCATCAGGGATCCAGACGTGAAAACAGGAAATTGCACGGCTATTAGAAAACCACCTCTATAAAGGGGTTCTCAGGTCCCTTCTAATTGTCCACTGCTGGGATTCAACTCTCCAGCAAAGTGACTTAAGGCAGAGTGTTCCCCAAAGAAAAGATACATTCTTCATAGTTTTCAAGCCCCCTCTGACTCATCTACCTGTATAGCAGGAGATAGCTCTGTGAGATGCATGATGTATTTAACCTGCATTTGTGGTGAAGATCGCCAGCATTCATGGGCACACAGCTGGACTGCGCTTCTCAGACACCTTGCAGCATCAGGAATTCCTGGCCAGTGGAATATGGAGGGAAGTGAGCTGCATGCCAGCCTGTAAAACTCTCCCTTTCCCTGTCTGCCAGCCAGAGGAAGAGCGAAAGATATCTAAAAGCTGGTGTGGAGCCACAAATGGGAAGAGCCTTGGCTCCTGAATGACCACGTGGAGCAGAGAGATGCCCTGCCACCAGCAACCTGCATTGAGCCGTGGAGCAAAGGAGAAATAAAAGCCTCCTGCCACATGAGGCCACTGAGACTCTGGGTTTTGTCTGTTACAGCAGCTGGCATTCCTTGCTCTGACGAATATGGTGTCTGTTGCTATTCCAGCAGGAAACACTTCCGGCCCTTTAAAACCTTACCAATCTTTCCCACCTCAGTATATATGTGTGAAGTGTCAACCCAAAACACCCAGGTTTGAAGCTGAATAGGTAGTTGCACACCAAGTTCCCGTCTGTGCTCAGGAAACACAAGAAGAGAGGGACACCCTGGGCATGTGACAAAGGGAAAAGAGATGCTGGAAGACACAAGATCCTTTAAATTCTGGCACAGAGAACAAGTTCACAAAAATGTTGGAAAGAACGTGTGGTTCTTCACCGAAGTTAAAACTCTGTTTGCTTAGAAATTAAGTTGGAACAGTAGGGAGCATTTCTGTAGTAACCTCCCCCCCACCCCTGCCAAAAGACTTCAGAACAGGAAGAGAGAGATGGTGGCCTGGCGCAGGAAGCGGGGGCACCAGTACCCTAAATCTGTCCCTATAGGCCACAGTAACATTTAGCACTTCTCTGTGAGAGGTTAGAAAAAACATGGTTTTCTCGTAGCCAGCAGCCCCACACTTGCAGTAATAGGAGCGCGGGTTCTCCCCATCAGAGTTGGGGGCAGGGCACAGCCCCTAACATCTTATATCACTTTATGAGCATGATGAGCATAACTTGGCTGACTCCGCAAGGATGGGTCAGAGCTTGCCCGAAAGCAGGAAGAGGAGGAGGCCATACCACACTGACCTCCCAGAGAGCTAGCAAGAGTTTATGGAGCCAATGGGGACAAGCACTGCAGGTGAAGGGGGTGGGGGGGTAGGAAGAGAGAAGGAGTGACCAAAATGCATCGGCAATGTACTGGGGAAGTCTAAGGAAAGAAACAGCAGGGGCTTCTCAGACCACCTTAGGGATGCACGCTCCCTCCCACAGGTGCTCACTGACCTCACCAGATGCACAGCCCTGGGGATGGTGTCTAGTGGTCCCTGTGCTACAAATGCCACCGGTGTTCAGAGTGTGGGGACTAAGTTGATCAGTGGCAAGAAGATGAGCTGGTGAAGTCAGGCTTCCTGGGGTAAGAGAAAGGACAAAACCGTTCTGCGTGTCTGACCCTAGAAAAAAGCTGATAATGCATTTGTAGCTCTCTTTCTAAACATGACTGTGATGTGCAAATACAAAGGGCATGCTAGTGACACGTGACACCTTGCAGGGAGAAAATGCCTTTGAACAGTTGTACGTTGGCCTCTGCTGCCCTCCAAACCCCAGATGTGCTGTGCCTGGGTCCGGGGCATGTGACTGTAGCTGTAATACAGAAACTGTTAGAGACCCTGAACGAGAAGACACACCAACCACTACATTTAAAGGGCTGTTGTCCTAAGACAGTAGCAGAGAGAGGCTTGTAGACTTTTGCTGTTCAACACGGGGGAAGAAAATGGAACATCTAGGAAACAGGAGTGTGGATTCATGTCCCCCAGAAACAAGACAGGGCTATGGTAGGCCGAACTCTCTGCCTGGCCTGCAGGGTTCCCGGGGTCAGATCCCAGCTGTGATGGCTCTAAACTGGTTTCCCCAATTATCACCCTTCCTTTGCTCCAGCCACACCTCCCATCTTGTCTGGGCTTGACCACTCCATATGGGGTCCCAACTTAGGGCCTTTGCTCTTGCTGAGCCCTCCACCTAGGATGTTCTCTCTCTAGCCCCAGCAAGTCTCTCTCCCTCCCTCCCTCCCTTCCTCCAGTCTCTGCACAAGCATCAGCTCCACAGAGAGCAGCCCAGCCAGATGGCCCCTTTATCCTCTTGGTTTTCTTGCTAATACCTTACTGTTAAGAATACTTCATAATATATCACAATACTTGATACTAAAATTACACAATTGATAAGTAAACTTACTATATATTACATCTTTATTATCTAGAATGGCACCATTCAACAAGGTAGCCACTGGCCACATGTGGCTATGGAGCACTTGAAACATGGCTCATCTGAACTGAAGAGGGTTTTAAGTGTAACATACACACTGGATTTCAAAGACTTAGCCTAAAAAAAGAATACAAAGTATACATCTAAAAAGTAGACATCTACGTATACATCTAAGAATCTTATATGTATTATATGACTGACTGCATAAACCCAATATATTGGGTTAACCATAATTTAGTCTTGAAATTAATTTCATTTACTTCTTTTTACTTTGTCTGTGTGTCTACTTGAAGATTTGCAGTTCCACATGGCGCTTGCATCTGTGACTTTCAGTCGGTTTCCATTGGACAGTGGTGATCTAGGACGAGCATTCCATGACAATAGGGACTTTGTCTCTCTTGTTCTGGGGTCCAGAAGAACACCTGCACATAGGACAGGCTTAGTCCACACTTAGTCCACCATTGAGGGTGCACACAATGGCCATTCAGCCATTGCACTTGTTGAATGGAACTCTGTGTTTGTGGAAAACTTCATGATAGGCAGTCTCGCCCTTTGCCCTCAATCTCTGTCTTTCTCTCTCTTCCCCCATCCAACCCTCCTTCCATCCCTTCCCCTCTGACATCATCATTACATAAAAAACTGACAGCCTACCCTACAACCCAGCAATTGCACTATTGGTTATTTACCCTAAAGATACAAATGTAGTGATCTGAAAGGGCACGTGCACCCCACTGTTTATAGCAGCAATGTCCACAATAGTCAAACTATGGAAAGAGCCTAGATGTCCATCAACAGATGAATGGATAAAGAAGCTGTGGTATGTAGCTACAATGAAATACTATGCAGCCATCAAAAACCCTGAAATCTTGCCATTTGCAATGATGTGGATGGAACTAGAGGGTAGTATGCTAAGGGAAATAAGTCAACCAGAGAATGATAATTCTCATATGATATCTCTGATATGAGGAATTTGAGAGACAGGGCAGGGGGTCGTGGAGGGTAGGGAGGGAAAAAATGAAACAAGATAGGACCAGGGAGGGAGCCAAACCATAAGAGACACTTAATCTCAGGAAACAAATTGAGGGTTGCTGGCGGGTGGGGTTGGGAAGGGATAGGGCGGCTGGGTGATGGACACTAGGGAGGGCGCACACTATGGTGAGTGCTGTGAAATGTGTAAGACTGAGGATTCACAGACATGTACCCCTGAAGCAAATGATACATTATATGTTAAAAAAAAATAAAATAAAGAAACCGACCGCCTTCCTTGTCTGCTTTCTAAAGCCCCTGTCCTGATTTAGGCCCTTCTTGTCAGGTTCAAAAACATGTTTTAAAAATGCTATCTTCTGAAAATAAGCTCAGTTCTCTTCCAAAATAGTTACTGTATTTTGGATAGCTCATCTTTTTTTTTTTTAAAGATAACTGGACATTTTAATTCATAAGAGTGACCAGAAAGCTCAGAGGTCTGTCAAAGATGTTATTAAGGGATAGATTTACCAGAGCTTGAGAAAAAAGATTGTAGGCGAAACATACCATGGTTGCATCCCATCAACTTCAATCTGGTCAATAAAACTGTTACAAACTTCCACTGACAGACCACAAAGTGTATACTCTACCCACAGATAATCAGGGACTGAACATAGATTCTTCTCATTCACATTTGTGGATGGCTCATCTTATGGACAAATTAGTTAATCTAATTAAACTGAGAGAACGCCTAGAAGAAAGCAAAAGAAAACACAAACAAACACTCATCCCACGGCAGATAGCATGGCAAAGCAGCAGGCCAGGGGTCAGAAATGTGTCTGGTACCGCCAACTCTGGGAGGGGTGAGGAGTGAAGGGCGAGGGGTGAGCACAGAGAACAAGATTCTTCCCACATTCGGAGAGGCAGGCCCCACTCAGAGCAGCTGGCTAACGCAGCAAATATGTCTACAAAAGGAGAGACACAATCCATTCAGCCATTGCACAGATGTACTGAGCACCTCCCATATACGTGCCAGGTGCTGAGGAGACAGCCAGAATAAAACAGACAGGATGCCTCTCTTACTGCAGCTTATGTTCTCTGTCTGGAAGACACAAAAAATGGGCAAATAAGCCCATGATTAAATATATGCTTTCTACACACCTTAATATTGCATGATCAGAGAAGAGAATCCACTTTGCCAATTAATTCTTTTTAAATCCACAACTTGGGGGAAAAAAATGGGCAGGGGAAAATTTGTAGGATTTTTACAAATGAGGGGCATTTAAGATAAATCTCTGCAAAAATAAAGCCAGGGCTACATACAAGAATACACAGGCCACCACCTTAAGAGGCATCCAGGATGGGTGGCGATTCAGTCCCATCAGTGTGGGAGAGCTTGAAGACTCATCACACATGTTGCATGTTGAAACCTAGAAAATGCTAACCTCGTATTTCTAGAGAGGAGAAAACTAATTTTAATACCACTATTAGCATTAGGACAAAAGTAGTATCAGATGCACCTGCAGGGTTGCTGGAGTTGGTAGCATATTTGGCACAGAATAAAAGAAAGGCAAAACATGACACCCACTGGAACAGAACACACTAGCCTGAAAAGCCCTTGAACTCCACAGTGTTTCAGGGCAGGAAAACACGCCAGGCTCTTTGTTAGCTCTGAGCACGCGCCTGAGCATTTTCTGGAAGAGCATTTTCTGGAAACAGCTAGGACTGCAACCCAGATCGCCTGCTTGCAACTGAAAGGAGACAGAAACCAACAGAGCAACGGCATTGATTTAACTAGTATTCTGCAGTCATGCCAATGCCAGGGTGGGGGAGCCCATTCCTAGGATTGCAGCTAAGGACATCTGACAAATCTATTGTGCAAGCTCTTAGGCAATGTATAATCGGCCCCTGGTTTATAAGTTACACAATAGTAAATTTATGCTCACTGAACTTCTGTGGGAGGAATGGGGGTGCTATTAACAAGAGGTGTCAGGTAAAGAAGGAAACACTTTTGTAAAGAATAAGGGTTTGTATGCGTATACGTGTAATTATATCATCTGTATTCATTCATCCATTCACCAAAGATCTATTAGTGCCTTTTACACTCTGCTGTTGGGGATACAAAAAAGAATAAAATATGGCTCCTGACTTTAAGAAGATGACGGTCTAGTTGGAGAGCTCAACATGTGAGCCAATCATTACTGTAGGCATAGGGTAAGTGCCAATAACAATTTGGACACTTTCACATGGACTCAGAGAAGAGAATAGAATGAATCCTACCCGGCAAAGGATGGGAGTCAGGGAAGGCTCCCAGGGAGGAAGATAATCCACTCTGAGTGGGGTATCAGAGGATGAGGAGTTTACCAGGCAGAAGAGGGGAGGGGAAGGAAAAACTCACAAGCAAAACCATGCGCAGTCATAATGGCCTTGATCTCACATGTGACAGGAGGGAGGAGAGCCAGGTAGCATGAAATTGAGTGTGGCCCAGCTGTTACATTGGAAATATGTTCAGCTGTCCTAAAAAAAAATAAGTCGCCAAATAAAAGTGGTTTAAAAATGAAGTTGTTTCTTTTTTTTTTTTTCCTCACATAATCATATGACCATGGGCAGAGTTGGGCTGGCAGGAAGGTGACCTTTGGCAAGGTGACCCTTGCTATGGCTGTAACCCGTGGGCACTCTCTATTCACCCCAATGCGATGCCAATGCACTCTCCATTCACCCCTACAGTGTGTTCTCTATTCCCCACATCTATACTTTACCCCTACCTCATCTATATCCAAATGCATTGTAACTCACTCCTACCACTTTTATGTATTCACATTCCATATTCTATCTAGAAGGGACATGCAGAGCACAAACCTCTTCCTCCTAAGGGTATAACTTGGAAATTGCACCCATGGCTCACTCATGCAGCATACAGACATGGTTTAAGAACGTGGCTGCAAGGAAGCCTGGGAAACGTAGTTCTTGTTTTGGGCAGCCATATAGCAGTCATCTGCCAAGTTCAAAGTGGGAGGTCCTATTTCCATGAAGGGGAGAATAGAGACTATAGTGACTGCTAGCAGCCTCTGCCTTTGCATGCTGTACCGGTGATCTCTGGACTATCTTGGCGAAAGACTGATATAAAAGGCTTGCGTCTTCTGCTTGATTTATTCTGACATGCCAGCTTAAGAGTGATTTTTTGATTTCTCAAAAGTAGAATGTCAGGATGCCAGAGGTTACTCAATGTCAGCAAGTAATAAATGAGTGTGCCCCAATCACATGTGCTTTGTAAGCACTAATTCCAGCATTGTCTTAAAGAACACTTTCTAATGTCTCTGACCTGAAGGTGTTTTAAGAGCTCTGCTGTATCCACTGTCCTTGTGTTGAGCATTTCCAGCGCCCCCCTCCAGCCCCCACCCAGAGTAAGGAGATAGGAACAGACTTCTCGGCAGGGTAGGGCAGGGAAATAAGGCAGATGCCCACTTTACACCACCTTGGGTCTGAATCCCAGTGCATCACCTATCTGCCACTTGGAACAAATCACTTCTCTTTCTAGGTCTCAACTGCCTTGTCTGTAAATGAGAATAAATGAGGACATTCCACAGCCCAGTTAAATGAGATACTACATGTGACCCTTAGAGGGAGCTCAACAAATGTTTGCTTTTCACTGGAGGAGATCACAGCACCTGGGTAGAAACTAAAGCCCAAGAAAAAATGGAAAAGCCCAGTTTCCCATATAGCACCATATGTTAATTATAAGTGAATAAAATACATTAAACCAACTTAAAATAAATTTTTAAAATGAATCTAGTTTCTTAAAAAGAGATAAGGGCCCCTTTACAGTAATACCTTAGCCAAATGATCATGAATAAGGTACAAAGTGACAGACATCAGGTGTCATAGCATCACTTCTATGGTATTGCTTCAAAAAATATATGATCTGAATGTAAGCATAAAGAAACATAAAACAAGCTCAAATCAAGGGACATTCTGGAAAAAACAGGACTGGACTTAGTCATATGGATATCCTTAAATGCACACACACACACACACACACACAGAAGCGTACACATGAGCCTGCAAAGGAAAGGGAACTCATCTGGCTTAAAGGAGGTGAAGAAATAGAACAAATTAATGCAAAATTTGATTAAATTGTTGATCAAAAAAACTGCAAAGGACATTGTTGGGATAATTGGAGAAATGTGAATACAAGATATATGCTAAATAGCAGTGTATATCAAAGGCAAATTCATTGGCTGAGATCATTGTGTGGTGATTATATAGGGGAATGTCCTCTCTCAGTAAATACATGCTGATGTAGTTAGAGGTGAAATATCATGATGACAAAATTGACTTTCCAGTGATTTTTTAAAAATATGTATTTGTACAGAAGTGTATGAGGAAAAAGAGAGAAAGATAAAGAGGAAGGGAGGAGGGGAAAGTGTTGCAAAATGTTAATAACTGGTACATAGATACAGATCATGTACTTTTCCACTGTATCATTCTTTTAACTTTTGGGATAGATTTGAAATTTGTCAGAATGGGAGTTGGAGAAGAAAAATAAGATGTTATTAGGGAAAGAATTTCCTTAATATATATATTCCCTAATATAAGGGGGTCAACTTGAGATATTGTATTCAAGAGAGCTTCCAGATCCTTCTTCCAAAGACAATGCAGAAAATAAAGAAAAGTATTTACATTAAAGAAAAAGAAAAAAGCAAGGTGTCCTAGTTCATTTTGGCTGCTATAGCTAAGTACCATAGACAGGATGACTTAGAAACTACAAAAGTTTGTTTCTCATGGGGCTCAAAGTCCAAGTTCAGGGACCCCGTCTGGTCAAGTTCTGGTGAAAACCCTCTTCCTGGTTGCAAGTGGCTGACTTCTCACTGTGTCCTCACATGGTGAAAAGGGGAGCTAGAAAGCTCGCTGAGGTCTCTTTCATGAGGGCATGAATTCCATTCATGAGGCCTCCCCCTTCATCACCTGGTCACCTCCAGAAGGCCCTGCCTCCTAATACCATCGCATGGGGTTGAGGTTTCAACATAAGACTTCTGGAAACATGAACATTCAGTCTACAGCCCAAGGGTTCCTTGCTCACAATGGGCTTGGCAATTGTCAGGGGGCAGTGGAATCCACAGGACAGGAGACATGGTCTGGGACATCGTCTAGTTTGTCACTGATCACACACAATGAGGTTCACAAGCTGACGCAGAAGAGTAAGGGGATAACTGTCTCGTAAAATATAATTACACTAACATGAGCTTCCACAAGTGACATCCAAAGCCATCAAGGGCCCTGTGACAAGGCTGAGCCAATGACAGACTTCTTATGAATGAGCCATGAGTTCTGGTGGCTGGATGGGAGGGGAACCAAGGGGACAAAATTTCTCAGGGGGATTGGAAATCCCTCCCTCAGTTCTCCACACATTTGTAGACATCATTTATTCATGCAGCTGAATTGTGGGGTTACCCACAACCCAACTTCATTAGGGGAGGATATTCCATCTCAGCATTGAAATGTGGGCTCAGCTGATGAGGAACTGCCTGACCTAGTAGGTAGTGAATATTGCCGAAATCATTGGAAGAGGACTCAATTAAATATACCATATAAAGAGAACATAGCTGAAAGCTCTGTCAGTATGTGGAGTACAGCAGGTAGTCCACAAATCTTACATTAAAAATAATTTTAGAATCTTCTAGAACATGACGTTTATCCTAAAGGCAGTGGGAACAGATCACCCAGTTCCTTCAGGGAACTCCCAGGTCCCAAGGGCAGGCAGGTCCAGCCACCACCAGAAGTCTGGAATCATTTGCGCTCCCTTCGAGCTCCTGTCTTCAGCGTATCCTCTGTACAAACAGTCCATGTTCTGCTTTTGAACAGTGGTTTCAAAACGAACAGTGATGGCACAGTGATTTCACAGAGGAGAAAAGGGAACTTGAGTTACTTCACTTCTGCTATTCTTTTACATGATGACTTGGGGGTTTTCTTTCTTTCTTTTTTTTTTTTTTTTAAGATTCATTTTTATTTATTTAAGAGAGAGAAAGAGAGAGTAAGTGGGGAAGGAAGGGCAGAGGGAGAGGGAGAGGGAGAGGGAGAGGGAGGGAGAGAAGAGAATCCTAAGCAGACTCCAAGCTGAGCACAGAGCCCCATGCAGGTCTGGAACCCACAACCCTGAGAGCACCACCTGATCCAAAACCAAGACTCATCGCGGGCGTTCAACCGACTTTGCCATCCAGGAAGGATCCATTGCGATTTTTACTTCTGCTTAAAATTCAAAACACTGAAAGAGAGTATGAATGCAGTGTAAATTTATCCTTTAAAGGTAATGTAATTAGGGTGCCTGGGTGGCTCAGTCACTTAAGCATGTGTCTTTGATTCAGGTCATGATCCCAGGGTCCTTCTCTCCCTCTGCCTGCCGCTCCTCCTGCTGTGCTCTCTCTCAAATAAATAAATAAGATCTCTTTTAAAAATTAAAAAAATACAATTAATGTAATTAAAATATTAACCCAATGCTTTTTCCTTGTTCGTGTTTATGGGTCCTGACATGATTTAACAATGAAGTTCAATAAAAAAAATTTTCCCTGCAATATTTCTCTTCTAGATAGTCTTCTTTGTATTATATTATTATTATTAATTTCATGATTGTTAATGAAAAGGATTTTGTATAAGAGAGCTGTTAAAAGAAATGTTTTCCCGGGGTACCCAATATGTTACACCAGGTAGAGAGAGCAGATTGAACATAGACATTTCTCTTGCTCCCTTCCAAACCTCTTTGAGATGCCAAGAAGAGGGTGGCTTTAAAGCCAGAACCTGCAGAGAAAGGAGGAAGGAAAGAGATGATAGGGACCCAGCTTTGGCAGCAGGAATGCAGAGGGCAGGGAGGTAAATGACATGCTGAGCAGCCACAGGAACACTAAGCTGGCAGTGGAGAAACGAGGATTTACCCAGCAGAATTCCAGGATGCCCAGGAATAAGGGGCACTGGACACTTCTGGACATAGGGGTAACATCGATGGTGATGGGGGGGTTCCAACAGTGGCCAGCCGCTGAGACCCCCTCCCCATTCTGCATCTTTTGTTACTGCCTTTCTCCCATCCTAGCAGAGGATGAGAAATGTTCTGGGAGGGAAGGATAATAAAAGTGAGTCTTCTGGGCTGGGAAGCACAAGGCATAGTTGAGGCCAGCGTTGTCATTCCAAAAATACAAAAAGTTTATGTGTATATTGGATGCTGAAATCCCCAGTCCTGCTCTCAACTCATTTTCCAGAAATCATCTCCTTGAGGCAGAGACCAGAGGATCTTTCTGGATGGAATCTGTGGAATGACACTGGGACAGCCCCAACTAGGTGACCTAGCCACACCACCCTGCAGTGAAGCTCAAAGTTAACAGGCCCCACTTATGGCCCCTGGTTTCCAATAACCATTTCAGTGCCATTCCTGAATATGAAGAGACGTAGGGGCATGTCAGAGGGGAAACTCTGACACAAAGATGGACACCAAGGTACAGATGGAGATGGATCAAGATGGAGACAGAGAATAAGAATTTGGAGGAAACACAGATTTTTGCAAGAAGAATGTTGAAAACAAAAAGATTATTAATAGCCTCAGAAAGATAAAAGAAGATATTGCAACCAGACAAGATGTCATAAAAATTAATATTCAGAAAACAAAAAGGAAATCCTAGAAATTAAAGTCATGATAGCTGAAATGAAAAGCTCAATAGAAAGTTGAGAAGATAAAAAGACACAAAATAGATAAAAAGATTAAAAAGCTGGAAGTTAAGGACAAATTTTTTTCAAATTAAAGGACTAGTCCGTGAGGTCCAGTATTCAAATAACATGCCTTTTGGATTTTGTTTTTTTTCTTAAGATTTATTTATTTATTTGACAGACAGAGATCATAAGTAGGCAGAGAGGCAGGCAGAGAGAGAGAGAGAGAAGCAGGCTCCCCGCTGAGCAGAGACCCTGACTTGAGGCTCTCTCCCAGGACGCTGGGATCATGACCTGAGCCGAAGGCAGAGGCCTTAACCCATTGACCTACCCAGGTGCCCCATCAAATAACATGCATTTTGGAAAAAAAAGATAATCAAATAGAGATTGGGTGGGGACACATGAGGGAGGAATCTAAAACCCCCAGAAGATGAATTGCCCATCATAACGACCCATCAAGTGCCCACCTTGGCACAGCACCCCAAAACCTCAGGATGCAGGAGGCAAAAAAGATCCTATAAGTTTCCAGAGACAGAGAAAGACTGAAGAGAAAAGATCAAGAATCAGATTGTTATCCACCTGGAATCGGCTATCTATCAGACCACCACTGGATGGCATTTGTATTTGTCTCCCATTGCTGCTACAAAAGATAACCACACATTTGATGCCTTATGACAACATAAACTTCTTATCTCTACAGTTGTAGCGGTCAGGAATCCCAAACCGGTCTCAGTGGACTGAACTCAACCAGCAGGCTGAGCTGCATTTCTTCTGGAAACTCTGGAAAATCTGATTCTTTGCCTTTTCTAGCTTTTGGAGGTCACCTGTATTCTTTGGCTCATGGCCCCTCTATCTTCAAAGCCAGCGAAAACACATCCTCAAGTCTCTCTCTCTCTTTCCCCCACCCCACCTCTGTCTCTACTCTCACATCTTCTTCTGTGACTCTAACTCTCCTGCCTCTCTCTTATGAGGACCCTTGTGGCTATATTTGATCCACCAGGATAATCTCCTTGTTTCAAAATCCTTAATTTAATGGCACCTGTAAAGTCCCTTTTGTCATGTAAAATAAGAGGTTCACAGGTTCCAGGGATTATGGCCAGGGCATCTTTGGGATGGGGCATTATTCTACTCACCCACAGCTTTGGACTTTTAAAGAGCAATACTAGAACCTAGCTGGCAGGGAATTAAGCCTCTTTTCCTGCCTGGAAGACCTCTCTCTCCGCAAACTATCAGTCAAGTGTGAGAGTAAAATAAAGACATTTTCAAATGTAAGATTCTCAAGAAATTTGCCTCCCACACATCCTATCTGAAGAGGCTCTTGGAGGATGTTCTCAAACAAATGACTCAACCAAGAAAGAGAAGGCACTAGGAATCCAGGAAATAGTAGATCCCACATAGGGACAAAGGAAAGGGTACAGGAAACATGGTGTTGGAGAGGCATTCCAGAAGGACAGCTGTGCAGCAGTAAGTTGGAGTGGTTCAGAAGATTCCAGAAGAGACTTCCTCAGAGAGATGAACTGAGAGCATATCTGAGGTATGTGACCTGATTGTGAGAAAATATAGACAATGGGTACAGAGTCTGGGATTGAATTAATAATAAATTCATGAAAACAAAGACAATTTTAAGGCCAGGGAAAACAAAAGTTGTGGAGAGGGGAGAAAAAAAGTAAAACGTAAAAATTTACTACATTCGGCAGTTCCATAGTTGTAAATAGAATTTCCATACCTATGATAGTGTGAGCACTGATCACCCACTTAATCGAGCTAAAACCTTGGGAGGGTGAGGGATAGGCCAGAGTGGGAAGCAGAGCCCACCTTGAGTTTTGGAGTGAGGATCAGTAATCAGTGAGAACAACTGAAAAGGAAGGAGAGATACAAGACATTTTTTTTTAGGGACCTGGAGGCACAGTCCAGAATTATCATCCAGAAGAGGTGAAGGCTAAGGAAATTTTGATGCAGAAAGGGAGATGGGGCTATCTAGTACAAGGTCAGCAAACGTTTACTGCAAATAGCCCCATAGTAAATATTTACACCACAAATCTGTATTCCTGCTCTAGGCTGCATAACAGATGATCTCAAACATAGAGACTTAAAACAATACCTGTTTATTAGCTCTCAGCTCTGTAGGTCAGAAGTCTGAGACCGCATGTCTAGGTTCTCTGTTCAGTGCCCACAAGTCAGAAATCAAGATGTTGACTGCTAGCCTCTTATCTAAAATCTCTGGGGAAGAACCTGCTTCCAGAATCCAGCTCCTTTTGGGGTTAGGACTGAGGGTCCTGTTTCCAGCCACGTGGCCTCCTCTATCTTCAAGCCCCCTTGTGCTTGGAATTTCTCTACTTTCCTTTTCCACTCTCCGCCACTGCCCCCCAGACCCCTTCTGCCGCCGATTCAGGAATAACTGACACGCAACATTATATTAGTTTCAGGCGTACACCGTAATGATTCCTGTTTGTATACATTGTGAAACGGTCACCACAGTAAATCTAGTTAATGTCCATCATCATACGTAGTTACAAAAAAATTTTTTTTCATGTGATGAGAACTTTTGAGATCTACTTCTTCTGCTGCTTTTAAGGGCCCACGTATTTCCATTGGACCCACCCAGATAACTGACAGTTCACCTGAATTACATCTGCAAAACACCTTTGCCAAGCAAAGTGATGTATCTATGGGAGTCATGCCAGGTGGTGAAGGTCACATCAATGTTTGTCTCACCAACTCAATTCCACAGCTCTAGGACAAAAACAGCCCTCAGCAAAATGTAAATGAACATGTTCATAGGTGCACAAATGCTTAGGGAAAGAACTGGAAAGACACATTCCAAATGCTTAACTGTTACCACTCCTAAGGAAGGAGGTGAAGGCTGAGGGTGGGCATGCCCGTCCACGTTTTATTCCACACGCTCACTGCTCTGATTAAGTAATAAAAATTTTTAAACTGTACCTGTATATAAGAGTATGAATGTTAATAGATGTATATTAAAGCTCCGCCCATGATAGTGATCTGAGGAGAAGAAGTATAAGGAATTTACTCTTTCCAAATTACATTTTCCTGTCATCTTTGATTTTTTTTTGTCGTTGTTGTTACAATGAGCTTCTATTGCTGTGGCGAGCAGGAAAAAACATGTTTTTTCCCTGTTCTTTTTAGAGAGAGACAGAGAGAGAGAGAAAGAGAGAGAGAGAGAGAATGAGTAAGGGGAGGGGCAGAAGATGAGAGAATCCCAAGCAGACTCCCTGCTGAGCACTGAGCCTGACCCGGGACTCAATCCCATGACCCTGAGATCGTGACCTGAGCCGAAATCAAGAGTTGGACACTGAACTAACTGAGCCACCCCGGCTCCCCAAAAGGTAAATATACTTCGAATTGTACTGATGTTTCTAGAGAGTTTAAGCAAAAATCTAAAAAAAAAGGTAAGAAGTGAGATAGTAAATATCTACAGTCATCCATCACAGACACATGTTCGTGTTATAACTTCAAGTTAAAAGTGCAAGAAGAAGAGTGTCCTGGAAAATAAATCCAACTATATAAATATTCATAGAAAACGACTGGAAGGAAATCCACTAAAATGTTAACAGTGGGTGTTCTAGGCAGTGAAATCATGAATAATTATTTCTTCCTTTCTAGTTTTTAATACTTCCCCATTTTCTATTATAAGCATGTATTATTTTTATAATTGAAAAAATGAGCACTTTTTTTTTTTTTTAACTAAATGTAATTGCCAAGTATATGGCAGTATTCATGTTGGCGGGCTGGCTGCTTTTCCTCCCAGGGCAGAAGCTTGCTTGAAAAACAGTAGAAATCAGAGAGGGATCTTGGCGAGTGTGGGAAAAGGAAAAGGAAACTTATCCAAGGAAAAGGAACCCGAGGCTTCAGGGGTGAGAAATCATGTCATTTGACAATTGGGTGGGGTGTTCTCCTACCCAGTGACCCGAACACTCAGGGTTGTTGAGCAAGCCATCCCTGGTCCAGGTCCACATCTGACACATGCTAATGAGTGTTTTCCATATAGATCAGATTTCCAATTCTCATATTCTTAACAACACCTACTCTTTCAACACCCCCATTTGGTGTGATATTCTCAGCAGGTGGCTTTCTGGGTATTCCTGAAGTGGCTGCCTCTGCAGGGCCATGATAGGCTTTGTCTGTGGTTATTTTTACCACTCAGGGGAGCAGGCAGGCGCCGAAATGCAGCTCTCACCAGCTCCTACCCAACAGACCCATTCCCAGACACACCAATCGGTGACAGTTCAGTCCCCACCCCACAGATTTTCAGTCCTTGCAAGAGTAACGTGGGGCCCCTGCTTCCTGCCAGGTGCCATGGGAGAACAGAGGACACAAAGGGTAGGATGCCTGCCCTCACAGGAGTTCACAGCCTATGAGACATAAAACGTGTCCAGAAAAGGAGCCCATGCGTGGAGAATGGTGAGTGCCCTGAGTCCGGTCAAGGGGAGTGCCTCTAGAGGGGAGGGAGAGATTCAATCAGTTTTAATGGACAGGGTGCGCATTGAAGGGTGCCTTAAAATATTCAGAGAGTTGTTCCTAGTGGGATGGAAAGAAGAGGCAAAAATATTCCAGCCCACTCCCAAAAAGGCAGCATGAACAAAATTGGGATTTCCTGACTCTCCGGGATCCGAAATGTTAAAATATTTATCACTGCACTCTGGACAGCTGCAACCTCCCTACACACCATTGTCTTGGGCAGAGACGCCCCCAGGTTGGAGCAAATAAAACTGCCAATCTGCCTCCAAAGCACTCTAAAAAGTCCCCAATAAACAGGCTGTGAAAAGTCCACTTTGCTCAAATTTGAGAGGTGCAGATAAAAACCACACTGGTGGGGAGAGGGCACCTGGGTGGCTCAGTGGGTTGGGCCTCTGCCTTCAGCTCTGTTCATGATCTCAGGGTCCTGGGATCGGGCCCTCATTGGGCTCTCTGCTCAGCGGGGAGCCTGCTTCCCCCGCTCTCTCTGCCTGCCTCTCTGCCTACTTGTGATCTCTCTCTCTCTGTCAAATACATAAATTTTTTTAAAAGATTAAAAAAAAAACACACTGGGAATCCAATGAGCCTTATCAGTGTGTATATATTAAATTTAAAAATAGATGGGAACCTTGGAAATCATCTGCTTCACTCTCATGTCAGAAGGGACAACTGGGATTCAATGGCAGGAAAGTCTCAAGGTCACACCCCAAGCTCGTGGCAGAGCAAGGGTAAAATCCATGGTTCCTCAACTTCAGAGGGAGCTGATCTTCAGCTGGGACAGGACCCACTTCTGACTTAATTAGTAAATAGCTATTTCCCTGAGCCCTCTAAGGGCCATGGCCCATCCCAGCTGCCCTGTCTTCTACCCTAGAACCTGCCAGACATGTTCACAGTCTGCAACCTACAGGCCTAGCCACCAGAACGGCTAAAATGTAAAAGACTGATGGTACCTTATGCTAGTCTAGGGATAGCATGACTGGAAGTCTCACACGTCATTGGTCAGAGTGTAAAATGATATGACTACTTTAGAAAAAAGTCTGACACTTTCTTATAAAACAAAACACACACATGAAAGCACATGTCCATACAAACATTAGTGCAAGAATATTCACAGGAACACTGTTCATAATGGCCCCAAGCTGGAAGCAACCCACGTGTAGTCAACTGATGACTGGGTACATAACTTGTGGGGCATCCTTGAGTGGATGAACGGCCTTGGACAAAACAGTTTGCATGCAGTGATTCCATTTGTTCTAGAACAGGCAAAACTCATCCATGGTGAAGTCAGATAGTGCTTGCCTCTGGAGGGTGGGGATGGGTGACTTGGAACGAGCAAGAACAAATTCCTGGTATCTCTCTTTTTTTTTTTAATTGAATTATAATTGACATGAAACATATTAGTTTCCAATGTACAACATAATGATTCAATATTTATATGTGTTGCAAAATGATCATGGTGGGCTGAATTACCACCCACCACCACATATAGTTACAGAATTTTTTTTCTTGTGATAAGTTTCAAGAACAACTCTCTTAGCAACTTTCATATATGCAATGCTCTTTTATTAACTATAGTCACTATGTAGTACATTACATCCCCATGACCTATTTATTTTGTAAGTGGAAGTTTGTACCTTTGGACCCCCTGGGTGATGGTATCTTGATGAGGATCTCGGTTACATAGGTATGCACATTGGTCAGAACCCATGCTTAAAACTGGGGCATTTCCCTGGATGTTAATTTCTCCTCCAAGGAAAAAGAGGAAACAAACATGGAACCCTGCTTAATGATATTCATGCTGAAGTGTTTCAGGGTGAAGTCCTGATGCCCGCAACCCACTTTGAAATGCACCATGATAAGCTGGACGTGTTTAGAGGTACAGATGGACAGAGTGGTGATGAGGCAAGTAAGTGTATAGTAAATATTTAAAAATCTAGGTGATGGATAAATGGGAGTTCCCTATACAAGTCTTTCAACTATTCTGTATGTTGAAGCATTTTCATAATAAAATCGTGGGGGGAAATCTGTACGTCAACTAACAAAGGAGGCATGGACAGCAGCTTCCAGGATCTTACTCAAGTGCCCTACTCAAGCATCCCTGCTGTACCAGTTACGGACCAGATATTAATCAAAACAGATAGTAATCAAAACTGTCCCGGTTCAACATGCTTCCCTCTGCCCACTGGATCATGCTGCCTCCCTCCTCAGTCCAGCCCCCAGGCACCTGAGGGATAACAAATACATTATTCACTGAAATAATCTTCTCATTAAGGTTACCTGGCTGTCCTTGGTAATAACACTAGTCTCCCTGAACCCTCTAGTTTGTAAATTCATCTCTCTCTCTCTCTTTCTCTCTCTCTCTTTGGAACGTCTATTTATCTTTTGGATGTAGATCAAAGCAAAATTGAGATGTCCATTTAACTGACATTTGTCGAGTGTCTAGACAGTGAGGCTGCAGGAGACATTAAGAAATGGCTAGGAGTTGCTTTAGTGGCGAACGGGAAGTTTTGGAGGTGGGGAAGGCGTGGGTGAGGAGAAGGAAAGGAGAACCGACACCAGACCATGAGCTCATCTTTCATGTCATGCTGAGAGGTTCGACTTCTAGTCGCAAAGTCAGAGTTCTCCAAGCCCTCCTGAAAAGCTGTGTGTAAATCTTTTTGTGTTTCAAACATTTTATGGAAATGTCAAGGAGATTTTGAAATTTCAAAAATAATATGGGAGATATTTTTGGAAATAAAGAAAATATTTTATATTGAAAATCATTCAGCTTTACTTTTTTTTTTTTAATCTCAGATTTGAACCTATCCCTTGCCATAAAGTGAGGTGTCCTAATTATTAGACCCCCTATCTTCACATGGTCTTTATGACATCAGTGGGCAATCTGATTAAACATGCACGAGGCCATAGCTCTTGGTTGACTCGATTCAATCTCAAACACATAGTAGTTTAACATAGGACTGCATCCTAACCAGGTTCAGAGGGCTGGAGGAAGCACCTGATCCAATGCCTCCTTACTCTTTGGAGAAAGAAGATAAAACAAGGCAATATAAATGTGACTCAGAGCTACGGGCTGGTGAGAGGCAAGACTGAGACTCAGATCCAAATTCCAAATTCCATGTTCACATAATCAGTCAGCTATCATTAAACCACCATTGTCTGTTCCTCCCCCCCCACCAATCCATATTTTTCACATTTCTTGAGGCACAGATATAAGTAAAACTTAATTCTAAATATTTTAAGATATTCTATTATTTTAAAACTTCTTGTAAGAAAAAAATGCTTGAGGAGGAATAATTACTCAAAATGGCTAAACCTCTTAAATTCCACATATGAGTGAAATCATAAGGGCACTTGACATAATGAGCACTGGGTGTTCTATGCAACTGATGAATCACTAAATTCTACCTCTAAAACTAATAATACACTGGATGTCAATTAAGTTGAATTTAAATTAAAAAATTTTTTAAATAAATACCAAAAATTAAAGCTCACGATCTATGATCCAATTCAGTCACATACATTTCACATGGCTCTCCTTTCAGAGAGAAACTTCCCATTGATTTATGGATTCTGAAAACATGAACTACCTTACTAAAAGCTATTAAAATAGCTTTCCATAAAGTCAAGTTTCCACCAAATGAGAAAAGAGTTTTTAAAATAGGGTGACTTCCCTGAGTGCCTTATTGTTCTTAAGACACCAGAAAGGATGAATGTTTCAGGCACGATTCTGAGGACCAGGCGTGCATTAACTCACTTAGCCTTACGGCAACCCTGTGAGGTGTTGCTCATAGTTCGACTTCAGTGGGGAAACTGAGGCACAGCCATCCCTGCCCTGCTACGAGGCAAAGATTGAACCGGGTGGTCTGGCCACTGAGCTATTTCTGAAACTCCCATGCAAGCCACTCAATAAGATCTGATTACCAGTTCCCCTGCAACTTCCTTGCTTCAGGGGAATTGGTCCTTTGGGATGTTTCAACCTTATCCTTTCTTGTCCCCCCTTATGCTGTAGGGGATGGAAGCAAGAAAGACCTTGCCCAGGTGCCGCTAACAGCTGGCATCCAGCTGGGCTCTTCCAGGGGGAGGCACTTAGGCCACTCAGATGCCAAAGGCAGCTTCCAGCCATGTGCAGCAGCAAAGGGAGCCTCGGCATCTGCAGCGACAAGCAACAGGCAGGCTCCATAGTGACAGCGTGGTGGACACCAACGGGGGCACCGGCACATTCATTTACGCCCTGGTCTCTGGGCACCAACACCTTCCCCCCTTCATGTACCTCTAACCCTTCCTTAGTGAAAAACCAATTTCCTTCATATAATCTCTCTCTGCTTGAAATATGTAGGTCAATGGTTGTGTGTGTGTGTGTTTCTGGAATACTGATTGATTCTGACACCTTACTTAAATGTATCACAATTCCCTGTCTTCTGAAATGAATATATTGAACCTGTGCACCCTCGACTTGACAAATCACAACCCAGTACCAGAGAGGTCCCTGGGACCTATTTCAGGAGTATGCACACCTGCCTCCCCTGCTTCCCAACATCCCTTTGTAATGATGGGAGAAAAAATTATTTTTCCACTTATGAGCTATCACAACGTTGGAAGGCAAGAAAGGGTGCCCCCTGCAGACCAGAGCCTTAGAGGAATTTTAGGAAGGGAGCAAGCCACTGGAGCCTGATGGATGGAGAAATCAGGGCAAAGGATGAAGCTGTTTTGTTCTTCCTGAGGGAGCCCTGGAAAAGCCCTCTGAAGTGCATCAGTAGGTACAGAGAGCAGGAGCGAACCACTCTTGGGCATCTGAACCACATCCAGAACCGCTGGGGAAATCTGAGTCCTCTTCTCTCTGTACATTCATTTCCTGGCAGTGAAGGCGCTCCAGAGAAAGGGCAGGACCCCAGCTGAGGTCCTTGATGAGAGAAGCAGAGCAGAGCACAGGCAGACACAGGGAAGATGCAGGAGGAAAAGGCAAGTTGCTCAGCCAAGGACTGGGATACAGCAGAACACAGCTCTCTTCCCGTGGTGCCTGTGGACAGCTCCCTGACCTGCGCCCACATGGGCTTCCGCTGCCGGTTCACACAGAAGCTGCCATCACAAGATCCAGCCCTGGAGGAGAGAAGCCCACACCAGGGGGCCCAACACAGCCCAGGATCATTCTTCCTTAAGAAATACACATGGCGGGGTGCCTAGGTGGCTCAGTGGGTTAAGCCTCTGCCTTTGGCTCAGGTCGTGATCCCAAGGTTCTGGGATGAAGCCCCACACTGGGCTCTCTGCACAGCAGGGAACGTGCTTCCCTCTCTCTCTCTGCCTGCCTCTCTTCCTACTTGTGATCTCTCTCTCTGTCAAATAAATAAATAAAATCTTTAAAAAAAAGAAAAGAAAAGAAAAGAAACACACACGGCAACAAATAGTCATGAAACGTTTGATGAGAGCTACCACCAAATGAGAGGAAGATGGACAGAAACTTGAAGGACAACTGATCCTGACAGAATCAGAGATGGTTCAGAACATTCAAGAAAAACAGAATTAATCCTAAATTCATTTTAATGTTTAACTTTTAAAATCTGTGCTATCGTCACATGATTCAAAAACCAAAGAAAAAGAAGAAGGGATACACTGAGAAGTTTCGGTCCCACCCTCACCCTTCAGCCCTACTTTGTGTGCAAATGCAAACAAATATGAAAAACATATACTTCTTTTCCTCTTTGTCTTACACAGAATGTGGCATGCTACCTGCATGAACAAAGCAGGTGGCTTCAACAACAGAAATCTGCCATCTCTGTTTGAGTCTAGAAGTCCAAAATCAAGGTGGGCCAAAAGGGAAGGGTCTACTCCATCCTCCTGTCCTTGGCTTATAGATGGCCATCTTCTTGTTCATCTCCTTGTTCTTCTTGTGCTCTTCCTATATGCATGTCTGTCTCCAGATTTCCCCTTTTTATAAAGATATTGGGCTAGGGTTCATCCTAATGACTATCTGCACTTGGTCACCTCTTTAAAGACCCTATCCCTATATAAGGTACCACTGTGGCATTCTGAGGGTTAGGACATCAACATATGAATTTCGAAGGGACACAATTCAATCCCCGACCTTACAATACCATTCTGCTTTTTTTCCCACTTACTAATATGTCCCTCCCTAGAGACTTTCCCACATCAATACATAGAGAGTTTTTTCATTTTTTTGTGCCTATACATTACTTCGTTCAGAGGATTACTGTGGTATATCTGATCATGCCTTCATCCATGAATACCTAGGTTGCTTTTTCAGTCTGTCACTATTATAAACAAGCTTCACTTCCTAAGTGTGTTGGGCATGTCTGTATGATATGATCATAGCCATGAGATTGCCTGGCCAAAGGATCAAGGCATCTGTAATCTTGATAGATATTGCCAAAAGGTTCTCCTTGGGGGGGCTCGGCCATTTTGCACTTCCCCCAACATTGTAGGGGAGGGCTTGTTTCCCTCAGAGACTCACCAACGGACTATGTTGGAAATCTTTGGGATTTCAGTCCATCCCATAGTTAAGAGATGCTTTCTTCATACAATCTCACTCTCATTTCTCTTCTGAGTGAGGTTAAGCATATTTCATATACTTTAGAGCTATTTAGATTTCTTTTTTTGCCAACTGGCAATTTTTTATTGGGTTGTTACTTCATTTTGCTGGAGATTCCTAGCCATTCCACCCATTAACCAGATTAACCCTGTGTCTGTGATGTACGATGAAAGTATTTCCATAGATTTTTCATTTGTCTTTTCACTTTGCTTTTTAAGCTTTTTATTTGGAAAATTTCAAACACTGGCATAGGTAGAGATATTATATAGTGAACCCATATACCCATCACTCAAATGCACCTGTTACTAATGCATGGCCAATTTTCCTCTGTCTGTAATCCCACTGACTCCCATCCCAGATTATTTTATTTTTTTTAAAGATTTATTTATCTATTTTAGAGAAACAGAGAAAGCATGAGTGGGAGGAGCAGAGGTAGGGAGAGACTCTCAAGCAGGCTCCCTGCTGAGCACAGAGCTTGGCACAGGGCTTGATCTCACAACCCTGAGATCATGACCTGAGAAAAAATCAAGAGTCAGATGCCTTAACCGACTACATAACCCAGGCACCCCCCTTCCAAGATTATTTTAAAGTACATCCCACTCATCACAGCCTTCATTTGTAGATAGCCCAATCTCTAAAAGATTCTGCTTGTGTCTCTTAAAAAAAAAAAAAGCATAATCACAATACCATTATCCCATATGCAAAATTAATGTTTCTTTAATATTATTGGATAACCAAATGGTATTCAAATTTCCCAAACATGCATGATTAGTTAATAATGTCTCTTAAGTCCCTTTTAATCTATAGCTTCAGTCTCTGTCACTGTTTCTTCTTTCCTTTGAAATACATTTTTGAAGAATCCATTGGGTTGTCGGTCTGGCAGAAACTGCCCCCCGCAAGGTCTGGATTTTGCGGAATGTGTCTCCATTGTGTCTCTGAACGTTTTCCTCTGTTGCCTCTATCTTCTGTAGACTGGTAGCTAGGTCTAGAGGCACTGTTAGATTTTGATTTGATTTTGGCTGGGGGCTGGGGTGAAAAGACAATTTCACAGGAAGTGTTGTGAACTTCCTTCCTTCTAGAGGCACTTCATGTCTGGCTGTCCCTATTTTTGTGAGGCTGGGAGCTGTTGATGATCATTGCCAAAATCCACTGGTACTTTTTGATGTTGTAAAACAATGCCTTTCAGATTCTAGCATCCCTTCTTTTTATTTGCTGGAATACACCTATAATGGGAAACACACCATCTCTTCACTTAACTAGAGGAACAGTTTACGTTCCTCTAAGTAAAGTAAGTAAGTAAACGAAGTTCCTCTAAGTTCTAGAAGCAAAGTAAGTGTCTGTTTCTTTTCCTCTACTGCCACTTTAAAAAATAATGACTGGTTCCCTAGGACACTCCAGAGAAGGCTACTGTATGCTTGCCATTATGAACTCATTTCTTCTAACATATATTATGTTTCCATTCATTACAGTTATTATCCCTCTTGATGCTCCATTTGTCCCATCTTTGGTCAGTGGGAACCTCTCCAGGTTGGCTCCCGGGTGCTCCAGACACAATCTCAATCCTCATCATGACTTTCCCTGCTGTCTAATGAGTTGCTGTGGTTCATCTTGCATATTTCTTGCTCCAGACCTGGAATCAGCTTTTCCTCCAAGAAGCCTGCTTTCTTTTTTGTGAGAATGGTATTGAGAGACCACAGTATGGACATACTTATGATATCATCCATTTCAAGTACTGCACACGGCATTATTTCCTACTATGTAAAAGGAATCATCTGAACCCTAAAATTCTCAGAAATCAGAACATGCTTCCTGAAATAAGACATTAAGTGGGAATAGGGAAATACCAACTTAGTGATCTGTAATATGAAACCAAATAAATCTAAGAGCAAAAAGACAGTGATGAAAAGGATGAAAGAAGAAAATTCAGAGACATAGAAGATGGATCCAAGGTTTAGTACTCAACTCTTAGGAATTCTAGACAAAATGGAAAGAAACAATGGCATAAAGAAAATAATTTCTTAAAGATTTTATTTATTAGAGAGAGAGAATGAGACCATAAGCAAAGGGAGCAGCAGTCAGAGGGAGAAGCAGACTCCCCACTGAGCAGGGAACTCCATGTGGGGTTTGAGCCAAGGAAGCTGGCGTCAGACCTGGGCCTAAGGCAGATGCTTAACTGACTGAGCCACTCAGGCACCCAAGAAAATAATTTTTAAAATGATAATTGTAAATGCTGTTCAGCCTACGGACACCATCTTGGACATGGAGCAGTAACTGAATCAGCTTCATTGTGAAAATGTAAAAAAAAAAAAAAAAGTAAACTGTGGAGATGTGTTTCTGATGTACTAATTTATTACCTGGGATCAGCATTCAGTTACATCTTTCTCTTCTTTTGTTATAATCACTTATATAACTCTGTAAAATTAGAGAACCCAGGTCTACCTGAGTTGAATCCATCCCACATAAGGTCCTTCCCTTGGAGTGACCAAAATATCCCCAACAGCAAGCTGGTTTACCCTTTCAAAGACATCTATTTTTTTGGGAATCAAAGAGCTTGCTGTTAGGAAAGGGGATGTTAATGACAGAAAAAAAAATCATACAGAGCAAACAAAATAAATACACCGAAGAGAGCCTCTCAAACTGGGAAAAATACAGTATCACGCTTTCTCTGTTGGCCTAGAGCAGGGGTGGCCAAAGTCATGTCTGCAGACCAAAACCAAGTCTGCCTATTTCTGTAGATCCTGCAAGCTTCAAATACCTCTTCCATAGCTGGGGGAGAAAGTCTAAATGAGAGTAATATTTTGTGACATGTGAAAATATATGCAATTCGAATCTCAGCATGTAAAGGTAAAGGTTCACTGGGACACAGCCGCAGATGTTGGTTGCCATTTGGCAATGGAGGAGTGGAGTAGTATTGCCAGAGGCCCCCTAGCGGGCAGCATGGCCCTGGGAGCCTCCCATATGATCTAAAATGCTCACTTTCCCAGAAAAAGTTTGCCCCCGTCTGGCCTAGAGGGTGTGGTAGATTCCCAACCTCCCCCTTCAGCCCAAGGCTCTATGGAAGACCGTCTTCAAGCTAAAAGAGAATTGAAGGCCAAGCAGGATTTCATTTTACATGAAACTCACAGGCAGACACATTCAGGTGAAAATTCAGCACAAAGGTCAAGAAGCCCTCAGAGATAAAGCAGGACTTGAGAAAGGTAAGGGAATTAGGCTTTTCCACCAGACTTATCACTGGCAATCCTAGCCACAAGATGACCGTGGAGCCACGTTTCAAAATTCTGGGGTGAAGACTTTGGAACCCAGAGTCCTAAACCCACCCAGACCTTAGATCAATGTGAAGGTAAGAGAAAGACGTGTAAAAAGAAAAGAACTCATAATTTATTGGCCACAGTCTCCATACTTAAAGAAAATCTATCCCAGGGATGCCTGGGTGGCTCAGTCAAGTTAAGCGTCTGCATTCGGCTAGGGTCATGGTCCCAGGGTCCTGAGATCAAGTCCCATATCAAGCCCCTTGCTCAACAGGGAGCCTGATTCTCCCTCTGCCACTTCCCCTGCTCATGCACTCTCTCTCTCTGAAATAAATAAATAAAATCTTTTTTAAAAATCTATCCTAGGTATTCTAGCAAAACAAACAAGGCTCTAATAAAAAGACCTCATAGGATATAGCAAATTGTGGCATCTGTATGTGGCCCAGAAAGAATGAGTGAGAATGAAAATAAAAGGATCCAGCAGGATGAGGAGTGTCCATCTTTAATGTGTGGAGAACCACACTAAGTGCCTGTGAGAGATGCAGATTGCCAGCAGCTCTTTCAGAAATCCCGGTGTGGTAGTCTGGGGTAAGATGATGGATTTTAAGCAAGTTCCTCGGTCACTTCCTTAGCTCTCTTGGAGGAACTGCACTGTATTCTGGCCTCTCACCAGCCACAGTATTAATGACAAAGAATGACATTTTCTTCTCTGTGGGTCCAATCATACCACTGAGTATTTTCACTTATTCAGCAAATGCTCACTCAAATATTTATTCAGTGCTTCCTTCTAGGCTCTCTTCTAGGTTTTTGTGCTATATTCATGTTAAGCAGATGAAAACCCCTGCCTCTGGTGTTTTTTCCAAATTCCAGAAGGAATGTTTACATGATCATCATGCGGTAAGTGAAGTTTATTGGCTTTCCATTTTTAGAATCAGAGCACCGAAGACTTGTTCACCATGATAAAACAGATGTAAATAATATAAACCACGGCAACCTAAAAATAATAGGACTTACACAAAATTGTCTGATCAGGGATAAGTGGAAGGGGGAAGTGAGCATAAATTTCATCATCTCTCCTGGTAGTAATCAGAAGGGTGAGGATGAGAAAAATGTATGGAACAGCTGAGGAGAAGTTCTCAATTATCATGAACAATGCTGTTAAATTATTGTGGTTTTTTTTTTTTTGCACAGTATTCAGCCTATTTCTTTAGAAATAGTGTTGGGTGAAAGGTTTTGATAGAATGAACTGCTACATGGTCCTAAAAAATTGTACAATTTCGTCCATCCTAGGTACAAACTTCCAGTTATAAAATAAATAAGCCATGGAGTTAAAAACTACAGCATAGGAAATATAGTCAATAATATTAAAATAAGGTTTATGGTGACAGTGACTATACTATCATGATGATTATTTCAAAATGAACAGGATTGTTGAATCATCCTGGTGTATACCTGAAACTGATATAATATTGTATTTCAACTGTATTTCAATTAAGAGAAAAGAATAATATGGTCAGATCCACACAAAATATTAAGCTTCAACCATAAAAAAATATTGTACTACATTATACTTCTGCTAGGAGTGCAGGAGAGTACACATTACCTGAAACTTCACCTACCTTGAGTTTTATCCAATTTTTAAAATTTCTTACTTTGAGATATATATATATATATGTATTATACTTACTTTGTTGTATATATGTATGATATATGTATTATACTTACTTTGTTATATATATTTGCATATACATATACATATACAAAAAAAATCTTGACATCCCATAGTTTGAAAATTACATTTGTCTACAAGAAAAAGGAACTATTTGCTTCATTTTCACTTTTATAATGTTTCCTGTCTTTGCGACTAGTCTGTTCATGCCATTCATTTCTTATTCTTTTTTTTAAATTTTATTTATTTATTTGACAGAGATCACAAGTAGGCAGAGAGGCAGGCAGAGAGAGAGAGAGAGGAGGAAGCAGGCTCCCTGCTGAGCACAGAGCCCGATGCGGCGGGACTCGATCCCAGGACCCTGAGATCATGACCTGAGCCGAAGGCAGAGGCTTAACCCACTGAGCCACCCAGGTGCGCCTTCTTATTCATTTTTGCAAGTGCTTTTATGTTAAAGATATTAATTAGATACATATTATCTATCAATAGATCTATCTATCTATCTATCTATTGATAGATAATATGTACCCATTAGATAGACACATACACACATAGATTTCCCCAGTTCACATTTGATTTTAATCATTTGTGTGGTGGTTTGTCACAAACAAATATTTAAAATTTCAAGTAGTCAATCTTATCACCATTTTCATTTGTCTTTCTTCTAGAGACATCAAAATGACAAAGTCCTTCCTTACCCAGAAATCACCTATAATTTCCTCATCTTGGGTTGCATCCTCTTATTCTTCCTTTTTTAAATTCTTAGATTCCTAAAGTATTAAAGACCTATTGTGTTACATGTTATGAGACAGTGTTTCAACCTATTCTTCAAATACCTAACATATTTATTAAATAATATCTAATAGTCATCAATTCCTGTAAAAGCATGAGTCAGGATATAGACTCCATTCTGGTCCAGTGAAATAGTTACCTGTTCTTCCCCCCGCCACACCACATTGCTTTATTTCCTGCGATTGCATCATAATGTTTCAGTATTTAGTAGGGCCAGTCACCCTCTTTGCTGTTGTCTTCTTCTTTTTTTATTTTTTTAAAGTAGGCCCCATGCCCACCATGGAGCCCAACTCAAAACCCTGAGATCAAGACCTGAGGTGAGATCAAGAGCCAGGTGCTTAACCAACTGAGCCACCCAGTTGCCCCTGGTGCTGTCTTTTCTAAATTGTATATTTATTTCAAAAACTTACTAAATTTCAGTTAAATGAAAAATAAAAATAAAAAATAAGATGATTTTTTAAAAAAATTAAATAATTTTAAAAGCATAGAAAACATTTTAAAAGAAAACAAAAACCAACAAAACAAAACAAAAATCTGCCCCAAACTCCACCACCAGGAAAATAAAACAGTGTTAAGCATGACATAATATCATTCCAGACCTGCATCAGAAGATATATACAAATTGAAGGATTTTTACCTAATATTTGACTTCACCAAAAGAATAAAAATGTGTGAAATTTAAGAAATTGCTGAACTTCAGAAAGATGTCCCTAAAAGATTTCTCTAAGTTTGTAAAACCACCGAAAAGTTGAATTTATTGTATGTATTTCTACATGCCTCAATTTTTGAATAAAAAGTATTGATTCCCTACTATGATATATGAGATTTTATTCTTACACCTCCGTCACCCACCGACATCTTGATAGCTCTATTTTCATTTTGTGAAGTGTTCTAACATTTACATTTAGTTCAATAAACATTTCCCCAGTTGCTCAGTTTTAGCTTGTTTTTATATGAATTTAACACATAACATTGACCTTTTTTTAACTGAATAAAAGTAGAAAAAATAAATCTCATCATTGGTTCCATTTATTGTCAAGTCATTTTTATTTTTCTTTACAAGAAGTGCCATATGCAATATTTCTTGGACTCCTTCATGGTTGAGTGTGACTTCCTGTTTCCTTCCTACTAAAAGAACTGTGTGGCTGGTTTTCATCACCTTGGGTCAAAACTTCTTCCCCTCAGAATGCTATCAGTATTACTCCACTGCAATGTGTACTGGAAATGAATGCTACTGTAGAGAAATCAGAAGTGATGTCTTCCCTCATAAGTGACATCTTTATCCATCTGGATGCCTGAAAAATTATGTCTTTAGTCTCAAAGTCCAATAACTCCAATGTGTAAGATATTGATTGTTCTGTATAAATTTTCCCCTAGATAATATGTGACCTTATGAGCCAAAGATGCTACTGTTCTTTCATTACATGGGATGGGGATGTTTTCTTCTCTCATATTTATGAAAATTCTTTCTGGTCAATATCTTGAGTTCCATATTTGACTAACTCTAGTTATCTTTACGTTGGTTCATTTCAAATGAATCAAATCCATTACCTTTTTTTTTTTTTCAAGATTTACTTACTTATTTTAAGAGGAAGAGAGAGCATGAGAGCGAGCAAGTTGGGGAGGGGCAAAGGGAGAGAAATCTCAGGCAGACTCCCAGCCAAGCACAGCACCTGTGGCTCGATCCCACACCCCTGAGATCATGATCTGAGCCAAAACCAAGAGTCAAATGCTTAACCGGCTAAGCGACCCACTGGCTTCTCCATCATCTTCTTAATTGCTTTAGTCCTTTCATACTCTTCCTTTGAAGTTACTGTGATTATCTCAAACTTCTTTTTTTTCCTGTTAGGAATTTTATTTTTAGCTCTTTCTAAATTATGTATCAGATCTGTAATAGTGTTTGGAGTCTCACTGTTCTTCCACATCTCTTTCCTTTGCATCCCTATTATTTTATTACCCCAGTATTGAGCTAGTTATATTGAGTTCATACCCTCTTGTAGTTCTTCCATATCATGAAAAACACCTGGAGGTTTCCTTCTGTTCCTTAGATTTTGTTTGCTTCCAGACTGGGTTCTTTGTTATTTCCATGCAACATTTTGTGCATTTTTGTTGTTATAAACTTGCATAGCTACATGCCATTTCTTTTCCTCTTGCACACGCTAATGATGGTACCCATCTGTCCAGATCTTCTATTTGTTCCACTACCATGTGGATAAGTTCCCCTTGCTATTTTTCCACCTGATCTGACACTCCTTTGTCTTCCCCTCTGAGCCACAATCTATAGCCCAAGAATTGTTTTATATTAAATTATATATGACTTGAAGGCCTGTGCTGTGTGGGTGGAGGGCAAGGTTGAGCCAGCTGGAGGTTCCTAAAGCCCTTACCTGGGCACTGACCATCACTCTCTCTTTTAAGCATTCATTTAGTGTCCTGTATGTGGGACAACCATCCTCACAGAGATATGTCCCATTCTCATGGGCACTGAGTCATTTTCTTCATGTTTTGGGCAAAATACCAAAGAATCCTAGAAAATGGCCCTTTCTGGCCTCCTCTATCGTCTGTGCTGATATGTGAGATGTCTCACTTTCAAAGATTCTCCTTTTCTCTTCTCCAGGGTTGCACAGTTACATATTCCATCCACTTTTCTTCCAGTTGGAGGATGTTTATCTGAACTTTCCATATTTCTTTGTGTGGAAGGAGGTGAAAGGGAGGATATTCATGGGTTTGAGATCCCTTTCAAGAATCTCTGTAGATATGTTAGGGGACCATCTAACATGTTGAAAGTTAGACCTCAGAGCCCAGCCTGGATTGGTGATCAGGGTACTACAAATAACTACAAAGTGAAACGGAGCTCTGGGGATTGCAGCAAGCCAAGGAGGGGAAGAGGAGAAGTGGAAAGGAGAGAGCTCAGCTATATGGCCAGATGCTTGATAGCAAATGTAAAAAATGACCAATGAAAGATCCACAGAAACATAGCCATCATTTGATGTGTAATGTTCAATGTTAAACTGTTCCATGGCTTCAAAAGTTCAGCCAAATGGACTCCATACACAATCTTGAGTGAAAATACTGTGTTAGTTTTGTGGATGTTATCCCAGGAAAAAGAGTGTGAAAAGAGCAAAGGTAGCAACAATCTAGGATACAAAATCAGCACAAGCAGAGATTTCAAGTCAGCAGTGATCACAAAAATCATAATTCCTCCTTCTTTATTAAGCCCCAAAAATATTGCCAGGGGAAAGTAGGTTTTAAGATCTCTTACCACGCGAAGGGAGGATGGGGTAACACCCAAGATATTGACAGTTACAGATGTTTAATAATAAGAGTTACAAACTGCTCTTGAAACAGGTGTGGTCGCATTCATGTTTCCTGAGTGCTGATAATGTGGAATTGTAGTTTTTAGTGCTTCCTACATTATTAATGTGGGACTACATCAGAAGAGTTCTGAAGACCTCTCATATGTAAATATTAGATGAAACTACCATTTCTTGGGAATTTGGCACTTTCTTTCATTGAAGTCAAATTTACATACAGTGAAATGCACAGATCAAAGTATGCAATTCAATGCATTTTGGAAAAATATCTACACCCATGTAACTAACATGCAGTCAAGATACAGAACATCTCCATCACCCCCCAAAATTCCCCTGTACCCACTTCTAGTCAACTCTCCCCATTCAAACCAACCACTACTCTGATTTCTGTCTCTGTAGATCATTTTGCTTATTCTAGAATTCCATATAAATGGAATCATGCATATATACTGTTTTGTGCCTAGCTTCTTTTACTCACATTTTGAGATTCTTGCTCATATTACTTTTGAGATTCATTATTTCGAGATTCAGTAGCTTGTTCCCCTTTATTACTGATTTTTCCATTCTATGGATATCCTGCAAATTGTATGTCTATTCTCCTACTATTGGACATTTGCATTGTTTTCAGTTTTTACTATTTTTTCTGTGTATCTTCGGGTGAACCTACATTTTTATTTCACTTTGGTAAAAACTGTAAGTTACATTTCCAAAGTTGTTGTACCATTTTATACTCCCACAAGTCATATATGAGACTTTTGTTGTTCCATATCCTTGTCAACACTTGATATTGTCTGTTATTTTAATGTTAGCCACTTGGTTGGACATACAACAGGACCTCATTTGGGGTTTCAAATTGCATTTCTCTGGTGCCTAAGAGGTGAGCATCTCTTCATGTGCTCATGGACTATTTCTGTTTGTTTGTTTGTTTGTTTGTTTTCTTTTTGAAGGACCTGTTAAAGTCTTTCACCCATTTTGAAAATTTGGGTTCCAGTGCCATTTGCTAAAGAATCAATTGATTATGTATATGTGGAATCTCTTCTATTCCAATAATCCATTTGTCCATTGTTACACCAAATACCATGCTGGGTGTGATTGTGTTAGCTTTAAAGTAAGTCCTGAAATTAGACTGTGAGGTCTTTAGATTTGCTGTAGTTTTTAAAGGTTGTTTTGGTTACTCCATGTTCTTTGCACTTCATATAAGTTTTAGAATTCACTTATCAATTATTTCTGGGCTTTTGATTGAGATCAGATTAAATCTAAAGATCAGTTTGGGGGCGCCTGGGTGGCTCAGTGGGTTAAGCCACTGCCTTCGGCTCAGGTCATGATCTCAGGGTCCTGGGATCAAGTCCCGCATCGGGCTCTCTGCTTGGCGGGGAGCCTGCTTCCCTCTCTCTCTCTCTTTGCCTGCCTCTTCGTCTACTTGTGATCTCTCTCTGTCAAATAAATAAATAAATAAAATCTTTAAAAAAAATAAAGATCAGTTTGGGAAGATTTGACATTTTAACTAAATTGAGCCTTCCAATTTATAAGCATGGTATATTTTTCCCACTTACTTGGATCTTTAATTTCTCTGTCTTACATGCAAGTGACTTTGAGATACACACACACACAATTTATATGCAAATAGTCAACAAAACTATGTGATTAAAAAATTCTGGAGTTCTATTTTCTTTTTTTAAAAAGATTTTATTTATTTACTTAGAGAGAGAGGGAGAGGTAGATTGAGAAAGCACACAAGCTAGGGGATGGGCAGAGAAGAAGACTCCCCACTGAACAGGGAGCCCCATGCAGGACTCAATCCCAGGACCCTGGGATCATGACCTGAGCCAAAGGCAGACACTTAACCACCTGAACCACCCAGGTGCCCTAAATTCTGGAGTTCTAAATGAACTGATAAAAGACTTGGCACAGAAGGAGAAAGCAGTCAGTGAACACTATATAGAATTTTTAAGTGCTACTATAATAATGATCATTTGATTTTTAAACATGGTAGAAGATTTTAGTGAAGAAAATAATATTGGAGAGAAGACATTAGTCTCATGGTAGCCTTGTATGAAACATCCTTTCCATCCTTATGTCTCATGACTTGTCGCTCCGCTTATCATCTGGTCCTCTCAAAGGTCTCTCCTCATTGCCACCAACGCTCTCTCCTTGCTTTCAACTGAGCACCACTGCCTGGGGTCAGGTGCTCCTTGCCTCCTTCCCAAACCATTGAAATAATGTCCTAACTGGTCTCTGTGCCTGTGGTCTTTCAGGTGCCAATTCACCCCACATGCTGGACCCCAACATTACTTTAAAAAATATACACCTGCACATTTAATGTATGTTTGTTACTTCTGTTAAATAAAGTGGCGCAGACACATTTTGTTGTTGTTGTTGTTTTTAATATGGCATGCCAAAAATATTCCCCACATATCTGTGGTTATTTGGTTAAATTGGAAATGATTGGGGCACCTGGGTGGCTCAGTTGGTTAAGCAACTGATTCTTAATGTCAGCTCAGGTCATGATCTCAGGGTTGTGAAGTTGAGCCCTGCATTGGGGGCAGGGAGGGGCATGAAGCTGGCTTGAGATTTTCTCTCTCCCTCTTCCCCATCCCCCCTCGCCCCTAATTTCTCAATCTCTAAAAATAAGGAAAGAAAGAAAGAAAGGAAGAAAGAAAAGAAAAGGAAAGGATAGAAATGATTAATCCCCCAGCAAATAAAAGGATATGCTATGAATACTTTGGTTTTTAAAATACCTGAATCATCACTCTGATTTCTTATTTAGTTACAAAAACATATGAAATTTAAGTACTATATTAAAACAGAATGCACCTTCCACCTCTCTGCAGAACACCTGTTAACTTACCAGCAACCAAACCACTAGAATGCACACTCTGCGGAAGAACAAGTAGAAACCAAGTCTCCCTGATTGATGATTTGAGTCTTCCTGATTGTGACATAAATCATGAATTAAAATGTGATTAGCATAGATCAGATGTGAATAAAACCCACACTACTCGGAAGCCACATATTCAAAGATGGATGGTTTACCATCATGTAGATTACCCTCAGAGAAGACCCCCATGGAATTTTCCAAATATAGATAAGTAACAGGAAATTCCTAGTCAATAGAATTACAGCTCTGTGCCTTAAAAGGGTGTATCTGCTTTATTTTCATTATCAATGACTCTCCTATCCATTCTACAAAACCTGACATAATCTCGTTGAGAAAAAAAATACAAAATAAAATGAGGTGGTCTGCTGCTTTGTTTCTGCTTGCCAAGTTGGGAAAGAAAACAGAGTTATTATGCCACCCAGCTCTACTGCAACATTCCAGCAGTTCCGATCGACAAAACAGCATCCATCATGCTCTGCATCGCAATTTTTCCTTGCCATTTTCTCCCAGCTCATCATGACATAATTACGTTTCATTTCTTTCCAGCCAGGGGCCTGTGTTTTCTTTCACCCAGGACAGCAGCTGGAAGGCTAAACCTTGATGCTTCCTCAAAATGGTGACATGTGCTTGCTTTTTGTTGCAGTCTTGACAATTCCAATTCTCACACTCCTGCTTGACAAATTTTCTTGCTGCCAAAAAAAATGCAATCAGCCCTGAAACTTTCACAGGGCTGTGCAAAGGAGTTTCCAGGGGGACCTTAGTACTTGTCTGTACTGTAATTGATCCTTGAGCCAACTTGTTTGGAAATGTGTTGAGAGCACTAACTGCTCTCATTCTTTTTATAGCTTCATAATTGCTAAAGGAGAATTGTCTTTGTGTCAAACCCATCTGAACATTTTTATTCTTCTTTCTATTTATGTCTACTCATGTATACTCACATCAACATTTTCTGAGGGATGGGGGACGTCAGGCCAAAGCCTTGTCAATAAAAATCCAATGCTTCATGGCAAAAACTCTAAGACCTTGTGTGAGTGGTAAGAATAGCTAACAGCTTTTTGAGTGTTATTGTGTGATAGACGTTCTTTTTTTTTTTTTTTTTTTTTTTAAAGATTTTATTTATTTACTTGACAAAGAGAGGTCACAAGTAGGCAGAGAGGCAGGCAGAGAGAGAGAGGAGGAAGCAGGCTCCCTGCTGAGCAGAGAGCCCGATGCGGGACTCGATCCCAGGACCCTGAGATCATGACCTGAGCTGAAGGCAGCGGCTTAACCCACTGAGCCACCCAGGCACCCTAGACGTTCTAAATGCTTTCGGTAAAACACCTAATCTATGCTTCACAAAAACCATGAGGTAGGTGCTACTAGGATTCTCATTATTTTCCCGAGGAGGGCGAACAGGCCAAGAGGGATTGGGGAAACCACATCCCCTGAGAGCCCACAGCAGATGTGGTTGTGCTGGGAGTTAAATCCAGGCAGCCAGAGCCCCGATCACGTGCCTTGCCCTCCCGCCTTCTGCAGTGCTCATCACCAGCTCCCAAAACACAGACGGTCCAGACTTATCCCCTCCCGGGCTTTTTCCTCAGGAAGCAGTACAACGATATTGAAAACCCGATGGCCTATCAAAGACTGGTTACCTTTTGTATACTAGATGCCTTCTTGAAATTTCTCTTCCTGATTGTATAGAATTTAAACAGCTGTGGTCCCGGTTGCACACTATTTATGTGAGTATTAAACAGTTTCCTTTCATCCCCATGTGGTGAAACTGAATAGGAAAGGCAGAGATTCACAAACCACCAGTGAATGGAGGCTTTGGTTGTCATGTAAAGAGGCTCCATACTGGTGAGACCACTTGTGGGAAGATCAGACAGAGATGCCTAGGGATGCCTGCCATTCTTCCCAGCCCAGGCGCCAGACATGGGACTCAAGAGGCTTTCAGACGAGCCAGCCCCAGACACCAACTACCTACAACCTCATAAGAGACCCCAAGCAAGGACCACCTAGCTGACACCGTCAACCCCCCAACTCATGGACTTTGACTCCTTTTAAGACCAGTGGTGGGGATGTTTTGTTACTCAGCCATAAATAACTAAAACACTGGGCAAAACAGCAGCAGAGAACATGGGAGAGAAAACCCCCCCAGCAGGCTCACATTTTAACCAAATGTTTGGAGAAGGACCCACAACTGCGATGTACTCATAACATCTATTCCATTGGGGCTGGGGTTGGTACGTGGGTAGGCAATGCTACTTGTGGGACTTATATCCCATGGAGTGGGGCAGACTTGAGTGAGATAATCCATTATGTCAGTTACCAAAATTCGACCTATCATCTGGGGACTGGGAGGAGTCTATCAATCCAGAAACAAGAACAAAGAGGAAGGGCTTTATAAAGGCAGATAAAGTAGAATCACTCTTTTGACCAGGCAGTGAGCAATTTACCAAGTCTGAGAGGCTGAGTCTGTGAGCTGTTGGTGATGCCTTCTGCAATGGACACAGGCAGGAACAGGGAATTAAAAGCCCATGTCGAGAGCCTGTCTAGATGTACCAGCCAATGGGCTGGAGAAGGAAGAAGTGAGTGGCACATGGCCTATGTCCCAATCAAGTCTGTTAAACTAAGATGTTTTGTAAGTTGAACTCTTTTTATGCTTCTTGTATATTCCCGGTTTTCACTTTTATTCTCCTTGATATTTAACAAGGTCTTTTTGAAAACTCCATCCTGCTTTGGTTATGTTATGGTAAATCACATTTGGGCCACAGCTTTATTGGGCTTCCTTTTAAAATTTTATTCCAAAGTAATCTCTATACCCAATGTGGGGTTCAAACCCACAACCCCAAGATCAAGAGTGGCATGCTCCACTGACTGAGCCAGCCAGGCGCCACTGAGCAACAGTTTTAAAAAGGGAGTAATACAATGCCAACACAACAACAACAACAAATAATCCAATTAAAAATAAGCAAAACACCCAGATAAACATTTTTTCAAAAAAGATATACAAAAGGCCAACAAGTACATGAAAGGGACATATAAATCAAAACCAAAATGAGATGGCACCTCACACTTGTTAGAATGGACATCATCAAAAAGACAAAAGAGAACACATGCTGGCAAGGATGTGGAGAAAAGAGAACCCTTGTGCACTGTGGGTGGGAATGTAAACAGGTGCACCCACTAGGGAAAACAGTATGGAGGTTCCTTATAAAATTAAAAATAGAACTACCATATGATCCAGCAATCCCACTTCTGGGAATATATCCAAAGGAAATGAAATCACTAACTTGAAAAGATATCACTGTAGCATTATACACAAGAGGCAAGACATGGAAACAACCCAAGTGTCCATTCGTGGTTTAATAGATAAAGAAGTTGTGATATGTGTATACACACACACACACACACACCAAACAATGTATACACACAATAATATGTACACACAATTTTATATAAATGTGTATTATATACATATACACATACAAATTGAATATTATTCAGCCATAGAAAACAAGAAAATCCTGCCATTTGCAACAACATGGTGGAACCTAAGGGTATAATGGTGGGTGAAATAAATCAGACAGAGAAAGACAAATACTGTATGATTTCACTTCTATGTCTAAAAAATTCAAATCTAAAAAAGCCAGAAACATAGAGTAGAGTGACAGAGAGTAGAGTGACCGTCACAGGAGACTGAGGTCTAGGGGAAGTTGGGAGATATTGGTCGAAGGCTATAAATTTCCAGCTGCGAGATGAACAGCTCCCGGAGCGCTAACGTGCAGCATGGTGACCACAGCTAATAAAACCGTATTAAGTACTTGAAGTTGGCTAAGAGAGTAGATCCTAAGTGTTCTCACCACAAAAAAGAAACGGTAATTATGTGATTAGGGTATTATTTTCCTGCATTGTGGTTTGCAAATCACACCCAAGTGGAAGGCCAGGGTAAACATGGAAGTCAGCTCAAGGGTTTCCCTTGGCTCAAAGATCATGGCTCTAAGCTACTCACTGTCCAATGCCTGAAAAGCATTGCTTACATTTTGTCCATTTTTAAAATAGTTATTAGGGGTAGAAGGTTACACCTAATACCAGCTACTCCATCATGACCAGACTGGAAGTCTGTTGAGTAGGTAAATATCAAAATAGGGCAGCTCCAAGTCACCTAACATAACTGAA
The DNA here is from genome assembly GCF_011764305.1 of Mustela putorius furo. Classification (NCBI taxonomy): domain Eukaryota; kingdom Metazoa; phylum Chordata; class Mammalia; order Carnivora; family Mustelidae; genus Mustela; species Mustela putorius. The sequence goes on along the minus strand of NW_025422002.1, from coordinate 16,842,545 downwards.
CACAGAAACATAACTTGCAGGCTGTCTCCCTCTGGGCCCATCGCATAGCTGACCTGCTATCTTGAGCACAGGTCCCAGTCTCCTCTTTCTCACCAGCATGTCCTACAACTGGTCCCATCCCAGCTGACACTCTATCCTTTTCCCTATCTCCTTCCCGGAGACACAGGAATTATAAAACGGCCATTGTTTGAAGGAAAGTGAAATTCAAGAAAAAAAGCTCAAAAGGGTCTCAAAATACAAAGATCATATAACATAATACGAAGCAGGACAATGGCTTCTAAACATAGGAATGTATCCTATTGAAGGCCAAATACAACATGAGAAATTAGAAACCCCTGAGTAGCTGTTGGCTCGCATTGCATTTTAACAAGGCAGAAAATCCTCTGGATGATACGCTATTTAACAAGGCAGAAAATCCTCTGGATGATACGCTACGCTCTAACAGAGGAACAGCAAGGACAATTCAAACTCAAAACAACTCTTCAATGCAAAAGAGGAAAACAGATACATAGCATACACACACACACACACACACACACACACATATTATGTATCGATTATAAGTATATATACAGATCTTACACTTGAAGTGGTACTGAATGACCTCCCATTCCCAGTCTCCAGCTGAGGTTAAATAGACCAAAAAAAAAAGCATGTTCAGGGGACTGCCTGGGGGGTGCAGTGAGTTAAGCATCTGCCTTCAGCTCGGGTCATGATCCCAGGGTCCTGGACTAAGTCTCACATCAAGCTTCCGGCTCAGCAGGGAGTTGACCCCTCCCTGTGCCCCTGCCCTCCACTCCTGCGCAGAATATTCTGGGCACCTGCTGTAGCTGGCCAATACTGGGATTCAAGTTCTGTCACAAAGAGTCTATAAAATGGAAATAAACATATAGACAATTGACATTAACAACACATTCTATGCAAAACTGGGCACACTCCAGGTTCTTTAAAGTATTTCTGAATAAACATCTATAAGCCAAATCTTCAAGCATTCATTCCAAAGACTTCCCTTCACGAGCCACACTTAGATTCTTCCCTGGTTCCCTCCGTTGACCCGAGATCTTATCCACTCACCCTGTTTACTGTTTTTGAAAATTTGTTTAACTTGGAAACCACTGTTGCATCTCTCCCCAGCATTCTAGCCTCACATCTGGCTTCGGGGACCATCAGCTTTCTGAGTGCATTCATGCCTGCTAATGTTTCTACAATCTTTATTTTGGGGAAATTTGGTGCACTTTGGCTTTGAAACATGTGTACAGAAGATTTTTAACATAAGAAGCCCTGCATGCATTGTTATTTTTAAATGAATGTATACAACTGTTAAATTTTGTACATCTTGGGTTTTGTTTTCCACAGCTGACTGGCACATTCCAAGTCAGGAAATGAGGTCGATGAGACAGCTGCCATGAACAAGGGGACCCGTGACCATAAGAAAACTGATGACAAAGTCTGCTACTGTATTGACATGATGTTGTAGGAAGATATGAAATACTAAGGCATGAGACTTCCATACAAGACTTCTTAAAGGTTCAGAAAATCAAAAATGTATGGATTCTAACATATACATAGTCTAACACATGAAATGTAACATTTATCTTAAACTGTGGTTGGTTCTAAGTCTCATGAATATCCAGGTGGTGGAGCTGGAAGAAACTTAACATTTTTCCTTTCTGGAAAGCAGGAATTTTGTTCTAATCTCAATCCTGCTTCTACCTAGCTGAGTGACCACAGGGGAGTCATTTAAACAATCTGAGTTTCTTTGTTTGAAACCAATGATTCCTCAGAATTTCCTTATTGTACCCTTCATCCCTCCCCATCCCATGTCCCTGGAAATCTGTAATTCTCTGGGAATTTAGTATTATTTGTTTCAGACACTTCCATTCTTTTAGCTAAGTGTTACAGATTGCAGTGAAAGGATAGCTGGTAGGAAATATTTTTCACATGTCAAGGCTAATGTTTAGAGCACAGAAAACAACGAGCAAATATCCCACTCAGTGTCCTGATTACACTGTCTTTGTTAATCTAACCTTTTCAGTTCGGTTTTAAGTCAGATGCTCTGGGGTTAGTCATATGATGAATGAATTCATAAATGACTGTATTTCATGTTTGGATGTCTTTACGTGTACCCTCAATGGGTCAGTGTTGCTGTAGCAGTTCTCTACAAGGAGTATCCAGATTTATGCTAAATAGCTAATTAGCATTTTCCTTAAAATACTGAAATCATCAAAACTATTTGCTAAAATCTATAGACTCTCAATTCTTTTTGCTCAAACAATGAATTACGCTTTTTTGTGGCTCTTCCAATCTTTACGCACCTCTAATTACCCAATTTGCAGGTTATAATGAGATAACAGAGTTACACGTGTGATATATTTTTTTCTCATACGTTGCACACTTTTCCTCTAGAACTATATAATCTTCATTTGCAATGGCTACGACATATTTAATGGAGTGGATATAACAATTTTTCATCAGCTTTATCTGTATTCCATTGAAATAAATGAGTAAAGATCTAGGATTGGTGCATTTTGCCTACTTCTCCTTAAGTCTCCTTTGTTTATGCTTAATAGAAGATGCTACAATTTGATGCATAGATTGTGTAACTGCTGTATTTCCATGGTAGTCTGTGGCATGGCAAAGTGCCAGCTTTTGTCTTATTTAATACTTTGGGGCCTGAATTTTACCTTGTTTTATACTAAGATTATGACCCCCGCCCCCAACACACATACCCACTTCATTTTTTTGCTGGTGTATCTTTGTGTATGTTTTTTATTTTATTTTATTTTATTGAAACACAATTAACATACAGTGTTATATTAGTTCCAGGTGCACAATATAGTGATGTGACAATTCTGTGCCTTACTCAGTCTCATCACCATAAGTATATTCTGAATCCCTCCACCTACTTCACCCCCCCTCCGACTCACCTCCCCTCTGGCTCTCACTGGTTAACAAAATAACTCAGAAGGGAGAGGCTTACAGCAGTGAACATTCATTATTTGTCATAGTCCTGTGGGTTGGCTGAGCAGCTAGCTCCTCGAGGCCAGCTTGGTCACATGGTCTAGTTAAGGGGTTGACAGCAAGAGGGGTCCTGAGGGGGCTCCCTCAGGGGTCTGGCAGTGGCCGGATGTCAACTGAGACAACAGGCATCCACCTCTATTCATCCAGCAGGCTAGCCTGGGCTTGTTCCCATGGCCAGATGGCCGCGGATGGGCTTCCGGCAGCCAGAGAAGCAAGTGTTAACCCCCGAGTGTTTTCAGGTCCCTGCTTGGACTACACTTACTATGATGCCATTGACCAAACAAGTCATGTGGCCAAGCCCAGAGTCGGTGTGGGAGAAAAGCCATTTTGCACGGTCTACCCCACACTCTGTTCCATTCATCTCATCCCCTTCCTTGCTTGTGCCTTTTGTCTCTTGTCAAATATTTCCAATGTTCAATCCTTTTGTGAGGTCTCCTCTGCCATCTCTTGGTTGTTGAAGTTCATCTTCCAGTGGCTCCCCGAAAACGATGGGCTACCTTCCTCCAATCTGTGTGAAGGTACTGTACGTGATGGCTGAAGCCAGGGCCTGAGTCTGAGAAGTGGGCAGATGTGGCTAGAATATACAGGCAGGAGGGCAGCCCACTTGTCTGGCCAAACTTCTGTTTCCAGGCTGCTCTATGTTACTCAAAGTCAGCTCCAGCCCTCAGGTCTCAACTGGATGCAGACAGACTTTTTCATACCCAAAACCTGAGCTACGGTCTCAGGCCCTAAATGAAATCTACATTCCTGCAAGGGAGTTGGCATCATCACCCTGGGATCCTAGAGGGGGCCCTTCCCACAATGTGTCAGACTAGACTATGGTTCTAGCTCTTTACTGGCTCCCCAGTTACAAGAGTAGACAGACATGCCCGTTGTTAGGTAACATCCACCCACAAGGACCCAGGTAGAGTTTCCCATCCTTTGACATGATTTGGCTGAGGGGATGTTAGCAGATGACACGCAAGCACAGGCTTGCAAGATGCCATTTTAGCCTCTGTCATACATAAGAAGAACATTCCTGGGGAGTCTGCTGGCCCAGAGAAGATGAGCGACATGTAAGCCAAGATGCTCCAGCCCACTCACAGATGGGAAGTGGGAGGCAGAGCTGCCCTAGCAGCCATGACCTGAGGCAGGGCCACCTGCTGAGCCTAGATCAGATCACCCCAGGCCAACCTAAGGTAAAAAATGAATATTGATTTAAGCACCTGAGTTTTGAGGTGCTTTGATAGGCAGCAATGTTATAGTTGCAAACTAATGGATACATGTCAGAATTTCATCTGTGAGTGTCAGTGTCCCAGGCAAAACCCTCAAGGGCCCCACTGAAGAAAGGTGACCTACTTTCCAGCTGGAGCCACCTCCCCTCTCAGGCTCAAGCTCACACTGCTCCTCCCACAGCCATTGAAAGCTGGTGACAGAATTCTGCCCAAGGATTAGCCAGGAGCGGCACCAACAATAAAAGTTTTCTATCTTCTCCAAATTCTCTTATCCCTTATCACTCCCATTCTGTAAAGTATCTCCCGCTCTTCACTCTCAGCACAGCGCTAAAGATTCAAAAGTCCTCTAATACCTATGATTTGAATAATCAACGAATACCCTTGAAAGTCATTTTCTGAAAATGTCCCTTAAAAGGTCCACCATTCATTGTATTGTATCTAACACACTTATGTTATGTTATGTATCTAACCACTGATGTTATGAATAAACAAGCCAAGTTATATTTCAAAGGAATTTGACTCTGATTGCATTTCATTTAAAATCTAGCTCTAGTATTCTGACACTGACGCACATTTTAACGGACTGCTGGAACCCTGTGACAAAAGAGGGGGTAAAATTCCATTAAATCTGGCCCAGTCCTTCCAAAGTTGGTGTTAAGAGAAACCTGTTTGGCCCAAAAGGAAACTATCCCTTCCACTAATATACTTGCTTAATCACTCAGCAGAATTAAAACTGGATCCTTTCCTGCTGTACTTCTCAGTACTTTTAATATGCTAATGCACATTGTAGCGCTCTGAGAGGGGAATTAGCAGGCAGCATTTCCTAAGCCAACTTGGCCCCGGAACCCTGAGAACTTTCTGTGCTTAGGGCATTTGTATGATTAATATCAGCTCATGGAACACAGTTTGAGAAATTCTGCTCTTTTCCAATGACCTACAAAGTAATAAATCATTTTGTCAGCTACACAGTTATATTTAAATCCCACCTTCCTGGACCTAAATTGACTATCCACCCCCACTCCTTGGTAACCTTTTTATGGCTCTAGCACACTTGAAGGGAATAAAGGATCAAGGCAGGGGGCGGGTAGGAAACCACTAAACAGGTCAGAAATAATTACAGTGAAAACACTTTTTTCAGTTGAACAAAGTCTCACAGGTTTATAAAAGAATCCACGGTTATCTCGCTATTCACCCTACAACACTGGGTCTTTGAGGGAAGCTTGTGACTCGATCTGCACTAATAAGGAAAAGTTTTGAAGCGTTCCAAGGAATGCTGGATTTTTTGGCACCCGCCAAGGTTACAGGACACCATTTAACTCTTATTGGTAAAAAGTGGTATATTGCATCTTACAACCTGATCCATTGCCACAGCTGCATATAGGCCCACTTGGAGTGTAACAAATTTGCACAAGTTTAACATTTAACAGACACCTGCCTTCAGAAGTTACAGTACTTCTGCAGCGAGCTCCCAGAAACCAAAGGGGAACCACTGAGCTGATCATGGCAAATTACATAGCACCAAAAACTACATAAGTGCTCTGGATTAAATGGTATCCAGATAGAGCACTATTTTCCTCAATGGTACTCGGTTTAATTTAGTTATTTCAGTATAAACAAACACAAAAATAAAGATGAGAATGAAAATACCTCTAGCCCACTTGGCCCTCCAGAGGTCACTGGAACAGTACACATGATTTTGTACCCACATGGGTTGGGTACTAAAGTCTGTATGTATGGAAAAATTACTGATAGTCCAAATTGCCCTTTAAAGTCTTAAATTTTTTCTAAGGTGCATGATGCATGGTGTGTGTCCCCTCAGTGAGATCCACCCAGGCCAAAACTAGAGGCACTTTTCATGAAAAAAAAAAAAAAAATGATGCTATCAAGGACTATCATGGAAGTCTCCAACAAATGGAGTGGCATGTCTGAATCTTGGACAAATTACCCAACATGGTAAAATTATTTTGTTTCCCCAAATAATATATTAAAAATTATTTTGTTTCCCCAAATAATATTCCCCAAATAAAATTATTTTGTTTCCCAAAAAATACATTTTTTGCAATTCTTAATAAAATTACAAAGTGCTTTTTCTTGGACACCTGACAAAATGATGCTAAAACTGAAGTCAAAAAAGTTATATAAGGAGAGTCAAGAAAATATTGAAAATAAAAAGAAACTTATCCTAGCATGAGTTAAAGAATATTTTAAAGCTAGGGGAGGTAAAGTATTATGTTACTGTGACAAGACAAACAGACAGTCCCGTAGGAAAAAAGAGAGTACAGAAATGGACAGAATAAGGAAATCAGATATAGGAAAAAGTTAGAATTTCAAATCAGAACACTCCAGATGGAGTGATCAATAAATAGAATTGGAATAACTAACTCAACACTTGGGGAAAAATAATAATAAATCTGAATCCCCATGTCATTCTTGGGGATGACATAAAATAAATCCCAAATTTATTCTTGGAGATGACAAAATAAATCCCAAATGGTCAAAAATCTAAAGATTTTAAATAGACAAAGCCACAAGCACACTGGAAGAAATAATGATACATTTTTTTAAAATAATCTTGGGATTGGGGAAAAACATTTCTAACCATATTGCAAAACCCAGAAAACAACAGAACTTAAAAAAAACTCCATAAAGTTGATAGACAAAGGAGGAGGGGAAGAATATTTGTAATGCATTAGAGGAAAAAAAGCTTAATGTTTGCTATCATTCTATCTCAAATAAGCCAATAATAAAACAAAGCAAACCCATAAAAGGAAACTGGGCAAAGAAATTGGGCAAGAAAAGTTAGAAAAAAAAACAAAGTTGGGCAAGAATAGTTACAAAAGAATACAAATGAACAGTAATCATATGCAAAGATGTTCAACTTTGTTAACAACACAAAGCAAAAATAAAAACAGGATAATAATTCTCGCCTAACAGAATAGTACAGATGAAAGACCACAGAGGCTGGCACTGGCCAAGATGGAGGCCTTCAGTGCTCTGATACCCTCTGCACACAGGCTGCTGGTGAAAATCCTGAAGGTAAAGTATACACACTTTAACAATATCCAGTGGGAAAAGGACAGTTTCTTCAACAAATGCTGCTGGGGGAAATAGGATAACAATGCGCCAAAGAAAGAAACTGGACCAGGTTCTTATACCACATATAAATAAATAAATAAATAAATTCAAAATGGATTAAAGATCTAAATGTGAGATCTGAAACCATTAAAATCCTAGAAGAGGGCACAGGCAGTAACTTCTTTGACATTGGCCATAGCAACTTTTTTTCTAGATGTATCTCTTTGAGGCAAGAGAAAAAAAAATACACTATTGGGACTATCAAAATCAAAAGCTTCTGCACAGCAAAGGAAACAATCAACACATCTAAAAGGAAACTTATAGAATGGGATAAGATATTTGCAAATGACATAAGAGGTTAGTATCCAAAACATATAAAGAAATTCTATAACTCAACACCCCAATCTAAAAATCGTCAGAAGACAGGAATATATATTTCTTCAAAGAGGACATGCAGTTGGCCAAGAGACACATGAAAAGGGCTCATTATTACTTATCATCAGGGAAAGTCAGATCAAAACTACAGTGAGAATCCTCATACCTATCCAATGGCTAAAATCAGCAACACAAGAAACAACGGGTGTTGGCGAGGATGTGGAGAAAAAGGAACTCTCATGCACGGTTGGTGGGAATGCAAACTGGGACAGCCACTGTGTAAAACAATATGGAGTTTCCTCAAAAAGTTAAAAATACAACTACCCTACAATCCAGTAATTGCACTACTGTGTATTTACCCAAAGAATACAAAAACACCAACTCAGAGGGATACATGCACCTCTATGTTTATATATACATATATACAGAATGGAATATTACTTAGCCATAAAAAAGAACGAAATCTTGCCATTTACCATGACATGGTTGGACCTAGAGAGTATAATGCTAAGTGAAATCCATCAGTCAGAGAAAGAAATATACCATATGATTTCACTCATATGTGGAATTTAGGAAACAAAGCAAACAAGCAAAGGGGAAAGAAAGAGAAAAAGAAACGAAGAAACAGACTCTTAACTGTAGAGAACAAACTGATGGTCAACAGAGGAGAGGTGGGTGGGAGGGATGGGTGAAATAGGTGATGGGAATTGAGAAGGCACTTGTGATGAGTAGCTGGTGTTGTATGGAAGTGATGAATCACTATATTGTATACCTGAAACTGACATTACACTGCATATTAACTAATTGGAATTTAAAACTTTAAACAAACTACTAAAAATTATAAAACCAAAAAGAAGGTATGTACACCTTTTGCCCAAGAAATTCCACTTCTAAGAATCTATCAGAAGAAGAAAATTATTAGAAGCACAAAAAGCTGCACATACAAGGAAATTCATCACCATATTTACAATTGCTAAGAAAAAACCGAAATGGAATGAGATCAGTGAGAAACAGTAACGGAGATTCTGGTCCACTCCGTGCACCAGACCATGCAGATGTCAGAAACAATGGTCTGTGTCACTGACATGTCTATTAACTGTCAAAGCATCAAACCAAGTTACAGAAAAGGAAGGGTGATTCCTTTTGGCAAATAGTGTGTACATTTATCAAAACAAGTTGTCTAGAGCAATGCTTGTCAAAAGGCTTTTGTTGTTTTTATTTTTTGGGATACAGTTTCAATTAAGTTACTGTGCTCATATAACGTTTTCCATAACCAATTTTTTTTAAGATTTTTATTTATTTATTTTGAGAGAGAGAGAGAGAGACAAAGTGAGAGAGAGCATGAGAGGGGAGCTCAGAGGGTGAAGCAGACTCCCCATGGAGCTGGGAGCCTGATGTGGGACTTGATCCCAGGACTCTGGGACCTGAGCCGAAGGCAGTCTCTTAACCAACTGAGCCACCCAGGTGCCCCTAACCAATGTTTTCAAAAGAGAAAAAAGTCATGCCTAAATGGGCAAGGAAAGCCCATGCTGCAGGTGTGGGCAAAAATCTGCCCACACTCTCTCACACACATGCATACACACACACACACACACACACACACACACACCTTGATGGATGGGAAGACACCTATAAAAATATTGGGAGTTTGGATGAGTTCTACTCATTTCCTCGGATTTTTTGCTCTCTCTCTGTCAAATAACTTCTCTTTAAAAAAAAATTTAAAAAGGAGAAGAGGAGGTTATAATTTTCAGTAGCTTTTTGTTTTTGTTTTTTTTTCCCCAAAATGAATGACATAAATTAAATCTAAGGTCAGAGACTTCCTCGTGAAACACATATGAGCCATACGAGTCTCTGGCTCTTCCAAACTGTCTCAAAGTGGAGGTCTTTGTACACCCCCAACAACAACATGGGAGGCAGGCTGCCCTCAGGGAGGGGGAGGACCTTGAGCGAGACACATCTGGGTCTAGAGCAATTCCAAGAGGGAACTGAACTATGGGTCCCAGCAGCTAACATTCAGCTGGTGGAATCAGTCAGTGGAATGTACTTCCATGCTGGAGTGGGGAATCTCAGTGGTGTACGAGGGCATATACTACACCAGGGACCGATACGAGGCGTGACCAGAAGAAGAAGGAAAGAAAGGAAAGTCAGAAATATCATTCTACACATACTATGTGCCTTGTGTTTGTCACTGTGCATGTTTCCTTCTTCAGTTCAATAATGTTGCAAGCTGAGTGCTTACGTTCAACATTTTTATATGTGTGGAAACTGAAGTTCAAGGATATTAGGAAAACTTGTCCAAGAAGAAGCAAAAGAGAAATAATAAAACAAGGATTCAAACTCAGACAGGATATTTTATTGCAAAACCACTCATTACCTCCAACATTAAGTCATGAAAATTGGGACCTTGTTTAGTTTGATTTGAATGAGAATTGTTAACGGCATCACAAAAGACTTTCAAATCCATGTTGACAATGAGGACAAAGAAGTGAAATTCTGGTATAAGGGAAAAGTAGTGAAAACAAATTAATAAATAAAAGAGGAACACCTGGGTGGCTCAGTCAGTTAAGCAACTGACTCTTGTTTTCCACTCAGGTCATGATCTCGGGGCTGTGGGATCGAGCCCCTCATCAGGCTCCCTGCTCAGTGGGGAGTCTGCTTCTCCCTCTCCACCCCCGTTCATGCTGTCTCTTTCTCACTAAAATAAATAAATAAAATCTTTTAAAATAAATAAATAAATGCAACATGTGCTCTTGCATTGAGGGAAATGGTATAAAGGGTAACATGAGGGCTTAGGCATAAAGTCAGTATGGATTGTAGGTATGGTAACAGTTTTGTTATTGATGCTAAATTTCCTGATTTTAATAATCACACCATGGACATGTAAAATAATATTTCTGTTCTTAAAATTACATATGTAAGTGTTAAGGGGTGAGGGTCATGATATCTGGAGTTTATTCTCAAATACTCAGAAAACAATTATCTGTAAAATAAAAAATAAAAGTATCTATGATATACACATGGAGAGAAAGTAAATGCAGCAAAAGTTAATAACTGGTCAACCTAGGTGGAAAAATATATGAGAATTTATTGTAATAGTCTTGAAACCATTTTGTATGTTTTAAATTCTTTCAAAATGAAAGGAGAAGGAGAAAGACCCCCAAACAGGAGAGCCAACAGCACAAGAGAATTTCCAGGCCTCCTAAAGGAACTCAAATCTAGTAAGTCTCCTATGGGCAAGTGTTGCAATTGATAAAAAGTGGATTATGATCCTTAGGATTGACAAACTTGAAGTTGATCCTTGGGAAAATTCTGGGATATATTTTCAAATGGATAGGCTATGAACATTTAGAAAAGACTGTGATCTCTAACAGTCAATATGAACTCCCCCCAAAAAACAAATAAATGTATGCAAATTAGGTCAAACTAAACTCATTTTCTTTTGTAAAGTAAATTAAAGACGTGATCATCGCACAGTGTGTCCTGATTTGGGCAAAGCTATTGACTAAGTTGTTCATAACATGTTCATGGATCAGAAGACAATACAACACTTGCAGGGATTTTTATAGTAACCTGAACACCAGCACTCACAATGAAGACTGAATCTGCTTGGGGCTAGGGGTGGGGTGGTAGGGAAGTTTCTAGGGCTGCTGTAAGAAAGCATCACACAGTAGTACCACCACAGCATGAAATTTATCTTCTGGCAGAGCTGGAGGCTGGAAGTCTGAAATTAAGATGATGGCAGGGGCAGCAGTTTCCTTCTGAGGACTGGAAAGGGTCTATTTCAGCCCTCTTTCCTTGCCTTGTAGAAGCCAGCTTCACTTGTATGGGCAATCACACTGTGTGCCTGTCTGTCTTAAGTCTCCCCACTCCTTTTTTTTTTTTTTTTTTTAGATTAGTTATTTGACAGAGCGAGAGAGAGCAAGCACAAGCAGGGGGAGGAGCAGAAGGAGAAGAAGAAGCAGGCTCCCCACTGAGCTGGGAGCTCAATTGGGGCTCAATCCTAGAGCCCTGAGATCATGACATGAGATGAAGGCAGGCAGATGCTTAACTGACTGAGCCATGCAGGTGCCTCCAAGTCTCCCCTTTTGATAAGGACACCAGTCATTTGGATTAAGACCCACATTTAATGACCTCATTTTAACTGGATTACCTCTGTACAGACTCTATTCCAAATAAGGTCACATTCTGTGGTGCCAGGGAGTTAGGACTCCCCTGTATGAACTGGGCAGGACACAGTTCAACCCATAATAGTAGAGGTGGTGGGGGTTATTTAGCGAAGTGCCACAAAGCCTTGCTCTGTTAAGCTCTAGCAAGAAAAGACCACAGGAGACCCTCTCTTCACACTCAGGGACTATCAAGAAGATGCAAAGGTAAAATAATCAGTAGATGATGAAGCAGCTGGTATAACAGATATGGAATGAGGGGGCGGGGTTCCGTGGCCCATCCCTCTCTAGCCAGTGGCAATGCCCTATTATTCCCCACACATGCTCTTGGAAGGCATGAGGATTAAATGAGAACTGGGTAGGCAGGAGGCATAAAGCAAACATCAAGGCTCACATGACCCACTAATCACTGGCACCACCACCTCCTGGAGACGGAGTCAGAGCCCCAGCAGGAGAGCCAGGCAGAAGACAGCATCGACATGCATGAGGGACGGCATTCTGTCATTTCCTTTCCAGCTGTCTTTAGTAGGGTTGGGAGATGGGGGGGGCGGGGTGGTGGTTGTGCCACTTTAGCTTCTGGTTCCTTCCCACCTCCCTGCCTTGATCCCATAATCTTCCACCTCTCTGACACTTGGGATCTCCCCCTTTCCTAGGATGTCTCTCGGCTCTTGCCTTTCTAGAGATCTAAGGCTTCTATATGAACATATTCTAAACTTACCCTGAGGTCCTCTTCCACACCTGTTTCCCAGGCGTGTCCCTGAGGGTCTTAGCGTGCATCACACCCAGACCCATACTCACGTCATTGATCTAGAGTCAAGAACGTTAAGGAAATCCTTTGCATCTTTACTGCAAGATTCATCAGAAACTTTAATTCTGCATTCCGATTCTCCAATAAGGGTTATGGAACACAGCCTTTCTCAAACTGTTCAGACTCAGAACGCCATTTTCTAAACATCTCAAGGAACCAGTGTCCTCCATTCATCAATGCTGGTTTGCACTCAGTGTCTCTCCTTCTGGTTGGTCCACAACAGACAGCTACCTACCAAAATCCTTTCTGTCTTTTTTTTTTTTTTTTTTTTTTTTGGACATAGAACTAGATTCCACTTCCCACCCTTCCTCAAAGGTAGGCATGACCATATGCCCTCATGCTATCCAAAGGGATGTGAGCAGGTGTGAGATTTGCCCCTTCTGGGCCTGATCCACAAAACTGCTACACATCTTTTTCTGCATCCTTTTCTTTCTAGCTGGCCAGGAAATGAAGACCTGGGAGCCCTCAGCAGGGCCACTGACAGCCAGAGTCCCAGAACCACTAGATGAAGGACAGCTACCTTGATCTGAATACCTATCTCAGGCTTTGCATAAGCAAAAGATCACTTCTATCATGTAAAGTCATGAAACACTGAGGCCTGTTATTCTTGTAGCCTAACTCACACTGCCCCATTTGCTTCTTCCATCCCTGTAATTCTGCATGAAAGAGAAACAAGCTTCCTTTTGCACTAGGCAACTATCAATGAGATTCGTTGTTAGAGCAGCAAAACCTATATACTTTAACTTACATCGTATATAAATATTGGTCACTGTATAATAATGCAACAGAAAGCAAAATCAGTTATACCTGCTTGCTAAAAAAGCAAGGTTTGATGGTTCATATACTCAGGATCTGAGGATTTCATTGCTGGGGAAAATGAAATAATCTTGGGGTATAGAGAGAAATTTGGTTTCCAGAAAGTTCACAATCTTTAAAAACCCCTCAGATCTATTGGATTTAGGGTACAGCCTTGAACAGCGGCAGGCTGAAGGCTGGAATGTCTGAGCATGGTTTATCATCATAGAAGGGGGGAAGCCCGGCTTAGCAGCTAGATAACTCCCTTCCCCATGCTTCCCTGTGATGGATTCTGGAAGTGGAAGAACCTCCAAAGGAAATATGGTCCATATCTCTACCTCAAGACAGCATCCGATCAATATCATGGGGAAGAAAATGGCTTTCTGTCCCATTTTCAAGATCTTAGGGGAAAGGAGTTTCCAGTGAATATCACACGCCACATCAGGGAAAATGATGGTGAGTTATTTTATAGTTTATCAAAGCAGTTTTCCACATCTGTTTGCTCTCCTCGCTCATCCTTCTAATAACTAGGCTGTGAGGTAGACGCATTATCACTTTGCCTTCTTCCTCCAGAAGTTCGAGTGTCCAGAGGCCATGAGGCCTTCAGAAGCAGTGCCAGGTTAGGACACCCGGTGTCCCATCCCCAGCCCTGCTTTCCTGTCGCTTACCAGCCTTGCCTCTGTCATCCAAATCAGTGAACGTTCCCCGACCCCGTTTTCTGGAGGGCCTGAGGCAGGCGTGTGAATGTGTCACAAAGGCGAACAGGACAGAGCCCTTGGCCTCTGGGAGTTTTCAGGCTTGATGGGAAACTATGACAGGTGTGCACACATGCTACAGAATGGAGCTCTGGAGGGAGAGTGCCATGTGACAGCCACAGGCCACAATGCTTAGAGCCCTTTGGACCCAAACAACCGGTGAGAATAGCAAAATGAAGGTGTTGCAATTTCTACAACCTCCACCTTCCCATACCCACAGGTGCTGAGCCGAAGCTGCAGGCGCAAATATCACACCCACTACCTCCCACACACGCCTCTGGTCCCATCAGGTCCTGGTGGCCTCATTCCTCACCGCCCACAAACCTCAGGAGGAGGAGATGTGGCAACACACATCCCAAACTTCCAACTATAAGAGCTGGAAAGTACAAAAATACTTGTTTCTCCAGGTTCCATTTCTCAGCCTCTCTCAAAGCCAGCGTGTGGAGAGGGGACTTGGCTTCCATGGTCATGATGAAATTCTAGAACCTAGGTGAGGTTCAGTGGGCTGAGGTCTGGAGCCGATGACCAAGAAAAAATTCTTGAGTCATCTTTGGTGCAAAATGGTGGTTTATTAAAGCACGGGGACAGGACCGTGGGCAGGAAGAGCTGCTGCGCCGGGCATGTGAGGAGTAGCCGGCTGGTTATATACACAGGAGTTGGGTAGGTGAGGACAAAGGGGTGTTCAGAAGGGCTACTGGGGTAAAGAAGACTGTCAGGATATTGAAGGCCTGGTTACTATCAAGCCAAGGCCGCTTTCCCTCTAATGGGGCACTAACATAAAGACAATTGGGAGTCTCCTGGTGGAATGTTACATTCCTGCTATCAAGTGTCCTTGTTAGTGTGATTTGGGTTTAGAAGAAATTTAACTTTATTTAGGGGCTTGAGGAACTGAGTTATTTGCCTCTGGAAATTGTGCTATTGTTAGATAGCTTCTTTGTTGTAAATCTCTAGGACATTGGTAAACCAAGGGAGACTCTTGTCTTGCAGGACTGTGATCTCTGCAATTTAACTATTTGTTTTTCTTTTAGGGCAGCCAGAGGTGCCTGAGGAATGTCACACGTATTACTGAGGGGAGTGGGTGGAGAGGGGGTGCAAGGTGCCAGCTTTTGCTTTGTCCTCAGTCAGCCTCCTGCTCCCTCATCAGTCAGAGGCACACCCACAGGTCACCTGGTGGTAAATCAGGTCCTCTGACAAGCTCTGTGGGAGAGCATGAAGCAGCTGTGGAACTTTCTGAAGTCCATGTGCTCTCAGGGCAGAGCAGCAGGCAATGGGGGCCTATCTGCTGACTGTGGCCGCGGGACACACAGTCCCCAGTGCTCTAACATCCAACCCTGCTTCCTGGGCATTCCACACTAGCTGAACTGAATTCCACTACCCACACAAAGCAGCTCTGACCCGCTTACTGGTTCATTCCCTAATAATTATTGAGCACGCCTTTGTGCCTAGCACTTTTCCAGATGCTGAGGATCTAGCAAAGAAGAAGAGAGACCAACTACACTCCCTTCAGGGGGCTAACATTCTGCATGAAAAAAGAACCAGCTACAGACAAAAGGCAAAATCAATGGTGTGATAACTTGGGTTCCGGTTTTTTACCTCTCCCTTTCAAGTTGCTCCTGGTTGCTTGCTGAAACTAAAACTGAAAGAAGAATCTCGGGGTTCCCTGCATCCCTTTCCCCACAGGGTGACAAGCCAATTCTGCTGATGCTCATGCTTCCGCACCAGACTCCGTGGGGGGAGGGGGTGTCAAGCCCTTGGTCCAAAAACTACTGTGTGGGTGAAATACTAATTTCTTAGTGCCAACACATTCTAGTGGAAGTTCCCATGCCATCAGTATGGCCAAACCTTCCTTTTTCCAGAGTCACATCTAAGTTCTGGTGCAGGGGCAGGAGTGTCTGACCAACACAATGGAGTCAGGCCAAGGGGCATGCATTTGTATGCTCAAAGTCTGCCACTTGTCTGCACTGACCCACCAGAGGTCCATTGCCCCAAGGTCCTTGGTCTTGCACAAGTCTCTGCCTACCAGTCTGCACCAGCCTCTCTGGTTCAGTGGGTCTCTCCACCACTGGGGCCCCAGCAGGATATGCCAGCCTCTGGAATGGTTACCTGAAGCCCTCGCTGGCCAAGATGCTATGGAGTCTTCCTCTCTTTGGGTTCTGGCTGCCAAATTGCCCCACACCTAGTCTGGCTCAACAGGGCGTGATCTTTGTTACTTCTCCTCCAGAGACCTCCCTGTTTCTCATTTGGGGAAAGGAGTACTATGGGAAGAAGATCCATTACTGTAAGTTAGGTTTCCTCCCAAATGTATTACACATGCCAATAATTCATTTCTCTCTTGATTGAAAGAGGCCGGGCTCCTAGAATCAGAAGAGAGCATTTCTCCCATTCCCCACCTGCCAGGTTTTCTGAGTCCTGATTCCCCCATGCACACACACCGCCGCACCCCCCGCCCCAGAGGAAATGAGCCTAGAATGCTTTCAACCTTGAAATGGTATAGAGAAGCAAAGCATCATAAGGAAATACATGACGAAGGAAGGAGGGCGGGAAGAAATAGATAATATTTCAAAAATATCATTCCATAGACAAGAAGACAGAGCAGAAAACTACAGCAGGAGAGTAAGAATGAAGACCAAGAAAAGAAAGCTGATACTGCTGGTGTGTATCCATTTATCATTCTGTGGCCAGCTGGATTTTTTTTTTGTTTTTTTTGTTTTTTTTTTTTTTGGTGGTTGGCAGGGGAGATGAATTAAGTTTAAAATAATCAGGTTGGTTGTTCATTTTTTCACTTAGATGCCTGGTTTTCCCTAATTAAGGAACTGCTCAACCCAAGTGATAGATAGTAGTTCAAGATAGGAACCAGTGTCAGGAGTAGTAGTTCAGATGTGTGTACTTTTCCTTTAAAAGGTGGAGGTGTCATGGAACAGGATTGGATATGCGAGGAGAAAAGTGACTTCTCTATCAAGGAATAGCTGCCCAGAGGCAATCACCATCAAAGGGAGCCAGGCACAGGGTAGATTAGCTTCAAGGCGCAAGAAGGAGGAATAAATTAAACTGAAATGGCAAAATATACCCAAAGGAACACAGGAGAAGCAACTCAACATGGGAAGAAAGTGAAGGCTAAAAATGAAGCAGTAAGTCACTCCTGAGTAAAGTACATATTCATATATAATCTATTCAAAAAGCACATTCCCTAAAACAAATTTTTGGTACATCAGTCTATTTGATAATATTAATCCTTCATTAATCATCTGGCAAATCATTTGAGAATCAGCTAACATCCCAGAGAGCCCAGCAGCTTCAAGCTTAGCCTCTCCACCCACAGGCAGCCCTAGCTTTTAACACCAAGTTTTACTTCCTCTAGAAACAAATGAAAGAGGGGAAATAAAGTAGCCACACGAGACATCAAACAGTCTTTAGAGCAGACTAAGAAAGAGTCATTAACTTAGCACAATCATCTGGTAAGCAAAGCCAGAAGCAGGAATAGAATCAGGTGTAGAAGGACCTAAACAGGGCTCACAGATCAGGAGCTTGTGGGAAAGGGAGACAAAGGTTGTATCAAACAACTCTAATATGTACATGGAAATATAAATGCATGCAAGGATTGACATGAGCTTCTAAAACGCTTAAAGGAATTTTACTTACCAACATGAAATGTGTTTTGTTTTAAATATGACATGTGCACACACACAATGGAATATTATTCAACTTTTAAAAGAAATGAAATACGGGTATCTATTACGACATGGATAAATCTTGGGGTTTCTATGCTAGCTAAAATAAGCCAGGCACCTATGAACAAATACTGTATGATTCTACTTGTGTGAAGCACCTAAAATAGGCAAATTCATAGAGACAGAAAGTGGAATAGAGGTCTCCAGGTGTTGGGGGGAGGGGGAAACACTGGAGCAAGGGTGGGGGGTGGCGGGGACTTAATGGGTATACAGTTGCTGTTTGGGAAACTTTTTTTTCTTTCTGATGATGAAATTTTGGAAATGGTTAGAGATGGCTGCACAACATTGTGAATGTATTTAATGTCACTGAATTGTACACTTAAAAATGGTTAAAATTTTATGTATATGGTAAACGGTCACCTTTATGTATATTTAACCACAATTTAAATAAAAAAAAGAAAGAGGGAAGCAGAAAAATCAGTACGGGCAGTCCGGGAAAGGCTCAGCTGTGTTTCCAGCTGTGAATATGGAGGAAAGGGCCAAGAGCTGCAGAGAGAATGCGGACAGTTAATAGAAGCTGGAAAGGCAAGGAAACAGATTCTCCCCTAGGGCCTCCAAAAAAAAAAAAAAAAGGCGCAGCCCTGCAGGCACTTTGCTTTTACCCCAGAGAGACCCCATTTTGGACGTCTGACTGTCAGAATACAAGAAATAAAATTTTGTTAAAAGAACAATTTTGTATTACCACAATTTTGTTTTATTTTAAACCGGCTGACCTAATACTACTCCCTTATCCACACAGCAGATATTGTTACACTTCCCTCCAGGGAACATTCTTCTTCCCTGCCCCACCCCAAACCTGGGCATAACTAATCAATCTTTTCTCAGGCTGCCAGGGGACCTCCCACTTGAGACCAAAGGTCATGGGGCTGCTGGTTTTTCCAGGTACACTTGCCAGACGTAGCAAATAAAAGTACAGATCCCAAAAGAAGCAACAAGCACCCAAATTCCGTTAAATGAGAATTGATCATGCAGTATTTAGGATATATACTTTAAAAACTGTTGGTTATCTGAAATTCATATTTAATTGGACATTTCATCTGGCAACCCTATTTCCTGGCCACATTCAGTGAGCCCACACATAGTGGGTTTGGGTCGTTTTGCATTTTTTTAAATGATTAAGCGTATAGATGTGTTATTTTTTGAAAATCTGATTTCCAGGTTCATTTTAAACCATATCGTCGCCCGCTTCCGGCGGACGTTCAGCGGTCCTGGCACGCGGGCCTGCGCGGGAAGAGTGGCGCAGGCGCAGAGCGGCGTGCGGCCTGCCACTTGTGCATTGCCGTCGCGGACCTCAATGAGGATGACCCGCGCAGGCGCAGAGCGGCCGGAGCCCGGGGTTCCCGGGGCGCCGAGGGCGAGCACCTGTTGCTTCTGAGGAGCTGCCAGCGCTCACCCTCCCCCTCCGCAGGGCGCGGGCCGTCGGTGCCCTGCGCTCCCAGCGCGGTCTATTTATATCGCCGGGGCCTCACAGGCCCATATTGGGCAGTGCCCGCCGGTTCAGCCCGCTAGCTGCCCCGCCCCGGCCAGCCCGGCTCCGTCTGTGCGGCCACAGGGCCGGGTCACGGCGCCATCGCGGCAGCCTCTGCGGAGCGAGTGGGGCAGTGCCTCAAGCCGGGGGTCAGCAGCTTGTAAGTAATGGTGACAGAGGGAACGCGGCCCCTGCTGAGGGCCTTGTCTTAGCTCTAGGGCCAGGCCAACGGAGAAAGGTCGAGGGCCAGAGTTGAGGGGCAGCCTCCCCGGCCCTTGGCACTGGCGAGGCCACTGCGCTTCCCTCCTGTCATCATGGGGCTGGCTCCTGCCTTCACAGATCAGCAGTCACTTCCTTCTCGAGACCGGTTTTGCTCAGCCGGCAGTCGCTTCCCTTCCCTTTTTTTTTTTTTTTTTTTTTTTTAAGGTTTTATTTATTTATTTGAAAGAGACACAGAGAGGGAGCACAAGCAGGGGGAGTGGGAGGAGGAGAAGCAGGCTCCCCACCCAGCAGGGAGCCCCATGCAGGGCTCAATCCCAGGACCCCAGGATCATGACCTAGGTCTAAGGCAGACGCCCAACGACTGAGCCTCCCAGGCGCCTCTCTTCCCTCTTTAATGTGGCTGCAGTCACTGCCCTAGCATTAATTACGTTAACGTTTGCCTCCCTCGCTCGACTGTAAGCTCCATAAAGGTAGGAAGCGCCTTCTGTCTTTCCCTTCCTGGCTGTCTGCCCAGGGCCTTGGCACTTTAAAAAGCCTCAATAAGCATCGAAAGTATTCCCAGGCAACTCTCTCAACTTTAAAGCCAGGAATATAATTGCCCTGCTTCCCCCCACCCACGTGATTCTTAAGAGGAACTAATGAGCTACTGCATAATGCACAGTAAAGCATTTTGAAAAGTATAAAGCGCCTGAGAATGCAAAACAGTGTGAATTCCTTAAAGGAAAGCAAAAAGGAAACTTGTCTTATTTAGCTTTATCACTTATAGGCCTGGTGGTTATTAAACACCTAGTGTGTGGGATGGATTATTGCTATTAAGTGAATAGGTGTTCATAGAAGTGGGAGACTCAAAGTGCATTTAGGGTAGTATGGGTATTCTGAGCCATTTCTTACCAGTGTCTATGCAAAGTTGTGATTCCGAAGCAAAGTAAGGTGTGAGGATGGAATGGTGAAAACCAGAGGTCATAAATAAGTGGCTGTAAGTGAACTAAAAGGGGTGGGGGGGGGGAAGCAGCAATGTGAGAAGAATTATAAATGAGGACTAACATTCACGATAATGGGGGCTGGGGAAAGGAGAGTAGATGTGCCATCTGAGAGGTCGCAACTGTCTACTCAGGTCCCGCACACCGTTGTCACCATGGGAATTAAGTCTCCACTGTTGCCATACCTTCCTTTTTTTTCAGTAGATGTTACAATGTGGCAGTTTTGTGTGTAGACAGCAACTTTGCCACCCTCCCCACCAAAAAGTCTGTGATCAGCCAATTTGTGATCTCTGGCTTCAGTTCTCTAAAAACATTAGGAGCTTAAAGAATCAAACAAAACTTTTGAGGGTAGAAAAGAATCTTCAAGATAATCGTTTATTAACTGGTCTAAAACACGAAGGAAAAAAAGGTTATCATCAACCTGTAATTTAGGATGAAGGAAAACCTTTAATTGCACAGACCTTATTGAGCAACCGTAAGGTAGCAGGCATCTTCACAGACAGATGTTAAGAGTATGGAAATGACTAAAACATGAGCCCCCTGCTCTCAGTGTGCTCATCATTGGAAGGGGAGGCAGGGAGATGCAACAGTCACTATGTTCAAGGTGCAAGCAAGGAAGGACAGAGGAAGCTTCAGTGGGGGAGTGAAGTCTGAGCTGAATTTGGAAGAGCCACTTGTATTTCTTCAGGTTGAAGGGGGAGAAGTATATTCCAGACAGACCAACATGTGTAAAGGTAATGTATGCATTAGAATTGTTAGTGGTTTGGTGCTATTAAAAGACTGAAAAGTGTAAGGAAGAAAAGCCAGGAGATGAGGCAGGAAAGGTGGGGAGATGCTGGATTGTGAAGGGCCTTGTGATGTTTGAGGGGCGGTGTTGGTGAAAATAGGCTTCGGATATATTTTTTTAAATCTTTGTTATTGAAGTATGTTTGACATAGCATGTTATGTCAGTTTCAGGTGTACAAAGTTGTGACTGGACAATTTCAGACATGCAGTGCTCACCATGGTAAGTGCAGTTCTCCAACAGTATCCCTTCCTTCCATACTTCCTCAAGGCAGCCCTATCCTAAATTTGATATTTTTTATAATTAGCCTTCATTTCTTTATATTCTACCACAGTCCTATGTATTCTTAAAATATATATAATTTTTTTAACTTTTTATTTTTTGGTTTTTGAAAGATTTCTTTATGAGGGGGGAGCTAGAATGGGAGGAAGAACAGAGGGAGAGAGAGAGAGAATCTCAAGCAGACTCCCCACTGAAGGGGATCCCCACTCAGGGCTCTTATGACTGAGATCATGACCTGAGACCATGACCTGAGCCGAAATCAAGAGCCAGATGCTTAACTGACTGAGCCACCCAGGCACTCCTCATTTTTTATTTTGGTGTAATTCCAAATTCACTGAACAATTCTAAGAATGGTATTTTTAAAAACTCCCATATACCTTTCCCTGGATTTACCAATTGTTTATATTTATTTTTTCAGAATATATTGTCTATATTTACCCTATTTAGAACATAACTATTTTGCATATTTTAAACATGAGATCCGTGGTATGTAGCATCTATTCTTCTAAGTCTATGATGTTCTTGAAATTTCCGTTGATACATGTAGCTCTACTTCATTCTTTGTTTATGCTGTGCAATATTCTCTTGAGTGATAACCTCCAGTTTTTCTCCTCTCATGTTAATCAGTATTTAGGTTATTTCCAAATTTTTGCTATTTCAAACAGTGCTACTGTGAATTTAAACTAGTTTGGACTTCCACAAAACATGGAAGCAAGCTCATGCATCATCCCTTATGTAGAAAAAGTAGCAACTTTAAAGATAATGTAAAGATTATAATATTAAGCATTATAAAAGCAAATCCTTGGCAGCTTAAATTAACATTTTTATGCCACATTAAAATTTGTAGCAGTCCGTCTCTGAAAACTAAATATACTGGACATGGGTATAACTGCATTTTGGATTTGCAAAGTAATTAGGCTTTATTCTTGTGATTTGTATTTATCTTTGCTACTCATTTTTTCTCTATTATTATGGGTACTATTAATATGAATGCACCAGTTCAGTCTTCTATAAATTGGAGCAGAGAATAACTTCCCATTGATATCATTGAGAACATTTATACAGTTTTGTTTTGCTGATGAGAGTAGAATGCCCTCCCTGCCCTCATTACAAGAAAAAGTTGCTGTCAGCTCTCTCTTATTTATGAGCTGTGTCTGTACCCACAAGCAATTTGTATATGGACCCAAACATTGTTATTATTAGAAAAGTATTTATACAGGTGTATCCCACTTCAGCTGTACCAAGCAGATTTTACCAGGCAAATGGTGTATTGTGCATACATGGCCTTATTTCGTTCTCCCAACTCTTAAATAGTTTTCAAAGCTAATCTCAAGTGAGGAAACTGAACAAGGCTAAGAAACTTGCTCATGTTAATTGATAGCAGAGCAAGGATTCAAAGCCAGGCCTCAGTAACCAGCCAAAGTCTGTGTTTCTAGTGTCTGATCTGTACTCTGTTACACTACTGTAAAATAACAATAATTTCCATTTATGGAACACTTGGATGCCAAGAACTGACCTAACTGCTTTTATATACATTCTTCCCATTTTACAGATGAACAAACCGAGGTTTAGAAAGGTTAAATCATTTTAGGATTATAGCAAGTAAGTGGCTAAACTGAGATTCAAACCCAGGACTCTCTCCCTTCAAAGTCCCCATCTGCAATGCTAGTACCTTCTCTGTACCTTATAGATACAGGACCCAATATTGAGAATGTCTTGGAAGTGTGGCGGTGCATTCAACTGCATGGGTATTTTTCAGGGTTTCCATCAGTAAATTCATTTGGTCCATAAATCCATAGAAATTTTGAGTGGCTTTCAGGAGGTGTATAAAAGGCAAGTAGAAGGAGGGGATACTTAGTAAATATATGTGCCCATCTAAAAATGTATAAATGTTCCTTCAGAAAGTTGGGAACAATTATTTCTGTTTTAAAAGTGTTTGTTTTTGTTGAAGCCAATGTTTGGGGCAGACAGGCTGTATCTAAATAAAGTATTTATTCAAGAAATTGATTTCTATTTGGGAACCTTGGGAAGCAGATGATCTTTTTGAATCAAAACTCTTTAACTGGACTTAAGCAGAGAAGTGGAGGTTAGGCACCCAGATGAGATATTATCTTACTCAGGCTCTAGAGAGTGGATTTATTTATAACAGTAGAGGAAGAGTCGTTTTCTGTATAGCCCAAAAGCTAAGAATGGATTTTATCATTACAAATCGCTTTTAAAAATCAAAAGAATACTGTTTCGTGACACGTGAAAATATATGAAATTCAAGTTTCAATAGCCCTAAAACATTTCATTGGCACACAGCCATGCCCATTTGTTTATGTATTGTTTATGCCTGCTTTTTCATTACAAAAGCAGAGTTGAGTTGTTAGGACAGAGACCCTAGAGCCGACAGAGCCTGAAATATTTACTCTCTGGCCCTAATTTGCCCACACTTGCACGAAAGTGAGTGGTTAAGGGTGTAGACTTTGGAGTCAGATAGAACTGGGTTCAAAACTCAGTTCCTGCACCTGTAAGATGTTGTGGCTATTTAATGAGAAGAGGTAAACTTAGAAGAGTGACTTAAGGTATATTGTCTTCTATCAAGAAGGAATGAAGGAGCGCCTGGGTGGCTCAGCTGGCTAAGCATCTGACTCGGTTTCGGCTCAGGTCATGATCTCAGGGTTGTGAGATCAAGCCCGGCATTAGCTCTGCGCTCAGTGAAGCGTCTTCCTGAGATTCTTTCCCCCTTCTCTTCCCTCCTTTTCTGCTCTTCCCTGTCACACATGCACACTCTTTCTAATAAATAAATAAATCTTTTTAAAGAGTAAAGATAATTAGAAGTTCCTCTATTTTACTTGACAGTATACTAATAGAAGACATAAGAATATACCAGAAGTGGGGGTGCCTGGGTTGCTCAGTGGTTAAGCCTCTGCCTTCAGCTCAGGTCATGATCTCAGGGTCCTGGGATCGAGCCCCGAATTGGGCTCTCTGCTCAGTGGGGAGCCTGCTTCCCCCTCTCTCTCTCTGCCTGCTGCTCTGCTTACTTGTGATATCTCTTTCTGTGTCAGATAAATAAATACAGTCTTAAAATATATATATATACCAAAAGTGGAATTTTACAAAATATATCATTGCAATTACCATAAGCAACCTTTTCTCAACCTGTTCCCATATGCCAGTCATACCAGTAAGGACTTTTGAGTGTCAGTTACAGCAATCCTAATTCAAGCCAGCTTCAACAATAAAAGAATGGTTTGTCACTAAAAACTGAAAAATATAGATCTAAAGCATGTTCCAGACCCATTGCTCTGGATTCTCTGCCTTCTTCTCTGTATTTGCTTTGTCCTTGTGCTGGCTTATAGGGACATGGCTGCAGCAGACCTCTCATCTGGGTAACACCTGGACATGCCCCCTGTTGAACCAGAGACCTGAGCTTCACTCTGATTAAGCCCATCTCTGGTCTCACACTCATCCCTGAACCAGTCACCATGGACCTACCCCATCCATTCCATCAGAATACAGATTGGATTCTGGGGGAAATCCAATATTGTCCACCGTAAAGTTGTTTATAAGGCACTACTGTATTTATAGAGAAGAGAAACACATACTGTACTAGTTATTCAACTTTTAACTTCTCTTTGAAACTAATGCTGCCTGTGCTTTTATTAAGGTAGTCCCATGCCACAAAGTTCAACAAGGTGGTTTGGTTCTTGTCTTAAAGATACAAAATCCTGAGGCACCTGAGTGGCTCAGTCAGTTAAGCATCTGCCTTTGGTTCAGGTCATGGTCCAGGGGTCCTGGGATCCAGCCCTGTGTCAGGCTCCTTGCTCAGCAGAGAATCTGCTTCTCCCTCTTCTTCTGCTCCAAAACCCTCTGGTGATCTCTCTCACACTCTCTCTCAAATAAATAAATAAATCTTAAAAAAAAAAATACAAAATCCTAGGTTTGCGGTCATAACATTTGAGCCCCTAGAATTTCATTTCTTCCTAGCAACATCAAGGTCAACACTTTGGAAACTAAGGAGTCTGGACTGCCTGCATTGTACCAGATCTAGTGATCCTACCTGGAAACTGCTCTTGGCTTTCTAGCACTGGTATTGGTATCCTCTGAGTGAGTCTTAGGTATCAGTACAAATGGAATAGGAGAAACTTGTTAATATTTATCTCCTTATAAGGAAACTTTTCTGGTTTTCAGCTCAAAGTAACAGCTGCCATCTATAAAGTTGATTGATGTGTTTATGTACAAAGAGGCCCACATAATATGATTTGGGCTACTCATAATGTGTTGTAGGAGAGCTCAGAAATATAATGACCTCTTAATTACCCATAATTGGATTCTCTTGGTAAAAATCTAAACAAATGAAAGTAAAAAACAAGGGTTCACTTCTAACCTACAAGGCCTCACAAAGATAGTCTTAAGCTTTTACTGAAGTCAAGCTGAGGCATTAATGCTGGAAAATCTAGCAAGGAGAATTTTATTCCTTTTTCAGTTACACAGATTCTTAGATCAGCTAGTTGTTATCATTTCACACACTCCTGCAGTGATTTTTAGGTCTTATAGTTGCCATTGTATTCTTAAACATTTCTCTCATGCTTAATACTTTGATTCAATGAACTTTAATTCAACACTGAAAAAAGTGTCATTTCTCATTGAGATACAGTGAGAATTGAGATGGAGAAATCTCACTGAGATTTCTAAATTTGATAGGATTATAGAAATGTAGAACTTTGACAGCTGACAAATTATGCTTTCGAATGATTAAAATCATCACTTCTCTTCCTCTCTTAATTCCTAAGAGTGGCTTTTCTACCATGGTTCATTCTTAACCGCATACAACTTCTAGCCAAGTAAGAACTAGAAAGGGTGTCAGGATCTGAAGACCTGCTCCTCAATATAAAGGTTGCTGACTCTAGGAATTCCTTCTTTAAATCCAAACAGCTGATTAGCTTCCTTGAAACACTGTTTCTATTCCCCTGGGCAAGGGGAAGACAGACAATTAGCTTAAAGAGACTTCTGATTAGAAGAGGGCTTTTTAAGGAGAGAAGTGAGTCCATCTCTGCCACTGTGAAGTAAGGAACCAGGAGAAGCTGAGCAAGAAGTGGGGATAGAGAAACAGGCTGGCTTTTGTGCACTTTCTAAGTTTAGGATGATTTAGCTCTAAGTTTCAAGTCTTGTGAATTCTCGGATCAGCAGACATTTGGTTATGTTTTCCAAAGCACTGTTTTGAATTATTTGCCCCATAGGAAAAGTTTGAACATAATTTTAATGGACTTTTTTTCTCAGCCATCCTGCGTGGTTCTGGGGCCGTTATAACATTTGAGGGTGTTTTGGGTTTGTTTGGTTTTTTTAAGATTTTATTTATCAGAAAGAGAGAGGGAGAGAGATCGAGCTCAGGCAGACAGAATAGCAGGGAGAGGCAGAGGGAGAAGCAGGCTCCCTGCCAAGCAAGGAGCCCGATGTGGGACTCAATCCCAGGACGGTGGGATCATGACCTGAGCCGAAGGCAGCTGCTTAACCAACTGAGCCACCCAGGTGTCCCTGTTTGGGGTTTTTTGTTTGTTTGTTTCAGCAGGTATACATGACATTTGCAGTGATGCATCTCTCCTCAGAGAGCAGGTTAACCTAATTTCCCTACCCCCTTGGCCTGCAGGCAGCTAGCAACTGCAGTTGCTATACAGGCTTCTCTTACTTCTCTCTTCATTCACCTTGGGAGGGAGGACTTTCCAGCCCTCCTAGAAAGATCTCTGCTGTTGATTAGGTGAAATGTTATTAGTAGTTGATCATTTACTGTTTATACAATTACTGACATTATTCCTAGACACAAAAGTTGTCTTAAACTACTGCATTTGGGGTGAATAACATTTATTTATAAATACTTCTTAGCACTAATACTGCATATTTAAATCACCAAGAATTGTGTTCTTATAGGAAACCCGATTCTTTTCTTTCCCTCAGGAGTGTTCCAGCACATCTCTTGCTCTGTGAGTAATCAGACATGCAAATAGCCCCCACAAGAATCCAGCTACATTTGAAAAAGACGTACTTAGAAGCACTGAAAAGTGTATCATGGAGTGCAAAGCTGAGGGAAAAGAAAAATACCAACATAGTTTGAATTTATTGAATCAAGTTAAGAACATGAAAGAATTAGCAGAAATGATTGATGTTGTACTCATAGCAGAAGGGGAGAAATTTCCTTGCCACAGGCTGGTCCTGGCTGCATTTAGTCCTTATTTCAAAGCTATGTTCACCTGTGGACTACTTGAATGTACTCAAAGGGAAGTCATACTTTATGATATCACAGCAGAAAGTGTGTCCGTGATACTGAATTACATGTACAATGCGGCTTTAGAGATCAATAACAACAATGTGCAGACCGTAGCTATGGCTGCCTATTTTATGCAGATGGAAGAAATCTTCAACGTGTGTCAAAAATATATGATGGACCATATGGATGCCTCGAACTGTGTGGGTATCTATTATTTTGCAAAGCAGATTGGAGCTGAAGATTTATCTGATCAGTCGAAGAAATATTTGTATCAGCACTTTGCTGAGGTGAGCTTACATGAAGAAATACTAGAAATCGAAGCACACCAATTTCTGACGCTTATTAAATCGGATGACCTTAACATATCCAGGGAGGAGAGCATTCTGGACTTAGTCCTAAAATGGGTAAATCATAACCAAGAATTGCGCACGGAGCATCTGGTTGAACTTTTGAAGCAAGTCCGGTTGGAACTTATAAATCCTTCTTTTTTAAGACAAGCCCTAAAAAGGAACACAATGCTTCTGTGTGACGCGGAGTGCATTGACATAATTCAGAACGCATTCAAAGCCATCAAGACACCCCAGCAGCACTCTCTGAATCTTCGTTACGGCATGGAGACTACCAGTCTTTTGCTTTGCATTGGCAACAATTCTTCAGGCATCAGGTCAAGACACAGGAACTATGGGGACGCCAGTTTTTGTTACGATCCCGCTTCACGAAAGACCTATTTTGTCTCGTCTCCCAAGTATGGAGAGGGCTTGGGAACCGTGTGTGCCGGTGTGGTCATGGAAAACAACACCATAATTGTGTCTGGAGAAGCAAGTGCCTCTAAACTCTCTAGACAAAAGAATAAGAATGTTGAAATCTATAGGTTTGTATGTCTCCAATATTTGCAAATTGCTCTGACATTAGCAAGGGTAGAAGAAAGTCCTCCTGAAAGAGGATCATCTCTTCAATGACATGTAGTCAAAATTACCCTGTAATTGACATATTTTACATGTATAGAAAATTCATAATGAAAACACCCACATTTTAAAATTATTCTTTCTCCTTTTATTTGTGATGCACATACAGCTGGATTTCCATAAGTTAAATGTATATATGTTGTGATTCCACTGTACAGTTTCATGCTCAGCTTTCATTATTGGTCCATATGAAAGGGTACAATTGCTTAGTTACAAGTTTGGAGAATGTAAGGTGACTTTTAACAAGAAGAAAAGTTGGTTCATATGCATTTCTTTGAAAAGATTTTTCAGTACATAATTCAGAGTAGTAAATAATTACTTATTTTCTTCACCCCAAAATTGCTAATTATCTGTCAGTTTTCACTCTGTATCCCTAATTTGTAAATCTTTCCTGAACCTCCAAGAGCATAAAATGTTCATGGCCTAAGAGTTCTAGGCTTCAAGGCCCAGAATCGCAGGAGAAGTGAGTGTCTGCTAAGAGGTAGCATGTCCTCTAGGTCTCCTGTGTGAGGACTATACATTCGTTTACTGTTTCTTCAAGTATTCAGTGAGCATTTGGGGCTTCTGTCTAACTGGGTAAATAAGAAATAGGTACATAGAATAAGCACTAGGTAGTAAAGCTGTCCTTCAGCGTCCTCCCCTTCTCAGTTCCCTCTTAGGAGGATTTGTTCAGACTTTTCAGTGAGCAAGGAATTCTTCTTGCTGACAAAGTTGGGACAAAGAAAGAATTAAGAGGTCTACTGTTTTCCTGTCATCTTTTAACATTCCATTATCTGCTTTAAGTGATAGGCCTGTCCCCTTTTCACCTTCGTCTCCCCTGGTAGTGATGGGGGAGGGACGGCAGAGCCCTGGGTGAGTGACCAGGCCCTGTTCCCTTAAGGGCCAAGCATGTCCTGGGCAGTAAGCACAGCCTTCTTCAGAATAACCAGATCCCAATAATCAGAATAATCAGATGTCAGATCCCAAGGGCCCTTCTTTTCATCATAGAGTCACTTATACAAGTATCTCAGGTTCTTTGCAAAGCTTCTTCTTCCTCATCAAGATGGTCCACAGTTCTGCTATTGTTTTAATTTTTTATTTAAATTCAATTAATATATAGTACATTTCAGAGATAGAGTTTAGTGATTCATCAGAAGCATATAATACCCAGTGCTCACTATATCATGTGCCCTCCTTAATTCCCATCACCCAGTTACCCTATCCCCTCTCCCACCTCCCTCCAGCAACCCTCAGTTTGTTTCCTAGACTTAAGAGTCTCTTATGGTTTGTCTCCCTCTCTGATTATGTCCTATTTTATTTTTCCCTTCCTTCCCCTATGATCCTCCATTTTGTTTTTTTAAATACTATGAGTGAAATCGTATGATAATTGTCTTTTCTGATTGACTTATTTCACTTAACATAATACCCTCTAGTTCCATCCACATTGTTGCAAATGGTAAGATTTCATTTTTTGGTGGCTCAGTAATATATAAATATAAATTTTATATATGTAAAATTTTAACATATATATAATTTACATATATATCACATCTTTATCCATTCATCTGTCATACACACACACACTCGTGCGCGCGCATATATATATATATACACATATATATATATATATATCACATCTTCTTTATCCATTCATCTGTTGACGGACCTCCAAGCTCTTTCCATACTTGTAGAGGTTGCTGCTATAAACATCAGGGTACAGATGCCCTTTCAAATCACTATGTTTGTATCCTTTGGATACCTAGTAATGCAATTGCTGGGTCATAGAGTAGCTGTATTTTTAACTTTTTGAGGAACATCCGTACTGTTTTCCAGAGTGGCTGTACCAGCTTCCATTCCCACCAACAGTGTAAAAGGGTTTCCCTCTCTCTGCATCCTCACTAATATTTGCTGTTTCCTGATTTGTAAATTTTAGCCATTCTGACCAGTGTGAGGAAGAATTTCATTGTGGTTTTCATTTGTATTTCCCTGATGCTGAGTGATGTGGAGCATTTTTTCATGTGTCTGTTGACCATTTGTGTATCTTCTTTGGAGAAATGTCTGTTTCTGTCTTCTGCCCATTTCTCGACTGCCATTATTTTTAATAAATATCCATCCCTGTCCAAGTGTCTTTTTCTTAAGATCCTCAGGCATCTTTCCTCTTAACTTTTTTCTTAAAGATTTTATTTATTTATTTGACAGACAGAGATCACAAGTAGGCAGTGAGACAGGCAGAGAGAGGGGGAAGCCAGCTCCCTGCCGAGCAGAGACCCCAATATGGGGCTCAATCCCAGGACCCTGAGATCATGACCTGAGCCAAAGGCAGCGGATTAACCCACTGAGCCACCTTAACTTTTTTTGAAAGCCTACTTCCCTTTCTGATGACACATGTCTAACTATATACTCTGTGTTTTCCTTCTTACCTGTATTCAACTCAGCCATGTTCCCATCACCAACCAGCTCATCCTCAGGGCTCAGTGTTAGGGCCAAAGTATCAGTTACCCTGCTCACCTCCTCCAATAATGAAATGGTCAGCATGGCAAATAATGGAATTTTCAGATGCATTGCTTTGGGCTTCAATGAGCCAGACTTCCAGCAGATATCTGGATAATTAAATCTTAGAGCACTCCTGAAGGTCATATTAGTGCCAGTTTTGTGATATGTGTGAGAAATGGTCATCTTGCGATACATTCCTACTCTATTATTTCTGTTCTTATCCCTTTTATCTTTGCCTAAATGTTCTTCAACTTGCCTCCATATAGTTCATAGATTACTATGCAGATCTATTTCTTCTTGACTTAGGAAAGATACCTGTACACTCTAGTAGGCCATTTCTTTTCAGAAAAGATATACCTTTCTGTGTTCTGTAACTCTCTCTCTTACTTAGGTGTACACACCATTGAGGATGTAAGTGTTGTCTTAACACTATCAACCTCTGTGAATGTCGAGCCACTTTTGTCACTATTTCCTTTTCATGTCATATCCATTTTTCTTAATAAGATGTTTTATAGTTTTATCTGGGTGTTTTCTCTCTCCTCACTTTCAGTTCAAGGTGTTAAAAATCAGATTAGCAAGCTTGCCCAACAAACACATACTTCCCAACCTTCATGGGATACTTGACCTTTTTTCTTAACCCATGTATCAGAAAGCCAAAATCCCATTTTTTAGTTCTGTTTGATATACTTTCCACTGGCTTTACTTCAGTATCCCCCATGCTTGCCACCTAATCCTCCTTCCTCTTCTAAAATCCAGTACAATTAAAAGTCATGGTAAAAATATCAGCTGTGATTCTAGGGACTGGTTTCCTACCTACATTACACAGAAAGTGATGACTGGGTTTGTTGAGTTTCTGCATTTAGACTATGACAAGCCAGACATGCCCTCCAGGAAGGGAATATCTTCCATCTTCCCTGTTAAGCCTAAAGTAAGGAGTTCTCTCTAGGGAAGAATGTAAGAGTTGACTCAGAACAACTGGGTAAAACTCCAATAATCCAATTTACTGTCAAGTGTTTGATACGAAATAAGTAGCATACTTTAAGCTGTACGTTACTCTGTACTTTAAAACTGTACTCTGTGTAGAACATTCATCATTTCTTCATTTATTTCCAAACAGAACAGCTTTTTTTTTTCTTATTTTCCATATTTTCCTGGTTTTGTTTTAGTTTCGAATTCCAGAATATATTCTGGATTTTCTGGGACAGATCTAATTTCACATCCCACTGTCCTCATAAATACTTTTATTCTTCTTAGACTATGCATCCCAAATCAGGATTGGAGAAAACAGACTTACCGTTATCAAGAGGCAAGACAAAGGATACCCACAAAATCATACGTTTAATGACTACATAATGCCACACACACACCATCAGTTAATGTGTTGGACTCTAGGAGGTATTGAAAGACCGTATATCCTGATGTCCCTACCTCCCAAAACCCTTTCCAGACTGAGATATTTTTTCATGGAAGCAATTACTGATAATTTCAGTAATGTTATACCCAGACTATGAAAAGAGATGTTAAATATAGCAGACACTTACATGTGCTCTTGACTCTGTTCTAAGTCAGAACTACAAGAACAAACCTTAAAATTCTACATCCCTTACCTTGTCCCATCAGAAATCTCTGAATTGAGATATTTTGAGATTCTCTACTGGAAAGTTGATTGCTTAAATATAGTATTAAAGTGAGACTTCTAGCCCACAGAATAAGTCATTTTTTTTATTCTTCATTTTTGCTTATTCCTTTTTTTTAGTAAAATTACAAATGACTTGCTGCAAGTATTCCTGTTTGTTCTAGATTTTCTTTCCCAGAATTAGGTAATGAAAGCTAGTCTAAGATAATCTATACTTTGTCAATATATTTTCTAAAATTCTGCAGGGAGATCTGGTTAATTATTTCCATGCATATTACAGTTTGTTCTTCAACCCTTGCCAAAAAAAAAAAAAAAAAAGCACAAACCTACATTACAATCTTGTATTAATGTTTCTTCCTCTCCCGTTAGATGAACCAAATCGTTTTGTTTCTAGCTGGAAAAGAAATTTAAGTGTGTTTCTTGGGTGAGTTTTCCAGTTAACACTAATCCTGGGTTCTCTCTCTCAATTTTCAGATATCACGACAGAGGAAACCAGTTTTGGGAAAAGTTATGCACCGCGGAATTTCGAGAGCTCTATGCTCTGGGCAGTGTCCATAATGACCTCTATGTTATAGGAGGACAGATGAAAGTCAAAAACCAGTATCTCATTACAAACTGTGTGGATAAGTACTCTGTAGAACGGGACAGTTGGAGAAGGGTGTGTCCCCTTCCACTGCAGTTGGCATGCCATGCCGTAGTAACCGTGAATAATAAACTTTACGTGATCGGAGGCTGGACCCCTCAGGTTAAGAAATTTCCTGTATACTTAATTGGCATGGCTGTGCTATGTCTGGCCGCTGGGTTGAAAAATATTGTAGTTTCTGAACACTAAAAGAGCATGTCTTACATCTTGGTAAAATGCCTTTTATTTTATAGAATATTAAACTTAAGATTGTAAAGTGTTAAAGCAGTTTAGGAGAATGAATTTTAAAGTGTGTTATTCATAGACATGACTGCATTCAGTATTCATGCTATGCTCTTTATAATCCTTCCCATTCTTGCTAATTATGAAAGATGCTTATGCTGAGAAATTATCTGTAGGGAGCATCTAAGTAAGAGATAGAGACACTGGCTCCTCATCCCACTTCTGTCTGCTTAATGGTTGCATGAGCTGGGACAAGGAACTCTCAGGTCTTTTCCAAATTTAAAGTTCTTACTCTACATGGGAAACCAGAATATTCAACCCGTGATGGCTCAACATTTCCACAAAAGTAGATTGTGATTTTAAACATTTTATGCCTTTGCTGGGCACCAGCGGATAGAGAAACCAGGATACCATTTGCATGGAAGCCCAGTGAAGAGATGGCAAGCCAAGACTGCAAAGTCAATAAAGGGCAACCACAGTGGCTCTTCCTCTTCTCTCTGGGTGTGTCCCCCCAGTGCCTTCAGTTTTCATGGTAGTAGCAGCAGTCCAGCTGCCTTCTGCCCTGGCCTGCCAGTCGTTCTCATGAGATGAATCTTACTAACTCATTGTCCATCCCCATGACAAAAAGTAAACTTATTTTTGCCTGTATGCTTTCTTATTTTGGCAATTTGCTTCGTGATAATAACTGATAAAACTGGTGCTTTTGGCATTCATTTCATAAGCTTGAATTTTGCCATTTATAGCATATCATACCTGTTTTTAAACCTTAAACTTCACATTTAATACATTTTGGCAGGTGTCCTGTGTACCAAAAAGTAGTACAGATTTAATCACAGCAAGTGGCTGAAACCTGACCAATTATTTGTAATTAAGCATTTTCAGAGCTGTACATTACTTAGTTAATCTTACATGAATAAGCTCCAAAGACAATGTAGAAGCTTTTCTTTGGTTTTTCTTGCCACTAAAATAAAGATCAAATACTTAAAACTTAGAAGGAAAATTAAAACAATAAAGTCAAACATGCTATGTATAATGTCTTAGAACAAATGACATGTGGGTATTTATTGCATAACAAAAGCTTTTGCTGGTCTCTACCTAAAACACTACATTAAGTTGCGAGATAACCTGGGGTTGTGAATGCATCACAATGATCATAATTCCTGGTGTATTTAAAATAATTAAATTAATTACAACTTTCATAAGTATGGCAATTATTTCTGTGTCAAACACCTGCATCCAAAACAAAAGACACTTGAAAAGCATCCTTAGACTGAAGTCATAAAAGTTCTTGAGACATTGAAGACAAAAAAAACAGAAACACTACTTTGCCTGAAGTTTATGATAGAGGAAACCATATTCATGTGTGTAAGAACAAATTGTTCAATTTTTACTATCTCTAGTCATTAAAAATGTATATAAAAATAAATACATAATAGTAACAGCAAATAATGTATATTAATCCATCAATCTTGAAGATGAAGTTCAGACCATTCCCATATAGGTCATAATTTTGGTATAAAAATACTCTAATTACTAAAACACAAAATGTTTTCTTAATTTTGTTCCATTTGGATCAGAAAAATATAAAGAAAATGCCTTATGAATTATTAAACTTAGTTTCTCAAAAAAATCATTAAACTCTAGTACTATAAAGTTTGTTGAAACAAAATTGCACTTTAAATATTGTTCAAGAAAGTTGGGTTTCATTTTCAAGGCTCTGCAGTTGCTTCATTTTTGTAAAAAGTGCTTTCTTGTCTCCTTGCTCAGATCCCAGGCTATGAGCCAATCCCCCAGCCCCATTATTACAAGATATAAATTCCTCTGACATTGGCAATAGACTTATCATCCCAAGTCAGGGGATCCGGTGTGTTTGTGAGTATGAGGCTCAGCAGCTAAGTCCCCTTCATCTCCTTGGTCGCCTGCTTGGATTAATTGCACTCACATACTCACAGAGCTTTCCCAGTGGTATGTTATTATATCGGCTGTCATATTTCACACAGATGGATCTCCCTGATGAAGAACCAGATCGACTAAGCAACAGACTGTTGCAGTATGACCCCAGCCAAGATCAATGGAGAGAGCGGGCGCCCATGAAGTTCTCTAAATACCGATTCAGTACAGCAGTAGTCAACAGTGAGATTTATGTTTTGGGTAAGAAGAAGCAGATTGCTAAAAGAGTATGACTACTTTTATTTTTCTCTGTACTTTGCCTCAGTAAAAGCGACCTGTTCTCCCTTCCTCTCGCATCCCAGTTCTGGTGTATCTACTAGCCGAAAATGTTCCTTTGTTTCTTGTTTTCCTAGAGCACAGTCAGGTAAGATTAAATGGAATTCCACTGACTTAAGGAAAGCAAAATTATTTGTATGGAATTTTCAAGAACCTTGGAATTCAAGATCATTAGTGAAACATCTTTATATTTAGTATCAAGTAAAATATTTTGAAATGGGAATAAGTCCTTGGCCACCTTTAGTTGATGAAGTGTGGGTGTTTGCAATCAGCTGTGATTTTCTGTGCTCATAAAGTAAGCCATCATAGGTAAGACACACATTATACCAGCTCTCTTCATTTTGCTTCACCCACCAAACTTCTGTAGAGGTGTTATCAAATAATTCTCATCTGAATGTATTTTTCTTATTTCTTAAATATATGTGGTCTTGTACTAACCAGTAGGAGTTAGTGAAAGACTGGTTCATTTCCACTAAAGTGGGTAAAAGTTCTAGAACATCTCCTATGTTTCCCTTATACTTATTCACTTCTTATTTTTTGCTCTTTTATTAAGTCCATTGCTTTTCTAAGCACATTTTATCACCTTTCCTCCCTCTCCCGTTGTCCCTGTCCTGTGTGGGAAAGGGTGAGACTGGGACAAGGAGGCTGACCAGCTGGTAAACTGATTAGTATTCCAGTATTCTTACTTCATCCCATGCACATTGATGACTAACTGGCAAAAACATAGGGAAGGTGATGGGCACCAAAAAGATGGCAAAGAAAAAACATGAGATATGGGCTGAGAGCAAACCAAGCGTTTGAATAGCATTTAGGGTTTTTGGGTGTTGGGTGTTTGTTTGTTTGTTTGTTTGGGGGAGTTTTTTCGCTAAATGGAATGAAGTTCAGTTGTTCAGGTGTTGCTGTGGCTGCCTGCACAGCATGAAGCAAAATAATTAATGCACTCAAATATTAATCGTTTATAATTTTAAGAACATTATGCAACATAATTTATGACTACCTCAGTTATGAGACTCATAATTATAATTAAGTTTTTCCTCTGGCAGTATATTTGTTACTTTGTTATAACCATATGCTGTGTCCTAGGCCCAGAAGAGACAATATCTAAACCAGAATAGATTGCCTAAATAGATGTATAACTCCGGGGAGACAAGGGCAGATCTCCTAATTATATTAAAGTTGGAGGTAGTCAAAAGTGGGATAAAGGTGATTTATCAACTCAACAAAAATGAGATTTCTGCTTAATGTGGAGCCACAACTAGGCTAGATGTGGGATAAAAATGTAGTGTTTTGTTTGTTTTTTGAGAAGTTACAGGGGGAAATGCACCTTAGAGACAACCTTTGGAGCTCACCCTTGTTGGCATGAACAAGTGTCCACTACATGAATGAAAGAAGGCAGATGTTGCAGGACCAGTAAGATCTGGATAGGTGAAAAAAAAAAAAAAAAAAAGATCTGGATAGGTGACAGAGAGAGAAGTGTACACCCAGGAAGAGAGATGGGGCAGAGCAGTAGGGGAAAAGATGAGGAGGAGAAAGCTCTACAAAAGCTTGGAGGAACCCACCAGGCACAGGCAGCTGCAGGAAGGAGTTTATAGGTATACCAGGAGCCAGGTTACAAAGGACTATAGTGGAGAATCAAGAGTAAAATAGTACTGAAAAACTATGCAGAAGCAACATGATTAAAGAATGTTTGGGGAGTACTGGTGAGGTGAGGGGTAAAGAACAGATCAAAGGTGCGGAGAGACTGGAAATGGAGAGACCAGTCAAGTCTCTTGCTAGTCTTAGAACTGGCAAGTAGTTCTAAGCTACTACTTTTGTAGTAGCTTAGAATCCGGTTTCTGGATATTCAGAACTGAGGACCAGATTCATAATCACTCAAATAAATGTCCCCATCTTGTAAGATTTGATCCAAAAGAGGCCACATTCCCAACATTTGCTACTTAATTCCCAAATATACTTGGAAGCTTTGAAATGGAATGAAGTTCAGTTGTTCAGGTGTTGCTGTGGCAGCCTCAGTTCAGATTTCGTTGTTCATTGTATGTATAATTGGAATTTGGGCAAATACCATATAGAACCCTAAAACTTTATCTGTTTCAATGGTCTGTACAGGTGTGTTACAGTCATTTGTTAGTTAGTTAGCCCTGTCTGCTTTTGGGAATCAATGGATGCCTCACTATGATGGGGGTCACTGCCAATTATTATTATAACCCCTCTCCCTCATATTGTAATAGGTTTAATTTCTTACTATCTCCTAATTACTCTAGAGGCTGCCCCCAAATAACAGCCTCTGAAATTTCCTTCCCCATGGAAGCAGTGTGGTAAAGTGGGGAATGTCCCCGCTTTGGATTGAGATTCTGGCTCCACCATTAGACCTGCATGTCCTGGATCTAGTAAATCATTTTTTGGCTCATATTAAAGTTGGAATGCCTACCTATTAGAGCCATGATTAAATAAAAGTTGTAAAATCCCTACAATTTAAGTGTTCAGATTTGGTTATAATTACTGGTTGGTTTTTTTTTTTTTTTGAGCCCCTTTGTGTTCTAGACACTTTGCTGAATTTTTTGCATAAAGAAATTCATTTAATGGTCATAAAAAACTGATAAAGTAGTAACTCTTCTGTATAGCAGACTAGATATCTAGACTAATCCTTCCACTGAAAATACTAAAAAACAAATGTTGGGAAAACATTTTTTTTTTTAATTTTCTAAAGAGCTTCTAAGACCTGTTATGGCAGTAGGAATTTGGCAGACCAAAAGGGAAGTGAAAAGCAGGAGGCTCCCAGTTACAAAGAAGTGAATGAGTCGACATCCTCTCCCCCAAAAGCTACTGTAAAACCAGACAGATTTTTCAGAAACAACCATTTCAGGTCTCTAGGAACCAGCCCAAAACAACAAACTGAGAAGAGCTTAGCTTCTCAAAAGAGCTGAACTTGAGGTAAATCTTCAGGCAGTCCTTGGCATTCTTTCCTGAGCTGTCCCAGTTCCCTACCTCAGTTGATCCAGCATGGGAATTCTAGCAGAGTGGGCTCGCTGTAAAAACCAGTAACTTTGTTTGCCATAGGGGGCTGACATGTTTGGGAGTAAAGGGTGGGAAACCCACACTCATGGTGACAAATGGGAAAAGCCAGCATCTTACCTAACCTGAGATTTTAGTCCTGCTTGGGACAGCAATGGATGGGAGAATTAGCCAGAAACTGAATAGTGACTTTCCAGGAAAAACCTGGTTATGAGAGTCCTAGACAGTCTTGATAAATTCTTCACACATCCCTGGAGACTAGGGAAGCTGCTCAGACATGGAGCCCATAAGAGTATATAAGCTCTTTACACATCCCTGGGTGACTGGGAGTATGAGCGCATGTACAGAGATCTGAGAAGGCCAGGCAGAAAGTAAAAGTCATGGTAGACTTGCAAACTATCTGAGCTTTGAATGTGCTCCCAACACACAAAACCTACACACAGATCAACAAAGCGAGGTTGGAAGCCTTACTAATGTTGGGAGTATAAACAATTAGTCTTGACTAGACCTGAGCCATGAAGTAATAAGAGTAACCCATATGCTTTTTTTTTTTTTAAGATTTTATTTATTTATTTGACAGACAGAGATTACAAGTAGGCAGAGAGGCAGTCAGAGAGAGGAGGAAGCAGGCTCCCCACCTAGCAGAGAGCCCAATGCGGGGCCCAGGACCCTGGGATCATGACCCCAGCCGAAGGCAGAGGCTTTAACCCACTGAGCCATCCAGGTGCCCCAACCTATATGCTTTTAAAGAGAGAGAGGGAATTTTTTTTTAAATGGAGTAGAGACCAAAGCAAACCATAGGAGAGGCATATTAAAGCTAAGCAAATTAGTTAAAAACAACAGTAACAATAACAAAAGAGAAAAATAACCTAGCAGGAAAAATAAAATTAAAAGTTGCTACACTATATTATTTTAAATTTCTAGTTACCAACAGAAATTTACATACAAAGGAAAATAAACAAGGAAGTGAAACCCATTCTGGGGCGGAGACAGGGAAACATTCAATAAACCTATCTCTCTAAGGGGCCCCCAATGTTGGATTTAGCAGGCATAGAATTCAGATTAGCTATCCAATATATGTTCATTAAATTAACAAAAACTATTTTTAAAGAATTTTAAAGAATTAAAGGAAAATAAAATGACATTGGCTCCCCAATGATATCAACGAAGAAGTAGAAACTATCTAAAAGAAACAAACGAAAAATGTGCTAAGTGGGCTCAAAAATAGATTTGAGCTGACAGAAGAAAGAATCTGTGCATTTTAAATAGATCAGGGAAATTATTAATCTGAAGAGGAGAGGGAGGTAATTGGAGGAAAATTAGGAAAACCTCAGAGACTATATGAAATATCATCAAGTCTACCAACAAAGTATGATTCCCAAAAGAAGACAGAGAGGAACAGAATTTTTTTTTTCAAATAATAATGGTCAAAAGCTTCTTAAACTTGATGGAAAAAACTTTATACATATAAGAGGTTCATCAAACTCCAAGTAAGATAAATTCACAGAGATCCTCACCTAAACACAATGTAGACTAATCATTAAAATACATCATAGACAAAAAATTCTTACAAACAGTAAGAAAAGAGTGACATCATGTAGAGGGGAACAATAATATGCTGAACAGGTGACTATCATCAGAAATAGTGGAGGCAAGATAGTACTGAACTAATATATTCAAAATACTGGAAGGAAAATAACAAAGAATGTTTCTGTGTCCATCTTTTATGTTCAGCAAAATTATTCTTTTAAAATGAAAGTGCAGGGGCCCCTGGGTGGCTCAGAGGGTTGGGCCTCTGCCTTCAGCTCAGGTCATGATCTCAGGATCCTAGGATCGAGCCCCACAGGCTCTCTGCTCGGCGGGGAGCCTGCTCCCCCCGCCCCCCCCACCTGCCTCTCTGCCTACTTGGGATCTCTGTCAAATAAATAAATAAAATCCTTAAAAATAAAATAAAATGAAATGAAAGTGCAGCAAAGACATACTCTGATAAATAAAGGCTGAGATAATTTGTGGCTACCAGACTTACAAGAAATACTAAAGGATTATTAAAGAAGTACTGAAATCCTTAACATTAAAAAGAAATACACCAGAATAACTCTAATCCACAAAAGAAATGAAAGGCACTGGAAATGACAAATATGTAGGTAAATAAAGAAGACTTCACACATATTCTATTTTTTCATCTCTTAACTTCTTTGAATGATATAAAAGCAGATAAAACAATAATCATGGAGCTATACTGTTGGATTTATTACATATATAGATATAGTACATATAACAATATCAGAATTGGAGAGGAAAAGATAAATTGGAACAGTGTTGCTATATTTTAATAAAATTAAAACCATATTAATTTGAAGTAGATTGTGATAAAGTAAGACACACATTAGAATTTCTAGAGCAACTAAAAAAAATTTCGAACAGTTTAAAAATCAAAAGATTTACCATGGTACACTTAG
The DNA here is from genome assembly GCF_011764305.1 of Mustela putorius furo. Lineage (NCBI taxonomy): Eukaryota > Metazoa > Chordata > Mammalia > Carnivora > Mustelidae > Mustela > Mustela putorius. The sequence continues at coordinate 16,800,990 of NW_025422002.1, read as the reverse complement.
AAAATGAAAAACAAAAGAAGGCAGTGAAGAAGGAACAGGAACAAAAACGACATGAGACAGAAAACAAATAGCAATATAACAGTTGTAAATCTAACTGTATAAAAAATTACATTAAATGGGAATGGACCAAGTACCTCTATCAAAAGGCAGAGATTTCAGACTGAATAAGAAAATAAGACCAAATATACGCTGTCTATAAGAGACACACTTTATATTCAAATACATAAGTAAGTTGAAAGCTTTATTATTTTATAGAGAAAGATGTACTATGCACAGAGTAATTTTAAGAGGATTGAAGATAGTATGTCATTATCATCCAAAATCAACTTTAAGAAAATAACGTAATATTACTTCAAAGAGAAATTTTATAATAAAATGATCAATATATCAGGAATATATCACACTGAACAACAGAGTTCTAAAATACATGAGGCAAAATTTAGAACTAGAAAATCACCATTAGGAGATTTGTATCCCACCTTCAATAATTGATTGAACAACTGGACAGAACATCAGCAAAATTATAAAGACTTGAACAACACTATCGACCAACTTAAACTACCTGACGTTTATAGTACACATAATTGCAAAATACATGTTCTTTTCAAGTGTACAAGGAACACTCTCCAGGCTTTATCATATGCCAGGTCATAAAATAAGTCTCTAGATTTTTAAAAAAAATTTAAAAGATTTTATTTGTTTATGGGTGGGGGAGCACAAGTAGGGGCAGAGGGAGAGGTAGAATCAGAAGCCTGACATGGGGCTTGATCTCAGGACCTGGGGATCATGATCTGGGGATCATGACCTAAGCTGAAGACAGACACCCAAATGACTGAGCCACCCAGGTTTCCCTCAATAGATTTTTTAAAAATTGATGTTATTTGGGGTGCCTGGGTGGCTCAGTGGGTTAAGCCTCTGCCTTCGGCTCAGGTCACCATCCCAGGGTCCTGGGATCGAGCCCCACATCAGGCTTCTCTGCTCAATGGGGAGCCTGCTTCTCCCTCTCTCTCTCTCTGCCTGCCTCTATGCCTACTTGTGATCTCTATCTGTTGAATAAATAAATAAAATCTTTTTAAAAAATTGATGTTATTCAAAGTAAATAATTAAGTTATAAATCAAAGACAGAAAAAAGGAAATCCTCAAATATATGGAAATTACACAGCATAATTCTAAAATATTGAGTAAAAAATCACAGAGGAAATAAAATATTTTAAATTGAATGAAAACCATAGGTGTATATCCCTCATGACCATAGATTCAAAAATCTTTAAGAAACACTTAGCAAATTGAATCTAACAACATAAAAAATAATTATGTGTCATAAAAAACCCTTAAGAAACAGTAACCAAACTGAATCCAGCAACAAAAAATGATTATATGCCATGGACAAGTGGGATTTAATCCAGAAATGCAGGAATGCAAGGTTGGTTCAATATCTGAAACTCAATTAATACACCATATTAATAAAGGATAAAAACCAAATGCTCATCTCAATAGATGTAGAAAAAGCATTTGACAGAATTCAACCCCCATTATTGATAAAATTATCAACAAATTAGGAATAGAAGGGAATTTCCTCAACTTGTTAAAAAGTGTCTGTGAATTTCCTCAACTTGTTAGAAGGTTTCTATGAAAAACCTACAGCTAACATGATACTTAGTGGTGATCTTTCTACCTCCAATCAGGAACAGGGAAAGATACCTGCTCTTGCTCCTCCCAGTCAATATTGAACCAGAGGTTCCAACTCATGCAATAAGGCAAGAGAAAGAAGTTAAAGGTATACAGATTAGAAAGGAAGAATTAAAAAGTTCTTATTCACAGATTATATATTCTTGTGTGTAAAAAAGTCCTAATGAAGGTACAAAAAGTAAATTAAAAAAAGAAAGACTACTAAAGCTAATAATTTTAGCCAACATCACAGATTAAAGAGATCACAGGATATGAGGTCAGTATACAAAAATTAATTGTATTTCTATGTGCTATAAATGAACATTCTAAAAACAAAATTGAGAAAATAATTATATGTCCAACAGTATCAAATAGAAGAGGGGCACTTGGGTAATGCAGTTAAGCATCCAACTCTTGATCTTAGCTCAGGTCTTTATCTCAGGGTCATGAGTTCAAGTCCTGTATTGGGCTCCACTCTGCATGGAGCCTACTTAAAAGAAGGAGAAGGAGAAATATATTAATACATTTAACCCCCAAACTGTGAGAATCATATGCCGAAAACTATAAAAGACTCCTGAGAGTTAAAGAAGATCCAAATAAATGGAGATATATTCCTTGATTATGTATTCAAAGATTTGACATTGTTAAGATAGGAAATTCCCCCAAATTGAGCTATATGCTCAGTACAACCCCTATAATATCCCAGCACTGTTTTTATTTCTATTTTTTGTCTTGAGTCTTTTTAAAATTTCTTTAATTCCAGTATAGTTAACATACAATGTTAGTTTCAAGTGTACAGTATAGCGATTCACCAATTCTGTATATTAGTCAGCGCTCAACAAGATGACTGTACTCTTTATCCCCTTCACCTATTTCACCCATCCCCCACCCACCTCCCCTCTGGTAACCATGTTTGTTCTTTTTTTTTTTCCCCCATATTTGTTATTTATAATTAAAAGTCTGTTTTTGGTTTATCTCTTTTTTTTTCTTTGCTAATTTTCTTAAATTCCATGTATGAGTGAAATCATATGGTATTTGTCTTTCTCTGACTAACTTATTTCACTTAACATTATACTCTGTAGCTTGTTGCCAATGGCAAGATTTCCCTTTTATGGCTGAATAAGATTTAATTGCATTATATATATGCCTACCTTCTTTATCCATTCATCTATCAGTGGGGGCTGTTTCCATAATTTGGCTATTGTAAATAACCAACATTTTTAAAAATTTTTTTAATTTAATTTAATTTTTTTTTAGTGTTATGCACCACACCCAGTGCTCCATGCAATATGTGCTCCCCACAATACCCACCAACATTTTTTTAGTTGACAAGCTAATTCTAAAATTATGTGAAAACATAAGGGATGTAGAATAACAAAAATGACTTTGAAAAAGAAGAAAGTTTGAGGACTTAACTCATTTTAAATACGTATTACATAGTAATTATGATATAGTGGTATTAGCCTAAAGACAGGCAGCTAAATCAATAGAACATAAAAAGAGAGTCTAGTAATAAATTTTTATATTTATAGTCAATTGGTCTTTGACAAAGTTGTCAAGGCAATTCAGTGGAGAAAGATGAACTTCTCAACAAATACGCCAAGATAATTTGATATCTATATACAAACCAATGAGCTTAACCCAATACCTCACACCACAGGGTGACGAAAGGAGGAAAAAATAAAGAAAAAAACACAAAACTTCTGTATGGATTCCAGACTTAAGAAAACATAGGACAAAATGTGGTGACTTTGGATAAGCAAAAATATGAAACTAAAAGCATGATGCATAAGAGGAAAAGTGTTGAGTTTGGACTTTTTTAAAATTAAAAAAAAAATTTGTTCTTCAAAGGGCAACATTAAAAAAAAGGAAAACACAAGCCAGAGACTGGGAGAAAATAACTATAAATCATATATCTGATAAAAGATTTGTATTCAGGGGGTGCCTGGGTGGCTCATTCGATTGACCATCTAACTCTTGGTCTCAGCTCAGATTGTGGTCTCCTGCTTGTGATATCAAGCCCTGTTTTGGGCTCTGTGCTCAATGCTCAGCGTGGACTCTACTTCAGATTCTTTTTCCGTCCCCCTCTGCCTCTCCCTGCTTTCTATCTCTCAAATAAATAAAAAAATCTTTTTTTTAAAATTGTATTCAGAATACAAATAGCTTATAAATAATTTTTGCAACTCAATTATAAGAAAACAATCCAGTTTAAGATAGACAAAAGGTTTGAATAGACCTTCCACATAAGAAGATACATGCCTATCTGGTAAACACATGAAAAGATAATGATTTCTCATCAAAAACCACAAGAGCACGTCAGCAGTGGAAAAACACTACATCAAAACTAATGATGTACTGTATGGTGACTAACATAACATAATAAAATAATAATTAAAAAAAGAAAAACATTTTTAAAGTGTTAGGAAACTGTCGACATAGAATTGTATATTTCATGAAATATCTTTCAGAAGTAGAAATGAAATACTTTCAAAGAAAGAAAACTAAAATGCATGGGAATAGATATACTCTAAAACAATTTAGCAAGTAGCAAGTAACAAGAGATTTACTCCAAAAGAATTGTTTAAGGAAGTTCTTCAGACAGAGGGACATGATGACAAAAGGAAACTGGAAATATCAGGAATGAAAATAGAAGAATAGAAAATTCTTCTTTTGAGTGCTTTAGAATGCCTTTAATGATTGAAAGTAAAAAATACATTTTTTGATGGGGTTTTCAATGCATGTAATAGATGAGACATCTATTTATATAGCATAAAGAGGGAAGGTTAACAGGACTTAGCGGGGGGCAAGTTTTCTACATTCCAATTACAATGACAAAATACTGATTCTAAGTAGATTATGAAATGTTAAGTAACTTATTAATCCCCAAACCAGTGACTGGAAGAACTATAAAGAGCTAGTCAAATCACAATAAATTCATTAAGATAGAAAACTAAAAAATGTTCAAATAATCTGAGAGTAGAGAAGGGAAAAAAGAGGAACAGCAACAACAGAGAGCAGAAGGAATAGACAGAACACAAACAATAAAATGGTAGACCTTATTCCAGCCATAAAAATACTTACCTTAAATGCAAATGGAATAATGATACCCATCAGAAGACAGAAACTGTCAGGATGGATTAAAATTAGAATGATTTAATAATATGCTGTCTACAAGAAATCCACTGCAACTATAATGATGCAGATAACTTTAGAGTGAAAGGATGGAAAAAAATAAATGATGCAAAACTATTTAAGTGAAAGCTGGATTGGCTCTATTAATGTCAAAGAAAATTACCAGGGATAAAGGAAGCCATTACATAATGATAAAATGATTGATTTACCAAGAAGACATAACAACAGTAAAGGTATATGCATCTAACCAATAGAATTTACAAATACATGTAGGAAAAACTGACTGGACCAAAAGGCAAAAGAGACAAATCAACAAAGATTTATTTAACATTCCTCTCAGTAATAAACAGGCCCTTAACTATAGAGAACAAACTGATGATTACCAGAAGGGAGGTGGGGGGTGGGTTAAGTAGGTGATGGGGATTAAGGAGTGCACTTGTGATGAGCACAGGTGTTGTACAAAAGTGTTAAATTACTAGATTATACACCTAAAACTAATATTATGCTGTACATTAACTAGAATTTAGATAAAAACTTTAAAAAAGAAAAGAAAATACATTGCGCTGAATGAAAATACACTGTATCAAAAATTATGGAGTGCTGTGAAAGTACTGCTTAGAATTTAATTTGTAGCATTTAGTGCTTACATTAGAAAAAAGGAAAGGTCTTAAATATCTAAGCACTCACCTTAGAAAACTATAAAAAGAAGAGCAACATAAATCCAAATTAAGAAGAAGAAAGGAGGGGCACCTGGGTGGTTGAGTGGGTTAAACCTCTGCCTTCAGCTCAGGTCATGATCTCAGAGTCCTGGGATGAAGCCCTGCATCTGGCTCTCTGCTTAGCGGGGAGCCTGCTCCCCCCACCCACCCACCCCCACTTACCTGTGATCTGTCTCTCTGTCATATAAATAAATAAAATCTTTTAAAGAAAGAAGAAGGGACGCCTGGGTGGCTCAGCTGGTTAAGCAACTGCCTTCGGCTCAGGTCATGATCCTGGAGTCCCAGCATCAAGCCCCACATCAGGCAGGGAGTCTGCTTCTCCCTCTGACCCTCCCACTTTTCATGCTCATTCTCTCTGTCACACTCTCTCTCTCTCTCTCAAATAAATAAATAAATAAATTTTAAAAAAAGAAGAAGAAGAAAGGAAATAAAGGAAAACAATGAAATTGAAAGCTAAAAGTAAAAACAAAAAATTGAGACGATCAATGAAACTAAAGCTGTTTCTTTGAAAAGATTGATACAGTTGATAAACTTCTAGCAAAAGTGACAAATAAAAAGAGAAATAAGGTGCAAACTATCAGTATCAGAAATGAGATAGGGCATATTATTACAGTCTTCACAGACATCAAAAGGATAATAGAGCAGTGCTACAAACAACTCTAGACATATATTCAACAACTTAAATGAAATGGACCAATTCCTTGAAAACCACAAACTACATAAAGCCACTCAAGATGAAATCAGTAACTCAAAACTATTAAACATGTTGAATTCTTAGTTTATAACATTCCAAAAAATAAATGACTAGGCTTAGAAGTTTCCACTGATAAATTTAGCCAAACACTTAAGAAAGAAATAACACCAATTCTGTAACCTCTTTCCGAACATATAGGGAGGAAAACACTCCACAACTCATTTTATGAGGCAGCACTGCCTAATATGAAACCAAAGATGGCACAGAAAAAGAAAATTACAGACAAATATCCCTCATGAACATAGACACAAAAATGCTCAAGAAAACATTGGCAAGTTCAACACCACAATATATAAAAGAATAATGCACCATGATCAAAAATTAGTTTCATCCTGGGAATGCAAGATTTGTTCAATTTTCAGAAATTGATCAATGTACTCTACTATATTAAGTCTATAGAAGAAACACATGATCACGTCAAACTGACACAGAAAAATCCCTTTAACACCCATCCACGATTAGAAACTCTTAGCAAGTAAAGTGTGTAAACCTGGAGATTCACAGACCTGTACCCCTGGGGCTAATAATACATTATATGTTTATTAAAAATTTTTTAAATATTAAAAAAAGAAAGAAACTCTCAACAAACTCAGAAGAGAAGGGAACTTCCTCAACTTCTCAACCTGTTAAAGGGGACCTATGAAAAAGTTACAGTTAACATTATTCTTAATGGGAAAATTAAATGCTTTCCCTCTAACTTCACGCAGAAGGCAAGAATGTCCACAGTCACTATTCAACATCATACTAGGAATCTTAATGCAGTAAGGAAAGAAAAAGAAATAAAAGGCAAAGAAAAAGAAGAACTAAAATTCTGTTTTAAATGACATCTACATAGAATCGTCTGTGTAGAAAATCTCAAAGAATCGATTTCTTAAATTCTTAGAATTAATGGATTTAGTGTTGCCAAAGAATACAAAAGATCAATCTTATTTCCATACTTTGGCAAAGTACAAAAACAATTTGAAAAATCAATTTACAATTGCTCCCCCAAAATGGAATATTTACATATAAATCTAACAAAACATGTATAGGACCTATATGCTAAACTTACAAAATGCTGATGAAATCAAGGAGGATTGGAAGATGCAAGTAAAAATGTCAATTCTCCCCCAAATTGTTCTATAATCTTAATGCCATCAACTATAATCAAAATGCCAGAAATTCTTTTGCAGCTGTAGACAATGTCATCTAAAATTTATATGGGAAGACAAAGAAACTAGAGTAGTTAAAACAATTTTGAAAAAGAATGAAGTTGGAAGAATCACACTATTTGGTTGTAAGGTCTTTCTATAAAGCTAAAATGAAGACAGTGTGGCATTCACACAAAGTTAGGTAGATAATCCATGGAACATAATACAGAGCCCCAAAAATATGTCCACACAAGTATGGTCAATTGGGTTTTGACAAAGATGCAAAAGAAATTCAGTGAAGAAAGGATAGTCTTTCAACAGAGAGCATTGGTGTTCTAATGGACTTTCATAGTTTCTGTCATTTAAGATTTGGCTTCTTGATCATAGGACCAAACTAACTGCCAAAGTTTACATCCCTCTTGCCTTCTGGGTTTTGTGGATGTTTGAAAATGATATAACAAATCATTTCCAACCACAGTTCCTAACATCTGTGCTTCTCTTCGTGCCAAATAGGGGCTATCTCGACCTAACAACTTCCTGCCCTGTAGTAAAAAGAGCTTGCATATATGCTTTTTCTTTGCCCTTTCTGCCTCCTGACTGACCTTGTTTCTTCTCCCTGTGGCCCCTAGTGGCATGGCATGCCCACTTCTCTTAGGAATTGTAACTAATTATTCTTATTTCAATGTCATTGATCTCTCCTCACTCAGCCACCTCTATAAATTAAAATCTTATACAATCAAGATAATTGGAACAATCAGTCATATGTAAGAGAATAAAAGAACTTCAGCCTAAACTTCATACTTACACAAAAATTAACTGAAAATAGATCATGTATATAAATGTAAAACAATGGGGTATCTCAGTGGCTCAGTTGGTTAAGGGTCCAAATCCTGGTTTTGGCTCATGTCATGATCTCAGGGTTGTGAGATCGAGCCCTGCATTGGGCTCCAGGCTGAGCATGGAGCCTGCATAAGATTCTCTCTTTCTCACTCCCTTTGCAACACCTTCCAACTTACACATGCTCTCGCTCTCTCTCTCTCTCAAAAAAAAAGTACAACACAAGAATTTAAAACTTCCAGAGTAATAAAGAAAATCTTCATGACCTTGAGATATGCAATGAGTTATTATATATAGCACTAAAACCTTAATCTATGAAAGAAAATATTGATATATTAGACTTTATCATACTTTAAAACTTTCATTCTCTGAAAGACATTGTTAAGAAATTGAAGATACACTGTAGACTGGGGGGAAATATTTCCTTTAATACTTTCTCTTTACCTTTGTTTTCTGCAGTTTCACTGAGATCTGCCTAAGTGTGATGTCTTTGTTTTCCTTCTGTTTGGGGTTCACTGAGCTTTTGGAATTTACAGATTAATGTTTTTATCAGTCTGGGGAAAATCTTCAGCTGTTATCTTGCTGAATATTGCTTCTACTTTTTTCTCTCCCTTCTTTCCCTTTGTGAGACTCTAATTAGCTGTATGTTTGACTTTAGATGTAAGCCATGATCTTATCTGGACTCTCCATTCATACTTTTTTCTTCCTATACTTCAGATTGAGTATTTTTATTGAGCTACTTCAGATTCACTTATCCCATCTTCCACAGTGTTCAGACTGCTGTTAACTATCCTATGAGTTCTTATTTTCAGATATGATTTTTGTGTTTCCAGAATGTCCACCTTATTCTTTTTCATGGATTCCAACTCTTGCATGAATTTCTTCAATATTTCATTCCCCTTTGTCCATTTTTCCTCTATTTTATATTATTAATGAGTTGTTTTAACAGTCTACTACTTCAAATATTTGAATAATTCAGGAGTCTACTCCTATTATTTTTTTTCTTTTTATTGGCCCTTGCCTACTAACATTCCTGGTAATTCATTGTCTGCTGAACAATGGGAAGGCACCAAAGAGGTCCCCAGTGCTGTCCTTCCACCAGGGAAGACTCTGCCCTTCATTGGTAAGACAGAGCAAAGAACTAGTCACCTAAAGCCAATCACGGATTGAGCTGGCCAGGGCTGGGTCAAGCTTTAGTAACGCTCAGTTTGCCTGTTGTGTGTCCCTGTTCCCTGGTCTTCCAGGCTTTGGACTGAGCAATTCACGGATCTCTGTCCTCTCCCCTAAGATTGTGGGAATTCAGTTCTTCCCTTGAGTTTTTTTAGCTTTGCCCTTTAGCTTTCATGAACAGCTTTAAGACCTGACAATATCTCAAGGGGAGACCTCTCCTTTACAGCAGGGCCCCTCACTTTAGTTGGGTTTGGTCTTCTACATACCATGCAATTCTGGGATGTTCCTTTGACCATTAAAAGTATTTGGCCCAGAATCCCAGATTGCCTTTATAACTCAGCATTTTCGAATTTAAAAAAAAAAAAAATTGGCCACATGTGGGAAGTTCCTCTTTGCAGATTCTCTAGTTTTCAATCTGTCACACTAGCCCCACACAACTCCCCCCTGCCCCCCACCCTGGTTTCTAATCCCCTCACCAGAGTACCCCCATCTGTGTCCAATCCAGCTTTTTGCCTTGGTCCAAAATAAGCAAATATCCCAGGTACAAAAAAAATGGCCCAGAAAGGGCTCTTTCTTCTCTGGAATTTTAGCTCATCCAGTCCTTATTTTTTTTCAAGGCCTAACATCTTTAAAAATATGATTTTTTTTTCAATTTACCCACTTTCTTTACCCATTTTTTTCTCGTTGCGTTAGGATCGTTAGCCTGCCAATACCTACTACTACATGTTACCAAGAAGTGGAAAAATGATTGCTGTACTTCATTTCTTTAGATGGAATTCTTTTTGTATGATATGGTTTTTTTTTTACAATTTTATAAAGGGAAAAAAGGGAAAGAACAAGATCTCAGGGTAAGTGCCTTATTCAAGCTCACAGGTATTAAATGGCATAGCAGAAACAGAACCAGTCATCTGACAACAGAGCCTTACTTTCTACCTTCTTACATCAAGGTTACTGATTTTGGTCCAGCCATTCAACTAAGACTGCTTCAGTAGCCATCATCAGGGGTTTACAGAGGCCCTTAGGAAAGTACCTGGTTCTGTCTCTACGTTGAGTCAGCTGAGGGTGGGGGTCAGTAACCCTGCTGAGTTATATATTGGGTGGTGCTGACCCTGAAACTCTCTGCCTTCAAGATTAGGGCTTTAGAAAAAAAAAAAAAAAGATTAGGGCTTTAGGGTTTCATTATTTCCTTACCTCTTGCCAAAAATCATAAGCTAGACGCTTTCCGTAGGCGCTGACTTAGGAAATCTTGTTTACCACTATGTAAGCATGTAAGTCCTGTGACATCTCATCTCTAAGTCCTGTTTAACAGGCTCTGTAGGGTCTTCTCACAAAATCCAAGTTGAGAAACAGAATGGTTGCATGTTTGAAGTTAGAGTTCTAACTGTGTCTCTTAAGAAATTCTCACTCTTGGGGCACCTGGGTGGCTCAGTGGGTTAAGCCTCTGCCTTTGGCTCAGGGATCGAGCCCCCGCATCAGGCTGTCTGCTCGGCAGGGAGCCTGCTTCCTCCTCTCTCTCTGCCTGCTTCTCTGCTTAGTTGTGATCTCTGTCTGTCAAATAAATAAATGAAATCTTAAAAAAAAAAAAATTATTACTCTTTAGAGACTGAAGCAAGTGAAGTCTCTGCTTCTTCTTTCCAGTACCTGAATTTTATTTGCTATACAGTTGGATGTGCAAGCTGGATGGTGAGGCAGGGAAAGGAAAGGAGCTAAAAAATCAAATTTAGGGGGCTCCTGGGTGGCTCAGCGGGTTAAAGCCTCTGCCTTCGGCCCAGGTCATGATCCCAGGACCCTGGGATCAAGCCCCGCATCAGGCTCTCTGCTCAGTGCAGAGCCTGCTTCTCTCTCTCTCTCTCTCTCTCTCTCTCTGCCTGCCTCTGTGCCTATTTGTGTTCTCTTCCAAATAAATAAATAAGGTCTTAAAAAAAATCCAATTTAGCTAATTTCGCCCTCTGACTCTAATAACTTTTGTAATGGTTTGCCAGGGCAGTAGCTAAATTATGGCTTGGGTAAAATGCAAGTTTTATTATCTATGCTTGCTTTCTTTCCAGTTTAAGGATTGGCTTTATAGTTTGACCCATAGGGTATGGGTAAGAATATAATGTGATTTCTGTTACTTCTGTAGTTTTTAAATTTTGTTTATTGTTATCTGAACTTATAATAATATTGGCAATATGTATAAAAATTAAAATTACAAACCCCTTACCAGATACATGGTATGCAAATATTTCCTCCCATTTCAGGATGCCTTTTCACCCTGCTAATTATTTCCTTTGTTGTGCAGAAACTCAATAGTTTGATGTAGTCCCGTTTGTTTATTTTTGTTTTTGTTGCCTGTGCTTTTGGTGTCATATCCATGAAACCACTGTAAAACCAATGTCGCTAAGTTCTTCTCCTAAGTATTCGTCTAAGAGTTTTATAGTTTCATGTCTTATACTTAAGTCCTTAATCCATTTTAAGTTGGTTTTTGTGTATGGTGTGAGGTAAGGGTTCAATTTCAATTTTTTGCATGTGAATAAGTGTTGGCCAGGATGTGAAGTAATTGGAACCCTTACTTGCTATTAGTAATAATCCAAAATAGTGTAGTCACTATGGAAAATAGTATGGAGGTTCCCCCAAAAATTAAAAATAAATTAAAAGAAATTCAAAAATAAAAATAAAGGAAATTAATTTAATTAATTTAAATAAAAAATTAAAAAATACCATATGATCCAGCAATCCCAGAACTTATTCTGGGATTTTATCCAAATATGGATATTCATCCAAATATTTGAAATTAGGATCTCAAAGAGATATTAGCACTCTCATGTTTGTTGAAGCACTATTCACAATAGCCAAGGGTTGGAAACAACCTAAGGGTTCATTGACAGATGAACAAATAAAATGTAGCATGTACATGCAATGGACTATTATTCAACCTTAAAAAAGAAGAAAATTCTGTAATATGCAAAAATATGGATGAACCTTGAGGATATTAGGCTAAGTGAAATAAGCCAGTCACAGAAAGACAAAAACTGCATGATTTCACTTATCTGAGGTATAGTTAATAGTAAAATTCACAGAATCAAAGAGTAGAATGGTGTTGCCAGGGTCTGGGGAAGGAGAAAATGAGGGTTATTAATCAATGGGCATAAAGTCTTAGTTAAGCAAGATGGATACAATCAGAGAGCTACTGTACAACATTGTATCTAGAGTCAACAATACTGTATTGCACATTCTTAAATGTGTTAAGAGAATAGATCACATGTTAAACGTTCTTACTACAATAAAATTTTTTAAAAATTAAAATTATAAAACATGTCATTGAGCTAAAAACGTGTAAAGGGGAGGGGGATACACACTTAGTAAGGAAATAAAATATGGTATAGAAACCCATAATTTGTATAGTGAGGGAAGTGGGAAGAAGGAGGTAGAAAGAGCCTGGGCTAATGGGAAAGAAGCAACATCAAGAGACTTAGAAATGAAAACAGTTCTTAGGAACTAGATGAATGAAAACGAGCAAAATTTGGCCTTTCTGAATTAAGGGGAGAAATAATTCAGTGGAAGGTAAGCCTTTTTAAATAATAGGCAAGATTCAATTGCATAATATTGACATCAGATAGACTAATAATTTCCATTGGAGAGATACTGTATTTTCTTATCATATTGTAATTCGAGTTTTTCAACAAATACCTGTTGGGCATATGATATGTCAGACTCTGGGCTGGGTGCTGAGCATCTAGAAATGAAATCACACTATATGTCCAGAAGGACCTGGTGGACCAGAAGAAGATACAGTCAAATCAGTTGTGCATACAGTTAAGTACACCCGTGGGGACATATGGAGGGTAATAGTCACTCACTCTATAGGTAGGACTTAGTCAGCAGAAGGAAAAGGAGAAAGATGCTTGGCACCAGGGACAACATAAGTCAAAGCTTGGTAGAGGAAGGTGAGCTTGAGTTACTTTCATGCTTTAATATCTGAGTGCATCATAAATTAGTCTGTTTCTCAATTAAGTGTCAATTATTGATCACTGTTCAAGGATGAGACCAGCACTTAGTATCTGGAATTAAAAAAAAAAAAAAGTGGAGCGTATTCCTTCCTTATGTGTAGGAATGGCTAACTGGTCAGAGATCCCGCGACTGAACAGAGCTGACTACTATCTCAGGGTTGTGGGCAGGAGTTTATTTTGGATTGTCTTTGTTACACAGGTGGGAGTGGGTTGCTGTCAGCGTTAGAAGTCTGGTTGGTGTTCATTATAGAGACAGGGATGGGTCCTGCCAGTCGTAGCTGAGGAGTCAGTGAGCGGGTCAGCTGACTCAGAGTCTGCAGCTCCCCATAACTGACTGGTTCTAGAAGTAGCTTAACTGAAGCATGTTGTCACTGATTGATTAATCAGGCTGAAAATCACTTCTGATACTGATTGGTTACTCTAGCCACAGAACAGGTAGGCTTTTGCTAGGAGTGTGGCAATTTGATATATTCTTATTCTCCACCTTTCTAGTCTTTTACTACCCTAAGCAGCAGGAGACACTATTGGGACTGTCCAGATGCTCTCCACTATTGTTGATCCTTTTTGAAGACAAGGTTTTACTAGTGGGTCTGATTTTTAATTTGCTTGTCGCTTGGCATGAATTCATCCTGTTTTTGTCTTCAAATCAGTTGTTGAAACATTTGTTAGGACAGTGCCTACATGGTCTACATGGCACTGTAGACTTAAGACTCTGGAAAAATAAATCAAGCTGTATGCTATATAAGTATAACAAAGTAATACAAGAAGGGAGTGGAGGACATTCTCATGGCACGATCTCAACTATTCCAGGTCGCATCATCAAAACAAGGCCCAGCAATTCCCTAAGTCTTCCTTAAGAGTTTGCCTCTTCTTTTTGCATGGATAGAAGTTGTTCTACCACCTCTGTGGTAATTGAGGTACAAAATGAAGTGTCAGCAATAGCACAGACTCTTCTGGGTTAGCAATAGAAAACCAAAGGTTATGCTAATTTCCATAGCTATTTGAGCAAAGGAGTTTTAATAGTAAACAATAGTTTGTTTACTATTTTCTATATTCGCCAAAGCGAGGGAGAAATTTTCAAGGATCACCGGAGTTGAGCAGCACCTGGGGATGGGATTGTTATCCTTAGGAATCTGTCCCATCAGCGTGGGAAGGGTTTTATCCCTTCAGACTCTTTATAAGAAAACACAGCCTGCCAGAGGGTATTGGAGGGTCATCTAACAGACTGATAGAACAATTAATTGGTCCCGGTCCTGGATTGGCAAAGAGCCCGACTCCCACCCAGAAAGAAAGAACCTGAACATTGCAATGGAAATGTGATTGGCTTTACTGGAGCCGGAGGTATTTTGTCTCTAGAGCTCATGATAAACAGTCACTATTACATCCGGTTAAATAACAAAATTCACCCAAATAAAACTGAAGATGTAATTGGCTTTATTCAACAATTCGTGATGGGGCAGCACCCCATCTAGCAAGTGGAGAGGCACTCTGAGGATTGGTACATAATGGAAGGTTGTTACAGACAGAAGGTAGGGACAAGAAAGTTATTAGCAAAAAGGAGAGGCTTGTTTTAGGCAAGGCTGCTTTCTAGGGGGAAAAGCAAGGTGTCTGATTGTGCAGATGATCTCATCTTTCCTAGGGGGGCTGGAGAGGACCCAAGGGCAGACTCAGGGCAGGGACTAAAAAATTCCCGCCTGACCAGTTAAGGCCACATTTCCGGGGGAGGTTGAAACTGCAATGAGGTTATGGCGTAAGCACCAGTGTGAGAACTTGGTCTAAATGACACCATTTGGAGGGACCTGTGTGTATATTTTGTGGGTTGTTCTTTTTTTTTTTTTTTAAACAATCTCGAGAAAATTGTTATCCCCCTCTCTGGGCACAGGGACATCTTTTTCATGTTTGTGTTGCATCATTATTGGTAACATCAGCTTGACATATCTTCATAGCATACTAGCTGCATAGGCAATCACTTAGAGAGGCAAATTTAAAAGTTAGGATGGTCATCAGCCCTTGGTACACCAGTAAAGGGAAAAAAAAATATGATCAAAGGAGTAAAGACTAAAATTACACAAAGGAGAACAGGACAGTGGTTATAACAGAATCTTGTTCTGATGGTCTCCTCCGTCTAAGGATGCCCCATCAAGTAAATACTTCTGGGGCAGGGTGGGAGTGGGGGGGAAAAGTGGGGATAAACTCAATTTAAGATCCCCAGTAGCTGTGTGTCCAGTTCTACCCTCTTTCTAAAGCTCTTCGAAAATGTTCAGCCGATCCACTGTTTTCATTCCCTCCCATTATAAATATGCACCAACGACATCCTACTCGTTCACACAGACGGCTTTTCTGTGTAGAGCAGGTGCACGTTTGCACATGAGGGACTCTTGGAAAATATTGTCTGGAATGTATTCTTTCTGTTTGAACCACCGGACACCGTGGCCATGGCTAACCTAGAGGTTTGATGGGAGTTCTCGAGATGTTTGAATATTGGCTTCAGTTAACATGTCTTAAGTTTCTACAGAAATGTCTTTGAAAAGTGTCTTGCCACACAAAACAACTTGAACTTAGTTGAAAACAGCTCCTGGGATTATGGCAATCTAGCCAAGAGGCTTATTTGTCAGATACTGGATAGTTTTTCCTGGAAATCTCTCAGTTGCCTTCTTAACATAAAAATACAGATTGTTTGGGTAAGGGACTCCACTGTTCACTTTGTCACATGTGTATTTTATCAGTTTTGCACATTATAGCTGGCCCTTCTGTTGCATAACTTCCTGGAGAGTCTACAATAATTTCCAAGAGTTTATATAAGCCTTATGAGTTAATGACACCCTATTGAAAACCCAGGGATTTAAAACTGACTGATTTTCATTTTGGCTTTTTTTCTGAGGACTTTCTCAGGAGTGCAGCCATTTTCACTGGAATGCGCTGAAGGGAGTGGGCCGTGGGTTTTTAAGAACAATCTTTTGTCATGTGTACTATGAAGGCTTATTATAAGAGACATTTAAGCTACTTTAACTCATATATATCCTAGTCTTCCAAAAAATGTCCTTTAAACAGGCAGCCTAAAAAATTTAGGGTAATATATCCTATTACTGTGAGAAAATGTTAACTCCTTGTTTTCAAGGTTTAAAATTATATTTTTAAAAGTAATAATGTAGGAGATGATTAAATGCAGACTCCTATTGGTAAACTTCTGAGAAATACCAAAACTTCTGAAAAATAAAATAAAAAATAAAATAAGAAATAAAAAACCTCTGGGCTCCACCCCATGAAACCCTAGCCATGAGCTCTTGTTGAGTGTCTGTATTACAAAAAATTGATTTTAAATATGGTACCGGGGGTTTCTTTGAAAAAAAAAGAAAGCTGTTGTGAAATAAACTAGCAAGCATTTTAGATCTCCTACTTTTGAATTAATTACACTTGCTTCTGAAATGACAATGGATACTCATAAATATGGATTTCTGGCAAGTGTTCTTAAAAAGCCAAATTGTATTCAGAAGGTGCTTCAGCTTGGTGGATCAGGAAAATCCAATACAGAAAGTGAGCACCAGCATCTATTTGAGGAAATGTTCAGACATGTCCCAAACTGGCCGCAACCTGTTTATTCAGCCTCATCTCCTCCAGCCTCTTCCCTCCCAACCCCACAAGACCTAAATTCCAGCCACGGGAACTGACAGTCATTCCCTGAACACACCTCCACTCTGTGCCTATGCTATTCTCCCGCCTCTGTTTTTAATGCCTCCACCTCCATTTCACTAACTCCTACACATCCTTCAACGTCTGGCAAAAAACACCCTTGGTGGTTGTGGGAGCACTAAGTGAGGGTTAATTGCGCTGGTTCCCTGCACAAGCGGCTCTGGGTTGGTCATCGCCCTCCTCACACTACAGTCAGACGGCTTACGGGAAGAGATCTTGCATCTTCCGTGTCCACATCCCTTCCAAGAGCCAGCCCAGGGCCTGGCTTCTGTGATAGGAGCTTGGTCAATACTGGTTTACCGCACTGACTTCTCTCATCTCTACAGTTTGTCCTGTTCTTCCACTCCCTAAAAAGCCACAAAGATCATCAGAGTTACAGGCATTGTGGGTTATTTTTTAAAGTTGAACTTTTCCTTTCCCTGTCTGGGGAGCTAGCCAACAAAAGTCTTCCTGCACAGCTGATACCCCAAACCACTGGTGTCACTTTCTCCAGGAGACCACTCTAGGCCTCACTAGCTTACTGAAAGGGTCGCACTGCCGTCTGCCTCCCAGCTGGAGAGCCACTGCAGGTGGCACAGGGAAAGTCACCCTGAAGGTTCCACTCACTAGAGTAAATGCACTTCAAAGATCTCTCTAGAGTTGAATGATTGTATGAGATCAAAGAAGTTAAGTTTCATTATGGTAAACTTTTGCCTTTATCTTTCTTTGGATAAAACTCTCTTAGCACTTTTTTAAAAGTTAACGTAAGTATTTCTCAAATTACCTCAGTTTGTTAAAATGGCAGCTCCCTGACCCTCACACTCGGCATACTCTGAGCTAGGAGGTTTGGAGTGGGACTTAGGAATCTGAATGGTAGGAAGCATCCAGGCAGTTCTGGCATGAATAATCATAGGACACTACATTTGGAGAAATACAAATAAGGGTGAGAACAGTGAAGAGGTGGAGGGATCACACGCCCAGAATATTTACTAAGCACTTACGGCCTAAACCAGCCCCAGGGCCAGTTTGTAGAAGAGATGCAGAGATGAACAAGTCAAACTCCCTTCCCCTGGGCAGAGTGTAGTCAGATACCCTAGGAGGATGGCAAGCTCATTTGGTCAAAGTATCCTGGCATTGGGGGCCATCTGCCTTCTGCTCAGGTCATGGTCTCAGGGTCTTGGGATCGAGCCCTGCATCAGGCTCTCTGCTCAGCAGGGAGCCTGCTTCTGCCTCCCTGCTGTGCATGCTCTCTCTCATGCTCACTCTTTCTGTCAAATAAATAAATAAAATCTTTTTTTTTTAAAGTATTCTGGCATTCATAAGTTATCAGAGCAGGCTGTTGGGTATGGTCTGATCAAATCCCAGAAATGTTCTGGTCTTAGATAGACATTTCTTAAGTTCATGCAGGACCAAAAAAAAAAAAGAAGAAGAAGAAGAAGAAAGAGAGAAAGAAAAGAAAAAAAGGGGGGCACTATGTTTTTACAATGGCCAAAGACGTCAGACAAGCTATTCTTTGTGTCATCTTTCTCTGAGAAAAGGCTGGGATTTAGAGATTCATCAGCTGAGGGGACTTTGAACTGGAGTGAAACCTCATCATCTTTTTGTTGTGGATGTCCACGAAATGTGTTTCCAGTTAATCAATGAAGGATTCTTAAAAAGATTTGTGTATTTGAAAGAGAGAGAGGGAGACTCAGCAGGAGGAAAGGCCGCAGAAAGGGAGAGAATCTCAAACAGACTCCCCGCTGAGCACAGAGCTCAATGCAGGGCTCAATCTCATGACCCTGACATCATGACCTGAGCCGAAGTCAAGAGTCAGACCCTTAACTAACTAAGCCACCCAGTCGCCCCCATCTGAAGGATTTTAACCTTGATTATCTGGCACTCTCAGCAGGGAATCCCGAAATAAGTCTCTAAGAGACCGAAGTTGGCCTGTGGCTCCCAAATTGCAATTTAGCTATTAGGAATTTTTATCACTGATACCCTAAAAGTTCACAGAGAGTTGACAGTCCCACATTTCATTATGACCGTTAGTTAGAAATTCTGCTTTATTCAATCCATATATAATTATAGTGCTTTATCACTTATGGTTTCATATTTGCCTCTGGTTTCCCGGTAGACTGTGTCTTAAGGACAAAAGAATCTTAAACGTGTTATTTTCTGATATCTAGGACAAACACAAGGGGGATATTTAAAACATACACTGCTTAAAATTAATTAGAAGTTTAAAGTGTTCCTTATCCTGAAGTCAAAGTTGGAAGCTCCTACAACGAGAAAGCTGCTGATGAAAAAGTGCTGAAAATGAATGAGAAGTGTCTTTGGAGAGGGTTGTCTTGGCCACTGATGTAGTTGCATATGTTTGCAGAAAAGCATAGTGTTCGTAGCAAAAGGATTGTGCAACTATACATTCTATGCTTTTTTCTATGAGAAGAGATAAATTGCTAAAAGCCACACCAATGGCAAGGATTTGTTCAAGAAAGTAAATCTTAGGTCTGTTCTCATGAAGCCTGAGGTATAGAGTCAACTAGTCCATATATATGGCATATTAATGACAACAGGTCATATGGTTACTCCTGAATCCTTAAGAAAATCTTTAATTACATCTGGTATCTTCAACTCACTAAGCCAGAGATAACATAATATATGTTTTAAAACATCATAAAGGAGTAGAATGTATTACCTTCCTCAACTAGTTTATCCTAATTCATAGATGTGATCATTTTTTTATCACTCTCTTTATCTATTAGTCCTTGGGCAAATATGGAAATGAGCACAAAATGATGACTTCCTGCAAATCATTTTGTTTACACATGAGATAAATATGCCAAAGATTAATAGTAAATATTATTAAGATCCCTTACAAAGAAGACATTATACTTAGTGGCTCAGAGAAGGATTCATATCCTGTGTATCCACATTTTTCAGCTGTGCACTGTATCCGGTGACTAGTTCTCACAAGGCCACTTCCTGTCCTGTCAGATTAGGTCCACCCCGGGTTAAGAGAAGTGACTGATTCTTTAGGCAGGCCAACCTGGGGGTAGAGACAACCCCAACAACAGACTGGACCTAGAGTCCTAGATCCTGAAGAAGATGACCTTTCTAAACTGACTGGAAGTGAGTTTTCAGCTCTCTGGACTCAGGGCTTGTCCCGTTCTGGGAAGAAAGTCATTGCTTTTTGTTTTGACAAGAAAAAATTATAAGAAGATAAGATACCTCGGGTGAGGGTGAGGAGCTGATCCTTTTATACATTTAGTTAAATTTTTATTTCTTAACTATCTCTAAAAAGTGTTGAGAATACAGATGTAAATTAGACATGATTCTGCCCTCATGTGACTTATAATCTAAACTAATAGCAAGACAAACCTAAATAAAGAACAATATATCTTATAAGAATCTGATTTCTGTTCGAAAGATAGTGGGAGCCAAGAAAGGAATGAACAATTTTGTGTAGAGAGACATGAAAGTCTTCTTTATTTTTATTTTTATTTTTTATTTTTAAGTAATCTCTACACCCAGCTTGGGGCTCTAACTCACAACCCGGAGATCAAGAGTCACATGCTGTATGGACTGAGCCAGCCAGGTCCCCTGGACATGAAGGATTTCTTAGTGGTGACTATTGAACTGAGCCTTAAAAGAGAAGTAGGGGGTTATGAAGTGGGGGAGGCAGAGAAGAGGTCATTTTAGGCAAAGACCAGGCCAAGCAAAAGCCAAGAGCTATACAGTTGTAACCTGTTTGGGGAACAGCACGCAGCCCACCGTGCCCACAGCTCAAGGTGGTGGAGTGCGCTGGAGGAAAGGTGAGGCTCCAGGCCGTGTCTGGGTCATGAAAGCTTGCGCATCTTTCAAGGAAGGGACAGACAGGAGACCGCGTTGAGGCGCAACCAACAGAACTGGGCGATGGCTGAGATACAGAGGGTGCTGAACCAAGCTGGATAGTGGCGCTACTTATCTGAGGCTGTGCCTTGTCACCTCTGACCTGCTGTGACATCTCTACGTCACCGGGTACACTTGCTGCTACCCAGCGTTCCCAGGCTCTCCCTTGTTCTCCCTAGACCGGCTCAGCCTTCAGACCTGCCAGGGCCTGCAGGACAAGCTCATGAAGAGGAACAGGGAAGGAACAAGGGAAAGATCTGTCCAGGGCTTGAAAGAACTGACAGGATGGGGCCAGACTTCACTCACACAGTGAAATCCACTGATGCCCAGTACCGGATTAAGATGTGAAGCCCAGGGGCCATTCAGAATCAGAGGAGACAGCAATTTTGTAACTGCAGCTTATTTGGCACCCACAGGCTCAGTGCCAGAATTTACTATCCCGCTACCCACATTTCCACTGGGAAATGTATTTCTTATTCTGGTGGAAACGTGAGATCTTTCAAACAGCTGATTTTCCCTCAAAAATCAAGCAAAATGAAGCTTTAACAAATGGAACTTGGTCTTCCTTTTCAGCTCTTTAATTTGATTTTCATGGTAGTGTTTTGAAGAGCAAAGCAAATGCAGAGAGTTGATTGTTTTCTTAACCTGGTGAGAAAAAAAAAACTGGCAAAGCACGGTAAAGGGTTAGCAGGTGAAGAGGAAAGCCTTATCATAAATGAGGACTATCAGCCCATGATCTGTGAGCCAAGACACACTAAATAAGCAAGGCCAGCACCACCCAGCATTTTGTAAATGGCAGATAAGTGTGCTTTCAACCCAATCCTCGACTTTTTTTTCTAAAAACACCCGAGACGCCTGGTTAGACTAAGAAAGGTATAAGATTTTGTTTTCCAGGGTCTTGGGCTCTGCATTGGGAACTCTAAAATGAGAGTAGAAAAAGCTCAGAGAGCAGACAACTCCAGTGAGAACAAATGGTCACAGGCATCATATCAGCAGTGAATAGATTGCCTTTGACGTGCGAGTCAGGAAGTAGTTTGTCCTCTCAGATGTGTGGGCCAGCTTCCCTCCTGGAGGCCTGGGATTGCAAAATCCTTGCCTGGCATTTAGGATGTCACCTGCCAGAGTCTACCTCTCTCAGATGTTCACCAACAAATGAATTCCTCTAAATCTTGTCAGGGAGCTTTCCTCCCCAGCCAATGGTTGAGGTGAACGCTTGGCCTATTTAAATGGTAGCCCTTTGACATTTTGATTGTCTCTATCCAACCTTGGAAGAAAATTTTAAGAGAGATTTCACCATACAGTCAGTAGGCCATCAACTGTAGACCTAGAAAATAGTTAAATTCGGAGTAAGCAAATGTAAGATTTCAGCCACTTCGGTGAACACTGGCTTATTTACCTAACACTCTAGAACATGCAGGAGAAAGAATTAACATGACCGAATGCTTGCTAGGTGCCAAACACTTTGTTCACAAGCAGTACATGAGAATAAAGAAACTCCCAGAGTAATGGCTTTTTACCCCGTTACAGTTATGTAATCACTTAATCTTTGCCACAACTTATGAACATGATCTTATTATCTTTAATTTACAGATGAGAAAGTTGAGGCTTAGAGCGATCAAAGGGACCCATGTTAGGAAATGGACACAAGCATATGAACCAAGATCTGTCAGTTCCCAAAAGCTTACCTGCTTTTTGTGTCACAAGGGAGGCTACGACAGCAAAGACATTTACTAAAGCTTGTTTCAAAAGCTTCTTTGGCAATGCAAGCAACTTTGAGAGCTTGACAGACCAATTACACAATCCCCTTCCTCTTTTGGATCCAGCCCAGGGAAGAACAGAGTAAGCCCGCCACCTGAAGGCAGCTCAGCAGGCAAGAGCCAGGAGCCAGGGCCACTGTAGGCAGGGAGCTGAGGACAGGGAGTCCTAGGCCGGTGGCTCACGTCTGCCCTCAGCCAGCTCCCTGACAGGCTTTGCATGTGAGCCTGCAAAGAAGAGGAAAGAAAGGGATGAATCTGTAGCAGCCAAACCCAAGAAGAGCGGGTCTTCATCTTTGTAGAAACAGAAACGAGGGGAGGGAGGCACTGTCCTGTCATTTTCTCCCTCCCCTCCCCCACCACCACTAAAACACTGAGGTGCAGAGTTGGCGTTCAAGGTCCATTTGGGCATGACTCGCAAAGACAGTTTCTATCCATTGGCCTGTTTTGAATACAGAAAAGTCAGGCTGAGAGGTTCTGGTAGCATATAAATTAAAGATATGGAGGTATCTCATTGAAATTCTGAAGATGTACTGATCCTACCCTAGATTTCTCTCATCAAAAGAGTTTCTCTTGTAGTGCTGCTGCTGACTTATTAATAATGATCACGCTTATATTTGATTATTTATCTAATCAGGATTCACCTTCAGTTTAAGCTCATTAGTCTGCTGTTAGAGAGATGCTCTAAGTGTACTTGATGGTGGGATTACATCCAAGTGAGAAGGAGAACGTATTCAGGCGTTAATGGTCAGAAGCTGAGACAATACCCCGCCAGCCATGGCACCCTCAAGGGGAGCGTGTGTGCTGTCTGCCAACCAAACAGAAAGGGCACATGTTTCCAAGAGCGGAGGAAGGGCTGAACGTTATAATTAAATACACTCAGTAACAGAGAAACAAAAACGGCAAGCGTTCTAATTATTTCAAAAACCGAAAGAATAATGCCCATTCTTCATATGCACGATGTTGGGGAAGCTTTTCTAATGGACCTTCATTGAAACATCTAAGTTATGTTCAGGATGCTGGTTGCTCGGCGTGCCCCAGCCTGGCTCCCAGGGACTTGCACTTAACCTGTTCGCTTCCCCTTATTCATAGGTCTTCCGAAGTGGTTGTAATATCATCCAGCCTAGCAATATCTCTCCTGGGTCTTGGGGAGCAGGTAACTAAAGCATCTCGTTCTTACCTGTTGGGAAGTGACCAGGTTTAGCTGCTGGGAAGAAGTCCTCTTCCCGAAGCTGTCTTGCCCCACAAACTGGAAATGCCACTTTTTGCTGGACTAGGAAACCTCCAGCTACCACAGCGCCACCCTGGAAGAGGGCCGTGAAGCGCAGAGCCGTGCAGTTAACCAAGGCCTTTGTGTTCCCCTCCTCGGAAAGGCTGCGGCTCAGACTTGGCAGGGTAACGGGCTAAATTATTTATCCAGTCGGATAAGAGAGAAAGCTGCTAAGAGCTTCCTGAGTTGATAGCCTCACGCCCTGGATCCACACAGGAAACAGGCTGGGCTCCGTCAGCAAAGGGGGGAAAAATAAATAATAAAAATTTTATAAAAGAGCCTTCCTCCAAAGTCCTCTGCCATCACCACTCTCACTTACTACCAGTATCTGTTCAATGAACTGTATCATCTGAAAATGGAAGAGGCACCGGGCATTTGGGTTTGGAGCCTTTCTTTGACCCCCAACCTGAAATTTGTCAAAGGATGGCCCTTCCCTAACGGGGAAAAGTCCCCGCAACTTAGGAGAGGAAGAGACAGGTTTACATCGATGAGGAACAGAAAGGACGCCCCCTACTGGCAGGTCAGTGAAATCGCTGGCAAGGATCATCTGAAAAACAGATGTCCAGAGTCAAGCTGCCCTGGCAAGCAAACATGAAACAACCCCTAATGGGGTTTTTCATGGTGTGAACTAGAGTTGGATGTTGTAGAACATAAAGCCTGCAGTGGATCAGTTTCATGCATAAGCACAAACAGAACACTCTAAGAAAAGGTGATATTCAACTTGGCTATGGAGCACAGAACAGACATCACTATTGCTTAGAAATTACCTGAGAAGGAGCACCAGGCAAGACAGAAAAGTCGAAGGCCTGTAATGTGTGATACAAATTGTAGGTGGAAGGGGGAGCGAGTCACAGGGAAATTGAAGTTCTCAGTCATCTCATTTCCGTGTACTGTTCTCTGTAGGTGGAATTGGCTGTGTAGGTCGAGACAAAGGCCAGGTTCGAAAGTGCCTTGATGTGGTGGAGATCTATAACCCTGATGGGGACTTCTGGAGAGAGGGCCCACCTATGCCAAGTCCCCTGCTCTCCCTCCGAACCAATTCCACCAATGCAGGAGCCGTGGATGGGAAGCTCTATGTCTGCGGGGGATTCCACGGAGCAGGTATTGATCCCATTGCAAATGCTTGATAACCTCCCTCGGCATTGACTTTAACCTCTCCCCTTAATTGACACGGCCACCAAAGAATAATCCTGAGAGCAGGGTGAGCCCTGGCAAAAGCCCGGCCTTCAGAGCCAAGGTCTGAACTTGGCTTTTCACATCAGCAAAAGAGGGCTACTACCTTCACAGGCTACTGTTCGGGTGAAATGAGATCTAGTTTATAATGCGTCTGCCATAGAGCAGACACTCAGTAACTCTTAGCTGAGTACGAGAACAGAGTTGGGAAAAGCAAGTCAAATCCTCATTGCAGGGCTGACGCTTGAAGAACACGTGGAAGTGGATCGCGACTGGAAGTGCTGGGTTTTATTGCTGTCCTTGTTGACCAAGAGAGCCGGCCCTCAGAGGACGTGCTTCTCCCTTCTCCACTGCTCCCACTTCAAATAAATTGCTTGAAAGCATTTCTAAAGTAATGCCTAATGCATGTATTTATTACCACACTTAGTTCCCACCTATCAAATTGTACCATCTTTGCAATATACAGTATGGATTTATCATTTTTAACGTAACGGGGACATTTTTAAATACGCACAAAGCTAATAAGCAACTTCCTGCAAAGCTTGATTGGTTGCATCAGTAAATAAGGCAGAGTGCAGTTATATTAAAATGACTAACTGTTCAATTCTAACCTCGCTAATAGAAGCACTAGGCCAGTACATAGCCATGAAAAGCATGCCTTGAGAGCACTTCAAACTTCGGAAGGGTGCCAGATTCAAATAAAGCTGACATTGCAACAAGGCCAAGTCTTTAATAAGCCCACCTTCATTTTTAATGTACATCGTTATATGGAAGTTAAAGAATGAGGTTATCATTAAGAACTAAAAGAGACAGGAGATAAATGAACCAAATACAATGAGTGGGACGTATTTGGCTCTTGATCTGGACAAATTTTTGCATAAAAAGATATTTTTCAGATAGTCTGGAAAATGTTAACATGGACTAGAATATTAGAGGATAGTAGTGAATTGTTCATTGTTAGGTTATGATAATAGTGACATTGTGGTTTGTATAAAGGAAAAAGGAAAAAGAAGAATGTGAACAATTAGAGATCATTTAAAAGTATTCATGGGTGACAAGGATATGCTGTCTGAAACTCACTTTAATCTACTCCAGCAAATACTTTTTTAAAAAAGTCAATGGAGTGAGGGGGGGCAAGAGCAGATTTTATGGCATCGGTAAAATGTCGATAATTGTTAAAGTTGGCTAATGGATGCATCAGCACATCATTTCACTACTTCTGTGTATGCTTGAACATTCCCATAATAAAAAGCTTTCATTTCCCTTTTCCCTCTCTTTCTTCAAAGGACTTTCCAAAGAGGTTTTTTAAAAACTATTTTAATATCTTTTATATGAAACATCACATCCTTATGTAAAGGAATCTATCATGGTAGCAAGAAACCTGGCTCAGGAAGGAGATCTGATGGATTTCCCCTGGTTCATGCTCTGGGCGCAAGCCAGGACACAAGGAGCCAGGAGAGAGATCCCAGCTGCTGGACCCGCACACCCAACCAGGGCTCTCCTCCAGCTGCAATCATCCTCTGGCTTTTGGCTTTCTCCAGACCAGAAGAGAAAAACAGAGAATTACAAAAGGTAGCCCCAGGGCATCCAGAGGGATGGGTGGCAATTAGCATCTAAGGACCTGAAAGATAATTCTGTTTTGTCTTCCATCTTTATCTTATCTTTCCTTGTATAATATCAAGTTAGAGAATTGATACCCTCCAGCTTTTCAAACCTGTCTACACTCATACCAAGAGACAATCTCTTTTCTTGGTACTGTAATGATGCTTTCAGCCAGAGGGAAAGGGATTTACCATATGACTCTCAAAGTCCATTTTAATTATTTGGTTCTAACACAGTGGATTTTCTGGGATAAGCTAAACGAATCATCACTGGGGTTTTATGAAAATGGAGCAATTGTATAATAGCGTGCTCGTGATGAACCAGCAACCTCAGCATCAGATCTAAAAACAGGCACTGAATTTTCTCTCCTCGTGTGACACGAACCTAGTCATCCCATTTATTTAGTCAGAAAACCACAATCAAGAAATTGATCTTTTATAATCTACTCAGTGAATTCAGTAAAAAGGTGATTGAAATGTAACTTTTTATAAGCATTTGGGATGCCAGCAGTATGTCCAACATGTCAAACATGTGATAAATTTAATAGTTTGGTTTTGGTTAAAATACTAGTTTGAACACCTCTATTTTCTCCCCAAGCCCCACTAAAATGACAGTGAAAGGAATAAACCCAGTCGGACAAAGGAAAGAAGAGGGAGGGCAACAGCAACCAAATTCTGGAAGCTGGAGGGCCAAGGAATAAGTAGTAATTAACCAAACCTGAGAAAGTTCCATCCTGAACTGGCCACAGGAAAAGCAAGCATACAGACAAAACCCCCAGATTTGTAGCACAGAACCCTGGGCAACCTCAGGGACTGGCAACAACAGGCACCTCTGGAGGAGGGAAGGAAGGTGATGCTGCCAGAGGAAAGGAAGACCTGACTCTCCTCCTTACTCTCAGTAGAGACGCGGAGCCCTGCCTCCACCCTAATGGAGACCAAGGCTGAGGCCAGGAGCAGAAGGCGGGTGCTCAGTACTGAAGCAGGCAGAGTAAGTGAACAGCTGCACACAGAATATTGAGATCCCCACTTTTCTTCCTTCCTGGCTTCCAGAATGTGGACAACCATACCCTCCAGGCATGGGACTGGAAGACTTGCCTTTGGCCAGCCCTGATAAGGGAAAGCCAAATCACCCCGTGGAGAACCTCACAGAGAAAGCTTCCACAACATCCCACTCTTAAAGATGAACAAACAGCTGGAGGATCTCAGAGGTTTGAGGAAAATGTGTAAATCAGAGAAAAAGTCAAAACAAATAAAAAAGAGCAACTTGGAGGAAACGGAAATTGTAACAGGAGAAGTGTCCTCAGAGACGTAAGAGAAAACACTGCCATCAATGAACGGGAAAAGCATATTTCAAAGAGTTCTTGGAAATTAAAAGTATGATAGGCAAAATTAAATATACAATAGGAAATTTGGAGGGTAGAGTGGAGGAACTTCTCAGAAAGCAGAGTGAAAACCAGTTCAATGGAAAGTAAGACAGGAAACAAGTCCAAAGTGTCCATCGTTTGAATAAGAAGGAGTTCCAGTAAAAAAGAGCAGAGAACATGGGGAGGAATAAATCATCTGTAAAATAAATTAAGAAATTTTCCCAGAACTGAAGCCACCAGTTCACAAGGATGCACCACATGAAATACACACAGTGAATGAAAACCAACCCAAACTAAAGCACTTAGGGACAAATAAAAGATCCCAAAAACTTCCAGAGAGAGAGGGGAATAGGTTTCATACAAAATGTCAAGAATCAGAACGGCTTCCAATTCTGAACCAAGACCTTGGAATCCAGAAGAAAATGAAGCAAATGCCTTCAAAGATCCTATGGGGAAATTATTTTCCACTTACACTTCTATACCTGCTGAATTATTCATTAAGCGGGAGGGCACAAATTCAGCCAAGAAATGTCTCAAAATATGTAACTCCTCTGTGCCCTTTTATTAGGATACGATTCACCAAAAATGGACAGATAAACCAAAAAAGAATTGACACTGGATCCAGGGAACAAGGTCAAACACGATAGAAAAGAAGAAATTCCCAGGAAGATGTTGAGGGACGATCTGAGGGGAGATCAGCACAGAATGGGGTGGCTCGAAAGGCTTAGCGGGAGAAGACTGCCAGCAGAGAAAACGGATGAGATCTTCAGGTTTTGGAAGATCCAGACATTTAGACATTTGGAGAAGAGCAATGAAAACGAACCAAACCGAGCAATTGGCGTGGAGAAAACAAGAAGCTGTACAGGAAAGGAGAAGTATGGCACATGGCTCATCTGTGAATAGCTTTTATAATAATAGCGTCTAATAATGTAAGTATTAAACCCTGCGCTGACCAACATCACACCTTAACTATTCGGGAAAAACAGGAAACCAGGAAGTAGGCAAACACGGGGATGTGAAAGAAAGGTAGAACCGCATTTTCCATTTTCCATGGTGGGCGCCGAGAGTCAATACCTTCATCTGAGAAATCAAGCGGCATCAGTAGTGTAAAAAGTATTATTTACAGAAACAATGCCCAATGCCAGCAGACTCAGCCAGAGTTGAAAGAGGAGCAGTAAATGTGGGGGAGGGGAGGAGATGACTGTTTTTAAGGAATACACCTTGTAAAGCTGTTTGACTCTTTTACATCATGTGCATGTAGAACTGATAAATCAAAAACTAAACTTAAAATGTATAAATAATAGTACATATAATGCAGGAGTACTGGGGTTTGGGGGGAGGGATATGAAAGAAAATATTATCTTGGAGGTCTGCTGGGAGCTGATTCTCCACGAGTCTCAGGCATGTCTTGTGAGCAGAAGCACTGACTGTCTTTGTCCTGGACTATCTTTTTAAGCATGTTTTTATAGCATACAGCCCAGAAAACAGAAACAGTGTCTCCCTCTGCAGCAAAAGGCAGGTATATTTACTGGCCATTATAAAAGATTCAGGGTCCTGGGGTGGCTCTGTCAGTTAGGCACCTGACTCCTGATTTTGGCTTAGGTCATGATCTCAGGGCCGTGGGATCAAGCCCCACATCAGGGTCCATGCTCAGTGGCGAGTCTGCTATGTCCCTCTCTCTGTCCCTCTGCCCCCCTAAATAAATAAATAAATCTTTAAAAAAAAAAAGATTTAGGGTTCCTAAGCTCAGGGTTCCTCTCCTATAATGCAGCCCATTGACTACACAGGTATCACCTGTCACTCTTCATGCTGTTCTGTGGGAACTGGGTCTCAAATAAAGAATGCTGATGCATTGGCTACTACTCTCTCTGTGAATGACATTGCCCTTCATCTCAGACCTTGGGGGTTCACATCATCTCTCGGTGTCCACAAAACTGTAACAAGCAACCCTGTAAAATCTTATTCTCTGCACAGTTCTTGACAGAGTCCTAGAACTCACCAGCGCAGAATGGGGTCAGGGGACAGAAACAAACACAAAAGCAAATACAAAACCTCTTTCTCCACCTCCAACAGAGTGAGGAAACCAGCATTATGTTTCATAAACATCAGAGCTCATTAACCCCAGTCCTTCACAAACTTACAAAATAGAGAAGAGAGAGCATTTTCCAATTCATCCTGATACTAAAACTAGACAAAGACATTGCAAAGCAACTATAGGCCAATACCCTTAAGAATAAGGATGCAAAAATCCTCAACAAAATACAAGCAAACTGAATCCAGCAACATACAAAAAAAATTATACACCATGCCAAGCAGGATTATCCCATGAATGAAAAGTTGGTTCACCATGTGAAAGTTAACCAATTCAAGACATCGTATTTGTAGAGTAAAGGGCAAAAAAGAGGTCGATCATTTCAATACATGCAGAAAAAGATCTGTCAGAATCCAATACCCTTCCATGACAGTAACACCTAGCAAACTAGAAATGGAAGGGAATTTCCACAACCTGATAAGGGCCAACCCAGCTAACATCATACTTAGTGGTCAAGGACTGAAAGCTTTCTCCCTAAAATCGGGAACAGGACAAGAATATTTATTTTTGCCACTTATATTCAACATTATACTAGAGGTTCCAATGAAGGCAATTGGGAAAGAAAAACAAACAAAACGCACTGAGATCAGAAAAGAATAAATAATTGTATACGACATGATCTTTTATTTAGAAAAATCCCAAAGAATCCAAACACAAAAAAAACTTTTAGAGCTAATGAATTCAACAAGGTTGCAGGATGCAAGACCAATATACAAAAAAAAAAAAAAAATTGTATTTTCTATACCCTCACAATGAACAATCTGAAAATGGAATTAAGAAAACAGTGCCATTTATAATAGTATCAAAAAGAATAAAATGCATAGTAATCTAAGTGACCTAAAAAGTGCAGGACTTGTTCACTGAAAAGTGCAGAACATCATGAAAAGAAATTAAAACCTAAACAAAATCCAAAAGGTTGCACAGAAAAATTAACAAACCGATCCTAAAATTTATATGGAAATGCAAGAGACAGAGACTATACAAAAGTCTTGAACAAAATTAGAAGACTCACGCTTCCTAATTTCAAAACTCCCTTCAAAGCTATAATAATCAAGACTGTGTGGAACCAGCACAATAGCAGACATACAGATCAGTGGAATACACTTGACGTTCCAGGGCGGTACGAGGGTGCCAAGACAACTCAATGAAGAAAGGATCCCTTTTCAACAAATGGTGCAGGAATAATTGGATGTCCACATGCAAGTGAATGAATTTGGACTCCTACCTCACCCATGGACAAAAATGAACTCAAAGTAGATCCACAACCCAAACATAAGAGCTAAAACTGTGAAACTCTTAGAAGAAAACTCGCACATAAATCTTTGTGATCCCAAATGAGGCCATGGTTTCTTAGGTACGTCTGAGCACAAACAAAAAAGAGAAAGTGAGGAAATTGTGCATGGAAATTAAAAACTTTTGTGCTTCAAAGGGCACCACCAAGGAAATGAAAAGACAACCCACAGGAAAAGAGAAAATATTTGCAAACCGCATATCTGATAAGATTTGTATCTAGAATATATTAAGAACTCTTACAATTCAATCATAAAAAGAAAAAGAACCCTTTTTTTTTAATTGACAAAGCACCTGAACAGACATTTCTCCAACGAATATAAACAAATGGCCCATGCTCAGCCTCATGAGCCATCGGGGAAATGCAAATCAAAACCATAATGAGGTTAACACTTCACCACCACTGGGATGTCTATGACAAAGAAAATAAATAACAAATATTGACAAGGATTGGAGAAACTGGAGCCCTCCTGCACTGCTGATGAAAATGTAAAATAGGGCAGCTGCTTTAGAAAACTCCGGCAGTTCCTCAGAAGGTTAAACACAGAGTTGTCCTAGGACCCAGCAATTCCACTCCTAGGTATAGACCCAAGAGAATTAAAGATAGACATCCACACAAACACCCATACACAAATGTTCACAACAGCAGTATTTTTAACAGCCTGAAAGTAGAACCCAAATCGCTATCAACTAATGAATGTACAAAGGAAATGTGGTGCATTCATACAGTGAAATATTATTTGGCAATAAAAAGGAACAGCATACTAACACAAACTACCACATAACTGAAGCTTGGAAACATTATATGAAGTAAAAGAAGGCTGCCGCAAAAGACCTTGTATGATTCCATTTATATGAAATGTGCAGAAAAGGCAAATGCATAGAGATAGAAAGTAGACTTGTGGTTGTCAGGGGGACTCAGGAACAAGAAATGACTGCTAATGGATACAGGGTACAGGGCTGCTTTTTAAGGAGAAATGTTTTGAAATAAGATGTGGTGACAGTTGCACAGCTCTGTGAATATACTAAAACACACTGAATTATACATTTTTAAAAAGATTAATTTTATGGCATGTATATTATATCACAATAAATCTGGTATTAAGGGGAAAGGAGCTCTTCTTTCTTTTCCCCCCAAAGTAATTTGGCTTTTGTGTTTGGCACTTATGAGGAGAATTAGCTGAATTGCCCACAGGAAAAGTGCAGGGGGGTGAGTTCTTTACTTAAAAGAGGCAGAAATGGCTCATCTAGGGACAGAAATGTAGGTTTCTGGAGACCGAGAGAGAGAGAGAGAGAGAGAGAGTCAGTGGTGGCAGGTGACCCCTAGTGGCAGGAAACTATTTGCTGCTCATAAAAGCCTCCAGGAGGAGAGGACAACCTAGTGGCTGTAGGATCTTGCAAAAGACCCCAGTGTCAATATTGGACACACAGAAATCTTGCCTTTCAAGGGACCAGGTGACCCTGGGGAGCAGACATCTCGGTGACAGCTGTAATGAACTGAATACTGAAGACCCACTCCCATGTTTTCTAGCTCCAGTGAGCCCCCAGGATTACTCGGTTATCCCACGAGGAGGGGCTGCTACCAGAGGGCCCAGTTGCCTTCCCGCTGGCAAAGCCCCCACTTCAGCTCATTCCAGCTACTGGCTCTTTGAGACTCAGCTTTCCTCCAGCCTCTGGTTTTAGCATGTTTCCCCTAAATCTCTGGTGGAGGATCTCCTGACCTCCTACCCCTGCCCTAGCCGGTTGGCACCCGTATTTGCAATCTGTAGCTACTCTCCCATTCCTTCCAAGGTGACACGGGACCTCCATGAGCAAGTTGAGGGAGCCCGTGGTTTTCTCCATTTCAGCTCTATCTGGCTACCCTAGTGGGCAAGGCTCTGGCAGAGAGGTTCCCCCAGAGTCCAGCCCTAAGTCCCTTCTGCTTCCAGTCCCCCTTAGCCCATCTGACACATTTTCACCATCTTCCTTGGATAATTCTAGGAATCTGTCCTTCCTCCACCCAGGACCTGAGAGCTCTCTGCCTCCCCTAGCTCCAGCAAGATTTCCTCTCAAACCACCCCTCTGTCTTCTCTCATTCAGCCTCTCAGGGCCCAGTCCTAAAGGTAGAAAGGCTGCCAAGGACAACCCGGAGTTATCAAAAAGAGAAAACACATTGGGAAGCACTTCAAAAAATTAATCACCTCGCTAACAAATGTAGACTCCAATGGACAGCTAAGGAGTGCCTGGGTGGCTCAGTCATCGGGCATCTGCCTTAGGCTCAGGTCCTGCTCCCCTGCTCCCCTGCTTCCCCTCTCTCTCTCCCTCTCCCCCTGCTCGTGTTCCCTTTCTCACTGCCTCTCTCTCTGTCAAATAGATAAAATCTAAAAAAAAAAAAAAATGGACAGCTAACAGTTAGCTGGTGTAGACTCTGCCAGGAGCTATTCTGAGCACTTTGCATATGTTAATTGATTTAATTCTCACAGGAGCCTGTGAGGTGGATCCTCACAGCAGAAACAGAAGCCACCGAAAGAGGTCACACAGAGGGTAAATGTCGAATCTGGAGTCCAAAATCCAGATCATCTGGCCCCGAAGTCTGCATTTTTTTAACCAGGTGACTATATTGTCTCTCCGTGCCAAACAAATTAAATGGGAATATTTGGGTATGTGACCTGGGCATCCACATGTTCTCAAAGCTCTTCAGATTCTTCTAATACGCAGTCGGAATTGAGAACCACTACGCTGGCTGATGTCCACTCTTCATTCATTCAACAAAGCTTTGTTGAGTGACTTCTGGGTAATAAACCTATGTTAAGCCCTGGAGAACGAATGTATGTGGTCCCAGCCCTGAAGGAGCAAAGTGAGAGCAAAACTGGAAGTTGCTACGTTAGTGGAATAACGTTTTCAGTCAGAGGCTTAGACGGTAGCTGTGCTCCGTAGAGAAAGAGCTGATTCCAGGTTTGGAGCAGAAAAACTGTGATCTTGTACTGCCAGAAAGCATACCAGAAAACGCTTAAGGGATTCATATCAAAAGACAGAGAAGCCAGCCTAAAAGGGTAGTCAGTGGCCAAATTTGGAATAATCTAAACATCCGAAGTCATTACTGATTGTAATTGATTGAATATATAATAAATGTAAAAGGAATGATTGAAGGATACATGGACTTGTCATTTTGCAACCCCTAATATAGTAATTGGTTCAGGCAAATCATCAGTGGATATGAAAAGCATTGACTGAAAGGTTATGAAGAACAGGATCCGGACATAGCACCGAAGTACTGCCCAATATTAACCACAATACTGATACTAACTATGAGGAAAAATACAGACTTCCTCAACAGTGATATTGGACGGTCACCATTGTAACCAAATAATCATCATTAAAAATAGGATAATTGTATGATACAGTTGACCCTTGAACAATGCAGGAGTGGGAGGTGCCGACCCCCACCCCCATGCAGTCAGAAACCCATGTATAAGTTTGGACTCTCCCAAAACTTATCTAATAACCTCCTCTTGACCAGAAGCCTTACTGATAACACAGTCAATTAACACATATTTTGTATGTTATATGCATTATATACTAAAATAGTTATATTAAAGTAAGCTAGAGAAAATAAAATATGGTTAAAATAATGAGAAGGAGAAAATATACTTATAGTACTATTTATAGAAACAAATCTGTATATAAGCAGACTCATGTGATTCAAACCCATGTTGTTCAAGGATCGGCTGTGTATTCTTTCTGGGTAATACAGTAGGAAGGTCTTGCCTACCTCCCATCACCAAATTTATTAACTTGTGTCTAATCAAGCCTCCAGACTTCCAGTTTATAGGGAATACAAGGAGAGGAACAGCTAAATGACCCTCTGCGGGAACAGACAGATTCAGAATGTGGACATTCAAACAAGAAAACTGGTCCAAACCCAAAAAAGTTATTTAGTGTCATGGGAAATTTAAAAAACAAACAAACAAAAACAGTGCCATCCTAAATGAAAAGCAATCAGAAAGACATAAAAACCAAATATAAAGTGTGAGTGTTTATTGCATTCTGATTGAAAAGAGCAGTCATATAAGGACAGTTTGGGGACAAGTGCAGAAATCAGAACATGGACAGGATATTATTTAATATGATGGAATTAATGTTTTTTTCTTAGGTCTGATAACGGTATTGTAATTATGTAAAGAAATATTTTTATTCTTAGAAGAAGCATGGTGAGTATTTAGGGGTGAAGTGTCATGTCTGCTACTAATTTTTAAATGTTTCAGAAAAAGAAAATGTGTGTTCATGTGTACACATGAGGGAAGCAGTAAAAATATGGAGACATGTTAACTATTATTAAATCCAGATGGAAAGTCTGCTGGTATTCTCTGTACTCCACTTTCCACTACTTCCAGTTTCTCAAAATAAAAAGTTGAGAAAGGAACAAAAAGATTTGGTGGCAACTACACGATCAACTTCTGTTTTATCTTAGGACTATCAGCCACAGAGAGAAATATAGTATAATTGAATTTGTCTGTTTTACCATCGTTATTTCAATCTTCCCTGGAGAAACTGTACTAAAATTGTAATATCCTGAAGGAGACTTGCTACTTTTGTTTTTTATATGTCGTATCTACCGTTTGTACTTGCAAAAAGAATGGAGACCATTTAAAGAATAAGCATAGGAGCAATGAAACTAAAAACATGCCTCGTATTAAGTGGAGAGGATAGTTTTATCAGAAAACCTAAGCTAAGGGAAATTTCCAGAATTTAACTCAGCTTGCTGGCCACCAAGGCAAAGAAGCCAAAATGATGGGTTCTCAAACTCTTTTTGAGGGAGTCATACAAGTGTCTTCTTCTACTGCTTCTCATCCCAAGTCTGCCTTACTCTTTTCTCACTTCCATCTGTGTTCTTCCCAGAGACCTTCCATGATACAGGCCAAGATGGCGCGACAGCCATCAGTTTCACCTTGTTCTGGCACTCCGGTCATCCAGCACTGTTCTCTAGACACCAGAGCAATGGAGTGGGGATCAATTCATGTGCAGGGGATCAGGAAGTAGTATCCTCCAACAGATAGGACCTCCTGTCACTAGACAGTGACAGGCTAACATATCATCCCAAAATCCTGCAGCCTTACTGCATCGCTCCTGTCCTGACTGCTAAGGGACATTAGTTCGCTCTTCCACACCAGCTTTTCCCTCCACACTGATTGGCCTCATTTTCCAATTAAGTTTCCAATAAATAAAAGTAACCATCTGTTTAGGCTGAGCTCCTCCAAAGATAAACAGTGAGACAGGATTTGAGTTTACATAGTTCTGGGAGGCATTAAGAGAGGAGACGCGAGTGAGACAGGAAAGGAAAGAGGCCATGAGGAAGAATTAACTGGCGGATTACCGCCATGGGCCACTGGCATTCAATCTTGTTGGAAAACTCAAGAGACAGTGTGGATCAGCCTCCGGGTTGTTCCCTGTGGTGGGGAATCTGAGGT
Source organism: Mustela putorius furo (assembly GCF_011764305.1). Taxonomy (NCBI): domain Eukaryota; kingdom Metazoa; phylum Chordata; class Mammalia; order Carnivora; family Mustelidae; genus Mustela; species Mustela putorius. Next base: position 16,764,061 of record NW_025422002.1, on the reverse strand, counting down.
ACTTATCCTCAGATTGACTCCCAACTTGCCCCCCTTGAGCTGAGAGAAAATCCTCAGGCAAAGAGTAGCAGGAGGATGTGATCAGCATGTTCTGGAACAAACATCACCGAGAGGGTGTGGCTGACAGCGGATCTGTCACTGATGCCACCGATGGTGGCTGCTACACCATCCTAACCACCCACCTTCAAACAAAGATGCTTTATTACTTCTAACTAAAATGCTGCCTCTGAACAGATTCGGCTTCTGGTGGTTTTAGCCGACTGTTCACTGTTTTCATCTTGCACAAGTTTCTTCTTACCATGTAATCACTGGTTTCGCGTTCTTTTTTCTAGAACGCATCCCAGAATAGGAATGCAGCCTCAGTGTTCTGTGCTGAGTTGGCATACCAATCTATCTATGTTTTAGAAGCTTTTGCGAACTGGAAAGACTGACATTGATGGGTTAGCATGACATACGATTTTCTCTCCAGTCTCCAAGCCAGGAAACACTGGGCCAGTCTACTATCGCACGGGACTGCAGGCAGCAGAAAGGGCCTGGGAGCCTGCAGCATTGACATCACAATGGCCAAGACAGAATAGGATTTAGGGAACTGTGTTCTTTTTAAAATGACTCAGAATTAGTTTCAAGCTTACAGAAAAGTGGCAAAACAAAAACATAATCAATACACAGATTCACCTATTGCTAACATGTTGCCCCTTTTGCTTTATTTAGCATTTGCTTAGTCACAGCAGACAGATACAGAATTTTCTGTATCTGCAGACAGATACAGAATTTTGTTCTATTCATATTTGAGAAGTTGTATGTATCACAGTCCTTACCCCTAGATATTGGAGTGTGCAGAATAAAAAGAATATTCTCTTACATAACCATAGTGTAACTAACAATTTTAGGAATTTTAACATTGATTCATACTTTAATATATTCTACTCTTAGTATTCTAATTTTGTCAACTGACTTAATAATGTCCCTCACACCATTTTTTTCCTTTCCATACCCATCTACCATCAGGTATAGCATTTTCTTGATATGTCTCTTCAGATTGCTTAACTCTGAAATATTTCTACATACATCTTTTTGCCTTTTATAACACTGACATTTTAAAATAATACAGTCTTTCCTCCTTTTAAATAAAATATTCCTCTTCTGAGATCCAGTTGAAGATCCCTTGTAATTAAACCTGGGTTATGCATTTCAGGCTAGAATATTACATCCCTGCTATGTCCTTCTCAGCACATGACATCTAGAGACAATTCAAGTCCATTGCCCCTCACCGGCAATGTTATTTTTATTTACCTGGTCAATATACTGCCTAACTTCACTTAGAGTTACTATCTGTGAGGCGATTCTTTAAAACCATGCATTTTTATTTTTTCACTAAACAACATCTCCCAGGGGTCATTCCGAATCAGGTAACAGAGGTCATCCTTGCCCAGTGTTACAGCTGGGTAGTGTCCATTGCATGTATGTGTCATAGGAACTCTGTTCTTTATTTTTTTGCTAAGGTAACCCCCAACATCTCTTTGGACCAAAAGCTAGGGCCATCTCCCCGATTTCCACTAGAGACTGTAAGCTGGGTTCCAATCAAGATGGAGTCTGCATTCCCATTGAATGCAAGCAATGCCCCTGGGCAGAATGCATGGAGCAGCTACCTGAGAGCTCTGAAACTAAATGGTCATAGGCAGATTGGGGAAGAAAAAACCAGAACATGCAGTACCAGCAAATCAATGATAAGTTCCCGCATTTGTTTCCCTTGGTACCTATTGGTTGAGACTCAAAGGCGACCTGAAACCCAGTACTTTGCACCAAGGGTGGACAGAAAGAGCTCTAAGAGAAGCCCTCTACTTCTGTTTCAAGGAACAAGAAAGAGGACCACATGGGTCAGAGGAAGTGGGGGATATTGTCTTCTTTTTCCATTCTCTCCCACCCCAGTCCTCAGGCAATGCCAGGTGATGACTGACAACAGCAGAGACTGGGCTGGCACCCCTTTCTCTTGACCAGGGGACCTTTGGTCCCAAGAATGGGAGGAAAGACCCCATTGCCTTTCTCTCTCAAGCTACTGGCCCTTAGACTTGGAAGCAAACAAATTCAAGGAAAGTGGGCAGCACCATGGGGAATCTAAAGCCCCAGCTTTTTAGCCAGAAGACCAAGAAGGGGAACAAGGGAATTCCTACGGGGGGGAAAAAGGTGTCAGGAAGATTGAAGGTAGGGACAAGCTCAAGAAAATGATCCCATAGCTTTTGGCTTCTGACTTGGAGGAAGTGAAGGTGCAACGGTCTTCATTTGCCCCAAATCCAGGTTCATCTGACACCAGCCACCTCCACCATGTCCCCTAAGTTCAACCCCACGGATGTCAAAGTCATATACCTGAGGTGGATGGGTGGGGCGGTCCGTGCCACATCAGCCACCTAGGTCTGTCCCCCAAAAATGTTTGTGATGGCATTAGCAAGGCAAACCGTCATTGGAAGGGTCTAAGGATTACAGTGAAACTGATCATTCGGAACAGAGAGACTCAGAATGAAGTGGTACCTTCTGCCTCTGCCCTGATTGTCAAAGCCCTTAAGGAACTGCCAAGAGACAGAAAGAAGCAGAAAAACATGAAGCACAGTGGAAATATCACTTTTGATGAGATTGTCGACCTTGCCTGACAGATGCAGCACCAAGCTTTAGCCACTAAAGCCACTTAGCTCTAGCCAAGTTCCATCTCTGGAACCACTAAACAGATCCTGGGGACTGCCCACTCTGTGGGCTGCAATGTTGATGGCCGCCACCTTCATGGCCTCATAGATGACATCAACAGTGGTGCAGTGGAATGCTGGTTAGTTAGAACTGCAGAGGAAAATATTTCAATAAAGGATCATTTGACAACAACAACAACAAAATCAATCCCATAAAGTTGGTTATGAGTTCCTGGGCTCATACCTCACCTGCACATGGATGGTTTAGTCCTAAATGGTATACTAAAGTCTTTGAGAATTGAATAGTAATCACTGCCCAGTTCCTGCCTGGCCACTGCATAACACACACACACACACACAGCCCAGTGACACTGTGAGGGCTTTGAACCCTGAGCTGACATCAGGAGCACAGCCCACAAAAGGTAGGTGGGAACTGGTGTTGTACCTCACTGGGTCAGTTTTCTGCTTAGAAAAAAAAAATCAATATTTTCCATAGGATTTAAACAAGACCCAGAATCATAATATTAACAATGCTTATATATAATTCAAAATTACTTGACATACCAAGAACCAAGAAAATATCAACATCTCACAAGGGAAAAGACAAGACAACATGCCAACTCCGAGATGTCACAAATTTTGAAATAACTAGGCAGATGCTTTAAAGCAGTTATTAAAATGGTGCTCCAGGGCGCCTGGGTGGCTCAGTGAGTTAAGCCGCTGCCTTCAGCTCAGGTCATGATCTCAGGGTCCTGGGATCGAGTCCCGCATCGGGCTCTCTGCTCAGCAGGGAGCCTGCTTCCTCCTCTCTCTCTGTCTGCCTGCTTCTCTGCCTACTTGTGATGTCTCTCTGTCAAATAAATAAAATAAAATAAAAATCTTTAAAATGGTGCTCCAAGAAGTGACTACTTTTGAAAGGTATGTAAAGATAGAAAGTCTCAGTAGAGAAGCAGAAGTAATTAAAAAAAGAAGAAGAAGAAGAACCAAATGGAAATGTTAGAACAGAAAAACAAAATAACAGATTACTGAATGGACTCAATTTGAAGACAGATAAAATTATCCATTCAGAAAAACAAAGAGAAAAAGTTGGGGAAAAAAACTGAACAGAGCTTTGGGGACCTATGAGGCAATGCTAAGAGGTCTAATACTCATGTCATGATCCCAGAAGGAAAGAAGAAATATCGGTGAAGAAAAGATATTTAAGGAATAATGAAAAATTGCCAAATTTGACTATGAAATGCACTTATAGAGTCAAGAAACTCAGCAAACTGAAATAAGTCAATCTTTCTGATTGTCCTATTTCAGAATGAGATCTATCATATGATTTCATTCATGTGGAATTTAAGAAACAAAACAGAGGATCATAAGGGAAGGGAGGGAAAATAAAACAAGATGAAATCAATAAGGGAGACAAACTATAAGAGACTCTTAATCATAGGAAACAAATTGAGGTTGCTGGAGGCAGGGCAGGGGAATGGGGTAAATGGGTGATGGACATTAAGGAGGGCACGTGATATGAGCGCTGAGTATTATATAAAACTGATGAATCACTAAACTCTACCTCTGAAACTAATAATACACTATATGTTAATTAATTAAATTTAAATTTAAATAAAGAAACTCAGCGAACTAAAAACAGGATAGGGTGTCTGAGTGGCTCAGTGGGTTAAGCCTCTGTCTTCAGCTCAGGTCATGATCTCAGAGTCCTGGGATCGAGCCCCACATCAGGCTCTCTGCTCAGCGGGGATCCTGCTTCCCCCTCTCTCTCTCTGCCTGCCTCTCTGCCTACTTGTGATCTCTATCTGTCAAATAAATAAATAAAATCTTAAAAATGATAATAATAATAATAAATAAAAATTAAAACAGGATAAACTTGGAAAAACTCACACCCATACACATCATAACCAAACTTCTAAAAACTAAAGATAAGAAGAAGATCTTGAAGAAGCCAGAGAAGAACAACAGATAACATATGAAGGGAAAGTATTAAAATGAGTGTGAATTTCTCAAGCTAGGTCATAAGGCAATGGAACAAAGCTTTTAAGCTCTGAAAAAAAAATAATTATCTGGAATTGTATAAGAAGCAAAAATACCCTTCAGGAATGAGGGCAAAATTAAGATAAAATATTCTCTGATGGAGAAGAACTAAGAGATTTATGGCCAACAGACCTGCCAACAGAAAGTTAAAGAAAATTCCTCAGATCAAAGGCAAATGATTCAGAGAAAGTTGGAACTTCAGGAATCAAGGAAGAGAAACAGAATCCCCAACACCTATTTCATCATTCCACCAACTCATTTCCCTTCTGGTAACCATCAGTTTGTTCTCTAAAGTTAAGGATTTCTTTGCCTCTCTCTCTCTCCCCTTTACTTAAATTCCATACATGAGTGAAATCATGTGATATTTGTCTTTCTCTGACTGACTTATTTCACTTAGTGTAATACTCTTTAGCTCCAGCCACGTCATTGCAAATGGCAAGATTTCATTCTTTTTATGGCTAAGTAATATTCCATTACCTATCAATCAACTGATCAATCGATAGATAAATATGGCATCCATCATTGATGAACACTTGAGCTGCTTCCGTATCTTGACTATTGTAAATAATGCTGCTATAAACATAAGAGTACATGTATCCCTTTGGATTAGTGTTCTTGTATTCTTTGGGTAAATACCCAATAGTGTGATTACTGGGTTGCAATCTCCATACTGTTTTCCACAGTGACTGCACCATTTGGTATTCCCACCAACAAAGCACAAGTATTTCTTTGTCTCCACATCCTCTCCAACACCTGTGGTTTCTTGGGTTATTGATTTTAGCCATTCTTACAGGTGTAAGGTGATATTTCATTGAAGTTTTGATTTGCATTTCCCTGGTGAGTGATGTTGAGGATCTTTTCATGTGTCTGTTGGACATCTGGGTGTTTTCTTTGGAGAAATGTCTGTTCATGTCTTCTGCCCATTTTTAAGTTGGAATTTTTGGTTTTGGGGTGTTGAGTCTGATAAGTTTATATATATATATGGATTTTTTACATATTGTAGACCCTTTATTGGATATGTCATTTGCAAATATATTCTCTCCTTCTGTAGGTTGTCCTTTAATTCACTGATTGTTTCCTTCACTGTGCAGAAACTTTTTATCTTGATGAAGTCCCAATAGTTGATTTTTGCTTTTGTTTCCCTTGCCTCAGGAGACATGCTTGTTGCTATGATGAATGAAGTTGCTATGGTGAATGGTCTGACAGTGTTTTCAGTTTATGGGTTTTTTTTTTTAATTTATTTTAGAGAGAGAGAGGAAGAGAGAGTGAGCACAAGCAGGGAGAGGGGGAGGGGAAGAGATAGAGGAAGAAGCAGACTCCCCACTAACTGGAGAGCCTGACTTGGGGTTCAGTCCCAGGACCCTGAGATCATGATCTGAGCCAAAGGCAGACACTTAACCTGAGCTCCCAGGTGCCCCATTTTCAGTGTATATTAATGTTATACAGAGAGGACCATTTCCCCAAAGGTAGACATAGGAACTATATGGTAATAAGCTTCCTGTTTTCCACTGGAAATATATTAATTAGTCTGTTATAAATATGTATATTGTAGGACGCCTGGGTGGCTCAGTAATTAGGTGTCTGCCTTCGGCTCGGGTCATGATCCCAAGGTCCTGGGTTTGAGTCACACATCGGGCACTGTGCTTGGTGGGAAGCCTGCTTATCCCTTTCCCACTCTCCCTGCTTGTATTCCCTCTCTTGCTGTGTCTCTCTCTGTGTCAGATAAATAAATAAAATCTTTTTTAAAAATATGCATATTGCAATCCTTAGGACAACTACTTAAAAAAAAAAAAACATAGGGCGCCTGGGTGGCTCAGTGGGTTAAGCCACTGCCTTCGGCTCAGGTCATGATCTCAGGGTCCTGGGATCGAGTCCTGCGTCGGGCTCTCTGCTCAGCAGGGGGTCTGCTTCCCTTCCTCTCTCTGCCTGCCTCTCTGCCTACTTGTGATCTCTATCTGTCAAATAAATAAATAAAATCTTTAAAAAAATATATAAGCAGGTGTGGCTAAAAACTGAAGATAAATTAAAATGGGGTATTAAGAATATTCAAATAATTCAAAATGAAGGAAAGGAGAAATTAAGGTACAAAAATAAAAGAAATAATAAAATAGTGACCTAAATCCAAACATACCAATATTTACATTAAATACAATGGTCTGTATCGGTTAATTTTGTCTCCTAGATCTTCTACTTGTGCTTAAAGAAAGCATAATCCCATTTTTATTTTTTTAAAGGTTTGAGTAACACATTTTTAAAATTTTATTTGTTTATTTGACACAGAGAGAGAGAGAGAGAGAAAATGCAAGCACAAGCAGGGACAGCTGGAGACAGGAAGAAAGGGGGAACCAGGCTCCCTGCGTAGGGAGGCTCAATCCCAGGACCCTGAGATCATGACCTGAGCTGAAGGCAGATGCTTATCTGACTGAGTCACCCAGGTGCCCCATAATCCCATTTTTTAAAATGATGTCTTCCTCTTGGGAAAATAAAAGTAAAAAAAATTCTTGAAAGAATAATTTCCTATCTTAACTCCTACATGCACATTTAAGCATACAACACATTCTATATTTCTCATAAATAATCCCAGGATACTTAGTAGGAGTTCATTTACAATCCATTATGTTGAATAAAAATTATCCCTTGATCTAAAGAGGCTTTACTTATCCATTCCTTCAACTTGGTGGAACATATAAAATCTTTGATCAACTCATTGAATTTATACACAAAGACTGTAACTATGTAACATGATTTTGTAATTACACTGAAATCTCTAGAGGGCCATAAAGAGCCATCGCTCTCCCTTTCACATCCTTTGCAGATAGACAACTACATATACTCAGCCATTCATTTGTTTCTTTTTTGCCCTTTTGAATGAACTCTTGGCCTCCTCCACCAGCCGAGGCCATTAGCTACTGGTTATGCCTTTTTGTGACACTCATGATCCTCCTCTTCCTGCTTGAGTCAGGGGCATTTAAAGGCCCCTTTCACCGGCCGTCCTGGAGAGGATAGGTAACACCCCTCAGCTGGGGACAAACCAACTTGGCCTGGGGTCCATTATTCATTCTATAATTGATTATTTATTCACATGCCCATTCATTCAAAATGAAATCGAATTTGAGATGGCTATTAGAGAGGCATATTCCACAATAAGATAGAAATTAAAATAAATTGGGAAAATGAATGGAGGGAAAATAAAGATAGAAAAGCAAGATAAGGTGACATTGTTACATAAAAGTGCCTAAAGGTTTTTTTCATTGGCAATCTATGGACTGCCATCTTATCTCTGAGGTCACTAGAGGCCAGAGCAGAAAGGAGAGATGTCCTGTTTGCAGTGTCCTCAAGGGAAGAACAAACCACGGTTTAGAAGGTACATATCTTCTAAACGTGGAAGAAACTTCTCCCCATAGCCTCATTTAGAGTTGTGGGAAATGCCCTCAATAGTACTCTTATAATGAATAAAATAGCAGTTAACATTTCACAGAAGAGCAAGTCAAAGGGAAACAATTCTACAGAGGACAAAAAATATCCTAAGACTTTGGGTTTTTCACTAGTCTGATTGAATTCAAGGATGACATTTAGACTGAAGTCTCCTCCAATTTTTCCACAGAAGGACCTTCAACATGGGAGAGCACCCCCTAAAACACCTGGGGGTACAGCCCAAGGCAGTCTACCACACAGATGGAGTTCCTTTGCCATATCATCATTTATTTCAAAAAAAAAAACCATGTGCATTTTTTATACTTCATGTAAAATGGTGTTTTAAATTGCTTACTACTGGAGGTGTCAAGATGCAGGGAGAGATTCCTAACTCCTTCAATAATTAAGATGCTGTTGCATTAAGTGTGTCTATTTTTGGAAAATTAACTGCCTTGAAAAAAGCTGACACTGAGTTCAGCCTCCAGTTTCTTGCCCCTTCTTAGTCTCATAATGTTTCCAGAACCCAAACTCACATAATTAGGTAAACACAAATGCCAACCACTGATTCCTCGCTTTATGAGCTCCATTCGTAGAAATTTAGGACAGCGTTCAGGATGGCCCCACATAGGCCTGAGGTGCTGCCACGTGATTCTGGGTGACAGCTGTGGCGGGGTCCGCATTCTTCCTGAGAGTTCAAGTCTCCACAGTCAGACCTGTGTTCTAGTACACTATCTCAGAGCTTTCATACTCAAGAAAACTCTCAGGGCCCCTGGGTGGCTCAGTAGGTTGAGCATCTGCCTTCTACTCGGGTCATGATCCCAGGATACCGGGATCAAGCCCTACCTCGGGCTCTCCGCTCAGTGGGGAGTCTGCTTCTCCCTCTGTCTCTCACCCCACTTGTGCTCTATTTCTCTCTCTCTCTCTCTCTCTCAAATAAATAAATATAATATTTAAAAATAAATAAAACTCACTGGTTGGTCTCTTTGCCACTGAGGCTATAATTTTCATTCCATGTAAATAAAGTAACAGATTTCTAGAAATCTGTTAGATTAACGGATTAGTGGATTAATATGTTAGATTAGTGGCTTAATATGTTAGAAAGCATAGATGGCTTTTAAAAAATATCTCCCAGGGGCACCTGAGTGGCATAGTTGGTTAAGCATCTGACTCTTGCTTTCAACTCAGGTCATGATCTCAGGTTCCTGGGATCAAGTCCCACATTGGGCTCTGCACTGGGCATGGAGTCAGCTTGAGGATTCTCTCTCTCCTCCTCTTCCTCTGCCCCTCCCTGCCAGATGTTCACTCTCTCTCAAATAAATAAATCTTTTTTAAAAATGTCTCCCCAATAAACACTGAAATGAGCAGAAGGAAGCAAAATTAGTGAAGAAAACTGTTTACTCTGAAATTGTAAAAGGGCCCAGCCTGAATTAATTTGAATAAGGACACCAGAAGCCTTCCCCAGCTAAAACAAAGCAAAACAAAAACAGTTAGTGGGTGTGGCAATGGTAAAAGATGCATTCCAAGATGATGGCAGCAGCTAAGATGGAAAAGGCTGTTTCATCTCCATAGGAGTAACAAGCAAGAAGATAGAACACCTGTACTGGACACCTGTCAGGTTTTTCCGCACTGGCAGCCTTTCTAGAAGTAGTGTCCATAGCCACAGTAGCCAGCCATGGGAAGGAGCCATGGTAGTGCTCTACCCTGTCAGAGCCTCCTGCCAAGCCTCCAGCTCTCCTCAATCTATTGAGCTCTCTTCCTTCCAATAAATCCCCATTTTGCTAAAGCCCACCCTAATTGGTTTCTGCTGTTGCTACCAAGAACCTTAACCAATACAACAGGCATGACCCTTTTGCATTTAATGACTTTGAAATATATAAAACAGAAACTTCTACAAATCATAAGATAAAAGGATAAATCCACAAAAATTGCATGGACTTTAAGATACTGTTCTCAGAAATTGATAGATCAAAGAGATATTTTTTAAAACTGAAACAAAAAGAGATTTAGAGCTTTGTGTTAATTCAAGCTAATACAATTATGAGACTGACGCGCTACCTACTGCGCTAACGAGGCACCTCAAGCTAATACAATTAAATAAGAGTTCAAAATCAGTTCTTCAGTCTCACTAGCTACATTTTAAATTATTCAATACCATATGTGTCTAATGGTTGCTCTATTGCACAGTGTGGATTATATGACATTTCCTTCATTACAGAAAGTTTAACTAGACAGAGTTGTTGTAAAGAAAATGTGATAAAGGGGTGCCTGGGTGGCTCAGTGGGTTAAGCCTCTGCCTTCTGCTCAGGTCATGATCCTGGAGTCCTGGCATCGAGCCCTGCATCGGACTCTCTGCTCAGTGGGGAGCCTGCTTCCCCCTCCCCCTCTGCCTGCCTCTCTGCCTACTTGTGATCTCTCTCTCTCTCTGTCTCTCTGCCAAATAAGTAAATTTTTTAAAAAATCTTTTAAAAAAGAAAGAAAGAAAATGTGATAAACACACATGCATGCACCAGGGACTGTTACTCAATCATTAAAAGGAAAGAAATCCTGTCCATTTACAACAAGGATGAACCTGGAAGACAATATGCTAAATGAAATAATCTGGACACACACAAATAAACCCCAAATACTATACCATCTCACTTATATGTGGAATCTAAAATAGTCAATTTCACAGAGGTGGAGTGTGGAATGGTAGTTGCCAGGGACTTCGGGTAGAGGGAATGGTGACGGTTGTCAAAGGCTAAAAACTTTCAGTTATAAGATGAGTAAGTTCTGAAAATGCATAGCATGATGACTATAGTTAACAACACTGTATCATATACTTGAAATTTGCTTTAGTGTTCTCACCACACACGTGCACATACACACACACACACACACACAAAGGTAACTACGTGGGGTTATGGATCTATTAATTAGCTTGATTCTGGTATTCATTTCACAATGTGTACCATAAACAGAGACAGTTTTTATCAATCAACTTCAGGAAAGCTGGAAAAAAGCGAATCTTTATTTTCATACCTAATTTTGGTTTTGTAATTTTGTAATATTTCCTTAAAGAGAACCACCAAATTTGTATAAGATTTACACCCCACTTATTGGTCTCATCAACAAGCTGTGAAAAATACAGTGATACCATGATGTCCTCCTTCATTCAACAGCTTAGTAGTTATGAGCAAGGGTCTTGAGGGCCACACATCTGGATGTATTTTGTGGTTCTGCCACTTCTAATGTAGGTACAGCATTCAATTGCTGTAAGTTTTTCCTAACCTATAAAACTGGAATAACAATAGTACCTGCTTGCAGGCTTACTGTGTGGATGATATAACATAATGTCTGAAATGCAACCAGCACATTAGACACAGTACACAGTATGCACAGAATGAATAGCTACTCTTACTATTTTATGGTGTTTGGGGAGTGAAAATTCTTTCAGAAAAGGCAGGTGAAAAAAGACATTTTCAAGGAAACAACATGCTAGACCTCTTAGAAATATACTTGAGGCACAAGAGAAGTATCTTAGATGAACTCTAAGATGCAAGAAATAATGAAGAGCAATGAAGTATAAATGTGTGGGTTAATTCTGAATGAGCATTTACTGTATAAAACAATAATGATAATGTCTTGCAGAGCTGAAAGATATAAAGAATTAAAATGCACATCAACAATAGCTAATACATCAGGATGACAGTAAATATAATTAAACTATTATAAAGCTCTCCAAGAAGAGGGTCAAGTATTGATTATGTTTAGGTCTTGATAAGTTAATTATGCATGTTTTATTTTTTAGAATAACCACCAAAAAAATAGAAACAGGGATTATAACTTCTAAATCGGTAGAGAGAAGGAAATGGAATGATAAAAAATACTCCGCCAATCCAAAAGTTGGCATTAAAGGAGAAAAGAAAGAATAAGTAAGATAGGGACAATCCACAAATGAGGCAGTAGATTTAAACCAAAATATATGAGTAATTGCATTAAATGTAAACAGACTAAATGCTCCAGGTTAAAAGATGAAGATCATTAGAGTGGTTCTTGAAAATACTACTTTTCAGAATTTATAATATCAGTCAAGAGAATGCTGATGGAGCGGCACCTGGGTAGCTTGGTTGGTTGAGTGACTGCCTTCAGCTCAGGTCATGATCCCAGGGTCCTGGGATGGAGTCCTGCATTGGGCTTCCTGCTCTGCGGGTGAGCCTGCTTTTCCCTCTCCCTCTGCTTGCCACTCTCCCTGCTTGTGCTCTCTCTCTCTCTGTCAAATAAATAAAATCTTAAAAAGAAAAAAAGAATGCTGACGGAACTTATCCTAGAGTACAAGGATCACTCATAATGATAAATTTATAAATGGTAAAATTTATATGTTCTTAATAACAGACTCAAAATGTGTAGACTAAAAATTGACAGTACTAAAGGGGAAAACAGACAAATCCACAATCTAAGTGAGATATTTTAACACAGTTCCCTCAGTAACTAGAAGAATAAGCCCACAAACATCCATAAATACACAAGAGGGTTGGCTAACATGACCCAATGAATGCACATGGAACACTGCACCAACAACTACAAAATAACCATCATTTGCAAGCATGCATGGATCATTTTCAAAAATTGACTTTAATATGCCAGGATTGGGCACTTATGCATACATTATCTCCTCTTATCATCATAAAATTGTGAAATAATCATCTAGGCTGGAAATCCTCCAGACTCACTCTGCCCCATTCTCTGTCATGCTCTATGTCCTGTGAAGTTGACAAATAATGAATGGGTGCATTCGCAGATGTCTTTCTCCTCTAGCTTCTGGTTGAGTCCATCCAGTGGGAGCCAAGAACAGAGACTGTTGGTTAAAAGAAGGGTAGAGTCAGGGAATTTACTGTCCCTGCCCCCTCCCTGTGGGCTTGCTGAGGATGGCTGCTCCATCTTCCCTGCCTACGTCAGCTCCTGGCAGGCTGCACTCTTTAGACAGCTGCCCTCTCCGAGCCCAGTACCCATTCCTCCCCTTGCTGCCTCTCAGGTCTAAGGGTGGTAATGGCTGTTCTTAGTGGGTCTTCCTGAGCCCTGTCCCCACCCTTCCAACAGTCCCTTCACTAAATTATCTTCAAATTACTCAGCTAGGGTGTGCCATCTATTTCCTGCAAGAACCTTGGGCTGAGTATTAGCATCCCCATCTGCCTTTAAGGAAACATAAGCTCAGGGAGGCCAGCAACTCACACATGGTTACCAGCTGTAACTCCCCTCTAGGTGTAGAAATAAGGGCAATTCCATCCCTAGCTCCCATAATCAATTACTAAATTTGGACAACAGTATGCCCAGTTAATATGTCAATTATTAAAATAATTTTGGGGCATGCCTGGGTAGCTCAGTGGGTTGAAGCTTCTGCCTTCGGTTCAGGTCATGATCCCGGAGTCCTGGGATTGAGCCCCGCATCAGGCTCTCTGCTCAGCGGGGAGCCTGCTTCCCCACCCCCTCTGTCTGCCTCTCTGCCTCCTTGTAATCTCTGCCTCCTTGTAATCTCTGCCTGTCAAATAAATAAATAAAATCTTTAAAATAATAATAATAATTTTTGAATGTGCATTATAACGTGGCCTTTTTTAGTTTCTTAAACGTTAGGGACACCACGCCTTCCATTGAAAGTATGTTTGTTCATTAATTTTTGGTGCTTGATGCCTTTTAGAGGGTGTTTTCCAATAGAGTAAAGATAACCTCTGAATTTCAGACCTCATGACATTTTGTCTTCCTACTTTGCTATTTTTCAGATCGACATGAGGTTATCTCCAAAGAAATACTGGAGCTGGACCCATGGGAGAACCAATGGAATGTTGTAGCCATCAATGTCCTCATGCATGACAGTTATGACGTTTGTCTGGTGGCCAGGATGAACCCCCGAGACCTCATCCCCCCACCTTCAGATCTGGTGGAAGAAGGCCATGAACACTGAGGTCAGTATTTGCTGTAGGACCTCCTGCTGTGTCTAACACGGGAGGCACTAGGAATGGAGAAAGCCCACAGGCACCAGCCAGTCACCCTGAACATGTGTGTTATATGCATAGTGGTCCATGTGCAAAGCAGTGTGTGCTGGATATTGTGATAGGGACCTGCAGTTGGTTAGAATGGACAAAACATTACAAGGTCAAGTGTGGCAACAGCACAGGAAGAACACAGGATAAGTGCCATAGGAATCAAGGGATGCAGGGACCTCACACTGCTGGGGACTCAAGGACAGCATTGCCAAGGAGCAGACCTTTTACTGGGGCCTCAGATGGTGAAGAAGCAATCCCATGGGTGCAGATCATGGGGACATCACAGAAACAGCTGAGCAACAGCCCAGAGCTGGGTCAGATTGCCCGGGCCATGGGCTCTGCTACTAAGACTGGAAAAGGAGATTATAGACAAGTGACCAACACCTGTAAACACAAAGACTGTGGACCTGGTCTCTGAGCAGGGGAATCATCTCACGATCTTGTGATGTTAAAGGAAAACGTCCCTCTGTGCTCTCTTCCAGTTTCAATCTTACAGAGACTTTCTATTCTCGTGTAGAATATTCTTCTACCGCAGCAACGTTGCCCAAAATGGGGCTAGCAGTGAACCACAAGTTCCTAACAGCTCAGGCACTCAAGCCCAACCACAGTGAGCAGAGAAACTCTACCCTCATCCAGGCCCTGGCAGTGTCCCGGACTAGAGTTATCCAGGCTGCCCTCTAGCTCACATGACCTTGTGCAGGTTGGCCCTGACAAGGCTCTGGAGTGGAGGAGAGAAGAAGCACATCCCTTTGGCTACCGGCTGCCTGCCCTCTTATCTAGCCTTTGCAGGATCTTCCCCAAGACTACCAATAGGGATGGAGCCACCTGCTCCAGCCCACAGTTGAGCATAATCAGAAAACAGCCAGTCCCTGAATATACTTTAGGGGTGACATTTAAATGACACATGGGGAATCCATCTATCTGACTTACCATTCATACTTCTGGAAGTACAGTGGATTCAAAGAGTGCACTTTCATAGCTGTTCCTCGACAACTTCTCCAGAGTTTCCCATTGCACAGGGCTCTTTTTTAAAACAGGAGTGCTCAGTAAATTCCCTAGAACCTTCTCAGAGGGAGACAATGCTAGATTGAGACAGCTCTTGTCTGGTGCCAGGTCATGTGACCATGACGACCATGAGCCCATGTTCCCAGGTTCCAGCTGCTGAAGCAGGCTGAAGAGGCAGGCCCAGTGGGAAACCTGCTTCTGCCACCATGACAGGGGTCCACTAAGACCCCATGCAGGTTGTCCCCATGTAGGCCAGACTCGAGGAGGGCAGCGGCCATGCCTGTCACTTTGCAATGGCACCACTTGGAACCTGCACTGAGCAAAGTGAAGAGAAGCTGATGCTTCTCCCTGGCCAAGGCTCCTAATCTCTGTGTGTGGGGGGGGGGTGGGCGGGGGGTCTTGCTACAAAGGCAGAGTAGTTCCTCTGAGTGGCTGTGCTGGCTGTGGCAGCCGTGGTGGCAGAGAGTCTCCCCAGATCTGTTTCCCCGACTTCCTCTTAGCAGACCCGCAGTGCCTGCCCCACCCCTCAAGCACACACTAGAAGCTGCAGCACTTCCTGCATCCAGGAAGCCCTCGTCAGTGTGTCATGATACGACTTATCCATCCATCGGGTTCAAGATCTAGGCTCTCCTGCCAGCCTTGCTGCTTCGCTAGCTGTGTGATCTCTCCAGCAAGATAACCTCTCCAAAGCCTCATTTTCCCCATATGCAGAAAAGGGAGAAAAATGCTTTTTAGTGTTGGTATGAGGACTGAGTGAGAAAGTGCTGAGCAAAGTGGCTGTCAGGTACTGAAACAACAAACAACCTTTAGCTGCCATTATTTCTAGAACCATTATCATTGTCATCCGCATTTCCCAAAGCACAGTGCCCACAGCAACCCAGGGCTTGAGTGCGCTCTGGGGGGACTGTAGGGGAGCTATGCACTCGGTGTGAGATGGTTCTTCATTTCCCAGACTCAGCCCCTCAGCTCCTCCAGGTGGTGGGCAGGGGAATAAGCAAGGTTTTGCTTTTAGTATCCTTGGTGCTTCTTGTCTGACTTTCATATTCGTAGTTAAACACAAGACACCTTTACCCTCCTGTTGTCCGAGATTGTCAGAGATGCCACTTTGAATTCCTACTGCTCCAGTTTTGACCTCAACTGAAGGCCATCTCTTCATGAGGGGATATGTATGTTATGGAGCACTCTTGACGACTTCAACTCTTTGCTAGTTCTGATCTTCGTGAGGCAAGATTTCTGGACATGGAGCGTAGAACACAGTAGGGAAATGATCTGAATGCCGGGGCTGGCAAAAGATGGCGGCCGCCAGCATGTCCGGGTCTGGCTTGCGTGCACCAAGAAAGCACCACTGTTCCCACTGATTGACTTTATAATGAGCAGATGCTTTCAGTTTGAACTTCCAGAATAAAAACCCACTAATGAAAGGTCGCCTTTGTTTTTCTTCATATTGCAATTCAATGTCCATTTCTCTCATTTCCTGTGCCCAGGAAGTACTGAGCATCCCAGGGCACTTCCTTTGGGTCTGAGGCCCAGCATCCCCCACCGATGGCCCCTACTCTGCCCTTGCAATGCTGGGGGTCCCCAGAGCCCATTCTAAGGAGAGTGTGCCAACACTGGGTCTACAGCCTTGGAGGGGTGAGCCCTGGGAGGGTGGACCAGGAAGAGGGCAGGGGCCAGGAATGTCCCCATGGCACGGATCTGACAGCACCCCGCGCTGGTTGAGCCACTCCCCCAGCCCCAGACCTGGCACTACCAGAGTATCCTGAATAAAGCGGGAGGCCACGGAGGCATTTCTCAGAGGGGTGCTGCATGAGGCAGATCACAAAACACCAGCAGTGGGAGAACCTGGTCTTTCTCAGGGTCTGAGCTGTGATGTGGGGCTCTGCCCTCGATGAGTTCACATTCTGGAGGAGGGAAGAAAGCAAACATGGGGACTTGACACCTTATGAGGAAGTAGGGTCTACCCCACAACAGGAAAAGTGCAGTGTAGTTCAGGGTATCTCTGCATTTGTTTCTATTGCGCCAGAAAAACAACCACAAATTTAGTAGCTCGTTACCATACAGAGCTGTGATCTCACACTTCCATAGTCTCGAAATCTGAAATGGACGTCAGTCAGGTGACATCAGGGCGCCCCAGGACTGCGCTCCTCTGGGAGGTGAGGCTCTAGAGTCAAATCCACATCCTTGCCTTTTTCAGTCTCCAGAGGCCACTGGCATGTCTTGGCTTGTATTCCCTTCTTCCATCTTCAAAGCCAAGGATCTCTTCTGTTCTGCCTGCCCAGATTGTCTCCTCTGTCTCCCACTTCTGATCCCTCCCCATTTCTGGTGGTCTCCAGGTATCCTGCCCGGGTAGCGAGCATCATCTTCCCATCTTAAGGTCACCTGGCCGGCAGTTTAATTTCCCTTGGCCACAAAACGTTCAACAGGCAAGGTTTCCAAGGGTTAGGATGTACACACTTGAGGGACACCATTATTCTGCCTACCATACTAAATGAATGCCTGACTTAGCCATGGAGTACGTCTGTGCACAACATGTGCAGGACTTTCCAGGCTCACTGAAGGTTGGGAGCCCCAGGGGTTACAAGGCAAGTGTAAATGCAGTTGTGTGACTATGAGAGCTGTGGTCTCAGAGACCTCCATGACATTCTTATGGGGGCTGGGGGGGTGGGGACCGTGAGAAGGAAAGACCCTCCTTGCCTACAGGATTATTTCCACTCTGCTTTAACATGAAACCTTTGATACTGGGCATAGACTCAAAGAAGTATAGTAACAACTAAACACAAGCCATAACCTAACTTAAATGCTTCTCTGGTACAACCAACGTGACCCAAGGTGCTGGGGGAAGCCCAGGGAAGAGGACCCTTGGTTTTAGAGTGTGCTGCAGGCTCAGAGGGTAGGAGACCCTCAGGCTTGGGTTTGCTGGATAGACAAAGAAGGGTGTCTAGGCTCAGGAACACCCTAGGCAAAGTTCCCAGCATAGGAAGGGGCCTGGTGTGTTCTGGTTACAGAGAGAAGCTCTGTGCCAGCAGTATGTGGATTGGTGCCTGGAGAGGCAGACTGGGCTAGGCTGGGAAGGACCCTGGGTGTGGATGCGTGGAAGCCAGTGTGGGATTTTATAAAGATCACTTTGAAGGTCATACCTCAGGATGGATAGGCGTGGGCCACCTGATAGACAGCTGTTGGCAGAGTCCAGGCAAGAGACCAACCAAGGGAACAGTGGGAATGAGAAGACTGACCCCCACATTGTTCAACAATTGACTGCACAATGTAAATGAGTAGAAATTTAATTACAGTGTGCCACTTGGGTCTGAAGTGAATGATTTTTTAAAAGACAATTGACTGTCTCAAAAACTGGGCAGAAGACATGAACAGACATTTCTGCAAAGAAGACATCCAGATGGCCAACAGACATGTGAAAAAATGCTCAGCATCACTAGGCATCAGTGAAATACAAATCAAAAGCACAATGAGACACCACCTCACACCAGTCAGAATGGCTAAAATTAACAACACAGGAAACAATAAATGTTGGTGAGGACGCAGAGAGAGGGGGACCCTTCTGCACTGTTGGTGGGAATGCAAGCTGGTGCAGCCACTCTGGAAAACAGTATGGAGGTTCCTCAAGAAGTCAAAAATAGAGCTGCCTTATGACCCAGCAATTGCACTACTTAGTTTTTATCCAAAGGATACAAAATTACTGATTCTAAGGGGCACATGCACCCCCAATGTTTATAACAGCAATGTCCACAATAGCCAATTTATGGAAAGAGCCCAGCTGTCCACTAACAGATGAGTGGATAAAGAAGATGTGGTACATATATACAGTGGAATATTAGCCATCCAAAAGAATGTAATCTTGTTATTTGCAACAATGTGGAGGAACTAGAGAGTATTAGGCTAAAAGAAATGTCAGTCAGAGAAAGACAACTATTGTATGATCTCACTTACATGTGGAACTTAAGAAACAAAACAGATGAACACAGGGGAAGGGAAGGAAAATTAAGAGGAAATCAGAGAGGGAGACAAACTACAAGAGACCCTCAGCTAGAGGGATCAAACTGAGGGTTGCCGAGGGGGTGAGTAGGGGGCGGGATAACTGGGTGATGGGCACTAAGGAGGGCACTCGATGCGGCGAGCACCGGGCACCGGGGGTCACATGGAACTGATGAGTCACCAAACCCTACCTCTGAAACTAAACAAAATGAAAAATAATAACTAAAAAATAAATACAGTGAAAGACCATTGACTAAAGTAAAACTGATAACAGTCATTGTGGGATTCATGATATACACAGAAGTAAATTATGTAAAAACAACAGAGCAAAGGAAAGCATATGCTGTTAGGAGGGCTTTGTGCTGTATCAGAAGAGGTCTAATATTATCTGAAAGTCGAATGCAATAAGTTGACAGCATTTATTGTAAACCCTAGAGCAACTGCAGCAAAATAAAATTTTAAAGTACAGCTAACAATAGTGATGATTAAAGGGAATACTAAAACAATTACTGTGCAAAGGAGGCAGGAAAAGGCACAAAGAACAGAAGACAAATCAAAAACGAAGAGTGAGATGGGAGATGTAATCACAAACATATGAATATCTACACTAGATATAAATAAGCTAGACATTCAAATAAAAATAATTTTTATTATAATTCAGAGATTATCAGACTGGATCTAAAAAAAAAAAAAGCAAGATTTATCTTGAAATAGAAGACACTGGCAAACTCTAAAAAGACATTAGGAAGATCCTAAATGCTATTTCTGTCTTACTGAGAGGTACATAAATCTTCTTTAAAAGTTCAACAAGGGGACACCTGGCTGCCTCAGTCAGAAGAGCATGTGACGCTTGATCTCAGCGGCATGAGTTCAAGACCCGCACTGGGTGTAGAGATTGCTAGAAAAAATAAGTAAATAAACATTTTTAAAAATAAATAAAAGCTAAATAAGTTTCTTGACAGTTTTGCAACCTAGGACTGGCTTTTTCTTAAGCCAAGTCTCCCTCTCTCAAATGTAAACATCCTGGTTGGTGCCCGTCTCCCCTTCTCCCAGGAGTTTAAAGCCAGGCCCCAAGATGCAACTGCCTGCTTGTCAGGGGATAGGAAGAAATTTACTTTTCCTTTGGATAAGGACAACTAGCTTGTGTATGGTGGTTTGTGCCTGCCGGGCTGTAGGAAAGGGTAAGCTTTGTGATCTCTTTAGTAGATCACCTGAGAGGCACATCGCAGATTGGTTCAATGCTTGTGCAATAACAAAACTCTTTTCTTTCTCTTCTCCCTTTGTGGAGAGGTTTTCTGGGTTGACAAGAGATTGTCATTATTTTCCCAATAGTATGTCACTATGTGTGTGTTTATACATGTATAGCACTGACTGTGTGTGTGTGTGTGTGTGTGTGTGTGCACGCGCGCGGAGGCGGGGAATGGGGATATGTGGCAAGAATCCTAAGAAACTGGTACAGTGCATCCCTCCAGGACTCTGGAACTGGGAGACTGGGATCAGAGACAGAAGGGAGAAACCATATTTTTTTAATGTACTCTGTGTGGCAACTGAACTAAGCACATACTTTGTCTCTCAGAAAGATGCATAATTTCCCATCCCTTCGTACTGCCTGCTGGAGGTTTTTCTTTATGTGATTAATGGCAGTTGACCCAACAGCAGCTCCCTACAGCGCCCTACATGCTCCAGTCATTTAACCTCCGAAGAGCCGCCAGCCCTGTGAGGTAGTTGCTGCTGTTGTGTGCAGCATTTTAGAGACAGGAAACCTGATGCTTGTCCAAGATCACAGGGTTGGGGGCACACTGACTCGGGATTCACACCCAGACTGGCCCCTGTGTGCCAACCACATGCCCGGTGTCCCTCCAACTTGGGGTCCCGGTGGGAGCACCCATGGGCTGCCTCCTGGGGACCCAGAGCCGCCAGCCTGGCAGCCCTGGCTCTCCCGCGCCTGGTCCAGCCCAAGTTCTGCCTGCCATGGTTGTGGGTCAGACAGGAGCCAGCTGCCAGGCGGGATGTGAAACTCAGTGGAGTCAGGACTCCAGAGCCAAGAACACTAATTACATCAGGCTCCCTGGAGAAGGGAGGTCGAGCTGCCGGGATTGCTCTTTGGTTCTTTTAAAACCAAGAAGGAGGAAGGATGGTAGAATATTGAGCAGGAAAACCCAAGGGCCACCTGGAAAACAGACTTGGGTCTGGTGGCTCCAGCCCCAGACCCCTGTCTGCTCAGGCAGGTAAGGGATCACTGTCCCGTGGATAAGGGCTGCTCTGCCCAAGCGTCAGGTGCCAGGTAGCAAGGGCCAGCTCAGCCAGCGCCACGCCTCCCGCGCCACCTTCTGGGGGTCTTACTGCGCTGGGTCTTCAGGCCACGCCTCTCCTGGGGCGCTAGCCCCGCCCCGCCCGGCGGCAGCGAGCGAGAGACCGCTGTTAGTGAAGCAGCTCCTCCCCCTGGTGGCTGCTCCAGATGCCTTCCTGCGCCGGGCCCCAGACTCCAGAACCAGGCTCGCTCCCCAGGCCCCGGCAGTCACCTTGCAGGTGCAGAGCCCCCTCCCGACACCCCCCCACCGCGGGGATCAGGAGAAGTAAGAACAGGAGTGACGAAGTCCCTTAGACGTCGTCTGGAAACAGGGCACAGAAACAAGGTCTACAAAGTGATAAGCAAAAAAGCTGGGGGGGGGGGGGACTGAAAACGAGCAAGAGGGGTGAGCTGATGTCACAGAGCGGGAAACCTGAATGGCTCGTAAACAAATGACAAGGTGCTCAGCCTCACTAGAATTCAGAGAAGAGCAATGCCGACCCCGAAGAGATGACTTTGCAACCCAGCGTTGGCGGAAAGCAGACGGCAAGAACAGAAGGCTGTCCTGACCCCGCCTGGCCCCGCCCCCACTGCCCTACCGGGCATTTCGGGGACGGCGCTTTGGAACATGGCTTGGTGCGGGACATCTCCTAGGTGCACACCGGCGAGAAACCCTTGTCCACCAGGCATTTACAGCAGCACTCTTTGTAGTAAAAGGCAAGGTGTCAGAAAATGACCCCTATGTCCTTCAAAAGGAGAATGGATGGCTTCTCTGGTGCCTTCAACCCTCTGTGGAAGTTAGAACAAACCAGAACGTGCATATCTGTGTGGATAAATCTCAGAAACATTGTATTGAATAAAAACAAGCAAATAGAATTATAGATCCCACAGGAAACTACTTCCATAAAGCTTAAAACATGCAAAACGATGCTGTCTATGGCTTAGAGATGTGTACATATGTCATAAAAGTTGGGGTGCCTGGGTGGCTCAGTGGGTTAAAGCCTCTGCTTTCGGCTCGGGTCATGATCCCAGGGTTCTGGGATCGAGCCCCCGCATTGGGTTCTCTGCTAAGCGGGAAGCCTGCTTCCCCCGTATCTCTCTGTCAAATAAATAAAATCTTAAAAAAAATAGCACAGATGACAAAGATTCACCATGACCTCAGACAGGGTTGTGTGTGGGGAGAGAGAGAAATGTGATGGAGAAGGACCCAAAGCAGACTTTAGGTTCATCAGAATGTTTCCTGGACTTCAAGGATTCCCAACCAAGTACATGCCACAACGTCAGGATTTGTTTAGCCGAGTGATGGTCACACGAGTATCGGTCGTATTGTTCCCTATGTTTTCCTATCTATTTAAAACATTTTATAAGTGTACAATATTTTTTTAAAACATGCTTTGGAGTGGGACCTACATAGCATTCCCTGGATCTGACCCCAGCCCCCCACCCCCGGCTGTGTGACGTTGGCCCAGCCACTTAACTTGTCTGAATCTGAGCTTCCTTTTCTGTATTAAGAAAATAGTAAGACTACCCTGTCAAGAGAAATGAAAGGGTCAGTCATTGAGCAAATCCTATGGCTCGCCTGCCACTGGCCAGGCACATTGAAAAGCAGGCGTTGACCATTCCAGGTTGGCTCAGAGGACAGGACAGCAGGACCCCACAGGAGGCCAAGCGGGGGGCTCAGGAGGCTCACCCCTAGTCTCCCACCTTGGGGGCCCACCAACAATAGCAGGCGGCATACCAAGATAAAAGCTCACCAAGCCCTCTGGCAGAATAGTCACTTCTGTTTCAATTCCCTTACAATCCTTCCACATGTGTCCAGGAGATGTCTCTGTGGATCTAACATGCTTCCCATTTCTCCAACACAAGCTCATCTCCCTTTGTACCAGAAAGATCGCAGGCCCCAGCCTTAGAGCCTCTGTAGGCAGACATCTAGGGAAAACATAACGGTCCTACTGGTTTCTCCTCCTCTCCAAAAGTAGGGCATTCCTCTGAAAACTCACACAAGACAGAATGGCTTAAAGCAAGGAGCAATCACCATTCATTTATATGGAAAATTTTTTAGCATATCCAGATTCAAAAAGTAACCTCTCTAAGGCTTTTCTGATACCTCAGGACACGTCTTGCTAACGGATGCACAGAGTGAATCAAGATAAGGCTCAGATGCTCAGGGATACAGGCTTGATCCTGAGATGCTGAGCAGATTTCTGGCAGAGGGCGCTGGGCAGCTCCTGTCTTGCTGCTCTGAGCAATTATTCTATCATTATTTGTGTGGCAGAAATCACAGGAGGGAAACACAAAAGAAGTTCCAGGGAATCCTGAGCTTGCAGAAGCTCTCTCCAAAGAGCTGAAGCAAAAGGCTTCAACAAACAGGAAGTAGGGTGTGCATTACGGATGAAGAAGACAGGGCATTTGAACTGCATTAAAAATGCAGTTCTTGCATTGAAGCCTCTACCGTAGGCTGATAGAAAGCACCTGGGAACACGCTAACAGTGCAAAAAGTCCCAGTTAGAAAGTCTAGGGAGAAGCCTGAGAATATGTATTTTTCTGTGTACCCTGCCTTCTCGCCAACCCCAACCCTTTCTCTTCTCTCTCTCCACACCCCATCCAGACTCTCCTTCAGGTACTACATGGAACCTGCTTTGAGAAACACTCCAATAGAAGTCTGTCCCTGTGGCCACTCCCAGTCAGGCCAGTGGGACTTCTGAAAAGCCCACAGTGCCAGAATCTTCTGTGTATGGGCCCGCCATCCCCTCATCCCCTAAGATCATGAGTTCCTTGAGGATGGGGACCAGTTCTGGTCACCTCACACCCCTGGCCTAATTTGCGCAGTCTATAACAGGACTCCGTACATGTTTGTGGCAGAGGCAAGGGGTCTCTTGGAGTGACATACCGCTTTGCCCCTGGCTTCTCGGCTTGCCTTTCCTGGTACAGAATTTCCACCCTGTGAAGGAGCTGGGACAATAGTTATTTTCAGTGCATCATGCCTAAGGGAGAGCCTCTACTCCGTGAACGGGAGCTACATGGAAGGAAGGAGCCTTTAACTTGTGGCCACACTCATCTAGAATTTAGCCTCTGCAACAGGTAGCTGAGAGGCAGGGAGAGGTTCGGGTGCAAAAGAGTTAACTCTGAAGTCCTCGCTGCTTTGGAAAGGCCTTCTTACAAAGTTGTCCTTGCTCAGCATCTGGCAAGTTGGGTTTGGAAGGTACCCACTCCCCAGACTGATAAGACTGGCTCATGTGCCTCATTGTTTATGCAAAACCGCATGCTTTACACTGAACATCTGACTTCCTTCTCAGGGTCTAGAATTTTGCTATGTACCAGGCAGAAGCTACCTACGTGACCAATCTCCAATAAAAATCCTGGTCACTGCATCTCTCCTGAGCGCCCCTGATTGGTGGCATCCCCCATGTGTGGTAGAGGACATTGATTGTGTCCTGTGTGACTCCGCTGGGAAGCTGGCGCCTATTTCCATTGGGATCCTCACCCCCCACCCACCTTCCTGTGTTCTTTGCTGACTTTGCTTTGCCTTCTTTGACTGTAGTAAATGAGTACTGCTAAGCTGTGTGAGTCCTTTTAGCAAATCACAGCATCTGGGGATGGTCTTAAGACCTTCTGACACAGGACTGATAAGAAATGCTGGCAGCCAGCCCCTCCCAGGGAGAAACCCAAAGTGACCAAGTTCACCTGTCATGTAATAGCTCCCTTTGGAATACAGCTGATCAAAAATAGTTACTTACGCATCCTGCCAATAGTCCTACTCCTGGGAGTATACGTTTTTTAAACAAAATAGTGCATGTATCTACCAAGAATCATGTACAAAAGAGTTCATGCCACTCTTCATTATAGCCCAAAACAGCAACTACCAAAATGCCCTTTGATGGTAGAATGGACAAATATATTTTGTATATACACAACCACATACTACACAGCAAAATGAATTAATAAACTAGGGGCACCTGGCTGGCTCAGTCAATAGAGCATGTGGATCTTGATCTCAGGGTTGTGAGTTCAAGCCCCGCACTGAGGATAGAGATTACTTAAAAAAATAAAATCTTAAAAAGGAAAGGGGGGAGGGAGGGAGGAAGGAAAAAATAAATAAAACCTTTAAAAAAATAATTAATAGACTATAACTATAAGCAACAATATGGTTGAATCTCACCAACAAAATGTTGAGGGGAAGAAGACAGACATAAACGAGTATATGCAGCAATATTTCCTTTCTGTAAAGTCTAACAATAGGCAAAGTCATTGCCCAGAACAGAGATCAGCAAACTACAGCCCACAGACAAAATGCTGCCCAAGACTCTGTTGTAAATAAAGTTTTATTGCCATCCAGCCAAGTCCATTATTTACTGTTCCCCATGGCTGCTTTCATGCTACAAGGACAGTGTTCAGTAGCTGCAACAGAGGCCCTCTGGCCTAAAAGGCTTAAGCTATTTACTGTTTGTTCCTTGCAAAATGTTTTTCAAAAGGCAGGGTAGTAGCTATCCTTAAAGAGGTGATAGGGACTAGAATGAGTTTCAGGGGCTCTCTGGGGTACTAATCATGCTTCTTTCTCTTGAGCTGTGTGCTGGTCATGTGGTCGCATTCACCTTGGAAGACTTCATTTCGCTCCGAGCTCATAATTTACACACTTTTCTGGATATCTTTTACCAAAAGTTCACCCCAGAATTCTCTCTGCTCCCTCAGGACACACCTCAGGAATGAGAATCAAAGAATTTAAAAAAAAAAAAAAAAACACCCACTAGCCAAAGAGAACAAGAAAGAGATGGTAACAGGGGAAAGATGTGAATGGAACTTCCAAATCTGGAAAACAGACAAACACGGAGTCATTTCGTCTTCCTCTCTCTGCCCGTTGTGTGCAAGGATGGGGCATGCAGAGGGGGAAGCGTGAGAACTGGAGGGCCACGTCCCTGGAAAGGCAGGGCTGTGCAGGAGGATCAAGGGCCAAAAATGTCCTCCATCTATTGTTGTCTTCGCGTGAGTTGGGCTGCTCTGTAGAAATCTGGGTTGGAAATCAAAGTCTGTGCGGGTATGCCTCCCCAGCCCTCTCACCTGGGTGACTGACCTCCCCAGACAGGAAAAAAGAGGTTGCCTTGGGATAGGTGTGCCCTATTTAGCAAATTAAAAAAAAAAAAAAAACAAGATACATAACTGAATTTGAATTTCCGATAAACATCTAATAATTTTTTTTAGTATAAGTGTGTCCCAAGTGTTGCATAGGACACTATCCTAAAACATTCACCATGGTTTCTCTGAAATTCAAATTTAACTAGGAATCTTGTGCTTTATCTGTAGGCCACACTACATCTAGGGACATGAACAAGGGGATCCTGGATGGGGCGCAGAGGCCCAGCCGAAGACAGGGGTTTGCAAGAGAGCCAGAAGTCCCGAACCTCTTCCCCCACTCACCTCCCAGACCCCCAGCTGCCAGGCCTGCACCCCACCTACCCATTTCCACTAAAGGATTCTGGAGGAAATGAAGTAGACACACATGAAGAACCAGCCATCAGAATGACTTCAGGCTTCTCAACAGCAGTGAGGACAGCTTCAAAAATTTGAAGAACAAGTATTTCTAACCCAGATTCTACATAGCAACCAAGCTTTCTCACAAGAGTGAAAGAGGGGCACCTGGGTGGCCCAGTGGGTTAAAGTCTCTGTCTTCGGCTTGGGTCATGATCCCGGGGTCCTGGGATGGAGCCCCGCATCGGCCTCTCTGCTTGGTGGGGAGCCTGCTTCTTCCTCTCTCTCTGCCTGCCTCTCTGCCTACTTGTGATCTCTGTCAAATAAATAAATAAAAATAATTTTTAAAAAAAGAAACTAAGATAAAGACATTTCAGTCCCCCAAGAACCCATGCCGCATGCCTCTAAGATGTGAGAGAGGAAATAGTCCACCAAACCAGGAAGTTCACTGGAAAAGGGGAAGGCTTAATGTCCAAGAAATGAGACTCAGCCCTGAGGAGGCATAAAGGAACATCTCTGTGAGGAGATGGGCACCAGGACACCAGTGGGCTGCAGGCCAGGAAGGCACTAGTCCAAATAGGAACCCAACGAGCAAGAGGGACATCTAAGCAAAGACCCTTACAGGGTACCTGATTCTTCCCTCTACACTGAGCGTTGTCACTAAGCTCGTCCAAGGATGTGAGGATAAGTGAGAGACTGGCACTTACAAAGTCAAACAAATGAAAAAAATAGTTAACTCGCAGAGGAAAACATGTGTGAAGAAGGAAATGAACGCTATTTTGCCAGGAACAATAGGTACATATTGTGATGACAGTAGCATCAAGTTGACCAAAATGGGGACACAACTATATTGGGAACAAACATGGTGGGGTGGTGGGGGTGGTGGGGGATGTGGAAGAAGGCGGAAGAAAACAAACCTAATCTTCAATGTGAGCAAGTCAGTAGAAAGGGTCTAAAGTTGGGGCACCTGGGTAGCTCAGTCAGTTAAGCGTCTGCCTTCAGCTCGAGTCATGATCTCAGGTTCCTGGGATCGACCGCATCAGGCCCTCTGCTTGACGAGGAGCCTGCTTCTCCCTCTCCCTCCGCCTCTGCCTGCTTGCATTCTGTGTGTGTTGTGTGTGTGTGTGTGTGTGTGTCAAATGGATAAATAAAAAATCTTAAATAAACAAACAAACAAAAAGCTTTTAAAAAAAGTTTCCCAGAAAAAGAAGCACGATCTGAGGAGAAAACACCGGTGGAGTTCACATACTGGGCAGGGCTGGGGGCCATCCAAGGTCAGGTGGATTCACAGTCAATCCAGTCTGCCCAGTCCCATTCAGCCATGGGCCAGTGCAGGGAAAGCATAGTTGAGATTTTACCAGACATATGCTTTGAAAGACAGAGGTGCGAAGGCATCGGTTCTTTCTTGTGCTTTTGATTTTGTTTTTTTTTTTCATTTTGTATACATTGTGAAATGATCACCACAGTAAGTCTGGAGATTTGCAGAAAGGGTCTTTTAGGAAGGAAGGAAGGGTGACTTTTCTTCCTTCTCCCTTCCTGCTGGCTACCCTACAGGAATAGGGCTGGCCCTTGAGTAGCCACATGGGACCACGAGGCGCCACACATGGAAGAGACCTAAGATAGAAGGAGCCTGGGTATCTGAAATCATGCAGCCTGGCAGGGACCCTGGAAAGGCTACTTCCAGACTTCTCAAAAATGAAAGAAATTAATCTTATCATGGATAAGCTGCTGCTATTGGAGGTTTTCAGTAATAAGCAGCCAAACCTAACCATAACTGAACACAAACACCATCGAGGACCATTGAGCAACAGACAGGAGAGCTTTAGAAGCCTGTGGAAGGTGAGCTGGACATGCCACTGGGAGGGAAAAGGAGCAGTTAGAGATGCATGTGTCCTGGCAGACAGTGATATGCCCAAACAAGGGTGGGATGGGGGAGAGGGGTGCAGAAAACATTGGGAGGTCGGTATTGGGGTGGAGGGGATGATGACAAGGGGACGGGTTCAAGTTTCCAAACCTGGGCATTGTCAAAGTGATGGTTGGGTTAAGCACAGTTAGGAAACAGGACAAGGAAATTTATGAAGCAAGATAATGACCTTGATTTTCCTTTCTTATTCACGTCCTAATTTTCTGATTTCTTTTTAGACCCATGCTAATTTTCACTGGGTTCATGTTAATGAAGAGCTGCTTTTAACAAAACTCCAGGGGCAGGGGGGGTAATTTGGGGGGCACAGAGAGGAGCTATTAATTATGAACTGCTTTAGAAAGTGCCCAGTGTGCTAAGTACTTTACACACTTATGCTCACTGAGCTCTCGCAGCCCTGCAGTGAGGGAGTCTTATTCCATTTGTCCTCTGTACTGGTTCAGGAGATTATGATTCACAGGTTGAGTTGCTTGCCTACTGTGTCAAAGTTCATCAGAGACCTGGGTTTGAGGCTGGGCCTTCTGACTGCAACACCTGAGCCCCTAACTCCAACAGCATAAGACTCTCCCTTAGATTCACCTCTCTGGGACTTTGTCCCAAGCCTCTTCTTTAAGGGGACAGTTATGGAGGCATGACCTCAGATCCAGCAGGCCTGGGTCCCAGCTGTGCTACAAAGGTAGCTAATTCTTCCTATGATCCTATCAGCTAGGTTCCCCCAGGATTCCAGGAAGCAGATGCTGAAATAGAGTTAGGAGCACGCTATCGGGGGTAACTCCTGAGATGGAGCGGGGAGGACCCTTGGACCTGGCAGGGGTAGAAATAGAAGGCCCTCGAATCACAATATCTATCCCTAGGAATGGACCTGAGCCATGCCAGGAGACCACTGCTTGGCTCAGAGGCCCAGGCAGCCCTGTAGGAGCTCACCGCAGGAGGTTGGCGGCCACCCACTGCTCAGGGGTCTCTGAGCACCCATCTCTGCCCTCTGTACTCCTCAGCAGGGCCTGGACCAGCAGGGAATCTCGGTCCTTCTACCACCATGAGGGAGCCGAGAACTACTGACTCCAGACTTCTTCCCTGAATGCTGTGTCTCACCCCAAAGCTGCAGGCTTAGAAACGATTTGAGTAGCCAAAAGCTGGGAGCACCCCAAATGCCCATTGACAGGTGATAGATAAACAGAGTGTGGTTTATACACACAATGGAGCAGTGTTCACCCTTGAAAAGGGCGACATTCTAACACAGGCTACAACACGGATGAACCTTGGACATTATGCCAAATGAAAGAAGCCCACCCCAAGAGGACAAACACTGTCTGATCCCACTTACATGAGGTCCCTGGAGCGGTCACAGTCCTGGAGACAGTAGCGGGGTGGCTGCCAGGGGCAGGGGCGAGGAGGGATTAGGAATCACTGTAATGGGGTCCGAGTGTCAGTTTGGGAGGGCCAGAAAGTTCTGGAAACAGATGGTGGGCATGGTTGCACAAGTGTGAATGTGCTTAACACCAGTGAACTAGATGCTAAGAAATACATTCCTTTCATGCATCCAGTTAAAACGGTTAAGTTTGATGTCATGTGGATTTTACCATTATTTAAAATAAACTAAGAAACAATGTTGCCTCCTCTCAGGGTTATTGTGCAGGCCACATTAAAGGAGGTAATAGACATTAAGTTGCTGGGTCAGATGTCCTGGCTCAGAGCAGGTGTCTGTCGGTGTAGACCGCCCCTCCTACCCAGTGGCTCCATTGTCCAGCCAGCACACTGAGGGGAGTGGGAAGAAGTAGGCCTTTGATAAGAGGTCGCACAAGGACCTCTTGACCCACAGGGGGGCCTGTCCACCAGCCCACAAAAGACCAGCTTTTCCATGGGGTACCTCAGGGCTGGCTTGGGGCCTGCGGCAGAGCCCCCAGGAACCGTAGGCAGCCAATGAACGTTTCCACTAGCGCCCCCAGCTGCCTCCCTCTCACTGCCAAGTCAGCGCAGGACAGGACCTGGGAGCCCTGTGGGAACAGCTGGTTTGCTCTACCCACGTCCTGGGTGCTGGTCCTCCTGAACATGCAACCCTCTACAACCGGTACAGAGAGTAACTTCCTATGGTTTGCCTTACTACTGATTCTCCCTAAAGGCAGAACGTGTCAGCACCGGCCACATGTCCCCAGTGTGGGCAGGCCAAGGCGGCAGACGGGGCATGTGAGCAGGGCCCGCTCAGGAGGGCCACACAACCGGGGGCCGAGTGACCGTCCCTTCACCCTGGGGGTCTCATCCTCACGTGGGGAGGGGGCAGCCAATGCTTTTCCCCTCGCTCTGAGGGGTGTCCCAACCAGGATATCAGGGTGGGAGGGCAGGTGCGGTGGGAAAGAAGGGGCAGGAGGGCAGAGCAGGAAGCAGACAAGCCTGTCATGGGATCACACAGATTCTCCCACCTCCCCCAAACCCAGGAGAAATTACTTCTTATCCTCCTCTCTAGAACTGACCCAGGCTCCTGCACAAGACCCAGGTCATGGGCAGGAGGGGGGCGGGGAGAGGGATGGGGCTCGGGCAGGGGGAGCCATTCAGATAGTGGGATGGTTTTCCTCTGAACTGGAAGTTTAAACAAGCCCTCTGTGCTTCGTCTCTAGGTAGAATCACTCCGGCACAGGTTCCTGTCCTCCCTTCCTGGCTCTGGCGGGGTACAACGGTGGTTGGTTCAGGCTGCCCCAGAGGACAGGCAGCCTTGGACCTGCCTGTGGCCTCTAGCGCCCCTGCTGTCCAGGCGAGGGATGCCCCTGGGTGTCCCATCCCCAGCTGGAGTGGAAGGCCAGA
This sequence comes from Mustela putorius furo, assembly GCF_011764305.1. NCBI lineage: Eukaryota > Metazoa > Chordata > Mammalia > Carnivora > Mustelidae > Mustela > Mustela putorius. Next base: position 16,732,450 of record NW_025422002.1, on the reverse strand, counting down.
TAGTTCCTGTTTTCCTCTCCTCCCTCATCCTTTCTCTCTCCCCTACCCCTCTGCCCTCCACCTCCCTCTCTTCGACCCCCTACCTCTGCCCACCCTCCTTGCTCAGGGCCCAGTATGTCCCAGACAGTCCATCCAGCCCCCCTTTGATGTGGGGTCAGCCAGACCCCACCGGGTCAGACTTCCTGTCCTTCAACCAGGGCCTGCTCTCCCATAAGACTGGGGGAAAGCTCAGGAGTGCTAAGGGGCCCCTCACACGGCCCAAGGTATATTCCACCTTGTCAGCATGCTACCCAGCCACCCCCCCCCAGGAGGACCCCTCAAGGTACCCCCCACAGGGGGACGGAGACCTGGCTCTTTCCCCACCCCTCCCTCCATCCCTCTCCTCGCCACCATCCGGCTGGCCTTGCAAAGCAGGGGGGCCTCTTTTTCATAAAATTAGACTGAACACTAAGACTCTGGCCCAGCCTCACAGGTAGAAGGTGTCCCCCCAACACAGAGCCAGTTCTCAGCTGCCCACCAATCTGGATCGGTGACACGGGAGCTAAATGAACTAGAAAACCCTTTCTCGCTCCATAGTGCTGGCTTTCAAGCCTATTGTCTCACTGCAAACATCTATTTTTCATATCAGAACATGAATGTAACCATCTTTTTTCCTCTGGATACTTTCTGTAGGAATTCTGATCTCATCCCAGACAGGCCTCCCCAGAGAGAAAGCTGTGGGCTCAGCAGTCAAAAGGGAAAGACAAAGACGTCAACATTTTTCCAAGTACAACCTCCGTGCCTGGTTTCCCATTGTTCTCCATTGTTCCCCAGCGCTCGTTGCTTTTAGAAGAGCAAGTGGCAATGGATATTGAGAACTGGGAGCCAAGCCTGAGTAGAGCTGCATCTCAGACCCTACAACTCATAGCAGCCTTGCTTTCTTCAGCCCTTCACCTGTGCAGCAAACACTGACAGACAGAAGACCTCAGCCCCCCAGTGCTGAGGGCTCCCGTCCCCTAAACATGAGACCTCCCTACACAACCCAGTAGAATGCCACCATCCTGCAGAAAACCACAAGCCCCAAGCACCAGAAGGAAGCCATGTGGGTGGGTGGGGGAGTATTCTAGAAGTCTCAGGAGCTGGCCTTGCCAACAAAGTCACCCTAATTGCTAGATGCATATCTATGGCCCTATTTTTTACCTCACTGAGAACGATGGGGCCTTTTTTGTTTAAAATATCATGAGGCTGGGGTGTCTGGCTCGGTTGGTAGAGCTTATGACTCTTGATCTCAGGGTTGTGAGTTCAAGCCCCATGCTGGGTGTAGAGATTACTTAAAGATAAAATCTTTAAAAAGTAAAATAACATACCATCTGACTGATATCATTTATTAAGAGTCAAGCTAGGTAGAGTCTGTCTTCAAGAAATGTGTTTATATGGATCAAAGGGGAGCCTGGGTGGTTCAGTCCGTTAAATGTCTGACTCTTTGATTTCAGCTCAGGTCCTGATCTCAGAGTTGTGAGATGGAGCCCCGCACCGGGCCCTCTCTCTAAAAAATAAAATAAAGTGTTTATTGCTTTGACCTAGAAATTCTCACTTTGGGGATTCTATCCTAATGACTTAATAGGATATGTAGGCAACATTTTAGTCATGAAGACATTCATCCCAATGTGACTGGGATTTATAAGAGGAAAAAAATGTGTGCGATCTAAATCTACCATTTCAGGGAAATTGTTTCATAAACTGCGGAGGCTCCTTGGCTGTTCCTCCCATGGGCATAGTATTAATATGAAGCCAATGGAAAAACTGTTAGTGACAGGAGGAAAATAATGTGTGAATTATTGAAAATATTTAGAGGACTCATTTAAATATTAAGATACTTTAAAATTTACAATGATTTAAGAGATTATATAGCAGCAATATACAAAATAATATGTGGTCACAATTATGTTAAAAGTAGGTAATGAAGAAAGACAGCGGAAACCGACCCACATTAGAGTCTCTCCCGATGGGGTATTACAGGAGATTCTCAACCATGTGTTTGTATTTTTATGTATCTTCCAATATTCTCTAATGCCCTGAATTATTTTATAATTGGAAAAAGTGAACCAGCTGTGTTGGAGGCTCTTCGGAGTCTTTCTGAAGAGACAGGTCAAGCCTGAATTGGTGCCTCACAACTCCTCACGTATCCAGACCCCTGCTAACTGGGCTACGGGTGGCTGCCAGGACTTGGAATGTCACACAAGCAAGGTGACAACAGGGATCGGTTTTGCACTGTTGTTTGGCACAGAAACCTTGCCTAAAGGGTGATGTGGTTAAATTTACCACGTTGATCGTGGACCAACTCAGATGGAAATCGAGGAGGACAGATGGAGAGAAGCACACAAATCCTAAGCACTTCAGAGGGGTGGATTTCCAAACACCCTCTGCCCAGCAGCAAGAATAAAAATCAGATCGTGACCAGCCCCCCTCAAAACCCCCGTGTCCCTTCCCAACCACTGCCCTAACGCCCGAAGGTATTCACTACCCTGAATTTATATCATAGATTACCTTTCCATGTTCTTTTGGGGGGGTAGGGGCAGGGAGAGGGCAAGAGAGAATATGGGGCTCAATCTCACGACCCTGAAATCATGACCTGAGCCAAAATCAAGAGTTGACCGCTTAACCAACTGAGCCACATGGAGTCCTGAGCCCCTGTGTTGGTCAGACTAGCCCAAGTCCACAATGCTGCAAGGAAGCCCAGGCCACACAAAGCAGCTGCAAATACTTCTGCCCGGTTCCACAGCCCCTGTGGAAGCACCAGCGGACGGCCAGACATGGGAGTGAGAAGGAATCCAAGGCTAGTGAGTCTAGCCCCCACCTGTCAAGCCATCCCTAGCCAGGATGACCTGATAGCTAGGGAAATACATAGCTAGGTAGATAGATAGATAGGATAAACAAATAAATAAATTTCAAATCAATTTCAAATTCAAAAAATACTTGAATTTGCCTACATATCCTATTCTTAGGATAAGTATGTCTCACAATTCCTTGTTGTTGACCTGAAATTCAACTTTATTTTTTTTTTAAGATTTTATTTGACAGAGAGATCACAAGTAGGCAGAGAGTGGCAGGCAGAGAGAAGCTGCTCAACAGAGAGCCCGATGTGGGGCTCGATCCCAGAACCCCGAGATCATGACCTGAGCTGAAGGCAGAGGCTTAACCCACTAAGCCACCCCGGAGCCCCTGAAATTCAACTTTAACTAAGTGTCCTGTATTTTATCTGGCAGCTTGGCCCCAGTGGCCAAGTTTTCCCAGTGGAGGCCTCAAACACAGAGGAGCAGAGCTGAGCCATTCCCACAGTGACCTGCCCAAAGTCTCAAAACTTAACTTGCATGGTAAAATGGTTGCTTTAAAATGCCAAGTTTTGATGTAACTTGTTGTGCAGCAAAAATACCCATATTAGAGGGGGGCCTGGATCGCTCAGTTGGTTGGGTGGCTGGCTCTTGGTTTGGGCTTAGATCATGATCTCAAGGTGGTGAGCTCCAGCCCTATGTAGGGCTTGTTGCTCAGCTGGCAGTACATGTGAGATTCTCTCCCACTCCCTCTCCCTCTGCCCCTTCCACTCATACTCTCCCGCCATCAAATAAACAAATCTTTTTTTTTTTTTAAGTTGTAAGGAAACAGAAAATGGAGAGACAATTAATACAATGCCACAGGGGAGCAAACAGATCAATCCAAAAAGAGGGACTCTCTCCAAGAAGATATGGCCCCATCTCTGCCACAGGTCAGTGGCATGGACACAACTACAGGTGGGGGAGGGAGGGCTCGAATTGCTTCACCGATTTTTCTGTTTTGTTTTGTTTTGTTTTGTGCGTTCTCTGGCATCCTTGCCCATCCAGGCCAAACTTATGGAAGGCATATACAAGTTGACCCCATGGTTCGCAAGAAGAGCCTTGGAAATGTAAGTCATTACCGGTGTAACACTTCATTTATAACATGGGAGAATAAAGATTCTCTAATAAGTGTAATTCCTAGACCAACAGTATTTAACTGATACCATTGAGAAATACATAAAATCATGTGTGCCTAGATCATAGTGAACTGCGCTGTGAGAGCTCTCTTGTTAATGACTGGCTTTATTTACATCAGAGTGAACTCATCCTTTGCACTCTGAAGGCAGTTTCTTGGGAGGGAATGAAGGTGTTACAGAGGGTAGATGCAAGGTGCTGCCCACAACCCAAGGGACTCCCACCGCCCACAGACATCCCAGCAGAAACAACACTGGGACTAGGCATTCTGGAGGTCTGGAGTTTATCCTACGATCAACACACTTTTGTATCTGGGACCTGAATTTATACAAAATACACCTTACAATCCCCTGTAGGAAAGCCTAACTACTGTACTAAACTGAACCCCCCATTTTGGGTCTCGCGGTCATCAATGTGACTACTCGTTATAGATTGCCTTCTGCTTGCCTTGGGCTTGGTTTGCTTTTTTTGTGTGTTTCTCTCAGAAAGAATCATCTCAATTGTTCTATCTTTGTGTTTGTGGATTCTTTCTCCTGACTGATGAAATCTGCTGTTGAGCTTCTCTGTGGATTTCTTTTTTTTTCATTTCAGTGACTCCATTGGGGTCTGTTATCAAAGGAACAAGACTGAGACAAAGTGAAAGCTATGAAAACCTTTATTCTATACCAAGCATTAGAAGTCAGACTGACCAACCAGGGCCACCTCCAAAGAGAGCGACGACCCCTCAGCCTTACAGGCTAGTTTTATAGGGCACAACCGCAGACCTCTACATATGTGGTTTTGGCTGATTGGATGTTTCCACCTGTTTGGCCTTGTTTTAGGTGTGTGTTTTAGTAACGGTTACCCGGAACCGAAATCAGTAACTGAGGAGGCGTTTATTAGACAACAAAATGGCTACCTAGGCAACATGGAGTCACTATGGCTAAGCAGGCCCAGGCAGGCCGTAGGGGTTTAACAGGTTTTAACTTGGAATCAGCCCCAACATTCCCCCCTTTTCTTTGGAGATTAGTCAATTTCTTGACTCTTCAGCCAGTTCTATGTCCTCCTGCTATAAGGGGTTATATTGAGTTTGTAGGACTAACATTTTATCGCCCCAATTCTTTTTTTGTACAAATTACATTAGGGCATTAATAATGCAAGGGCCAAAAAGTAGCACTAGTATTAGTAAAACCAGAGGGCCTGTAATTGCTGATATTAGGGAAGTCATCCATGGAGACCAGTTGAACAAACTTTTATATCATCCCTGGGAGTTCCTGCATTGTTGTTCATGCTCATCTACCCAGAAGGAGCATTTGTCTCCCAGGGCTATGCAGAGCTCCCTTTTTTTTAGGAATAGGATGGGAACCACACGCTTTGTTCATTTTATCCCTGCAGTAAGATGTTGGAATCCCTCGGGTCCTTCATAGGATGACAGTAAACGGTCCCTTCTAACAAGGCTCCAAGTTTTCCACTTGGTGGTGGCATATCCAAACCAAGTCTCCGGGTTGGTAAGGATGTGGTTCCACCTCTGTCTCCATCTCAGTGTAGGCAGCTCGGATCCCTGCATGGGCTCTTTTTAAGACAGACTGTAGTGCCTGCAGTGACTGGAGTACAGACTGATCATTTTTGCTAGGGTAACCTCTTGTAGCTGTGAGCAGAGTGGAGGGGGTCTCCCGAACATTATTTTAAATGGGGTAACCTTGTTTAAGTAGGGTGTACACTGCGCCCTAAGGAGGGCGAAGGAAAGGAGTCCCACCCATCTACCGCCAGTTTCCAGAGTTAACTTTGTCAAGGTTTTTTTTAAGAGTTCGGTTTATTTTCTTTACTTGTCCAGAACTCTGGGTCAGTAGGCACAGTGTAGTTTCCAATTAGTGCCCATGGCCTTGGCCAATGTCTGTGAGACTGAACTCACAAATGCTGGGCCATTGTCTGCCCCGATTGCAAGAGGCAACCCAAACCTAGGAATTATTTTTTCTAGTAGTTTTGGTTTTTTTTTGGCTACCGCTTCTGCCATCTCATGTTTGGCAGAAAAAGCATCTACTCAGCCTGAAAACGTATCCACAGAAACTAACATATATTTGTGTCCATATTTTCCTCATTTTATCTCTGTAAAATCCACTTCACAATAAACTCCTGGTTTTCTACCTTTCTCTTTTTCTATTCCCAACTTAGTTTCTCCCACATTTACCACCTGACATTGAGCATATCTATCAACCACATCCTGAGCCATACGCCCTAATTTAGATACCTGAAACTGCTTGCCCAAGAGCTCTTTAAGCTTGCATGTTTCTAAATGAGTGCCCTGATGTATTTGGCTTACTAATTTTTTTTCCTAGTCTTCAAGGAAGACCTTTCCTGTTTTAGTCTTAGCCCAATCCCCTTTATAGTCTAATTTAGTCCATTTTTGTAAATATTTTAAATCTTTCTCTGAATAGTCTTGTTTTTTTTGGTAGGGCTGGAGCCAGGAGTGTAACCACTGTTTCTTGCACCGTTTCTTGGGCTGTTTGTTTTGTGGCTCCATCTGCTAGCTGGTTTTCTTTTGAAACCAGATCAGTCCCCCTTTGGTGCCTGGGGCAATGCATAACAGCCACCTCTTTCGGGTCCCAAATAGCTTGGAGGAGAGCCAATATTTTTTCTCTGGTTTTTTTTTTTTTTTCCTTCAGCTGTTAATAGGCCCCCTTTTTTATTCAGTTTTTTTGGGGCCCAGGAAGGAGAGTAGGGTATAGGGGTTAGGCACCATCAGATGGATATATTTAACCCATTTGTTGTTTTCCCGCAAGTTCTGAATGGGTTGGTACTCCCCAATCTCGGCCTTTTAGACGGGCAGCAACAGTGTGTTCCATGGAGACTTGCAAGGAACTAGGATCCCGTCTCCTCAGAAGCAGTTAATATGTTTTCTGATCCCTTCGTTTCCCAGAGGAGGGAGTACTGTCAGACACGAACAGCTGTGGCCATCGCTTTTAACTGTATCACTGCTGGAGGCCATCACTTGGCCAGGCCATGGGGCTTTCCTTCTGCCCAGACTTCAAGAAACTTGATCGTGGGATTTGGAGAAGGCTTCCCTCCCCTGACTCCTCTGGTTTTGAGTCTGGCTTATAAAGTAGGTGTTTATCTACTGCTGCCACAAGCATCTGCACAATGGGCTGTCCCAAAGTCAGAGTCACGTCTCCTTCTGAGAACTGAATGTCAGCCCGTAGTTTGTGGAGGAGCTCTCTTCCCATCAGGTTATACGAGGTATGAGGGAGAACCAAGAATTGATGCTGGACCTCTCCCGAGGCCAAATTTAAAGTCCTTTTTGTTATTCATTTATGTCTTTTTGTGCCATTTGCCCCTTGTACCCAGACTTCCTCTCCAGATAGTTTTTCCATAGGATTTAGTAATGATGAAAATTGGGCTCCTTCATCCACCAAAAAAATCAATTGATTTTCCCTTTACCTCAATTTTATTTTTTTTAAGATTTTATTTATTTTTATTTATTTGACAGACAGAGATCCAAGTAGGCAGAGAGGCAGGCAGAGAGAGGAGGAAGCAGGCTCCCCACTGAGCAGAGAACCCAATGTGGGGCTCCATCCCAGGACCCCGAGATCATGACCTGAGCTGAAGGCAGAGGCATTAACCCACTGAGCCACCCAGGCGCCCCCTTTTACCTCAATTTTAGCCCGAGGTTTGGCCCCTTCAGTTTTTGGTGGCCAGCATTGTTATTTTCCTTTTAGGGCACTCCCTGGTCCAGTGTCCTTTTTCCTTGCAGTAAGCACATTGGTCTGAATGTAAGTCTTTCCACCTGCTTTTCTGTGCTTAGGCTTTTCTTTTCACTGACCATCTCCTACCTGCCTTTTCCCTTTTTACTGACCTCTTTACCCCTGTCTTCTTCCCGCCTCATGTAACGCCAAAACTTTAACTATTTTTCTAGTCTGTTTTTTATCTTTTTGTGTATCCCTGTTGTTAAACATTTTTTCTGCTGCTCCCACTAACTCAGTCAGTTTTTTCTTTTCAAATCCTTTAATTTTCTGAAGTTTCCTCTTGTATCTGGGGCTGGCTGACTGGCAAAGGCAATACTTGTTGCCCTCTGATTTTTGGGCACCTCAGGGTCGATCAGGCTATACATTTTATAGGCTTCAATAAGCCTTTCTAGGAAAGCTCCTGGAGACTCATCCTTACCTTGAGTCACCGCACTAATTTTAGATAAACTTATGAGTCTCCTTGCAGCCCCACAGAGGCCTCCAAGCAGAGCCTGGAGGTAGAAACGTAGGCTCTCCTTACCTTCATCACAGTTTGGATTCCAGTCAGGGGGTTCCTTTGGGCAGTAGTCTTCCATTCGCTGGGGATCACAGTCCCATGTTACTGGTTCTGGAAATTTTTACCCATTTTAGTTTAATATATTGTATACCTGTATTTTGTCCTGAAAGTCCTTTATATGAATCTCCTTGAAGATAAATTTTTTTTACAAGAGAATCAAGATTTTGTTCAAGATTTAAATCTTGGGGAAGTTATTAAAACCTTTTAAAACAAATGCCTAAATAGGATTATGGATGTTTAAGATCTGATAAAACAAAACATAGAAACTGGTTTCTCTGGGCAGGCAAAGAGAAAACCATTTACATTTTCTTCTTAACAGCAGATTAATTAATTCTAAGAAAACTTTTCCCTTTTAAACAGAGAGAAAACCAGCTTTATTATCTTTTTTTATTTCAATCTTAGTCCATCCTGACCATACCTAAAATTTTTTTTCTGAAGATTTACCTTCACAAACCTTTTACAACTTTCTTTTGCGTTTAGGTTTTGTCCCAAGCCATTTCCTTTCAAACAACCATCTTATTTAGGACAAAGTTACCTTTTAACTTTAACAAAATGCATTTCCCTTCCTTATCTTTCTTACATATCTACTTTCCCACATACAGAGTTGTTTCCCCTATTTTGATCAGTCTTACAGTTAGCAGAATTTTGTACTCTTAGAAACACCTTAATCTCTAGTGAAGATTAAATATAAACCAATTGTGAACTGTTATAACAGAATTCTTTAGATGGCAAATTTATCAATCAGTTAAGCGCAAAACATGTTTACCAACAGATTTAAATATTCTTAGTTTTTTTGCAGTAAGAAGTCAAAAGTACAAACCTACATCAAGTACTCAATGTTTTAGCATTTTATCCCATTTGGATAAGACCTAGATGTCCATAATTTAATTCCATTTGTTATCCAACCAGAACTTTAAACTTTCAGGTTATCAAAGACTTTGAAAGATATTTTAATAATTACCCATTAAAACTTTGAGACAGACAATTAGCCATCAGTTCAGTTATTTCTTAGCTAACAGATTTTAACAAATAACATGACCTTATTTGACCTTCAGTAAACTTTGACTGAAGTTTCACGTTTACTGCTATTAACTTTAAAAACATGTCTATCTTAATTAAACCAACAAACTTAACTTAGTTCAAATACTGATTTACGTTTCACCTGGGCCCACTCCACTTTTAATGTTTACCTGAGACACGGGTGGGAAGATCTGGAGTGGGGGGGTGTTAGGTCCAAGGGCTGCTTTTCTTGCTCCTTGACAGTGAAGAGGGAAGGAGCCATGGTGCAGGAAGCACTGAGGATGGTCTAGAGGCCAGTTATGCAGGCTGCACCCAAGTTGGTGCAGAAACAGAAGGGGGAGACAGAAGAACAAAGTGCCACCAGAAGGCAGAGAAAGGGCTCCCAGCCTTAGAGGCCATCAGCCCCAACAGAGGAGTAGACACCATGCTTTCCTGCCAGCAAGGGGGGAGGGGCAAGGCAGTCCACATCAGGCCAGAGAAGACATGGCATTTCCCCGAAACAGAGGGAGTTTCGGCAGTTGCTTAGGAATATTCCTTAAAGTCTCTGCCTCAAGTTAGACTAACCACAGTTGGCTTCAGTTATAGCCATTAACACAAGAAATGAGTAAGGGAGAAGCCCCACCTCTATTAGGAGGAACAGAGAGATAAAAGTCAGAGTCCCCTTACTTTCTGCTTGCCCCAGTCCTTCAAACACAACAAACAACATAACAGACAACAAAAAGACAAGAAAAGACAACCACAGACCCAGCGGTCAGTGTGGATTTTCTTGGTCCCCTGCAAACACCTGCTGGTGGGGATTTTCTCAGTCCCCTGAGACCCATAGGGGTCTAGGGGGACCCGTACCCCCTGGCGATCTCCCAGTGGAGGGATGGGGCATCCCCACATCCACTCCAGCCCTGGGGAGCAATGCTGCATCCAGTTTCTCCCTGGTGGGCTATACCCTGTAGCTCTGCAACCAGACAGACAGACCAAATCTCACAGAATAAAATCTCGAGATCTTACCTCTGGAGGCTTTTCCCAGAAATTCTGATGCTGACTCAGGGCTCATCATTTGATCCCAGATGAGCCCCCAAATGTTGGGGTCCATTATCAAAGGAACAAGACTGAGACAAAGTGAAAGTTATGCAAAGCTTTATTCTATGCCAAGCATTAGAAGTCAGACTGGCCGGCCAGGGGAATGAGACTGAGACAAAGTGAAAGCTATGCCAAGTTTTATTCTATGCCAAGCATTAGAAGTCAGACTGACCAGCCAGGACTGCCTCCAAAGAGAGCAACAACCCCTTGGTCTTACAGGCTAGTTTTATAGGGCACTACTGCAGACCTCTATGTATGTGGTTTTGGCTGATTGGATGTTTCCACCTGTTTGGCCTTGTTTTAGGTGTGTGTTTTAGTAACGGTTACCCGGAACCGATATCAGTAACTGCTGAGGCATTTATTAGACAACAAAATGGCTACCTGGGAAACATGGAGTCACTAGGGCTAAGCTGGCCTAGGAAGGCCCTAGGGGTTAAACAGGTTTTAACGTGGAATCGGCCCCAACAACTGTGTTTATTTTACTCCATAATTTCTGTTTTTGCGATTTCCAGCTCCTTATTGATATTTTCTACGTGGAGAGATAGTGTTCTCCTAGTTTCTTTTTAATTTTTTAGACATGTTCTAACTCTGTTCATGTGGAAAAGAGCTGATTTAAGGTCATGGAAGTCCAACATCTAGACTTCCCCAGGAACAGCTTCTATGGATTGCCTTTGTTTACTGTATATGGACTGTATTTTCTCTTTTCTCTTTCTCTCTTTCTTTTCTTTTCTTTCTTTTTTCTTTCTCTTTCTCTCTTTCTTTCTTCCTTTTTCTCCTTCCTTACTTCCTTTTTATCTTCCTTCTTCTTGCATATTTTCAAGTCTTTGTTGAAAATTGGATATTTTATTTTTTCATCTTTTTAAAAATTTTTATTTATTTATTTGACAAAGAGCAAGAGGGAGAGAGCACAAGCCTGGGCAGGAGCAGAGGGAGAGGGAGAGGGAAAAGCAGACTCCCTGCTGAGCAGCGAGCCAGACATGGGTCTTGATTCCAGGACCCCAAGATCATGACCTAAGCCAAAGGCAGATGCTTAACCAACTGAGCCACCCAGGTGCCCTGAAAGTGGTATATTTTAAACAATATAATGGGACAACCCTGGAGGCAGATTTTGTCCCTCTCTAGTGCTTATATTTATTGTTGTTATTGTTTGTTTAGTGGTTTATATGAACTAATTCTGTCTTCTTTGTTGTGGTGTGACCACTGAAGTCTGCTGAGTTATCTGAGTCGTCAGCCCTGTGGTTAGCTTAGTGGTCAGTGGTCGGTGTCAGTGGATTAGACAGAGATTTTCTTAAGCACATATTCTCTCGATCTACACAGAGGGGTTCTCTGCATGGGCAAATCTTCAACATTCAGCTGGTCAGCAGACAACTCCACCTGACCTTCCATTTCCTGCTGGGGTAGATACTCAAGGTCAGCCAGATGTTAGAGTTTAGGGCCCTTCATGTCTTTGCTGAGCACGTGAACAGCCATAATCATGGGAATGCTCAACCCATGCATGTGGCCTTCTAGATTTGCAGGAATATTTCAGAGCTTTTCAAAGCTGCTGTGGAGGACCATTCCCCAGTTCTTCCCTTTAAGCTTTTCAGCTAACCTATTACTTGTCTCAAGCATTATTTGCTACTTCAGGCAGTTGTAAGCTGAACACTTGCCTGTACATGTTAATGGCGAATGTCCTTGGGGAATAGGTTTTTGGCACTGGGAGTTTCTGAGCTCCAAATCAAGTCAAATAAAGTGGATCTTTCAAGCAGGGCCTTCTGGAGACCCTCCAAACAAGTTAAATATTGGTAATTCTCTTGAAATGGGGCTTCCAAGGAGCTCCACCCCATACTTTACCCTCCAGTGACTGCCAGGCTATTGGTTTTCATCATGACTGCACCTCCTGGTCTTCCCGGAGGAAGAGAAGAGCTGGAGAGCTGGAGAGCTGGAGGCAGCAGGGAGAGGAGGACAGGCACATGAAAATACCACAAAGCTCACTACTTTTATCATGATTCAGCTGTTTTTCTTGAATAAATGCTCACCCAGATTGTTGCAAGCCATTGGCTATTTTTCAGAGCTCCAAATAAGTTGATTTTTTTTTAACCATTTTTGGCAGTTTTCTTGTTTTCATGAAGGAGAAAATTGGGGGAGGTCTTTACCAATTGCACTGACATCGGTAGAAGTACAGGTTTAACTACCATGGATATTGTTTTTTCAGGCGATGTCAAGGTAGTAAAGGGGACAGGAAATTACCAGAGAAAGACACTGAGAGCAACAGGAAATGAGAGCTGCCACAGGAAGAAAATGCAGACATATCACTCTGAGCCAGCAGTGTGGGGAACAGGACTCCCATCTATCAATTGCTCTTAAGTCTATTCTTATTTCATCCCAGGTGTATTGGTTTGTTAAGGCTGCCATAACAAAATATGGTAGACTGTGTACCTTAAGCAAGAGACATTTACTTCTCATGATTCTTGGGGGAGGAAGTAGATGATCAAGATGTCGACAGAGTTGGTTTCTTCTGAGTCCTCTCTCCTTGGCTTGTAGATGGCTGTCCTCCTGCTGCCTCCTCACATGACCATCCCTCTATGCGGGTGCTTACCCAGGGTCTCTCCGTGTATCCACACTTTCTCCTCTTACACAGACACCAGTCAGATGATGGATGAGGGCCCACCCTAATGCCTCCATTTTAACTCATCAACACTTTCAAGGTCTTACCTCCAAATACAGTCACATTCTGAGGTACTGAGGGCTTGTCAGGGCTTCTGCATAAGAATTTGGGGGGGGGGGTGCCTGGGTGGCTCCATCGGTTAAAGCATCTGCCTTCGGCTCTGGTCATGATCGCAGGGTCCTGGGATTGAGCCCCATGTCGGGCTTCCTGCTTGGTGGGGAGCCTGCTTCCCCCTCTCTCTCTCTGCCTGCCTCTCTGCCTGCTTGTGATCTCTATCTGTCGAATGAATAAATGAAATCTTTTTAAAAAAAAAAAAGAATTTGGAAGGAACGAATAGTCTTGTCAACAAATGGTGCAGGGACAATTGGATATGCACATGCAAAGCAGTAAAGATGGACCCGTATCTCACACCACATACAGAAATTAACTCAAATTGATCTGAGAACCCTTAGAACCCTATAAAACCCTTAGAAAAAAAATGGGTGTAAATCTTCTTGGCCTTAGATTAGGAAAGAATTTCTTATGGTATCCAAAGCACAAGCAAAAAAAGAAAAATAGGTGAATTAGATTTGCTCAAAAGTAAAAACTTTTGTGCTTCAAAGGTTACTGTTAAGAAAGTGAAAGGACAATTCTCAGAAGGGGAGAAAATATTTACAGGTCATATATTTGTTAAGGGACTTGTATCCAAAATGTATTTTAAAACTTTTGTAACTCAAGAGTAGTAAGGCAACTCAATTTAAAAGTGGGCAAAGAATTTGAACAGATGTCCTCCAAATAAAATATATGAGTAGCCAAAAAGTGTTAAAAAAGAAAATTCTCAGGATCATTAAAGACATTCACATCACTAGCTGTCAAAAATGGAAATCAAAACCTCAACCAGATACCACTTTACACCCACAAAGACAGTAATTAAAAAAACAACAGACAATACTAACTATTAGGAATGATGTGGAGAAGGTGGACCCTTGTACATAGCCAGCAGGAATGTAAAATGGTGCAGCTGCTTTGGAACATAGTTTGACAATTCCCCAAAGAGTTCAACATGATGATACCGTGTGACTTAGCAAGGCCACACCATGTATACATAACTGAGAGAACTGAAAACAAATAGCAACACAAAAACCCATACAGTGACAGCTAATGAGTATGGGGTTTCTTTTGGGGGCAATGAGAATGTTCTGAAGTCAGGTAATGGTGATGTTTGTATGAACATGAGAATACACTAAAAGCCACCTTCAATGGGTGGACTTTATGGTTTTTGAATTTTATCTCACTGTACCTCTAGAAGAGCAAATAGATTCTGTCATGTTTCTTTTAAGGTAAGGTGGACACTAGGATCCCTTTCATGGGGGTCCTCCTCTGACTTACTCCCCAGCTGCACTCTTTAGAGCAGAGGTTGCCATTAAGTTAGCTGGACAAGTGAGGAGGCATGCTGAGCATTTTATAAGTGTCATATCGAGTACCACGCCAGTGCTGGCTCGGATCTGACATCGGGACAGGGGATGTTTCACCAAATCTAAGTGTTGAAGGCCAGAGATAACCACTGCAAATGGGTTTATTTGTGATAGATAAACTGTTTTCTTAAAAAGTATCTGGAATTCATTTGCTTTGAAGCAAACGACTTTGTGAGGGCTCTTGGCCCTCAAAGAGGTGTTGATCAAGACATCCTGTAGCGCACCAGAGTGGCTCAGTCGGTTAAGTGTCTGCCTTCCACTCAGGTCCTGATCTTAGGGTCCTGGGATCAAGGTCCACATCAGGCTCTCTTCTCAGCAGGGACTCTGCTTCTCCCTCTCTCTTTCAAATAAACCAATAAAATCTTTTAAAAATCCTGCAAATAAGAGACAGCAGACAACTAACTCTTTTTGAAGCTAAAATGGATGGAACAAAAGTGCTTGAGGTCCTTTCCAAAATTATGAGCATTTATTTTCACAGGAAAAATCCAAGAAGCAGCACCATCTGACCCTGACAGGACCCTGGAAGATGTCTGTGCTACCACACTCAGATTGTGTCTACTGAGTAAATAAATAAACCATATCCTTCCAAAGCTTGTCAATATGACACATTTCACAATTGTTATATTTGCTTCAAATTATTTGGAAGAGGTAGAAGATGCTCCAGACTGTTTATGTTTCTGTCCCTTTCCTAGAGGCTAAGAATAGTAAATGAGACAGCTGGCAATAGTCTCAGCGCCTGGGTTCTGGTAGGCAGTTTTTATTTGGGGGGTTTGGAGATGGTTTTTAAAACTGAAATGGTCTGTCCTCTCCCTCTGCCTCCCCTTCCCTCACTGGAAGACTGTAGTAACTGTGGATCCAGAGATTATTTTTACAGTGCCACAGCAAGTATCTCCAAAGGATATGGTTTCCATAGGTTTGGGTCCCTGAGTCATTCAGTAACACTGGGCAAGTTCCTTAACCTAAGTCACAAAGTTCTTTGCAAAATAGGTTAATAATACCTGCTTCACAGTATCAGTGAGGACTGATCAGTGCACATGGCTGCTGCACCGCCAGCCCCAGGTGACGTCATCCTCATTGGAGTCTGTGACTGGCCTGATGGGGGAGCCCAGTGGCCCAGACTGTGTGGCCCTAGGAGGCATTCCTACCTAACAGTGCACACGGAGCACAGCAAAAAGTAAGTGGTAGCGAGTGCAGTAATGATTATTATAGTCACTTTTTCTTTCAAGAAAGAGGAATTTGCCTCTGGATGCTTCAGAGAGGCTTGGATTAATAGCAAAAAGGAAATTAGCAAGCGTTAGGCTGTCTAGACTTGTTATTTTGTTAGGTGTTCTCATGTGTGTTATTCTACTTAACCTTCACAACCACTCCACAAGGATATTATCACCTCTCTTTGACTAATTAAAATCTGAACTCAGGGGTGCCTGGGTGGCTCAGTCAGTTAAGCATCTGCCTTTGATTCAGGTCATGATCCCGAGGTCCTAGGATCAAGCCCCACGTTGCAGGGGGGAGGTTGTCTCTGCTCAGGGAGATGTCTGTTTCTCCCTATCCTTCTGCCCTTCTCCCCTCTCCTGCTCTCTCTTGTTCACGCTCTCCCTCAAATAAATAAATAATCTTAACAAATAAAATTTTTAAACATAACAAAATAAAAATAGAAAAGAACAATTTCCTCCACAGAAAAGAGAAAACGAACACATTCAATTTGGCAAATCTCCAATCCAAAACTCCAAATCTCTAGACTTGTATCTAGGGTAATTCCTATGTTAACATCCTACACCACGGTTGTCTCCCAATATCCATTCTCCCCTCCTTCTGAGGTAATTCTGATTTGTAGCCAGTACATAACTTTCTAGGAAATGACTACATTTCCCAGCCTCCTTTTAAGTGTGGTCACATGACCAGGTGATAGGTAATGGGTTGTGAGCCAAAGTTATGTGCTTGACTTCCAGGTTGTGTGTTAAAAGGGAAGGCATGCCAAATGTAGACACAGTGATGTGCCATGATGGATTTTGTGTACAAGGACGCCACTCTAATGTGAGGGGAGTGATAAGACAGGCAGAGCTTAGCTCTACTGCTACCCAGGCTTCCTTTGGTTTATTGTACTGTCTTTTGGAATCTCTGCAGCGACAGCCAAATTTACATCCTAAGTAGTACAGTCACAATCTTGCCAAAAGAACAACAAGCCCCCTCCATTCAACCTTTCTACTTCTTGAACCACCACTCCTCCTTCTCCTCACCCTTAGATATGGGTGATGCTCTCACTCAAGGTCTTTCCTTATATCTGGTTTCTCTCTGTAATTTGTTCTTTGGAAATCTCATCTACCCTCATAGAAGAGGACTTCAAACCCTTCTAACCCTAACCCATCTCTCAGCACCAGCTCTGCTTACCGACCTCTCCTCCCTGATAGGTACCACCAGCATATCAAACTGTATGTTTAAAATCAAGCCGTGGTTCTCCCTCTCTTTCTCACACACCCTCAGACACTTGCCCACCCACCATGGAGGTGAGGGTAGACAATCTGTTCTTTTCCTGATTCCTCTGATTTAGTAAGTGGAGCAAATGACACCATCATCCTGCCAGAATCCAGGCTTAAAACTCTAAAGCAGGGGCCACAATTTCAAAAATTCATAGAGAGCAGGCAAGTAACAGGCAAAGGTAGAGATGATGGAGAGCTGAAGAGCTCAGGACTGATCGAAAGGGAGCAAATGCAATGTGGCTGAATTCTTACATGTAGGAATGTAGATGCAATGCTGCAAGGTCTTCTGATTTTTCAAAAGAAGTAAAAAATTTAGATTTTATGCTGTATGCAATCTCTCTTGATTTGTAAAAAGACAACAAAAACTATCTCCCGCGGAGATAGGCAAAATCAATATGTGAATCAAAATTTCAAAACATGTCATGCTATTTTCTAAATAAACTATATTATAAAATGATGTTAAAATATAGTTTGTGGCTTTGGAGAACAGTGTGGAGATTCCTTAAGAAATTAAAAATAGAGCTTCCCTATGACTCTGCAATTGCCTTACTGGGTATTTATACCAAAGATCCAGATGTAGTGAAAAGAAGGGCCATCTGTACCCCAATGTTTATAGTAGCAATGGCCACAGTCGCCAAACTGTGGAAAGAACCAAGATGCCCTTCAACGGACGAATGGATAAGGAAGATGTGGTCCATATACACTATGGAGTATTATGCCTCCATCAGAAAGGATGAATACCCAACTTTTGTATCAACATGGATGGGACTGGAAGAGATTATGCTGAGTGATGTAAGTCAAGCAGAGAGAGTCAGTTATCATATGGTTTCACTTATTTGTGGAGCATAACAAATAACAGGACATGGGGAGATGGAGAGGAGAAGGGAGTTGAGGGAGACTGGAAGGGGAGATGAACCATGAGAGACTATGGACTCTGAGAAACAATCTGAGGGTTTTGAAGGGATGAGGGATGGGAGGTGGGGGGAGCCAGGTGGTGGGTGTTATGGAGGGCACGTATTGCATGGAACACTGGGTGTGGTGCATAAACAATGAATTCTGTTATGCTGAAAAGAAATTTAAAAATATATATAGTTTGTGGCAAAAATATAATTTATCAGATCATTCCAGTAAGGGTAAATCATTTGTTTATATTCAGAAATTATTCGCCTTTTGGTGCAGCTGTCACTAAATTTTGTCCTGTATAAGTCATGATTTTACATAAGGAGCAAAATCAAATTCTTCCAGCAACCTCTACATTAAATTGATAATCACTAGATGAGTTAAATAGACAGTTTTTCTGAACATCAGTAATAGTTCAGTGTTGAATCCGCAACTTCTGATGAATAGCAGTTACATTTAAACATTTTCCAGACTTCATCTGAGGCTCTTGTATAGTCAGTAGTTATGTTAGTGACTAAATCACAGAAGTCATTTGTTGAAATACCTTTTAGTGAGTTGGCTTAATTGTTCACCCTCAAACTTCAGAACTGCACAAACCAGCTGGCCAGATTTCAGTTGAAAGAATTGAAAAGTTCATTACATTTTTCACATTTGTCCTCAAATACCTTTTTATCTTAACAGTTTTTCAATTGAAATTGGTACTTTGCTTAGTTTCAAACAGTATACCTATATATATTTTTTAATATCTCTACCTTCCACTTCTGTTTCAAAGTTTCCTTTATCTGTTTATGGTATGGACAGAATGTCTCCCCAAAATTCATATTGAAGTCCTACCCGTCTCTTTAATATCTAATGAATTAGATAAGGACACAACATGGAGGTCATAAGGATTAATGTTCTAATAAGAGTCACTGGAGAGGGGTGCCTGGGTGGCTCAGTTGGTTAAGTATCCGTCTGACTCCTGATTTCGGCTTAGGTCATGATCTCAGCGTCGTTGACATCTCTGGTTTGTGACACTGAACACCACATTGGGCTCCGCGCTGTGCGTGAGGCCTGCCTGGGATTCTCTCTCTCTCCCTCTACCCAACTCATACCCTCTCTCTCTCTCTCTCAAACAAACAAAAAAATAGTCACTAGAGACCTTGTTACCTCTGCTCTCCACCATGCGAGGATGCAAAAAGTCTGCTGTCTGCAATCCTGGAAGAGGGCTCTCACCGGAACCTGCCCCATGCTGACACCTTTATCTGACTTCTAGCCTCTGAAATTGTGAGAAATACATTTCTGTTGTTTATAAGTCACTCAGTCTGTGGCATTCGGTTATAGCAACCCTAACAGACTATGACAGTTTACATACATCCTCCTGTTTCATCTATAGATCATTAAATTATCAGCCACAATAATTAAAGCATTTTTCTCATTAAACTGAAACATATTTTGACATTTCCGTGAAAATATCATTAAGGCCAAAACACTTCAAACATGTTTTTGAAATCACTAACCATTCTGTTTTCTCTGACAATGAATATACAGAATTTACTGATTTCCAAACTGCTTTTGAAGCTCTAGCACGTCAAGCTGTCCATCAAGGTTTGATATTCTTTATGTAATTTGCAGTTCTTTCTGATCTTTATTTGATGTGTGATAGTAAATACAGCATATTGAGGAAAATATGAGAATTTCTTGACTTATATCTTGTATTGCTTTACCCAAAATTAGTTAAATTTGATAACTTAGTGCCAAGTTAATACATCCAAATTTTTTCTAAACTTTTGGCTAAAACCCCAGACTCCAATATTACACTGGTACTTTTTGTACAAAATCCAATGACTTTTTTTTCCGTTGTCGTACAATACTCCAATGACATTTTTATGGAAATATTTTTCAATTAAATATAATTTTTCTTGCCCAATACAAGTTTCTTGTATTGAACTTGTTAAAAAACTTCAATACACTGTATTAAATGTGGTTCTCAATACCATCAGATCAAGAAAAACCCTTACCTTCAAAACCACAAAATTTGTATTATAAGCAAACTATCCAAACACCTTTAAGTAAAACAAAAGAAGTTTCTTTGGTGGTGATTTAAAATGATCTGCCTGGGTAGAAGGGCTAGAGGTTCAATCAACTGCCAATGGCCAATCATTTAATCAGTTATGCCTATGGTAATGAAGTCTCCATAAAAACCCAAGAGAACAGAGTTTGGAGAGCCTCCCTGTTGGTGAAACATGCAGAGTCAGGGACACTGGCCCACCTGGAGAGGGCAGAGAAGCTGGGTGCCCTTTTCCACATATCTTGCCCTATGCATGTCTCCCATCTGGCTGTTCCAAGTACTCCTTTTTATAATAAACTGGTGATCTAGTAAGTAAAAAAAATTAAATGAACTGCCTTGATTTGTTTTCCAAAAAGTTTTCTCATCTATGTTTTGCAACAAGTGGGTCCATAGTACCCAAATCCATATCAATAGCATTCCTTTAGAAATTCTATTAAAGGGGCAACTGGGTGGCTCAGTGGGTTAAGCCTCTGCCTTCCCCACAGGTCATGATCTCAGGGTCCTGAGATCGAGCCCTGCATTGGGCTCTCTGTTCGGCAGGGAGCCTGCTTCCCCCTCTCTCTGCCTGCTTCTCTACCTACTTGTGATTTCTCTGTCAAATAAACAAATAAAATCTTTAAAAAAAAGAAATTCAATTAAATACTTTCATAAAAATGCCCAGTTATATAGTGCCAACGATTTCACTTGAACAAGTTTTAACAGCATCCTGATGAATTAAACATTTAGAACTTTAATCTTTAAATACAAAACTTTTTTTTTTTTTTACAAATTCTAAAGAGGAATTTTAATAATTGTGGACTACTTTGCCTTTTGTCAATCTGTCCCAAACATTCTTTTCAGGTTACTAAAAAATTAACATATAATGTATTATTTGTTTCTGGGGTACAGGTCTGTTAATCATCAGTCTTACACAATTCACAGCACTCACCATAGCACATACCCTCCTCCCAATGTCCACAAACCAGCCAACCCCTTCCTCCCACCCCATCCCCCAGCAACCCTCAGTTTGTTTCCTGAGATTAAGAGTCTCTCATGGTTTGTGGTACCATCTCATTTCATTTTCTCCCTCCCTAAACCCCACAACCTCCCGCCCAATCTCTCAAATTCTTCATATCAGAGATATCATATGATAGTTGTCTTTCTCCAATTGACTTATTTCGCTAAGCATGATACCCTCTAGTTCCATCTATGTCATTGCAAATGGCAAGATTTCATTTCTTTTGATGGCTGCAATATATATATATATATATATATAGAGAGAGAGAGAGAGAGAGAGAGATGAACATCTAGATTCTTTCCATAGTTTGGCTATTGTGGACATTGCTGCTATAAACATTCAGGTGTACCTTCCCCTTCAGATCACTACATTTTTATCTTTAGTGTAAATACTCAATAGTAAATACAAAACTTTTGGGCACTATTTGCACCCAACTTTTCTGTCACTACCAAGTGACAGAAGTCAAATTCTTGGTTGGAAAAAAAATCAAGTTATTTTTCATTCCAGACTGCAAATTTTATATAACAAAGTTTATTTATTATGAGTTTCATTTTGTGCAGATTCTTGCACCACACCAAAACAGACAACAGGTGTCAGGCCGGGATTCACTACTATTATAGTTCCTTCTTTGTCCTTTTGAATTAACAAGATTCGTGTTTATTATATTTAAAAGTCTTAAAATTTTATCCAGATTTTCTCTCTTCATTCTAGGTATTGGGTTTTAATATTTTATAATAACACCTTAAGTGTATAAAACACTGCACAACTACTTTCAAAAGAATTACAAAGGGCCAAGAATAAAATTATTTTAAGCCAGTGATTCTCCTGAAGCAATCAATATTTTGTTTACATGAGCAACTTAGCCAGTCCCTTCAGTGACACATATTAAACTATATCATGAATATTTCTTGGATGTCGCTGTATCATTAATACCATTTCCAATGGTACTAATATCTTAAAACTATCACCAGTGAGTTTATATTAAAATTTATATTAACTAATTGTAACACTAACCACAATTACTATAATACCCTTTAGTATTAGGTACTTCAATATTTTAACCATCAGTATGGTTCAGGATGCATACTGACTAAATCAGCTCTAGTCTGTATGCTGGATTTATTTAGTCCAGGGGCTACAAGTTTAGCCTCTGATCAAAACGCCAGAAGAGATTATCAGTGGGTCTTCCATTTCAGAAGCAGCTCCACAAGCAGACTCCGTGGTCACTTTTTTTGTGCTGTGGAGGAGTATCACGTGATGTCACACCTGCACCATTTCACTAATTAAAGCTACCTGCCTGCCTCCCGTAGTCATTGTTAACTTCCCACCTCTGGGTTTGGGTCTCAGAAAAAGGCTCTCTGTCCTACCAAAATTTCTGAGGTAAAGATTTGCAAATCATGGCTACACCCTAGAAATGGGAGGGAGGGGGCAAATAGAAATAGCAATCCCCAAATTAATATTACCCGAGAAGTATCTTGCCACAACTGCACCTCCAACTTAGATCAGTCCAGGTCATGCTTTAGTTCCCTGAAACCTTCCCTAATCCCCAGCCAGCATCACCCACCTCTTCTCCCTCTAAATGATCAACCTGAAGTCTCTCTCGTCTGTTTTAGAGCACTCACCACATGCTACCTTGTAATTACACATGGCTCGAAAATAAATTCAATTCTCCGTCTAGCATCCCCACCCATTGTCCCCCACGAACGTTAAATCATTGTTTCCCTTCACATAGCCTTTGCTGCAGCGAAACAGGGCATTTTCCCCCCATAGATCTCAGGCGGTCATACCGCCATGCCTTGCTCAAAAGGTTTCCTCAACCTGGTGCACCTTCCTCCCTCATTTCTCGTCGCCGGAATCTGTCAAGGTTGAGCACAAAATCAGCTCTCCTGGGAGGCCTTCCTGGATTCCCCAGCCTATTTCCTGAGCTGTCCCAGTTCTCTGATCCTATCTTCCAGGAATTCATCCCATTCGTCCTCAGATGGCAGGGACTCGGCAGGAGTCATTGCCGAGACCCCGTGCCCAGGGCAAGCCTCCGGATTTGCTGAATGACTCAATAAACGAGGGTGTTCCGTCGGCCTCACCAACCAGGCAACTACTAGGAGCCGGGCATTTCCGTCTGCGCTGGGACACTGGCTCCAGATCAAAGGAGCTTACGCTCTATTCACTAATTCAGAGTTATAAGTACTATGAAGGGCATAGAGGTGTCCTGGGACACCGCCTTACTAGCAGGGTTTTGGGCGCAGCGGTCCGAAACAGCGGCCTCAGTTTCTCCTCCAGACCGCAACGCCCGGCCTCCGGAGCCACGACACACCCTCCACCCACGCGTTCCCGCTTGACCAGGACTGCGCAGCCGCACACTCCCAATCCCGGCGTGCCCCGCGCCCCGCCCCGCCCCGGAGTCTCGCACGCTCTTCCCGGGAGGCCCAGGAGCCCCGCTGCATGCCGGGAGTTGTGGTCTCGGCGGCGACGGTGAGGGTCCGCGGCTGGGCCACAGCGCGTGGCAGGAAGCGGAAGCAGCCTGCGGCCCGCCCTCAGCTCCGCCCCGCGCCGCGCCGCGCCGCGCCGCTGCCGCGGTGCTAGCACTGACGTGTCTCTCGGCGGAGGTGCAGCGCTCGGGAGCGGGCTGGGCTGCGGACAGCCTCACTTCACTCGGAGTGGAGCGGAGCCGAAGGGGGACCCGGAGCCCGAGCAGCCGTCGCCATGGCGAGTGAGTCCCTCAGGGCAGCCCCGGCAAGGCCGGGAAGGATCAAAATGCCCCTTCCCCTCACCGGTCCAGACGAGCGGCCTCCCCCCAGGCCCGCCCGGCTCCCCTAGACCGTGGCCGGCGCCCCGGCCCTTCCTGGGGTGCCCGCGAGCCCCCGTGCGCGGTCTGCTCCTCTAGTCCCTGCTCCTGCTCACGGTGGGCGGAGGGCTTCCCCAAGGGAGCGGGGAAGGTTTTTTACGTGCCCTAACTCTGCTTTTGTCTCTCCCATCAAAGTCAAATTTCTGGAAGTCATCAAGCCCTTCTGTGTCATCCTGCCGGAAATTCAAAAACCGGAGAGGAAGGTAAGTTCCCGAAATCGCCGTCCACCGAGGTTTCATGAACTGTCTGGGCGCCCGAAGTTTACAGTACAATTAAAATGGCTTCAGCACGCCAGCTGGGAACTCGGTTTCGCACCCCTTCCTCCTGGCGTGTAGCGGTGTGTACTCCTGAGCCTTGTCGGAAGGTGACCTGGTTGTGTGGGAATTTTCTCCGAAATCATGGTGCTATATTTGGAGTTTTTGAGGATATTACTCCAGCAAACAAAGCCTCCGGTTTGCTCGGTCCCAAAAGTGGAACTCGGAGATGAATGAGTAAGGCCCCAGAAGCCTCAGGATACTCGGATTGAGTTTCCTTTCCTTCTTCACCTCCAGCACGAGCGCTTCGTGGCTGGGTTTTCCCCCCCTCAGGAGGTTTTGGTATGCATGTGTTAAAAGGAGGTAAGAGCAGTCCCTTTATCCTGTGCAAATGAGTTAGGACTCTGACAGTCTCCATAAAAGGTACAGAGAAAAGGGGCGTTTTTGTGAACCCTGCTTTTTACAGCAGACGCATTAAAACATGAGAAGATAAAAATGTAGAACCTTTATCAGAATTCCCGCTCCTACCCAGCTACAGCCCAGGATAGCAAGTTTTGCCAATGCTGGTGTAGCAGTTAAACAGTGGGGAAGTTTTATTTAGATTCTTGCATTCAAGAGAATGAATAGTGAAAGATTTTTGCCTTTAGATTCTTTTAAGACTGTTGTTCATGCATTCACATACACATCTGTGTATTTAGGTCAATATGGACACTTACGTCTTGAAGTCTCCCCCTTTTTTTTTTTTAACTTGAAATCATTTTGTGTAAGTGTTCCACTTATGTGCCCTTTTCAATGGGCAGAATACAAAGTTGTCCCTTCTACCCCAACTCCCTAGCATAGTAGAAAGGGCATGGCTCTGGAGGTAGACAAGCCTGGGACCCACCCTTCACAAACCTTTTAATAGCTGTCTGACCTTGGCCTTGTAACTAAGTGTGGTAGATGGAGCAGTGAAAATATGTGCAGGTTGTAGCAGTGGCTCAGGAAGGGATTAATTCTGGAAGATGTGGTTTCTGGTGGTTTTAATGGAAGAATAGAAGGGGTTTTTTTGTTTTGTTTTGTTTTGAGGGAGGGAAAGGAATTCCAGGTATAAAGAATATATGTGTGCAAAGCAGACAAGCAGGTGGAAGGGTGTTAGCTGTAGTTCCATATTTCTAGAACATAAAGGGTGATGGGGAGCAATGGAAGGGCCAGGTGATGAGAAAATGTTCTAGAAGTCGGTGGAAGATGAGAGTGGTTTCAAAGCTTTTATAACACAGGGTATATGGGGTGGGCTCCCTGTCTCCCCGCTCCGAGTACTTTTTATTACATTGTTTTACCCTTAATTCATAGGAAATACACTGTCGAACTATCACCTATTGCAAATTAGTTAACCTACAGCATTACAAGATTTTATCAATATCAAAAGCTTTTTGATGAGAAGTGATTGTTGGCTGATTCAGCAGCTATTTCAAAGGTAAAGTAGACAGGACTGGGATAAAGAGCTTTTGAAGTTTTGCTGTTGAATTTGGCTGCATCCAGGAAAGGAGACTTGGTTATTAAGAAATGAGGAGTCTTATAAAAATCATCTACTCTTTTTTCCCATGAAGAATCCTTTCAACACAGGCCTGTTGTGTTCCTGGTTAGCTGGAAGTGGTGTTGCCTTCCCTTGGCCTCCTAATTTCTTGGTTTGGTGAGGTGACAGATGGGAAGGGGGAGCATTCTCAAGAGGAAGGAGTGTTCTGTGACTTCACCCCAGCTTCATGTGGGGTGTCAGACCCTAAGTAACCGCCGCCTTTGTGTGGTGGTCTCCTTGGGGCCTGCCTAAAGTGGCAGTCATGGAAGAACTCAACTTCTGTTCTAACCAGAGAGCCAGACTCTGTCTTGGAGCTCATGTAGACTTGGGACTCCTCCTCCCGTCCAGTTAAAAAGTACTTTTTCAGAGCACAGTTCTATTCACTTCATGCTGTCACTCACAAGATATTTTTCCATATCAAAATCCTCAGTCCACACAATAGTGCTTTTTAAGCCCTTTAAACCCTTTCTTGCAGGATAGGCAGCAAGTACTAGGGAAGGCAGTCAGTTGAGGCAGAACACCTGGAAAAGCTGCCAGTTCTACTTGGTACCAGGGGGACCTTGGGCAGGGATTCTAAATTTTCCTGATGGTACTCACTCATCATCTATAAAATAATTCCCAGTAGTCACTTGGCCTACATGTGTACCCATGGAGATGTGAAAAGTCTTAAGTAGGTGCTGTTGGTAGGCACTGAGTAGGTTAAAGGTGTAACTCTCCCTGCCTCCCCGCTCCCAGTATTTTTTATTACATTGTTTTATCCTTAATTCATAGCAAATACACTATCAAACTGTCACATTTGCAAATTAGTTAGCTACAGAATTGCAAGATTTTATCAGCTACAGAACCTTTTTGAATGATCACTATCTTTGGCTCCTTGTAAGGTCTGGTCTGTTTTAGGAATCCCTTGCTGTTGCAACATTGTTCCATCTGGGGTCTGATCCTAAACTGTTAATTCTGGTGACTAAGAGCACAGGTTTTGCACTCAAAACTCACTTCAGCTGTGAGATATGGGACAAGTTAACTTTCCTAAGACCATTCTCTCATTGTAAAGATAACATTAAGTGACATGAGGCTCCAGTGAAATCATATGTGAAAGGTCTCTGTATGCCTGCCTTGTACATAGAAAGCCTGCAACACACATCCTTACGTTTCAGGGCTTATGTTTGGCACTCGGCTTGGAGTGTTCAAGGCTCACTTCTCTGGTGAGCCAGAGAAAGGGATCCAATTCAAGTTCATGTCTATGAACTTGTCTTTGTAAATACTGCCTTAATGCGTTCTCTTCCACTATAGATTCAGTTTAAGGAGAAAGTGCTGTGGACCGCAATCACCCTCTTTATCTTCTTAGTATGCTGCCAGGTAAGTGCAGTTCCTGTTCCAGAATTGGGGTGGGGCGAAGAGCAGGCTGGGGGTCAGCGTGCTGACTCCTTTTCTCTGCTTGTTTCCAGATCCCGCTATTTGGTATCATGTCTTCAGATTCAGCTGACCCTTTCTATTGGATGAGAGTGATTCTTGCCTCGAACAGAGGTAGGACTCTGGCCTTCTGTACCTCCCTCCGATGTGGATTTGACTGGCCTCCTTTGGTTAAAGGCTTCGGCTTTATGTGGAATTCAGAGTGTTAGGGAGGAATGTTGGCGCGCTGTGCTGAATAGCCTGAGCAGATGGCCAATTCAGCGCTGCGGCATTTGAATGCAACACAAAACCTGTAATAACAAGATAAGTCTAGGTTGTGGAGGATAAAAAAAACATGGAAAAACTAGAATGCTTTTAAACAGCTGAAATGATGACATTTGTACCGGTCTTTCTTCTGTTTTGATAACATTCTTTAGAATATGTAACTTATTTCTGAGCTACATCTTCATATCTATGGGTTGTATATACGTGTCCAAAAAAATATGTAACAGTGTTTTGTATACTCTAACCCATTTACCTATGGGTGGGGAGAATTTGAACATTTATGTTGATACTGCTTTTGATTAACTCACTTTCTGAACATTTCAAATTAAGTTCTAAATCAGTTGGAAGTATAGCTCATTTTAGCATAATGGAAATAGAAGTTTATTCACAACTAGATACAACGGTGCAGACCTTCTTTCCAAACTCCGGAATTTATTTGAATGTTATCCTTTTTTTATTAACTGATGAAGAGACAAACCTTATCTCTGTAAAACCAGAATGAATCTGTTTGGGGTGAATGTAAAGGCTGTCGTCTATTTAAATGCCACGTGACTTCCTAAATAGAATAAGATGTTGCCTGGCAGACTGAATAGAATGAATTGAATTATACGCTAATCATTGATATTTGGGGATTAATTTTGAAATTAAATGCTGCTAGCAAACTGAAACACATCAGATTTGTATACAGGGCACACTGTTGAATTTTGCTCATTCATTTTCTTAATATTATGTGTTGCTTTTCCAAGCTCATACTGGCTGTTTTACCTTGCTCTTTCTTCAAGGCACATTGATGGAGCTGGGTATCTCTCCCATTGTCACCTCCGGCCTCATCATGCAGCTCTTGGCTGGTGCCAAAATAATTGAAGTTGGTGACACCCCAAAAGACCGAGCCCTCTTCAATGGAGCCCAAAAGTGTAAGTGAGATTTTGAATAATGTTCACATGTCTGCAGGTGAGAATTCAAATTTGCTCTGAAGTTTAGGGCATCAAAATAGGTTTTTTTGTACGATGTAACCTCCTTGGCCCACCAACCCTGTAGGTGTACTGTGGGCTATGTTAACGAGAGAGCACTTGGATAGAGTCGATGAGGCAGGGGGTGGGTGTCACAGGGTGTCACCAAGGGGAAGGAGCAGGGCTTGGAGGTCTCGCCCTCCACCAGCCACAAGTTTCTTACCACTTAGAAGGAAAACTTCAGAGCTATTTTAAGACTTCATTTGAATAGCATGTATAAAACCTCTTTCAGCGCCTGGTGCGCAGTAGCTACCCAACACGTGGTATTTTCTCTCTGCTCAGAGTTTGAAAGGATTCCGCTTAGGGGATAGGGATCCTTTCTGTCCAGCTCTGTCACCTGGGATGAAGTTAGATGACGTCTCTGAAGTCTCAGTCTTTTCATCTGTAACAGTGAAGATAATGTATTGTTTTATAGCAAGTAATGTGTTACTAGTAATAGTAACCAGTTCTCAGAATGAACCACGTACAGCCTCTGGTTGTGAAGCGAAATGCATTAATTAGGAAATCACATTTACAGTTGCCTGCACAGCCTTGTTCTATTCCACATCAGCATGTTTTAGAGATCTTCTGGAGTTAGTAGGTGAAATAAGTGAGCAAGAAAGACTAATCCAGTTCAGACTTGTCAGTTTCAGGTACAAATCAGGATGTATTATTTTTCAAAAGCACAAATTAGCTCTTTTCTCTTTATTCTTGAACAGTTTTTTGAAATTTTTCTGTCTCAAGATAACTGTTTTATTAGACACTTTTTTAAAAAGTTAAATAGAAGTTATTTGATGGGCATTTTGGAATAAAATTGTATTTCATGCACAAACTAAGCAGAAAAGCTGAAATTGAATCCCAAACCCATCTAGTATTGTGAAACCAATAAAAACATGTGGATTCCACTGTGCCTAACAACAGAGATTAATGAGCTACAAGAAACAAAGACATGTGCATACAAAAAGGAATGTACCTCGTTGGCCAGAAGAGCTTTGTGGCTGAGGAAATGAAACTAGGAACTAAATTGACTGCTTTGTGAGTTTTTCCTTTAAAACTGTATTAACTACAAGCTGAGAAGGGATGGATCATTTTATCCCAGAGATAATTTTCAGTGTGCTGAACTCAGACCCAAATGATAGGCCTGTAGAGGGCCCGGACATGTATTCAAGTTAGGGAGCTCTCCAAAGCCTAAGCGACCTGACTTGAGTTTGGGTGCTGCAGGTTGACACCATCACCAAATCACATGCCTCTGGATGTCATCTTCCCTTGCTCCCTGACTCTCCTTTCATAAGAACTGGATTAGTGGGATGCCTGGGTGGCTCAGTTGGTGAAGCGTCTGCTTTGGGCTCAGGTCATAATCCCAGGGTCCTGGAATTCAGCCCCGCATTGGGCCCTCTGCTCAGTGGGGACTCTGTTTCTCCCTCTCCCCTGCTTGTGCTCTCTCGCTTTCTCTCTGTCAGATAAATAAATGAAATCTTAAGGGGAAAAAAGAAAAGAACTGTATTAGTACATTTCAACTCTGCCATCACTGAAAGGAAAGTGATTTTGGAGAAGCTGGAATTAAAGAGGTTGCAGACTTTTGTTAGAAGGCATTTGAGTACTTGTACTCAGTACTCTTGTAGTTTGGCCATGGAGCTGCTGAGCGTTCCTGGATTGAGCTCCTTGCAGGTCATGCCTGCATTCTACATCTCCCATCGTCGTCCTCCCCAGTGCCTGGCACACAATAGGTGTTCCAGAACTGTTTTCTCCAGACCGTGTAGTGTCCCACTTTGAGAAGACCGTTTCTTGTGATTCCAGTATTTGGCATGATCATTACCATCGGCCAGTCCATCGTGTACGTGATGACAGGAATGTACGGAGATCCTTCTGAAATGGGCGCTGGAATCTGCCTGTTAATCACCATACAGGTCAGTTCGGCTCTAACGTGTCCCCCCTTCTGCGTAGCTCCTCACACTTAAGACTTCCCGAATGACAGATCTGAGGTGGGCATAACAGAAGCATGAGAAGAAGCCAGGGCCCGTGTGGTGGCCTTTCCAAGTTCACCAGAGAAAGGCTCTACTGTCCAAGGTCTACCCTGCCTTTAGTGTTAAGAAGCAGAAAAGCTTGGTACTGCAGAAGGAAAGGAACAGGCCTATGAACAGCAGTCTGTGTGGGTTGCTTTATTTTATTTTTTTTCTTTTCTTTTTAAATTTTCACAGCTCTTTGTTGCTGGCTTAATTGTCTTACTTTTGGATGAACTTCTGCAAAAAGGATACGGCCTCGGCTCTGGGATCTCCCTCTTCATTGCCACTAACATCTGCGAGACCATCGTGTGGAAGGCGTTCAGCCCCACCACTGTCAACACTGGCCGAGGTAAGGGCCCTGGCCTTCCCTGGGGACAGGGTTTAGTAGAAAGTATCAGCGTGTGCAAGACAAGAAACAGAAGTTTCCCTATTCCCAGGAAGAATCAGGTTAGTTTTAGGTACATCTCTTCTGATTTTCCTGTGTGTATCTGCAGAGATTCTGTTTTTGTTTTTTAAAGTGATCTCTATCTATAGAATTTTTAAAACACAGATAGGTCTGTGCTCCTAAAGATGTCTAGCTTGCATTTTTTGTGTATTTCATGGATATTTGCCATCTCGGAATACATAATTTTGCCTCGTTTTCCTCAGTGCAGTGTGGACTTCCATTGCAAGGATGAGGCAGCATTTATTATAGTCTTGTGACGGACATTGAGGTTGTTTCCAGTGTCGCTGTTGTTGCAACAGTGAAATAGTGCACATCCTCACAGGTTCATCTTTACATATCTTGGCAGTCACTCGCAGTGATTAAGCAGAGATTATGGAACCAACACACTTGCTCAGATCTGGAGCAGTTTTGGGAGAGAGGCCTGAACCCTTGGTTTAAGTCCTGGCTGTTGCTGGTAGTGGTTAAATGGCCTTGGGCACATTCCTCTGCATATCAGCTGTAGGTGCCAGGATTAATGAGAAATAATATGAAATTCCCTGAGTCCTGGCTCAGAGTAGATGCATGTTACATGTAAGTGTTGCATGTTATGCCTACAAAGAAGAGACTCTTGTTACAGGCAGTGTCTTTAATAAAACTTCCTAAATATTTAGGGAAATGTGACTTACTAGGAAAGGAAAATCAGGTTTTATCATCACTAAATATGTTACACACTCTGAGGAGACTCGCGAGAAATAAATATTCATGCGTGTTTGAGTAATTTTTTTTTAATTTTATTTTTGGGTTTTTTTGTTTGTTTTGGGGTTTGTTTTGTTTTGTTTTGTTTTTGAGTATTTTTCTTTGAGATGAATGCTGGAAACAGTCCCTGGCGTCCAGAGACCACATGATCTCATTAGTGATACTCAAAGTAGGTCCCTGGACAAATGAAGGCCACATGCACCCAGTAGATTACAAGGGAAAGAGCATAGCTTGACGTAGGAACTGTCAGAAGAGCCTCAGAGAAGAGGGATTTGGTTCCTCCCTGGGCACTTCTGGAATTGTAGGAAATTCAGGACAAATTGGGAGAAAGGAGAGGGTGGAGGGTAATATTTTTCAGGGATGGGTGTGAAAAGGCAGGCGGGAGAAAGGATCATAGGGGTTCAAGGGTATGAAGACTGTCACTGTAACTGGCCTGGGGGCATCCTGAAGTCTGAAGATGCGGCACCAGAGTTGGGGCCGGGAGGGGAGGAGTCAATAAAGGTTCAGAAGCCCCAGCAGAGGAGCCACCTTCTACTGAGGAGCAGGCCAGTGAGGCAGTGGGGGTTGGAGCATGGGAGGGGTGATTCAGCCTGGACTGGAGGGGAAGACAGGCAGAGAACACAGCCCGGCGGCTGTCCCGTTGTCCAGCTTTGACCAGCCAGCCCGTCGTGGAAAGCACAGACCAAGGCACAAGGTGCTAAGAGCATAATAGACGGGACAGAGGAGGTTCTTTGAAGGGTGATAGAAAATCGCAGAGCAGAGTTGGGTTTGTTTCTGGCTTTAAAAGTGTTGGGCTTTCAGCTGGTTGTGTTTAAGACTGAGCCGGAGAGAAGCGCAGCTGGGAGGGGTCACTCCAAGCCGCTCAAGTGGGCAGTGAGTGTTGCCATGAGATCTGTGGGTTCAGGGGAGAGGGAAGATTGGGGTCCCGAGGACTGGACCCTGGAGGAAGGCACAGATCACAGACGTCACAGACCTGTGAAGGGCAAGTGGGAACAGCTCAAATGGAATTAGTGGGACCATGCAGGTACAAAGCTGCCTCTGCGCATGAAGTAACTCTTCGCACTTGGAAGTTCTCTCTTGTTCCCAGAGATGCAGCAGGTGGCGAATTTTAAGAAATTATGTTAAAAAGTAGGAGAACTAGAGCTTACTCTTGGCATTGCCCTTCACTCAACAAATACTTTACCTGACATCTGTGAAGTGTCAGACACTAGGAATACGGAGTGAGCTGAGTGTTCCACATGGCAGGTGTTGGAACAGGTACCTCGGGAAACAACGAGGCAGAGAAAGAAGATGGAGATGCTGGGAGGGTTGTCACAGGGTTAGTCTGGGTGATCAGGAGGACCCCCTCCCAGCATCCCCCTACCTTGGAACAAAGTTCTGCAGAAGGTAGGGAGTCTTGCAGCTCTGTGGGAGAAGAATGTCCCATTTAGAGGAAACAAGCAGCTGCAAAGGCCCTGAGGTGGGAGTGTAGTGTTCAGGGTCAGCATGTGTGGCTGGTGCAGATTGAACAAGGTGGAGAGGAGTCAGAGCTGTGGTCAGAGGTACGGGAGTGGGAGTCAGTGTGGACGGCAGAAGGGAATAAGTCCTTCCTCCCCAGCAGATGGGGCGGCGGCCTCTGAAGGCCTTTCCCAGCTCCTGCTCTGAGATCCCTGAACTCTGTGCCCTGGGAAGGCAGCATTGTTACAAGCCTGGGAGCAGGGGTGCGTGGGGACTGAGCACAGCATCACAGGGTGAGGTGAGGAATTACAGACCGTTAGAACAGTGTTTCTTTCACAGAAGAGGTCAGTGGTGATCCCCATTGGAAGGTTGGCCTGAAGCATCCTCCTAAAATGGTGTGGGAACAGAGCAGGTCGTGCAAGCCACCATGTGTTCAACACTTGAGCACATGCTGTAGCAGGTGTGCCAAGGCACACCTCATGCCACTGTTACCGGTACCTCCAGCCACCCTCAGAGACCATGGCTCTAGACACTAGCTCAGGCATGCGCGCTGCCTGAGTATGTCATGGCATAGACTGTCGTGGGTTAGCAGAGATTACACAGTAACGCAGCACTCTTGTTACCTGCTTTAGCTTTGGTTTGTTTAACTCTATAAACTTCCTGAAAATTAAGACACCTCTAGGCCTTTCTAATGCCCTGTGTGCCCCAAGTTCCTCTAACGTGTCCCTCTGCTGCCTGCTCCTCAGGTCAAGTACCCAGTCTTGTTCTTTCCCTTCATTCTTTGGGAAGCTCAGTCTGCGTCATGGCTGTGGTTTCCCAGCTCATACCGGCTGCTTCCTTCCACATCCTCTCGGGGTAGGGTATGAACTTAGATTTGGATCAGCCATGCGGGGGCACACATGTGGTCCTTTCCACTTGACCATCAGTGTCAGGAGCGGAGCCCGAGCCCCACCTGCCCCTCAGAGCCGCAGATGCTTGGACTGCCCGGGCATTTCCAGGAAGAGAATCTGGCAGCTTGGAGGCCCCCCTTCAGTGTAGGGCCCCTTCAGCCAGAGTTTAGCAGACCCTGCCTTTATGGTTTTGTAACTGATCGTCATGCCACATGTCCAGTAGCCGCTGATGACTCATGCTGGAGAACTGAGATGAGTTAAATCAAAAGGTAGAATAGCCCTTTCTGCAGGTTTGCATTATCTACAGAAGCAGTAGATGAGAGGACTCTCTCCCTGGGATTATGGGAGTGAGCACTGTGAAGGGTAGGACTTCGTCTTTTTAGCCACTGAGAAAATCAGTAGAGCCAAATTTAGTTGGTGGTTTGTTTACCACACACATCCTCTCCTTCACCAACAGGAATGGAATTTGAAGGTGCCATCATCGCACTGTTCCATCTACTGGCCACACGCACTGACAAGGTCCGAGCCCTTCGAGAGGCCTTCTACCGCCAGAATCTTCCCAACCTCATGAATCTGATCGCCACCATCTTTGTCTTCGCAGTGGTGATCTATTTCCAGGTGCGTCCAGATCCTAGTGCACCAAGTTTTAATGGTCTGCCTTTGTGTGTCAGCATACCTTGGCGTAGGCATCCCTCACCCACACCCTGGCGGGGCCTGTCCCGTCCCATTGTATTGAAATGAGATGGCATTTAAAGGACGCAAAGCCCAAGGCGAGCAGGATAGGTACCTCCCACTGAGTCAGGCACACATGAGGCAGAGCTAGTATTTCTGGAATCATGTTACTTTGGGTTGGGGCTGTCGGCAGATAGAGAAGATATTAAGTTCTTGGTTTAAGAGAAATGAAAAGCAAGCAAACTAACACCTTCTCTCTGTCTTAACCAGTTTGTACCATAATTGCAGGCAGGAGCTTCATCTTAGAAAAGGCTTTCCTCTTATCTTTCAGATGATTCGTCTGTGTCACTTGCTTCTGAACAGGAGAGTGGCACTGCTGTTCACTTTTCTGTAGTCGGGCTAATCTTTGTATTTTTTGATCAGCCACTTTGTAGCTCTTCTAATATTTATTGACAAGAAGAGACAGCAGTTGAGAGAGTAATTGAATGCTTGTTGGAAAGGTATTTAAACCAGGCAAGTGCTTTTTCCGAGGAGCAAATGACTGTTCCTTTGGCTGAGACTCAGATGCCTCATTACCAATAAGTGGACTCTTTAGGGGCTTGGCAAGTATGTGTTTGGAGCATGAAGATTTTATTTTAAATCTTACATATTCTGAGTCCTAGGCATTGAGAGTTTGTGAAAATGATATAAAAGAAACCCTTCCTCCAAGGCTTTCCGAGGGAGAGGTCACATTCATAGAAAATCTTGGCTTTGGGGCACCTAGGTGGCTCAGTCGGTTAAGCGTCTGCCTTTAGCTCAGCTTCAAGGCTCACAGCAGACTCCTCGCTCTTCGATGAGCCTGCTTCTCCCTCTCTCTCTGCCTGCCACTCCCCCTGCTTGTGCTCACTCTCTGTCTATCCAATAAATAAGATCTTAGAAAAGAAAAAGAAAAGCTTGGCTTTTCTGCGTATTATCAGAAACCTCTTAAACAGCTGTTCTGGGGTGCAAGGCAGATGCTGTGGTGGCATGGGTCTTGGGGCCACTGAAAGTATAGGCAAGAGAAGCACTGCTAGAACTTGAGCATGTGTTCTTCAGACTTTTCTAGTATATTCTACATAGAGCTGGATATAATGTGCTGGATTTTGGTTTCTGACAAGTAGGATTATAGGATTATCTCTGCTGGGCTTTGGTGCAGTTTTGAGCCAGTATTTCTGGGAGACCTTTTTTTTTTTTTTTTTTTAAGATTTTTATTTATTTGAGAGGAAAGAACAAGAGAGAGTGTGAGAGCACACAAGTAGTGGGGAGGAGCAGAAGGAGAAGCAGGCTCTCTGCTGAACAAGGAGCCCACCATGGGGCTTGATCCCAGAACCATGGGATCATGACCTGAGCTGAAGGCAGACACTTAACCGACCGAGCCTTTCAGGCACCCCTTCTGGGAACCTTTTGTTCTGATTCCCCCAGGTACAGAGGTGGGTAAGGCAGGGGAACCACAGCCCTGGAAGCTATGCTTGCAGCCGGCTCCCTGGCAGCTGTCCCTGGCTGGGCTGGGCTTCTGGGCAGCAGGCCGGATGAGGCAGCGAAGGGCATTCCACTCTGTTTGGCGTCTCAGGGCTTCCGCGTGGACCTACCCATCAAGTCAGCCCGTTACCGAGGCCAGTACAACACCTACCCGATCAAGCTCTTCTACACCTCCAACATCCCCATCATCCTGCAGTCTGCCCTGGTGTCCAACCTGTATGTCATCTCCCAGATGCTATCTGCCCGCTTCAGTGGCAACCTGCTGGTCAGCCTGCTGGGCACCTGGTCTGTAAGTACAGCTGCTCGGGGCTAAAACCATCAGTTTGAGCGCAGGTTGCAGGCTGTGCACCTGTGCGTCTCACTATGAGCACGTATTTCACCCATAGGTATTTGCTGATGATGCCTTTTACACATTCAGCATGTTCAGTTCCCTTTTTATTGAGGGAACTGTACTATAGGCCCTTGAGCAAAATCGTCATCTGTGTCAACTGCTCAAAACCATTTCTGTCCTGATGCGGAGGTACGACGAAGCGGCCTTCACAGGCTTTGTGCGTAACCTTTCCAGGATACTTCCTCCGGGGGCCCGGCACGTGCGTATCCTGTTGGCGGCCTGTGCTACTACCTGTCCCCGCCAGAATCCTTCGGCTCTGTGTTAGAAGATCCCGTCCATGCCGTGGTGTACATAGTGTTCATGCTTGGCTCGTGTGCGTTCTTCTCCAAAACCTGGATTGAGGTCTCGGGCTCCTCTGCCAAAGATGTGAGTATATAGAAGTTAACAGCGAATTTCTTGAGAGGAGGTTAACCCAGGAAACAGTAGTCCTCACCCATTTGGGGTCTGAGGGGTCTCTGCCTGTCTCCTCTTGCTAAGAAAGTGGTCTGTGGACACCCACAGATGCTTCATGCTCATGGCGGGGCAGTTGTGAACCCTCAGTAGCCAACAATGAATGCCAGCAGGAAGCCAGTGCTGTGTTGGGGAAGCTAGAGCCAGTGTACGGTCACATTTCGCCCCATGACTTCTCTGCGGTGAAGTCAGAGTTACCTGTGTGAGGGCTTAGGGCGCAGAAGAGGAAAAGCTGCGAGTGTTGAGCCCCACCAGGAGGCATCCACCTTCCTTCAAGTTCAGGTCTCCAATTTAACGGTGTCTCCTTGGTGGGTGTCATGCAGGTTGCAAAGCAGCTAAAGGAGCAGCAGATGGTGATGCGGGGCCATCGAGAGACTTCCATGGTCCATGAGCTCAATCGGTGAGTGCTGATCCCTGGCCCTCAGACTCTGAATTTGTGGTTTCCTTCCATACCAGGTATCCTGATCTGGCTTAGGGGTTTCCGATCCATTAAACTCCTACCCTTGGGTAACGAGATAGAAAAGGCCCCTGTGTCTGTAATTCCTCTACACTCTTGCTTGATGCTGGAGACTGGGGATAGGGTAATAAAAGCATGCCGCCCTCTCCTCAAAGAGAGAGCCGCCAGGGAGTGAGATAGAGGCATGTGGCTCTATGGGTACAAGAGGGTGTAGTAAGGGTATGGGCAGCCAGCTGGCTGCTGGGGGAAGGGGCAGTGTCCAGGGTCTCTTAGGAGACCCAGTGCTAGAGGCAGAGCCACCAGAGGGAGGGCCAGCTGACTGCTGAGAGGCCGCAGTGGGAATGTGGGCTGGGGGCAGAAGGGCTCCAAGTGCTGCAGGAACCTGGGGACACAGAGGAGAGGCCGGCCGCAGCACTTAGTGACCAGCTGGGTTTTCTGAGCGCTCTCTCAGAAGAGAGCTGTAGGCTGGCCCTTGGGGTGCTCATGGGGGACTTGGCCATCTGCACCTCCTCTCCACTTACCGTGGAGCTGCCTCAGGCAGCAGGGGTGGTAGTATTAAGTATCTCAGGCTTTTCAAGCCTGTCGTGACTACTCGTTTCCTCCACCGCCACTGGGAAGCGGCCGCTGACAGTACCTACACGGATGAAGGGGCTGTGTTCCCGCAAAACTGTTCCCTAGGTCAGGGGGCCAGCCAGGCTTGTCCCGCTGCCCGTAGCTTGCTTGCCTCACCTGAAGGAAGCAACCACGGGAAAAGCCAGTGTTTCAAGTTTCAGGTTGTTTTCAGATCTCTCACAGGGGTGGTTTGCAGTTTCGTTCGTTTAATTCCTCTGCGGCCTCTCCATTTACACCCACTGTTCAGTCCTAACAGATTGCGTGCCACTTAGGAAATTTTAAATTTTCTACTAGCCACATTAAAAAGGTAAAAATATACATGAAAGTCATAAAACCTTGTGTGTAGGCTATATCTTAAAAAGAAAGTAAAACGAATCTGAGTAAATTTAATGATATATTTTATTTAACTTCCCATGTCTAGAATTTAATTTCAAGTTGTAGATAAACATAAGAAAAAGCATCGTAAATTATTTTATATTCCTGTCTTCAAAACCTCATGTGATGTCTTCAGCATCTCGATTTGGACTAGTCCCATTTCATGAGTGCTGTGTGGCTCATATGGCACCTACTGGACACCACAGCCCTAGTCCAGACCATCAAGGTGTGTGAGTGGTGAAGGTTCAAGGAGGTAGTGGAGTGACCTCGGAGTCAGGATCTTAAATCAGATGTGGGCATGTCCGAAGCTCTGGTTCCTTCCCGAGGCCAGGCTGGGGCTGGGGGTCTGCATGGTGGCTCATGGCTCATCAGTCCCCTGTTCCTCAGGTACATTCCCACTGCCGCGGCCTTTGGTGGGCTGTGCATCGGGGCCCTCTCCGTCCTGGCCGACTTCCTGGGTGCCATCGGGTCTGGAACCGGGATCCTGCTCGCAGTCACGATCATCTACCAATACTTTGAAATCTTCGTGAAGGAGCAGAGCGAGGTCGGCAGCATGGGGGCCCTTCTCTTCTGAGCCACGTCTCCCTGGACCAGGAGAGGGGCCCTGCCTGGAATTGCAAGGGAGGGGGACAGTGAGGCCCGTGGGGTGCTCATTGCAGGAGTGCTGCTACAGCACCGGGACTTTTGTTTAATAATGTTTTTGAATTTCATACTCTTTCATTCCACTTTGTAAAGTGCTAGAATTTTTCCAGTTTGAAATTTTGCTTTTTATGCTGGCATTGGCAGAAAGAACGGTAGGAGGGAGGTTTTATGGAGCTGACTGCCAGAGGTGGGGATGGCAAAGGACTGTCCCCAGACAACTTTTTTTTTTAACCTTTGCACCTACTCAGTGCCGTAGGCAGCTGCAGTGGTCTGAGCTGTTCCCCGAGCACGGGAACTTTTTGATTAGAAGCACAAACCTCATAGCTGTGTCTCCGTCGTTGCCATAGGGCACGAGGCTGAGAGCAAATCATGTTTTCTGGTGGACATGACTCACTGGTGAGTCCCTATCACAATCAGGGGTTAGAATACCTGACTTCAAACTGTTTCTCTGGAAGACACCATTGTTTTCCCCTTTTATAAGTAGTTTTTTAGGAACAAGCCTCTTCGAAAGAAAGGGATGGGTTTTCCAGAAGACATTCTTGGGCCGTCTGTTAATTTTTCTGCATGTGCCTCTTGGCTATTCTCGTTGACTGTTCTGGTTGGGCTTTGAGGCTGAAGAGCACGGAGTCAGCTTGGCTCCATCGTGTCTGGCTGGCTGTCGTCGGTTTGTGTCCTCTGAAGGAGCGAGGCCAGGATTCTCCAGGCTTACAGAGTTGGCGCCTGGCCCAGCCGGGTGGACACTGCATGACCCTTGAAGTGACGTATGTCTGTACCATCCTTCCAGTTGTCGCTGGACGGGCGTGCCACTCGCCTGCAGCAGCCCTCACAAGGGGAAAGACAGTGGCTTCACTTTTACAGGCCACTGTGCCTTCCAGGCTGAGAACGTCCCATCATGTTTATAGCACTTTTTTTCACTGTGCCTAGGACCAAATGCATGTTAAGTAAATGACCAGATGCCACCTGTCTTCTAGCTTCAGTCAGCACCACCCCGCAGAGAGGAGGGTGCAGGCCCCACATCCGTGGCAAAATCAGGGTCAGAGAGCTTAGGTTTTTGTTTTTGTTTTTGTTTTTTAGTAAGTTGCTCCAGCCTGTGATTGGAAAAGACTCATGGTGATGTCTAGAATGAGTTCTGTTTGTGGTAACAGGGGACCTAGGGTTTAGGCAGTGGAACCTTTTCCGAGGCCGGCAGGGAGGCTCCTCTAGGGACAGGTGGTGCTCGGCAGCAGGGACAGCAGAGTTGGGCGCCACATGCCTGAGGAATTCTCCCTGGAGGAAGCCCCAGCTCTAAGGAAGCACCCGGGGCCCTGCGGAGAGAGATGCCCCACCAGCAGCCGGCACACAGGGGCCTTCGAAGCAGAGCCATGGTCACGACTCAGTAGAGCTGAGTCTGAGCTCCTAGGACACCTCACTCACAGCGCTAACCAGGAACAGACCAACCAAGGGACAAGAAGCGACTTGCCTGAATCCACCTGGCAAGTCAGCAGCAGAAGCAGGATGGGCCCGACAGGTCTGTCGACCTCTCAGTCCAGGGCATCCCACCATATCACACGTGGCCTTGTCAGACCCAGTCCTGAGCAGAGACTCAATGCTCCCCCTGCGGCACGCCATCTGCTCGGCCCCACCCGTGGTTACACTGTGGGCACCAGCCTCATGGGTGGGGCCCTGCATGGCTCTTGCTCTGTGGTCTGTGATCACAGTGGGTAGGGGGCTGACCCCAGCTTCCAGGGGACTGTCACTGTGGACGCCAAAATGGCATAAATGAGTTAAGGTGAATAAGTGACAAATAAAGCCAATTTTTACAAGCCACTTGGTCACGTTCTCTTGGTTTACAGCTCCCCTGCTCCAGTCCTCTACCTGTTGACACCCCTGCCCCACGCCCCACCCCATCCTGCTCCTGCTGAAAGCCTGTCCTAGGCCCAAGAAGGGCAGTGGGTGCAGAGCTGGGGTGTGTGAGGCATGGTCAAGTCCTGCTTTGGCACAGGGCACCCTAGGTCTCCCTGGGATGGAAGTGCCTCCTTAGAAAGGCATTTTGCCTGGGAAACTGCCTTCTGGTGGCATCTGCTGCATTCCCTGGCTTCCGGTAAAGTGAGACACAGGTGACTGGCTGCTGCGGGGCTGGCATGTGGGCAGCCCCGAGGCCCTCCCGGGGAACACGGGAGGGGACTGGCATCTCACTTGTGACTATGGCCCACCACGCTGTCCCTGTGGCCCACACCACCCCAGCCTTGCAGCCCAGGCCAAGGGGTAGGTACCATGGCCCTCGGCTGCAGTGGCGGGCATGCCTGCACATCTGGTCCCTGGCCAGCCAGACCCGTCACAAAGCCAGGAGGGTTGCCACCCTGCCCTGGACCCTAGCATCGCGTGGATGGTGGTCACAGACAGCGGCCATGCAGGAGTCCTCCCAAGGGTTTCCATTCTAATGAGAACAGCAGACTGTTTCCAGGATGACGTGAGGAAAACACTTCCCACTCACCCAGACCTGATTTGAAAGCCAACATGCTTGTCGCAGACAAGGCCTCACCCCAAACCCTCCACCACTGCCACTAGCTGCTGCTTCCTCAGTGACTCCCAAGTGACAGATGAGCAGGGCCTTCCTCCTCAGCTGGGTGTCCCAAGGATAGCCTTAGGCTTTGTCTTAGAAAACTTCAGATT
This sequence comes from Mustela putorius furo, assembly GCF_011764305.1. Lineage (NCBI taxonomy): Eukaryota > Metazoa > Chordata > Mammalia > Carnivora > Mustelidae > Mustela > Mustela putorius. Next base: position 16,691,004 of record NW_025422002.1, on the reverse strand, counting down.
TCCAAGATGGCCTTGGACCAGGGCAATGAGACCACAAGAGGGACGGGTTGGAGCCTGGCCCTACAGAAGCCACCTGTTGATGCTGTGCCAAGGCTGCCCCCAGACAGGGTATGTGGCCCTCTGTCCCATGCTCCCTCCTGCCCCCTGGCCACAGGAGCAAGCTCGGAGTCCGGAGCCGGACAAGCAGCCACTATGGAATGCTGAGGCAGGCAGGGGCTGGGCTCTGACTTGAAACTCAAAGCTCTGACCCCCAGGGAGGCACCGCCCCCTTCCTCACTGCCAGGAATGTGGCTCCGGGTACCAGGCTCTGCCTCTGCTCACCACGCTGCCAGGTGGGACCTTTGTGTAGCCACCCCTACACGTGGCCTCCTCCCACCTTCAAACCGCCAGAGGCCTTTGGGGAAGCAGCTCTTCCCCATTTGGTGCAGAAACGGAGATGCGATGTGACCAGCTGTCACACAACCACTTTAGTCGCAGCGTTGGGACACAAAGTCCAAAGACACTGTTCCTGCCCCACATTCCTGTGAGGCTCTGGGTCTGCCTGTGGGTACCTCTGTGAGTGGTATCGTTGGAACCAGGAATGAGGGGCTTCGGAAACCTGCCGCATTCCCGGGAGCTTCCCCATGCTGACCTCAGCTGGGAACCCAGAGGGAACCCGCCCTTGTCTGGGGCGTCCTCAGTCCCAGCTGGTGCCCCTGCTCCAGTCCTCTACCTGTTGACACCCCTGCCCCACGCCCCACCCCATCCTGCTCCTGCTGAAAGCCTGTCCTGGGCCCAAGTCCCAGCCAGGCTGAGAAGTCAAGAACTCAGGCGCAGTGTGGAGGACAGACAAGCCTCTGATCCCTGCCTGGAGAGGTAGCCCATGTTCTAGGGAAGAGCGTGGCTTGCTGAGGGCCAGGGCTGGGCATGTGATCACCGTCTAAGGATTAGCAAAAGCTCTAGTACGAACTTTAACACCCAGCAGTGCCTGGTTCTGGAGAATCCCAGGAGTGCCCCTTGGTGGCAATGTCTTCCTTACTCCCCTGCCCCAAACATTCTGGGGCTTTCCATCACCCTGCCCCAGAACCTTTGGCCAGCACACCTCCACATCACCCACTCCTTTCCACTCAACACACATCATTGAGCCCCTGGGGGTAAAGAGGTGAGGATTTTATTGTACCCTCGGAGAACTCACACCCCAGCAATGTGCATTCTGCAACGTCTACTGGACCCCCAGGCCCTCCCCAGTCTCTCTTTGTTGGCCTGGCAAATTCCTGATGCGGGGCTCAATCCCAGGACCCTGGGATCATGACCTGAGCCGAAGGCAGAGGCTTTAACCCACTGAGCCACCCAGGTGCCCCCAAGATGTGCTATTGAGGGGGAAGAAAACTGCCAAGAAGCAGGAAGAGCATGTGCCACTGTGTGTTTAAGATGTTGGAGAGGGATAGATCATGCATCGGGAACAGGTCTAGCAATTTCTCAGGAATCTGAACATACACCCTTCCTACCTACACCTGGCTCTTCCACTCCTGGGTATTTACCCAAGAGAAATAAAAATTTGTGCTTATACAAAGACTTCTGTGAGAATGTTTGGGGCACCTTGCTGGCTCAGAGACACCTCTTGATCTCCGGGTGGTTGAGTTCAAGCTCCACGTTGGGTGTAGAGATTACTTAAAAACAGTGTACATCGCATGCACATTCTTTAATACCGTTCACTATTTTATGAGAATATATTTGATGAATATTGGAAAAGAATTAAAAATAAGACAGGCATCTCTAACATTTTCCTCCTTAAAAGAAATAGCTTATTCATGAAAGCTGAGAAGTGGGAATGGGCCAGCCAACAGCAGGTAAACGGATGAGTAAAGGGTGGTTCACCCAGACAGCGGCATCTCCAGAAATCAGGACCAACCACAGATGCACACCAGAGCGTGGGTGAATCCCAGGAACAGGGGCCTGAGGGACTGAAAGGAACCAGTCACAAGACAGAGCACACACACCACGCAATCCCAGTCCTAAGAAGTCCCAAAGCAGGGGAAGTTTATCTATGGTGAGAACATCCAGAACGGTTTCTCTCTCTCTCTGTCTCTGTCTCTAGTGTGTTTGAGACTCCGAAAAGGCACCAGAGAGAGCTTTCTAGGGCAACAGTAACATCTTTGATAGGGGTTTGGGTTTCAGTTGTCAAAACTCAATGGATTGGTCCATTTAGGATTAGTGCATTTCACAGTGTATAAATTAAACCTTAAAAGGAAAACACGGGGTGCCTGGGTGGCTCAGATGGTTAAGCACTTGCCTTCAGCTCAGGTAATGATCCCCGGGTCCTGGGATCAAGCCCAGCATTGCACTCCCTGCTCAGCAGGAAGCCTGTTTCCCCCTCTACCCCTCGTCCTGCTCATGCTCTCTCTCTCTCAAATAAATCTTTAAACACACACACACTGAACTCTAGGTCGCTGTATGTATGCTACAGTATTTACACATGAAGTGTAATGGCTACAACTTGATTTGGAATGAATGAAAAAAGATTAGATGGAGTTGGATGCAGGAAAGGCTGGAGAGCGTCTAGATGATATGGGTAGTCACCGTACAGTTCCTGCAACTTTTTACATTTGAAATTTTTTCGTACACGTTGGGAAGCAAGCTATGCATGTGGCACTGGCTTGTACACAGAGAACATCTCTGGAGAGTTACGCCGGTGTAAGGCGGGCTGCTTCTGGAGAGGGAAGACAGGATGGGTGAGGGCAGGGGGAGAGGAAGATTCTTCACTGTGCACTCCTTTTGTTTTTTTACATTTTGAACCATGATCTAAATTATCCACTTAAATATATACGGATATATATTTTTTGTTATTGTTATATATATATATTCTGTTATATATTGTTGTTATTGTTATATTAATCCCAGCTCAATAATTTTACCTGGCTGCCCTATTCCCACAGCCAATTTTGGACAGACACTCCCTTCCTGCCCGCGCTGGCCTTGGCCTCCATTGTAGGGAAGCAGGCTGGGCAGCTGTGGGTCCGCTGGGATCTCAGACCCTAAGGCCAAGCCCTCCACCCTCCAGACCCGGCATGCGGCGGCCCAGGGTCGAGAGGCCCGACGGTGGGCAGGCGCTGTGCGCATCTGGTCGCGCGAGGGCGCTGTGGCTCCGCGGTCACGGGCGCCGCGCCGCGGTGGGAAGCTCTCCAGAACGCCGGGAAGCGAAAGGGGAGAGGGACTGGCATTGTCCCCGCTGTCGCTCGTCCCTGAGACACCGCCGCCCACCAAACAGGCCGCAGCTGGGCCCCCCTCCCGCGCTGCCTTCGGTCACTCTGGCCACTCGGGCTTCCCGCCTGCTAGGCCCCCCGCCCCTGCTATCCCTGGCCTGGGGCGGCTGGCCTCTCCCTGAGCTCTGGTCACCTCCTCTGGGAAGCCCTCCCAGCGCCTTTCTTAGCACCAGGCCCACGGCTCCTTCCTATCAGTTTATCGACGAGTGGATGCCTCTGAGGCTGACTGTCCCAGGTGGCCTGGCTCTTTCCCCAGGAGAGGCGGGGGGACAGGTCACCTCGGGCGCATCTGTGGACTTCGGCGCTGGCGGTCTGCCGGCTCTTCTCCGCAGTCACCTGGTGTGTCGAGGGCAGGGCAGACAGGATGAATGAACTCAGGACGCCGAGCTGAAGCGGGGTGTTCTGGATTTGGGGTGTCGCTCAGGGGAGCGCTGTGAGTGTACCCTTCAGGTGCAGGGCTGAGGCGGCAGAAGCAGGGGCAACCGCAAGCCTTACGATTTGTCCCCTGGGCCATGCGGATGTATGCGAGGGTTTTGAGTAGGGATCTGACTGGGTCACACCTGGGCGTTTCCAAAGATGGCTGGGACTGTAGGGATAGACCTGCAAGGGCCGAGGGGGCTGGTGGCCCTGGCGGCAGAGGCCTGGGCCAGGCAGGGGCAGGGAACAGAGGTCACATAACCTGTCCCCCCCAACTCCCAGCCCGCCGTGCGCTAACAGCCGGGGTCATGCAGGCCCCTGTGTGACCGGGGCACGTGGGCCAGAGCAGGCCTTAGCGACACCTCTGTGCCCGCTGTGCACGTCCTTGCCCCAGCCCTCGTGACTGGGTCCCCCGCACGCGTGTCCTGGGTCCTGCCTGGGCTGGTGCACACGCGCAACCAGCGTGTGCCCCCGACCCGCACGCACTCCGTGGCTCCTCGGTGAACCCCGTACCCCGGTAGGAGAGTGCGGTGTGCGCGCCCATGGCAGGTGGCACGCCGGGCTTTAGGGGCTCCAGCCGGCAACCCCCGCCGCCGCCGCGCGTCCCTCCGCTGCGGGGTCCGCGCGCCCGCGCCCTCCCCGCCGCTGCCCGCGTCCCCATTAATCACGCAGCGCTGACGGCGCCGATCTGCGCGCGGGCGGCGTGACGGGGACGGTGACGGCGGGTGACGGAGCGGGCAATCGGCGGGCGCCCATCGGCCCATCTTATCGCGCCGGCCCAGCCGCCGCCCGCCGCGCGCCGCCCATTGATCGCGCCGGGCCGGGGCCGGGGGTCAGCGCGGGCCGGGCCGGCCTGACAGCCGCATCCATCGCCGCCCAGACGCGCGCTGATGGCGGCACGGGCGGCGCGGCCCGGCCATTAATCACTGCGCCTGCCGCCGAGTGACGGGGAGGGGCGACGGGGCCAGCCGGGCCGACAGCCAGCCCCCGCAGCCGGCCCACCCCTTCCCCGGCCCCCCCCACCCCCGGCCCCGCTGCACGGCTGTCCCTGCACCCTGGGCTGCCCAGTCACCCTGCGCCGGCCTCCCGCAGGTCCCCGGGGACCAGCCATCCCGGGATGGTTGGGAGGGGGAGGCGTGGTGAGGGCCCAGCAGGTGGGCCCAGGTGGATGGACCCCGGTCTGTTACCTGGCTGGACGGTTTCCCAGACACCATAAGGTAGGGTTGACCTGGTTAAGCGGTTGTCACTACTTGGCTGGTACAAGGGGGCAGCCATTTCTCCACTCCCGCTGCTCCCACCTTGGCTGGTCCTCGCTCAGGAGTTGGGGAGCCCAAGGGGCCCAGTGAGGAGCAGCATATTGTTTCTGGAAGTTGTGGACACCGAGGGAAAAGTGTGTGCCCTGACCGGCTCTCTGCTCCGGAGCTTGTTTGTCCCTGAGCAGGGGCTGGTCCTTCTGGGTTTAACAGAAGGGTCCACCCACCTGGGATTTCTAGGCCTTTTCAAGGCGGCGGCCTGAGATGGGGAGGGATGGAGCCTAGCCAGCTTCTGCCTCCTGTTGGACACACTGTGACCTTCTTTTTTCCCAGGAGGGACAGGGATTGGGAGCTCCCTGAATTTTACTATTTGGAGTGACTGAGGCAAACACACACCACCTCACCATGTCCCCATACCCATCATCCACTGGGATAGACTGCCCCCATCTTCTGGAGGAAGAAACCAAAGCTCAGAGGACCAGAAGGACCAAAGGCCTCATCAGGACCAAGGGCCAAACCCAATCAAAACCACATCCCTGTGTGCCATGTCCCCAGAACCCGTTTGCTCCTGTCTCCCACCTGTTGCCTGTCTGGGACCCCTCAAGCAGTTGCTGCTCAGGTGTGACCAGCTGACATCCCAGGGCTGGCCATGGCAGGCACGGAGAACCACCGGGTGACCGGTGTTTGCGATTTTCCTGGCAGAAGCCTGCTGACGCTGATGTCAGAAATGGAGGCCAACAGGTAGTCCGTCCCCACTGTTGTGCAGCTGTTTTATTAGAAAAACGTTGAGGAGTGTTTGCTAACCAAGATGTCCCTTTCTGGTGCGACACCAGCATCTATCTATTTGGTTCTAAAAACACAGTATCCTATGAACCAATCTAGGGAGGGCACCCTAAGAGGTGTGATGGTATTTGGGAAGGTATTTGGGCTGAGGAGGAGGGGGACAAGCGGTTTTCCCAGCGAGGGCTGGGGACATTGTCTTTCAGGAGCCCTTCTGGTGTTCACATAGCATCTCCAGCATCTCCAGGACCATTAGCACAGGACGGGGAGCTGGGATTTACATGCAAACACTCCTTCCCCTCAGCCACCCAATTGGCTTGCTGGGAGGCCCCCAGACCAGAGCTTAGAATACCAGCCTCTTCTAGGACCAGCCCCCACCCTGACTCACTTTAATATTACCACAATTTTTCACTCTGGAGCTGAAATCGTGCAAAAAATGGGGCTGCTGTAATTGTTGTTAGATTGTGTGTCAGCCTGATAAGATGTAACAAATATTTTCCTCCCCACCAGGGTCTGTTTCCCTCTTGGTAATGGATGGAGAAACTTCTCATAGTCCGCGAGGGATCGGTCGTAAAAACTTCGCCTGGAAGATTAATGTAATAATCACAGGCCTTGCTGGAAAAAATAGGAGGAAAATTAAAATAATCCAACCTTTCTACCTATCCAGAACCATCTCCCTTACTGGAGCAGATGAGTGAGGTGGGCCGGCTCCTGGGTACCGCCAAGGTCAAGATCCCAGAGGGCTGTGACCACACCCCTCCCCCCATCCCTCCTCACTTGGACTGACTCTAGGACCTAATAGGTCTTGCCACACCTTAGGTGTCATTCTTCTTTTCTACCATAGTTTGGGTTGGGAGGCCAGAGGCCAGAGGCACAGGCACAAAGACAGAAGATCTGGGTAGCCTGGGGAAGGCTGCAGTGCTCAGTCCTGATTTCAGGAAGCGTCCCACCATCTCCCGACTGGACCCGGTCTCCCCTCACTCCCAAGTCCCCCCACAAGGCTCCCATGCGGGCACCTCCCTCGGGGTCCAGGCCCACAGAAGATCCACTCTGATCACACAGCTTAGCTGGGGCCTTCCTAGTGATGAGTGTGGTCAGGAGACCCTTGGGGAGCTAGACAGACACCCATGTCAGCTCTCCTGCCTGGAGTGTTCTAGACATGCTCAGGTGGCTATCACTCATGGAACAACAGTTATGCCTGCCCCACAAGGCCATCAGGGCTGACTAGGATTAAAGCCCTGACTGGATCAAGATACCCATCTTGGTGGGTCCCCTTCTCCTGTCCTCTGGTGGGCAGAAAGCCAATACTGAGCCTTCACTGAGGCATCGCTTCTGTGGCTAAGCCAGCTGACGAGAACTGGCCGGGGAAGGGGCAGAAAGCTGTGTTCTCCCTACCGGGTGAGATGTCCCACTGTGGCATCTGTCCGTCAGGGCTGCTGATGCCCCTTCCTCTCAAAGGGCTAAAAGCCCCACTCAGTGGACTAATATGTCAAAGGAACACAGGAGCTAACTGGAAGAGCTCTCAAGGGTCGAAGCCGAACCAATCAGAGTGACAGAACAGATAACATAGTACCAGATTATAACCCCAAGTATATGATAAATATCCCGGATTCATCTGGATACAAGTGATTCAGTAAGTACACAAATGGAAGCGAATGGGGAGACCAGTTACCTCCTGTGCAGGATGCCACATAATTTATCCGGATGTCCAGCTCTCAGGAGCCTGGGTGGCTCAGTCGGTTAAGCGTCTGCCTTCAGCTCAGGTCATGATTTCAGGGTCATGGGATTGAGCTCAGCGGGGTGTCTTCTTCTCCCTCTACCCCTCCCCTCTTGTCATGCATGCATGCTCTCTCTCTCAATAAATCTTTAAAAAAAAAAAAAAAAAAAAAGCGGGAGATGGAGCACTACTCCTCAGCCTTATAATGTGGGCTGTGTTTAGTGACTCTTTCAAGAGAGGACACTACGGAGCGCGCATATGACCACAGCCAGGTGACTGCGGCCAACCATCGACAGGGGAAGGTCACGCCAACACACACCCTTGGTGTGGTGTGATGGCAATGGCACTGCATTGCCACCAAGGACCCAAAACCCCGAAAGTGCGTAAGGGACACATCAAACCAACTGCACTGTGGGATATCCGACAGGATGTCCAACAGGCACGCTGCTCTCCATTAAGGTAGTGAAAACAAGGAGCGTTTAAGGAACTGTCCAAGCCAAGAGCAAATGAAGGAGGTATAATGGCGACATGTACCATGGCATCCTGGGCAGGATCCCGGGCCAGAGGAGGCTGTTCCGGAACCCAGGAAGGGTGAGCGGGGTACAACATAAGAACACTGGCTCCCTCCCTGGGACGAGGAGCCATCCGGCCCTGCAGGATGTTAACATTAAGGAAAGTGGTGATGGGGGGCTGGGAGCTCCCTGTTCTACCTTCACAACAACTCGGGGCCTCTAAAACTGTGCTAAAGAGCAAAGTCTATTTGTAAGAAAAAATTACGAGAGACAGGTCATCAAAATAACCTCGATTTATTAGAAAACATGCCAGGTGAGGCAGGGTTCCTTCAAACCAACCGCAGAAGTTAAGGATAATTTAAAAAGCAATCCTTTCCACACCGAGCAGGTGCTGCCCATCACGGCTGAAGGGGACAGCCCGCGCACAGAGCCAGCCTCCTGCTCGCAGGTGGCACCCAGCCAGGCATGCTCGGAGTTTCTTGCAGAACACCCAGGCCGTCTCACTTCATGTACTTATCCTGCTGGTCAGCCAGGATTTTGGCCGAGGACTTGGCATCATAGAAGAGCTCGCTGATCTCCTCGACGTGCTCTTTCTCGATACTGTCCTTCCCATTGATCTTGGCCAGCAAGTTGGCTGGGGTCAGCAGCTGCACTGAGTACCTAGAGTGATGGGGGCCAAGGGCAGAGGTGAGACAGGGCCACAGGTGGGAGCCCTCTCACCACACCCACAGGACCTGCCACGGTGACTCCATGAGAGGAAAGAAGTCACCAGCACAACACATCCTAGCCCCTAAATCTCTGTCGGCCTCAAAGTCCCCCATAACTGCAGTAACAGCACTGCTCTTCCAGGAGACTGCAGGAGCTCTGGCCGGCTCAGCCGGTAAAACGTGCAGCTCTCGATCCCAGCATTATGAGTTTGAGCCCCGTATAGCTGGTAGAGATTGCTTAAAAACAAAATCTTTCTGGGATGCCTGGGTGGCTCAGTTGGCTAAGCGTCTCTTGATGTCAGCTCAGGTCTTGATCTCAGGGTCATGAGCTCGAGCCCTATGTTGGGCTCCACACTGGGCATGGAGCCTACTTAGAAAAGTAAATAAAATAAATCTTTTTTTAAAAAAGGAGGGGGAGTCACAGACTGTGGGCACACAGGTGCAGGCCAGGAATGCTAAGGCCCAGACCCAGCACACAGCAGGCAAATGAACACACAGCCAACTAAAAGCATGTTCCCCACACGAAGGCACGAAACACTGGGAGTTCTCAGAGCACCCCTCCACCCAAATGAAATGGCTTGCAGTTCTGCTTCAACCTTGGAGCAACCAACAGACTCAAAGGAAAACAGAACTAGGAACTGGTTAGGGGCTGGGAGGTCACGGTTTCAGAAGCACTAAGACAGACATCCTGCAGGCAGTGGGCTTTGGACCACTGGTGAACAGTTAGGAGAGCAATCTGTGTCCACACACTCGTCCTTCCCCCTCATCTGCACCCCCTCCCTGCTCCCCCCACAGCCTGGAGAAGAGCCCCAGGGGAGAGGCCAAGCAGGGCCTGGCCAATGAGCTGTATGCCTTGGACCCTGATCTCTGGGTCGCCCGTCGCCTGCACCAAGGAAGCTAGCAAGCTCTCCACACAGGGGAGCATCCGCTGCAGGACAAGGGGACCCAACCCGTTACTCTAGCTCTATGAGCAACTTCACCGGAATATTCTGCATTCGAAATCACAGTGCCCAGGACAAGCCCCATCAGAGCAGTGAGGACAGACGTGGTCCTATGCCCTGAGAGAGGGACCTGCCTTTATGTTGCAGAATGCGGTCCCTGGTGGCCCCCCCAGGGCCCCTGGGCAGACCCCAGCAGGTAGGAGGCAGGTGGGGAGCAGCTCCAGGCAGATGCGCTCACCTCAGAGTCGTCTTTGTACCGATCTCCCCCAGGTGGTTCAGCGCCTCCTCGCTGATGTTGATTCCTTCTGTCTGGGCTCGGATTTTAATGATCTTTTGGAGGAGAAAGACTATGATCAACAGCAACCGGCCTCAAGTGCTCCCTTTTCTCACGTGCTTTAAATGCGACCTTCTCCCATATGTCTTGTCCCGCACCACCAATGCCAAAGAGGCCCAAACCTCTGGAGGGGGAGAGAGCTGGCCTTCACCTGGGGCTGCTGGCCTGGCACACCTCGGGGCGCAAGCCACCCCACAGCCCTTGTGAAGAGTTCACAGCTGGGGCTGGCAGTGCCTAGACGGCGGCTGGTACCCCAAGGAGGTGTGCACCAGGGGGCTCAGCTCCTGTCTCTCCATCCTCCCTGATGCAGTCCCAGGATCTGGAGAACACAGGCCCCTCGGAAACCTGCCTCCCTCCAGGGCTCTAACCTTCCTCCCCAGGGTGGGCACCACCACCTATATGAGCACTCAGGCAGGAAGAGACATTTTTTATTTGCTTGATAAATACAATGGTTAAATAAATCAAAAAAGTTACTTTTAAAGATTTACCAGCCCTCATAACATCACTGGGAGATATCTAATCTCTCACAGAAAGGCTGACGCCCGCTGTGGTGTGAGGATCCTGGGGAAGCTGGAGGGGAGGCGGGCCAGCGGCGGGGCGGCGGTAACACACGCGGCCCCGGGATCCTGCGGGCGCGCCGGTGCTGAGTGATAAGGGGCAGCTGGGATAATGATGTTGTGTGTTGGGGAGCTGAGATAACTCGAGGACTTCGAGCCTCATATAATACAGGAATTTTTCACTTTGGCAGCTTCGTAAACAAGATATCAAGAAGCCCTTGTTTAAATTAAAGCCATAAAAACAGCCAAGGTAGAGGCATAGGAAATGGGAAAGACTGAGCCCTCGGTTAAAGCCTTGCAAGGGGCAGAGAGGGAGGGGCGGTTTAGGAGCGGGACTCCTCACACCCGGCCTGTGGCTCTGGGGCAGAGACCTGCTGGCAGCTCAGCGCCTGGGAACTCCGGTGAGGGCACCTTGCAGGTCAGCTGCCGTGATTGGGAAAAGTCGTGCTCCTGAGCAAAGCCGGGTCCCAAAGAACTGGACCAGGCCAGGGGCCGCGCAAGCCAGGGAAGGTGGCCTGTCTGCTGCCGGCTGCTGGTGCCACCAAGGCAGAGGGCAGATAGTCACAGGGAGGTTTCATTCGGTCCAAAGAGACTCTAAACTTAGACTTCTGTATGAAACGTCCCAATTTCTAAACGTTGGCAACTTGTTTGAGTCATTCACAATCACAGCACTGGCTACACAGAACTCATTCAGCCAGTGGGCTGCTGGCATCTGACCTCCAGCGAAAGACTCTGTTGTGCGTGAGGAGCTCCACCATCTAGGGGATAAAGCTAAATGCCGCTTAGAAGAGGAAAGTTACAGGATGGGTGTAAGGATCGCGCAGAACGGAGCAGAATGAGGGATCCCTGCTTCTGACTCCAGCTGCAGGAGGCCTGTGACCACGACAGCCAGAGCCAGGCAGGTTTGGGCTCTAACAGAAAAGGGCTTTTCCCTGACAGCTGGGGATTAACGAAGCCTCCTGGTCCTGCCAAGAAAAATGTCCCGGGGCGGGGGCAGGGGGGCGGCCTTCAGAAACTCTAGGGAGATGCAAATACTGAATCAGGAAGCCTTCAGTATTACTGAGGGGAGTACATTCAGTGATACTGAAGGGGAGAGCTTCAGCCCAGAGCATCTGGCCTTCAGCAAGTTGTACAGCATTCAAAGTCGGGCTTCAGGAATGTCAGGGCTGCTCTCTCTAGAGAGAGAGAGAGAGAGAGCAGGTCAGAGCAATCCCAAGAGCTTCTGCTTCAGACTGCTCAGAAACGGACAGTTCATAAATTAGATCTTTAATCATTTAATAACCTGCAGGGATAGTTTATGAGGGTGTCGGTACTGATGGCAGAGTACACAAGTTACATTTACTTTGTTTCTTTAAAAACCTACCCAGGCTAAGTAAAAATGCTGAGGTTATACCTTGAACCCACCAGAACAAAGCAATGTGCGTCCTGGCAGCTGGTCTGACCTCTGCTCACTCAAGAGAAAGCCTGAGAAGAGGCCCTCCTGACTCCGCCAAGAAGGGAACCAGCCCAGGAGCCAGAGGCACAGCACGGAACATTCCAGGACAGCTCCGACCCAGTATTCCAGGGTTGAATGGAGGCAACAAAGGTGAAATGGCTCTGCGCAGGGTCCCAGCTCCGCAGCTTATCTGTGACCACAGGACCCTTGCTGTTCGGGAGCCTCAAAGCCTGCTTACTGGGAGCTGCTGTAAGGCCCCCAGAGGGTGACAGTGAAAACCTATAAGCCATTAGTAGCTGTAATAACTGCACTGGGACAAAGGACCGCCAGCCCAGTCCCCTCCCTCAGTTACTGTCACTTAGTCCTCATAACAACCTGGAAAAGAGAAAGCAGACCTTCTGGAGGATCAAGAAGGCCAAGGATCACAAAGGTGCGCCAATGGCTAAAGTCACTCGGCCACGAAGCACCTCGAGCAGGTGGGGCTGCCTCTCCTGGCAGGGTAACACGGGGCTCTTGTCCCCACAGTAAGGATTGGGGCGGCGATCAACTTTTCCTTTGCTTCTGCCTCTGCTTCTGTTCAGCGAATGCCTTGCCTTCCATCCAGTTTTCACCCAGGAGCCGGAGACCACAATCTGGTGACGGGGCCCCAGTCATGGACACTCCGTCCCAAACGTGCCCGTGGCCACGCTGCACTACTACCACTCTGGCGGTCTCCAGCTCCCTATATCACCATGGCACTTGGCAGGTGCTGGTCAACAAACGTCCAAGGGGCCAGGCTGGGGGGCCACAGTGAGCAGGGGGCCACCAAGGAGTGCCTAGGAGAGGCCCTCAGAGCTCCAAAAGGAAAGGCCCTGCAGACAAACTGCCACAGGGAGTCCCCCCCACAAATGAGCTATTTCTAGCAGGTGGGAGCTGGTGGCGCAGTGATGAAGAACATGGACTTCCGGACCAGGCAGCCTGGGCCCCAGTTTGTCAGTCCTGTCACTTACTGGCCATTGATAAGCTTTACGAACTTGGGCAGACGAGTGGGCCTCGGTGTCTGCATCCTCATCTTTAAGAATGACAGTGATAACAGCTCTCCCAACTCACAGGTACTGGGGATCGAATGGAATCCTGCTGGCTAAGTGTGTCCACAGGCCCAGCATGACATCCAACAAAGAGAGCCTGCACTCTGTGAGAGGCGAGGGTGCCGGCAGGGCCCGCTGAGACATTAGTGCAGCCCTGGTCCACCTGGTCTGTGGCCACATGGAGCCCACAGTGAGAGACCCGTGCCGGCAGCGAGACCCTCCGGCACAAGGACGGGCAGGGCAACAGCATGGCAGTGCTGCCCCAGGGGACACCAACCCAGGGCACAACCCACTGCTGGGCATGTGGCCTGGGCTCTGCACCCAGGACTTGCCACTCAGGGACTGAGCCATCCACAGGAAGAGTGGGGATCCAGGACTACCTGGCAGTACCAGGAAGGGGAGTAGAAATCAAACTGTAAAGCACCTGGGCACATGGTACTCCAAATCCAGATCAAGCAAGAGACGAACCCTATGGGGAAAGCTGGGACAGAGCCCTTTTGGGGTAAGGCCTGACCACAGACACCTGTCATCTCCCACCCTCAGGCCTAACACAAATTTAGATCACAGAGAATTCTGAGCATATGCTCTGTGTCAGGTATACCTCCTTCAGCCTCTTATAGGTTGGTTTTGGGACTACCACTTCCAGATGCCCCTCTAAGCTGGGACCCTGTGTCACCATCATCTCTATGGCCTCCACAGCCCCCAGGAAACCCACCACTAATCACACTAGTTGCAGCAGACAGGCTCTCACCCTGCTCCAGGTTCTGTGCCCTGTCGGAGCCAGCCTGCTGTGGGTCCTGGTGGGATGGAGCACTTGGCTTTGCCTACTCAGCAGACAAGCCCTGTGATCACTAAATCATATCTTACTGCCTCTGTCCTACAGCTGGTGGCCTCCCTAATGGCTGTCATCAAGCTGATTTTTTCACAGTCCCTCTCCTGAAGTTTCTCAGAATGGCTAGAGTAGCAAAGACAAGGGCAAGGACCCACAGATGGCTAAGGTTTTGGGACACCTGAGACACAGTCTCAGCCCACCCATCTTCCAGATGGGAGGACTGAAGCCCCGGAGTACTGCAATTTGCCTAAGGCCAGCAGCTAAGTGCCAGGACGGTGGCGGGAGCCAGGTCTGCTGCATGCAGACCTTTCTGCAGACCATCGGGGAATGCTAGGAGCAGATGAGGGGGGAAGAGAGAAGGGCTGAAAGGGAGCCTCACCTGTTTCATTTCCTGTGGGGTGTACAGCATGGTCCGGATGATCATCACACGGTCCAGAAGGTCAAGGGGGATGCCATGAGGAGAGGTGATGTCCTCAGTACCCCTGCAAGGGCCAGAATGATCACATCACCCAGGCCTCTCTGAGACCAGAAACGAGACTGGAGACATAGCTGAGGTACTCACCATGACAAGGTAGGCAATTCACATCCTCAGTCGACCCATGACCATAGAGTGAACCAACTAACATTCAGATGGCACCAATAGCAACTTCATTATTGTAGCAAATATCAAAACAACAGGAAATTGGGGAAAGAGGGAAAAAAGGCCACCTAAAATCCTATTTAAAATACTCATATAGGGGCGCCTGGGTGGCTCAGTGGGTTAAGCCTCTGCCTTGGGCTCAGGTCATGATCTCTGGGTCCTGGGATCGAGCCCCGCATCGGGCTCTCTGCTCAGCGGGGAGCCTTCTTCCCGTCCCCCCGCCTGCTTCTCTGCCTACTTGTGATCTCTGTCTGTCGAATAAATAAATAAAATCTTAAAAATAAATAAATAAAAGTCTTATAGATATTTACCAAATTTTCATAGAGATGCCCTTATTAAGTCACATTAAGTGTGTAGTTTTTGGTTTTTTGTTTTGCTTTTGTCCATGTTGCTTCAGTCTTAATAACCCATAAAGGGGGCACCTGGGTAGCTCAGTCAGTTAAGTATCTGCCTTGGGCTCAAGCTGTGATCCCAGGGTCCTGGGATCGAACCCCATATCCCCACATTGGACTCCCTGCTCCCTAGAGAGTCTGCTTCTCCCCTCTGCCTCTGCCCCTCCCAACTGCTCGTGCGTGCACATGCTCTCTCTCACTATCGCTCAAATAAAATCTTAAAAATATATAAATAAATAACCTATCGAGTATTTTCCGTAACCCAAACCATTGGGCATTTAGGTAGTTTCCAACTGTTGCCATTATTAATGATGTCTGATAAAAAATTTCATGCATACAGCCATGAACATTTCCTCAGCAACTCTGAGTGCCTGCTATAATCCTGCATACGTCTGAAAGAATCCGCGGCTACACGAGTAATCTGATCTCAGTGCACTGTAGCTGGCACCAGGTATGCTAATTCTTAAGGATTTTGCTGCTTTAAGGGTTTAGAAAAAGAAAGGGTGACACTTTGTTTGAATTTACATTTCCTTGATTACTAATGAATCATTTCAATGTTTCCCTTATATCCATTAATTATTTTCTTTCTTTTTGGGAACTGTCTAATCATATACTTTGTGCCTGTTTTTCTCTCGAATCCTTAGCCAAGTCATAAGAAGGGTGGCCCAGGAGGGAGCCCTTCCAACCTAAGAGGCCACAAAACACCAGCTACTCAAGAGGACATGTGCCGAGCAGAGCTGGCAGCATATGAGGCCAGCTTCAGCCGCTGTGTCTGAAGCCCAATACACTAAGGCACCCCTGTCCCAGCCTCCGGGAGTCATGGCGGCAGCCACTCGATGTCAGCACTGACTCTAGCATTCCTGAACTTATCCCAGACTGCACAGTCTACCATCGTAACTCATCAGTAGAACACAGAACAAGGCAGGTCTTTTGGGTTTAGTTGTTAATATTATCAGAATATTCAGTTTCAGATATAAGTGAGCTTTCAAGAAATATAACTTCAGTAAAGAAATCTAGCTGATGAAATTTTAGCCAGTGAGTTGAAGTGTAAATGTATACTATCACAGGCCTAAAACGCTTGGAGGCACACGACAACAGCGTGCTAAGTGAAAGAAGCCCGTCATAAGAGGGCAGATGTTGCAGGATTCCTCTGGGGGAATAGCGAGCAAAAGAAAATTCAGAGGCACAGAGTACAGTGAAGGTTACTGAGGACTTGGGAAAGGGGAAGCCTGGACTCACTGCTTAACAGGTACAGTGTTTGCAGAGACAGGAACATTTTCAAGACAGGTGTATACTTAAAAAGAACTCAAACTGCAAATTCCATTACAGAAATTTTCCCAAAATAATAACAATTCAAAGAAAGAATAAAACGCTTAAAATAAAAACATTTAATGAGTAATTGTTACATCTAACATGAAAAAACAATTAAGACCTTTAAAAATAAACAGGGAAATAGACTAGTAGTAAATATAAACTTCAGAGAAAACAAATCTCACCCATCAAAAAATATTTCCAAAATAACAAGGAAGAATTATAAAGATTAAATTCTATCATGATTCAACTCTCAGTGTTTGGGAGGCTTACGATCTTCACATTCAACTTCGTATTCAAAATAACCTTTGAAAATGACAATTGATTTTCAGGTATCTAATTCTGTTTAGGTGGCAAGTTTGGTTTTTTTAAGTTCTACTCGGGATTTCTCTGGAGAATTCTTTACAAGATCTCAACTATGCCATGTTAAATATCCCAAACTCTGTAACACTCATGGTAAATCATCTTCGATTCAGTTGTAATAACAAAAATAAAAAGTCTGAAGGAAAAAAGGTTAAGGGTCTGCCTGTGGGTCAGGTCATGATCCTGGGGTCCTGGGGTGCTGGGCTCAAGTCTCACATCAGGCTCCCTGCTCGGCAGGGAGTCTGCTCCCCCCCCCCCCAATAAATAAATAAAATCTTTAAAAAAAAAAGAAAAGAAAATTCTTAAAAAGAAGAAGAAAAGGTTAGAATAAAAATGAAGTACATCTAATCAAATGTCAAAATCTCTCATGGGGGCTTGAACCATGGCAGACAAGTGGAGCAGCAGCAAACCACCAGCACCGCAGAGCAGTCCCTGGGTCTCCACGAGCAGTCCCTGATCTCTCCCTGGTTCTGCCTGCAGAACAAGGTCACCACGCATCTAGAAATGTATCAGCCTGGATGAGTGAACTTTTGGGAAGATGAGAAGCAACACAGAGCTTTGAGACAGATTATATGCTTCTCATCAACATTTAAATGTGGTATTAAGAGATGTGGGAGAGACTGTGACTACCACAGAAATTAATGAGGACACATGCGAAGAGATAGGTGAATCAACAAAATGGAATACTGCAATGCTCTTTGTCCAGGCAGATGGTGTTGCACAAGCTGCCCCTCCACTGAAAGTTGGCTGGAACAAAGAATTTATCGTGCAGGGGACACAGGAGAGTTTGTAATGATTGCCTCCTTAAGTACAGAAGACACTCAAAAGAGAAAACTGCATAAATTTTTATATTAAGAACCAAGGATTCTTCTACTCCTGAAATGAGCTGATTTGCAGATAACCTACAAATTCTTTTTTTTTATTAGAGAGAGGGAGAGAGAGTGCATGAAGAGAGAGCACAAGCAGGGGGAGCAGCAGAGGGAGAGGGAAAAGCAGACTGTCCACTGAGCAGGGAGCCTGATGGGGGGCTTGATCCTAGGACCCTGGGTTCATGACCCAAGCCGAAGGCAGACACTCAACGAACTGAGCCACCCAGGTGCCTTAACCTACAAATTCTTAAGCTAAAGGGCATCTTCATTTTTCTCCAACCTTCCCAATAAAGTCATTCACCAAGACTCTTTTTCTGGAGCTTATCTGCTCCAGTTTTTTTTTTTTTTTTTTTTTTAGATAATTTCTGATTTTCTTCTTTAAATTTAATTTGATATTCCCCTTTTTATGCAAGAAAAAAAAAACAAGAAAAAGAAAAAATTCTCGTGGTTTTGAATACACAAAACTAAAAATTTAAACAAAAAGTTCCACTTAAAGAGTGCCAAGCAGGGCGCCTAGGGTGGCTCAGTTGGTTCAGCCTCTGCCTTCGGCTCAGGTCATGACCTCAGGGTCCTGGGATTGAGCCCCACATTGGGCTCTCTGCTCAGTGACAGCCTGCTTCTCTGCCTACTTGTGCTCTCTCTCTGTCAAACAAATAAGAAAAATCTTTGAGAAAAAAAAAAAAGAGCACCAAGCATTCTTCAGGAATTAAAGCTGAAACATTTGTCCAAGCTTTGAATATTAGGTACAAAGTTTCTTTTAGGAAACATATTAGTAAAAAATGGTTTCTGGGATTCTTTTCTGCAAAAGTCCCACATAAGGGTCTGTCACATCACTTGCTAAGTGGGCGAGGGAATGGAAGCCCCTCTCTACCAGTGCTGCCTGCACGGGTGGTGAGCCCAGAAGGAGCTCTCGGTGCAGAGCCCTCACTGCCTAATGAGGCTGCCGTAATTGTCATATCACCAATAATAAACTGTAATAATTACATTTTGGTTAAAACTGCAGATTCGTTCTTGTACCCAGAGGCTCCTTTCCAGCTCTGGTGTCAGCCCAACAGGCCATTTGACAATTGCTCAGACTGCGTTAATGTCTTGCCTCTTCCATAGATGCAGTTTTGTGCTTCGACGTCACAGGCCTAATTCTCCTGGGAATCCAACATGGCCTCCCTGCAGAACAAGGTCACCGCGCATCTAGAAATGTATCCTACAGCTACACCTACCGGTCCAAAGGGCTGACTCATCTGTGAATGCCTCTATCTTACTACTACAACTCAGGGCTCACCTGCTGACACTTTGGACATTGTAGACCAATTAATTTTTGTAGGAGCTGCTCCTGTGCATTGTACAAGATATTCAGCAGCCCCTCTGGCCTCAACCCACCAGAAGCCAGCAGCATCCAAAGTCATGACAAGTCAGAGTATCGCCAGCTGAGAATCACTGCCTGACTGCTTCTTTATATAACTCTGTGGCTGCAGGAACACAGACACCACAAAGCTTTTCTGATGACAGGAGACACAGTGGACCTGGGCAGAGAGCTAAGAAGGAAACCATTTGCTTTTCTGAGGAGGCTGCCAGGGAGATTCAGTGACGAACAAGTGGTCCCGAGACAGCCAGACATCTACATGCAAAGGAATGAAGCTGGACACACCTCTTATACTACACACAAAACTGACACAAATAATCATTAACCTAAATGTAAGGGCTAAAACTACAGAACTCGTAGAGGAGATCACAGATCTAAATATCTGTGATATTTAAAAGGTTTCTCAGATATGAGACCAAAACACACAAGCACCCAAAGAAATAACAGGAAAACTGGACTGCATCAAAACATAAAGGCACTATGAAGAAACTGAAAAAACCACCCACAGGATGGGAGGATATATTTGCAAATCATACACCTACTACAGGTCTAGTATCCAGAATACACAAAGAATTCGCTAATAAAAAGACAACCCGAAAAAAAAAAAAAAAAAAAACAACCCGAACAACAACAAAAAATGGGCAAATGATAATAACAGACAATTCTCCCAAGAAGATATGCAAATGGCTGAAAACACATGAAAAGATACTCAAACTCAACAGCCAGATGCCAGTCAAAACTACAGTGGGTTACCACATCACACCGCTTAGAAGGCCAGACTGTAAAAGACTAAGTGTCATCTAGGATGTGGAGAAAGCGACCCCTCAGGCACTGCTGGCGAGAAGAGTGCAGCCACTGTGGAGAATTGTCCGGCTGTTCCTTGAAAGGTTAAAAGGAGTTCCCATCTAACCCAGTAATTCTACTGATAGGTATGTCCCCCCCAAAAATTAAAAACACAGTCTACATAAAAAGTTGTACACAGATGTTCAGGCAAGAGTATTCATAACAGCCACAGAGAGAAACAACCCAATCACCCAACGTCCATCAACTAAGAAAATAGTCAAATGTACGACTAAACGTTCCATTTTGGAATACTACGTAGCCTTAAAAACCCACAAAGGCTGACACGGGTTATGACACGGATGGACCTTGAAAACACTATGCTCCATGAAAGAAGCCAGGCACCAAAGAGCACAGGATGTGCGGAGCTGTTTATATGAACTGTCTGGGGAAGGCAAATGCATAGAGAAACTAGATGAATGGTTGCTGGGGGCTGTGGGGAGGGAGCGTGGGGGAAACCAGCTGGGGGTGAGGTGTGGCAGCAGGATCACTGTTGATGGATGAAGCATTTCTTTCTGGCGTGACAAAAATGTTCTAAAATGGATAGTGGTGATGTCTGGGTAACTTTGTGACTAAACAAAAAAAACTCTGAACTGTACACTTTAGATGGGTGAATAATAGGGTATGTGAATTCTATATCCATTAAGCTGTTTTCTTCAAATGTATCATCTTCTGACTCAGAACACATTGAGTGGAGACCACACTGTTTCTTAAGTTTTGCTCTTTGGTGCAACACTGTGACTTGTGGAGAGAAACTCCTGCAGACTCCTTAACCCCAGGAGCTATTCCCCACAGGAGAAGACGACCTCCCAAGTCTGGGGAGCTGGGACCAAGGCTGGGCTCTCATTTAATGGCTGAGGGTCCTGGCACAGAAGGGCCTTCTTAGGGCGGCAAGGGAGGGCGCCCAGGAGTGCCCAGGAGGAGCCTGAGGCCTCAAGGTGCTCCTGCAGGAATAGCCTCCCTCTCTCCTGTGCACAAGGAAACAAGACCTAGAGGAAGAGGGGGCAATTTGCACTTTCACAGACCTGCACCAGCTCAACCCCCCTCCATCCCCCACACCATCAAGAAACAGTGCAGGAGAACCGGGGCGGCAGGAAATTTGGAGTCAGCCGACCCTCAGACTTGTGGCCCATTCACGTCACCTCCTGTGTTACCTTATTTCCACCTCCCTGGAAATAAGGTCACCTGCCTACAGAATCGTCAGGATGCTTGAGATTACATGGGGTAACCTATGTAGAGTGCTGTGGACCGTTTTGGGCATAGAGAAAGCCCTCAGTTACAGAGAACTCCCTCCCTCCTCTTCCCTTTTCTTTCGAGCTCTGAAGGTCAGATACAGTTTTGAAGGGCAAGGAAGGTCAACAGTTCCCTCCAGAAGTAAAGTCTATCGGGAAGCAAGTCAGATGTTGCCCAAACTATGCCAATATTCCAGAAATGTCATCACTTCACATCTTGTTGGGAGCATTGGCTCTGAAGTCCAACACCTTAGATTCAAATCCCAGCCTTATTGCTGAGCTGTATGACCTTGGCCAAGTCCCGCATCATGGTGGAGCCTCAGTATCCTCATCTGAACAGTGAGAACACCAATGCCTTCCTCAGTAAGTTGAGATGTGACCAGCAGTGTGCACAGAAGGTGCAAAGAATGGGGCGCCTGGGTGGCTCAGTGGGTGAAAGCCTCTGCCTTCAGCTCAGGTCATGATCCCAGGGTTCTGGGATCAAGCCCCGAATTGGGCTCTCTGCTCAGCAGGGAGCTGGATCCCTCCGCCCCCTTCATCTGCCTGCTATTCTGCCTGCTTGTGATCTCTGTCAAATAAATAAATACAATCTTAAAAAAAAAAAAGGTGCAAAGAAGGACCAACTCAGTATATGCTGGCTCTTATTTCTACTGTTGCTAACTGCACATCACTCTCAGCACTACAACAAAATCCCTACCTGCTCCAGGGCTTCGCACCAAAACCCTCATCTAGAGCAGATGCCCCGATCCTGGTTGCTTCAACAGAGCTGCAGAAAGTGCCACACTCTGAGCACCTTCCTCCCACTGGGGTGACTGCAGTCTGGCAGCCGTGGGCAGCCAGAGCCCCCAGCAGCCCTCAGTGAACTCTGTCTGGGGACGCTGGGGTCACGTTTCCCAGGTTTCGGGCGGACCAGAGCTCCATCCCCTCTGAGCATGTCCTGAGTTGAGAACCACCTTCCTGGGTACTTTGTCATGGGTGGGACGGGTCTGAGAGAAGGTACTCTGAGTCCTAAGAGTCTGCTCCTGTCAGAAGATGCCAGGCTCCATGGGCATCTGCTGGGCTGGGTGATGTGTGAGAGAGAGGAGCCTGTTAGCAGACCTCCCCAGCAGGGGGTGCCATCGGCCCAGGCTAAGCCTTTCATTAACTCCAGACTGAAGCCTGGCCGGACCAAAGCAAGCACAAGTCCAGCAAAGCTCTAGGGTCTATGCGACAGGGGTGCCAGGCTCGCGAGGCACCAGGCCACAAACCAGGATTCCAGAGGCTTCCCAGGCAGCCAGCTCCTCTCACCAACGGCTGGCCTGGCCCTGGAACAAGCTGCCTTCTCCCCAAGAATGCAGAAAACACCTGGGATGATGGTCTTGTCAAGACACCAATACAGGAATTCAAAGAGTGACTACAAGCTGCTTCCACAGGAACTTGAACCATGTAAGCAAATCCTAATTCTCTGCCAGAGCAATCACCTGAGAGGTAAGCTGCCCCTGAGCCAGCAGCACAGCTCTGGAACAATTAATGGAGACAAAGCCCTGTCAAGAGCCAGCTAAAGTCCTGGATACAACCCACCATCATTCAGAGGCCAGTCTAGGTGAATCAGCAATTTGGGTTCCTAACTTGGTCTGACTCCAGCTCTGTGCTGAAATACCCATGGGCCTTAGGGTCTCTTTCTAGATTCCTACCACCCCTACTGCCAGGAGCACCCAGTGTAGAATAGGGCTCTGTTCTCCACTGCTCCCTGGCAGGCTTGAAAAGGGCTTCTCGCCACCCCGCTTCATGCCCCAGCACTGTCGGGACCAGGCCCCAGCATTCAAACAGGAGCACAAAAAATCAGAAGAGTGAGAAAACAACCAAGGACGGGGCCCTTGAGAGCTCGGAAGATTGTGTTGTCTGAGGCTCACCTGCTCGTTTGCAGAGTACTCAGGAGAAAAAGAATCTCAAGAAAGTCCTCTGACCTTGAGCATCATGCAGGCATGGGCCTTCCAGGCCTCAATATCTACCCTTCCCGAAGGCAGGCCTAAGGGGGGTACTAGTGGGGGAAGGGGCAGGCACCAGTGTGGCTCCAGGAAAGTCTGGGACAGAAAATCCTGGTTTTGTTACTGCTTTCATTATCAGAAGGCTCCAGGTCCTCAGCCGATCTTTATGACCAGGAGTTATTCTGCCATTGTTTCTTCATCTAAAACACAAAGCCACGAATACTTACCCCCCACAGCTAATATGAGGACAGAAATTCATATACGTAAGGTCACTCTAGACCAGCCTATCTGACCTTGCCTTTGCTCATTCCAACGGAATGACCAAATCACACCACAATGTTAACCCCAGAAACCATGCAGGAGGCCCTCATATTTAGTTAACAGGTGACTGTTGCCTTTGGTGGCCATGATGGAATGTGACTGATGCATGAACTGCCTGTGAAGACAAGCCACTTTGGCAGGTTGCTCTCAGAATGAACATGATCTCCCTTCACCTCCATCCTGACCCATGACATTATGGGTTGAAAGTGATCCCAGAGGAAAACATGAATCCAGATGGAAGGCGGAAAAGCCCCACAGCCAGCAGGGAGCCACCCTACCTGATGACACAGTTGCCTCGGTTGGATGCAAAGATGACGATGGGGGCAATAGAAGATTCCAGGGCCCGGTGCAGGTAGGTGAAGCACTCGATGTCCAACATGTGGACCTCATCAACAAAGAGTACACCTGGAACCAGCTCAGCGATGCCCTGATCAATGTACTTATTCACCACCTTGTTAATTTCCCCTCGAAGTTTGTCTAGGAGACAGTAAGAAGACACAGGCAAGGTCAGGTGGGGAAGCAGTCACCTCTTCTCCTCTTCCCCCAGCCCAATTGATCCGAAGCCAAGTTTGGGGCCCACTTAACTGCTAACTATATGACCCCAGGCAGGTTACATACTCACTTCAGTATCATGATCTGAAAATGGGGATAATCACCACGGAGAAGTCACAGAACTGGCAGCCTCCTTTGCCAACAGGTTCTGTTAAGCCCTCAAATGGCTTTTACAGTTTTGCGTGTCTTCGCAGAGGCGTGCATCCCCTGGTCACTCTGCACTTTGCCTTATTACTCACACCCACCCACCCAGGGCCCTGCCACATCCCAGAGACAAGAAGTTGGGGAGCCCTGCGTGAAATGAGTTTTTCTATGTAAATTGTCCTATTCTGCACTCAGCTAGGACAAAGCTTAGGTTAATTAACTTTCAATCAAGTGCCTAGATAGAGGAATCAGGTGCGCACAGAATCCTTTCCGGAAAGCAGCCTGTGAGGAATGCAGGTTTTTTTTTTTTTTTAATTTGACAGAGATCACAAGCAGGCAGAGAGAGAGGAAGGGAAGCAGGCCCCCTGCTGAGCAGAGAGCCCGATATGGGACTCAATCCCAGGACCCTGAGATCATGACCCGAGCCAAAGGCAGTGGCTTAACCCACTGAGCCACCCATGCACCCCGAGGAATGCAGGTTTTGAGGAAAGGTCCAACCTCAGAGCTCTAGAGGGATGGTTGTCTCAAGAGTTACAGCTAAGGTCACCGTTCGCGTTCTCCGAGCCGGCCCCTGCACTTCCACGAGAGGGAGCTGCTCCCAAACACAGAGCACAAGGACCTGCTGCTGCATCTCCCACAACCAGGAGGCTGGGATGCACAAAAGAGGTCATGGTGGAAACACAGAAACTGCTCTTGGCAACTCTACTAGAAAGGTCTCAGATCACGCCACTGCCTCACATGGAACAGACAACAGAGGCTTTAATGTCTCACATTTTAAAGTGACAGAGCTATAGGTGGGGCTTCGAAAAAAGACAGATGTAGCCATTGGGAAGAGAAGCAGGGTACACTCAAGGCCCACAAGGAAGCAGCAACATTCCTGCCAGACTCTGGGAGGTGCCCAGGTGGCTGAGCCAGGTAGGCTGCGAGCGGCCTTGCAGCTGCAGGGTGAGGGAACCTAGGACTGAGTCCGTGGGGCTTACTGTGCTTGGGAGTGCCTGGCAGGAACCATCCTGCACAGCCGGAGTGACACCATCCCCGTTTCCAAGACCTCGAAGGGACCAGAGATTGCGACAGCCTCCATCTTCAAAGAAGAGAGCAAGGATACTGAATGCACTTAAGAGGGTGTGCCAGCATCCAGGCCAGATGGCACACGGTATGCTCTACCGAGAGCAGCCTAAAGCAGCCGCAGACTGCAAGGGGGAACTCAGGCTCCGAATGACAAGGGAGAAAGAACCGGTCCCAAGGCATTTCCTCAGGCCCGGAAAAGCCTTACACGGTACATCAGAATCCAGGGCCCTAGGTTCTGGTTTTTGCTCACAGGCCTTGCTATTTCTCTTACCTGTGATTTCTGTCTTCTTTGGCTTCATTAGCTGGCCCATCATAGACAGGATGTCTTGTCCCCCCTGCAAAACAGAAGATTCACAGAGTCAGTTCTGCTTTCTGAGGCAGCTGCAGAAGTTTTACTGCCACCATCAATGTCACCGGACACGGGCTCCTGGGTATGGAGGCCCCAGATACCCTCACGGGAAAGCGTGAGGAGCTTCTAAACACAGAGGAATTTTTAAGAGGCTCCCCTTGGCCTATAAGAAGGAGCACAATTTCTTCATGGGAAGTCCCAGCTCTGTGAGGCCTGCCCCAATCTCCTTCTCCAGCCCGTACCCTCTTCAGATCCCAAATTCCCTGATTAGCACACAGGACCATACTCTTCTCTGAACACCCGTGCTCTTGTACGATTCAGTGCTTCTGCATTCTAGTCCGCCTGCCAGGAAGCACGGTCTCTTTTCTGGGAAGCTCCAGTTGCCCCCATGAGAGCTCAGGTCAAATGCCCTCATGGGGCATCCAACGCCTACCCTCTGCCAATGCTCTGGTTCCCAAGGGGACGAATGGACTGTTGCAGGAAGCAACTTATCTGTGTTCCCATGCCTCCCCTCTCTAGACTTGACTGCACAGTCACTTTCAGTAAGTCCTGGCCTAGAGCGTGGTCAGGAAGCTGACCCTGCAGGATGGCTGGTTGCTAACATGCTCACCACCCACCACGCCCTCCCGCCGGCCCCTCCCAGTGTGGTCCACAAGAGGGGCTGTTCTGTCACCTGCCTAGCATTTCGTCAGCCCATTCTGGCCAGGCCTGGAGACAGAGGTGGAGGTGCTCACTAAAAGCTCAGTTGTAAAATGTAGTGAGTGTTTCCTGAGAACCTACAATATCTGATGCTGCAGGGTAGGAACTATTAGGCCTGCTTCACAGAGGAGGAAACTCAAAACCAGAGCGCCCTAAATCACACAAAACCCAGGGACACCAAGCGACTAAACAGCCGAGCTAATTAGTGTCGGAGTGACACAATCCCTGAATCTAACCAAGGTGAAGGCTCCCAGGAGGCTGGCTTGGGGACAGCAATTTCACACACGGAGGGACCTATTGTCTCCAAAACGATTCTTCAGCAATCCTCTGGCCAGGGCTCTAAGCAGCGAAACACCCAGGAATCAACTTTTCGGTTATAAAGCCTATTCCCTGCTAGTGCAGAGATGGACTCTTTAAGGATGAATAGGAAATCACACTGAAGGACTAGCAGCAGAGGAGAGCTGGGGTTTTACAATCACACATCTCGCAGAGACATCATAGTCATAGTGTACTTGCCCCACATTCTCCAAGTCAAGGCATAAGGACCCATCCGGTGGGCATAAGGAACAGACACAACTCCCGCTCTGAGCTAAAACACTGAAGATTTGCTAAGCAGGGGGAAAGACACAGCTTTGTCAGGCTTTCAGAAATCCTGCAAAGGGCTCAAAGAACACTCCTGCCCTCCACCGTTAACACCCAGAGAATCCCAGGCGTGAGACCGCTTGCTGGAGGGAAGCCACGGAAGAAGCTGGCTAGTGCAGGGCCAGAGGCTTGGCTGGGATAAGAAACAATACACATGAAATCATCTGTGACTAGAGCATTTGAGTCGGAACAAAAGAGTCCCTCGTAGCTCATGTCGATGTTAATTGCTGAACATTACAGATAGAAAAGGACCGTCTGCCCTAAGAAACAGCAGCAAGACTGACAATTCATTCCCAGAGCTTCCGCACACACAAAAGGGCTCGTGCGCCAGATCACGCCGGCCTCAAAGCGGTACCTGTGGCCGTGCGTTGGCCACATCCAAGTCGTGCAAGGTCACATCCTGGATGATTTCTTTCTTCTTGTGCACATCCCCCTTTGGCAAGGGGACATACTCTTCAGCTTCAAGGTCGAATTCAGTGGCGTAGGTATCACACCTGCCCTGCCTCTGCAGAAAGAAAGAAACCTGAGTGCCCGGTAAGCGGTGGCTGCCAAGTCCCCAAATGGCACAGCGCTAAGTGAGATAAAAGTCTCCGTTCCCAGCCACAGGCCTGACAGCCTACTTGACAAACTCCAAGTGCACCCCACGCCCCTGCTGCCAAGAGAAGGAAGCTATCTGCTCATCACCGGGCTCCAAAAACCCAGTTGAAAAACACCCGATACTTTCTCCAAGAATCTTTCCCCCCACTCTCTTTCTTTTAACTGTATGCAATTCCTGATAAAGGGCAAATCCAGTAGATTAACTGGAGACGGAGGGAGCCGTTCAGACTCTTTTGTAGGTGGGTGATTTATCGTATGATATGAAGTATTATGCTCATCCATTAAACAGTGAGGAACACTGTACAGGACACTGAAAATCAGATATAAAAAGAATGCCAACTAATGCAGCATTCCTTTCCACATGCATATATCTTGGGAAGAAAATACCAAAGAGATAAAAGGAAGATTAAACACACTGCACACTTCAATTTGAAAATGACTACAGTTGTTCTGCTTTCTCTGCCGGTACTCCCCCTCTAAACAGGCTTTTTAGTATTTTTCGAACAGACTGTCTGTTTTAATCATGAGAAGGTTAAAGAATGAAGATAAAGGGAAAGCAAACTTTATTCAACATGGAGGGGCAACTGCTGACCTTCCCTCAGCACCCCCACCAGACGCCAGCCCCTCCCCATACCCCATACCCCCTGAAGATAGCACCCCTACCCCCCCACTCCCCATCACCTAGGCCTCCTCATGCGAACCAGGAGTGGTGTTACCTTCACGGCCCCACTGTTGGCTTCAATGTAGATCACATCTCCAGCCTCTACCCGTTCTTTCTGCAAACTTTCAAAAATGCTGGGGTCCAGCTTAAAAGAAAAAAACAAACAAACCCAAATACATTTAACTCAGGGAACTATAATACATACAGAACCTATTTCTGACATGCTGTAAGGCCCCTTTCCACAAGAGACCTGAGGTAGCTGATGACTATGGAGAAAGTTTATCTATGCAGGGGTGGGGTACGTGTGTGCATCTGTGGATATGTATGTGTGTGCGTGTGGACATATGAGACAACTGTCTTTGGGGATGTGTGTCCTAGAGACAGTCGGAGAGTGAGTGCACATAAGGGGAACACAAGGAAAGACCTGTTATCTTCCTTCCTTTTACTCCTGAGGTTGCAAACTGACAAATATGGCTCTGATTGCTTTCGGGTGAGGTCCGCACTATCTGCGTGATCACAGGCCCTATGACCCCTTTTGAGATTGCGCTCCCTACTTCAGCTCCTCTCCTCCTCACCTCGGGTGGGGGTAGAACTGCCCGCATGTGAAGCACCTACTGGAACCTGCTTGCTCTTTGTGGCTGGCACTTGGTGGTCCTCTGATTTTAGACAAGGCTCTCTGAGCCTCAGTTTCCTCATGTGTACAACAGCACCCAGGTGTAAACATCCAGAGGGAAACAAAGCAAACCTTCTGATCCAAATCTCTGTCTACTCCCCAGGGCCTGCCTGCTTATACCTCCAGGAAAGGAGGGAAGCATATTTTTGACCACAGCTTTTCTCCTGGTTGTCCAAATTCAGGCTACCTTTCATGTTCAATATTCTAAAACAGCATCTTTTGTCAGGACTCAGGATTTGAACATAAGTTCCCGTTAAACTTCAAGGAGAGCTGTTTTTCTCAAACTTTCTATTTGTTTTATAATGTGAAAAAGACTTGGGCTTTGTCTCAAACAAAATTAGAAAGTAAAAACTCAGGACTCAGTGAAAGAAACCAGACATGAAAGAACACATGCTGTATGATTCCGCTGATACTGAAATGTTCAGAAAAGACAAACACATACAAACAGAGAGTGATCAGTGGTTACAAGGCATGTGGGTGGAAATGGGTGCTACTGTCACCAGGCAGGAGGTTTCTTTCGGGGTGATGAAAATGTTCTAAAATTGAAAAAATAAAAATAAAAATAAAATTAAAATAAATAAAATAAAATTGGACCGTGGCGCTACCTGTACCATTCTGTAAACAGACTAAAATTCCTAGAGTTGTATGCTCAAGATGGTTGAATTTTATTTAAAATTAAAACTCAAGGGGCACCTGGGTGGTTCAGTGGTTAGGCCTCTGCCTTCGGCTCAGGTCATGATCTCAGGGTCCTGGAACCGAGCCCTGCATCAGGCTCTCTGCTCAGCAGGGAGCCTGCTTCCCCCTCTCCCTCTCTGCCTGCCTCTCTGACTACTTGTGATTTCTGTAAAATAAAAATCAATCAATCAATAAATAAATAAATAAAATTAAAACTCAAAAAGCTGTTAGAGACAGCAATCACAAGAGTAAACCCGGGGCTCTGTGTCATTGGCTGGGTAGGGCCCAGCAGCCTCCTAGAGCATGAGAACAGTGCTTGGTAAGCCCCTGATGTAAGGCCTGGCATGACTGAGGCACACAATAATGATGGCAAGTATGATCATTCTCCTTTGCAATTCAATACCTACACCAAGGATCTGAGCTCCGTTTGTCCAAATACCTTGTACATACGCTCAAAGTAGCTAGAAGTACTCATTTGGGAAGAAAAAAAAAATTTGTTTTCTCCCTTAGGTTATCTTCTTGAAGAAAGTGTGCAAAGCATCCCGGTGGAGAGCTGGAATGTAAACTGCGTGCCTTACTTCAGCTCTCCTACACTGGGGAGTATTCCTTTTTTTTTCCTCAAGCATTTTAATATCGGTTAATTTCCCAAATGAATTGACTGAAGATGTAATTACTGGAAAAGCGGCAGATCCTACCAAGAAATCTAATTAATACAGAATGGGAGAGATGAGGGGGAGGTTTAAAAGAGATATTTGCAGAGGCAAGCTCCTGAGATGGAAACCCTGTTAGGAAAAAGAAAAATGACCCTCGGAAGAAGTGACATTTTTATGATCTCCATAAAGCAGTGACCAAGAAACCACCTTAAAGAATCAAAGAACCATAAAATCCATAAAAAAACATTTAAAAAGGAGAGTGAAGATGGAGAAATTATATAGCCAATCTACCACAGTTCGCAGAGGGGCAAACGGAGGCCCAGAGAACTCAACGGACTCCCAAAGGTTCCCCAGCAAGTTGGAGGGGTTGGAGGGTGGACAGCATAATGGCTGGGACTCGGACAGTCCGCTCTGCCACTTAACCAGCTGTGCAAGCCTAGGATAAGCTCTTAACCTCCTGATGAGGCCTCGGTTCCTTCATCTGGAACATGAGGGAAATTACACACACAGCACACATACATGTAGAAAGCTAGACATGACAACAGACTAAATATCTGTTAAAGCACTTAGCCTGGGCCTGGCACACCCAGCAAATAAGAGCTGAGATGCTATTATAATTACTATGATATTGTTTATTATAAATAAGGCAAAGCCTAGGGGTGCCTGGGTGGTTCAGTGGGTTGAGCCTCTGCCTTCGGCTCGGGTCATGATCTCAGAGTTCTGGGATCGAGCCCCACATTGGGCTCTTTGCTCAACAGGAAGCCTGCATCCCCCCTCCCCCCCCCGCCTGCCTCTCTGCCTACTTGTGATCTCTGTCCGTCAAATAAATAAATAAAATCTTTTTAAAAATAAATAAATAAATAGATAAGGCAAAGCCTACAATCCCAATTGTGGCGTTTCTCTAACTGAAGGCTCTCACAATAACATCAAGAGTTACCACTTCTCAGATAACTAGACGCTACCCCAAAGCTACAACTTCTATATCCTTCTAAGAACACTACAAGATAGGCAATCATTATCCCCACTTAATGGATAAAGAAACTATTGCTCAGAGATTAAGTCACCTGCCAAAAGCCACACTGGTGTCAGCAGCACAGCCTGGTATCCCTTTCAGACTTTGCTGCACACTCCAAACCACACTCCTCCCCTCACTGGGCGCCCCTATACCCAAGGCTGACAGGACAAGTGTCTGAGGAGGGTGATGGAGGACCTCTCACACCGCCACCACCAGGGCTTCTCCACAAAG
Organism: Mustela putorius furo; assembly: GCF_011764305.1. Taxonomy (NCBI): domain Eukaryota; kingdom Metazoa; phylum Chordata; class Mammalia; order Carnivora; family Mustelidae; genus Mustela; species Mustela putorius. The sequence goes on along the minus strand of NW_025422002.1, from coordinate 16,659,956 downwards.
CTCTGGCTGAGCAGAGTCAACTGAGGCCACTAAAGTTTCTAGGCCCTGACACATAAAAGGAACTGCAGTCAGAATTCTGTGTTTGGTCTCTTGGGATGTCCATCCGACATCTGTTCTACAACTCTTACCAGATGACTCAATGCTGCTTCTTTCTGTGAGCATGAACATTAATCCGCAGGTTCAGAGACAGAGCCAGGGCCTTTGATACATGGTCAGATTATGGAATACAGGATGGCAAAAGGTAGACAAGACTAGCCACACAGCTCACATTTTAACTTACTGCATCCTAGCAGTCAATGAGAAAAGTAAGAGCTATCCTGACTGGGTCTTCTTGTGTACTCACCCTGTTCTAGGTAGTGCTTAATACATGTAACATCCCCAAACAGCCCTCTGACGTATGATCACCCAGACCATACAGAGAAAAGTGAGACACAGAGAGGTTACATCACTTGAACAAGGCCACACAGTGCCAAGAGATTCTGAGGCAAGACACACAGGTACTCACTTTCAACTGCTTGGTTCCTTTGGCTGTTTTAAGTCCTATGATCACATGGCTAATGGTTTTGCCGTACCCTCCCATGGGGTTCTCTGTCTCACATGGAGTCAGCTCTGTGACTTCGCCTTCATAAACCTCCTTGGTCTCCTTTATCCGCAGCCCTGGAAGAGATGGCAGGTGAGCCCTGGTGAAGCACAATTCTCTCTCACATATTCACATTCTCTCTCCTTACTCAATAGCCTTTTTAGCCACAAAACTTCCGTGTCACCAAGACACCAGCCTTACTAATGCCCACTCAAGGATATCCCTCTGGGGAGAAAAACACTGCAGACATAAACGTAACCTGGAGGAGCTCTTCAGAATGTGGAAAAAAATGTATTTCAACTTTCCAAAAGGACTTTCTAGGTTCAAATCTAGAACTACAGAGACAAGCTAGCATTCTCAAATGCTCAAATCCTTGTTTCTGACATCAGCTACACTTCCACAGGGATGAAATTCAGCTTTAGTCTTTAACCCAGTCTCTGAACCCAAACCCTTCTACTCCACTAGAGCAGTGGCCTTCTATGCTCTCGTTTCCTGACAATTTTGACTCTCGAAAAAAATTTAAAACCAATGGAGTAACTACCCACATCCTTGCAACACAATCAGGCCTAAGCTAGGTATAGTTAGAGGTCCGTGCCAACAGCAAGTGATATGTGACCTGCCCGGTGCCCCAGGCCTTTGGCTGACCCTCAGGGCACACCCAAAGAAAGACCCAGTTTGTCATTCCATATTTGCAATGGGTTGGTTGTTTTACAAGTTTTCCAAGGCCACAATTTCCAAAGCAAACCCTCAATAATAAAGCACAATTTTCAGATTAGAATATTAACAGCAAAGGCAAATGTCTCTCCTTGTTCTAAACATCAAGAACATTAGCTGTTCAATAAATGTTGTCAGACAAACTAAGAACTATTAGAAAATTGATTTTTTTAAACTTTTTTTAATTTATTCTTCGGGGGTGGAAAGAGAGAGAGAGAGAGAGAGAGAGAGCGTGCACAAGCAGGCAGAGAGGCAGGCAGAGGCGGAGAGGGAAGCAGGATCCCTGCTGAGCAAGGAGCCCCATGCAGGACTCGACCCCAGAATCCTGGGATCATGACCTGAGCCGAAGGCAGTGGCTTAACTGACTAAGCCACCCAGGAGTCCCAGGAAATTAATTTTTAGAACAAGATCTCAGTGCCTTTTTATGAAATGTTTTCACTGCCTGAAGTACTTCCCTCCATTTTGGCTTTGCCAACTCCCCAGTTCAAATACCTACTCCTTTCTTTCTTTCTTTCTTTCTTTCTTTGACAGAGAGAGAAAGCACAAGCAGGGGGAGCAGCAGGCAGAGGGAGAGCGAGAAGCAGTGGGGCTTGATCCCATGACCCCAGAATCATGACCTGAGCCAAAGGCAGACACTTAAAAGACTGTGCCACCCAGGCGCCCCCAAATACCTACTCCTTCTAGAAAGCCTGCCTGACACACCTTCTTCTTTACCCTCCAGATGACTCCCATGGCAACCTGTGCCTCCTACCCAGCACTCATACATGGGACTGCTGGCACTCAGGAAACCCGACTCTCGCTCTGCTAGACTGTCAACAACAGCCACACATGTAATTGAATGAATGGAGGAAGTTACTTGAGGGGGTGGGAGGTGTCATCAGGCAGAACATCTAGCACCCAAGAAATATGTCTACAGATACTTCCGCACATCCTCTGTAATGAGCTCTCTAAGAAGGCTGACAGGTGATGCAACAGCCCAGGTCCACCATAACACCCCCAACCCTAAAACCGAGGTCTAGTCTGGATCAAACCTATCTGACTCCTCCAAAGTAAACACAGGCATGTCCCTGCTCACTGGTGCAGAGGGACAGGGAGGAGTGACTGGAGGGGACACATGAAGCTTCGGGAGTGCTTTTTTTAAGGAGCTTCTCAAGTTCTAAAGTGTCTCTTGATCTCAGTGCTGGTTACATGAGTGTGTTGACTTTATGAAAACTCATTGAGCTAAACATCTATGACTGTGGTTTTGTGTGTGTGTGTGTACACACCCATACATATATATTACACTTTAATAATATGCTAAAATAACAAAAAGAAGATTGGGTTTGTCTAACAAAGCAATGATAATTAACAGTAAGTAAAGGTTTCCTTACAACAAGTAAACAAATGTATACCACTGAACACCGCTTCTCCGAAAACACATGTGCACACAGAAGCTCTCCCAAATTCCCAAAGTCTCGGTGTCAAGGGACACAAAATGCTTTTCTCCAAAACCACAGAAGTATTTCAGGTAAGTTAGCCAATAAATCTGTTTTCCAAGGATTCTACATCAAAAGAAAATCATTTTCTTTTTTTAAAAATATTTTTATTTATTTATTTGACAGCGAGAGAGAGCAGAAGCAGGCAGAGCAGCAGGCAGAGGGAGAGGGAGAAGCAGGCTTCCCTCTGAGCAGGGAGCCCAAGACGCAGGACTCGATCCCAGGACCCTGGGATCATGACCTGAGCCGAAGGCCAAGGCTTAACTCGCTGAGCCACCCAGGCGCCCCAAGAAAATAATTTTCAATCACTGTACTTGCCATCAACCCAGAGGCAAGGAGGGAAACATCCTTGAGTCAAACTAGTTGAAGATGCATCCAGAAGGAGTCCCTACATTTAAGGAAAGCTGCAGGCCACACCAGGAGGCGCACACTATAAACCTCTAACTGTGGCGGCCTGCACAAGCGGCCTTCCCACCCATTCTACAGAGGGCACACGCGTCACTGCCTCATTTCATCCTACACTGGAATCGTGAGGACGAGAGGAGGGGCCAGGACATCCCAACCCAGCCCTGTGAAAACAACCAGAGTCAGCACTCCTATGTCCTTTTACAGATTTGACAGAGGGAGGTCAGCTCTAAGAGATGGAGTCAAGGGTCCTTTCCTCCCTCATGGTAGACCCCAGACTAGAGTCCAAGTCTTTGGCTCTGAGACCAGCTTCTTCCCACCAGGCCACACCACATCATACCACACCACAAGGGCCCGAGTGGTTGACAACCTTTCCCACAACACTTGGCTCTGTCCTTTCCCCTTCAGGTAACATGTGCCCACTGTCCTCAGGAGGCCCTTTCTGCCAGTCCCTGGGTGTGAGCCTAGTCTCCATCTAATTTATGCTTTGCCCAAAGGAAAAAACAGAAATGTAAGGGAAACCCATAGTTAAAAATATATAAAGACACATATCAACCAAGCTATCATACAAACCCTTATTTGTATCCTGATTCAAATAATAATTAAAAATTTAAAAAAAAAAAACACACTAACACGGGACAACTGCAAATCTGAATACTAAGTAGGAATTTGATGACATCAAGGAATATATTGTTCATTTTTTCTAGGCATTGACAGTGGTACAGTGGGGTTTTCTGTAAGTCCTCATTTTGTAGAGATGCATGGGGAAATATTTATGGATGAAAAAGGTTTGCAATTAACTTCAAAGGATCTGGGAGGGGAATGATGGGGGCTATAGATCACTCAAGATTAAGTATGAGCTGAAGCCTGGTGATGGGACCAGGAGGGAAGGTCATCACTTGACTCCTTTTTGTACATTTGAAACTTACCAAACTAAAAGAAAAAAGCAATGAAATACTGTTCTACAACCTACAGTTAAAAGCTAACCATGTGAGCTTGTGAGGATATAGAAGAGCAGGAAGCTTTCCACTGCAAATAGAGGTGTAAACTGATACAAATACTTTAGACACAAGATGGTATCATCTCCTAAAGTTGAAAACATGGATACCTTATATTCCTGGAACTCCGCCCCTTAAGGTATATATGCACCAGGTATGGGCATGCTATGTGCAGCAATCCTGATGAATCTCACACACCATCCCACAGACCACCTAGTACCCAACTATTTTGGAAAAGTTATTTTATGGAAAAGAAGTCAAGCACAGAATATATACACCTATACCTCCTGATTACATATATGAGGTTCAGAAACAGGCGTGACTACTATAATGTTAGAAGCAAGACAGTCATTAATTTGGAAAAGGAAGGACAGAGATTGGGGGTGGACACAAAGGGTACTTGGGGTATTGGCAATTCTCTTTCTTGAATGGGTGCTGACTGCAGGGGTTTTCAGTTTATGATAATTCACTGAGCTATCTACACTTATGATCCACGCACTTTTTTGTTATGTACACACAAAATGACCAAGTCACTTTAAAAAAGAAAAATTTAAGTAATACTAGTGAGACCTGGCAAAGGAGGAACACTGATGGCTCGCATTTAGAAAACAGTATTCTACAGCTCAGCTGGAGTCTACATCATGGTTCTCTCACCCTCCAGCATCACGACAGGCCTCTACAATTCTTCAGGCCCTGGCTGGACGTGGACCATTTGCCTCTGAATCTCAGGGGTTGGGACTGCCATCATCATTCATTTCAAGCTCCCCCAGTGATTGTAATGTCCAGCCACAGCTGTAAATCACTCATTTTAGGAGTAAAGAACTCCATCCTACACACAATGTAGGGCCGTAAACTGCTTCTGATGACAGGTGGCCCAGATAGGGTTCAGGTGTGCTCACCACCAAGCCACCTCTGTTCCGATATGGAAACAGCCCAATGGCACAAAGAAACAAGGCCAACGGTGTCCGACACTCTCGATCACTTCCCACTTTTAAACGTGCTTGTTATCTTATTACTGGGTCGGTTACCTTCTTTCCCCAGAAACCCAACCAGGACAAAGGCTCTGAGATGTTAAAGTTAAGGAGACGTTCTGCTCTACCTTCATTCAATCTGATAGCCTACAAATGGAAGTTTTGGAATGGCCCCAAAAGAGAGGCTATTTCATTCCTGCCTTTCCAAATTCTTAGTTCCTAAACATCAAGACAAAAATTTCTGAAACCTACATGAATATATCAGAAGACTGTGACATACTCAGGAAATTCTATACTTTTAAAATGAACTTTGATTTTTTTTTTTAATCAAAACTTTTATATCCCACAGAGATAAATGCCTTCCAATGGAATGCTCCCTCTATTTCCTGTTAATGACCATGACATGAAATTCCTTGAGTGGGGAAGAAAGGCATTCCCATCTCTCACTAGTCCCCGTATTTGTTTAGAAGTCGCTGTGTGCTGACAAGCAGGCAGGGGATGTGGCTGACGGACAATGAAAGCAGCTGTTAGCCAGGGCAGGGGCCGAGCTGGCGCTATCTCTGGCAACGGCAACACAAATGACACAGGTTTCATCTGCTGGCTCAGGTTTCTAAATCCCTGACAGGGACCTTCATCACTTCAAGGAAACAGCACAGACTCCTTGCTTTTTATTTCTGGTCAGCTTACCGCTTCCTCCCCACCCCTCTGCCAACTTCACAGGAATTCAAAGGCAGAGGAAGATGGGCAGGGTTCCTTTTTGAAGACAGTCAATGGCCTGCCTTTTTATTCTGTGGCAGGATCAAGAAATTCTCTTTACCTCACTGCCATCAAAAGAACTGCACTGCCCCCTCCCCTCAAAAATCGCGGATCACAAAGCAGATGCCCAGGAAATGTACCTCTATTTTTTCCAATTTAAAAGCATTAAAGTTACTTTTAAGTGACCTAAACACATGCACTTATGTAAAAGTCAGTTTTGTCAGATTGTTGATGTCAGAAAAATACTTTTCAGTAAATAAAAATACATTTTAGATGTACTCTGATAATTGAGTCAGTTCTAGTATCTTACAGTTTATCTCATGAACTAGTAGTTGAACAAAATCTTTAGCACATGTTCATGGATTTTTTTTGTTTTTTAAGATTTTATTTATTTATTTGACAGAGAGACACAGCGAGAGAGGGAACACAAGCAGAGGGAGCGGGAGAAGGAGAAGTAGGCTTCCTGCCCAGCAGGGAGCCTGATGCGGGGCTCGATTCCACCCTGGGATCATGACACGATCATGATAAGATCATGGTAAGCCAAAGGCAGACACTTCACCACTGAGCCACCCAGGTGCCCTGCTCACGAGTTTTTAAAAAGGACTCAGAAAGATTTTAAATCCTGAAAAGGGTCTTGCGAGCCATGTCCACTGTTACTGCATATATGATGCAAGTTCAAAGACAGTAGGACACGTTAAGAACACCGGCTGAACCTCACAAACATGAACACTGCTCAAAAAGCTACACCTGCAGTAGGTTCCATTTAGATAAAAGGTAAGGGGCAAAATTCAGCCCAACTGCCATTACGCACTGACGCACACAGAAGTGTAAACACACAGTTGTGGCACCCGCGGGCTAGCGTGGGAGAGGTGAGGGGCTATGGCCAGCCAGGGCCTGGCAACAGCTGTGTGCTGGCCCTGCTCTGTACCACGAGCTGACTGGTGACTGTGTTTACCTCATAATTAATTGTTAAACTACATGTGTGCTGCACCTACTTTTCTATATGTACATGGTATTTCAGTTTAAAACAGCCACCAAAACAAAAAAAAACAAAAAACAAAAAAATGCAGTGTTTCCAGTAACAAAGATTTCCAGCAAGGAATATTTTGGTTTAAAAAACCCCGTATCTACATAACACAAAGCTTAGCCTCCAGACATGGCTCACAATCCCTCTAGCTTAGAACAAGAGCCCCACACTGGGGTGCTGGCAGGGACCCAGTGAATGTCCAGGAGCAGCACAGACCCCCCCCGCTCTGCCAAGGAGCACCTCTCAGCCCCAACCTGGCTCAGCCACTGTGTGGGAATGAACGCTTCTCTCCAAAAGCCAGAAAGGAGGATTTTATAGGACATTCCCCAACTTCTAAACACTGGCAACTAACTCCAACTCAGTGGGGCGCCTGGGTGGCTCAGTCCTTAGGTGTCTGCCTTCAGCTCAGGTCATGATCCCAGGGTCCTGGGTTTGAGCCCCGAATTGGGTTCCCTGCTCAGCAGGGGGCCTCACTCTCCCTCTCCCGCTTCCCTGCTCACGCTCTCTCTCTCTCTCTCTCTCTCTGTGTCAAATAAATAAATAAATAAAATCTCCAAAAAATTTTTTTAAAAAATAAAAGCCCTGTGTAAACCAAAGTATATCTATTACCATACACACACTGAGGGCTATCTTTAGCTAAAGGCTTCTGTTTTCTACCAGCTTTATAGTCCATCCCCTTTTCTCATTCGGAAAAACTTTACTAAGCATTCACTCTGTGCCAGGAACTGGGGCTGCAGTGGATATTCTATCCATAGCAGAGATTTAATAAATACCCAATCTGCTCCTCTCCATTCTTTCCCACCCCCCAACATGGCCACCTCTCTTTCTTACACACCATCTAATCCTTCAGGAAATTCTGTCAGCTCTACATCCTACTACATCCAGAATCTGACCACTTCTTATCACCTCTGCCATCACCACCCTGGCCCAAGGCCCCACCATCTGCTCAGACTCCTCACAGTCTCCCTGCTACCCGCCTCACTCTCCTCACTGTCCACTTTTCCATCCCCCAGCCAGCGGGATTCTTGGACAACCGAAACTACTCTCCAACTGCTTTTCCTTTCACTCAGTGAAAAATGCAAAGCCCTAATCATGGCCTCAGGCCCTACATGATCGTACCCCTGACCTAGACTTTAGCAGTCTCAAGGCAAGGATTGTGGGCTAGACAAATCTACTCTTTCTTACTTTCCTCATTTCCTCGAAGTTTTCTAACAATTTTCCTTCTTAAGAATGTTTACCTTGGGGGCACCTGGCTGGCTCAGTTGGTGAAGTGTTTGCCTTCAGCTCAGGTCATGACTAGGGTCCTAGGATTGAGCCCCGAGTCAGACTCCCTGCTCAGCAGGAAGTCTGCTGCTCCCCCTACCCACCTCTCAACTTGTGTTCTCTCTCTCACACTTTCTCTCAAATAACTAAAATCTTAAAAAAAAAAAAAAGACTGTTTATCTTGTTTTGACAACCAAAGGGCCTGGAAAACTGTACAGGCACTCTGACAAGTGTTCATAACCCATGACTCAGCAACTGTATCCTAAAGACAGACGCCCACGTATGCAGACAAACATCACGTAGTTTCTGATATCTTAGAAGGAATAAGCTATTTCTACATAGATATGAGGGAAGCTGGGATTTTCCCAGAGCTAGTCCAACAAAAATGGGGCAAGGAGACTGACCCAGGCATCATGGCTGACAAGAAGTAAATATTTGGGAAAGGCCATTTTTTTTTCCACAGCAGATCTTCATAGCATGGACTCCAGAACCAGACACAGGATCAGACTGTAGTCCTGCTACTTACTAGGTGGGTGACTGTAGACAAGTCATTTAACTTCTTGAAACTCTGTTTCATCAGATGCAAAATGAGTCAGAGAGCTTTCTCTTGGGGAACAAAAGGCTATAATCAATGTTGGAGGGGCCTGGCATATAACAAGCACTTGATATGGTTGCCCCCAGCCCCACGAGGGTGGCACCATAAGCCTGAAATCTCTGCCTGTCCCCACATGGTTTCTGCGCTCTCTGACAGGCCACAATTCTGGCTCGATATCCAGGATCAGGGGCATTCCAGCATCACAACACACAAAGCTTTTGGCTTAAGTCCAAGCCTTTTCAGTGGACAGTCATCTCTAAAAGCATAAGGCTGCCAGGAAAATCTGACTTGTTTTCTAAAAAATCACTTCACAGCCACATGTATTTTGGCAGGTGAGAAACCCCAGCCCCAAGCCAGGGCCCACATTTGCCAACTGCTAAAGTGCTTCAGTTAGAAAAGTTGGGTACTTGTTTGGCTTGCAAAGATAACACTAATGGTGCCAAAAGAAAAATGGTAGTACAACAAATAAAAGTCATAAAGGCATTCATACAACAAAGCGGCTTCAGAGCACTGGGCAAGTGAGAACTCTTGCCACAGACGCCAATACTCACCAATGGCTCTGCGGAAGTTCTCCATCAGCACCTCCGTCTTCTTGATCTCCGTGGAGTAAACTTCACTTCCCACCATCGGGCAGAAAGGGACCTTACTACCCAGCTCCTGAGCAATAGCCAGAGCTAGAGCTGTCTACAGAAAAAGTGGAAATGCACTTGTTTTACATTCTTGAAAATAGAATAATTCAGAAACATATGCTATTAAAAAATATGAACCAGGAAAAACTGAAAATCTAGTCCTAATTGTAACATCACTTGATGTGTTTCACACAATAAATGCTGAAAGACTTCTGTGGACAGGCAATTTATAACCCAAATGGCATCTTTAATCATCCCTGTAATTACAACAGTTAACACTCACTGACACTTATAGCGTGGCCCCAACTCTAAGTACTTCACGTGACCCTCTACTCACCCTACGAAGTAGACACTAAGCTCTCCCCACTTTACAAATGAGGAAACGGAGGCATGGGAGAGATTAAATAACACATCCTGGGAACCATAATCTAGAAAATGGCAGACTGGGAACTTGAAGTCTGGCAGTAGGTTCTAGAGATTATGTTCCCGTCGTAATCCGTAGTCTTCTAAAACACCTTCCTCAGTATCAAAACAGGGCCCTGTCCTAATTGCTCCGAACACTACTCCAGGGTGGTTTTTATAGGCACAGGACACCAATCTCCAGCCCATCAGAAAACCACTAATCAAAGAATGAATCACATGGCATTCACTTTGTATTAAGTGGTCCACACACGGTGAAGGATGACATGGGAGCTAAGTTCTAAAGTTATGAGCTGGTCCTAGGTTACACTTGAACATGCCCTTGTAAACTACAAACTGATTTTTAGTCAGAGAGCTACAGTTGGCAGATGCTAAACACAAGCAGACTTAAGAGTTCCATGGTCATGTATCGAGTATGAAAATCCAAATTGTTAGAGCTCGTTCAGGACAGGGAAATGCCACAGTGTCTGAATGCCTATTTTCATCTTTGCTCAACTTTGTGTTCTGTGTCTCTCTCTGCCAAATAAATAGATTAATAATCTTTAAAAAAAAAAAAAAAGGAAAGGAAAAAAAAGCATTAGCAGGCAGGGCAAAAACTGGGTTGTAGTCCTCATTCTGCAACTAATTTTCATGATGACCCTGGGTACATGGCAAATCTCTGGTGCTCTGATTTCCCCACCTGCCAAATCGAAGTCCTAGCTTAAGTCATGTAAGTCCCCAATCAGTTGCCCACAGCCTGGTTCTGTTTCACCCTGCTGAGTCTCATACGTGTTTTTAAACTCAATTTGTTGCCCGGTTTTTAATGTTGGGAAATTTCACATAAAAATCCAGGTATTTGCTTCTTTTGAGGAATGAGGTCTGGCCACAGTGAGCACTCATTACCATGTCGTGGCACCTGGTGTGGGCCTCTGGAACAGCTGCCACCTTGGGTGAGGGCAGGCGACTCTGGCCTCTCTCGTGCTTGTACTCAGGCACTTCCCTCACCCCCATGACCTGAAGGGGCATCTGAGTTTGTGCCCTTGAGGCCGACACCTCTAAAACTGTTATTCTCTGGGATTCTAAAAGCAAAGAGAAAGCCTCTGGAGCGTGACAGGGTACAGTGTGAGAAGCAGACTCTAGTACCACATCTACCTTCTATCCAAACCCACCACCTTCTCAGCTGCTCCTCTCTCACCCAGGTTATCTCCACAGGCCCTGCCTCCACACCTTCAACTGTGAACTTCGAAGACAGAAACTATATCTAGTTCAATGGCATCCCCCCCATCCTCCACCTAATACAGAAGAGATGATCAGTATCCTCCCACTAAAGTAAGACAACTACTTGGTCAAGAAGTGCTTCAGATGGGGCGCCTGGGTGGCTCAGTGGGTTAAGCTGCTGCCTTCGGCTCAGGTCATGATCTCAGGGTCCTGGGATCGAGTCCCACATCGGGCTCTCTGCTCAGCAGGGGGCCTGCTTCCCCCTCTCTCTGCCTGCCTCTCCATCTACTTGTGATCTCTGTCAAATAAATAAATAATCTTAAAAAAAAAAAAAAAAGAAGTGCTTCAGGTGTGTCTAGTTTCTTCCATTTAATGGTTCCCAGAAGGTAGGTATACAATATAGCTACTACACCCACATCTGTGCTAGATGGTGCTTGATCACATGCATGAGGTCTCACTGAATCCTCCCAACTAGCCTATGAACTTGATGATCTAGTATTTGATATTGTATTTGATATCTGATATTGTATTTGATAGATTTAGAAAATGAAACACACAAACAACTCTCCCAAGGTCAGTTACCAAACAGCAAAGCCAAGATGCAAACCCCACGCCCCAAGACACAATTTCTTTGTGAGCACCCCTACGTAAGTGGCAAGTGGCACACAAAAAAGAGCCTGTTGCCAAAAGAAGTCTGAAGAAACCTATTTTCAATCTGATCTGAACTTCTCCTTTCTCCAGGGCCCAAATATAAAGCCCCATTATTAATAACGTGAGGTCCTCAAGAGTGGATTTTCCATACGAACCATATATTTGCAGCTCTAGAACAAGCACATTTCTGCCTGCCACTTAGTTAAGCTGCCTGAACCATGGGTCCCATAGTGCACTGTAAAGTAGGAGAGTTACCACACACCTTCATACACATGGAAAGGGACTATAGTGCTGAGAACTTCTCTTATTTCCTAGAAGGAAAATGCTACAATATTACAAAAGGAACAAAGGGATTGGGAGGGAGACAAACCATAAGTGACTCTTAATCTCACAAAACAAACTGAGGGTTGCTGGGGGGAGGGGGGCTGGGAGAAGGAGGGTGGGGTTATGGACATTGGAGAGGGTATGTGCTATGGTGAGTGCTGTGAAGTGTGTAAACCTGGCGATTCACAGACCTGAACCCCTGGGGATAAAAATATATTATGTATTTACAAAAAATAAATAAAAAATGAGAAAAAAAAGGAACAAAGGGGGCACCTGGGAACTCAGTTAAGCCTCAAACTCTTGATTTTGGCTCAGGTCATGATCTCAGGGTCATGAGATCAAGCCCAAAATCTGCTTGTCCCTTTCCCTCTGCCCCTCCCCAGTGCTTGCACTAACACATGTGCTCTTGCTCTTTCTCTCTCTCAAATAAATAAATGAAAGGAATGAAGAATTTATGCTACCAGGAATATGACACATCAGAAAGAGTCACGGAAAATCCTTCCTGTTACAAAACACCGAGAAATAAAGAAATAATAATAAAAAATCCAGAGTAGTAAACTACTGTCACCTGGAAAGTTCAGAAGGTTTGACAGACAGGAGAAGCTTCAGCAAGATATAGTGGTAAGAGAAATCCTGAATAAAACGGAGGCCCGAAGGACCATGCATGACTAGAGAAGTGGAGCCGTAACAAAAAATACCCTGACGTACAAGGTATAAACTTATCTGTCCTGCCATGGCTCTGGGTGAGAAGTAAAGTCTCCACAGCATGCCTTCTTTCTTTCTTTCTGTTTTTTTTTTTTAAGATTTTATTTATTTATTTGACAGACAGAGATCACAAGTAGGCAGAGAGGCAGGCAGAGAGAAAGGTGGAGGCAGGCTCCACGCTGAGCAGAGAGCCCGATGCAGGGCTCAATCCCAGGACCCTGGGATCATGACCTGAGCTGAAGGCAGAGGCTTAACCCACTGAGCCACCCAGGCGCCCCCACAGCATGCTTTCAAACCACCTTCAGATTACTCTTTACATGGCTGACCAAAAACCCATGCCACAAAATTCACTGCAAGTGCCCTGGGTAGGGCAGTCGGGCCCCTTACAAGCACTCTCAGAAGAAGCCTCGCAGACTTGATCAGCCAAACATGAGCTCATAAGCAAGCAGACAGAGAGTACAGAAAAAAATGAAGACACTGAGTCATGAACAAGGAACAAGAGGTTATCAAAAACAGCCAGATTTGGGCGCCTGGGTGGCTCAGTTGGTTGAGCGACTGCTCAGGTCATGATCCCGGACTTCCAGGATCAAGTCCCACATTGGGCTCCCAGCTCTTTGGGGAGTCTGCTTCTCCCTCTGACCTTCTACTCTCTCATGCTCTCTCTCACTCATTCTCTCTCAAATAAAATAAATAAAATTTAAAAAAAAAAAAGCCAGATTTTTTTTTTTAAATCCCTATTTTACAGGAAAAAAAATTTCAAACTTAAGAGAGGGATGTTCCTTTTTTACCAAAAACAAAACCAAAAGCAAGCTAATACATGTGGAACGACAGATTTGGAAAATCACCGTTTAGCAACCAGCTATGTGGTAACTAATATAGCAATAACCATGAGGCAGGGCTACACCCTTACAGTGAAAGGATATTCACAACATCTCAGTGTGTCACTTCTGATTACTAACTAATTACAAAGGGAACCATGACCTTCACAGCAGAACTTGGCCTCTGGCCCGCCTGTCCTATCAGCTCCTGCTGGGATGCAGTGGGATACAACATCACCAGTGCAGGGTTCCATTAAGTGTTTAAAGTTTCCTACTGATGAAACAATCAGACAATCACTGTAGACCAGCTGTAGGACCTTCTTACAAAAGAACTGTCCTGGACTCTTCAAAACTGCCGATGTCAAAAAAGAAAACAAAATGAAGAAAGGCCAGGAAGGGTAACTGCTTAGTTAAAAAGAGACTAAAGACACAATTATATTCTGAATTTAAAAATATAAAAAATGAAACAACCCCAACCTGGAATGACTTGGGAGAAATTTTAATATACACTAGGCATCAGCTAATAATGTTAGCAACATTAAATTTTCTTAGGCGGACACTAGTACTTTGGTGTCATAGGAGAATGTCTTTGCACTGACTTTCACATGGTTCAGAAATAGCAAAAATGCAAATGTTACAAAATATTTACAATTACTTATTTACATGTGGGGTATAAAAGGGATCATCATCCCATTCTTCCAACTCTGTTTAGGTTTCAAATTTTTCAAAATGAAAAAAAGAAGAATATTCAATGGGATGAATTAAACAGCAGCTTAGTTATAGCCTACAAAACAATTAGACTAGAACAAAGGTCTAAAGAAATTGCTCAGAATGCAGCAGAGCCAGAAAGAGAGAAAATATGAAAAAAAGGCTGAAAGACAAAGAAGACAAAATAAGGCGCTCTGGCCCAGGGTTTCCCAATATTGGCACCACTGGAGCTTTGTGCTGGATAATTCCTTCCTGTAAGGTCCGTCCTGCACACTGCACAGTGTTTGGCAGCACTTGTGGCCTCCACCCATGAGATGCCAACTGCAGTCCCTGCCTAACCAGCTTCTGACAACCAATACTCTCTTTAGACCTGGCCAATGTCCCTTACAGGGGCAAAACTGCCTTGGGTTGAGAACCTCTGTAATCAGACATCATCTGACCAGAGTTCCAGAAGAGCTCAAAGAGAAGGAAAGGCAATGTCTAAAAGAGGTGAAACTGTAATAGTACTGCACTCCACAGTGAAGAGGCATCAAGAGACACATCTCATTGTGAGATACCAAACCCAAAAATGTCTCAAAAACAGCCAGAAAGACAAAATCTTCAAAAGTAGACTTTCAGGGCACCTGGCTGGCTCAGTGGGTTAAGCCTCTGCCTTCAGCTCAGGTCATGATCTCAGGGTCCTGGGATTGAGCCCCGCATCAGGCTCTCTGCTTGGCAGGGAGCCTGCTTTCCCCCCTCTCTCTCTGCCTGCCTCTCTGCCTACTTGTGATCTCTGTCTGTCAAATAAATAAATAAAACCTTAAAAAAAAAAAAGTAGACTTTCAAAAGCAAAAAGAAAGCCAACAGGTAGCAGGCATCAAGAGAATACAGAATACAAGAGAAAACAGCTCTCCAAAAAATTATATATCCAACATAAAGATCTTTCAAAACAAGGGCAATAGGGACGCCTGGGTGGTTTAGTCATTGAGCGTCTGCCTTCAGCTCAGGTCATGATCCCGGGATCCTGGGATGGAGCCCCGAATTGGGCTCCCTGCTCAGCAGGAAGCCTGCTTCTCCTTCTCCCACTCCTCCTGCTTGTATTCCCTCTCTCGCTGTCTCTCTCTATCAAATAAATAAATAAAATCTTTAAAAAACAAAACAAAACAAAAAAACAAGGGCAACAAAATACTTAGAAACCTGAGCTGGTCACCAACAAACTTCTAGAAGCAATTTCTAAATGATGTACTTTAAGAAGAAGAATGGAGGGAGAGGGAAGGTCTAAGATATAAGGAACAGTAAGCAAATAAATGGTAAATACATTGAACAACCAGATGTTGCCTGCAGCGAGATCATTAAAGCTCGCATTTACATGGCACTTTTTTTTTTAAACATTTTTTAAAAAAGATTTTATTTATTTATTTGACAGAGAAAGAGACCACAGGTAGGCAGAGAGAGAGAGAGGAAGGGAAGCAGGCTCCCTGTTGATCAGAGAGCCCAATGTGGGGCTCAATCCCAGGACCCTGAGATCATGACCTGAGCCGAAGGCAGAGGCTTTAACCCACTGAGCCACCCAGGCACCCCTTACATGGCACTTTAAAAGCTCCTCACAAATACAGCACTTCCTCCTCTATTATAAGAAACTAGTATAAGATATACCATCAACTCAATTACATGATTTCAAAGTGATAATTCAAGTCATTATCTTACAACTGACCGGTATCACCGCCGTCTGAAATGAGGCGCATGCTCCTTCAGTAAAGGTGAAGATACCTCCCTCGGGTCCCCACGGCAAGTCAACACCAGAGCTGGAATCTAAAGCTTATGTCTTTATAAACACAATCCCAAGCTCCCACATTCCCACAAGTGGCCCTGTTGAGGAAAATGTAGGACTCAGACTGGGGGCTCTGGTCCATTTCATGTACCTGCCCAGTCCTCTCACAGACCCCAACAAGCCTACTGTCTCCTCTGCCTGGAAGTCCGATATCTCCCCTGCAAAGCCAAACTCTCTCCCAACCCTGCAGGGCAAATGTCAAGTCTCGATCCTTCCTGCTTTACCAGGCCTCAGGACCACCTCTGGCTCACATCCAGCTGCATTTAAGACATTAAATACATAATCGTATATTTATTATGATTACATATTAAAAAGTATAGGTCAGTATCTCACAGCTTAGTGGTCAACTGAAGTATTTTGTGCTCTCATGGTTTATTCTCTCTGCCCTGGACACTGGAAGTCCCTTAAAGATAAAAAGCATCTAATTCCTTTCTTCTTTCTTTTTTCACCATTCCTCACAGAACCTTCAAAAAAATGGTCACTGACTGATTTTCTTTCCCCCACAAGTAAGATGTCATCCCCAAGATTTAATGAAGTCCTAGGCCAACAGAAAATTTATTTCCAAGGCAAAGGAGACTAGAAAGAGATAAAGGACAAATTCTAGACACAATGGAGGCCCCTCCAAGGACTTCATCCTCTCTTCTTTGGAGGTCAGCCAGGATAATTTGAATTTTAGGAGCATGGATTTTAGATACTCAATTGTATTACTGCACATTAGATTTTCAAACATACATATAACCAATTTAGCTAAACAAAGACTAGTTAAGACACGAATTCAATTTGGCTTAAACATTAAGATCATTCTCTTGGGTAGATTTGAAAAATGAAAGAAAATGAGTACCTTGCCAGTTCCAGGAGGTCCTGCCAACAAGACAGCTCTTCCAGCCATTTTCTTGCTTTTGATTAATTCTACTATCACACCACATGCCTAGACACCACAATGGAAAGAAATAATAAATCAGTATTAAAATGTTTCACATGGGGATAAAGTCCAGTTTCTGGTCCAAACAATTCACATATATTCAGCCAACACCGAGCGCCACAACACTGCAGGGATTGTTCTAGGTATTGGGAGCGGTGGAGGGTGACAGAAAAGCAAGCCTTGTGGTCTTGGAGCTTGTGGCCTAGTGGAAGGGACACACACAAAAACATGGTAGATCACTACTGCAGGATGCCTGGGTGGCTCAGTGGTTTAAGCCACTGCCTTCAGCTCAGGTCATGATCTCAGGGTCCTGGGATCGGGTCCCGAGTCGGGCTCTCTGCTCAGCAGGGAGCCTGCTTCCTCCTCACTCTCTGCCTGCCTCTGTGCCTACTCATGATCTGTCAAATAAATAAAATCTTAAAAAAAAAAAAAAAGGGCGGGGTGGGGGGTGGTAATGATCTGGGAAGGCCTCTCTGAGGACTCTGTAGTTGATATATGAAGCTCTGGGCAAAGGGGAGGCAGTGTTCCAGACAAAGGAAACAGCAAATTCAAAATGCAGGAATGAGCCTGGCATATCCAAGGGACAGAAAGGTTGCAGTGACCAAAGCATAAGTAAAAGGAGAATGGGAAGATGAGGTTCAACAGGCAGGCAGGGGCCAGGACTCACAACAGGATTTTAGTACTTAACGAAGTTTGGATTTTAATCTACATGTAATAGGAAGTCACTGAAATGGTCTTGGGCTCTGCATCCCATGCTGATTTCTTTTTTAAAGACCTTGATGGTGCTATGTAGAGAATGGTTGGTAGGGGTACTAAAGGGAGCAGTGATTTCTAGCCTGGGAGCCAAGGATAGGACTCCAGGGGCCCACACACATCCCGAGATTGGGAATAAAACTGAAAACAAAACTGTGTACATATGTTCCAGGGAGGAGACTCACAGCTTTCACCAGAGTCCTAAATTAACCCATTAAGGGTTAAGAATCACAGCATACAGTACTAGTTGGCCATCAGTTAATTCCCAGAATGTTGCAAAGCAAATGCTGCACTGAGGTTAAACTGAGAGCACCCTAAGATTAATCAACTGTCTTTCAAATCCTCAAGAGTAAATTACTTGGGGCACCTGGGTGGCTCAGTCGTTAAGTGTCTGCCTTTAGCTCCTGTCTGCCTTTAGGTCCTGGGATGGAGCTCAGCACTGGATTCCCTGCTCAGCAGGAAGCTGCTTCTCCCTTTCCCACTCTCCTGCTTGTGTTCTTTCTCTCTTTCTGTCAAATAAATAAAACCTTTAAAAAAAAATTTTTTAAGTAAATTACATGATGATTTGTTGTTAAACCTTAAGTTCATACTAATTCTGGATACTATTAAGCCATTTACAGCATGTACATACATATACATATAGATATATAAATACATGTGTGTATAAGTGCAAATTCCACAAATGGGTTACTGACTTTTATATATTTTAGAATATTTAACTTTATACAAAGAAGGCTGGGAGTCACACTTACTAAACACATATCCCAGGACTACAAGGTTTCTTACATTGACTTAATAACCTAATATATGACTTAGGGCACGCCAGAGCTCTTCTCTCTGGAGGAGAAGTACCTTGGTCCCACACTTTCACAGCCGTTCCAAAAATGTGGGTTTAAAGAATACATGTGGACGGGCTGTATTCCATTTTGGGCTCAGTTGGAAAAGCACAGTGCCCTGAAGAAAGGCCACAAGCTATTTTTCAGCTGCTGCATTTCTAAGAAGAAATAGGCTACCCACTATGGTCTTTCCCTAGAGCACTGTGATATTATAATCCTCAGCATTCTTGGGGAAGAAAGTTTCCAAAGCATGGATGTGTGCTCTTACTGAAACACTAGGACCTCTTCCATTTACTCTCTCTCAGTTTAAGCACCAAATTCTTTCCAGTGAGATATGTTCAGTGAATTCTAAAATTTAAAAAGAACTGGAAAGGCCTTTAACTAGTCTAACTCTCTTCATTTTTCAGATGAGAAGATATTAAAAACCAGGGAGACTGCTGATATTACAAGAGTCATGCCAGGACCCAGAAGCTGCAGCGGGATGCCTATTAATTCAATAAATAAATAAATACTGAGCCCTGATAATGAGTAAGATTTGGTGTATATAATAATACTTCATCAACTCTCTTGTCAGGAAGCTCATATTCATAAGGAGGCGTAAAGCGTCATCTCAGACGTTAAGAGCACGGATACTAGAGGGGGCCTGGGTGGCTCAGTCAGTTAAGCATCTGCTCTCTGCTCAGGTCATGATCCTGGGGTCCTGGGATGGAGTCCTGCATCAGGCTCCCTACTTAGCAGGGTGTCTGCTTCTCCCTTGCCCTCTGCTCTGCTCCCCTACTCATGATTTCGCTAATAAATAAGTAAAATCTTAAAAAAAAAAAAAAAAAAGAGAGAGAGAGAGAGAGAGAAAGAAAAAAAAGAGCATAGATTTTGGAATCAGACAGGCTTGGTTTTAAATTCTGTCTCTACCACTACCCTCTGAATGACCTGAATGATCTACCTACCTAACCTGTGTGAATCAAATCTCCTCCTCTGAAAACAGTTTGTAATAGTGGCACACATTAAGGGCTTAAGGGTAAAGTGTACCACTGTCTGCAACTTACTTTGAAATCCAAAAGTAGATTGATGGATAAATGAACAGATGGAGGATAAACCTACAGAGTAAAATGTTCATTGTAGTATTTACGCCCATTGGTATTCACTATACAAGTCTTTTTCTTTCTTAACATCTGAAAGGAGGCAGAGTCAAGTAGGCCACAGTTATCAGGGTGGAGGTGAAAACTGAACAACGGAAATAAAGCTGCCTGGTATATAGCAAACATTCAGCCAGTGTTAACTATTTTCAGTAACATGTCCTCAGTAAGCAGAAGCTGGCAAAGAGAAGTTTCAAAGTCCCCCTGACCCAGTCAATGTTTCCATTTTTTTAAAGATGATGCTCAAAATAGAAACCAGAGGCTTTTCTTTGACCCTTTCTTCTAGCCAAATGGCTATAGTCTTAAGCTGGTGTTAAGTGCAGATGTCTGTAGCTACTAAACCGCGGCAAGGCCAAGGGGCATGGATCTCACCTTAGAGCACAGAAGGCTAAAATGTGGCTGTAATATCATAGGGAGAGCACTGATTTGAGAGCCAGCAATACCTGTGGATACAAATCCCAGCGCCATCATTACTAAACTGAGTGGCAAATGGGTAGGTGCAGTGACCTCAAGTGGGAACCCTCAATTTTTTCATCTGCAATAAAATAATACAAAGAGTTTGAATGGTTTCATGGTTATAATGTAGGCAAAATGACTTGGCATCATGGCCACTTAAGACAAGTGGATTTGATTGGAACGGTCCAAAAGGACGCTGCAGCATGGTTGAAGCAGACTGCTCCTCTCCCTAATTCTCATTTCCCTCCTTCTGCCCCCAAGCCCTGTGAACCAAAGTGAGATTTCTAAGGTTGATCACTTCCCTACTTTAAAATCCCCATGGCTTCCCGCTGCAAAAGAAATCCAAATTCCTTACATTGTCCGACAAGGTCCTGCGGGAACTGACTTCCACCAAAATGTAATAATTATTTTATTTACCGGCTAAACGTTTGTCGTCTCAAACCACACTAAAATGTAAGCTCCAAGAGAGCAAGGACCGTAACTAACTTCTTCCCAGCTTATCGCTGCGTCACGAGGAGAGCAAGGCGCAGAGGACGGGACTCAACAGCGATGCTGTCAAGAAGGTGAACCGCCCGCGCGGGGTCATCACCGGTACTCCTGGGACTCCCCCTCTCCCGATCCCAGCGCGGACCTCCCTCGCCGTCCTCCGCCCCATAATCCATTCTCACCGCCCTCAGGAAAGGTCGGCGGGACATCCAAGCGCGCGCCCCGCCCTGAGCCCCCACTTCAGCGGCCTCTCAACTCCCGGGCCCGCCACACCTCTCGCGCGTTCTCCTGGCCCACGAGCCCCGAGGCCGCTTGCTTGGCCAGGCCGCTCTCGTCCAGCCCCAGCCCCTTTACGTGGCTGTGGGAGGCGATGCGCTGCGTCTTCGTGGTGCTCTTCACCTCCTCAATCTTCATCTTGCAGACGCCGGGAGCCAAAACCAGCGTGGAATACCGCGAGCAAGCACCACACGCCCCGCACCTGGGTTACCATGCGGCTGTTACTAGGGCGGTTTGTCAAGGCCCGCCTTACTCGGCTATCCATTGGCGAGAGCGGGAACGCCTCCGCTCTCCATTGGCTCTTGGCTGTGCCCATCGAGGCTGCCGGTAGGGCTCCGCCCACCCACTTCCGGCTGTGTCTCGGGGTTGGCTTCCCCCGCAGCCAGCACTTCCTACTCTGGTCCTAAGGTGAGAAGAGAAGGGATCTTATTCGGGCTTTGATAGTGCGGCAGTGAAGTGGGGTCCTGGAGTCGGGTCCCTAATCCCGCCATCCTGTCATCGCATTTGAACGTCATACCCTTCAGCTCAAGTTATTACCTCCGATTTGGAGATGAAGAAAACAAGTTTAGAGCTTAAGTTTTGACTTTTGCTTCCTTAACAGTTT
This sequence comes from Mustela putorius furo, assembly GCF_011764305.1. Classification (NCBI taxonomy): domain Eukaryota; kingdom Metazoa; phylum Chordata; class Mammalia; order Carnivora; family Mustelidae; genus Mustela; species Mustela putorius. Next base: position 16,638,444 of record NW_025422002.1, on the reverse strand, counting down.
TCTGACTCCTATGCCTTTGCCTCCGTCGGGAGGCCCCGCTGTCAACCAACCCCTCCCACCCTGGCTCTGCCCGGGATCCTCCCTGGAACTGTCTTCTTCAGCTTCTCCTGGTCTCCGTCCTCTCCCTTTATTTAAATAATGTTGACAGTGAATATCATGTGTCCAAAACTCTACCTCCTTGTGAGGTAGTCCAACTCCTTGCTCTTTCATCTCTAGTTCTTGACTCCACTTTTCTCCACTCCAAGCTTGACCATCTCAGCTATGTGTTTCTCAACCCTCTTCTGCTTCTTCTTTGGTTTGGCTTCTTTTACACTTGACCTTTGAACGCAGAAGCCCAGGTCAAGCCTACCCCTGCCTTCACTGCTGCCTCCTGAAGGCAGAATAAAGAACTCAGTAATGAACTCTCACATGTGTGATCAAGGGTACAAAGACCATTCAGTGGGTCAATGGGAAAGGACAGTCTCTTCCACAAACTGTGCTGGGAAAACTGGATATCCATGTGCAAAACAAAGAAGTTGGTCCCTTATCTTACAAAATATACAAAAAATTAACTCAAAATAGAGCCCAAATCTGCTCTAAGGAACTTAACCTATAAAACTCTTAGAAGAGGCACACCTGGCAGCACAGTCAGTTAAGTATCTGCCTTTGGCTTGTGTCATGGTCCCAGGGTGTTGGGATCGAGCCTGGAGTTGGGCTCTCTGCTCAGCGGGAAGCCTGTTTCTCCCTCTCCCTCTGTAGCGCCCCCCCACCAACCACTGGTGCGCTCTCTCTCAAATGAGTAAATATAATCTTATAAAAAAAAAACTCTCAGGGTCCCTGGGTGGCTCAGTGGGTTGAGCCACTGCCTTCGGCTTGGGTCATGATCTCAGGGTCCTGGGATCGAGTCCCGAGTCGGGCTCTCTGTTCGGCAGGGGTCCTGCTTCCTCCTCTCTCTCTGCCTGCCTCTCTGCCTACTTGTGATCTCTCTCTGTCAAGTAAATAAATAAAATCTTAAAAAAAAAAAAACTCTCAGAAGAAAACATAGTGGCAAATTTTCATAACCTTGTATTTGACAATGGTTTCTCTTTTTTTTTTTAAATTAGATTTATTTATTTATTAGGGAGAGAGTGAGAACAGGGGGAAGGGCAGAGGGAGAGGGAAACTCTAAGCAAATTCCATACTGGCCCCATAGCTGGATGTGGGGCTCAATTTCATGACCCTGAGATCATGATCTGAGCTGAAGCCAGGAGTTGGATGCTCAACTGCCTGCACCACCCAAGTGCCCCAAATTTGGCACCAATTTCTTAAATATGGCAACTAACGAAACTAAAGAAACTAACAAAAAAATAGAGAAGTTTGACTTAATCAAAATTTGAAACTTTTGTGCATCAAGCAAGGACTTTATCTCTCAACAGAAGTGAAAAAATAACCCACAAAATAAGAGAAAATAGTTATTAATCACATTATTTTTTTTAAGATTTTTATTTATTTATTTGACAGAGATAGATCACAAGTAGGCAGAGAGGCAGGCAGAGAGAGAAGAAGGGAAGAAGGCTCCCCACTGAGCAGAGAGCCTGATGTGGGACTTGATCCCAGGACCCTGAGATCATGACCTGAGCCGAAGGCAGTGGCTTAACCCACTGAGCCACCCAGGTGCCCTATTAATCACATTATTATATTCTTTATATTATTATATTCTTTATTTATATATTATATTATACTCTCTTATATTCTTTATATTCTCTCTTTATATATCTCTTTATATTAATCACATTAGTTATTAATCGCATTAATCTTCAAAGAAGAAGAAGAACAAGAACACGTATCTGATGAGTGTTTAATATCTAGGAAATAGAAAGGGCTCCTAAAGTCAACACACACAAAAAATGAACAACCCTTTAAAAAATGAGCAAAAGGACACCTGGGTGGCTCAGTGGGTTAAAGCCTCTGCCTTCGGCTCAGGTCATGATCCCAGGGTCCTGGGATCGAGGCCCGCATCGGGCTCTCTGCTCCTCAGAGAGCCTGCTTCCTCCTCTCTCTGCCTGCCTCTCTGCCTACTTGTGATCTTTGTCTGTCAAATAAATAAATAAAATCTTTCTTTTAAAAAAGCGAGCAAAGGACTTGATAGACATGTCTCTCAAGAAGATACACAGATGTCCAATAAGTACATGAAAAGATGATACATGTCATTGGTCATCAGGGGAGTACAAATCACTGAGATACTTCTTCACCCCATTAGGGTGTCTATCATGAAGAAGAAGAAGTTGGAGGAGGAGGGAGGGAGAGGTTGTGGGGGAGGAGGAGAAGGAGAAGAACAAGAACAAGAAGGGGGAGGGGAGGAGGAGAAGGAAGGAGGAAAGAAGGGAAGGAAAGGAAAGAAACAAAATAACAAGTATTGGCAAGGATATGCAGATGTTGGAACACTTGGGGATTGCTGACAGGAGTGCATAATAGCACAGCTGCTGTGGAAAACAATTCATTGCTCCTCAAAAAGTTAAACACAAATTTACCGTACAACCCAGCAATTCTACTCCTAGGTATATATTCCAAAGAACTGAAAACAGGAACTGAGCAGATAGCTGTATACTAATGTTCATAGCAGCACTGTTCACAGAAGCTGTGATACTGTGATTTATAATAAGAAATACATATTTGGTCTGGCAAAAAAGAAACAAGAGATCCAAAATAGAGCCACTTGTTAAGCCCCATGGCAGCAAACCAAGACTAACACTTAACCTAATTGCAGTTTCAACCCCTTCCAGAAATATGATTTTAACCAGTTAGTCTGGGATTATCTGGTTAACACTGAGATAATCTGCGTTATAGACCCCTGTCTTCCCCCACAGGAAGCAATCCTCTCCTTCCTAGAAACTTTCTTTTTCTGCCCCCTTCTTCCTATAAAAGCCTTTCATTTTGTACAACTCCCTGGAACTCCCTTCTTTGTGCTAAGATGGGATGTTGCTCAATTCATGAATCATTAAATGAAGGCAATTAATCTTCAAATGAATTTTGTTCTTTAACAGGTCTTTGCACTGTTTCTGGCATCAAGCTCCTAAAGCCCTTGGTGTTTCCTAAGTTATGAAAGCTCAAATGTCTATTATGTTAATAAGGTGACTTTTGGACTACACCTTACGATGGGAGCTGGTTACCAGGAGAACCAACCAAAGGATTAAAGGGTCAGCACTTTCAATCCTACCCCCTGGCCTCCAGGGAGATGAGAGGGGTTAGAGGTTGGATCAGTTGCCAATGGCCAATGATTTCATCAATCATGCGTACATAAGCCTCCATAGAAACCCAAAAGGACAGGGTTCAGAGAGCTTGATGAACACATGGAGATTTGGGGAAGATAATGTTCTTAGATGGTGGGAGCTTTCCCCATACCTTGCCCTATGTGTCTCTCTTCATCTGGCTATTGATCTGTATCGTTTGATATCCTTTGCAGTATTAAAAACACAATTCAACTGAGCACATTTTAAAGATGTTATTGGCTGGATTCAACAATTCATGAATCAGGTAGAACCCAGTTAGCCGAAAGGATCTCTGAGGAGCTGCACAAAGTGAAAGAATTTTTAGGCAGAAGGGAGAAGGAATAAGGAAGTCCCAGTTAAAAAAAAAAAAAAAAAAAAAAAAAAAAACAAGGGCGCCTGGGTGGCTCAGTGGGTTAAGCCTTTGCCTTCGGCTCAGGTCATGATCTCAGGGTCCTGGGATCGAGTCCCGCATCGGGCTCTCTGCTCAGCAGGGAGCCTGCTTCCCTCTCTCTCTCTCTCTGCCTGCCTCTCTGCCTGCTTGGGATCTCTCTCTGTCAAATAAATAAAATAAAAATCTTAAAAAAAAAAAAAACCTCCCAAAAAATGGGTTGGTTATTGCAAGGTTACATGCTATTAGGGGATTATCTAGCACCGATCAGACGATTCCCGATCATTGGTTTAAGATTCTATTTTTAGGGAACCTGCGTGGCTCAGCCAGCTAAGCATCTACCTTCAGCTCAGGTCATTACCTTGGGGTCCTGGAATAGAGCCCCATGTTGGGCTCCCTGCTCAGTGGGGAGTCTGCTTCTCCCTCTCCCTCTGTGCTCTCTCCCTTTGTGTTCTCTCTAAAGATCTCTAGTTCTCTGTCAAATAAATAAAATGAAATTTAAAAAAAAGATTCTATTCCTTGGAGGACCAACAGTAATTAAGTCTTGGTTTGGTGATGTGGGGGTTGGCATAAGTGAGTCCACTGGGAGCTTGTGGTCTCGTTTTTAACAGTTTCCCCCCCCCCTTTTTTTTTAAGATTTTATTTATTTATTTGACAGAGAGAAATCACAAGTAGTTGGAGAGGCAGGCAGAGAGAGAGAGAGGGAAGCAGGCTCCCTGCTGAGCAGAGAGCCCGACTCGGGACCCAATCCCAGGACCCTGAGATCATGACCTGAGCTGAAGGCAGTGGCTTAAACCACTGAGCCACCCAGGCTCCCAGTTTTCCCCTTTTTGATCAGATTTTCAGTCCACCCAAAAGATGTAATCAAAATGTAAAGCATTAGTGCTACTCCCAGATACTGCTCTAGAATCCTGTGTTTTGCTGAATCTTGTATGGTATTCACAGGTCACAATGTCAGGTTTACATTCTTTAGGTCAGTTGTTCTCTTTGTTCCTTACTGGCAGTGGCTGGGAACTTGCATTTAAAGCTTTGGAGAGAATATGGCACACCAAGGAGACTATTATGCTTATTATAAACAGGATAATTCCCAATGTGCGGAGTACACTTCAGAGCCATGGTACCAAGATCCCAGCCAATCAGCATCAAATAAATCAAATACCCAGGTGAAAGAATCACTTTTAAAAACTAATCGGCTTGTTCACTGATCTTGCATTCCTACATCCTCACCGGCATTCAGCGTTCGGAATGATGCCCCTTTCTGGTCATTGCCAGCCTAATTGGCATGCTTGTTATTTCAGCCTGGGCTGATTTCTGGGGACAGAGCAGACAGAGATAATTTTGCTTGTAACTTAGAGGTGGTACAAAGACCTAAAATTAAATAATATTGATTTTTATAGTAGGAACATTATTTCCTTTCTAATTCTCTTTCAACAAGTCTTAGGGGGAAGAGTGTAACTTTAACCCTTTTCTACCACTTGCTCATCTCCCTAAGGACTCTGCAACCAAGGGTTTTGTGGTTCTGCCTACTTATTGCAAGTGATAGTTTTCTGATGTATAGGCAAATCCTTTGATTTAAGCTGAAAATCAGGTTACTCTAAGGGAACATGTTAAGAGGTAGGTGGTACCTGGATGGGACCCAGATTATGAAGATGGTGCACATCCCTGGGGTTGAAGGAAACTAACAGAACAAGGATCAGCTGGCCGGGAACAGAAGGGTCCTGCATTCCTGGCAGCATGGAGGCCTCCTACTCTGGCTTCAAATCCTGATGTTTTCTGAGCAAGTTATCTCTCTAGGTCCACTTCCCTGTGCCGTGAAACAGCAGTAACAACACTCACATATAGGATTACTAAGAAAATTAAACGATATCTTTTACATGGGGCTCTAGTGTCGGGAAGGGCACAGAAAGTAGTATCAGAGCCTTGGAATACAAAGGGATGGACTTTTGTCTCCCCTTTTATATCTTCCTTCTCTGTGTGTTTCCTGGACTTAGTGGGTCATTTTTGCCATGCTTTTTTCAGCAGAAACAGTACCCCAGGGAACCCTCAGAAACTGCTGTAGGGGGTAGAGGCGGAAGTCAGGCTGGAGACAGGGTCAGGTTAGCAAGGGCTAGTCCTCTGTCTCCTACTGTAACTATTCTGGGGAACAGGTTTTTCCATTTCGGCAGGCATGTCCCACTGCAATGGGGGAAGCTAGTGGCATCTACCGAGTCCCAGTGTCAGCCTAGGAAAACAGCCAGAGCCTGCAGCTTCTGAGGGCTTCAAGGGCTCTGTCCTACTGGTGTCAGACGCACATTGCGGTCAGAGGTCAGGGTAGCCTGGATGAAAGTAGCAGGTCTGAGCAGAAGACAGGCACTGAGTTTGTTTATGGTGTAAGTCTTAGTGATCCTTAGGTCTAAGATGTGGAGCAAGCCTGGTGAAAGCCTCTGATCAGTTGGGAGGGAATTAGGAGATTCTCATTTGTGTAATAAAGATGAAAATAGACTCAGACTTCCAATTAAATGCTTGCATTCATTTCCTGTTGCTGGGACAACAAATTAGCACACACTCAGTGGCTTAAAACAACATTTATTCTCTTAGAGGTCTGGAGGTCAGTATCCAAAATGGGTCTTAGTGGGCTAAAATCAAGGTGTTGGCAGGGCTTCTTTCCTTTCTGGAGGATGTAGGGGCAAATCCACTGCCCTGCCTTTTCCAGCCTCTGGAGGCTGCCCACATTCCTGGGCTCGTGTCCATCTTCCATCTTCAAAGACAGTTATGGCCAGTGGAGCATTTCATGATACCATCTCTCTGATTCTGACCCTCCTGCCTCCCTCTGAAAAGGACCCTTGTGATTTGAGCAGGCCCACAGGATAATCCAGGATAACCTTTCCTTCTCAAGATCCTTCACTGAGTCACACCCGCAAAGTCCCTTTTACTATGGGGTAAAAGACTGGGACAGGGACATCTTTGGAGGTCCATTATACTACCCCAGCCAGCCTCCCCTCCTGGGAGCTCACCACAGCCCAGACTGATTTCTACAGGTTGTAGTCCGGTGTCAGGGGACACACTTTTGTATTGCTTGCCCTGGGAAACAATTCCAGGCTTTTCTCCAGTTGTGCTAATTGGATCGCATGCTCCCTACCCAACCAGTTGCTACCGCCGGACCTGGGTCTCAGGTTCACTCTGAAAGTAGAGGGGAGGCAGTCTCCACAGTGACCTGGAGAAGAGGTGGTGTGATGCCTCCAAGGAGAACCAAGGAGACTTTCAGAAAAGGAGGGAGTAGATTCTGGCCAGTATAGACTATAATGATCTTGTAAAACATTATCATGTCCCTGCATGGATGGAAGAAATGGTCACACAGCCAGCATGAGCTAGGGCTCTGATCTGAAACTATGTGCGACCAATTCTTGCCAGGACACCCTCTTCCTCACCCTGTGGCTAGTAGCATCAACAGATCTGTTTAGTACTGGGAATGGCATGCAGCAGCTGATGGCCCAAGTGACAGTCTCATCTGAGGTTAATATGGGGCATATTGAGGAAGGTACATGGTTAACAGAATTGCTGGCAAGGTAGTTACCCTCAGAGAAAAGGGAAATTTCCATTTCACTCCTAAAAGAATCTTTAGAAGCCAAAACCTAAATCAAAGAGCAAAGTATAATAACTTCCTCTGGGCAAATTTATAATTAATCCTGGATTAATTGGCCTTAATGAAGTTGAATTAATTACTAGCTGCTTGTAAAGACCTTTGAACTACCTTAGTACAAAATGGCATTAAAGAAACAGAAAGGAACCAGCATCGCATTAACATTAAGAACAAATCCCAAATAATCACAATTCTGCAGGCCGTTTCCTGCCAATCACTTCCCAGGGACCGTGCCCAGCCTGTGGAACTGTATGAGACCCAGCAGTCTGCTGCAGAGGGGCTTGTATTTGTGGGCTAGATGTTTTGGGGGGGGGGTGAGTCCAGTCAAGAAACACTTAGGGAACATTTGCCTCTGTCAGGTCCTGGGCAGTCAAAGGTGTGTAAGGAACCCTCAGCAGACTAGGATTGGGGGTCGCAGGGGGTGGGGGGACTTTAGAGCACCAGACTGGCCTAAAGCAAACTCAATTCAGTGGGATGGATGTCAGGATAGACAACTTTGCAATAGTGAGGCATAGTGTGATTTTATCTTGCTGGCAACAACACCCCCACTCCTCCCAGCCCCGGCCCTTGGAGTGAGCTAATGACTGACACCTGCCTAGGCAGAGCATTTTATGTCTGTGCTTGGTGCAGGGACACACAACTTCATCTGGGACAATGAGACTCAATGTGGGGACTTGCGGTTGCTGAGGATGTAAGCTTGGAGGTGCTGGCAGCTATCCTGTCATCATGAGGAAAGAGTCTGCCTGCAATGGAAGCAACCCAGAGGGGTGAATAACAAAGCTGGTGGCTTTGTGTCATTGTCTGAGCCCCCGGATGAGGCTGGCGTGAAGATGAGTGCTTCCTCTAGACCTTTTAGTTTGGTCGATTTATTGAACTTAACAAACACTAATACAGCAATTACTCTATGTCAGGCGTTGTTCTAGGTTCTACACAAATACCACTTCATCTAATCCTTGCAACCCTGGGAGTTAGGGACTCTTATGTCCTATGTCACACATGACAGAACTGAGGCACAAGAGGTTCTGTAACTTGCCCAAGACTACACAGCTTTCAGGTGGCAGGGTAGGATTCAAGCATGAGTGGACAGCCCCTGGAGCCTGTGATTTTAGCAATAGTGAATGGCCAGCGAATCTCCTTTTATCATTTTTCGCTTTTGCTTCAGGCAGTTTCATGGAGGATTTCTGTCATTTACTAAAACTGTGACTAGTGAGGGAGATATGGAGGAAGCTTCCAGAAGGTGTGCCAGGCAAAGGGCATAGCTGGTGAGCGAGTGCAGGGCAAGCTGGATCAGCATTGTCCATATGCAGGGTCGCAGAGGTTCACGATGGCCAGAGCAAAGAGGGGTGGGCCTGGGGCAGGTGGTGAGAAGTCCATCCACAGGCAACAGCGCGAAAGCATTTACGACTCTTCCACTGACTAAAAACAAAAGGATCTCAGTTCCACTGGTTCCTTTAGGACATTATTTTATATTTTAAAAATATTTACTGGGGCGTCTGGGTGGCTCAGTCATTAAGTGTCTGCCTTCGGCTCAGGTCATGATTGCAGGGTCTTGGGATCAAGCCCGGCATCGGGCTTCCTGCTCTGCAGGGAGCCTGATTCTTCCTCTCCCTCTGCCTGCTTCTCTGCCTGCTTGTGCTCACTTGCTCTCTCTGTCAAATAAACAAAATCTTTTTAAAAATATTTACTTATTTATCAAATAGGTAATACTTTGACCTAATTTAAAAGTCAAAAATATCAGTGCATTTCTGGTAAAATGTCTTCCTGTCCTTTAGCGGATGAACGGGTAAGCAAATGGTAGTCCATCCACTCAGTGGAATACTGCTCAGCAATGAGAAGGAACTCACAGTGTGGTTACATGCAGCAACATGGATGAATGTCAAATGATTATACTAAGTGGAAGAAGCTAGACTCAGAGGCTACCTACTCCCTTGTTCTATATATATTTTATTCTGGGAAAGGCAAGTCTTACAGGGACAGGAACATAGATCAGTGGCTTCCAGGATTTAAAGGAATGGGATGGTTTGATCCCAAAGGGGTTACTCGGAGGGTTGTGGAACTCTTTTGTATCTTGACTGTAGGGGTGGTTATGAGCCGGCATTTGCCAAAGTTCATAGAACCATCTGCCAAAAAGAGTGAATTTTCCCGTTGCCGCAATCCAGGTTAAGAGAAGACAGCTTCAGCCAAGTGCTAACAGGTGGTTGGATTCTGGCATCAAAGCAGCAGGATGCTTTCATGAATTGGATATAGGCTATGAAAGGAAGCGAGAACTCATGGGTTGAGCCAGGGTTTGCTGCCTGAGCACCTGGGAGGAGGTTAGTCTTCACAAATTGAGATGGGCTGCTGGTGGGATGGGGAGAAGCGGAGGATGAGACAGTTCGTTCCCTACATTCAGTTTGAGGTATCTGTTAGACATTCAGGTTGCATATATAAGCTCTACATTTGAGAGTTGATGGCTCTTAGAGTCATGGCTGGTTCAACTGATTTGGATCACCAGGGAGTGAGTGCACAGAGAGGAAATAAGAGGACTGAGTCTAGGGACTTCCCGGGTCCATCTTCTGGGATATGCTATGTGTATGCCTTGCAGGGCTGTTCTATACGGTTAAGCAAAGATAGAGAGGGCGTGCCTTTCTCATAGGAGTAAACATATTATACATATGGGTGTGTACCTTGCTTGTTTTTCAGTTACCAATATGTCTTAGACATGGTTCCCAAGTGGTACAGAAATACTGCTTTTCTTCTTTTTGAGGGCTGCATGATATTCCATTCTGTGGACATGCCATAATCTCTCTCTCTCTCTCTCTCTTCCTGTTTAACATTTGTACTATGGGGCTCCTGGGTGGCTCAGTGGGTTAATCCTCTGCCTTCAGCTCAGGTCATGATCTCAGGGTCCTGGGATCGAGCCCCACATCAGGCTCTCTGCTCAGGAGGGAGCCTGCTTCCCCCTCTCTCTCTGCCTGCCTCCCTGCCTACTTGTGATCTCTCTCTGTTAAATAAAGAAATTTAAAAAATCTTTAAAAAAATAAAATATTTACTATGGGGGCTCTTGGATGGCTCAGCCAATTAAGTGTCTGTCTCCAGCTCAGGTCATGATCCTGGAGTCCTGGGATGGAGCCCCATGTTGGGTTCCCTGTTCAGCAGGGAGACTGCTTCTGTCCCTCCCCCTGCTCCTTCTCTCCCCACCTCCTCTCTCTAATAAATGAATAAACAAAATCTTTTAAAAATAAATAAAATTTTTACTATGGAAAATTTCAAACGTATACAAAAACTAGACAGAAAAATAGAATGAATTCTCTCCCCACTCTGACCCATTACCCAACTTCAACTGTGATCAACTTGTGGCTAATTTTATTTCATCTGGACCACAATACGCTCTCTTTCTTCCAAATTATTGTTTCTTGGTAATTTGTTATTTTGATGTAATTGCAAACTTACCATAACATCTGTTTTTTTTTTTTTTTTTTTTTTTTTTTAGTATATGTGTTTCAAGGTGAGCACCATAACATCTATTTTTAAGGATATTTCAATTGTGGATAATAATTTACTGCTGTAAACAGTATAGTAAAGAAATACTACAACATGCCTATTCACAAAGAACACATTCCTGGGTGCCCCAACAGACAAAGTTTGGGAACTGAAATGCTTTCAGAGCATCTCTCTTAAGAAATGGGTCCTGAGCACCGAACACAAATCCCAGCATTGCTAAGATCCTTTTGTTGGGAAAGTCTCCTGGCCTTGGCCTCTACATTTTTGTTGTGTGTTTTTAAAAAAAAAGAATTATTTATTTATTTATTTGAGAGAGTGAGAGACAGGGAACGAGCAGGAGGGACAGAGGGAGTGGGAAAGAGAATCTGAAGCTGATTCCACGCTGACCATAGAGCCCAGTGAGGGGCTGGATCTCATGAACCTGAGATCGTGACCTGAGCTGAAATTAGGAGTCAGATGCTTCACCAACTGCTCCACCCAGTGCCCATGCCTTTCCATTTCTGGCCCCAATTCCAGTATGTGGGTTTTCCCACACTACCAAGCAATTGTCTGACACCAGCTGGGTGTTGTTAAAAGACAGAAACTTAGACATATTAGCAATTTATAAGAGTTTGAGCAAAAATTGTTTAGAAGAAGGCAGCACCCTATCTAGAAGATAGAAAAAAGCACCGAGGAGCTGTATGAAAGACAAAAGGGAGCAGGAACAAGGAAGTCATACTAGGCGAAAAAGTGGGTTGGTTATCACAAGGTTGCTAAAGTCACTTTCCTTTAAGAGATGATGAGGATCTAGTAAGCTGATTACCTAACTAGTGCTGATCAGGTGATGTCTCATTGACTGGTTTAAGATTCCACTTCTGGGAGAGCTGAAATTGTAATGAAGTTATTAGCTCTCAGCAAATTGACATAGGGCTTTACATAAGTGACTCCATTTTGGGCCAGTTGTCTTCCTTTTACTTGTGTTGTTGGGGTTCAGGGCAGGCTGCCCCCAATTATGCCGGTTTGACTTTTGGATTATTTTGAATTAAAGTTCCTTAAGAAACAGTGCAACAAGGACATCATGATCCTCTTTTATCTCCCTGAAAGCAAGAAATAAATTTCCCATGTGAAGGGTACCTGGGCAGAAGACATCCTTATCACCAGAGATAGGGAACTGAGGGTCCAGAATGCTGTATATATAAACCTTGCTTACTCCTTCACTACTTTGCTACCCCAAGCCCCAACTTATTCTCTTGTCAATTCTTCACAGATTTACTATTTCTTTATCTAAAAGGTAAAAAAAGCTGCCTGCTTTGGTTACTTCTTTGAGTCTTATATTTTTATGAGTTCTCATTGTACAACACTAAATTTGCTTAGTTAGCCTGTGACTCCCTCTTATGTCAATTCAATGATTAGGCCAGCCACAGAGCCTAGGAAGGAGGAAGGGAAAAGTTTTTCCTCCCCTATAGTGTCCTACAACTCAACTCAATTCTGTCACTATTTACCTGGAGATCAGTTCCACATGTTAAGGGTTCAGCCCTATGAGACTGCCTCCACCCCTTCAGAACCCAACAGGAAACTCAGGTTGTCACCTGTGCTTCTGAGGACCAGCTAGCTATAGATGGGATGTTCCAATGACCCTCTCCTCAGCTTCAGTTAATTTGCTACAGCAGCTAACAGAACTCAGAGAAACAACTTAATGGATTGCAAGTTCAGTACAAGAGGATTTAATCCGGGAACAGCCAGGAGGAAGAGATGCATAGGTCAAGGTATGTGGGAAGGGACATGGAGCTTCCATGCCTTATTCGAGCTACTTACTTTCCTTGAGCATCCAAGCTCTCTGCTGAACGCTGTCCTTTTGGGTTTTTAGGGAGGCTTCATGACCCAGGCATGATTGAATAAGTCATTGGCCACTGACGATTGATTGATTGACTCTCCAGTTCCTCTCTTCTACCTTCTCCAAAGGTTAGGGAGTAGGACTGAGAGAGTTCCAACTCTAATCACTCAGTGGGCTCCCCTGGTGGCCAGCCCCCAATCTTAGGTGCTTTCCAAAAGTCACCTCAGGAACATAACAAAAGACGTCTTTCTCACTGTCATCACGGGAAATTCCAAGGGTTTTTGGAGTTCTGTGTCAGGAGCAGGAGTAAGACCAAATAAATATTTCCTACTATAAATCACAATATCACAGCCCATGACTGCCTCTCCAGAGCTTTTGCCTGTGACATTTTAGAAGACCATAGTTTCAGACTAAAACCGTACTTTACTTGGAAAGACATTTTCAGAGTAAGCTTACCATACAGTGTCTTCTCTTTCTGTACTGCTATTTTGTGTGCAAGCACCTAGCAGTAACTTTTCCACAGGTGAGTGCCATGTGCCTGACAAACAGAAGTGGCCCTTCTCTAAACCCCTGCCCTAAATCTTCACCTGTGTTGTGTGTGTGTCTCCTAGAGCGGCATTGCATGGTGTTAGCTATCCCAACACACGTCTTCCTCTTCTCTGGGATGCATGGGGGATTGAACAAACCGTGTCTGCTTCTCTCAGGGACTCTGTTGCTATTATAGGGCCTGTACCCCAGGAGGCATCAGGGAGCAGTTACTGCTGAGTATGACTATACCCTGCTCATCATAGAGGGCAAACTGGCCGCCAGGCAGAACTGAATGGATTTTGTGCTTGGCTACCTTAGTGTTTAAATGAAAAGCTAAATTAGTGGCTGACATGTAAAAGATTGCATATAGAAATTTCATATAGAAACACTCTCTTCTCTTGAAAAATGGGAAGATGGGCCATGTTGGGCTAGCGTTCTTGCCATTCCTACCCTGTATCAGTTGGCTGGAACTGAGCCGTGGCTTCCTCAAGGCAGGATACTGTTCTGATCTCCAGCCTCCATACTCAAGGGCATCTTAAGCCCTGCCAATCTCTCTTCTTGAGTCATCAGCCTAGCCAGTGAAGACCCCTGTTGGTGACCCCTGACTGTCGGCTGTGGCTGACAAACCTTTTTAGTGGCTCCAGACACTTCAATAATTGTGTGAGAGTCCTGTACCCTCTCCAGTAGGAGCACATAGCATAGCATTTTACATACTATGAGGGGCTCTGCAGCCCCTCCCGAGGCCAGGCTGCAGACTTGCAGGGCCAGAACTCTAGGGTCAGAGATGACATCTTTTTCTGCCACCTTCCAACAGTCTTTTGCAGAATCCCCCGACTGGCTCCTGCTCCACATTCCAGCCTCAGCTCCGTCAGCTACTGGAGACAGGCCTTCCCAGGCCATTCATTGTAAATTAGCTGTCCTCCCTTCTCTTGGCGCGCTAGTCCTTTGAAACTCTGCTTTAATTTTGCCTGGAAGTCTTCTTCCTCTCTGAAATGGTCTGGTTCAGACGTTAGTTCACCGGTTTACTGTCTGACCTCCGCCCCGCCCCAATACAGTGTAACGCGGAGAGAGCACCGTCTGTATCCCAGTGCCCTGAATAAGTAGGCACGTAATAACAGCCTGTCGATTGAATGGATGGACGGACGGATCCCCCCCCACCCCGCCCCCTGCCCCCCGCCCCGTTCTCAATTTCCTTGAGGCATCAGGTGGCAGGAGCCAGGTGAGACAACAGCCCCACGGCCGGCGACCTCGGCCAAGTTCTGCCCCTGGAGCCCCCTCCTGCTGCGCGGTACCAGGCAGCGCCCGCGGGCGGCGAGAGGGCGGAAGCTTCGGGGCCGGAACGGGCCTGCCCGGCGCGCGGGTTGCGGGGGGGCGGCTTAATCAGCCGGACCGCAGTGGCGGCCGCGGGAGGGGAGGGCCCGCGGGCGGCGGCGGCGGCGGCATGGCAGGTCGGCGGGTGAACGTGAACGTGGGCGTGCTGGGCCACATCGACAGCGGCAAGACGGCGCTGGCGCGGGCGCTGAGCACCACGGCTTCCACCGCCGCCTTCGACAAGCAGCCGCAGAGTCGCGAGCGCGGCATCACGCTCGACCTGGGCTTCTCGTGCTTCTCGGTACCGCTGCCCGCGCGCCTGCGGGCGGCGCTGCCCGCGTCCGCCGCGGCGTCGGGAGCCGAGCCCGAGCCCGGCGAGCCGCAGCTTCAGGTCACGCTGGTCGATTGCCCCGGGCACGCCTCCCTCATCCGGACCATCATTGGCGGTGAGCGCGGGCCGGGGCGGGAGCCGGGCTCGGGGACGCTGGGCGGAGCGGCCGGGCCCCGTGTTCGAGCTCGCCCGAGCCGCTGCCGGGGAACGGGGACCGTCTCACCTCCCGGCAGGGCCCCGCCCAGGGCGCGAGAGGTGGACGGGGCTCGCCCGAGGCCCCGCCGGCAAGCGATCGGGGGTTCTGGGACCCGAACTCGCGACCGGCTGACGTGGAAGCGCTTCCCACCCAGCACAACCGCGCAGGAAGGTGCTTCCCTAAAGTGTTGGGTTTATGGTTTTTGGTTTTTGTTTTCAAGAGGAGTTTGTAGTACACGAACAAGTCAGAAACCCCCAAAAGACTGCCGAAAGGGTCTATGTGAAAAGTGCGAACAAAAGAAGTCTGCACTCATCCGTTCTTTGGTCTCCTGGTTCCCATTTCTAGTCAACCACCGTCAGCCGCTGCCCCAGTTCCTTGTGTCATTTCGGAAAAACTCCACGTAAAGACAAGCATACCCGCTGTTCGTAAACCCCCTCTTCTCTCTCTTCACAAAACGGTAACGCTGTCTACACTTAGTCAACACCAAGGGCTCCGTATCTGCACACAAAAAGCTATATTATTATTGTTTCTTAGAGAGGGAGAGAGAAACCTAAGCAGGCTCCACGCCCAGCACAGAGTCCTAGTGGCGCTCCATCTCCGGACCCTGAGATCATGAGCTGAGCAGAAATCGAGTCTTAGCGGACTGAGGCACCCAGGCGCCCCCAAAGCTGTATTATTATTATTATTTTAAAAGATTTTATTTATTTATTTGCCACAGAGAGAGAGAGAGCGAGCGAGAGCACGCACAGGCAGGCAGAGTGGCAGCAGAGGCAGAGGGAGAAGCAGGTTCCCCACCGAGCAAGGAGCCCGATGTGGGACTCGATCCAAGGATGCCGGGATCATGACCTGAGCCGAAGGCAGCTGCTTAACCAACTGAGCCACCCAGGCGTCCCTAAAAGCTGTATTATTTTTAAGGGTCATATAAAAGCCCATCGTACAGCTGTGCCAACGTTTTCTTAACTAACTCTTAATGATAGACACTTAAACGTCATTTTCAGTTTTTGCTAATGATGCTTCAGTGAATTTTCTAGAACAAGACTGGTGGGGGTGCTGATCTGGCTGTAGGATATGCTGCTGGAACCCATCTGGCTTGGGCAAAGAGCACATGAATTTTCAGTCATGAGAGGTACTGCCAAAATGCCCTTCAAAAATGTTCCATTTAATCAATTTTTTAATTATAAGGTAATACATGGATAGGTTCTGCTTGTGAAGAAATAGAACTTTTCAGATTAGGTAAAAGTCCTGTAATGGCCCCTCTTTCTCCAGAGGAAGCCACTATTATACCTTTGTGGATTACTTTTCTGGGTATGTTTTTACTGCAATTAAATCTGTGGACAGGGCTTTAAAACATGCTCTGTTTTTAGAGGAAAATGATAAAATAATAGAAGCATCTGGTACAAAAAGGTAAACAGCTAAAAGAAGTCTCTTCTTCACTGCTGACCCAAGTATTTGGTTACTTTCCTGTTTTCCACTGCCTTGTCTTTCCTTCCAATCTTCTCTACACCTACAAGCACATACGGGAATATATATTGGGCAGATGGTTTTATTGGCTTGGTGGCAGATGGCCACATTGGTCTCTGGGCATACTGGGTCCCAGCTGTAGTGATGAGTGTACTAAGTACTTTAATCTTTGTTACCTCCGGGCTGTTCAATGCTGCAGGCAGTCTGAGGTCACTTCCCCATTTTATAGTAGAGGAAGTGGAGGCTCATAGGAAGAGACCTGCTCAAGGTCACACAGTCTAAAGTCTTCTATTCAAGTTGTGTGTCAGTCATCAGATGAATGTTAAGGGTCATGTGATCCTCTCTACTCTTTTCCCCTTTTCTTAACAATTCTGTTTAGTCGAGTCCAGGTACATCTTCAGACATATACTCTGAGCCAGCCTGGGTTGGAGATGGAAGAGCCAGGTTAAAGTAAAATAAGAAGTCACTTTTAGGGTTTTTTGTTGTTTGTTTTTTTAGTAAAGAGTGTAGGTGAATAGTAAAGGGCATGCTTTTGAGTCAGACTGGGCAGGAGACCTAGCTTTTCCCTGTACTAACTGTGCTCTTTGAACCTGATTTTGGGCCTTCCAAACACTGGCAGATAGCAACCACACAGCTCTTTATTGGCTTTGCTTTTCTCCCATGTTTGCCACTTCCCCAGGTAGATTCTGCAAGGAATGCAGTGGTTACCATTTAATAGTTGAAGAAATTGGGATGTAGGGAGGCTGCGGGTAAGTGGCACACCAGGTACCCCTGGTCCCAAAGCTGGAGCTCTTTGCCATGCTTCCTCAAATCACTTTATATTTCCCCTGCTCCCCTTCTAATATATCCATGTATAGAGAAGCTCTTTGTAGGACAAAATGTTTCAGGTGCCAGCCTCATCCTATATAACCAAATTTTAATGACTCTAAGACTTGGCAGTTCCTTAGTTTAGACGGCAAAACTGTAAAAGAAAAGAAGAAGAATTTTTTCTCTTCTTGTAGGTACATCATGGCTCTTCTTTACTCTCATCTCCTGAGTGAGGAGACTTTCTGTACCTTTTTTTTTTTTTTAAGATTTTATTTATTTATTTGATAGAGAGACACAGTGAGAGAAGGAGCACAAGCAAGGGGAGTGGGAGAGGGAGAAGCAGGCTTCCTCTGGAGCAGGGAGCCCCATGTGGACTTGGATCACCAGGACCCTGGAATCATGACCTGAGCCGAAGGCAGACGCTTAATAACTGAGTCAACCAGGCATCCCTTTCCTTACCTTCTTACAGGCATTAAAATGCAACCTGAACACAGTGGAATGGTGAGACCACGGCTGCCACTATCCTTCCTTCCATAGATCAGATTCTCACCCTTTTCAGAGAAATGAGAAAAGTGAGGGAAAGCGTACCCACATTTGAGTACCTGTTCTGGCCCACGTCTGTTGCTAAGAACTTGCATTTGTGCAACAGCCCCAAGTGGTGGGAGTGTTAGGCCTATTTTTCTGATAAAGGAGCTGAAGCTTGGAAAGTATAAAGTACCCTGGGCTGGTGTTTACCTAACTCTGCCTCCCCTAACCTGAATCTGGTTAACACCTTTAGTTCCCCTCGTGACTCATAGATCATAGATCCATAGTTGTCTTTGCTTTTTTGAGATTGCTCCAGAGGCCAAATCCCTGCCTCTGGCAGCTGGTCTGCTACAATGCTGGACCTTCTCAGGGACTGCCTGCCCTCCTCTTCCTGCTACTTCATTTCCGTACAGTAGGCCGAGAACTCTCATGTCAGCGCTCAGCTTCAACACTTCCCAGCAGCTCCTCTTTGTGCTTAAAATGCCAGCCTCTTCTCTGTGGGCTGCAGAACCCACGATTTGGCCTCCGTCTTCCTCTGAGCTCATCCCTTGCCCCTGACCTTCAGTCTCACTGCCCTCATTTTTACTTATTGAATGGGCTAGTTTTGCACCTATTGTTCCCTCTCTTTGGTACATCCAGCTCCTCACTCATATCTCAGGTCGAGTGTCCTGTCAAGAGGGCTCTTCTGAGCTGCCCAGCCAAAGTATCCTCAACTCTCTGCCCCACGTGCTTTCTCATGTCTCTATTTTACTGCCTTACAACCCTTTTCACTATCTGATAACTCTCTATGTGTTTCCTTGTTGACTGTCTCTGTCCTCCATGAGAGCAGAGTAGGAATCATGACTGGCTTATTCTCAGCGTTTGGGCCAGAGCCAGGTGTGTGGTAGGCATGTGGTAAGTCTGAATGGGGGAAGCTGTGTCCCACTTCCTGGGCTGGATGGTAAAAGTGAGCAAAGAACATTCTTCATGGGTTAGTGGACAGAAAGCAATCAGCATGGGGCCTGGCTTATAATCGGTACATTATGCATGTTTCTTATTTCCCTCTAGGAGCTAAAGGCACTAGGGAGAGGGTGCTGTCAAAATGTGCCCAGTGACCTATCAGAGCTTTTAGCATACAGGACAAAAGCAGGAATAACTCAACTTTGCTGGGCAGTGGGGTATAGGACATGATGGGTGGAAAGAAGAGCTTTCCTGGTGAAGGAAATGGTGGAGGAGCCAGGGCTCCATGGCTTAAACCTGCCTTTTTGTCCTTCGGAGTTGGAGGTAATGGCCAGCATTTAGTTGTGGCTAGAAATCAGCATGGCATGTGGGGAGGTGTGATGAAGATGAAGGTAGAAGGGTTGGTGGGCCAGAGCCTCTAGAGTGCTGAGTGTTGTTGAACTTAGATTAGGTTAGGCCCTTAGCATAGATTTCTTTCTTTTTTTCGTTTTTTTTTAAAAGATTTAATTTATTTGACAGAGATCACAAGTAGGCAGAGAGGCAGGCAGTGGGCGGGGCAGGGGGAGCAGAGAGCTGAGCTGAGCAGAGAGCCCAGTGTGAGGCTCCATCCCAGGACCCTGAGATCATGACCTGAGCCGAAGGCAGAGGCTTACCCACTGAGCCACCCAGGCACTGCACCTTAGCATAGCTTTCTTCTAAGGGCCTTGGCAGCGTTTTAAAACAGGGTTGTGACAAGATCAGGCCTGAGCTTTAGGATGATGCAAGAGTCCCAGGCAGGCAATGCACCTGTACTTGGAATTGCTGGAAGACTGGGGTCTTGTTAGAATTCCTGGCTCGTTGTGAGTGATTTAGACCCCTTGCTGAATACATTAGCTCTAGTACAAGGAAATGAGAATGATTGTCTCAGTTCTATGATGATATCTCTGAAGTTTAATATATCTTATATTAAAGCCAGTTCTCATTGATTCTCTTGCTACCCCCCCCCCCCCCCGCAAAGTATTTTCGCTACCCAAAGATTCCTTTCTTAGCTTAGAGAAAATTGGGCTTTATCTGCTTGATCCATGTGGCCATAGATAAAACTCCATGGTACCAGGGGGAGGTTAATAGTGACAGTAGTACTTAGCTTTTATTTAGTGCTGCCCTTAAGCTGTTTTTTCCCCCATTTAACACTCAAAGCAATCTGGTGAAGTAAGAGGTGATATTCCCATTTTACAGGTGAAAAAGCAGGCTCAGAGAGGTCAGGTGGGGAGCACAGTTCCTAAGTGTCAGGGTTGGGTTTGAACCTGTGTTGATCTGACCACACAGCTCTTACTCAGGCATTCTCAATGGGAATGAAAAAGTGTATCCGTCCACTCAGGCCCCCTATAGTAGTGTTTCAGGGCAGTATTTTTCTCTAATCCATTTTGGAGTATAAATCTTTCAGGGCTAGAACTTCAAAAAGATTCAGTAATGTATGTTTTAAAGACTTGGGTGGGGGTGAGGGACTTGGACCCATCCTCAATCTAACTCTGGCAGGAAAGAGGAGAGCTGAAAAATGCTGGTATCTTGGCTTGGCAATTTATAGTCCTCTTGTGGCTGCTAGGATTAACAGTGTATTGTCTCCTGGTCTTTTGTTCCAGTTGTTAATGAACAACAGCTCTTCTGCCACGACTTGTACTTGTCGCCCTGATCCCTTCCCTCCTCTGCCCACCATTTAAGTGGTGCTTCCTGCCTGGCTCGGACCCTCTGGGTCCCTGGGTCTTTCCCTAGGTGGAGCTGATGAGAGCTGCCACAGCTGCCACAGCCTTGTAAGTCTGACTTGGTTACTCTCTTTGGAGGGAAAACATTCAGCAAACCCCCGGAGGAGACCCTCTTTGTAAAACTTAAGCTACTTTGCCTTCTCTGTTTTTCCAGCTCTCTGCGCTCTTGGTGCCGATGCAGAGAAAGCGCTTGTCCCTTTGGCTTGTTTTATTAAATCAAGCAGATTTTATACATTCCCCTTTGGGCACCTGCACATAATGCCCAGAAAGCAGTGCAGTAGCCACAGAAGCCGAGACAGCAAGGGGCCTGGCGGTGCACGGAATTTGGGCATTATGCTAGTGTAAAACCAGCCAGCCACACAAAAATCCCGATTTTGGTTTTCTTTACCTCTAGTCTTTTTATGAATCTGCGCAGCAATACATTGTTATGGTATCATGTTCATATATATGTGCCCTAAAATATTGGGACGTATTTAAAGGAGTTGATATAACTGGAAATGCTTCTTTAACCTAAACTTCTTTAGCTCCTAGAATCTTCCAGGCCTTGCTTCCATGTATCTTCATGCTCACTCAGGGAGCGCTGCCTTTGATTTTTTCTTCTTTGTTAAAAGGTGATCTTACTGTAACAGAAGATTCTTGTCTGCGATGCCATTTCTGGGATGCCCTCAACCCCTGAGTGAAGTGGACCCTGACGCTGGTGTCTCTTGTGTTAATGTGCTGACAGCCTCTCTATGTCCAGTAGGAAGTTGGCTGCACGCAGAGTCCAGTGTGCCTGTTTTCAAATACAGGTTTTTCTGTTTTGTCTGCTACCTTATCACTCTCTGACCCCTCCCTATCTCCTTCCAAGTTGGAGTGCCTTTTGCTGTCTCTAGGAGACTCTCAAGTTGAGCTTTGTCTGTAGCCGTGCGCCTGGCGCTGGGTGGCAGGTGACTTTGCTTTGGTCTGGGTGACAGTGTGGAGGTAACATAACATTGGAGATGCAGCTTGAGTTTAAATTAATGCAGAATATTCGAGCAGGAACCAACAGGAAAGAAAAATGGAAACAGGTAGTCATATTTCATTCTGTGGGGTACATTTTTCTTCTCATGGGGCTTGCCCTTGAGAACAAAACATATCAAATGTTAAATCAAAGAATATTTTTGTAGTCATGCTAGGAATAGAAAATAATGCAAAGACTTTGCCTTCTGGAGGCAAATATTTTGCTGGAAGGTTATAATCAAAGTCAGAAGGAAATCATAGCCATAGCTTTTGGTAAAGCTGTAATCATTTAAAATTAATTGCTTTTAAGCTTTTTACTTAGCATCTCCTTTGTTTTCTATCTTCTTTGTCTCCTGGGTTTTTCTTCAAAAATCACTTCATCCAGGTTGGAATAAGATTTGGGCAGGCATCCCAGGAAACAACCCGTAAATTAATCCCTGAGACATATTCCCTGCTCAGTCATTTTTTTTGTTGTTGGCTAGAGTCTCGGACAGGCTAGGAGTGAGGCTCCCTTGTCTTGGAGTGTGGGTCTGTTCCCTTTGACCAGGAGGCCTTTCAACTTGTGCTCAAGGTGACAGTGTCTGTAGCTTTGGTGCCTGGGTGATCTGGCAGCCTGCATCCTGGTGAGGTGGAGTCTGACATTTCTGAGATGGCCTCAGGAATGGGGCCACCTCAGGGTGGGGCGAGGAGCAGGAATGAACCCTCCTAGGGTCAGATGGCATCTTGTGTCTCCCCTGCTCTGCTGCAGTGGCTGGCTTCCCCTTATTCAAGTATTCCCTTTAGTCTGGAAGTATCTAAGGGACAGAGACAACATCTGAATTATGTCAGTAGCTCTAGGGCCAATCCAGGACCTAGCACATAGTAGATACCCAGTAATGCCTGTAAACATTTTTATTGAGATATAATTCACATACCATAAAATGAACCCATTTCAAGTGTATACTTTGGTGGTGTTCAGTATGTTCCCAGAGTTGCTGCATAGAGCCTTTGCCACAATCCAAGTTGAGAATATTTTCATCATTACAAAAAGAAATCCCTGGGTGCCTGGGTGGCTCAGTGGGTTAAGCCTCTGTCTTTGGCTCATGTCATGATCTCAGGGTCCTGGGATCGAGCCCCGCATCGGACTCTCTGCTCAGCAGAGAGCCTGCTTTCCCCCCCTCTCTCTGCCTGCCTCTTTGCCTACTTGTGTTCTCTGTCAAATAAATAAATAAATAAAATCTTAAAAAAAAAAACCAAAAAGAAACCCCAGACTTATTAGTAGTCACTCTCCGTTCTTTCCTCCCCTAGGCCCATGCAGCCACTGATTTACTTCATGTGCACAGATTTGTGTTTACTGGACATTTCATAAAAATGGAATCATCCAGCATGTGGCCTTTTGCATCTGGCTTCTTTTGATTGGTGTGATATTTTCAAGGTTTTCCATGTTGTAGCATGGAGTAGATACACGTCATCCCTTTTTTAGAGAAATTTTTAAAAAATTTATTTTTAATTCTGGTAAAGTAAATATTACATAAAATTTGCCATCTAACCATTTTTTTTAAGGGGTGGAGAGAGAGAAATGGAGAGAGAAAGGAGCAGGGAGGAGTAGAGGGAGAGGGAGAGAGAGAATCTCAAGCGGACTATGCTCAGCAGGAAGCCCATCACGGAGCTCGTTCCCACCACCCTGACTGAGGTCATGACCTGAGCTGAAATCAAGAGTCCGATGCTTAACTGACTGAGCCTTTTGTGCGTTCCAACTGTTTAACCATTTTTAAGTTTACAGTCCAGTGACATCCATCTCCAGAACTCTTGATCTTAAAAAACTGAAACTTTAGGGGCACCTGGGTGGCTCAGTCGGTTAAGTGTCAGCCTTTGGCTCAGGTCACGATCCCTGGGGTCCTGGGATCGAGCCCCGCATTGGGCTCCTTGCTCCACAGGGAGCCTGCTTCTCCTGCTTCCCCTGCTTGTGCGTATGTGTGCACTCTCTCTGTTAAATAAGTTAAAATCTTAAAAAAACAAAACAAAACAAAACAAACAAACCCAAACTGAAACTCTGTAGCCATTGAACAGTGACTTTCCCTTCCACCTCCCAGCTGCATTCATCCCTTTGTATAGCTGAGTAGTACTCCAGTATGTGTGTATACTGTTTTTTAACCTGCTCATCTTCTGAAGGACATTTGGATGGTTTCCACTTCTTGGTGATTATGCCCAATCCTGCCGTGAGCATTTGTGTACAAATCTTTGTGTGGACATATGTTTTTATTCCTTGGCATATACCTAGGAATGGAATTACTGGGTCACAGGGTAGCTGCTTCTACTTTTCTACATATATTGTACACTCTGTTTGGATGTGAGGGCAGATACAGACGTGCCTGTCTTCAGGGAACTCAATGGTCCGGAGGACCAGGGAGGAGCAGGAGGCAGTGCCAACAGCCAGTTAAGACGGAGAGTCATAAGGGCTTCATAAAGAGGAGCTTAGGATATGAGTGCCTCTGCCTGGGACAGGCAGGAAGGGCATCCCTCAGGAGGGGACCCTGGGCAGGGCCTGGAAGGATGACCTAGAGGTTTCCAGGCAGAGGACAAGAGAGGGCAGAGCAGACCCAGGGTGCAGCCTGAGCAGTCGGAGGTGTGAGAGCAGATCTGGCTCAAGAAGCGGGCGGTCAGTCAGTGGGAGAAGTGGGAGGAGGTAAGGCCAGGGCGTAAGGGTCATGGGCAAGTTAGGAGGAGGGGCTGTCTTGTCAGAGCTTTGAAGGATGGCTGAGATTTTCCCAGTGGGAATAGGAGAGGCTTTCCTGCTGGAGGACTCAGAGTGAACAGGGACATAGGGGCAAAGGAAGGGCTAGAGTGTGGAGCTCACAGGAGGCAGCAGGGTATGAGGCTGAGCTGCAGAGACCCTGGGGCCCCAGAGCTCAGGAGCTTGGAGAGCCTGTAGTTGGAGGCAGGTGGATGGTTTTTAAGCTGGGAGATCCTGCCAGCTTTTGAAGAGTCGGAAGAGAGGGCTTGTGCCAAGTGGTCTGGGGCCATGCATCCCTTATTCTGACCGAGGGTTACAGAGCCAGCTTGAAGAGGGAGGGAGAGCGACCACAGACAGAATGGACACTGTTAGGAGGGACAGTGTGGCTCTGGGGGTGCAGACATGGCAGTGCAAAGTGGGGGCTGAGGCATGTCTGCCTCTCACAGGGAGAGGGGGGGAATGGACACTTTGGGAACCTCTGCTGTCTTGCTGGCCACAGTTCCAGGCCCTTTATTATCTCACTCCACCCTGCCAGCCAGGGGTAGGAGTTTCCCTCTCCATTGTGCAGCCCACACTAGGCGAGAGTCCAGAGGTCAGTAACTGGCTCAGCGGGGGTCTAATCCAATTTGATTTCAGAAAATCTGGATTGCTGGGAAGCTGCTCTCAGACCTTAGCTCATGCCTTCTTTGGTAGGAACTATGGCTCCTGAGGAGCGGTTTATATACAAGTCAATTTGTCAAAAATAGAGACTTCAGCTTCCATTCTCGCCTGGATTATTTGAGTTTTGTTTTTTTGTTAATTGGGTCTTTTTTTCCTTGTGCTGTGAGATTAGGCTCCTGCTGCTTTGAAGTGGCCTTGGCTGGGTGGGGAGGGAGTGGGAAGGACTTAGTTAATGTGGTGATCCTCTCTTGGCAGGAGAAGAAACAAGTTTTGCTGTTAAGAGAGAAGTTGACTTTCCCCCTTTCCCTATCTCCTGTGTTGTGATGATGCCTCTCTTGTCTTGGGGCCTTCAGGAAGACTAAAATAATTTCCTTTGTCTCTAACCTACTTCCTGAGGATATTTATTTGGTGGCATACACAGGTGTTACCTAAAGATAAACCTGACTTTTTTCTTTTAAAATTAGTGCTTGGAATTGCTAGCATTGACCTGTGTGGCCTCAGGAACCTGCCCTAGCTGGCCTCCCAGCTTCATCCTTTATTGTAGATTTATTTGGGTTGCTTAAAGCTCAGGGAGGGTCAGTGGCTTGTCCTTGGTCATCTGACACAGGGACTAGAGCTCTGCCTTCCCAGTTCCATTGCAGTATGGCACTTAAAAAAATAGCTCTGCTTGTGGTCATTTCTAGGTGATTTTCAGGGCCTTATGCCATAAGCACCAAAGACGCTTGCATGTGTGCACACGCGTGTTTGCTCAGTGTTCCTTAGTCTCTGAAATGATGATGACCCAGGGCATGTTCAGAGATATTCCTCAGAACTTATGCTCTAGAGAAAAAAAGACTACAGAAGAAGACCTCTATTTCTTGAGCATTTGCACAGACAAGTAGGTAGAAAGACCAGGAAGGGAAGCTGGTGTTCACCAGCACAGACCTTGTGCCCATCAGCCATCAGCGTGGCTAGGAGAGGCCTGATGGACACTTTGACTGCGAGGGCCAGTTTTTCAGAAATCTCTGCAGGGCATTGCTCAGCACTGTCCAACAGAGGGGATGTGATGATGGGAACATTCAGCTTGGTGGCTGTGGGCACGTGAGGCCAATGAGTACTTGCGCTGTGGCTAGTGCAACTGAGCAACTGGACGTCTTAATTAAATTTCATTGGAAAGTTCTAGACCTGTGGATCCATCTGCTTATTGGGCCGGTTTCCTCATCAGTGAATATCACAGGCCTCAGACCCCACATCTTCAAGACCGCCCTCTTCACTTCCTTACCTTCCTGGGGAATGATACCTCCACTCTCCTAAAGCATGACCTTTTCTTTTCCTCTCTTTTCTCTCTCCCTCCCTTCCATCTTTCCTTCTTCCCTTCCTTTTTTCTCTTCTTTCTTTCTTTTAAAGATTTACTTATTTATTTTAGAGAGAATGTAAGTGGAGGGAGGGGCAGAGAGTATCCCAAGTGGACTCTAAGCTGAGCATGGAACCCCGTGTGGGCCGGGGCAGGGGGGCGGTGGCGATCCCATGACCCTGAGATCATGACCTGACCCAAAACTGAGAGTCAGATGCTTAACTGACTGAGCCACATAGGTGCCTCAGGGTATGACCTTTGAAATGATCCTCAATGTGTCCTCCTTCATATGAGTTGGTGACCAAGTCTTGTCCCTCCTGCATGTCCTTTTACCTGTGTGTCCTCACCATCACTGCAGCTGCTCCCTTAGGACAGGCCTCCATTGGTGCCCAGCTGGATGAGTACAGTGTTCCTTCACAGTCTCTCTGATTCCAGCCCCCCCCCCCCCGCCTTAAAACTATTCTCCCCTCTGTAGCCAAGAACTCTTTCTAAATTGCTAATGTAGCTATTTTACCTCCCTGTTTTAAAAGTCTTGCATTGCCCTCAGTTGGCAGAAAGGCCAAATTCCTCAGCATGTCTGGTATCAGCCCTTCATGATGGCTCTGTGTCTCTTTGTCTCTCTTTGTCTCTCTCAGGACTCCTGGCTTAATGAACTACTTGCAGGTCTCTGGACAGATCACATTCTCTTGATGGCTGTGTCATCAGGCAACATGCCCTTCTCAGGGAAACCTCAGTGTTGGCTTTCCCCAGCCTGAATTAGGTGACCCTTATTCCAGGGCCTCTGACATCCTATATATACCCTAGAATCTCATTTTCTCCCCATTGGTTGTCATTTTCTGTTTACCGGGTTATGTTTTCCACTGGACTTGATCCCCTTTGAGGGCAGGAGCCTGTTATCATTCACCTCTGTGTGCAGGGGTCCAGGACCTGGCCTGGCCCCGAGTCAGCCTTTGGTGCATGCAGACATGAGTGAATGAACGAACGGCTGGATAAGGGTCATTTCCCACTGCCTGCAGCACTGACCCACCCTCTTGGGGGGCCTGGAACCAGTGGCCATACAGAGTTCACAGTGGAGGAAGCCTGCCTTGAGGTTAGACAAGTTCATCTTTCAGTGGAAATTCAGTCCTCGTATTTCATTTTCAGGCCACTTTGCGTAGCAAAGTAGTTTAACTCGGAGCAGATTTCTGCCGTGCTGATGGTTAATTTCATGGCCCACAGAGGGTCAGCACACTAATGCCGGGAACACGGTGACCTCAGTGCTGCTCACCGCACACGGTGAGGGCCCGGCAGCCCTGTTGTTTTAGAGGCAGTTTTCAAACATCCTTCAACGGGCTGATTTTGAGTTAACAGGGGTGACCTTTTCAAGACCATTTTTAAAAGCTGTAATATAGATCCCTCCCAGACCGTATATTTTCCTTTCTCTACACAGTTCAAAGGGGCTGGGTTGTCTCATAGGTTTTTGCCAGCAATCTTCAGCTTGACCCTGGTTGTTTAAATCTGCCGGAGGAAATTTGAACAAACTTGTACTTTGGTAATTCTTCTGCCTCTGTGAACCTTTAACCTTAAGGTTTCTTTCAGAGCCAGGGGCTGCATTGTCACCAGTCGTCCCTGCTGGGGCTTTCAAAGGGCATTGTCTAGTGCGTCTGTTTTCACTTTGCTACTGGAGTTCTTTTGAGGAAGGGTATTAATTCAGACCTGATTCTGAGACAGGACGAGGACTTTTAAACTTGCCCCAGAGCTTGGGGATGGGGAAATGAGCATAATGCAAGCCCGTGGCCTGCACCAGTGGTGTTCTGCAAGTAGGCTTCGAAGGTGAAGGGAGAGGAGGCCCTCCAGAGGTGCATTGGGTGCGTTCACTGTCCAGTGGGTGACCCTGGCTCTGCCTGGTCTGGCTTGACAATGTGACAGAAAGAGGATCCTCTCTCTGATGGTCAAGCTTTGGGCCCAGAATTCCTCCTAAATATATGCTTCCTGGAGCACCAGTTCTTATGAACCTGGGAGGGCAGATGTGAACTTAGAGTTCACATACTATTACAGAATACTTGAAGGATATGACACTTGCTGGGGAAAGAGAAGAGGGCTCCCTGGTGCAGGAGGGTAGGGACATCGTGGTGCTGTTCCCGCTGGCTGCCCCCAAGACTCCTGAGTCACCTTCAACAGATAGCTGATTTCACCATTTAGTTCTTCATGTGTTCTCTTGAGGGAAAGCCCAAAAGAAACCTGAAAATGTGCAACATCACAGTCCTAGGCCCCTGTGGCCTTCGGGAGCTGGTGTCTGGGCTGTTGCAGTGTCAGAGATCTGACGTTCCTGGTGTGTACCCAGGCAGCAACTGGTTTGTTCTGTCACCTACTCTTGCAGTAGGCTGGGGGCTGTCTGAGCACCTGGCCTGGTTCCTCAGCTTTCTTTCATTTCTTTTCTCAAGATTCTGGTGTCTTAGGGGGCCCCTCTCCATCAGATCAGACACTGTAGAAGAAAAGGTGTGTCATTCCATCGATCAGTTCATTCAGCAGGTCCAGAGCAATCTAGAGCTAGGAGTTGGGTTTGGTTTCCATTGGTGGTCAGGGAAGAAGGCTGAGCACCTGGGAGTGGGGGAGGCAGGTGCCACAGAAGTAAGCGGGATTGCGCAGCCCTGGACATTGGGATACTGCTGCGAAGAACAGCGCACAATGCCCAGAGAC
Organism: Mustela putorius furo; assembly: GCF_011764305.1. Classification (NCBI taxonomy): domain Eukaryota; kingdom Metazoa; phylum Chordata; class Mammalia; order Carnivora; family Mustelidae; genus Mustela; species Mustela putorius. Next base: position 16,609,714 of record NW_025422002.1, on the reverse strand, counting down.
GGACAGGTGGATGTGCGGGGCCTCCTTTATCTGGAAGCTGGGGAAGGCCTTTCTGAGGAAGTTATGTTTGAACAAAAATCGGAAGGTTGGACAGGAGCCGTGGCAGCCCCTGGAGTGCTGGGAAGGAGTGGCACGCGTGAGGGTTTTGAGACAGGAGGAAGGTGGGGACTGTGGTACAAGTAAGCGGGTCACTCTGGCTGACTGTACAGAGCTGTTTTCCGCAGCAGACTCCCGGTGTGGGGCTGGCGTGTTGGATGAATGCGTATACTTGAGCCGCAGGCAGCCTCACCGTGGCTGGAGGATAAAGGATCTGCATGTATTGTCATTCTGAGATGAGGGCCAAGAGCAAGGAGGAGGAACACCACCAGCCTTCTGGAGGCGAATGGTCTCTGTGTGGCTGACCTTTGGCTTTTACCCCCCCTTAAGAACTGTCCGTTTCTGGTGCCCCTCATTTTCTGACCATGGTAGAGGGAAGGGCTGAGGTGAGAATAGGAGTTGGCAGATAATCCTGGCATAAAGTGAACCAGTCTTCCCTCCTCTGTGCTTGTGTTTGGCCATTTCACATTGACTGCTTATGAACTACAAGCAGTAGTTGCTTATGAAGGTTAAGGATACATTCCTAAAGCACTAAACCAAGCACTGGACATCAGAAATGGTTAAGTGAAGTAGCTGAAGTCGCCAGTACCCAGCCCACCCTCTGAGACCTGGTCAAAGCCCATGGAACACATGCCCCTAAATCTTTATCTCCATTCCCTTTCCTTTGGGGTACCCGTTGGATTAAAGGTAATGCATTGGGGGCAGATTTTTGCCTTCTCTTTCTCCACCAGAAGTGAGTTAAGCAGGAGATCTGGCCCATCCTGGATTGTGTCTAGAAGGGTACAGGGGTGGTTTCAATATTTTGATGGTTTGTGGTTCAGAACTGAAACTGGAGACCCATTTAGAGAAGACCAGGATCTTTGCCTTGGAGGTTCCTGCCAAGGAGGCCTGGCCTGGCCCCAGACTTGAGTGGGTATTTTTCTTCCTTTGATTTTTCTCAAGTTGTTTAATAAGGGACAGTAGTTCATATCCTTTAAAGCTCTCTTGAGATGTCAATTTGGTCTTCTGGGGATAGCCATGTCCCCAGGTTGGAGGAGAATGTTTCCAGGTGACTCTAACAGGTTGGGGTTCATCAGAAAGAAGCAGACCATATCACTGAACCTCGGGGGAGTCCTTTGAGAAAGAGCAACCTGGGTTCTTCTTGCCTATTTTCCCCCTTCTGGAATCAAATGGAATCTCTTTGCCTAGCAGATAATTCCCAGATTTAAAAAAAAAAAAAAAAAAAAAAAAAAAAAAAAAAAAAAAGCACTGTATACTTGTTATTGTAGATTCATTATCTGTTCCTAAAAGTTTTTAAAAGTATATAATGAGAAAACTTGTCACAGTAACCAATAGTTTCTTTTCGAGGAATGAATTTTTTCTAGGAAAGATAAGAGGCAGTTATTTTTGGTTTGATTTCTTCAGCTGAATCTTCCTCTCTTCCTCTTTATCTCAAAATCTGTCTCGGAAGGCAATCTGGGGACATTTTAGCAAGCGCCCTGGTAACAGATGTGTGTCATCCTTTTCCTGACACATCTCCAGGCCCGGAGAGGCAGCTGTACAGTTGCAAGCTGGCCACAGGGCGGTAGGTGGAACCCATCTCCACGCCAACTCCCGGACTGTTCGGTGCACAAGAGGGCAGTGTTTGCTTACGGTCCTGGATGGAGATGATCAGTGTGTAGGTTAGCAGGTCAACATAGTTAGAATGACCTCGGACTTTTTCAAGACAAAATAAACTGTAAGCCACAGCCATGATGGCTTCCCATAGATGCCTTTCAGCTCCTGACCCTTCCGAAAAATAGCTGCTTGCTATCTTTTCTTTCCCTAAAAAGAAAAATATTTTTACTTTCAGCGTTTATTTTTTATTTTTTTTTAATCAAACGAAAGTACAGTTTGCGGCCTTGTACCTACAATGGCAGAGGTTAAAGAGTGTTGCAAAAGCAAAACCACTGCTTTCTAATTAAAAACCATATGGAAAGGTTTTTGTTTGAAGCAAGAGGTCAAATGTATATTCTTCCCCTTTCACATCAGTGTAAAGATTATCTGACTTAACTTTGAAAACATTTGAAGATATGGGCTTCAGTTATCAACCTTTCTCTGCAAGTTCATGGTATTAACCAGAGCAAGGCATTTCCAGGAGAGAAAAAAGGTGATCTCCCTGCCTCTCGGGGGCACAATCTACTCTCTCAAATAGGCCACATCCGCTTTTGTATAAGGATTGACCTGCGTTCAACTCTCCCGTGCTCTTTGGTACAGGCTTTCAGGCCAGAAAGATGTGTATTAATGGGCAGCCCCTGTCCCTCTGGATTGCAGCCTGTGCCAGAGTTGGGGGCTCGCACCTCTTCTGTTCCCCCCAGCCTAGAACTGTGGGTCCTAGGTACCTGCCACAGGTTAACACCCGAAAAAGTTTAGTGTACAGCAACAGCGGCTGCCAGAGCCAGTGCCCTGAGGAAATGCCAGAGATGATGGCAGGCAGTGGCCATCACTGTGCATTCCAGTGGCAGTGCCCCTTCACCTCTATGAGCCCGTTTGTGCACCCGGAATGCAGGTGGTTATCTTGCTTGGGGCGGTTGTAGCTGAGAAATGGCCGTAAAGCTTGTGGCACGTAGTAGGGAGCAGTTACTGTGATGTTGATCCCTCTGGCTCTCACCCCTTTATAAGCCCGTGGGCATAGGGGATTGTTGGACATGACGCTAGGGACACAGGCACTGACGGTCGTCCTTTTATTTGATTCACTAAGCGTGTCTGTTGTTCAGCCCTCTTAGCATCTGCAACAAGACAAAATGAAATCTAAGTGGGTGGGGGGAGTGCTGCGCTGCCGCCTCGATCCTCTGATAGCCATCAAGAAAAGCTGGGTTCCCAAGCTTAGCCCTATATGAAATCAGATGTCTTCTTCTAATCTTTTCTAATCGCAACATAAATCTTCCGAAGTGAGTGTGTCTATAAGATAGATGCCGTGTACCCTGCGGAATATATTAGTATTTGTGACATCCTCACGGTCTTTAATTGATCAGTAGGATTTCATCCAGAATTTGAATTTGACAGCACCGAGGGAGGAGAACCATGGGTGGCCTTCTTGTTTGCTTCCCCATGAAGCTCCTGTCCTGGCTTTTATTAGAAGGGTCTGGGTAGGAAGGGAAGGTTTTTTGAGCTGCAGGCTTTCAAAAGAGGCTCACGCCATGTTTTTCCAGGAACATAATTTCTGAAAAATGCTGGGGCCCTCAATTTCCAAAGCAGCCTAGTTTGTAAAGGGAATAAAAAGTTGTTTCTGTGTGTGGATTCTGGGTTGTTTTCCATCTTCACTCCCTAAGGCAGGGTTGGCAAGCGGGGAATGGGACAGATGTTCCTTGGTAGTAATTTCCAGTCAGATTCTTGAATGCCTTGTATACTCTGGGTCACCGTCAGCTCATAATGGAGCAAAATTGAGTGAGAATTCCTGCAATGAAAGACGTGAACGGCACACCGGCGAGATATGATGGTAGAGATAGAATGCATTCTGTGAGAAAATATTTCCAGTGCTATCTGTAAAATTCAGATTGAATAACCATTCTGAAGTGCTCCCTTTTAAAAGAGTTTCCTTCCACAAGCATTGCAGGCTGAGTAAATACCAATAATTTTTATTTCCCTTCTCCTTATCGTTCCCCCTACTGAAATGTTCCTGCGCGGCCTATCTGGTCTTTTCAAGTGAGCATCAAATGATTAGTGTCAGCTTCCAATTTGAATTATGATCCGCATTTCAGAACACAAACTGCTTTGCGTTTGCATTTGGAGGTAATTATCAATATTTACCAATACCGTGGAAGACTTGGAAGTAGAGGAAGTGCCTCTGGAAATGGAGTCCCCAGATGAAGATAGCGCCGGGGGTGGTTTGTGCCCATGTGTGGAGGATGGCAAATGGGCTCAGAGGCCTTTCTCGCTCCAGCCTGATCCACAGGCTCTCAGTTGGATGGGGTGGCCACGTGCATCCAACTGCACAGCAGTCTTTTGGGGTTAGGAGCTCTGAAGAGGGTGGGAAAGCTGTTCCTGCCTCCTGTAGGAAATGCTTGCTGTGGCCTCTGCTGTCAGAAGCGGTCCCCTCTCTTGTTTCCTCAGGGGCTGCCCATGGGCCTGGTGGGAGTACCCTCTGGTGAGAAGGTCCAGAGAAACTGGAAGGCTGCTTTGAGACCTTTGTGGCCGGAGCCCCCCACCCCCCAGCAGCCTAGAAAGCAGATGAACATCAGTAAAATGTGCTGACATCCTGCATAAAATACAGTTTATACGTACAGCTGTCTGCATTGACTCCTCAGTGTACCGCTGGCATCTTCCGTCGTAGCAGAAATCTAATTCAGCTTGGAGTAATTCTAGTTTTTACCATTTGCTTTCTGTATTTTGGAGCCAGGAAATGTTTTTAAGTTTGCAAACACTGTAAACTTTGGTCCATTGCTTGTCATGCCTAATTAATAGCTGCCTTTGGCAAATCCAGAAGGAGGTTTCAGACTTCGTCTCACGGAACTTTCCGGAGTGAAGAGGCTGCAGTGCAAAGGCCTGTGCTCCAGACTCAGAGAGGCAAGATTTAAATAGGGGATTTGGGCCATTCTACTAGCTTACTGTGTGACTGTGGATATTTTGCTTTTCTAAACCTTAGTTTCTTTGCTCATTTGAAAAGAATAACGCCTACCTCTGGAGTTTGCTGTGGGGGTTAGCGGTAGCGACTGTGATGCAGTTAGCCTTCTTGGTGCGTGGTAGAAGCACAGTGAATGGAGGCCGCGCTCACTCGCTCACTGCCACTGTGGCCTGTGGACCGGCACTGGGAGGCTTGGCACCGGAGTGCCTCTGCTTCTGAGGTCGCTGGGGAGAGTCAAACACCCTCAGCATTGCAGACAGCAGGAAAGAGCACTGGAATTATGCAAGAGCTATGTTTCAAAGAAGGAAATGAAATTCTTGAATTTTTTAAGGCAAAGAAGAGGAGGGAAAAAAATAGATTCATTGTTTTACTTGGCTATTCAACAGGATGCAGGACAAAGCTGGCCTCTCTCCTGTCTAATGTCATCATCGGCATTCTTTCTTTCTCTTTTTCTTTCTTTTTCTTCTTCCCCTCCTCCTTCCCCTCCTCCCCTTCCTCCTCTCCTCTCCTCCCCTTCCTCTTCCCTCCTCCCACTTCCCCTCCCTCCCCTTCCCCCCACTTCTCCTCCTCTTCCCCCTCCTCTCTCAACTTGTACTGCAACAAAGCCCCCCTTTTCTCCAAAGTCATTCTGAGGTTCCGAGCCTGGGATTAAATCTCATGCTGTGGAGATGCTCTATTGCTAGGAATATTTCCTCTTTTGTGGTCTCTAGTCTCAAATTCTTCACCATTTCCTGTTGCTTTTTTCCCCCCTCAAATGAAGGTGCCAGGTGCCAGCCTCATGGCTAGTTTCAGAGTACAGGCTGTATAGACCGGCAAGCAGGCGCTCTCAGCAGTGTGCTCTCATGGTCCCACTGTGCAGCCAGGGTTGTAGGTGACGGGGCAGTATGGTGAGCAAGGTTTGAAGGAAGATGGGCACAGGGATAGAAAGTGGGACTGACCTCTGGTGAAGCTGGACTGGTGTCAGGCCAGGTGGAAGCTGACAGATGCTAGAGTTGAGGGGGGAAGCTCTTTGGGAGGGCTGATAAAAGTCAACATCTGCTCACCGTTTAATGAGTACCAGCAATGTGGGCTCTGCCATCCTGACACAGTGCAGGCTTTGGAAAGCCCTAGGAAAAGATATGGTTCCTGCTTTTGGGAATCTCAGTGCTGGGAGAAGCTTTCTCAGCTTGTTTTCACAACTTGAGAGAATGTGGGTTCAGCAGTGAGCCCTGGAGGAGGACCACGGTTACTCCTCTAGCACCAGTCATGTGCTCATTGCAAAGGCCTGGATTTGCACCACGTCCTTCTTTCCTTAACAGTGCCTTGTGACACCTGTAGCCATGCTTATTTATAAGGAGTAGCAGAAGGAGCTGGGTTCAACGTGCCAGCCTGGGTTTAAAGCCCAGCTCTGCGGTTAGCTTGTGATGACACATTACTCTGAACCTCTGTTTTCTCATCTTCACAATGGAGAGAATCATCTCGCGGGTTTTTTGTGAGAATCCCAGGAGATCAGCTGTGTATAGTGCTTACCTCCATGCCCGCAACCTATAAAGTACTCAACAAATGGTGTTAGCTCTGGGATCGTAACTATGATTTGATTTTTTAATCTTTAAAAGAGTGCTCATATAAAAATAAATAGTTTCTCAGAAGTTTCACTTATTTTTGGTTGGGAAGGCAGACTAGATGGATGGCATCTGATACCCTAGATAATGTATGATTTTTGTCTTGTTTTTAAATTGGCAAGGATGTAGCTGGGGCGTAAATGAACACACTTGAAGTCATCAGAGTATCAGTACTTAGCTACGCCGATGTGGCTGTAACATCGTGAGTGCGGTTGGAGTTGAGAGGAGGAAGGCCCTTGATAGGGAAAAGGCAGGACAGAAACCAGAAGAGAAACGTGGATGGTTTATTAGAAAGCAGTGTGTTTTGTCTGCCGGGAGAGATCAGTCTGCAGGAAGCCTTGGCTTGTTTTGTGTGCAGAAGCGGATAGGTGCCGATCACTGCTGCATGCAGTTGTGGCCCCGAATATGTGACTCAGCTTTCCTTGAAATAATTGGTGTGTCAGTATTAAGGGGAAAAAAAACCCCCACAGAATAGCACAGCATGAGTGCCAACATGATACAATTTTTAAAGTTTAAGGATTAAAGGCTGAGAAACTGAATTTGAATCCTGGCTTCTGCATTTCTTAGCTGTCTCATCTTGGGCAGGTTACTTCACTTCTCTGGGCCCTAACTTCCTGCAGAATAGAAAAGAATCATTTTAAGGATTAGAAGAAATATATCTGGTCCTTGATAAGCCTTTAATAAATATGGTTATTGTTATCACTGTTACTTTTCCCACTGATAATAAAGGCTCCTAGTCCCTTGTGGCTCTACGTTGCCAACTATAAATGTGGGCTTCCCTGAAATGCTGTAGTTTTTTTCTGTAGTGTAAATGAACATACTAGAGTGTTGATTCAGTGTTGCAGAGAGGTTTGTAAAGGAATTTATATAACCACATTTTGACAGGCTCTTTTTCGTTAACTCCTTCTAAAACTGGGACCAAATTAAAAAAAAAAAAAAAGCCCTTACTAGTATAACATTTTTAGAACCTGAGCTAGACCTATGTGTATGCCCAGGGACAAATTCAGAAAACCTTAGTTTTTCTAAAGACTTGTTAGGGGTGCCCACCTTTCAATCAAGGAAACAATTTTTCTTTATGAATTTACTGTTTATTTTTTGGGCATGCACATTTCCAAATATATCAAATATAAGTCATACATTTTTTAAGTTTTTAAACTAACGATAAAACATTAGACCTTTGCAGGGAATTTAAAAAGGTCTTGTTGACTTTCAGTTTCCCTCAGATTTGCATGACTCTGAAATTCCTGGAAGTTTCACATCTCTAGCTAATCCAGCAAACACTCTGTTTAGGGTGGTAAAGAACTCCCTATCAACCCAAATCTTACTACATCAAACTGGAAAGAACCTCCCAAATTCTTTCATTTTGTGTTTTACTGTAACACGGATTGCTTAAACTAAGTGGGAAATTGGCTGTGAATTTTTAAAAATATGGAGATACTCATTTTTGTCAAATTTGTCTTAGAAGAGCAGGCTCAAGTTTGTTTTTATAAATGGGAAAATTGATTTGCAAAAAGGTGAATGAAGAGTGACAGACAGGAGATGACTTGTGGCCCGTTTAGAATTTGATTGGAGAAATCACAGCCGTAAAAAAAACGGGTTGACTTTCTTTAAATGATAGGCCATCTGGTTCCCAAAATCATGCTTATTGACGTAAACACCCTGGACTTCAAGGTGAATTTCAGACTATTGGATTAGTTTATCTGCGTACTGGTACTTGTGTAGAACCCATGGCAAAATAGTATACCATAATAAATGCATGTACAGCAAATAAAACGGGAGTTCAGAATCACGAGTCATATAGTAAAAATGTGTGGTCTAAGTCGTGTTCAGCGAAGGTTTTATTATTTTGGAATAAGGTCTTTACAGTTGTCTTAAAGGAATGTCTCTTTTCGGGCAGATTTGAAATATGAAAACCATCTTATTTTCTTACAAGTGAAACATTCAAATACCATGTTTTCCCATGCACTTTTCAGCATGTAAAGTGAAAATGGAAGTAATTTTGCTAGGTAACTTATATTTTGGGGGCTGAGGAGAAGCACTAGAAAATTTAGCTCCTGAGTATCCGTTCTTCATAAGAAGGCAGTAGCATCCACAGAGATTATCATGTCAGTATTTGCTAAGCCATAACCAGATTTTGCTGCTGTTGTATTCAGACTCAAATTTAGTCTAAAAGTGAAATTTCTAAATGAAACTTTTTAAAGGTGGGTTCAGTTTGGGGTAGGCAAATCAGTAGAAATAGTACATAAACTCCAAGAACAAAATGGCATTTTGTTTTTTCCTGTTAAACTCCTTTACTTGTTGACATTGCAATCTTTACAATGGGACAATTGTGATTCCAGAAGCCCAGAACCCTGAATGAATTCAGATGGACTTACTATTCTTTTCCTGTGAGTCTCGGAACCTTTCTGCTTTAATGCAGACCAAAAGACTGCCTTTACTGTTCGTTCTTCCTTACTCAGTTAAATCTCCAAATCCCTGTTATTATTATTGTAATTGTTATTTTATTGTAATAATTATTGTTACGATTATTGAACAAGCTCTGCATGTTTGGTTTGAAAAGATTCCACCGAGCATTTTGATTATGGTGATTAGTGTGTGGCGTGAAGCCGAGCAGTGGAGCAATGCAGGGATTTCGTTATGTTTCTGGGGCATTTTCACCGTTGATACCCGGGAGTAAGATTTTTGTTTTTACAAGCCAGAAGGGTTGCTGTGAATTCTAACATTTGGGAATCACAGCTTTAATTCTGACTTATTCTGGTGAAATAAAAACAAGCCCTTGATACTGTTTTCATCTCTTGAATGAATGAGACCTATTTCTGATTTCAAGTTTACTGAAGCAGTCTCTCCGTTTCCCCAAGTGCCACTTCCCAAGGTGGACAAAACGTGTTCTGTGCAGGAGAAATGTGAGATGCTGGCTGCTTGGGGGAGGAAGGGAGAGAGGAAGCTGTTTGCAAAACTACTTAAAATAAATTTGAGGGGTCAAACATGGAACACAGTTGCAAAAGAGAAAGGAAAAAAATGCCTTAGGTCAGTTCAGCTAAAATAGCGTAGGCATTCACATTGGCTGGAGGGTTGTGTATTTCTTGCTAATCAGATACAATCGGTACAGATAATGCTGGAGTATCTGAGGCTAGATCTCCTAGCCTCTGTATCAGAGAAATTAACCTAAAGGGGCATGTTTTAAAGGGTTGATTTGGGGGAACAGATACCATTTGGAAGAGAGATGCAAGCTGTGTTTACCTAGTCCGAAGAGTACGCAGACTTGAATCTTGCTTCCTGACTTGGAGCTTGTCTGTCGGGGACAACCCTGCTTTGGGCCGGGCTAGACGGGCTTGCGTTAGCACTTCATTTAAAAGCGATCGGTTCTTTTAAATTAAACATGCAAAGTTATCTTGTTGAGGCATTGAATGGAAGGTTGCTGGATTATTGAATTTGGCCCACAATTTAGCCAGTTCAGCAGGGATTTTGGGGTCTGAAGCAATTAATATGCAAGTACATTTGAGTCAGCAAGGTAAGAGATTACTGTCTTATCAGGGTAAGAAAAATTTCTCTTCCCAAGATCCATACTTTTTAGGTGGTAGATAAAACCCATTGTTTGAGGTTCATGTTTGAGAGTGACCACCTCATACTGCCAGATTTTAACCACCAACCCACACAAGAGGGAATACTTGCCTTAGGCTCAGCGTAGAGGAGACCCCAGTTTCCTTTCTCATGGTCTCGTGTTCTTTCTTTCTTTCTTTCTTTCTTTCTCTTTTTCTTCCCTCTCATATAGATTAGAAGAAAACTTCATTTTCTTTGTTCAAAAAAATCATTCATGGAACTGATCAAAGCACATAAAATTGTTTTTGTCCTGTCAGGTTGAATACTTAAAAAGACAAAACTAAAAAGGATTTGAATATGTGACTAAACCCTTGTCTGTCCTATAAATCCAGACGTGCTCCAGCCAAATTCTTGTGCGCTCTCCTGACCATAAGGATTGACTCGGGGTAACAGCTATTTCTTTGATAAACGCCTTCTTCTTCTTCTACAGGGCCAGAGCCCTTGCACCTGTTCCTTCCCACCTGGCAGGCAGCATGACTTTTTTGTTGTGTGACACTCAGCTTTGCACACGGTGCCTGTGCAGTCTTGGGGTGGAGGGGCAGTGATTAATACTGTTTGCTTGTCTTTAAAATGGGGAAAGTAAGACTTGAAAGGATGGTGAGGCTGGCGCGAGAAGACACACATGAGGAGCAGACACAGTGAGTGACAAGCCTGCGGTGCCAGCTCTGGGCGTGCCCCTTCTTCTGCTGCTGCTGTACTCAGTGCGGGACACCAAGCACTGTGATAGAAGCAGGAGCGCTGGGTCCAGGAGCTGTCAGGCACTGGGAGCCATGGGTAACCTTGGCTTAGAAATTGTTGTTTTATTCCAGACGATGGGGACACCTGGGTGGAGCAGGAAAGTTTGTTCAGCCTTTGAAAAGCACATGTGACGTAAAAAAATGAAAACTAGCAAAAGAATGGCTCATGGAGTGATGAAGTCTTTTATTTCCGTGTTTTCTGTGGAGATCCTTTTCTTCTGGAAGCGTTGATTTGACTATGTGCCTTACGTCAGGAGTTTGGGGACCTCAGCAATTTAAGGGCAGATCATTCATTCCTGGGTAGCAGGGCCTGAGCTTCCCTTCAGAGGGTATGGCGTTGAGTGGTTGAGGGGCACTTCAGGACATGGCCCTGGCATGCCTGGCCAACTGACCATGTCTTTTGGGCAGGTGACATGGGAACCCAGCCTGGGCGTGAGTGGGTGTGTGGCCTGGCTCCCTGGTAAAGGGCCTTCAGGGTTTCCTTTGGGGCCCTGCCTCTTCCATCCAGTGTAACTGCCTTTCTATTGCAGATGAAGGATAAAATACTTGGGAGAATAACTTTCATTGTTTCCATTCCCAAATCCTTCTCTGTGTGTGGAGAGCATTCTGAGCCTGTCTGTTTGTTTACTGTCCTCCCATCAAGACCCATAGCCTGTGCGGACATTCTTCAGAGCAGATCACATGCACTTGGCAAACGGGTGCGTCTTCTGAGCACTTTTTTTTGTGTTTTCAGCCATGGTCCTTAGTTCTTGAGGGATATTGCCAGCCTCCATCCTGATTCCAGATTTAGAAGGGGGGAAAAAAAAAAGACACAAAACAAAACAAAAAAGAAGCCTGATATAAAATGGAAGTGGAACTTGGCAGCGGCTAGTGGAGATTGTGATAAGGAGTTTTGAAGTGTCTCTCCTTTGAAAAGTCTTTCTTGTCAGAGAAGTACTTCTCTCCCAGCGTGTCTGACCCTTACGGATGCCCCAGCTGGGCTGATAGGGGCGGGCTTCTCCTTACTCTGGGGCTGGGTGTCTGTAATTTCAGAAAAGTCCTGAGGAGTATTTAATGAAACAGGAACAATGCAGGGTTAATGTTGTTAAATCCTTTTTTTTTTTTTCCTTAATGGAGAAACTGCCCAGACTACGTTTATGGATGGCAGTTTAGGATAGGCTCTGTGCCTGTTATTCTAAATTATCTCATTTAATCCCAACAAGAATTCTGGGAGGGAAGTTGGTTTGTTTGCTTTTTAAATAAATGAGTAACTACCCAAAACTATACAGTAGGAAAGTAAATGATTCAGGATTTTTTTGAAAAAGTATTTATTGTGTTTTTGATTAGGTAATAACATGCAGTGGCAGAAAATTCAAACAGTGCTAAGAGATACACAGTGAAGAGTATTTCTTTCTCCTGTCTCAGTGCCCAGTCTCTAGTTCTCCTCCCCGACAACATACCAGTTTGCACTTATGAATATATTCTGGAGATGGATTTATAGCAGTGTGTAAAAGCTTTACTTTACTGTTTCTGATGGCAGCATACTGCCTCATCCCCTCAGGCTAAGCCTGGGCTATTTCAAGCAATGCTGAATGGCCTGGGCTATTTTATCTTCTGCATTTGTGGGCACAGACGCTGGGATGGATTCCCAGAGACACAGCCCTGCCTGGAACCTAGGTTTCCTTACTCCCTTATTTCCTCACTCTCTGTGCGGACACCATTGACCACTCTCTTCTCAGTTGGGTTTAGCGTTGTTGTCCTTGCCCAGAGGACTCGCACCAGCCCAGCTGCCATCAGAGCTGTGGCGCCAACTTCCACTTTGGCACTGCGCCTGCCTCCAGCCAGCCCCTGAGAGGGCGGTGGCCTCCAGGGGGTACCATTGCCAGAGAGAAGGAGCAGTGAGAGAACTTAAAAATTTCCCCTCTGTTTCATCCTCTGTAATCTTGTCGTTTGGAATCTCACTGGCCCAGGCTTGAATTCTAGTTTTATTCAATTAGCTGAGTGACCAACTTCCTTAACCCTTCAGGTTTGTAAGCATTAGAATTGGTGCTCCTTATACCTGCCTGAGAGTTGCTGTGAGACAGTAAATAAACACTCCTGCTGGTGGGTAGTGGTGAACATTACTTAGCTCTGTTGTAAATTGTTTCACCTGTGTTGTTCCATCTAATCCTGATGAGCCCCCAGTAAGGGAGACACAGTTGCAGTCTTGTAAGAGACTGAAGGTAGAGCTGTTTCTGAGAGCCATTCACATAACAGTGTCAGAGTAGACATTTGGTGCCTAGGTTTTGCTCCAGAGCCCACGATCCCCACCATGAGACCGTGTGGGCCTGCCATGAGTGTGGCCAGTTGACTATTCCGGTTATGGTTCTCTACTCATTGCGTTGTGCTCCTAGCAAAGCATAAGCTCTTCTCTTCCACTTTCATCGCCAGAGATGATCATTTCATCCCAGAACTCTTGGAGTTTTGCTTCTTACCATGCTTATCAGGAATGTGACAGGGAACGAGTTACATCATCTCTTCACATCTCGTTTTCCATCTGTAGAATCTTCTCGTGTCATGGTGGGGACCCATGCATGCATAGCAGCCCAGACAGTGCCAGGCATGGGGTAGGTCTTTGGTTAATAATAGGTTGGTTCCTTTTTTTTCTTTTCTTTCTTCATTTGGCTGATTCATAGACTACCACAGAGAAATGTGAGTGTTCCTCAAATGTTCGTAGAAGGACCTGCCATTAAGTTGCTTCCTGTTCCTTGTCCCAGTGGGAAGCGATTGCATGGAGTAATAACTTCAGGAGTGGGGGTGCTGTTGGAATTGTGAGGTTGAAGAGTGTCTGACTGTGAAGACAGGCCTTCTGTAGTGCCTGAGAGGATGCCGAGGACTGCTGGCAGGGGCAGCTGTGCAGAGCACCAGGCCTGTCTCTGGAGTAGCTTAGCATGCCTTTGTTGCTCCCCAGGGACGTGGAGGGCTAAGTGGAGAGGCAGTGCAGCATGAAAAAGGGGGTATTTGATTGGTCTGGCCTTCCAGATGCCCTCGAGTCCCACCAACAACTACTTTCATGTTTTCTTGGATTTTCTTCCAGGCTTTTTTTTTTTTTTTTTAAATGGTGATAAACTATACATAACATAAAATTTACTTTCTAAACCATTTTTTAAAAAGACTTATTTATTTATTTATTAGTCAGAAAGAGAGGGGCCCCTGGGTGACTCAGTGGGTTAAAGCCTCTGCCTTCAGCTCAGGTCATGATCTCAGGGTCCTGGGATCGAGCCCCACGTCGGGCTCTCTGCTCAGCAGGGAGCCTTCTTCCTCCTCTCTCTGCCTGCCTCTCTGCCTACTTGTGATCTCTGTCTGTCAAATAAATAAATAAAATACTAAAAAAAAAAAAAAAGAAAAGGAAAAGAAAGAGAGTGAGCACAAGCAGGGCTTATGTGGGACTCGATCCCAAGACCCTGGAATTGTGACCTGAGCCGAAGGCAGATGCTTAACTGACCGAGACACCCAGGTGCTCCTCTAAACCATTTTTAAGTGCACAGTTCATTGGCGTTAAGTACACTTACATTGTTGGGCGACCATCCTCAACATCTGTCTCCAGAACTTCTTCATCTTCCAAACTGACACTCTGTCCCTGTTAAGCACTACGCTCCCATTTCTGGCGCCCACCATCCTACTTTCTATCTTTGTGATTTTGACTACCCTAGAGACCTCACGTAAAGTGCAAAGTTACAGTATTGTTCTTTGGGTGACTGGCTTATTTCACTGAACTCAGGTTTATTTACATTGTAGCCTGTGTCAGAATTTTTTCCTTTTTAAGGCTAAATAATATTCTATTGTATGAATATTCTTCCAAGTTTTTAAAGCAAGGTTAGCTATATAAACGTACATGTATACTAACCAGTATATTTATTTATAGTAGTCACATTTTGTATTTTGCTTGTCTTACAACATTATGATTTCTACATTATTACTTCATTTTTGTGAGTATTGTTAGTGACAACAGGCTATTTTGAATCTCCTTAAAATGAAGGGGATCTACTTCCTTTCCTTATCTCTTATAGAATTAGTTATGTTAACTAAGCTCTGTATTTCTAAAATGAACATTTCTCAGGGATACCAGGAAGTTTGTGGTCTGCTCTGTCTTATTTTCCTTCTGAGATTCCTGGTTTCCCTGTAAACTCTTAAGAATGGGTTAGCAGCAATGGCTGTGTTTTGTGACTTGCCTAGACCTGGTAAGAAATACAGGTCCACCATACCTTGCTTATAACTCTAAAACTCAAAGAACTCTAAACATTGAAAGTGTTTTGGGGGGGAGTTTGGATGCATGCCTCGTCTGACCTGAGGCCATTTATGGCTTCTATTTTTCCCAGCAAGTGTGAATATTTAAATGTTTGATTATAGAGAATGGTCCCATCCCTGTTAGGATATTACATAATATATTGTATATTCTGGTATGCACTGAATTTTTAGGGGTAATATATTT
This sequence comes from Mustela putorius furo, assembly GCF_011764305.1. Lineage (NCBI taxonomy): Eukaryota > Metazoa > Chordata > Mammalia > Carnivora > Mustelidae > Mustela > Mustela putorius. Next base: position 16,594,648 of record NW_025422002.1, on the reverse strand, counting down.
AAAGTACTTCATATGCAGATTTTTAGTTAATGATATAACGTGGATGTCTTTTATGACGTTAGTGTATAGACCATTCCATATCTGTGCTAAAAACTTTTTATAGTAGCTTTACTGAGATATAATTCACATATTATACACTTCAGCCTTTTAGAGTGCCAGTTTAATGGCTTTTAGTGTTCACAGAGTTGAGTAACCATCAGCACAATCATTTTAATCACCCTCAAAAGAAACACCATGCCCACAACAGTCACTGCCCTTTTCCTGCTTCTCCCTGGCCTGCCTTGCAACTACTAGTCTACTTTCTGTGTCTATAGGTGCATCTCTTTTGGATGTTTCCTATAAATGGAATCATATCAGTATATGGCTTCTTTTCACTTATAATGTGAATAATGCTTACCTGTGTTGTGGTATGAAGCTATATTTCATTCCTTTTTATGGTCAAGTAATACTCCATTGTATGGATAGACCACATTTTGTTGATTCATCAGTTGATGGACATTTGGCTTGTCTTTACTTTTTGGTTATTACAAATAATGCTGCTGTGAACATTCATGTACAAATCTTTGTACAGACATACCTTTTGGGTAAATACATATCTAGGTGTAGAATTACTGGGTCATAGTGAATTATGTTTACTTTTTGAGGAGCTTCCAGACTATTTTCCACAGCAGCTGCATGTTTTATGTTCCCACCAGTAAGGTGTCAGGGTTGTAATTTCTCCGCTTCCTCACCAACACTTGTTATTGTCTGTCTTTTTTGATTATACCTATTCCGAAGGGTGTAAAGTGGTAGCTCATCGTGGTTTTGATTTGCATTTCCCTGATGGCTTGTGATGTTGAACATCTTTTCAGATGGCCATTAATGTATCTTATTTGGAGAAAGGTCTGTTCAGCTCTTTGCTCATTTAAAAAAAAATTATTTGAGAGAGAGAGTACGTGGTGGGAAGAGGCAGAGGGAGAGGAAGAGAGAGTCCTAAGCAGACTCCACGCTGAGCATGGAGCCTGACATGGGGCTCGATCCCACGACTGTGAGATCATGACCCAAGTTGAAACCAAGAGTTGGACGCTTGACTGACTGTGCCACCCAGATGCCCCTCTTCACTCATTTTTAAATTGGATAATTTGTTTTTTTAATGTTGAGTTGTGTTTTTAATATATTCTAAATAGTCAAGTGTATTATTTCCAAGTATTTTCTCTCATTCTGTGGATTGTCTTCCCACCTTCTTCATAGTGGCCTTTGAAGCACAAAAGTTTTTAATTTTGATGGAGTCCAATTTTTTTTTTTTTTTTTTTTTGCTAAGAAACTATTGCTTAATTTGAGGTCACAAAAATGTATGCTTATATTTTAAGCCTATCATATAGTTTTAGTTCTTACATATAAGTCTTTGATTTATTTTGGGTTAACTTGTGTATGCGTTGTGGGGTAAGGGTCCTGCTTCATTGTTTTGCATGCAGATTTCCAATTGTCCCAGTAACATTTGTTGAAAACACTATTCTTTGCCCCAGAGAATGTGTTGGCACTGTTCAAGGACCAGTTGACTGTAAATGTGAGACTTCCGTGCACTCTCAGTTCTGTTTCACTGATCTGTCTCTCCTTATTCAAACTACTTTTTAAAAAATTCTGAATTCTTGGGGTGCCTGGGTGGCTCAGTGGGTTAATGCGTCTGCCTTTGGCTTGGGTCATGATCCCAGGGTCCTGAGATCAAGCCCCGCATTGGGCTCTCTGCTCCGTGGGGAGCCCACTTCCCCCTCTCTCTCTCTGCCTGCCTCTCTGCCTACTTGTGATCTCTGTCATGTAAAAAAATAAAATCTTTAAAAAAAATTCTGAATTCTGGGGGCACCTGGGTGGCTCAGTTGTTAAGTGTCTGCCTTCAGCTCAGGTCACGATCACAGGGTCCTGGGATCAAGCCCCACATGAGCCTGCTTCTCCCTTTCCCCCTGCTTTTGTTCCCTCTCTCACTCTCTCTCTGTCAAATAAATAAAAATAAATTCTTAAAAAAAAAAAGTTCTGAATTCTGAAACAAATTTGCCCCCAGAATTTTGGAGACTAGATAATAATAGATTGCTTTTGCCCCATGGGGAGGGCCCTGTTTTTCCAGTTTCTTAGACATCGCTATATTTACCTTTCTTGCCTTTCTTACAATGTGTTCTCCATAGCACACCTGAGAAAAGCCTGGGAACAGAGCTGAGGCTCATTATAGATTTTCTGACATCCATACTATCACTGTTTCAGCATGATAATGCTATTACTTTTAGAACCTGAACCTTGAACGTGGATATAAGGTGTTGTAGGTACCAGGTGGTACGTGGAAGCCCTCAACAAGTCCCCTATCTTTGAACACCCCATGATGCAATTGTGGGCATGCAGGGACCATATCTGAGCTTGGTAACCCTGACCACCCCCAGCTCCATCCATATTTAATTGGTCCAGGGATATATACTTTTACCAGGCTGGACTAAAAAGATGTTCTTACCTGTGAATTTGTTTTTTTAAAAATATTTTACTTATTTGTTTGAGAGAGAGAGAGCAGAAAACACAGTGGGGAGGAGGGGCAGAGGGAGAGGAAGGAGCAGACTCCCTGCTAAGTGGGGGAATCTGATGTAGGGTTTGATCCCAGGTTGTGAGCCACCCAGGCGCCCCTCCCCTGTGAATTTGAAACATGGCAAGAAGAGGCAGGGCAGCTAGGAGTCCTGGGAAATGAGTGTATTGGTAGAAATAGTTTGCTAGACCAGAGAGAAGGCTGTTGAGGTCCTGAGAGCTTTTCTGCTTCTGGGCTTCCCCAGAGATAGCCAGGATCCTTCTCATAAATCCCCCTCTTTGCTTAAAATTAGTCAGTCTGTTTCTGTTACTCATGAGGAAAAAGCAAAACAAAACAAAACATCAGTACCTCAGTGAATGGGCCATGCAGTGAAGAGTGATGCCACCCCCCACCAGATACTCATTTAGCTCCTGCTGAGAGCGGACCATTTTAATGCTTAGGCACTGAGGGTGCCCTGCCAGATAAAGGATGGCCTTGCCCTTTGCCTTACACTGAGTTGTAGAATAGAGGATAGACTTGTAAAGCAAATGTGCTAAGTATCACATAGATCTGTCTAATCAAGAACCCAAAAAGTGCTATGGGAGTTCCCAGGTAGGAGAGTCAGGGAAGGCTTCCCAGAGGAGGTAGCATGGGTGATCTGGAGTCTGCCTGGTGGCAATGGGAGAAGGGTCGTGTCTGTGTAGAGGCTCAGGAGCAGGAAGGATGAGGTGGGTTGGGCTCCTCAGAGATTTCTGTGATTGATGTTCAGGTGTGAGCAGCCAGTGGTGAGCTGTTGAAGCAGGTTGGGAGTGGATGATTAAGGTTCTTGTATCTTGGGTCCAGACATCTAGACTTAAGTCTGGAGGCAGCAGGACCTCTTGTGGGGTTTTAAGCAGGGAGGGGGAAGATCTGTGGTTTACAGAATTCGCAGCGGTGCAGGTGGAGTGGAAGGGAGAGAGGCCAGGAGACCGTTTTTGGAGGCAAGGCTGTAGATTAGGGGGTTGGGGCAGGTATGGAAGGGAAGGGAGGAGGAAACTCAGGTTAGGAAGTGGACTGGTGGAGGGACAGTGCAGTTTGAAGAAGGGGAGGGGAGTGCTTAGGGTGCTTAGGGACTGAATGGGTATGAGTTGGGAAGGGGAAGAATTCTGCTGCAGGATGATGAGGCCTGGCTGGCAGGCGGGGCTGGGGGCGCAGGCCACGGCAGCCTCCGGCCCCTCTTTTGTGGGCTAGATGAAAGGGGCTCCATTTGACTTTGTTTTATGCCTATCAGGTGCAGCTTTGGGATTCTTGGCTAGCTGCCATGCGGCCCCCAGGCAATAGCTTGGCGGCCTTGGTATTGTTGACCCTTTGTACTGGTGGTTAAAGTATCTGCCTTGCAGACCAGGCCCTGGAATCAGGTATTTGGAATGCATAGCTAATGCGTTCCACTCCGGACCTTTGGTATTATTATTCCACAGTATCACATCTAATTGACTATTTCCAAGCGTCCTTGTACATTTTGACTGTACAAGCAAGGAAGGTTGCCAGCAAGCCCCTCTTTGCTCAGGCTGCCTCATCTGCAAAGTTTGCTGGCACCGCCCCTCTTCACAGGCTGCTGCTCTGTTCTTCTAAGTGCTTATCCATCCCTCAGTCTCCCCCACCTGTTGTCCTTCCGGCCCTCCTCACCTAGGGGTTGGATGTTGGGCAGTTGTGTGCAAAGGACCGCCTCAGCCCTAGGACTGTGCACTCTCTCCCCCATGTGTGGGGTGGCAATGAGCAGTGCTCCCAAAGTTGGGGTACCCCCACCAGAATGGGGCCAGCAGTGGTATTTGGGGCTGCCCAGATCAGGTGACCCTGAATCTAGTGAATGGGCCCTTGCCATCCCTCTGACAACAGTGTCAGGGAGAGAGGACCATAGTGCAGACTCTGTGAGCACCACCCGTCTCCTGCCCTGACCAGGAATTAGTGGCTCACAGAAAGCAAAAGCATAGCAGCATCATTGAATATATTTTTTCTTGGTACCTTCTTATTTTGGCATGCCGTTGTTTTCCATTTATGGCAGTGTGTAAAGACCTATACAAACCATTTTTCGAGGTTTTTTTTTTTTAATTGTGGTAACATGACATAACATAAAATTTACTGTTTCAGCTATTTTAAGTGGATAAGTCAGTAGCACTAAGTCTATCCCCAGGGTGGTGCAACCATCACCACCATCTAGTTTCAGAATTTTTCTGTGTCCTCAAAGTGAGACTCTTTGCTCATTAAGCAGTGACTCCTCATTCCTCCCTGCCCCAGCCTGGAGCAGCTGCTGTTCTACGTTCAGTCTCTATGAATTTGTCTCTGCTAGGTCCTTCAAATGAGTAGAGTTATGTGGTAGTTGGCCTCTTGGGACTGGCTTATTTCACCGAGCATAAAGTTTTCAAGATTCATTCATGTTGTAGTGTGTGTCAGAATTTCCTTCCTTTTTTAATAAAAAAATTTTTTAAGATTTTACTTACTTATTTAAATTTTTCTTATTCTTTTTCTTTTTTTTAAAGATTTCATTTATTTATTTGACAGAGAGAGATCACAAGTAGGCAGAGAGGCAGGCAGAGAGAGAGAGAGGAGGAAGCAGGCTCCCTGCTGAGCAGAGAGCCCGACGCGGGACTCGATCCCAGGACCCTGGGATCATGACCTGAGCCGAAGGCAGCGGCTTAACCCACTGAGCCACCCAGGCGCCCCGAAATTTTTCTTATTAAGTAATCCCTACACCCAACCTGGGGCCCAAACTCAACAGCCCCAAGATCAAGAGTTGCCTGTTCTTGACTGAGCCAGGCACCCTCTGAATTTCCTTCCTTTTTAAGGCCAAATAATATTTCATCATATGCAGAGACCAAGTTCATTTTACCATCTTCAGTTAATGGACGTTGGGTTGCTTCTACCTTTTGCCTGTTGTAAATCATGCTGTGATGAACATGGGCATGCAAGTGTCTGTTTGAGTCCGTGCTTTCAATTCCTTTGCCTACCTACCTAAGCGTAGCGTTATTGAGTAAAATGATGGCCTTTCCTTTTAATGGAAAAAAGTGGGTTTTAAAAAAAGCATGGCAAAATTAATTCTTTAAAGAAAAATATCAGGAACAGCATGGGAGTCCTTATGACACAGTGGAGAAGGTGGACCTGGCCTGGGGGATGGCGGGTATAGTAGGGTGTCTCACCAGCTTGCGTAGAACTTTGGCTGTCTGGCTATCATCCATGTGGCCTTGGGCCTCTTGCATCCCCTCTCAGCCTTAGCCTGTCCATCTGTAAAATGGGGATGATGCTTCATTCCTATCCAGGCTGCTGTGTGAGTCTGACCTATGTGCGTGTGAGAAGCTTGGCACATTGCACTGCGGTGCCAGCTGGGCCCATCCAGCAGATTTGGTGGGGGGTTCTTGGGCTTGGGGCAGAGTCAACGGCTGGTGCTTCGGGAGGGGTCTGCTGTGTGTGACCCCTAGCATGGGTGTTGGCAAGGGGCCATTTTCCTGCATTTCTTCATTTCTTTAGGTATTTATTTATTTTTCTTGCAGATGATCATTCATCTGATCATCTGGATAATAATAATGATATAAAGATACTGTTTTATGAAGTGAATTAACTTTACTGCTTTGCCCCCCGGTCACCATACCTATGTGTTTTATTCATGTCACCATATATGACCCTCACAACATCACTCCCTATTACTCAGTCACAGCAAGAGGAAGTCACTTGCCTGAGGTCACACATGAATTCGCAGGCCAGGATTGGAACACAGCTTGTCTGACTCAGCCATTTCTCCAAAGGAAGAAGAGATTTGGTGTTAGTGGGTAGGTTTTCCTTCTGGAATGGGAGGGCAGAAGGAAAGGCAGATAAGCATTTACCTAAGTGAGACTGAGCCGGAAATACTAAGCAGCTCAGTTCTGTTTATATGTCACGTCCCTTTGAGGAGGTCTCCAGGAGACTGATTCCTTCCGGGGCTTGAGTGAAGAAGAAAACAGTGCAGCCAAAAACTGCTCATGAGTCTAGGCCTCTGCAAGGCTGCCCTGATCTCGTATCCCTCATGCTGGAGTTGACGTTTCACATTCCCTCTTTTCCCCGTCTTCCTTTTTAGGATGTGAAATCTTTCCAGTTTGTAAAACACTCAGGGTACCTGCATCGTTTGTTTGATGGAAACCACCAGTTGGAGCCTCTCCGGGCATCCTCCTGCCTCATTCAGGACCTATTCTGTCCTGTGGGGACAGGGAGGCCAGGGAAGGCCTCTTGAGGAAGCACCTATGGTTCAGACGCCTTTGTGGGCAGCAGGGGCCCATAGTGGCTAGTTGGGAATGTGATGGTTGTTTTAGCAACAGGTTGCTAGAAAGCTCTGGCTTGGCCCTGCCTTTTTGGAGACTAATTGTGGAAAATCTACATGGAGCCTTAAATAAATTCCACTTTGTGAGTTTGTAATTCATCTTCTAGGACATAATCTGAAATTGGCCCGAGCTTTATGCTTAAAGATGTTCTTCCTAGCATTACATATAGCAGCAAAAAATTGGAAGCTACCCAAATAAAGCACATTAAGGTATTTGTATAGCCCATCCTTAAAACAATATTTCTGAGGAAATTTTAAATACATGAAAAATCACATAAATATAATGCTAAGTGAAAGAATGGGAAAAATACTAGGAAGACAAAAATTGAATGTTCACAGTGGCTAACTTTAGGGGATGGGAATGTAGGTCACTTTCCGTTTCCTTTTATAGAGAAGGTGTTTTTCCCAAGGTTTTTTCTTTCCCAATGTTATTTTCCAAAATAATGTCATGAACATTAATAGTTTGTTCCACCCTCCCCCCCGCAATTACATAACAATCAAAACACATCTCCAGGGAGGAAGTTCTCACTTCTCATATGGGGAGCTAGCTGCCCAGCTGAGGCATGGAGATGTGGTCAGCTCATGCTGCTTGCTCCCTGAGCTCCTTCTCTGGGCACTCGGGGGCTGCTTCCAGCATTATGATTAATACTTCACACAATCTTCATGTCTGTTGCCAGTTTGGGGTACTTCCTTTCATCCAGACTCATTTTAAAGTTTAGGGGCCAGGCTACTCTGTGACTTCGGGAGTTGAGGAAACATGAAAGAAATCTGCTTTCTTTCTATTTGTTTAAATATTAAAACATTGAAAATATTTTTCCCCTTCTTTCAGTTAGCCAGAACACAACAGACTCTCTATTGGTGTGCTTCATGCTAATGGACAGGGCAGATTTTTTTTTTTTTAAAGGTTTTATTTATTTAAAAAATAAATAGAGAGAGGGATCACAAGTAGGCAGAGAGGCAGGCAGAGAGAGAGGGAGAAGCAGGCTCCCTGCTGAGCAGAGAGCCTGATGCGGGGCTTGATCCCAGGACCCTGGGATAGTGACCTGAGCTGAAGGCAGAGGCTTAACCCACTGAGCCACCCACGTGCCTCTGGACAGGGCAGATTTTAAAGAAGTATTTAAATAGCTCTTGGAAACTGGTTATTTGTTTTATAGTAGAAAACCAAGCCTGTGTCTTGTGGCTGAGCATAGCATTTGGTGAGCAGCAGAAAAAAGAACACTCCAAAGTCAAACTTGCAAGTGCTGTCATCTGCAAGATTTGTTTCATTTGGTGGGGTGTGTGTGGCCTCTTTGATACAGGCGGGTCCTGGTTGGGTGACTGTCCTCTGAGTCTCAGTCTCCTTGTCTTCATGAAGGGCTTAGTAGTCCCTCTCATTCACATAAGTAGTTGCTAGATGAGTGCTTCCCTCTGTCAGTTTGTGAAGATGGCTGAACCTTCCCTGTATCCCTGGAAAATAGATTGGGGTTAGGGCATGGGGTTTGGGCATGGGGTCTAGACTGTAAAGCTGAGGGACTGGCCATGAAGACTTGCTGTGAAGTCTGGGACTGGCGTGTCAAGATTAGTGGTGAGAGAGCCCTTTGAGAAACCGGGAAAGCTCTGGCCCTTTCCCCCAGCAAAATGTACATGGCCTCATCGCTTTTCTGGGAGGGCTTGAAATGTGGGGCTCTGATGTCCATGTGGGTAGGTCTGTGCCGTATCCAGAAGGATGACTGAGAAAGTTTTGTCTCTGCCTCTGCTTCTTGGTGTGAGTCTGTATCTAAGGAAAAAATAAAAGGGAAACTAAACTCATTTATAGTAATTGTCTTCGTGCACGCACCCGGTCACACACACACACACACACACACGATTCCAGATCATTTGTAAAGGTTCTGAGCAAAATGAAATTGTTTATTTTTGATTAACAGAATGATGGACATAAATACAAGATTTTCCTTGGCTTAGTTCTCAACATGCATATTTTCTGATTCTACTACATATGTAGAATTTTTGTGTAAAACAAAAGTGAGTTGGTGTGTATATGGGTGGGATGTGAGCTGCGATACAAGAACACAGTGGCCCTTTGTATAGTTTTTAAATACAAAGTTGTTTTTTTTCTTTTTCCTGATCATAAAACTAATACAGATCTATTTTGGAAAATTTGAATAATAGGCAAAACCATAAGAACAAAAATTGTCATCTGGTTTACGTGGCTGAAATTACACATTGCCTGTAATTTTTTTCTGCTGTTTTATAAATTTAACATTATATCCAAAGCATTTTCCCCACATCATTAATCACTTTATGTAAACACTCTTTTTTTCAAGCCTGTAGGAGTGCCATTATATGAATATACAGTTTCTTTAGGCTTGTGGGTGTTGCCACAGGCATATAAGCTTTGACTCAGAAAAAACCTGCCTTCAAAACCTGTGTCTGTTGTTTCCTGGCTCTGGTTGACCTCTGGAGCCTAGGTTTCCTTATCTGTGAAATGGGGCAGAATGAGTCCCTCAGTGGGGTTGCCGAGTGGCCTCAGTGAGAGTGGAGTGAAGAGCCTTGCACACCCGACAGGTTCCAGCTAATGGTAGCTGCTGTTCATTATTGGTGGTAGCAGGGGTGCTATCTTACAGCCCCCGGGAAGAGTTAAGATCCTTGCAGCATGTTCATAACAAGCAGCCCAGCTCTGGGCTCATTTTTTAAAACAAACTCTTCTTTTCTGTAGCTATGATGCCTTCTCTTGCATTTTCTCCCTTTGCATTGGGTGTTTATGGAAGCTGCTTTTACATCCTTTTTGCAGTAAGGCAGATATAAATAAATAAACACTTAACCATTCCCTCTAGTGTCAGACATTTAGCTTGGTCTGATTACTTGCCGTCGTAAATAACATTGCACAGAATATCTCTGTGCATCAGTCTGTCCCCAGCTGAGCTATTTCCTGGGGCTAGAATCCTGGCAGTGGTATTTCAGGCTAGAGGGCGTACACATTTTGACACCTCTGATCCAGATGGCCAGGTAGCTTCTTGGAAGTCTTGACCACAGAATGCTCCCAAGAGCCGCCATAGAGAGAGGACCCATGTCCCCGGCTCCTTGAAGTTTGCAGGAGCTGTGTCTTTCTTTTCGAGCCCCTCCCCGCCGTGGCCCAGGATAGCAGCGACCTGATGCTTACCTGGCTGCTGGGCTGTGTGTCATGATGGGTAAATGGAACTCTGGCCTGAGGTTGGCTCTGGCCTCCCCCGCCCTTTTGGTAAATCTTATTTCTGATGGGAAGGCAGTCCTGTCGCCAGCCAGTCCTGCCTGCCTCGGCTGCCCCCTCTGCTAAACAATGAGCACATTCAGACCCAACTCGTGTTTTCAGTTATTAAAAAACGGAGCCGTCTGTCTCTGCCTGTGACTTTAATCTTTAAGCCTTTATTCCCTCTCCCCCATCCCCCTTCTCCTAACCTTTTGTTTGTGCAGTTCCGAGCTCGGGGATATGTGGGTCCAGGAGTTTCTGAATGTATTGTGCCTTGCCCTGGCAGCTACAGATGGTTGTAGCCCTGAGCGATGTTATTTCAGAGTAGGCAGGAGGGGGAGGACTGTGGACCAGAGGGAAGGAGAAACTGAGAGGCTGGTTCCCCTTGCCTCCAGCAGTCATTTGGACTTCGCAAAAATGATCTTTTTTTATATCGCTCTGGAGTGAGTGCTGCAACTCCCTTCTTTCCCCATTTCCAAGTTCAGTAGACACCAGTTGTCTTGGAGTTGCTTAGTCTTAAGAAACTTTATGTCTTCCTGTGGCCTCTTAGCATTTCCTCCTGGGAAGTAGTTCTTATGGGTAAATTATATATATGTATATTTCAAAAAGCACAAATCCCAAGGAAGGATCTTCAGTGGTAATCTCAAGTCCCCTAAAACATAATCAGAAAGTACAGAACACAAAAAGGTCTTCAAGAAAGGACACTCTCTGGCAGCATTTGGGTCCAGAGTGTCTTCTAGCACAGGGCTGGCCAGAAAGTTAGATGTGAAAAACCAGCGGAGGGGCGGAGGACCTGGCTGGTGGAGTACACTGGATGCCAGGTCTCTTGTGGAAAGACACTGGAGCCTGAAACGACCTGGGGCAAGGCTGTGCTGGGAACACTCCTTCCTAAAGAAGGCTCTTTCTCGCAAATGCAGTACTCCTCTTTCTCAGCCTGCCTTTGCCCCTTTCTCCCAAGGGCCCCACCAAAGCCAGTGGGTGCGCTTAGAACCTGGGCATGGAGGTGCAGGCCTTAAGGGAAGCTCAGAGGAAGGAGAACTTCTCTTAAGCTTGTTTTTTTCTTTTTACATATGCATTTTTACATGGGAACACACCCTGTTTGTAAACTTTTTTTTCCTGACTACAAAGTTCTGTAACATTCTAGCATTTCATAAATGCTTTCAGACAGAAAGCCTCTCCAACCCAACAGATGGGTTGGTGCATATTGGCTTTTTTCATACAGACCTGTATTTACACTCATATTAATGTGTTAATATTGTCATTTTTAAGCATATTTTTAGATTTTACAGTGGGGCTATCTGTACTACACCTGCTCTCTTGCACTTTGCTTTTTCACTGCCTAACGATATCGTAGAGATCTTTCCACAGGCGTTCAGATAGTTCAGATTCAGTCTGTTTTAGTGGCTATAGAATATTCCCTTGGGTGCGTGTATCATTCAGCCACTCCTTTTTAGGGGCGACCACTTAGGGTGTCTCTTACCTTTTGCTAGTGAACATACCGTTTTGCAGCCTGGTGGGAATATTTCTGAGGGTTTCTGTCTTAGAAGTGGAAATTGCTGGGGGTAATTACATTTAAAAAATTATTTTTAAAAGATTTTATTTATTTCTTTGACAGACAAAGATCACAAGTAGGCAGAGGGGCAGGCAGAGAGAGAGGTGGGAAGCAGGCTCCCTGCTGAGCAGAGAACCGATGCAGGGGGGGGGGGGGCTCAATCCCAGGACCCTGGGATCATGACCTGAGCCGAAGGCAGAAGCTTTAACCCACTGAGCCACCCAGGTGCCCCTGGGGTAATTACAGTTTAACAGATATTGCCAACCACCCCCATAGCTCCTCAAAGGTCGAACTCTTTATATTTGTTTTATAAAAATAATATTTTAAGTGAGTTGCCTTCAGGGAAAAGGAAGGCTTTGTCTAAAATCTCAGATTCTCTGTGTGCCCTGACACACCGTCACACACACCTGGGTTTGCAAACTTGAATTTGAAAAGCCCAGCGTGCAAGGTGAGTGACCTTTCGTGTATTCATCCTATATTTATTGTGTGTCTGCTGTGTGGCAAACTTCAATTCTGTGGTGACAAACAAGAGGGGAAAAAATTGGTGTGATCACTGGGCTTTGGCCATGTGCAGTGGAACTTTTCGAAGCTCGCCAGGCTTGGGAACCACTGCTGTAAAAAGTTCTCTATGCCCCTTCCCCACTCCCCAAGACAATCACTCTTGTGATTTTTGCCACTGTAGAGTAGTTTTTCCTGTTCTAGGAGTTGGTTAGTGGGATCATAGGGTATGTACTCTTTTTCTCACAATGAGATTCATGCATGTTGTTATGGGTATCCATAGTTTGTTCCTTTGTAATGCTGATCCATTTGATGAATATCTTACCATTTGTTTCTCCTTTCTCCTAATGGTAGATACCTGGGTTGTTTGCAGTTTTGTGCTGCTGTGAATGTGCTTGTTCATCTCTTTTTGTAGATACATGTTTTTAGTTCTGTTGGGTAAATCCCTGGGAGTGGAATTACTGGGTCAGAAGGTGGGTATATGTTTCATTTCATAAGAAACTGCCAGAGTTTTTCCCTAAGTGGTTGTGCCATTGTACACTCCTTCCAGTGGTATGAGAGTTACTGCATACTACATCCTCGACAATTTTGTGTTCTGGTCTTTAGAGTTTAAAATTCTGGAAGGTATGCGGTGGTACCTCCCTGTGTTTTAAATTTGTATTTCCCTGATGACTAGTAATATTGAATACTTTTCAATATGTTTATTGGCTATCTGTGTATGTTCTTTTATGAAGCATCTTTTAAATCTTTTGCCCATTTTAAATTGGGTTAAAAGGTGTTTTTTTTGTTTGTTTGTTTTTTTGTTTTTTTTTTTTTTAAATTATTGAGTAAGGGTTTTCTAGGTGGCTTAGTTGGTTAAATGTTTCTGCCTTCAGCTCAGTTCATGAACCCAGGATCCTGGGATCCCTGTGTTGGGCTCCCTGCTTAGTGGGGAGTCTGCTTTTCCCTCTCCCTCTGCCCCTACCATGCCCTCTCTCTTTTAAAGAAATAAAATCTTAATAAAAAATTCTTCCGTTATAGGAGTTCTTTATTTAACCTATTTACCAGTCCTTTGTCAGATATATATTTTGTAAATATTTTGTAATGATCTGTGGCTTGCCTATTTGTCTTCTTGATGTCTTTTAGTAAGCAAAAGTTATAAATTTTGATTCATTCTAATCATTTCTTTTTCTTTTATGTCTATCAGTTTCTGTGTCCTGTTTAAGAAATCTTTGCTATGGCTGTGAAGGCATTCTACTCTTTTTCTTTCTGAAAGGTTTATGGCTTTAGCTTTTACATTTAGGTCTACATCCACCTTGAAATAATTTTTGTATATGATATGGGGAGGGAGTCAAAGTAGATTTTTTTCATATAGCTCTCCAGTTGTTCCAGTTATGAAAGTCTTTCCTTTTTTCATTGACTAGTTTTCTTATTGGACAGTTTTGTTGCTTTTGTTGAAAAGCAACATTTTAAGTGTGGGTCCATTTCTGGACTCTGTTCTGTTTCATTGATCTGTTTGTCTGTCCTTGTACCAATACCACACTGTCTTTACTATAAGCAGCCTTATAAAGTTAGTTTTGAAGCCTAGAAGTGGAAGCCCTCCAGTTTTGTTCTTTTTAAAGATTGTTTTAAATGTTCTAGGTCCTTTGCATTTTTATATAAATACTAGAAGTAGGTTTTCAGTTTCTACACATACCCACACACCCATCCTGGGTTTATTATTAGAATTACATTGACTTGATAGCTCAGGCTGGGAGGAATTGATTCATAGCAATATTGAATTTTCCAGTCTATGAAATTTATTTAGGTTTTCTTCTTTCTTTCTTTCTTTTTTAAAGATTTGATTTATTTTTTTAACAGAGAGAGACACAGCGAGAGAGGGAACAGAAGCAGGGGGAGTGGGAGAGTGAGAGGCAGACTCCCTGCTAAGCAGGGAGCCTGATTTGGGGTTCAGTCCCAGGACTCTGGGATCATGACCTGAGCTGAAAGCAGATGCTTAATGACTGAGCCACCCAGGTGCACCTAGGTTTATTTTTAAGCAATGTTTTGGAGTTGTTAGTACAGAGATCATATACATATTTTGTTGAATTTATTTCGAAGTATCTTACATTTTTTGATGCTCATGTAAATTATTTTCATTTGTTGCTAACATGTTATCATAATTAGTTTATGTGTATTGATTTTGTTTCTTGAAACCTTGCCAAATGCTTTTAGTCCTACTAGTTGTTTTGTAGACTTTTTAGATTTTCAACATAAATAACCAACCATGTTACCTGTGGATAAAGATAGTTTTGCATCTTCCTTTCTAATCTTTGTGTTTTTTAATTCTTTTTCTTGCCTTATTTCATGGTCTAGAACTTCCAGTAAAATGTTGAATAGAAGTGATGACAGTGGACTTCTTGGCCTTGTTGGGATCATGGAGGAGAAAGTACTCCATATTTCTCTGTGAAATATGGTGTCAACCATGAATTTGTCGTAGATGTTCTTTATTGTGTTGAGGAAGTTCCTTTCTATTCCTAGTTTGCCGAACATTTATCTTGTATAGTTGTTGAATTTTGTCAATGGTTCTTTCTGTGTGTTTTGAAATGATCATAATTTTCCTTCTATTAATATAGTGAATTACAGTGACTGATTTTTTTTATATTAAACATAAAAAGCTGTAAATTTCTCTTTAAGTATTGCTTTGTAGCATGGTTTTAATGGGTTGATCTAGACTTTTATTTTTCAGAAGTGGATTATTTTGCCCATGGATTAGCCAGTTGGTGGATTACAGATTTGTAGCTGGTCAGAATGCACGGTTATGCCCAAGTAGTGGAAGTTTGAGATAGGAAAACAGCAGGAATGGCAGGGCCTTTGTTTGTTCCATCTCTGACATTCAAGTAGAATTTGTTGGTGAAGTATGATCTGATTTTGTTTTTAGCCATTTAGTAAAGCTTACCTTATGGGGAAGACCATGTCATCCACATTTGTCTTTAGGTATGCCCTAATTCATGGTATTGGATTATGGTAGGCTATTTCTTTAAAGTGATGACATTGTTTCCAGTTGGGCAGAGGAAGGTTGAGTGCTGAAGGATACTATAGGAAGGGGATGGACACCAGTCCAGGAAATGAAGGTCAGCCAGCATTATTACCACCGCTTCTTGTGTTCTAGGCACTGACCAGATGCTGTGCACTATTAACATGTAATCCTCTCAGTGGCTCATGAGTCAGCTACAGCTGAGGAAATATAGGCCCCTGGGGATCAGATTACCCATCAGAGGTGACATAGTGACCAAAATGGGTCTAGAGCCCAGGTCTGCCAGACTTCAAAGCTGTTGGACTTTTCCCAGGTAACATCTACCCTTTCATATTGTGGAATATCAGAACATCTGAATTTTGGAGTGAATCTTTGAGCTTTAAGGATAAAGTTGTAACAAAGTTCCCAAGATAATCCATTAGTTGATACCATCTATCTTAGTGATTTAATAATAGAGCTGCTGTTACACTTGGCCTATTGAATGCCAAGCTTGGTGCTCCATAAGATAGGAGAAAACCTAGATTTTAGAATAAGTCAATAATCGCAGGAATTCTTAGCATGAAATGTGGTTGCCAAATGTAAATGAGACCCCAGAATTATTTACTTGTGGGATATGGTTCTTTAAGCAGGCCATAAAGCCAGATCTGTCAGGTGAGACCTATTTTCTCGACGACTTCCATATTGCAGAATCGGGTGATACATTCTCAAGGAACAAATCCTTTGTTGAGTATGGTTAACTTTGATAAAGAAAGAATGTGGAAGATTCCACAGGATAGTGGGATAGGACTATTAGGAGGACTGGCTCTACCCTGCAACATACTGCCTGGGTTTGCACCATCACTTGCTTTGTTCTGTGATCTTGGCCCAGTGATGTAAAAATTTGTGCTTTAGTTTTACCATCTGTAAAATAGGGAGAAAAATGTATATTTTCTCATTGTGAGGATTAATGAATTAGCATGTATATAAAGTGCTTAAAGCCTGGTGCATAGTCCACTCTCTCCCTGAACATTAGCTATTATTATTGTTATGTATACTACTATTTCTGTAAGTATAATTGTGACATTTACTTCTTAATCTTCAGCAGGATCTCCTTGCCTGCTTTAGTTTGGTCAGCCCAACCAAGAATTGCCCCAAGCTAGGTGTTCCCCTCCTTCTCCTTGTGTGAGGCAGGGCAGGACTCTATTCAGAATTTTTTCTATTCCTCCCAGTACCAAACAGTGCCACGCGCTTAGGTGGCCTCCCTGGAGTTGCTTTGCTGAATCATCTGTTGTTAAAGAATAAACTGCTCTTTGCCGCCTCCTCCCCTGGGAGCATCTGTGCAGCCACGTGTGTGTCAGAAACAGGGTTGCATAGCCCCTCCAGCCCCTCGTGGTGGGAGATGAGTGGCTGGCCCCATCCGGAGGTACCCCTGTCCTCCAAGTGCATTTTAAGTATGCCAAGCAGTCCGCTTGTGATGAAGACTTTCCCAAGCTCGGGAGAAATCCACCTGGTGAGCTTTGCCTGACCAGGTAACAGATAAAAACTTAATTATAAAAGGCAGATTTAATCTAGATGATCACGAAAGGAAAAGAGCACACACAGTTGTCCCACTTCCCCAGAAGGTACTATTGTCTGTTCCATGATAGCCTTTCCCTGGAAGACCTTTTCAATTTGAAGCTGTAGGTTGTTCAGCAGGTTGATTTGTTGTTTGCTAATTCCGTATGATTTTACACATAGTAGGTACCCAAGAAGAGTTGGTTGCAAGAATAACTTAAAATTCATTAAAATGAGGGATGCGGCCCCTTTCTCCCTTCGTTTATCCCTCTGTTTAGTCACTTACTAATGCATTCATGGGTTTGTGTGTTCATCTGTTCTCCCCACATTTCTTACGCCCCTCCCTCCTCTGGGCCAGTTAGGGCCTAAGCAGAGCTCAGGGACTCAGATGTATGTAACAAGACCCCAGCCCTGGTGGAGACTTTCTAGTGCTGCTGAACAGCCTGTCAGCAGAGGGGAGAGCCCAGGGCAGGGAGGAGCTGGGGCTAAACCCCTGCAGATCTGGGATGATGGAGGGGTGCCTTCCAGCAGCACATTTAATGCCAGCCTAGTGAAATCTGCCTAATAAAAGAGTTCCCAAACCCTAGCAGGTGGTCTGCTGATTTTGGACAATATTCGTCTGTAAGGAGCTTTGTCCTGTAAACATTTTATTAGACCATTAAGTTGCCTTTACCCTCTCCCACATTTACTAATGCCAAAGAAGGCTGAGCATACGCTTCCATTTTTATGAAACTCTTGCTTTTCCAGAGGCTTATTCTTCGACCTAATTTATTCTGTGTCCTCATCCCACAGATCTGGTTTAATTTGCTTGACTGGGATAACTGTCTGCAAGGGAGGGTTTTCCTGGACTAGGGGGATGAGCTTGATAACTTCCGGAGGCCCCTGCCTGCTGAGGAATTTGGGAGTGCAGTACAATTATATGCCTCTTAAAAATGATTCTTCTTGTAAAAAAATTACTGATAGCACAGCATTTTGGGAGTGGAGTGGGGTGTCCCCAAGTGTACCAGCGCATTTGGACCATGTCTTTGTCTTTGTCCTCCTTTTTCAAGTAGACATAATGACTCTGAGTATTTTACAGTGCAACGTAATGCTGGTTTTCGGAATCCCTGCTAAAGATGTAGGGGGATAAATGCGAAGCTTAAATCATCCTATTATTTAGTTTTGCATCTCTAATGTTTCTTTAAGGAATATGGAACTGGATAAAGGAGCTGGGTTGTATGAGACATTCTGGGGCACCTTTCTCGGAGGGATTGCCTGCAGAAATTAGGTTCATCATAGGCAGAATCTTCCTTTCTTTTTGGCTTCCTAGTAGTGTTTCTAAAGCCTGTGTTAGAATTCTCCTAGGTCTCCAGGAGGAGGCAGGAGTTCCTCAATGTCATTGGCTTGCTTGGAGGTATTTGACCAGCCATTAACCTTGAAAAATTATGCTTGTTTTTATCAGGCACATTTTGAATCCAAGCATTAGAGGAGGGGGTGATGGGATATGCCCGTCTCTGCTGTGGGAATTAACTTGGCTTGGAGCATACCAGTCACTTCTGTCCACGTACACATAGAACACGAGTCTATGTGGAAAACTGAACCTCCCTGAAAAAGGACGTGATGAGGGTTTGACATAAACAGCTGTGTAAAACAGGATTGCTACCTATAGTTTCTCTAGTGAGAAGACCTTTGGAGATGAGGGGCAGACGTAGATAAAGGTGTTTGCTCGGCTGGTGTTCTTTCTGATCCTCACGATGACGAGCAAGGTAGGTAGTTTTGGCTTTGTGTAGCCGATGAGCAAACAGGCGCAGAAAGTGCAGCACTGGAGTTGGAACACCATCTTCTTCCCTCTGCTTATCTCAGGGCTGGTCAGGAGACAGAATGGAATAGGATCTAGAGAAGGCTTTTCCCCACCCACTCAGAAGCCCACCTGCAGGGGGGCAGCTCATCTTCGAGGAAGAGTGGTGGTGGGCAGAAGCCCGCACTAGACTCAGGCTTGGCTCTCTGCACTTAACACTGCCCCACATTTGAATGGGCCCCTCCACAGCTTGAGTTTAAGAAAATTGAATCTTTGAACATCTGAACAAGAAAAGAGTGCATTTATTACTGTAATTCAGGACTTTTTGCTTAATTTTAAAACTCAACTTGAGTAAGAGCCTTATACAACCATGTTTAAAAATGGTGGGCCCTCCCTCCCTTGGTTTTCCTTCTCCTCTCTCCCTCCCTTCCTTTCAATTTACGAATCAGTTGTCATTTGACCTCAACTTCCCTTGAAAATGAGTGGGGGCTTAGGGAAGGTTCTGTGGAAGCAAGTCTTTCTGGAGTGTGTCACCTTTTTCTGTTGCCCCCCACGAAATTTATTTTAACTGGGAACTGTGGAGAGGAGCCAACCTTGTTTGATTGTAGTGTCAAATGAACTCAAGTTTCCAGGGAGCCTGGGACTCTTGGGTTGCCAAGTTAAGGGGTCTAGGACTTTTGGATCTGTAAAATCATAATCTCACAGAATCCTTTCCAAAACCACCTACCTCTCTCCTGCAGACACATTCTTTACGCAAACATACACACATGGATTTAAGCAAAGTAAGGATAAAGTAAATTGGGCCTTTGACTCAGCGTGTCTATTGATGTTTAAAGATAGAATGCAGGGTGCTGGCTGACACAGCCTTTTTTCTTTGTTGTTAACAATTTGTGTTCAGCATTCCCCAGTTAGACCTGATAGTGGATGGATCGCTCAGTAAAGGTCTAGAGGAGGAGGTCCCTATTAATGATCATTAAACCGTTCCCCGAGTGTTTTCGACAGGTGCTGCAGACAGTTTCGATACTCTTCTGGCTGCTGAATGAACTTATGGTCGGACTTCAGGCCTGCTATTTCTGGCACCCTGTATCTCAGTTGTGACAAGGGTGCCAGGCTGATGGCAGCCACAGATCATCTGGGAAGTCAGCCTGCCTGTTCATCTCTTTTTCCTTTTTGGTAAACAATAAATTTCTTGTCTCAAGAGCCTGAATTGGCAGCACTGGGAAGACTCCAGGCGGCTGGGTTTGGGCTAAGTAGGAGAAAGTCATTTCAACAAGGCAGCTGTGACACCTGGGACTGCCTCACCCCTTTCTCTGTCACGCAGGTCTTCCAGAAAAAGCTCATCTCCCCTTTGGAGACTCAACCACTGGATGGTTGGTCAGGTGGCCTTTTTTCCTATTAGCACCCAGGTGTCTGTGCTTGCATATTTCACTCTAATAGAAACCAAAGTTCCTTGACCTCACTGAGCCTCACTGTTTCACTCTGTCCTTACCCCTGCTTCCTTTTCTTCATCTGTCCATGTTCTCATGTGTTTTGGATGCCGCTAACTCAGGAGCAGAAAGGATGACTAAGATGGTCCCACTTTCAAGGGGTTCCCAGTCTGGAGGGAGAGGGACTTGCAGCCAGATAAGCTGTTTACTGAGTGCTGTGGGGGAGTGTCACCTTTACCTTGAGATATGTAAGGTCTAGTGCCTGTGCCCAAGGCGGTGTGTTGTCTGGATTGCCCTTGAAAATCCTTTTGGAAGGGGCCATGTTGAAGGTGAATCTTGTTTCTCAGCTCTGTGTGGCCCAGTTTTCCTCCAGCGTTGGAGTGGATTGCTCTGGCTGTGGTTGAGCATAGATGAAGTGGTTGGCTAATGGCTGGGAGCCATGCGAGAAATATCTACCTTTTAAACACTAGAGTCTCAGCTCACCCAGTAAGATGGCCACCCTGTGAAAGGCCTGTGAGACCGGAGACAACTCAGGGATCACTTGGCACATCACCTTATTGAAGGGGGAAGGACACAAGTCCCAGTGCTTTCTCTCTCCCTTTCTTTCCTCATTGAATTCTTATAGTTACATTCCTGTGAGTTAAATACAAATGTGATGTGACTTCACTAAGTCTTTTAGTAGCATGAGAGGAACAACTTATTTCATGTAGGGAGGATGGGAAGAGTTCTTAAAGAAATGACATTTGAG
Source organism: Mustela putorius furo (assembly GCF_011764305.1). Lineage (NCBI taxonomy): Eukaryota > Metazoa > Chordata > Mammalia > Carnivora > Mustelidae > Mustela > Mustela putorius. The sequence continues at coordinate 16,574,071 of NW_025422002.1, read as the reverse complement.
TACATTTTTGAAGGATGAGGCAGGAGTAGAATTTGAGTAGATGGGGAAGAGGAGAACATTCTGGGCCAGTGTTTCCCAGAGCACACTTTGTAGAACATTCATGACATGGGATGCTATGTGTTATAGAAAAAGAAGATAATTGGTCTGAGAAGTGCTGGTTAAACAAGCCTCAGTGACCTCACAGGACTTCTCAGAGCCTTTGATTTTTGACACTGTAGTGTGTTATGAATCCTGAAGAGCAGGATCTGGTATTTGGTGTTTCTCAAACTCACCTTGGAGGCCTGGTTTAGGCAGGGTAGACAGCACATGCAGAGTCATGTAGGTTTGAAAGATCATGATCAACTCAGGAAAATGTGAATTTAGGTGTGTGAGTAGAGAACATGTGGGAGGGAAGGCGATTCAGGGGGCTTGGAGAGAAAAGATCAGCTTCTAGATAGTTGCTTTGGATGCTGGGTCAGTCTTTCTCAAACTCTAGTCCTTTTATTTTATTATTTTTTAAACTATAGTCTTTTAGAACCATCTTCATGGTCTCTTATCTCAATGCCATGTACATTCTGATTTAATATTTTTCTTTGAATCAATTCAGTTTTTAGATTTTAAATAATCATATGGAAATTTAATATCACCAAGACAACTGGAAACCTGTGTCCCTTCCCGCAAATAGAGTAAACATACATGTGGGCACATGTGCATACACACACACACACGAGTTGTCAAACTCTAGCCTGACACAGGCTGTGAACTTGAGCCATGATTTGCTTTTGTGAAACGGGAGGTTAGAACATTTTAGAAAGGTGTCACATAGATCTTGCCCCCATTTGGACTTGCTCACTGTTCCATCAGAAAGTTTGAAAGAAGACCAAAAAATTCATAATTTTCTTACAATATATTACCAGATCATTCTGTCACTCAAAGCATCTCCCACTTGGGGATATACTGCTCTAGGCAGTGGGGGACTGCTGAACAGTTCTATAAATGAGTACCTTTTCATGCTTTAGAAAGACGGTTTGTGCAGTTCTGTGGGTGGTGGTTGGCACGGGTAGTGCTGGAAGCAGGAAGGCTATAGCTTAAGAAAAAAAGAAGTCCAAGAGCGATGCAGAGATCTGGGCTTTGGGACTACGTCTGTAGCAGGGGAGGAGGGACTGCAGAAAAAATGGGCAGGACTTGGGGATGAACGATGGAGAAAGGGGGTCCCAGACATGGCTTGGTTTCCTAGGTAGGGCATAGTGGCCTGAATTGGGGCTGGGACTTAGTGGAGAGGCAGGAAGCATATTGACTTCAGGGCTTCTGGGGGAAGTCTCCATGGAGATGTTCTGAGATGTCCACCTTTTTTGAAATCTCTTGTGGTGGAAAGAACAACAGATTTTAGATTTTAAGATAAATCTGTGTGTGATTCCTGGCTCCACCCCAACATCTCTTGGGGCTTTAGTTTTCCCTTTGGACAGTGAAATTACAAAACCCAACCTTAAGGATTGCTGGCGGGGTTACTGTAGGGAAGGGTGCCTGGGACAGCACGTGACACAGAGCAGATGCCCAGAAATCAGGAATGATGACTTACGGTTCCTTCCGGCTTCACAATCACTTTTCTGAGTTTTTAGAAAAAGCTAGCTTCAAAACCAACAGATTGTTACATGTTTTCTCTGGAGTGAAAGAAGCATCGAGTCCACATGTGTGCAGATGCTGGGCATTATTGTGGTAAGTGCACAGTTTAGTGTAGAAGGCATAGGTTGCTGACCTTTGTCCTCTGGTGAGTTGCTCATTGTGCTGCTGGGGGTTCAGAGGCTCGGTTCCACCAGGCCTCACTGATGTTCTTCCTTGTCCATTTCTGTTTGCTCCTGCTCTTACATTAGCAAAAACGAAAGGGCCTTGCCAGTCTGCTTATTGGCTTCACCAACTGCCCAGTGGCCTAAGACAGGTATAGTGGGGAAGGTGTGATTTGCAGTCAGATGGCCTCTGTCACTTACTGGCTGTGTGAGCCTGGGCAATAGCACTGCATTAAGTGTCTGTGTTTCATTCGCAAAAAATTCCTAATGCCCACTTTGCAAAGTGATTGGTACGTTTCGAGATAATATATGCAGAGAGCCTATTTAGTCCTATGTGTAGCTGTGTTATATACATCCAGTATAGGTATTACTGTTCTTAGTTATCTGTCATCTGTGAATCTGCTCATGATAGACAACTTCTCACCTCTGTAGGGATGTGGGGAGGTGGGTAGTAGTATGAAAGCCTTGGTCCAGAGATAATGCTCTCTCCCTTGATAATGTAACATATAAAAATCCAGGCTGGCCAAAAATAAAGTTACGTATACTGCTTCTCACTAGGAGGATGTTGGTGTGGAATGGGACTTTAGAAGACACTTCCAGTTTTCTTTTGAGGTTGTGGAAGGGTCAGGAGGTCAGGGGATTGGCCCAGCTTACATCTGAACAGGGGCTGGTCCTGACTTCTTCATAGGTATTCCTGCCACTGTCACTTAGTAGCTGAGTCAGCTTTCTCTGTTGCTCTGTCTGCTTCTCCCCGTGCTGGTCAGAGACTGGCTCCCGTGCCTGCCAAGAGCTTTGTGGGCCTTCGGGTCCTCTGCTTTCCAGGAGAGACCCTGTAGAGCTCTCGTTGCACCTGGAGCTCTGCCTCTTGCTGATACTGAGTGCATAAGGTAATGACATGAGGCTGCCCCAGAGAAGGATTCGAAACTCATTGAGAATCCCATCCCTAGAACAGTGGTTAAAAACTGTGTCAGCTTAGGGAACAGTTGGTTTAAAGACCTAGGAATTTTGCTTTGGCCTTCTCCTGTTTGGTGTTTGTAGAAAGGCTTGTAAGGAAAATAGAAGCATGTTTGGAGGTATACTTTCTATCCTAGTTGAGACAGTGGAATCAAGAGCCAGGTCGTCTCTGTGGACTTTGGACGTTGAGCCAAAGCCAATACGATGAATGAGACAGGAGTGAGTGGAGGGAGTGTTGGGAGTTCCAGCTGGCTCCCAGCTTCCCCGAGCAGGGATGGACTGGTGCTGCCATGTCCACGAGCTCCCTCCTGGGCTGCTGTCTTGTGAGCACGGCATCCACATGCGAGGGAGCAGCTTGCAGCCAGCACACACCAAGAGCACCGGCATCTGTCCTTGAGCTGGTGTTTTAGGAGGAACTCTGGCAACCTTCACTGACCCCTGGAGAGGTCTGGCCATCACACCACACCTTCTGCACCCGGATTGCCTTGAGGGAAGGCCTTGGGTAGGCAGAGTGACTGGAGACCGAGGAGCAGGAGTCAAACACACCAGTTGGGATAGCTCTGTTAACTCATTGGTTGTGTGGCTTGGGCACACCTCTTCACCTGCCACATGGAGTTGGGGATTCCTCCAGTGAAGGGTCTGGGCGGCTGGCAGCAGGACGAGGGGAGAGGGCTTGGCATGTCGTGGCATGAGGTGGTATAGTAGAAAGTGCTTTTGCAGTCTAGCTGATTTAGAGGATTTGGGCAGGCATCATCATCTCTGGAAACATCAGTTTTCTTATCTGTACAGTGGGAGTGTGGCACTTACCTCAGAGTAGACCCCTAGCCCTGTGCCATCTGGGACTTGGCAGAGGTCACTGACAGGGAGGTCTTGATTCTTCCTGAGGAAGGAGGAGCTCTGGAACTGTGGGTAGAGCGCCTCCATGCAGTGGCGGGGGCCCTTGGGTTGCTAAGCTGGGGCGTGGGGGGGGAGTCAGACCAAGCCTGGGTGAGGACCAGGCTGGACTGAAGTGGCTTCTCATAGGCGACGCACAGAATAAATCTTAAATTCTGAGGACCATCAGACAGACACTTTCAGTCTTTTTTTTTTTTTTTTTTAAAGATTTTACTTATTTATTTGACAGAGATCACAGGTAGGCAGAGAGGCAGGCAGAGAGTGGAGGGGGAAGCAGGCTCCCTGCTGAGCAGAGAGCCCGATGTGGTGCTACATCCCAGGAGCCTGGGATCATGACCCAAGCTGAAGGCAGAGGCTTTAACCCACTGAGCCACCCAGGTGCCCCAGACACTTTCAGTCTCAAAAGTTACATTCTTATTTTAATGTATATTAGGAAAAAACCCCAAATACCTGTAATTTTCATGGAAGGTTTGGTTTTCTTTAGCTTTATTTTTTCAGTGTAAAAAAAAAAAAGTGTGTCAAATTTAAAGAAAAATATTAATAAACCAGGCAGGATTCTTCTTCAAGAATGTCAGATTTGTGAAAGGAACTCTCTCCCCACCGCTGCCCCCCGCCAGAAAGGGCAGATGACCATTCTAGACTAAAGGAAACTAAAGAAGCCAGACCTGGAAAAAATAAAGAACATTTGTGATAGACACTATGGGGACAGTTTGGTTAAGTTTGAATATTGGTGGTAAGTTAGGTAATACTATGTCACCAAGGGTAAATTTCTTGATTCCCAATTCTTGGAAGATAGATGTTAAGGATTTAGTATCACAGTCTATAACCTACTAAAAAAATGTTTAGGGAAACATTTATGTTATATAAATTATATTTATAATATTATATATTATTATCTATTACATAATTACTTATCTACTGTATTTATTTGTGTCACAGATGTGCACATATGTATGTGGAGAGAGAGAAAGCAAATGTAGCAAACTTAACTGTTGGTGGCAACTTGGTGAGGGATACACAGTGTTTCTTATTCAGACTTAGTCTTATTCAGACTTTGTATAGGTTTGAAATTTCTCAGAATACAAAGTTGGGAAATTAAACAACTAAAAGTAGCAATAAAGATGTCCCCCAGGAGGAAACCCTCCTGTTGTTTGGCATTGTACTCTGCGTCAGGCTGAGCCCCTTGAGGGGACAGATGGCTCCTGGATGGTTGTCTTCTCTCTCCTTCAGCCACACAGGCCAGGGTTGCTCGCATCTCAGGGACTTCACACTTGCTGTTTCGCTGGCTCACACTACTCTGCCTATTTTGCCATTTTGGTCTTAGCTCTAATGTGACCCTCTGAGTGAGGGGCCCCCAAACTTGCTTTCTAATAATGTTGCTGATCCCCATGTCACTGTCACAAAAACAAAAAACAAAAAACAAAAAAAAACCAACATTAGACTTCAGTTTCTTTCTTCATGGCATTTGTCCCCACATGAAATGACCTTTGTAATTATGTGGTATTGTTTACTGTTCTCTCACTAGAATATAAGCTCCTTGAGCACAGAATCCTTAAAGAAGAAAACAAGACCAGGACATACATGGTGGCTAGAGCAGAATTTGTGGTGGTGGCACAGGAGTAACTAACCATTTCAGAACCATGGTGCTCCAGACTTTCCTTTAAGTCCTTGTGGAGTCCTTGCTGACTTTTCATTTCTAGAACATATCTTGAATATTATATTATGATTTGATAAGAAAAATTTTGACCTAAGAAAAATCATTCAGTGAAATATCACTAATATAATGTAAGCTGGTTAGAAAATATGATAGGAGATTAAAAAAAACAGGTTTCTCTGTTTCATAAAATGAAATGGCTGAATTAAAAATTTTGTCTCAATCAGTGAGGCAGAATTCATTCAGTAACTTTTTGCAGCCATCAGTTAACATACGTACTCAATAGACAATGACCTAATGCAGACCCAGAAGCCATCAGTTGACACTAGAATATTAATGATGTTATGTAGAATTACAGAATTACCTGAAGTCTCTTTTATTCCCAGGAGGGAGACTGGAAGTTATCGTGCTCTGTGTCACCTGAAAGCTATAATTAAGGGGCTTTTAAAGAAGCTGGTGGGCCACAGTTAATGGCTGTGTCTAACTCTTAGGGCATAGTTATGATGGAATGCTTTCACAGTCTGGGGAGGGAGGGTGGCAGCAGAATCGCATAACAGAGGAAACTTTAGTTGAATGTGGGTTGAACGGGGAAACCTTAGTTGAACGGGGGAGATGAGGTGGCCAGTGAAGAACCGAATCAGAAGATGCAGCGTTTCATTACTGAGGTTGTAATAATGTTGGTGATATTCTGTACCAACACCCAGACTTGAGATGTAGCTTATTCTCCACCTCACCTTCTTGCCATGTGAATAGTACTCGGACCACACATTTGGATTCTCAATTATATTAGGGTTTCTAATATCCCTAGTTGGTTCATGGACATATATCTATTTTCAAGGTGAATGATGTTTGGGGATGAGGCATATGCTCCTTTTGTGCATCTGCGATGGGATTGTGTACACAGAGGCAGCGGGGCCTTCCTTGAGGGAAAGGACATGGGTTTTGGAGTCAGAGAATTTGGGTCTGGATCCAGATTCTACTACCTAGTATCTGTGGGACTTTGGGTAAAATGGTGATGATTGTGACAGTGATGGCAGAAGTTAACTAATTCACTGGTCCTGGTTTCTGAAGTCAGGGTAGCCATAATGGGCGCTGTGCCTCATTGGTGGGTCAGATGAGACAATTTCATATACATGGTTTGATGGCATGCAAATTGCTTTGAAGGTATTAAAATCACAATAGTCAAGTTGAATTGGGTTGTCAAAGCAGAGATTAATACAAAGAATTTGTCTAAATCATCTTGGGTTGTAAAAGACAGAAATTCAACCCAAACTGCTTCTTAAAACCAGGAGGGTCATAAAGGCCAGTTTTAGGTATAGCACAGGACCTCAAATGTTGGGGTCAGGACCCTGCCTGTTTCCTGGGTGTCCTTCTCTCATGTCAGCTTATTTCTCAGGCCCACTGGCTCCCATGAGATTGTGGAATGGCCATGGCTCTCCAGGTTGACTTTTGTGCTGCCACGTCAGCTCCCCTGGCAGAGAGAGAGATCTCTTTCCCGGGTGTCCCAGCACAAGACGTGGGAGAAACTGAGTGGTTGGATCTGGGTCCTGTTTACACCTGAAGCTGGGACTGGAGTTCCCGCCCACTGAACAGTAGGGACTGAGATGGGGAAAGGGGTGACCCCAAGGGAAGAGAGACTCTGACCAGTCAGTTGAAGGAGTGCTGGGTCTCCACCACAAAAGGAGATGCACAGCTTCTGTATGGCTTTCTGCATCTCTCAAAGTAGGAGCTTTTCTCATGCATCACACAACCTAAAAGATCTACTAGTCCCCATTGCACATCAGGCATTCTGCTTTTTTTTTTTTTTTTTTGCTCTGGAAATGTTGATAAAAACTGTCCTGTTTAGTTGAAACATTGCAAAAGTTATATGGGAAAAATAAACAAGTCTGAGACTCTGACCAGTTGTGGAATGGAGGAACATCAAAGCTTGGCCTGTCACCAAACTCAGCTTCCATTGGGGTGGCTTCATGTCCGCTAATAGGTCTGTAGACCTGGGATTTTAGTTTGGGCTTGATTGGTTGCAGGAAGCAGAAACCAGCTCAGCGTGGGTCTGGGAAAAGGGTGAGTTCAGGAGAAGCAAAGCAGTGCCTGGTCTGGACATGCCGAACCCAAGTTGGAGTAGGTGGCTATCTATACCGGATGGTCACAGCAATGTAGCTCGGCCCTCTGCCTGCCCCAGCCTGGACACCCGCCCACCCATTCACTCCTCCACCCCTTGACTGGCCCACTTGGACCTGCCCAGGGCCTCTGACAGCTGTCGGTCCATGAGATCTGCCTCACAGCCTTCACCCGTGTTCAGCTTACCAGCCCCATCTCCCAGGAAATCCCTCACAGGGTCCTGCAGGGGTACGGAGCTTGCAGAAACCATAAGTCACTGGCCAATTTCTGGGAGGCCACTCTCAGGACTGCATGCCATCCCGTTCACTGTGACTGATTTAGGGCAGAGGGACTAGAGGTGGCTTGGACTCCTTTGGCAGCAGAGGCGGGCTTGACAGTGGTCCTGAAAACTGGTTCAGATGCCTGCGAGCAGACGGAAACCTCTGGCCCCCAGGATGGAAGTTTACCATATACATAACTCCAGCATTTTACTCTACTGTTTTAGTAGGTAATGAGTGCTATTATGAAGTATTTATATGTATTGTGAAATAAATTTTTTTATCCCAACCTTGGAAAACAGCACAGGAAGAAGAAAATAAAAATTCCTCATCAGTCCCCTCCAGAGATGTTAATAGTGATAGTGACTAACGTTTTTATGGCTTTTGCTTGGTGCCAGGTGTAAAGGCTTTTTATATGTACTCCTCGAATTCTCACAGCAGAAACAAGAGGTTGGAGGACATGCTGTTAAGCCCATCCCTAATTCTGGAACAGAAGTCAGGTCTGTGGTGGTGAGGGGGTGTGACAAGGACACCTAGCCTCCAGGGGCACTGATGGAAAGCCCCTGTCTAAATGTCACCCAGGGGCTGACTGAGTGCTCAGAGGGTGCTTGTGTGGATATCGTTACAGGTGGATCATGGGTGGGGTGGAGGCGGTGTGCCATCTGCCCATCGAAAGCGGTCATGGCGTAGCCCAACACAGGGTCCTGCCTCCCTCGCCTCCCCCTGCCCCGCCCGCCCCCAGCAGAAGGTGCTTAGAGGATTACTTGGTGAGACAATTAGATATATGCCTTGGCCCTCCAGTCTGGCTCCTTCAGCCCCTCTTCCTAAATACCCTCTGGGCCTGCTCACCTGCCCTCAGGACTTGTGCAGATTAAATGAGTGCCTCGGAGTCTGGGAGCCAGTGGCACTGTGCCAGCTTCCCTCCCCCACCTCCCATGTACACAACTGCAGTCTTAGCCATAGGCTTCTTTCCACTCTGGCCATGATCACTGTCTCAGAGGCAGGCTTCGGGGGAAATGTCCACGTAGTGGCGGGGGGTGGGTATGAGTGATGAGGATGAATCAAATTATTAGTTATTATCCCATTTATTGAGCACCCTCCATATTTCAGGTTCTGTGCTTGGCACTAGGAAATCATTTCCATGCTCCCAACTCTCTCACATTGTACAGATGAGGAAACTGGGGTTCAGAGTTCGGGAGGGAGGCTTGCTCAAGGCCAGGCAGCAGGCCAATGAGAGCTGGTGTTGGAATCCAGATCCCAGTAAGGGGCAAAGACCAAGAGTCAGGACCACAGTGCACACATGTTTCTTTTAAGCCAAGTCTCCTTTTAAGGTTTTTTTGTTTTGTTTTGTTTTTTTGTTTTTTGTTTTTTTTGCAAATAGCAGTGACAGCACAGAACTCCCAGGGGCTGTACTTTGCGTGCTTCAAGGAACTGAAATGCAAGAGGGAAAAATGACAGGGGGAAAAAAAAAAGACTAACCACAACAAGCGTCACGTATAGGCCTCTTTAGTTGTCTCTGGCCCTGACAACAGACATAGATTTGTAAGAGCCGCTCCGGAAACAGCTGGTAACAGGACACCGTACTTTCAGCCTTTCTTCTTTCGTTGTTGCCAGAAAAATAATCAGCTCTATATCTTAAGTGCTTGATAAAGTGGCCCAGACACCAGCTGTAACTTAAAACAATTTCTGTTTTAGTTGCTTTTAACAAACAGATGCGCTGGCTTTCTGGGCCAAGCTCTGTGTCCGTGTCTTCGAGTGGGCTTCTGAAAGCTGCTCCACTGTCTTGATTTGTGTCTAAGCCTTTCTTTAGAAGTATTCATTCAGTCATTCTTTTGGTATGTTTCCAGAGGCTTGGGTTTGGGTTTTAAAAGCGTGATTGTGGACTGGACATTCATTGGTGCAGCAGTTACTGACTGTGTCCTATGTGCCAGGCTCTGTGCCGGGGCAGCGGGCGGACAGGATCTGGGCCCCAGTCCTCCCAGAGCAGAGAGCCAGAGGAGAAGCCAGTCATGGGAGTAAGTAAGCACTGAACCCCTCCTCTCTCCATAGGTGACCATTCCAGCTCTTTGACTTGATTGTTTTTCTACCATCTTTAAAACATGTTCATTATGCTACACTTTGTTTTCCTTGGTTTTAGATACTGTCCATAGACTTCCTCCTTCCTCTGGTCTGGAAGACCAGAATTCTTCCCCTTTCCATCTGCCCTTTTCAGATGACTTCAAAAAGCTCAGGGAGCCCTGTGCCCTGGGAATACTTTGCAGCCCAGTAGAACCTACTACTTGCTACCAGGAAGCTCACAGCCCATCAGGGAGCTGTGAATAGGCCATGATGGGAGGCGGGGAAGGACCCATCTAAGGAGCAGGCGTTCTGTGTTAGATCTGAGGACAGGGTGGGCGCTGAGCTCTTCGGTCAGCTTGGCCACCTTGAGTGTCCTCCTGTTTCAGTCTGGCCATGTGCTTCGGAGTAGGGCACCACCCCCCAACTCTAGTGCCATCAGGCCTGCCACCATCCTTTACCATCGCATGCAGCAGCAGTTCCCCACCTGGCCTCCCTGTTCCTACCCTAACCTTTGATAACCCACCATCCCCACGGGACCACAGTGGACTTTTTACAAAGGCTCATCACTCTCCCTCTTAAAAATCTGCCATGGGCCTTCTGCTGTAAATAAAATAAAATCCAAGCTCCTGCTTTGCGTTAAGGACCCACATGACTCAGCCCCATCCCCTGTCACCCTCCACTTTGTCCACTGTGTCCAGCCACTCAGAGCTATTCTCCCACGAGGGCTGTCTCATGTGCTCTCTTCCTCTGTGGAGAGCGCTGTTCACGTTATCTTCCAAGAGAACCTTCCTGACTGTTCTTTTTAGAATACTGCCTCATTGCACCCTGCTGCTCTATATACCATTGTACTCTTGTATTTTCTGCATAGCTTGATCTCTTTGTAGAAGTATCTGCATCTCGCACTAGGGACCTGGTTCGTGAGGACAGGGACCTGGTTCGTTTTGTTAAACTGCTGCAGTGCCTGGTCCACAGTAGACACTAAACCGAGATTACTCATGAAATGGGTCTTGAAGGGGTGGTCTTTCAGTGTGGCCCGTGACCTAGCACCAGCCTGCCATCTGAGCTCATTCGGGAAAACACTGGCCTAGGTATACTTCTAGAGTTGTGTGCTTGGAGTTCGGAATTTCTGCTAAATAGCACTTTGAGCAAAAAGAATGACTAACAGTCGTAATATTGGCAAGCCCTCCTATACTACCTGCTGTGGGCACTTCGTCACGGTTACGTGTATTTGTCGTTACTACCCAATGGGATAGGTACTGTTCCATCCGTATTTTGTAGATAAGGAAACCAAGGACAGAGAGTAATTTCAGAGTCACTAAATGATAAGTCGTGGCCCTGAGATTTGAAGGCAGACGTTGTGGCTCCAGAGTCTCTGGTCTCACCCAGAGGTGCCCGAGTTGCTTTTGGGCGTTATCTTTGGAGTCGAGTGAACTAGACGCATTACCTCTCTAGCGGTAGAACCGGGCATAGTGGTGATAACTCCCACTGACCAAGCTCTCTCTGTTAGGGTGTTTCTGTGGCTGTTGCTCTGTGGCCAGTGATGTTATTGGTGCAAAGGCATCCACAGACATAGAGGACATAAGTGTCTTCCATGTCAGATGATAGAAAGGCCACTGCAGAAGCAGGAGACACCACAGCCTGCTCTCAGATAGAGGTGTGATTGGCCTGATTCTCCCATGTTCCCATGGGGACATGTGGCTCCAACTGCTGCTAGCCACACAGTTGAGGACTTCCCTGGGTGTGAGAAGCCCCCTCCCTTAGCCATTCTCCTTGGGACTTCTGTGCTCTACTGGTCCCCACTTCTAACTTGTTTCATGCAGCTCTGACCTTGTGCCTGCCCAAAGTAGCTGGTAGAAGCAAGCCCAGCCAATGGATGAATGCGTACTTTTGAGACTGGGCAGAGCAAAGGTTGGTTGGCCAGCAGCAGACCAGGCTTTGGGCCTGTGTTCCCTCTGCGACACATGGTGCCTTAGTGCCAGTTCTCCCCGTATCCCAGTGGGTGGGTGTTGTGCCAGAGGAGTGGCCCTAGACTGCAGAGCTGGTGGAAGCCAGGTTCAAGTCCAGGTCTTTGTGGCTTGGAGACTATAGCCCAACTTCAGTTATAGTTCTCTACTCGCCAGAGTGACTTCTAATTACTTTGTAAATTTAGTTTCCATCAGTGTTTTCCAGTGGTAAGAATGGCATGATGTCAGGTCACCCCACAGTGTGCCACACCTGACCCCCTACACTTACTACATTCCTTCAGACTTCCTGTTAACATGGGAGGCCATGCTGCAGGGATCCTTGTGCCCCAGACTCACTGAGATGCTGGGTGAAGGGAAGACAGTCTAAGAGAAGCAGACATGGACAGCTAGGTTCAGAAGCTGGAAAGGAACATCTTCTGGGCTGGGTGCAAAAAGGAAGTCAGATTCATAGCCATGAATAGGACTGGAAGCCATTGTTTCACAGGGGTATCCAAACTGGAGATGTGAAGTAAATTAAGAAAAGGAACCAGGAAAGTTGTCCTGCAACAGGTCAAGATTAAATTGCTTACGCTGGAAGGTGAGCTCAGGAAGAGCTCCTGTCACCCAGGAGAGGACAGAATTCCTGACTGCATGCCCCTGGATGCAGGGTTCATATTCCCATCATTGGTGCTTCTAGAAACTCTGAGCCAAGAAATTAATGTCAACACTGGTAAAGCCATATAGCTCTGGCCACCATAGCTCTTGAACTCACAGGGCACCTTAGTCACACACATACAGGACTTCTCACAGAAAACAATGCTTGCAGGGAATGAATTTACAGACAAATCACAAGGCATACAAGGAGAATTACTACCATGAAAAAGACGTTCTATAGACACAAGTATGAAAATTCATATCCTACAAACTAGAAACCATAAACTAAAGGGGCTTTAAAATAAATGTTTGAAATGTAAATGAAATAATAGAATCCATAGTGAGATTAGGACATTATGAAAAAAGAACAGATAGATTTGAAAAAGAGCCAAAAAGAAATTCTAAATACTGGAAATGCAGTCATTGCTATATACTTCCAGATTAATTAGCTTATTAATACTTCATGGGAGCCAGTGTATGTAGTTTTATTCTTCATGTGTTATTTTTTAAAAGGCTTTTCCTCCTTAATATGGAAGTAATTTATGCATATTGAAAATCCAGAAAATAGAAGGAAAAATAAAGAAGAAATAAGAATGTAGTTACTCAGGATAATTCCTATTAATACTTTGACATGTTCTTTTTTCTAGGAGGAATCCCACTGAATATAACATTTTAGACCCTGATTTCAAAAGTTTTTTGAACTATGAGCCTTATTCTATATCATTCGATATTCTTTGACAACATACTTAATGGCTCCATAGTCTTGTTCTGCTATGTTTACTCACTCTTCTTGATGGATATATGCATTGTGTATAGTATTTCCTAATAACACTATGATGAGTATTTGTTGGCATTTCAGATTATTCCTTAGAACGCAGTATGAGAAATGAGGTTCATTAATAGGTAGGGACTTACATTGTGCAGTGGGACACGGGGGGCATGGAGGGCAGTGATATGTGAACATACTTTAGCCATATTGTTTTATAATAAAGAATGTATTATTTGCCCTGCGTTCTTGGGATGGAGCTTCTAAAAACACTGAGATTTCCCCAGGGACTGGAACATCCTTGATGTTCATGGTGGTCCTTTGACCACACCCAACTTCATGTGAAAGGGAAGACTCAGGATGGGCTGGTCATGCCTGAAAGATCATCCATGTGATTAGACGGTTGGGGCTTTGGGCCCAGATACCATCTTGACCTCTTGACCTCTGGGGAGGGGAGAGGGGCTGGATATTGAGTTCATCTTAGGGCTAATGATTCAACTGCTCACACCTATGTTAATGAAACCCCAATAAAAACTCTGGGCACTAAGGTTCGGTGAACCTTCCTGGTTGGTGAACAAACTGATGTGCTAAGAGGATGACATGTCCTGAATCTGTGTAGAGCGACCCCTCTCTAGATCTTCCTTCTGTGTTTCTTCATTTGGCTAGTCCTGATATGTATGTAAATCCCTTCATTTTAGAGCTGTAATTGTAAGTATAGTGGTTTCCTCAGTTCTGTGAGTTGTTTTAGTGAAATATCTAATTTCAGGGGTGTTGTGAGAACCACCCAGACTTGCAGCTGGTGGATCCAGAGTTCATATGGCCTTGGGACCCCTGAACTTGGCTGATGTCTAAAGTGAGGGCAGTCTTGTTGGGGACCTTTCCCTTAACTTGTGCAACTCACATGTATGACATATATATTTCCAGTTACTTTCCAGAGTTCATGTACAAAGGTACACTTTTATTAGCTAAGAGAATGAAAGGTTGATCTCTGTGTCTCAGTATTCTCATCTGTAAAATGGAAAATTTAACAACATAGGGTTGTTATATGATAATCTTTGTGCAGTGTCTAGACCAGTGCCTGGCCTATTCAAAGCAATCATGAAATTATGTACTCATTGTGGGAAGATCAGCAAATATAGCTGAGGAAAAAATGAAAAAGAAGAAATCATTTTAAATGCTGCCACCCAACTGAAGACATCAAAATAGGATTATATCTTGTATTTTGAAAACCCCATTCTCTTTATAGGTTAGTATATCCCTTTTACATTTATTATTATATTTTTGGTCTTTTGTCATCTTGTTTAATTTTTTAAAAAATATTTTCTATGCTTCCTTGCTCTATTCTTTTTTTCTCTTACTTTCTTTGTGATTTTCTCTAATTTTTAATATTTGCATAGATTTGCAGCTTATTTTATTTGCTTCAGAGGTAGTAATGGTTTGACCAGTATTGACTTCACATCTCTAATAATCATACTGGAGCTTGGATTTCTCAAGCTTCTGACTTATAGAACGAAGCCTTACTCTTGAGATGTCTTCCTGGGTTTGGTTTTGTTCTGCTGCACTTTTTTTTTTCTTAGTTTTAGTGAAATCATTTGTAGTATGTATCTCTTCCTTCAAAGAATTATAAGCAATACAGTCAGTATGTAATAGGCACATAATTTTAATGAATGGATAGATATCACAGTTCTTTAAACTCCATTCTAGGGGCACCTGGGTGGCTCAGCGGGTTAAGCTGCTGTTTTCAGCTCAGGTCATGATCTCAGGGTCCTGGGATCAAGTCCCGCATCGGGCTCTCTGCTCAGCAGGGAGCCTGCTTCCTCCTCTCTCTTTCTGCCTACCTCTGCCTACTTGTGATCTCTCTCTGTCAAATAAATAAATAAAATCTTAATAAATAAATAAAATTTTTAAAAAACAAACAAAAACTCCATTCTATGTTTAAATGGTTTCCACAGCTATCTCCAGCCCTTTTGTGCATGCTTCCTCATTCTCAAGTTCTTATTTGGATTCATCTCTTTGTTTCTAGAGTTTGTCTTTAGGGAGGTTTTTTGATTGTTTATTGGCTTATTTTTTTTTTAATTATACACTTGTTTAAAAAGTTTATTTTGTTTTTAATAATCTCTGTACCCAACGTGGGGCTCAAACTCAGGACCCCCGAGATCAACAGTCGTGTGCTGTACCAGCTGAGCCAGCCAGGCACTCTGATTGTTTACTGATTTTAATATGAAAAATTGCATACATACCCAAGATAGAGTGAATTCCTGTATACTCTTTGTGCAGATTTAACAGTTACTAAGATTTTGTCATGATTGTTTCAGCTATTCTTGTTTTCCCTGAAGTATTTTAAAACAAATCCACAAGATCTCAAGTTATGTTACTAATACTTGTATCTCTCTCTCTCTAAAAATACAGGTATCTCCTTGCATAACTCAATGTCGTTATCATAGCTAATGATATTAACAGTACCTTGGTATCATACTCCAGTCGTACTCCAATCTTCCCAGTTTTCTCAAAAAATACTCTTAAAGTATACCAACCCCCAAATAAAAGGGATAGAGACCCATGTATCCCCAGGTCCTGATGTTGGTGAGGAACCCGAGGTTCAGAGAGGTAAATTGGCCTCCTCAGGTCATCTGCTTTTGCTGGGACTCGAGTTCTTGCCTGTTTGTGAATTTTGTATTTTGTGCACTATGCCTGGCTGCCTGGGCCTTCTTGCCCCTAGTGGGGTGAAGCATCTAGCCTCAGCCTAAAGCTTCAGCTCACAGGTTTAGGACCTAAAGCTAGAAGAGGCCAATGTGAAGGCGAGCACCACCCAGGAAGCCTCACACCAGCACAGAGCAGTTCCTAAGCTGGGAGATGGTCTGGGTGCCACGGGGAGGCCATTCCAGCTCCAGTCTGGCCAGGGTGGTTTCTTCTTTGGTTCTGTGTCTACTCTTGAGGACCCCCTCCTGGGGCAGGGGCAATGGCAAGGCCCCCTAAAATGAGGACATGTGGCTACAAAGTGCTCTGAAGGGTTATGGAGGAGCATGGCCTCTGGGATCTTGGCTTTGCTGCTCATTCACTGTGTGTTGGGCATGTTCATTGATCTCTCTGATCCAGTTTCTGCCTTTGGAAGAAGGGATTACAGTGCTCACCTTTGCAGGGTTGTTGGGAAGACTACGTGAGCGTAGGTGAAAGCTTCCCCAGCATGTGCCAGGCAGAGTGGTTGTTTATGGATGTGAGCATAATTCCATTTCTCTCTGCTAGGAAGGAGGACAGAGCATTGCATCAGCACTAGCCATTGGCCACCGCCCCCTGCTGTCGAACACCTGCCACAGCCCTTTCCTCGCTGCCTTGCTGTGGTACAAGGTGGTCCGGTAGCCAGGGACCCAGCTTTTATGGGGTGTCGGAGAGAAGAAGGGAAGTACAGTGCGGAGTGCTCCACACTTGCCCTGCATGCTGTCACTCCTCTCTCCCTGGTCTGGCATGAGGCCGTTTCATGGACAGGGTGCTCGGCTAGTCTGGGAATTGCCTTGTTTTCTTCTCAGAGTGTTAACGGATTATTTCTAGTTTCAAATTGAGAGCCCCGGTCCTTTGACGCAAGAGATTGGCAGAGGTTGTTCTGTTAGGCGGTGTGGGGGCCAGAGCCCTGCTCAGAGTTGGGGCTGGAGCTCAGGGGCTGTGGAAATGCTCTTCACCAGCAAGTTTGCTGAGAACACAAAGGAAATGTTTGTGGTCCTTTTGGAGTGACTGGAGTAAACATGTACCTCACCTAGAAGGGAACTGGGGGCCCAGGAGCTTGACAAAGCTAGACGGCCCATGCAGCGAGCCACATAAAGGAGGACATCAGAACCAATTGGGCTCGAAAGGGCCTAATAAATTGTGTCCCTCACAAGGACCCAGCCTTTTCTGTTCCCTGGGTGGGCCACATGTGCTGCGCTCTGGAGAAGATTGGGAACAGCTGTTGCCGTTGAGTCATATCTGGTCCATGGGCCAGCGGCTGGCGCCTCTGGTCATTCCGTCCTTTTTCACAGAGCTCGAGGTGATTTGGCCCTCTCCCCAAAGATTCTGGGGAACTGCGTGCTCAGCATCCTCCGTGAGGTGCTGGCAGCTGGGGCTTCCGTAGCCTCCTGCTGCGTCCTCTGCCCGGAACGGCCTCTTCTCTGGGCTTTCCGGCCTCCTTCCTCCCTCCCGTTGATAAATTCCCCTCTTCTGTGCTTGCTTAGCAGGAACTGCTCGTCTTCCTTTGATTTGCTTCCCTGTGTTGCTATTTCGGGTGTGTGTGTGTGTGTGTGTCTCCCCCATCAGACTGGGAGCTCCTTGAGGGCAGGAACTGGGACCCCCCCAGAGGACCGCATATAAATGTGTGGCCTGGACCAGAAGTGAACTTTGATTTCAGTCCCTGGGTAGCTTGGCTTGCAGTTAGGTTCTGTAGGAGGGGTCCTGGGAAATCGGGACTGGGGAGGGAGAGCCAACAGCCTCGAGCCAACAGCCTCTCTCCAGTCCTGCCTGCCACTCCACGGTGGCATATTCAGTAAACTTCTGTCTCCTTTGGATAAAAAATAGTGGGGAGGCTGAGCCCCCTAGTAGGGCCTGGCCTGCCCTCTGGGCCCTGTCCCTGTGGCCGCTGGCACCAGGTCCTCACACGGTGGGCTCTGCGGGCCACTCTGCGGTGAAATGTGTTCCTCTTGCTCCATCTGAAATGTGACCTGCCATGCCTTCTTCAGTCCCCTCCGTCTCCGTCCAGAAAAATGTCTAATTGTATCTTGAACTCATTTACATTGCTTGCTTCAATGGCCTCACTTGGCAGCTGAGGCCATATGCTAATTCCATCCTTTTCATGAAGGAATTTTGCTGATTTTACTTACTTTTTATGGTAGATTTCCCCCCTTCTTTTCTTCCTCTTTTTTTTTTTTTCCTCCTGCTTCCCCAGTAAACAGTTTCCCAAGTCCACTCTGTGGCTCAGTGACTCCTCAGTCTCAGCGTGTCACTCAGTGGAGCTCCAGGGCCTTGCCATTCCAGCATCATCAGCTTGGGGCTAGTCCCGAATGCCCTGCCTTGGTTTCTGTGCTTCAGAGGAGGGGCTCTCTGGGGCTTGGGACCCATTTCTACAAGGGCCTGTTTGTCTGAGGCCACAGCAACAACCATTGTTTCTCAGAACAACCAGAATGCTGGAGTCCAGGCCCTGCCTGCTTGCCTGCTGTGTGAGGGATGGTCCCCACTTGAACAACGGTGGAAAGGGTCTGAGGCCCAGCTCTGCCTTTGCGGCAGCGGACGAGTTTGCTTAGCACCCTGAGTTCCGTCTCTTCATTCATGGGGTGGACATGTGAGGACCCATCCCCCCACTAGGGGTTTGCTTGGCATCTTCTCCAAGTGAACGCAGCCCTCAGCAACCTCTAGGCCCCCCTCTCTGCAGGTTCCAGACCACCTGATCGTCAGGCCTATGGTCCTGTCCTTGGCACAGTTGTTTCAGTTGCTCAGGTTTTCTTCCTTTTCTTTCTGTTTCTGAGCAAGCACACATATGTTTTTGGAGTGCACTAGAATGTCACCACTGAAGAATAGAAGAGAGTCTCTGAATTGCTAATAAAGAGGACATTCTGCGTAATTCAAAGGCTTAATCCTCCTGGCCTCATAGTTCTTTTTACTCTGTAAATATTTAGTGAGCACCTACTCTTTGTTGCTGGGTGTGAGGGATTCTCACACCAGCCAGCCTGGTCCCTTTCCTGGTGGCTGAAGCTTCGGGGAAGCCAGTGAGTTGCAAGACAGGGCTCTTCTGGGCAGTGCGGGCACTATGGGACCCAGGACCACCTTGTCCAGACCAGTGAGAGTTGGGGAAATACCTGGGAGTGACATCTGAGCTGAAATGGGAAGGCTGAAGTGCCAGGAGGAGGGACGGGATGGAAAGAGTGCTTTAGGCCCTTGTCTTTGTGCCAAGGCCAAATCTTGAGGTGGGCAAGAACGTGGCTGGAGCAGGGAGCCTGAGGAGGCATGGGAGTGGTGGATAGGGCTGGGAGGTACACTGGTTTGGTTGGGGGGACAACCCACTGCCCTCTTCTCTGTTCCTCGTGGGAGCCCTGGTCTTCCCACTGCTTTCTCTACACAGGGTAACACGGTGCCTTTATTTTTTTTATTTTTTATTTTTTTAAGATTTTATTTATTTATTTGACAGAGAGATCACAAGTAGGCAGAGAGGCAGAAAGAGAGAGAGAGAGAAGCAGGCCCCCTGCTGAGTAGAGAGCCCGATGCGGGGCTAGATCCCAGGACCCTGAGATCATGACCTGAGCTAAAGGTAGAGGCTTAACCCACTGAGCCACCCAGGGACCCCAACATAGTGCCTTTAGAAACTAGGGCTCTGGGAGCAGAGTTCCTGAGCCACTGACTAGCTCTTTGATTTGGGGCAAGTGGTTTAAACTCTGTGCTTTGATGTGTTTGTCTGCAAAAAGGGGGTGTTGATAATTCTACCTATATGCTAGAGGACTGAATTAAATGAGCTAATGTGTACATAGCACTTACAACAGTGCTTGGCTCATAGGAGCATCCTATTAAATGTTGGCTCTGAGGACAACGCTCATTTCTCATGGAAAGGGCTTCTACCAAAGACTCAGTAAGGACAACTTCTGACCTACAGGAAATTCCAGCTGGTGTCTCTGAGGTTTTCCTGCTTCATTCTTCCAGGAAAATCATTGTCTTAAGTTATTTTTGGACTTTCTATACACTGGGGGTATTTTGAGACTCAGTATGGAAACCTGTGCTTGAAACTGTAGAAAGAAACTCTACCAATGAGAAAATAACATATAAGACAGCATTTGCAGTATTTACTGCATGAACTGCTTCAATGCCAAGTTGGGCACTTTTCTGTCGTCCCCGTATAAACGTACAATGTTGCTGGACTGTGACTGCTATACCAGGCAAGGGCCTCAGTCCAGAATGTTGGAGCATTAGAGGCCCAGCACCCTCTCTCATCTGGCCTGGAGGAGGCTGTGGCCAGGGAGGGACCATGCTCGCCCTGTGGCCCAGCAGGTACAGGTCCAAGCTAAGGTTTGTCTGACCCCAAGTTTGTGGCCTCTTGTCCCCCTGCTCTGGTCCTCTGGGGCCAGACAGCAGAGGGAATGCCACCCTTTTCTTCCAGGATGAACCCTTCATGGCATCTGCCTTCCCTACCCCATCAAGACCAAATGTGGGACATAGGAGCCATTGGCTGTGGGGCTGTCAAACCTCCCGGCTCTGCCGACTGATCTTGAGTGCTTTTCTGATTCAGACAGGTAACAGCCAAAGAAGCTGGATGTTTATTCTGTTTCTTCCAACTTTCCTTTCTAGAGAAAATTCCCTACACAGATCTAACACTGGGGATCTGTGGGCCAGTTTTGGCCCATAGATATGTTTTGTTTGGGCCATACAGTTTAAACATTTTTTTTGAATTGGTTGTCAACATTTAAAAATTGGCAAATTTTGTACAATAGTCCAGATTTTTGGCTTGTCTTAAAAAATCAGAAGATTTGGCAACTCCAGGCCCACATTCCTGTCTGGCCACATGGGCTGGAGCTGAGGAGAAACTGTCCTTCCCAGCCGGGGCACTGGCATTTCAGTTCCCTCTAGACTCACACCTTGTCTTGTTCCTAGGCCACGTCACTCACTTGAGATGCCTCCCATAGGCCGTCAGGTTTTGACGTTTGGGAACATGGCCACTCGGTCTCCATTCCAGGATGGTGCTTTGTCCAGTGCTAGAATTGGTCAGAATGAGAACTCACGTCCAATAACACTGGTAATTATCACTTCATGGTTAAGCATCTGCTGTGTGCTAGACCCTGGGTTATGAGGTTTGCACTCATGATCTGTGAGCTCCACACTGCCTATAAATAATATATGATTCCCCATGCTGCAGATGGGAAAGACTGAGGCTCAGAGAAGTGAAGGCTCTTGGACAAGTCTCATCAGGCATGCAGACAGGGGAGGCTGACGTGGGATCCAGGATGTTCCCTGCAGAGCCTCGTACATCTGGCCCTCATTCTCACTGTGAGCTGCACACCTGCCCTTGTTTGTGTTCACATCTCTCCATAGGAAAAGAAGATGTGTGTACCCTGAAACGCAGGGCCTGCCTGCTCCTAGAGATGGAAAGACTCCTGGTGAAACTTCCTGCAGAGTTTCCCTTCAGGATTACAGGGTGCTGTCTTCCAAGAGGAATCCTCTTGGGTGCCACTTCAAGGGGGAGGCTTGATGGACCAAAAGCGGCCTCAGATCAGGCAGACCCAGGTTTGGCTGCAGCTCCACCATGACCTAGCCATAGGAATGGAGCCATTTGGCTCTAACTATTTCTGCACCCCTCACCCTACTGGCTGCTTCCGTTTTTTGCCTCCCTCCCGTCTTCCCTTCTCCCTCACACTTAGTGAACACTTTCTTTACTCTTCTGAGCCTCCACTTTTTCATATGTAGACGACTAGTGCCTGGAACTGTGACCAGCAAGATTTAGACCCTCAATAACTTTTAGCCACCATGACTGAACCGTGAACCTCTTGCTCATTTTCACATTGGAAAGTACACTGACAGGGCAGAGCCCTAGGGTTATGGAGTTTTAGTGAAAATATTGACTTAAAACATAGCATTTTCCCCCTGGGCACCTTGATCAAAGCATTGGGAAGATGTGGGATACACTGAATTACCCAGGTCCCCATAATGCTGGGTCCTCCTGTTCTTGTGGACTGGGTACCTTCTTTGTTGTGAGCACTGTGTGAGGTGCCTTACTTCCTCAAAGGTCAGCAGTGGTTTTATCTCCATTTCACAGGTGAAGAAACAGTCCCAGAGAGGTTAGGTATTATGTGAGAGACAAAGCAGCTGGTAAGTGGAGCTTAGATGCAGACTTAAATCCGAGCTGACCCTCCCCAGAGTTTGTGCTCTTCACCCTACACTGGGGGGCCTGACTGTAACCTCTGCCCCTACACGTGAGTGAACCCAGAGTGCCAAGTGACCATGTAACAAAGATTGAGGAATTCTCTGTCCCTCGTAAGGTTTCAGTGTTTTTGGCTGATCACTAAGTCTCAATATTGATTTCATACTACTTAGGTGGGTGGTGGTGGTGGCGGGGGAACGCTCCCTGGTTTAATTCTGAAATTCTGGGCCGCCTTCCTGTGCTCACCCTGCTCACCCTTAAGAGAGACTGGCTGACCCACGGGGCGGGGTCTCGTTCCTAGGGGAGGTTTGTGCTGTGAAGTTTGCCTCGGCCGCTCTAGGACGGTTTTTCCTTATAATTTACATTCCCATGTCCACCTCTTGCTGTTTTGTCCAGAAGAAGTTCTTGCATCCATATTTGGTGATTTGTCTCTCAGTTTCCCTCCCCCCACTCCAAGGTGTCTGCCAAAATCCTGTATAATTCGTATCATCTCCCAAGCTGTTATAGTATATGAGGGCAGAGGATAATTTCGTTATTTTTGAAAAAAGATTCTCAGCACAAGTAAGAAAGGAGGGGGGAAGTTTTCATACTCACCGCATGAAATAGACAATATTTCCTGAAACAGGAGATACGAACCTCAAAGAATTTAAAATAAAACATTCATTTTATTATTTTTTTAAAGAAGGAAAATGAGGGGGGAAAAAAAGTAGAATAGTCAGTCTTTTTATCCTAAGTACAGATGAAATTGATTAAACCTTAAAGACTGGCCTCCGCACACCCGGTTTATTAATTGAAGAATTTCCTCTTACCCAGAATGGGAAGTTCACATTAAAATCGAGCTTGCCCCTGAGTGGCAGTGACACTTGAGAACTGAACATTTTCCACAATCCTATTTTCTCTTCGGTGCTAGAGGAAATCCTAAAATGGTTAAAAGGGGGGGGGAGGGGGCTTACAGGGGAGAGGGAGCAGAAACCATACATTTTAAGGAAGTCTTCTTTCATTTCCTTGTAAAGCATGAAATCAAATTATAGCTCATGGACCACAATTATTTTATTTCTACATTTCAAATTCCATTTTCTGCTGCTTTTCACTGCTCTAGAACAGGAGTTGTACTGTTGTGCAAAGTCAGCTAAAAAGATTACCCTAGATAGACTACGACACAGTAGCTTAAAGAAGCAAACAGGCAAAACTCTGTTAAGTAGTGGGGAGTCATGGCCCTGCAGAACCTGTGCATCAGCCTCCATCCGGAGAGGGGGTGGCAGAGGCCAGCGTTCCCTTTGGCCCTTTGATCCAAGGGAGCACAGATGCCTCTTCTCTTGAGTGGGGGCAATGTGACTGGTGTTTACTCCGGGGCCTCCTAAGGGTGGGCCACAGGCCTGGTGATGAGGAACTGGTTGGTGCCTGGCCCGTGATCAGTACTGCCGCTTGCCAGGGTTGGAAGTTCACGTCTGTTCCAGTTGTCATCCTGTCCCTCCCATTTTGTACGAGCTCTTTGCTGGTCCCTTTTCGGCGATGAGCAGGCTTCTGGTTCAGAGCTGGGGCAGCCAGCATTACCTAGTGGCATTCAATAGCATCGCACCCCATTGCTTTGTGTTCTCAGTCTGTTCATCTTTATGCTTAATTTCGACTTATGGCGAGTTTTGTGCATTTATTGTCATGTAAAGTCATTTTAAATATAAATGCATTTGAGTTCAAAAAAACGACTTAGCCCACATAAGTAAATAACCATAGGCATGGCAGAGATCAGTGGTGGTGCGTGGACAGGGAACCCTGGTATAAGCCATACTCCCTCCCTGCAGCCTGCCAGCACTGTTCTGAACATTTCTGGCAAAGAGCCCCTTGACTGTGAAAAGACGTCATCTGCATCTTTACTCACCCTGCCTCTCAGGAAGTTCTCCTATAGGTCTCTCTGAGTTCCTTCATGCTTCCGTTCAAGATCACCTCCTTTGTATTTCCCGCCAATGAGGAGCATGGGGTCTCAACCTCTGAACTTGACACCTCCCGATTTCCTCTTCCCTTGGCCTTGTGGTGGGCACATGCTGTGTGGTAGCATACGGCTCCGGGTTGGACTTCGGGCCTCCAGTTTGCTACCTGAGCAACTGTGGGAGGGTCACTTGAGATCTCTCCAAGCCTCAGTTTCTCCGTTTGTAGAAAGTGTTCATTAATAATATTAAGTTCCTCCTTCTGCACTGTTGTGAGGATTGATTGAAATCGTGTGCATGGGGTAGTCTTGGGGATTCAATGGCTCTTCATTTTCTTTCTCCATTTCCCAACTTCCTGACACTCCAGTCATTGTTTTATTTATTTTTTCATTTTGAAATAATTTCAAACTTATAGAAGACCTTAAATAGTACAGAAAACTCCCACATGCCCTCCACTCTTTAGTTATGCTCAGGACCGTCTCTGACCGTGTTGTCTGGTTTTGGTGCACCCGGGTGTGGGGGTTGCTCTCCAGCAAGCCTTAAAACCGCTGACTGGGGAGTGAGGACAAGTCTCTGGTTCCTGCATTGATCTTGCAGAAGGACAGAATGTCATTAACGGAACATCATTATGACCCCTAGACAGACATAATGGGGTCTGCCTCCATCTCTCTTCTGCCCCCATTCCCCAACATGGCATTGTTATAACTTGTAGAATCCAGTCTGGTCCTTTAAGGAGAGTTTCCTAGCAGGAGAGATGCATGCCAAGAATGGTGTCTGAGATGCTTTTATGTGTACATAGGTATCACATTAAGAGACCTTAAGCACTGCAAGAGAGTTATTCTGCTTTTGGGGTTCTTTAAATCCTCTGAGTCCATTAAGGAAAAGCTGTCTCTCTGATCGGTGTCTGGAGCTTTAACACTTAACATTGTGAGCTCCGTACCTATGGCAGCAAATGTGTCTGGCTAGAATTTAATAGTGTTTTATTTTTCATATGCTTGATTTTGGTCCTTTTACTTAGCTTAGGTAAGTAATTGTTTTTAATTTTTAATTTTTAAAAATAAATTGATTTTGAATCAGTATTATATATGAGAAGTTTGAAATTTAAAAGGTACAAAAGCAAAGGCAGTAAGAAGTAGATCTCCCGTGCACCCTAGTCCCTGCTTACCTGGTTTACTTCGCCAGAGACAAATAACTGTGATAAGTTTCTTCTAAAAATTCCAAGGACAGTGACTTCAGGCAGATACTTTCTTATGCACAACCTGTAGAAATGGCAGTATACTGAGTACGCCCTGTTGGCAAGACTTCCACTCAGGGAATAGAACTGCTCTGTGCTTTTTCGTAGCTGTGTAATATTCTGTTATGTGGTCATGCCTTAATGTAGGTAACAGCCTCCCTCCTGATGGGCAGCTAGGCTGGCTCCATGTTTGGGCTACTGCAGACAGGTTGCAACAATGGCCTTGACTGTGCCTCATTTGCATGGGGTGTTGTCAGATCACAATACACACTTTCGATGGCTATTGCCAGCATGGCCTCCAAAGAGGTTTTATCAGCACATGTCCCAAATGGACAGAATTGTCTGTCTCTCCACATTCTTAGTGGCAGGGTGTCGTCAGTTTGAAGGGATGACTCCAAACACTGGACTGGGAGAGCTTGACTTTGAATTCTAGTCCTTTCTTCCCAGTCCTGTGACCTAATCTCATCTCTGAATAGGGGTAGTGATGCAAGGTTGTGTGGAGGTTGCTCGGTGTCAGTGTATGTAGTCAGCAGCACCTGGCAGGGCAAGGACTTATTACTCGTCTGGCCCTTTGATTGTGGGATAATTTTGCCAACCCACCAGGTGAAAAAAATTAGAGCCTTAGCATCATTTCTGTTTGCATTTTTCTTGTTATTGGTGAGGTAGGGCATCTTATTATATGTCTGAGCTCTGTGTATTTCTTTTCTTTGCCCTTGCTTCTTGTTTGACTTCCCTCCAGCTGACCCAGTCTCCTTGCTGGTGCTTGGACATCCGGACCTCCTGACACCCCATAGAGTCTTTGCATCGCTCCCTCCCCCTGCCTGGAATGTTCTTCCCCTGGTGAACTGCCAGGTCCTCTCCTCCAAGTCCTGGCTCAGATATCTCCTTCTCAGTGAGGCCCATCCTGACAGCCTGAATTAAAATTGTAACTCTCCTGCCTCCTGTGCATTCCTGAGCCATTTTTTTCCTGCTCTCCTTTCCCCCAGGACTCTTAACCATCCTCCCCTCTCCTATGAGACTCACGTATTATATGTGTTGTTGGATTTTAGCCCTACTTTACTGGCTGGCGAGTCCCTCTTGTAAGACTGTCCTATGTCCTCATCTCTGGTGTGCCAAGCATCAGTCTACGGCCGGCAAGTAGGAGGTGCTCAGTGAATACCCTTAGTGTGAGCTCTCTGTAGAGATTGCTGCCATTTTGGATTGGGTCATTGCTCTTTTTATTAGCAGTTTGAAGAAGCTTTTTAACTATTAAGGAGACTAGTCCTTTGTGGCTGGTGTGTCCCTAGTCCTGTTGGCCTTTATCATACTTTTGTCCATGCAGAAATGTTTGATTTTTATGTTGTTGAATTTGTTAGTCTTTCATTTTTGTTTTATTTTGTTTTGTTTCTTTTCTATCTTTCTGGGTTTTGTGTCTTTCCTAGGTAGGTTTTGTTTTAATATCATAAAAAATTTTTTCAGGTGTTTTCTTCCAGGACTTTTATGGTTTTATATTTATATTTTTATTTTTTAAAGATTTTATTTATTTATTTGACAGACAGAGATCACAAGTAGGCAGAGAGAGAGAGAGAGAGAGAGAGGAGGAAGCAGGCTCCCTGCTGAGCAGAGAGCCCAACTCGAGGCTTGATCTCACGACACCAGGACCATGACCCGAGCCGAAGGCAGAGGCTTTAACCCACTGAGCCACCCAGAGGCCCCTATATTTTTATTTTTAAAGCTTTGGTCCTTGGGAATTTATTTTGGTGTGATGTGTGAGGTAGAGCCTCAACTTTAGTTTTATCTAGACAGCTGCCTGCTGTCCCTGTGTCCCAGGTGAGTATTTCTCCCCACCCCCATCCCCTGGTTGACACATGTGGACAGGGAGGCCCAGAGAAGGAAGGCTACTCACCCCGATCTCAGTCTCACAGCCCGTGAGTCTATCCGCACCATTGCCCTCCCTCAGCTCTGTGGGGGTTTTGCCACCAGTCTCCAGCGTTTATTGTTTTTTGGCTTTTCTTCCTTTTGGCGGGGGCCCAGCACCTCTATTTGTCTGGTCTTGTCAGCAGCTGTGTATTTGTTTCCTTGGTCTCTTACACGGGCTCTCTTTGTTGTTTCCCCTGTTCTTCCACTGCTAACATCGCTCCCATTGTTCTCCTCCGGGGTTTCTTTTGGTGCTGATGAATGCCTCCTTTCGCTGCCTCCTGGAGGATCGTGCCTCTGGTTTGGGATGCGTCCTGGAGGATGAGGACACTGGCGGCTTGTCTTTACACCTTTTTAGCTCTCCTTCCTCCTCCCGTCCTTAGGGCCTTTCCCGCTTGCTCTTCATGATGCTGGAGAGTTCCCAGGAGATGCGGCAATGGCCAAGAGGCAGCTGGCAGTAGAAAAGGAAGACATTTTTAAGTTAGTCAGCCCTGGGTTCTAGCCCTGCCTCTCCTGTTTACTGTGATGTGATGAGACCTCAGATTTCTCTGTATTAAAATGGGAGAGTCTCCTCCTCATGGGCTTTGGTTAGGGCAGAGCAAACACACATCAAGTGGGGCTTGTGAGCCCGTGTACCTGTTAGGAGCTGGCAGGTGGCATAAATGCCAGGGTATGAGGCAGTAGGGAGTTTGGGGACAGGCAGGGTTGTTAATGTGCCGTGGGACCTTGATGACTTATTGAAGATGTCCAGTCCTGCCTGCCCAGATTCTTCTGCTTGGGTGTCTCCCTGCTGGTCTGGTGGAATTTGGAAAGATGTTCGTGGAGGACCCTAACTTTGCAGGCTGGGTTAGAACAATAAGGACTTCCTGCCCACTGGCGGGCACAGGGCTTGCTGCTATGGCTGGCACTCACCAGTGCCCCCTGTGGCACTATCATGGATACTGTCACTTTCGCTGTATCTGTCACTATCACTATACTATCACGTGGATACTGACACTATTGTGGA
The DNA here is from genome assembly GCF_011764305.1 of Mustela putorius furo. Taxonomy (NCBI): domain Eukaryota; kingdom Metazoa; phylum Chordata; class Mammalia; order Carnivora; family Mustelidae; genus Mustela; species Mustela putorius. The sequence goes on along the minus strand of NW_025422002.1, from coordinate 16,546,092 downwards.
TACTGCTGGATTGGGGCAGGTATTGGTAGTGTTTGTTCCATGCTGCTGTTAATATTCTCTGTTCTTCTCAGCCTTTAAAGGGCATGGGGCCTTTGCAGGAAGGAGATGTTCGCTTTGGAGCTTTTATGGTGCCGGGAATCATGATACAAGTACTGATAGGATAGCAGCTTGTGTTTACTGAGCACTTAGTATGTGCCATGTGCTTTGCAGGCCCTTGCCTCTTAACATGTTGGTCTCTGGGTTGGCAGGCTACAGGGGAGGAATCCCAGACTCGGAGAGGTCAGGAGGTCTGTCTGCCTGAGGCTACGAAGCTGACAGGGGTGGGGGGTGCCTGCTCTTGGGGACGAGCCACTCGGATTCCCTGCCTCCCTGCCCTGCATCTCTCCGGTGCCTGCCAGGGCACTGCAGGTGGGCTTCCAGGCCGCTGCTGCTTTCCTCCCACTAAAGGGCAGCAACTCCCACTAAGGATTATTTTGCTCATGTGTCCCACTTGCAAGTATGCCATCCCTCTGGGCTGCCTCCAACCTCCGTGTCAGATTTTCCACCAGGTCCATAGGAATCAAAATGGAGTTATGGTCCCTGTTTTACAGATGAGGGACTAGAGCTCAGAGAGGGTAAATAATGTTAAAAAACTTCCCTTTGAAGATGTTCATGAAAACGATCATCTGGGAGGAACAAGGGTCACAGGCATTGGAGCCTCCTCCTGTGACTGGGACCTCCTTGGGCTTTGTGATCCCACACAGGAGGGGCTGGGCCAGGCCAGTGCCTCCAGTCTGTTGGACACCCGGCACATCCTACAGTGGGCAGAGTGACCCATGGCAATTGTGTAGTGGCATGGGACATTGCCAATATGTGACTCCAGTGAGGGAGGCAGGTCCTGGAGAGAGGTAGGGAGGGCGAGGAGAGGGGCTGGCAGACAGTGTATGCAAGTCAGACATGCTGCCTGTGCCCTGGTGGGTGCTAGGCCCATGGAGGCCATGGGGACCCCACACCTGACCGCTTGGCAGGCTCTTCCTTCTCCATACCCCACATCAGTTGGTAACCTCACTCCTTTGTCCACATGTGTTTGCGGGGAAGTAGGGGGCTCCTGGACGGGTGGGAGCAGTGCGACTCTGAATGTGAGGCTGGGCTGAGAGCTTGGCCCAGCATTGACAGCCCTAAATGCAGCTCTGCTTAGTGAGAACTCTGCTGGCCTTACCCCTTTGAGTCCCCTGCCAGCCTCTTGCTGTGGGCATCTTTGTTTAGATTCTGATTTACAGATGAGGAATCGGAGGCCGCCCAGTGGTTGGGTGCCTCCAAGTCCTGCTCTCACCTCTTCCTCCCACATGTGGCCTTTGGCTCCCCACCTGGACATTGACCTTCTTTGCTAAGCTTCCTCCACTTTCAGACCCTCTGATTCTGTGCTGTGGAGGGCAGGCAGACATCCCCAATATACCAATGTACACTCTATTGTGCCAGTAGGAATCTGAAAGGGGGAAATCAAGGTCATTGTACTTTGGGGACAGTATGCAAAGGGAGGAAAACTGAGATGCACAAAATGGACACACACCTGAGTGGACTCTCCATAAGGGGGCCAAGTGGCCGCCATGTGATGGAAGTCTTGACCCCTCCTGGCAGAGCCTCAGGGCCAGGGCAGGGGAGCCTATATTGGTGTCAATCCAGTAGTGGGTTTTCATCGTAGCTGGACAGCTTGGGGCAAGTTATTTAACCTGCCTGAGCCTCAGTCTTCTTGCCCATAAAATGGAGAAACAAGCAATATGTTGAATAAATGAATTAAAATAATAGCAATAATGATAGCACCTTTGGATTGTGGAGCTGCAGCTCCTCCTCCTGCCCTGGGCCCTGAGGGGCACTTTGGACCCCTGCTGTGCTGTTCTCCTACACCCACAGGGGCATGCACATGTGTCCCCAACCATGTACAGAGTGAGCTCTTCACTCTGGACACAGGATTGCTCAGGGCCACAGGATGCTCTGGTAGAAAGAAGTCGGTGGGCCCAAGTTCACATTGCTCTGACTGAGTTCTTGCTCCTGACCTTGACTTGGTTACTTCACCTCTCTGGGCCTTTGTTTTCTCATCTGTGATAACCACATGGCAAGGTTGAGGTGCAGTGAAGAGAAGCAAATCTGTAGACTACCATGTGCGTGCCACAGTGGAGTTGTAGAAGGAAAAGCAATCAGAGCTGTTTACGATATTGAAGATTTCCTATGGCCCAGGTGCTGTTCTGAGCCCTCCCCACGTGATGTGTCCTTTAGTCTTCACTGAGGCCCACTGGCTGGGCTCGTTCCCATCCTCACGCTCACGAAGCTCGCGAGGACGCTGAGGCACATGGAGTTCTGATGCATTTGGGTCATAATAATAATAAGATAGACATGGCCACTCGAGTTGTATATTATTGATGACAATATACTTACATTGTTTATTGAATATTTAGTAAGTCACCAGTTAAAAATACATTTCTCTTCATTTTAGATTTAATATTATTTTCTCCTTTTTTGGATGTTCATAGCTTTTGATGAAAAAAATCAAATTTTATGGTTAAAGATGTGATTTTGAGCTTGCTAAAATGTTTCAAGTTTTATGTTCTGTTTCTCTAGCTGAAACATTTTTTCTCTGAACACACATTTTTTTTTCTGGAGTCTTAGAAGGAAAATTACATTTCACAGATAACTTACACTTTGTTAAATGCTGACCTTTGTGAGTTTTTCTTTGTTTTTTATTTTTGAAATGATTAAGATGTATAATCTACAGATTGGAAATTACAACTTTTTAAAGTACTGAGAAACTTTAACCCTGTTATAATTATTCTGCAAACCTTTAAAGGGATCTATAGTCAGAACAACTAGATGAAAAGCCCTGATAGTCGGAAAAATATAGAGGGTCATTTGTAAGCTGCAAGTTCCTGACTTGTGTTTCCCGCCCACTCGCTCGCTGTGCCCCTCTCCTCTCAGAATGGTTTCCTACTCTGGGTTCGTGGGAATTGGGAATGACACTGTTTGATTCATATTGTGGCAATACTGGGGATTTTGAAAAAGACAAGACGGGCCAGTTATGTCACTTCCTGTCGTCTGATCAAAAGTTTGATGAAGAAGCGGGAGTGACTGAGAGCTGCTGCTGGGCAGTGGGCAGAGTTGCCTGCTGCTGACCCCTGGTTCTCAGTGGGACCTGTCAAGTCGCCGTGACCTCTGGTTTCCTTAGAAGTGCCTGATGTTGGCTATGCTGCGACAGGTCTGCTGAAGAGCCTGGCCTTTTGGAGCAGAGCTGTGTGCCTCTCGCAACAATGGTGGCTTGTAGATGCTGGAGTAAGGCCACAGAGGAAATCCTGACTAGCCTGAGAGTTTAGGGCCTGGCTTCACTTGTCTTCCTGGGTCTGTCAGGCCAGTTTCATTTCTGTCCCCAGGAGCCCAACAGGCATCATCTGTGAGCTTGGCTAAATGCCTGGAATTCATGAGTCCTTCCCTTTCCAGCTACTGGGCCCAGACAAAGGCATTCCTGGGTAGTGTTATATACCAACAGGGAACTGAATCTCTGAGAAAGAACAGAGTCGGGACATGGGAGGAGCTATCATTTGCTCAGGTCAGCCCAACAAAGATTGCCCAGGCTGTGCCCGAACTGGGTCTTGTGCTGGGTGCTACAAATCCAGACCGACAGCCCAGGCTGCGGTCTGTAAGCTCTGAGCTTTGGTGTCAGCAGGGAGGAAGGGCTGGGGGCAGGTGAAGTCTGAGTAGGGGAGCAGGAGCAAAAGCAGGGCAGGGAAGGGTGAGAATAATCGTGGGGTGTGACTTGAAGCAGGGAGTAGGTGAGGACTGTGGGAGAAGAGGCCGGAGAGGGGCTGGGTCCCCATGCAGAAGGACAGGCCATGTGGCACATAGGTGGGAACAGGTGTCAGCATTCAAATTGCTCCTCTAACACCTACTTGCCAAGTGACCAAGTGACCAAACTCCTCATCTGTATAGTGGGGTCGGTGATAGTCTGCGTTAGATAGGGAATGATGTTTAGGTTCTAGAGGGAGACCAGGCAGTTGGAATTACTCTTGAAAAGTCCTTATGTCATCCATGAGATAGAGTAGCCTTGCCTTTGTAGGCACTGCTTTGCCCACTACAGTTGGGGGTCAGCTGGTCGGGTGCTGCGACCGTTTTGTGTGAAGGTGGCTCTTCAGTCTTCCCAGAGAATGGCTCACAGGCTGGGAACCCAGGGCTTTCCTTCTCCCACTCACCTGCATGCTTTGTCCCACCCTCCCTCAACACCTGGCCACACGTCCTTGTGACTGGTGACAGATTTGCTTGTGGTGGGAGGACGTGAGGAAAGGTCACATCTTCTGGGGTGGGCTAGGCTCAGGCTCATGCGTTCTCTCTCTCTCTCTCTCTCTGTGTATTCACAGGTGTATGCATATGCCCCTGGGGCAGGGCAGGGAGCACCCGGAAGGCCTCTGAGGTGCACCATGGTGCTCAGTGCAGGGAGAGTGTACCTGGACTACGAGTTAGAAGGGGGGCCCAAAGTCACACCACGCATTCCCTTTCAGTAAGAGGACAGCGAGGGCTCTTAGCAGGGGAAAAACACAGATCAGTGTTTTATTTCTTTCTTTAGTTGTGTACTTACATAATTTTGTTTATTTCTGAGTGGATTGTACATGCCTCTATTTAAAATTTAAAGGTATATGGGGCTCCTGGGTGGCTTAGTCGGTTGGGTGTCTGCCTTCTACTCAGGTCACAATCTCAGGGTCCTGGGATTGAGGTCCCACATCGGGCTTCCCTGCTCAGTGGGAAGCCTGCTTCTCCCTCTACCCCTCCTCCCTGCTTGTGTTCCCTCTCTTGCTGTGTCTTTCTCTCTCAAAGAAATAATAAACTTAAAAAAAAAATTAAAGGTATGGAAGAGGGCACCTAGGTGGCTCGGTCATTTAAATGTCTGGTTCTGGATATATCAACTCAGATCATGATCTCAGGGTTGTGAAATCGAATCCTGAGTCAGGCTCCATGCTCTTTGGGGAGTCTGCTTGAGATTCTCTCTCTGTCCTTCTGCCCCTCCCCCCACTCATGTGCACGCACACTCTTGCTCTCAAATAAAAATATCTTCAAAAAAAGGTGCAGAACAACATGAAAAAGTGCTCCATATCACTCAGCATCAGGGAAGTGCTAATGAAAACCACAATGAGATACCACCTCACACCAGTCAGAATGGCCAAAATTAACAAGTCAGGAAATGACAGATGCTGGCGAGGATGCGGAGGAAGGGGAACCCTCCTACACTGTTGGTGGGAATGCAAGCTGGTGCAGCCACTCTGGAAAACAGCATGGAGGTTCCTCAAAAAGTTGAAAATAGAGCTACCCCATGACCCAGCAATCACACCACTGGGTATTTACCCTAAAGATACAAATGTAGTGACCCGAAGGGGCACATGCACCCCAATGTTTATAGCAGCAATGTCCACAATAGCCAAACTATGGAAAGAACCTAGATGTCCATCAACAGATGAATGGATAAAGAAGATGTGGTGTATATATATATATACATACACACACAATGGAATACTATGCAGCCTTCAAAAGAAATGAAATCTTAACATTTGCGACGACTGTGGATGGAACTAGAGGGCATTATACTGAGCGAAGTAAGTCAGTCAGAGAAAGAAAGATGATCTCCCTGATATGAGGAAGTGGAGAGGCAAAGTGGGGGGTTTGGGGCAGGGAAGGAAAAAAATGAAACAAGATGGGATCGGGAGGGAGACAAACCATAAGAGACTCTTAATCTCACAAAACAAACTGAGGGTTGCAGGGGCGGGTAGGGGGGTAGGGAGGGGTTGGTTGGGTTATGGACATAGGGGAAGGTATGTGCTATGGTGAGTTCTGTGAAGTGTGTAAATCTGGTGATTCACAGAGCTGTACCCCTGGGGCTAATAATACATTGTATATTGATAAAAAATAGAAAGTTATTAAAAAATAAATGACGAACATGAAAAAAAAAAGGTGCAGAAGAAGATAAAGTCAGCTCTCCTTCTAACTCCATGCCATTTCTTGTTAGTTGTTCAAAAGTTAGTTGTTTCTTTTAGATTCCTTCAGACATGTTTTATGCACATGGAAGCGATCACTCACAGCACATATACACACCTTTCCCCACCTTTTGACACAGATGCCATTGTTCCGCTGTTTGTTTTTGTCACTCACTTCCCTTTTGAGACTGTTCTGTAGTAGTAAATAAAGAGCTTCTCCATTCCTTTTCATGGCTGGATAGTATTGTACTGCATGGAGGTAACAGTATTTTTTTTTTTTTTACATGTCCCCTGCTGATGGACATTTGCCTGTTTCCCAGCTGTACCTACAACAAGCATGAACATGTATGTGGTGTTGGCTGGGTCAAAGACCATGTGAATTCTGATAGCTCTTTCCGAATTGACTTTCATAGAGGTGGTACTGATTGAACCTGGCTCAGTGTTATGAATCAGCCATATAGTTGTAGAAAGTTTTTTCTGGGAGGTTGTTTGGATTTCACAGGGGCAAGTCCCATGGGAAGGACAAGTTTTTCCTATTAGGGGGCGGTTGATGCGGGCCTGATGTGTGCATTATGAGGTTTGGGGCCACAATAGATATGGATCCCAGAGATTTGGTAGATATGAATGGGGGTCTTCATTGGTTTGAAGTGAGGTTTTTAGGCCTCAGTGGTTGAAAAAGTATAGGTAATGGAACCAGTATATCCCCCATCCCCCCCTCGTGGCTGTACCAAGGCTTAGGCTCTACTTCCTGGTAGGATAAGGGAGATGCCAGTGCTGGCTTCTGTGAGCACTGGCCTGCTCTGCCAGGCCCCTTTGATCACAGCTCCGCTCTGTCCCTGGAACAGGGTGAGGTAGAGAAGGGGCTGGGGAGGGCAGAGCAAAGGGGCGGGAAGGATAGCTGGGACACTCTGAGGCCTGCCTAGAGCTGAGACACCTACTCTTTCTCCTGGGGGATGCTGGAGGAATAGTACAGGTCAGAGGTGGCCAGGAAAGAGTGCTTTAGTAGCGGCGCTAGGCTCCCTAGTGTCTGGTGTTCTTTGGTGCCGATTGGTCTAGAGCAAGGCACCCTGAGACTCTGAGTTCCACCTGGTCTGAAACACTGGTTGTGGAGACTAGGTGGTTGACGAGCGCACATGGTAAATGTGCCAACAGGAACGACTGCCTCTCTTCACCTTCCCTCCTTTCCCAGGGGTGAGCTTGGGTCATTGGTCACCCACAGAGCAGGCTTCCTCGGTATCACCATGATGATAATTGGGTCCTGAAAATCCCTTCTGGGGCGAAGGGGTAAATATCTGCATATTCCTGTATACCCAAAATAGCACTTTTTTCTTTGGTAAAACGACTGCACATCCTATTTAAAAGGACACATCCCATTCATTAGTCTCCCCAACGTGGGTCAGGGCAGTTTCCCTTCATGGACTCCTCTGAAATTTGTCCCTCTGCTGTTGTTCAGCTCAGGTGTGGCTGTGTATTTAGGGGATGCTCATAACCAGGCATGCATACGTCATATAGAATGCACACACACAACACACACATATATGTATACATGCACACACACATATATATATAGAAACACACACTCTCACTCACATACTCACATACATGGTATTCACTGTTGAGGTAGCTGAACCTTGACTTGCCCCTACCCTCCCTGAAAGAGCAGGAGCTTCCCACCCAGAACAGAAAGGACAAAAGAAACGAGTAGCTATAACGGAGCCATGGGTGGGAGGATCACAACTAAACCCAACTCCCGTGTGAGGAAGACCCAGGAGCCACAGAGGAGACAAACCCCATGCCTCCCTGTGAGTTTTCTGGTCTTTCTGTCTGCTGTCTTGGCAAGGCAGATTTCTAGGCATTTACCAAGTCTACAACTGAGATTTTTTCTGCTTGGACATTTTTTCCTTGGTAGGATGGAATGAAAGTGAGAAGATTGAGGCAGTAAAATGGGTGGGTTTGGTGGTTCCCTAGCCCTGCTGCATGTTGGCTCTGGGGCTCTGGGTGAGCTAACTGTGTCTCATGGACCTCAGTTTCCTCCTCTCCAGATGAGGTGAGACGCCCATCCCTCATGGTGGTTTGTCATGAGGACTCCGTGGAATCAGGTGGTCAGAGTCCCTCCCCTGCAGCCGGGGCTAGGAGCTATGTGGGGGTTGTTCCTTTCCCACCCCACCCACTTTTGTCTTAATACTTTAATTTGGCTGATTTTGCTTAACCTCAAACATCAGGCCACTTTCTGGAGCGTCCTCTCCTCCATTTCCCTTTCTAACCTTGTCTTCTCTTTCTCCTTGCAGGGGCCCAGATCATTGATCTGATGATGCTGGTCATCGATGTGACTAAAGGGATGCAGACCCAGTCAGCAGAGTGCCTTGTGATTGGGCAGATTGCCTGCCAGAAGCTGATCGTGGTGCTGAACAAAACAGACCTCTTAGCTGAAGGGAAGAGACAGGCAGCGATTGATAAAATGACCAAGAAAATGCATAAGACCCTGGAGAACACCAAGTAGGTTTGTTACTGAAGGGAGTGTCTGCTTGTATAAGCTGGCTCTGGTGCACACTTCATCTCATTAACACAGATTGGGCACACAGGTATCAGCTGTGGGTCCTAGTGAGTGGGATCTTGCCTGGCACTTACTCTCATCAAGGGCAAAGGCGAAGATGCTATTGCAAGAGACCAAAAAATACAGAAGCATAAGGAAATTTAGAAGTTGATTTTCTAGGAATTTCCTAACGTGACCTGTTGGGGTTTCTTCTCTGCACAGCATTCAGAAACCCAGGCTTCTTCCATCTTGCTGTCTTTCCGCTGTGGGGTGGCATAGCCAGGCTCAGGCGCTACTGTGTTCACGTTTGCAGGAGGGTCCAGAGTGTCAGGAATTCCCAGACCTAGAAGAGGCACACACGCTTCCCACAGATTCTGTGGGTGAGGGAGGACTCAGTCCCATCTGCTTATGTCACCCATGCCTTGGTGTCAGAGAGGCCAGGAAATGGATCCCCTCACCATCTGCTTAGCTACAGCTGAGTTATCAAAAGGGGGACATTGGTTTTGGTGGACACCTGGATGTTTCTGTCACAGAGACCTGTAAAATTAGATGGATGGATGGATGGGCAGACTTTGCTGTTGGAAGGGAAACTGGGAAAGGCAATCACAAAGGAACTTCGTAGTATTTCATGGCAACGGGTTTATGATTTCGTGTTACAGAAGGTAGGGAGTCCTTAAAGAGTTTGTGCAAGGAAGTGGCTGAAAGGTTCTCCCATCCAGAGATGGCTGGCAGCAGGTGGAAGGATGGCTTGGTGACGAGGATCTGGGGGAGTGGAGAACAGACAGGGAGAGGCAGTATGGTGGTGTTCCCAGGGAGAGAAGTGTGGTCTGCGTTCAGGCTGTGGAGGGAGGAGAGGCTGACTGGGGAGACCTTTAACAGGAGAAGCAACAGGACTTGTCGAGTGATTGACTCTGCTATGGTCCATGGGGGTGGCAAGGTAGCAGTGCTGCTGGGCACTGTTGCAGGGCAGTTGGAGGGAGGGGGGACTGTGGGACAGAGAGCCACCGGCTTGTTCAGGCGGCTGCAGGAGTGACTTACTCTGATGTGGTCAAGAAAATGAGAAAACGTCCTTGTTGAGCACAGAGTGTTGGCAAACCTCATTGTTTTATCAATTCCTCTCTTCCTCTGCGGGCCAGCGCCTTTTGATCAATACTAAATAGCGGTCACTGGGAGACAGCGAAGCTTCCTCTTTGCTATGCAGCCCGAGACAATATCCTGCTCCTTCTACCTCTCCTTCTCCTGCCTGTGGAGGGCAAGCAAGTAGAGAGTGTTTTTGTTTCCCCGTCATAAAGATTGATATGCCTTCCCATTTATGATTTTTTTTTCAGATCTAACACCTGCAGCTCTCCCTCAGAATTCTCAAGTTGGTTAAATTAAAGCTCCAGGCCTGTGAATGGGCCAAATATGTCATAAAAGATTTCCTAGCGCTGCCTTTTGTTAGCAAAATTCATCAATCCGATAAAATCGACACATTTAGATAAGTGTTGCATAAGAATTCAGACTTTGTTATTCCCAACGGAAGTGGATATGAGACTGTAAAAAGGAAGATAAAAAATTATATCTTCTTTTTAGTGAGTTATTTGATCTCCCTGCCGTTTTATTTACTTGTCAGAAAGGGGAGAACAGGTCCTTTGGACTCCTGCATAAAAACCCAATACAATGTCAGTATCATTTGCTATATAAACGGGACCTTCTGCGAAGGGCTTGGGATACTATTAAGGATGAATTAATATTAACTACTTCGATATTAACTACTTCGATTGGTTAAATTTAAGGCAAATTCTGACTTGCATTTTAAATTACTATTCCTATTTTAATTTATTGCTTAAAGGTCAAATTATGAACTTAGTCACACATCCAGGGCAAATTATCCTCCTGAACCTCTTCTGTCCTCATTCAGTGCCCAGAGGGCAGGGAGAACAACTCCTACTGGAAAGGATTTGCCCCCTGCCAGGTTGTAGTCAGCAGGTTCAGGAGCCTTGGGGCCAGCCGAGTTGTAAGAGAACATTAGCTTTCATTTATGTGCAGCAGAGAACTTCAGATTATTTTAAATGACATTTCCTTTACTTATGGTCCATTATGAAGTAAATCCTTTGTAAATGCTGCTCCAAAAGCAAAGAAACTTTCTACCTAAAAAAGAAAAAATCTAGACTGATGAATTATGTACATATCAAAACCTGAAAACATGAAGCCTGTTAAAAACGTAATTTTTTTCCCATCCAAAGAGCAATTGAAAGAAAGTTGGAAATTAGAGAAAAATGATTAAAAGAAAGAGGAAGCCACCCAAAGATTTCTTTTCTCGGAATAGCTGCTGACATTTGGGTTTATTTCATTCCTGTCTTTTCACTGTGTATTTATATTGACCCCTCTTTTTTCTCCACATTACGCAGATTATAGTAAAATCTGCATAACATAATATTTATTATTTTACCCATTTGCAAATATACAGATTCACTGGCATTAAATACATTCACAGAACTGTGTGCCCATCACCACTGTCTATGCTGAAAACTTTTTCAGAATCCCCAGCATAAACTCTGTACCCATTAAACAAGAACTCCTTTCCTCCTACCCCTCCCTGAGCAGCCTTCATTCTGCTTTCTGTTTCTTTGACTTTGCTTATCCTAGGTACCTTACAAAAGTGGAATCCTGTATTTGGCTTTCTGTGTCTGACTTATTTTCCTTAGCGTAATGCTTTCAGGGCCCATCCTTATAGCCGGTGTCAGAATGTCACTCCTTCCTAGTGAATAGTATTCTATAAAGAATACAAATAGTGTTCTACAAACAAAATAAGGTTTGTCCATTTGTCTATGGATAAATGCTTGGCTTGTTTCCTTTAGGTTATTGTGAATAATGCTGTCTGAAATTGGTGTATAAATAGCATTCAGGTCCCTGCTTTTTCACTTCCTTTGGGTCTATAGCTGGGAGCGGAATTGCTGGGTCATGTGGTAGTTCTATGTTTAACTTTTTTGAGGAGCCACCGAACTGTTTTCCACAGTGGCTGCACCATTAAACATACCCACCAGCAGTGTGTGAGGGTTTCCATTTTTCCACATCTTGCCAGCACTCGTCATTCCCCCCCTTTTTTAAAATAGTTATCCTACAGGGTATGAAGTGGTATCTCATTTCCCCAACCCCCTTTTTGCTGTGCCCCCCCCCAGTTTTATTGAGAAATAATTGACATAAATGAATATAGTTTAAGCCATGACACCGTGATGGTTTGATTTACATATGTTGTGCAATGATTATCACAGTAGGTTTAGCTAACATCCATCTTCTCATAAAAATACAATAAATAGAAGGAAAAAAATGTTCCTGTGACAAGAACTCTTAGAACCTCCTCTCTTAGCACATCTCCTGTATATCATGTGGGAGTGTTAGTTCTAGTCATCACATTGTACCTGGGACAGGTTTATCTTAAAACTGCAAGTGTGTATCTTTTGACCACCTTTTCTAGTTCCCTCTCTCCCGCCCCCCACCCTCTGCTTCTGGTGACCACAAATCTGCTCTCTTTCTGGGTTTTGCTTTTTTGTGTTTTTGTTTTTGTGTTTTTAGATTCTTCAGATAAGTTGAAATCACACACTATTTGTCTTTCTCTATCTGACTTATTTCACTTAACATAGTGCCTTTGAGGTTCATTCGTGTTGTAGCAAGTGGTGGGATGTCCTTGTTTTTTTTACGGATGAATGATATTCCATTCTATGTTTACGGATACTACAACTTCTTTATCCATTCATCCGTCGACAGACACTCAGGTTGTTTCTATGTCTTGGCTATTATAAATAATGCTGCAGCGAACATGAACATCTTTCCAAATCAGTGTTTTCATTTCCTTTGAATATATTCCCAGAAGTGGATCATATGGCAGTTCTATTTTTAATTTTTTGATGTTCCTCCATACTATTTTCCATAATGGCTGCCACAATTTACACTCCCATCCGCAGTGCCAATGGGTTCCCCTTTCTCCACATCCACACCAGCATTCGTTAACCCCTTGTCTTTTTGGCAATGGCCATTCTAACACATGTATGAAGTGATACTTCATTGTGGTTTTAACTTGCATTTTCTTAATGACTAGTGATGTTGAACATCTTTCCATATACCAGTTGGCCTTTCAGATATCTTCTTTGGAGAAATGTCTGTTTAGGTTCTTTGCCCATTTTTTAATCATGTTTTTGTTGTTTGTTTTGTTGTTGTTGTTGAATTGTAGGGGATCTTTATATATTCTGGATATCAATCCCTTGTCAAATACATAATTTGCAAATGTTTTCTTCTATTTTATAAGTTGACTTTTTACTTTCCTCATAGTGTCTTTGGAGGCACAAAAGTTTTTACCTTTGATAAATCCAATATATTTATTTTTTCTTTTGTTTCCTGTATTTTTGGTGTCCTATCCATGAAGTTGTTGCCAAATCCAATGTCATGAAGATTTTCCCAAGTGTTTTTCCTAAGACTTTTATAGTGTTAGCTCTAAAGTTTAGGTCTTTTATCTATTTATATATGTGGTAATTTTAATATATGGTATAAGTTTATATGTAATGTAAATTAAGGGCCGAACTTCGTTATTTGCACGTGGCTATCCAGTTTTCCCAGCACCGTTGAAAGGATTGCCCTTTCCCCTTTTACTCTTGTCAAAAATCAATTGATTACACATGTGTGGGTTTATTTCTGGGTTCTCTGTTCTGTGCCATTGGTCTATGTGTCTATCCTTATGCCAGTACCACACTACTTTGTTTACCTTTGTAGTAAGTTTCAAAGTTAGAACGTTGAGTCCTCCAGCTTTCTGCTTCTTCTCCAATATTATTTTGGCTGTTTGAGGCCCCTTGCAGTTCCTATATGAATTGGAGAATCTGTTTTTCCATTTTCTGCAAAAAATGGTTGTTGGAATTTTCATAGGGATCTCATTGAATCTGTAGATCCCTTTGGGTGGTACAGACATCTAAATAGTGTTAGGTCTTCCAATCCATGAACATGATGATGCCTTTCCATTTGTTTAAATCTTCTTTAATTTTCCTAATCAGTATTTTGTAGTTTTCATTATATAGGTTTTTCACATCCTTGGTTAGGTGTATTCCCAAGTATTTAATTCTTCTAGATGCCATTATAAATGGAGCTGCCTTCTCAGTTTCCTTTTCAGATTGTTTTCAGCTGGAGTTCAGAAATGCAACAGTTTTTTGTGTGTTGATCTTGTGCCCTGCGGCTTCGCTGAATTCAGTTCTTCCTTTTAAACATGTAGTTGTGGGGCCCCTGGGTGGCTCAGTGGGTTAAAGCCTCTGCCTTCAGCTCAGGTCATGATGCCAGGGTCCTGGGATTGAGCCCCACGTCGGCTCTCTGCTCCGCAGGGAGCCTGCTTCCCAACCCCCCGCCTCTGCCTGCCTCTCTGCCTACTTGCGATCTCTGTCTGTCAAATAAATAAATAAAATCTTAAAAAAAAAAAAAAACCCATGTAGTTTTAATCATGAGCTATTTGCATTTTTGATTTCTGCTTTCATTATTTAACATTTTGTATAGCCCTTCCTCATGTGAGCATCACTCCATTGTAGGCCTTTTAGATTGGTGTAAGTTTTCCTTCTTATAAATAAACAACCCTGGGGTGAACATCTTTGACCATCCTTAAACATTTTCCGTATTTTGGGGTTTTTTCCTTCTGAGACATTGAAGGGCACAAGTCCTTTCAGATCTGTGATTGTGCACTCCCCTCTTCTTTTCCAAAAGGGTTTGCACTGTTTACACAGATGTATTCACAGCTACCTTTGGCTTCTAATTTTAAAATATATTTGAAACTTAGTTGGGTAGAAATGGTATGTTACTCTTGTTTTAATATGTAATTCTGTAATTAGTGGAGACGTTAAACATTTTTCCTTAAGTGTTTAAAATAGTTGTGCTTTTGTGTGTTTGAATTAGACCTATACATTTTGTTTTTTGCCTCTTGTGATTTTAATGCTTTCCTTTTGATTTTTAGGAGTGTTTGAGATTAACAAAGATGTTGTTATTAATTAACCCTTTGCCTGTCATGTTTGCTACAAATAAGTCTTCAGCATTTGTTGGTTGTCTTTCCATTTTAGTCGTTTTTTTTTTTTTGACATGCAGAAGTTTCTAATTTTTGTGTAGTCAAACTCTTTGATTGTTTTTCTTTGTGATTTCTTTATCTCTGAAAGCATTTAAAATTACTCTTGCATAAGCATTTATCAATGTTAACAGAAATCAAAATAGAAGATAAAAATATACCCACAATCTCCCCGGTGCATCAAATTAAAGTGTTCTTTCCCTAGGATCCCTGTCAGTCTTTCCCACATGTACATAATTTGAGGTAGTTGTTATCACAACATTGACACTGTTCTGTGTTCTAGGCTTTTCTGTTTATTTTCCCACTAAATGTTATCATCTGACAGCATCCTTGATGCATCTTTCTCCCAGACTCCCTCTGTTTCCTTCTGCTTTTTAAACACTTTCTGTTTCCTTATTTCTGTTTTAGGCAAGGCCATCTGCTGAGAGCCCACCCGGGGCTCCCTTGGCCCTGCCTCCCTCCCTGGAGTTGAGTGGAATGCCAAGTCTCAAGTGATTGGGCGGCTGCCCAGCTGACTTACAAGGTGTGTGTTTCCTACTAGCTCTGTGGCTGACTAGCTGTGTGGTCTTGGGCAACTCTCTTTATCTTTCTGAGTCGGTCTCTCTTCTTTTGAGCTGATTAAGTTTAGCCTCACAGCATACGTTCTGAGGGAGCATTTGATGGCACACAGTAGGTACTCAGCTATAATAGCCATAAGATGTGGAGCACCTACTGTGTGCCTAGTGTCGTACCAGGGATTTCCCATAGTAACAGGGCGGGGGGAGGCTTTGTGTCTGGGTTGACAGGTTAGAAAACTAAAGTATTAAATACCAGCCATTTTGAATTTCACTATTCCAAATCAACAACTTACACAAGTGTCCCCTGCTTTTCTTTTCCTTTATTTTTTTTTAAGATTTTATTTATTTGACAGAGATCACAGGTAGGCAGAAAGTCAGGCAGAGAGAGAGAGGGGGAAGCAGGCTCCCCGCTGAGCAGAGAGCCCGATGCAGGGCTCGATCCCAGGACCCTGGGATCATGACCTGAGCCGAAGGCAGCCGCTTAGCCAACTGAGCCACCCATGTGCCCCATCCCCTGCTTTTCAAAAAGTTTGCATTACACCACTTGGCTTTCATGCAAGACCTACCTTATTAGTATGTGCTTTTGCTAACTGAGGGAAATCTGAAGAAGAGGATTTTTGTTTTTATGAGAAAAGACGAAAAGCAACAATAGTGTACAGCGTCTGCTTCGCAGCTTGTCCTTAGAGTGGTGCTGCCAAGCCCCTTCCCTGAGAACTCAGCATCTCAGCCTCCAGCTGCCATCACTTTGAACTGTGTCTCTGAGCATCTGTGCCTTATGTCTATTTATTTTGTACATCTGTAAGTAGATGTGTCCTAACGTATCAGAATAACCTAGGAGAGGTTATGTTTTGGGTCTGGGAACACTCATTTTTCTATATAAACGAATGGTAATTGCTTTTTCACTTTATGCCATTTTGCCTCACAGAAGGTTTCAGAGGAATGGCCTACTTTCAGAGACTGGGGAAACCTGTGCTTTATTTCTTTATGTCTTTTACATGAGTTATACACACATGCATGCGCACACACATGCACGCACACTTTTTTTTTTTTTAACTTATCTTAGATCGTTTTTCTGTGTTGTCGAAGGTCAGCCTACATGCACAGTCAGCATGTCTGAGCTTGGTTGGAACTGTGATGTCCTACAGCTGTGTGGGGAGTCTGGAGGAGTGGTGGGTGCTGGGAACAGGAGGAGCATTTGAATGTGCTCCAGGTCAGCTCCTGCCTGCACTGCTGAGCTGTGGGGCTAGGCCCAGGGCTCTTTCTGACATCTCTGGTTGGAGCCTCTTGTGCTCCTAGAACACAGACAGCAGTCTGGACCTGAAACTCGGGCAAGAGGGGCCTCTTGTCCCCTTAGGGGCTGCTGAACTTTACTTCTGCCTCTAGAAGCCAGGATCTCCAGTGTGTGGCGTATTCAGGAAATCAGCAAGGCCAGCTTCTCTTGAGCCTGGGAAAGGGCCAGCTACTCAGCCCAACACGCCGTTATGTTTTGTTACAATACATTGCCCAAAAGGGTTTGGATAAAAAATAATTGAATTTCCAAAAGCTTTATGGTTAATCGCTGGAATTCTTAGTGCACGCTTTTAGCCTTCTCTGTCCGTCTGGGCCTCAGGCTCATGGAGTGTAAGCAGAGATGATGCACATGTACTGGGCCCTGGCTTGTGGTTGGGTCCTGGTTCACTGACTGCCGTGGCTGAAGTCCTCCCTTTGGACTGAGAATGGACTCTTCCTCTCCTCCGTCATGGGAGAGGCCTGGACTCTGGACTCCTACAGACCAGCCACTTACTCCCTGGGACCCCTGGCAGCCCCCAGCAAGTCCCTTGGCTTCTCTGAAAATAGGGGTCAGAGCCCCTATTCATGGGATGCTGAGATCACACGAGAGCATGTAGCATGGAGCTAGCACAGAGCAGGCTGTCCACTCCTTTCCTCTCCTTTTCTTTCTTTTTCTCTTGTGTTTCTTGCCTTCTTTGTCTCTCTTCCTTGGTGTTTTTATTTCTTCCCTCACTATTTCTTTCTTTATCATTCTTTTTCCTCCTTCCTTCCCTCTCCAAAGTGTCTCCTTTCTGGGCAAATATCTCAGTTCTGCCACTTCTGTGAGGGCAGCATTCTCTGTCTGGGCTGCTCTGGAGTTGAGTGGTGAGTGGGTCACAGGTCCTGTTTGGAATCTCTTCTCTGAACTTGCCTCATTTTGTCACACTGACCTTTGGACAGCCAGTGGCCCGGAGAACTTGCTCTTTAGGGAGCTCCAGCGTGTCACAGTTACTTCCTTTCTTCTTTTAAAAAAAAGCCTGATTTTTTTTAAAGGACATGGAGCCAAAGACCAACTGAACCAAGCCCCCCCCATGTTCTAAAGAGTGTACTTCCCATGCACTCGGGCAGGAAAGACCAAGGGGTGGAGGAGGTAAAAGCGGGAGATTTGCTGAGCAGTTCAAGAGGAGAGCTGAGTTAGCTTCCTCTGAGTAGCATGGGGGCTTCTGAGAAGGTGAATTGCCTTCTGATCTGGGAGTCAGGAATTCGAATTGGTGTTACATTACGTTATGTTACGTTACGTTATGTTACGTTACTTACTACTTATGTTATGTTATTACTTATTTAGAGAGCGAGGAAAGTGCGTGTGCATGCACAAGTGGCAAGGAACTGAGGAAGAGGGAGAGACAGAATTTTAAGCTGGCCCTGTACCCAGTGGGGAGCCTGACCCTGAGAGTATGATCTGAGCTGAAATCAAGAGTTGGGTGCTTAACTGACTGAGCCACCCAGGTGCTGCTTTTATTGGTTTCCAAAAGTCAAGTGATAACCAAGCAGGGGCAAGTTCAGAATATATGATGCAGATCAGGGCACAGACCACTCAGGAGGGATGCAGGCAACTAGTGGCTGCCCTGGTTCTAAGGACTGTTACCAGATTCCCTACTGTGCTTTCCACACTTTAGCTTATTTGGGGTGGGAGATAGCCCTGCAGTGTAGGTCATGCTGTTTTCTGTAGGACAGGGAAGTGGAGGCTGAGTGAGGTGGAGTGACAACTCAGCTGTGCATTGGAAATTAGTTCTACGGGCCTAGGCTTTTTGCTTACAATCCCATTCTCTCTGCCTTGCCTCAAGTCGCCTGTCACCAGGGTTAGCTTTAGATAGGCAGAGGAAGGAAGGGGAGTGGGGGCAGCAGTAGAATAGAGTTTGGCACTAGACAAAGACTTGGGTTTTATCCGTGTTCCCAGGGGGTTTGGTGAGTTGAGTCAGTGTGAGGAGGCTGGGGCAGACCATAGAGGGCCTTGTGGACCAGCCTGGATGCTGGGTTTCATCTGGGACAGTTATGGAGTCCCTGAAAGTGTGTAGATACCTCAGAGGTCATCACAGGTCATGACAGGAAGGTCATTACAGCCATGGTCAATGCCTGGTATAGGGCCATACACTAACTTTGGAGAGTAGTTGGCCTGGGATGGTAAGGGCCTGACCCAGGGTGGAATTTGTTGAGAATGAAAATCAGGGGATGGATTGGACCCAGATCCCAGGAGAAGAACTGACCAAATGCAATGACTGAGGAAGACAGTGATGACCATGTAACTGGTGATGGCTTTAAAGACCAGAGAAAGGTTGTTCCTTGATCAGAAACCAATGAGGTAGGGTTGGGAAGTGCTTGCTGGCAGAGAATGGGATATGACTACAGTGCTGGAAAGGGTTCTTTCCTGCAGACACAGATATGCGAACCATCCACAGAGGAGCCTTGACACAGCTCATCAGAGTGTGGGGAGCCCCTGGAGGACAGCAGTCTTGGGGGAAAAGAGCTGGACTCCCAGGGTGCTCTTGGGAGAGACTTGGCAGTGAATAGGGAAGGAAGAGCGGCTTCTCGAGGAGGCAGAGGCCCTGTTGGAGGACCATGGGAATAAAGACTTGGTGTTGTGGGTGAAGAGGTTGGGGAGTCAGCTGACTGATGGTCACAGATGGGGAGAATCTGAAGAAAGAACATTGACTTGACCACTGGAGAGTTGCTTTTGACCTTTAGGAATTTAGTTCTCTTTTGTGACCCTTCCCCCATTCCTCTTAACAGTCAACTCTCAGTTGGTGCCCCAGACCCTCTTGCTGCATTGCTTTGGGAGCCTTTTATTTGTTGGACAACCTTCATGGAGGCCAGTACAGAGGAGATGGCTCAGTAAATATCCCTTAGCTTGAATGGGGAGACAGAGTGATATTGTAAGGAAATCAAGCATAAGCTCCTGGTGAGTAAACAGAACTGATAGTGATTTTGAAATGTGAGTGGGGAGAGTATTGGGTATTGGGTATTGATTGAAATTGGGTATTGATTGAAAGTGGCTGGGGGTGGATGGTGTCAAACAGCAGGGTTTCTCTCCACCCCAAGAGAAGAAAAATGTGTAATGCAGAAAGGCAGCAGGTATGAGTGTAGAGACAGTAATGGAGGGGTTGGTAAAGGGAGGCCAGAGGATAGGGGTCAGATAGGGGGTTCCTTTAGACATGGTAGGGAGACCAGGGAAAAATGGCAGTTTTTCTTGGACTCCTGCCTTCTGTTACCTCTTGTTGGACTGGGTCCTTTGTCCTCCTTCCCATTGGATGTCAGGGTGGGGAAATGTAAAGGAATGGCTAAGGGTCTTGAAGAAGCTTAAGAAAGTGTTGTTATTCACAATGAGGGATTTACATTATACATCAGACAAAAGAAGTCTGAGGTTGTACTTGGATGTGGCAGAAATTCATGGAGAGGATTTTGGGAAGATGGCAGAAATTCATGGAGAGGATTTTGGGAAGATGGCAGAAAGTAGAAGCACAAGAAATCTGTTTCCCTATCTGCGTAACAATTATGATGGCAGAATATGTTTGATATAATTATTTTGGAACACTGGAGTCTTGAAGACTTGCAAGGAGAAGGCTTAGACAATAAATTGCAATTATTACAATCAGTTTTAGCTCTTGGAACAATAGCAGCTATCCATTCCGCATCCCTCAGTCTCATGACAGGCACCTGTGCAGGTGTTCCCAGAACAGCTTATACACAGCTCGCAGGAACTAGAGTGGGCAAAAATGATTCTGTTCTCCAAATATCAGAGCTCTGTGCTCTGATCACATTGCTGCTTCTGATCACAGAGGTGCACACAGATAGGCAGTCATTATTCTTATACATCCCTCCATTTTTACAACCCCTCCCCACCAGCTGAAGTGATTTCTGAAGGATTTGAAGGACCAGTGCCTTTTTTCTGGTACCCCCTTCATTTTTCAGAAGTCAGACATTAAACACTAAGACATTCAGAAACAATTGCAAACATACAGGGGGAATTACAAAGTGACCATGCATGCCCAGGGAGAGGCTCAGATAAGACTTGAGAAGACTTTATACTTTAGGCTGAGACAGCCTGTAATAATAAAAAGAAAAAATAAAGCAAAACTCCCAAGACCAACCACAAAAAAAAACCAGAAAGAATCTGATCTCCAGAGTTACCATATTATTTGATTCAAATGCCCAGTTTCCAACAAAAAATCAGAAGGCATGTAAAGAAGCAGGAAAGTATGACCCAGTCAAAGGAAAAAGAATCAACAGAAAATGTCCTCGAGAAAGATCTGATGGTAGATATACTACACAAAGACTTAAAAATAACTATCTTAAAAACACTCAATTGAGGAAAATGTGGAGAAAATCAAGAAAGCAAATGTATAAACAAAATGGAAATATCAATAAAGAGATAAACTAAAAAGAAGCAAGAAATTCTGGAGCTGAAAAATACAATAACCAGAAAAAAACATCAGTAGAGGGATTTAAAAATGGATTTGAGCAGGCAGAAGAAAGTATTGACAAACCTGAAGATAGCACAGTGGAAATTATCAGGTGTGAGATAAGAAAAATTGAAGAAAAAAAAGAAAAATTGAAGAAAAGTGAACAGAGGCTGAGGGACCTATGGAACACCGTCAGGTGGTCCAACATACACATTGTGGGAGTCGTAGGAAGAGAGAAAGAAAGGGGGCAGGGAGAATATCTGAAGAAATGATGGCTGAAAACTTCCCAGGTTTTATGAAAGACATTAATATAAACATCCAAGAAGCTCAGTGAACTCCAAGTAAAATGGACTTGGAGACTTACACTGAGACATATTATTCCAAAACTTTTTCAAAAGTCAAAGACATAGAGAAAATCTTGAAAACAAGTGACTTGTCACACACAAAAGATCCTCAATAAGATAATCAGCAGATTTCTTGTCAGAAACTATGGAGGCCAGAAAGTAGTAGGCACATTATATACAAAGTACTAAAGGTGGGGGAGGGAACCTGGCAATCAAGAATCCTATATCTAGCAAAACCATCCTTGAAAAGTGAGGGAGAAAGGAAGGCATTCCTGGATAAAGAAAAGCTGAGGGAGTTTGTTACCACTAGACCTGCCATGCAGAAATGCTCAAGAGTTGCACAGTGAAATGAAAAGAAACTAGATAGTAACTTGAAGTTCTATGATGAAATAATGATTTTGCATGGACAACTGTAAAAGTTGTCATGGTGGTGGTGTGTGATTCCATGTGTTTTTTGTACATGACTTAAGAGACTAATACATATAAAAAAAAAAAGCAATGATTTGTCTGAAAGCTAGTAGTATTGTAACTTTGGTCTGTAACTCTACATTTTGTTTTCTGTGTGATTTAACAGATTAATATATTTAAAAGAATAATTAGTTTTATGGTTTTGAAAAGATGTAATTTTTTGACATGAACAACAGAAAAGGATGGGGTCAGAGCTGTATAGAAACAGTTTTTTTTAATGTTATTGAAGTTAAGCTGGTATAAATTCATATTAGAATGTTGTAACTTTAGGATGCTAAATGTAGTCTCCATGTTAGCCACAAGGAAAATAGCAACAGAATATACACCAAAAGAGAGAGAGAGAGAGAGAAAGTTAAGTATTTCACTACATAAAAAAACAACTGAACACCAAAAAAGACAATAATGCAAGAAATAAGAGACAAAAAAGCTATAAGGCATATCAAAAACAAATAGCATAATAGCAGAAGTCCTTCCTTATTAGTAATTTCTTTAAATGTAAATGGTTTAAGCTTGCCAATTAAAGGACAGAGATTAGCAGAATAGATAAAAACACATGGTCCAACTATATGTGCTCTACCAGAGGCTCACTTTAGAGCTAAAGACACAAATCAATGGAATGTGAAAGGTTGGAAAAGGATACTCCATGCAAATTATGATGAGAAGAGAACGGGGGGACTAATATTAGGCAAAATAGACTTTAAGTAAAAAAAGATTATAGGAGACAAGGAAGGACACTATGTATTAATAAAAGGTCCAATACAGCAAGAAGATATAGCAATTATAAACATTTACATCCCTAATGACAGACCATCAAAATATATGAAGCAAAAACTGACAGAATTGAAGGTAGAAATAGCTCCAGAACAGTAGCCAGAGATGTCAAAATCACAGATTAACCAGACAGAAGATAAGGAAATAGAGGACTTAACACAATAACCCAGCTAGCCTAACAGGCCTATACACTTGATCCAACAACTATAGCATACATGTTCTTCCCACATGCACATGGGACATTTTCTAGGATAGGCCATTTGTTAAGCCACAGATTAAGTCTCAGTAGATTTAAAAAGGTAGATACCATACAAAATGCCTTTTTTGACCACAGCAGGATGAAGTAAAAAATCAGTAACAGAAGTCAGATGGGAAAATTCACAAATTTGTGGAAATTAACACACTTAAACAACCCATGGATCAAGGAAGAAATCATAAGGGAAATTAGAAATACTTAAAGATGAATAATAACCAAAACATAATATACCAAATTTATGATATACCATGAAAACAGTGTTATGGGGAAAATTTATAGTTATAAATTCTTATGTTAAAAAATAAGGGTGATTTGAAAGCAACAATCTAACTTTACAACTTGCAGAACTAGAAAAAGAAGAACAGACTAAACTTAAATATAACATAAGGAAATTATTAATAAAGATTAGAGAAGAGAAAAATGAAACAGAGAAAGAAAAGCGATAGAGAAAATCACAGAAACCAGAAGTTGGTTTTGAAAAGATCAACAAAATAGACAAAATGTTAGCTAGATGGACTAAGAAGAGAGAAGACTCAAATTATTAAAATCAGAAATAAAAGTGAAGACATTACTACTAATTCTATAGAAATTAAAAGGATTATGAGAAAGTACTATGAACAGCCAGACAAATTGGGTAACCTAGATGAAGTGAACAAAGTCGTAGAAAAACAAAACCTACAAAGACTAAATCATAAATATATTGACAATCTGAATATACTTGTAACTACTAAGGAGATTAAATCATTATTCAAAAATCTCTTAACAAAGAGAAGCTCTCAGTCTGATTCATTGGCGACTTCTAACATTCAAAGAAGTAGTAACCCATTTTTCCTAGGATTTTCCAAACAAACTGAAGAGCACTTTCTGACTCATTCTGTGAGGCCAGCATCACCCTGATACCAAAGCCAGAAAAAGATACCATAAGAATACTGAAGACCCAAATCCCTTATGAACATTCATGTAAAAATCTTCAGTAAATGTTAGAAAACTGAATTTAGCAGCATTCTAAAACAATTATACACCACAACTAAATGGAATTTATTCCTGGAATGCAAGGATGGTTCAACATATAAAAAAATTATTTAATGCAGTATACCATCTGATCATTTCAATTGATGCAGAAAAAACATTTTACAAAATTCAACACCTTTTCATCAGATTAGGAAGGGAAGTACAATCGGTGTAATAAAAGCCTACATGAGGGGTGCCTGTGTGGCTTAGTGGGTTGAGCCTCTGCCTTCAGCTTAGGTCATGATCTCATGGTCCTGGGATTGAGCTCCACATCAGGCTCTCTACTCAGCGGGGAGCCAGCTTCCCTCTGCCCTTGCCTCTCTGCCTACTTGTGATCTCTGTCTGTCAAATAAATAAAATCTTTAAAAGAAAAAAAGCCTACATGAAAAACCCATAACAAACATCATATGCAATGGTGAGAGAGTAAGGTTTTTCCTTTTAGATCAGGAACAAGACAAACATTACCACTTTTTGCCACATTTAAGATAGTACTGGAAGTTCTAGCCAGAGTAATTAGGCAAGAAAAGGAAATAAAAGCACCCAGTTGGAAAGGAAGAAGTAAAATGATCTCTTCACAGATGATGTGATCTTACATGTAGAAAACCGCATATATTCCACAAAAAGCTATTAGAGCTTATGAATGAATTCAGCAAATAGCAAGATATAAGACCAACATGCAAAAATCTGTTGCATTCTTATACTTTAACAATGAATAGTCTGAAAGGTAAATTATGAAAAGAATTCCATTTGTAGTAGCATCAAAAAGAGTAAAATACTTAGGAATAACCAAGGAGGTAAAAGGCTTGTATAATGAAGGCTATAAAACATTGGTGAAAGAAATTTAAAAAATCATAAATAAATAAAAACACATCTCCTGCTCATGGATTAGAAGACTTAATACTGTTAACATGTCAGTACTACCCCAAGCAATTTATAGATTGAACATAATCCCTATCAAAATCAAAATCCCAATCCTTTTTTTTTTTTGCAAAAATAGAAAAACCCATACTGAAATTCATACAGAGACTGAAAGTTCCCCAAGTAGCTGAAACATTCTTTAAAAAGATGAACAAAATTGGGGAGTTTATACTTCATGATTTCAAATTTTACTACAAAGCTACAGTAATCAAAGCAGTATGGGCACTAGCATAGAGATGGACAAAAACAACAATGGAATAGAATAGAGAGCCCAGAAATAAACCCTTGCATATACGTTCGGATGAGTTTTGACAAGGGGGCCAAGACCATTCAGTGAGGGAAGGACAATCTTTCTACAAATGCTACTGGGAAAACTGGATGGATAGCCAAAAATAAAATAATGAGGACGGACATCATATCAAACATTAGCCCAAAGGGGATTGAAGAACTAAATATAAGACCTAAAACTCTCAGAAGGAAATTTTTAAAATTTGTACATCAAAACTAATCAACAGAATAGAAAGGCAACCTACAGAATTGGAGAAAATATTTGTGAATCTGTATATCTGATAGTAAGAATATATAGGCAACTCCCAGAACTGTCTCCTAAGAACAAAAACCAAGTGACCTGATTCAAAAATGGGAAAGATTTGAATAGACATTTTTCCAAAGAAGATGTGTGAATAGCCAATAAGTACATGAAAAAATGCTGTATCACCAGTCATTAGGGAAATGCAAATAAAAACTGTAATGAGATATCACCTCTATCCATTTGGATGGCTGGGGTCAAGAAACAAAAAAAAAATAAGTATTGGCAAAATGTGGAGAATTGGAGCTTTTTTGCAGTATTAGTGAGAATGTAAAATGGTTCAGCTGACATGGATAATGGTATGGGGGTTCCTCAAAAAATTAAGGTTAATGTTAACTAAGTGGAATTTAAATAAGAACTTATAAAATTTAAAAATAGAATTACCATGCAACAGTTCTGCTTCTGGGTATATATCCAAAAGAATTGAAAGCAGAGTCCCCAAGAGATATTTGTACGCCCATGTTCATAACAACATTATTCATGATAGCCAAAAGGTGGAAGCAGTCCAGCTGTCCATTGATGGATGAATGAATAAGCAAAGTGTGATACATACACAAGTACATTCCCCATAGAATATTATTTAGCCTTAAAAATTAAGGAAATTTTGATACATGCTACAACATAGATGAACCTTGAAGACATTCTACTGAATGAAATAAGCAGTTACAAGAAGGCAAGTACTATATGATTCCATTTATGTGAGATAGTGTAGCGTAGTCAGAATCATAGAGGAGTAGTGTTGCCAGGAGCTAAGAGACGGGGGGGGGGGGTGGGGTGGGCAGTTGCTGATTAATGGGTATGGAGTTTTTATAAGAAAAAAGAACTCTGGGGGCACCTGGGTGGCTCATTTGGTTAAGCGTCCCACTCTTGATTTCAGCTCAGGTCATTATCTCAGGTTCATGAGATTGAGCCCTGCATCAGGCTCTGTACTCAGTAGGGAGCCTGCTTGAGATTCTCTCTCTCCCTTTGACCCCTGCTGCTCTCTCTCTCTCTCTCTCAAATAAATAAACCTTAAAAAAAAAAAAAAAGAGCCCTGGAACTGGATGGTGATGATCACCACCATGAATAGAATGTATTTTATACATTCTAATATGAATGTATGTTATACCTCTGAACTATACACTTACATATGGTTAAGACAGTAATTTTTTTTGTCATGTGTATTTTACCACTATAAAAATTTGGGGGAAAATGCATGGAGTTGTCTGGGAAAGTCAATAATTTTTCAGTTATCTTTAAATCTCTTCTGTTGAATTCAGGAAAATGTCTGCGCCTGGTCCCACTATGTCTTCAGCAGTTCCCTAACTTTTTAATGAGGCTCAGAGCCTTCAGCAGGAAATAGTATCTAGCTAGGATTTAATCGCCTTCTTTGCTTTCTCTGTGTTTATTTTTGTAGGTACAGTAGTAGATTTCTTGTCCTCTGTAGGGAACTGTAGTTGATAAATCAAAAGTTGCTTAAAGCAGAGAATTAGGAAAGATGACACAGTCAAACCTTACATAATATTTTTACTTCCAACACATGCATTAATAACATCAATAATGTAAGTTGCTCCAGGGGAAACTTACAAGGTTCTGAGCATTGTGCCTCCCCTTCCTCATGAGCACTACTCTGGGCGCAGTTAATCCAGGCTCGTCTAAGGCATCTTGGCCATGTGAGTGGTTTTGCATTCTGAATTCAGGCTTATCTCCTCTTCTTCTTGCTGTTTTGTTTGGGCATGTGTGATTTCTGCATCACCTATAATTTCAATTTTACACAAGTTAGCACTCCTGATTCGTATGTTACCATTAATTCTTTTGGTCTGAATTCAGTAAAGCAAGCTGTATTCTGGATGCTCTTGGTCAGAACTTACGTTTTTAAAAGCTCTAGGGTTTGTTGCTTTGCCAATTTTAAAAAGTCATAATTTGCAAGTTCCAGCTGCAAGACCTTAGGCAGCTGCGGTCATCATTTTGGCTTTTTTTCCTCTCCAGGTGCGGCATGCACGGGTGTGCATGTGTGCGTGTGTATGTGTGTGTTCGTGCATGATTGCTTCTCTTGATAGCATCTTACAAGGTAGAATAGTCCCACTAGTGTGTTAGACTTGTTCTCCAGTTAAGTTTCCTGGAGGAGGCCTCAACAAATGACTTTCATTCTGTTATGTCTGAGCATCAGACAGCTTCTTGCAGCGGAGGTACTTGCTGCAGGAGCTCATGACCTTATTACATCTGTCACTTGCTGGAAAATCTTCTACCCGGCCCATCTTTTCTTCCAGTTTGAGCCCACTGACTGGTGCTCTGAGTTCTTTTACTTATAAACCATACCCAAATGCACTGTCTTACTCTTTTGGTCTGCTTAATGGGAAGCACAGTTTGCTCAGCAGTGTAAGTGGAGAACTTTCCTGTGTTTGAACATCCTCCTCTAAAGTTTTTTTTTTTTTTTTAAGATTTATTTGTTTATTTATTTATTTGGAGAGAGAAAAAGAGTATGGACAAGGGGAGTGGGAGAGAATCTCAAGCAGACTTCCTGCTGAACGTGGAGCCGGACACAGGGCTCCATCTCACGACCATGAGATCTTGACCTGAGTACAAACCAGGAGTTGGAGGCTTCCGGACTGAGCCACCCATGCGCCCCACCCCCTGAAGTGGTTTTTTTTTTTTTTAATTATTATTATTTATTTGACAGAGATCACAAGTAGGCAGAGAGGCAGGCAGAAAGAGAGGAAGGGAAGCAGGCTCTGCTGAACAGAGAGCCCAATGAGGGATCCCAGAACCCTGAGACCATGACCTGAGCTGGAGGCAGAGGCTTAACCCACTGAACCACCCAGATGCCCCTTGAAGTCTTTTATGATTTTCTTATTCACATCTAATTTATCACCAGAGTTTAAAGAGATTTATCTGTGTTGCATCTTTCTAGATAATTCTCATAGAAATAGCTATTATCAGACTGTCTTAGGATACTAAATTGAATTAAAGTAACACAACTGGCATTAGCAAGTTTATGCCGTAACTGTTGTGCCTCCTGTTCAGCTTAAAGGTCAACTGGTGAAGGCAAATACGTGGGGTGTCCTAGACTCTCAAGCATGGCTATGAGCCTCATGCCGTCTGCTGGGTGTGGACATTGAACATATACCAGGCTTTCTTTCTTTCTTTTTTTAAAGACTTTATTTATTTATTTGACAGAGAGAGAGTGCACAAGTAGGCAGAGAGGCAGGCAGAGAGAGAGGGGGAAGCAGGCATCCCGCTGAGCAGAGGGCCCAATCTGGGGCTCGATCCCAGGATCCTGAGATCATGACCTGAGCCAAAGTCAGAGGCTTAACCCACTGAGCCACCCAGGCGCCCCTACACCAGACTTTCTTTAGGCACAGGTTTTATGGAGCAGACGGATTGGCTGTCCTTGCAGTGTCTGGTGATGGGAGGGTCTCTTCTGTACCTTTTCTTTGTGGTGAATGATACCAGTCTTCCTTTTAGATAATACATAATTATGTTTTTCAGTAAGTGGCTTTAAGTAAGAATGTAAATTGTTTTAAAAGAAAAGCCTTGAGAAATAATAGCTTACTTAGGTGGTGTACCATTTTGACAAAACTTGAGAAGAGGGTATGGAAACAGTGAGCTGTGTGAAGGGAACACTGAAATAGAGGCAGGAGGGGATGGAACAGAGTCACCCAGCCCTGTCCTGGTGGGTGGGAGCACTGGGCTTCATCTTCTGTTCGTATGTTTCAAAGGAGCCATGGTGACAACTGACACAGCAGCCATTCCCCGAGGAGGGAACCCTTTGGCTTTTGTGGAGGTCGTCCTGGGGATGTCCAGCATAGTGGGAAGGACAGAGCTCTGGAACAGAGCTCCTTAATTCTGCCCTTTAGAAACCATTTAACCTCTCTGTGCCTTAGTTTCCCCCATCTCTAAAATGCCAGTTTTATCCCTCACATCATTACTATGAGGATCAAATGGGGTGATGGAAGCATTTAACTAATTACCATTCACATCATGTTCAACTAATGTTGTGGGAATGTTAACAACTGTTCTTCCTACCTCCAAGGCTTATTTGAAGGATGCAGCAAATTTATGTTTTTATTTGAAAGTGATAGCAAACTATGAGAATATTGAATATTGTCATTATAGCTATCACCTTTCTTTCATTGGTTTGAGAACTAAAATTGCTAAAAGACAAGGATACTGTTTATAGGACTGTTTATAGGACTTAAATATGCTATGTTGCCTGATCTTTGAAGATCAGCCACTTTCCAAATTCTCATGGATTCAAGAAGAGGCATACGGCCCTGACTCTAACTCTCTTGATAGTCTCAGGTAGGTGGTAAACCCAGAGTTGGTTTTAATCACAGCCCCACCACTTATTAGCTATATGACCTGGAGCAAATGACAGACTCTAGCCAACTTAGGACTCCCTTCTGTAAACCCAGAGGAGCAGTAATAACAGCCACCTTGAAGGGTTGTGGAAATGAGGAGTGCAAGGCCCCGCAGCACAGGTGCTGGTACCATTGGCCCTTGACGTCGCCCCTTTCCCTCGCTCCCACTCTGTTGAGACAGTGGACTGCAGAGCAATTTTTAGAGTCTGGGGAATGTAAGGGTGCACCTACTGGAGAAAGCAAAGACCAGAACGGAAAGTGGTGTGGAAACATTCACTAAAAGCACTCTTAGTAAATAAACAGATGGAAGATGTTCAACATTGTATGGCTTATTAAGGAAATACAAATTCAAATGAGGTATGTATAAAAAATAAGGAGCTTTTGGT
Organism: Mustela putorius furo; assembly: GCF_011764305.1. NCBI lineage: Eukaryota > Metazoa > Chordata > Mammalia > Carnivora > Mustelidae > Mustela > Mustela putorius. The sequence continues at coordinate 16,516,163 of NW_025422002.1, read as the reverse complement.
GTATGTTTAGTGAAATAGACATTGCAATAATCACTGTGGTAGTAAAAAATGTTAACTAAACCTTTCAATGTATGTTCTTTTCTTTTTTAATGGAGATATAATTCACATACCGTAAAATCCACCCTTTTAATGTGTACAGAATTATGCCAGCATCACCACTATCTGATTTCAAAAACCCTGTACCCATTTAGCAGCTGTTTCCTGTTCTCTCAGCCCTGGGAACCGCCAGTCTGTTTTCTGTCTCTATGGATTTGCCTATTCTGGATATTTCATATAAATCACACAATAGGTGATCTCTTATGTCTGGCTTTTTCACTTAAGGCGTTGATGGACATTTGGGCTGTTTCCAGCTTTTGGCTTCTGTGGATAGTGCTGTTGTAAACATACATGTACATGTATTTGTTTGAGTACTTATTTTCCATTCTTTTGGATTTAGACGCAGGAAAAATTTCTGGACCATATGGTAATTCTACATTCCTCTTCATTTTTGAAGCTTTTGGCGGGGGGAGGGGGCAGAAACAGAAGTCTTGGTTGATGACGACGACGATGACTACTACTACTCTTCTTTTTTTAAATTCTCAGAACTTTGAATATGTCATCCCATTACCTTCTAGCTGTCATGGTTTCTTTTTTTCTTTTCTTTTTTTAACTTGTTCATTTATTCGATAATTTAATAAATACCTATCAAGTGTCTGCTATACGATAGGGTTTTTTTTGCTTTTGTTTTTATTTTGTTTTGTTTTATTTTTAGGTATTTGGTATTGGCTCCATGGTTTCTGAAGAGATCAGCTGTTACTCTACTTGAGGATGCCTTGTGCTAAACGAGCCACTTCTCTCTTGTTGCTTTCTCCTTGTCTTTGGCCACTGACAATTTGATTATGATGTGCCTGGGTCATATCTCTGAGTTTTTCTTACTTGGAATTTGCTAAGCTTTTTAGATGTCCTTCAGATACTTTGAAAGTTTTTGAAGCTTATTCGGGTCTTGCTGCCCCATCTAGCCTTTGTTTCTGGACATCTCAGTATGTACTTGTTGATGTACTTGATGTCTCACATATCTTTGAGGTTCTGTTCATTTCTCTTCTCTCATTTTTCTTGAATTTCCTTAGGTTGCATAAACAAAATTGTTATATTTTTTAAGTTTGTTGATTCTTCTGCCTGCTCAAATCTGCTATTAAGCTCCTCTAGCAGATTTTTCATTTCAGTTATTGTATTTTTCAAATCCAAAATTTCTATTTTTTTAATAATTTCTAACTTTTTTATTATTTCCTCTTTGGTGACACATTATATTGATTCTTTCCTTTAGCTCTTTAGATATGGTTTATTTCTTGAACAAATTTAAAGTAGCTGATTTTAGACTTTTGTCTAGTAGGGATTTCTCAGGAACAATTTTTATTACACTCCATTTTTTTCTTGTGTATGGGCCATACTTGTGTATGGACCATACAACTTTTTGTTGTATTGTTATTCTTTGTTGAAAATTGTACTTACACAAGAATATAATGTGGCCATTCTGGCCATCGGATTCTCTTCTTTACCCATACTTTCATAGTTTGTTGTTAATCACGCAAATTACTTTTGTGAGGTAATTTTGAAAGTTATGTGTGACCGTTGAAGTCTCTGCTCAGTTTAGTGGTCAACTAATGATTAGAGCTTTTCTTAAATGCCTAGAATCAGTAAGTCTCCCAATCTTTGACAAGGATCTCTTTGTGCATATTGGGGCATGCTTTCAGTGCTCAGGCAGGCAGTTGGCAACTCTGCCTTGGCCTTCACTTCCTGTTTGCTTTGAATCTCAATGTCAGCCAGAGGTAAGAACTTAGGGCCTTCTTATGTCTTTCCTAACCATGTACCATGCTTTTGCCCATAAATAGCTTTCTAGTTCCCCAGGAAACCTCCAGACCTCTCATGGAAGGTTTCCCAAAGCTTCCATGGAAGCTCCTAGCTTTTCCTTCTAAGCTGTTTGGTCCACCGATTTACCCAAACCGTTATCCTCCCTCAGGCAGCTGTGGTATTAAACAATTGCCTCTGATTGTTTTCAGCAAATGCCCTTAAGGAAAAATAAAGATAACTTTGCAAGTAGAGTCTTCCAAGAAGGAAGGAAAGGAAAAATAATGGCAATTCTCTATGAAAAGGGCTTTGATGGGCAGACCCATTCTGCCCCTTCAGTGGCTGTCAAGCTGCTGGCTTCCATTCTGATTGCAGATGCTGGTTATTAGGGCTGCTGCAGAGTTGGGGAAGAATGGATAGGATTAAGGCAAGTTAAAATGCCACAAAGCTCCTTTATTCTTACCAAGATTCAGCCATTTTTCTTGAATAAACATACCACAGATTGCTGCATACCTTTGGTTAATTTCTAGAGTTCTGAAAAAGTTGCTTCTGATGATTTTTTGCCTATGTTCTTTATTTTACAGAGGAAAGTCTTTCTGATTGTCCTTATTCCACCATTTTGCTGATTTTTCAATGTATGTTGAGTCTTAGGTTTATACCTCATGAATTAATCCCAAAACAAGGGAAGAAAAAGCCAGTCATGTCCACCATCATGTTTACCAGTGTTATTTATGATAGTGAAAAATTCAAAATGTTCTAAATGAGTAACATTAGTGAGGAAAAGCATATAAATTCTGGGTCACGCTGAAATGCAGCTGTATAAATGAAAGAGGAGGCCTGGGCAGTAGGATAATAACATGGAAGCTGTGACCCTTGGTTCTAGAGTCAGATAGGCTGGGTTAGAGTTTGGCTCTGAGATTATAATAAATGACTTGTAGCAAATTAATTCATCTCTCTAAGCTTCCATTTCTCATCTGTTAAATGGTGGCAGTTCTTTAGCAGTGCTGAGAGCTTTCACAGAAGGTGTCCAGGTGATATGCTTGGCTCAGCCTTTGCTAGCACCTAGAGGATGAATATACAACCCATATTCCTGCCATTTTAGTGCCCTTATTTCTAACCTTGGTTTTTCCATGCATTGCCAAGGGATCTTTTTTTTATTTTGGTTATCGCATACATGAAATTTCACATCCTTATAGTTTATTTGCCATTATATCACTGTTGTTGCTATCATTCAATAGAAAATTCTTTATAATGCACGATAGAATTATGGGTCATATATTTTCTCTTTTCCATTTTATATATTTTTTTAATCAATGGAAAAGATAAAAGTATACTTATAGTAAGAATCTCTTCTTAGGGCACTTGGGTGGCTCAGTTGGCTAAGTGACTGACTCGGTTTCAGCTCAGGTCATGATCTCAGGGTCCTGGGACCCCGGGATCCTGCATCTGGCTCCATGATCAGTGGGGAGTCTGCTTGAGGTTTCTTTCTTCTTCTGCCCCTCCTCCTGCTTGTGCTCTCTCAAAAAAATAAGTAAATCTCAAATAAATAAATAAAAGAAGGAGGAGCTCTTCAGGAGGGTCGGGTCAGGACTACCTGCCATTAGACACTGGTATGATAGAAGTATGTTTTCCAGGTGCGTCTTCAGGGACATGACTTTTTTTTTCCCCCCAAGATTTATTTATTTGACAGTGAGAGAGGGAGCACAAGCAGGGGAAGCAGCAGGCAGAGGGAGAGAGAGAAGTGGACTTCCCTCTGAGCAGAGAGCCCAATGTGGGGCTCGATCCCAGGACCTTGGGATCATGACCTGAGCCGAAGGCAGACGCTTAAAAACTGAGCCACCCAAGTGCCCTTTCAGAGATTTTTTGATAAACCAGTATTTCATGAGTCTCTGCAGGAGGCTGGGATATACTTACTGGTCTTCTTCAAGAGGGTCTTTTATTCAGAGTCCTGGGGGCTAGGGTTCACTGCTGCCTCCTCAGAGTGGGTTGTGAAAGTGTAGGTTAAAACCTAGGAGCACCCTCTTAAATTTTATCATTCATCCTTAGGATTTCCCTGTGGGGCCTCTGTTTCCTCATCTGCTGCTCATCCGTGCTGATGATCTCTGTAACTTGGCAGGGCTTGTTTTTCCATTTCAGGTTCCGAGGTGCACCGATTATACCCGTGGCGGCCAAGCCTGGGGGGCCAGAAGCCCCTGAAACAGAAGCTCCACAGGGCATCTCAGAGCTCATTGAGGTACTGTCAGCTTGAATCCAGGCTGGCCTGTGGCCCCAGCCCCACTCAGACCCTTTGTATCCTGCTAAGTATATAATGGAGAGAAATGGGAGGCACCCCAGCAAGAAGACTCTGAGCTGTTCCTTTAAGTCCCACCACGCCTCCCCCAGGCACCTACCTTAGCAGACCCTCCCTCACCCCCCTCCTAGAGTGAAACCAGAATAGAAGCAGAGGCCTCACTCTCTAGCTCAAGGTCCTGCTGAGCTATCCACACCCTTTTAAATCATTCAAAAGAACATGTCAAACACCCCCACTCAGACAGAGCAGCTCCTGCCTCCTGGGGCTCTGGGCCCTGTCTTCCATTCCAGGGGCTTCCTCCAGGCTCAGTGGTGATAGGTACGGCCGGGTGGGAGCCCAGCCAGCACAGGGTGCCCAGGGCAGCCAGAAGACAGGGCAGGGGTGGGGGGTGGGTGGGTGTTGCTGCTGTGAGGCCGTGACAATGGAAACCAGTGTCCCTCGCTCAGAAGGGTGGCGTGGCAACTGTGGGCTGGATCATCGGCCCACCACCTGCTCTTTGTGTGGCCCTGAGCACATGACCTGTTTTCTCTCATCTCTGTCCCCTCAATAGTAAAGTCAGGAAAAGAACACTAGCTGTGGAGTTGGCATGCAGGTTAGATGAGGTTAGTAGGTGTCCTGTGCTCAGAACAGTGCCGTATCAGAGTTTGCTGTGATAGTGATGGTGTTCTTGACATGCCTTTCACAAGGACCATGAACTTTCACAGTGGTGCTGGGAAGCTAACGTTGTTTATCCCTGTTTTACCAAGGAGGTGTCTGAGGTCCAGAGAAGTTAAGTAACTTGCCCAAGGTCTCATAGCAAGTATGTGGTAGAACTGGCATTCAGCCCCAGATCAGTTGCTGGGGTCTCTTTAGGGTCCCCTGACACCTGGACCCGCAGAGCTGAGAACAGATGTGATCGTGTGCACTGCGACCGATTCTGTGATTACACGGTGCCACTCTGACTGACTTAGCAGAGCAGACCTTTCCTGGCTGAGGCTTTTGCTACTTTTTCCTCTCCTTCTGAGAGCTCTTGGTCTAGGAGCCTTGGACAGTTGTTTTTACTAAAGCAAAATTCACAAACACTGCTATGAAAGATGTTTATGTATTCCTTTAAGAAGCCTCTGCATAAATCCCAGGCCAAGCCTGTTTTGAATCTTTAGTTTTTTCCCAGAAGAATTGTTATCACAAGGCTGAGAGTTTGGAACATTCCCTGCCAAATACTTTTTGACAGCTTCTTTCCTAATGAAATCCGAAAGCCTCAAAATAAAAGGAATAATGTGGTCTTTATTTTCATTTATTTATTGGGAATTAGCTCTGACATCTAAGAGCACATAGTCAGCATGAGGAAAATGGGCTGGCTGTGGTGGAAACATGTGGAAGGAGAAGGAGCAGCAGCCCCACAGACTGAGAGGGCAACGCTGGCCCTTGGCAAACATCAGGTGGTCCCCCATCTCTGCCTCGGCCTGGAGCTGTGGCCTCAGCCCCTCTTGCCCTGCCATACATGGCAGCAGCCCTGATCACCCGGGTCGTTTGGTCTCTTGTCCTTCTCTCAGGCACCATGCCAGCTGCTGGAGATCCTTGGAAGGACTCATGGCCCTGGGAGAGAGACAAATAAACAAAAGCTCACAACAGTGTGTTAACGGGTGATGGGGGTGGGGAGCACAGCCGTACAGAAGGGGCAGAAAAGCCTTCCCAGAGGCGGTGTCTTTCCAGAGAAAGGGAGGCAAAGCTGACTGGGGAGCTTCCAGGGTCTGCCAGTGGCTGGTTCCTGCTGTGAGAGGCCACGTGGTGGGGGATGAGGCCTCCACGGTACCTAGGGGCTAGCTGATGACACATCTTAAATCCTGCAGGCTCAGAAGGCTGGGAAGGCATGTGAGGTCAGATGGATGTGCCTCAGGCTGTCTCTTTTCTAGCTCCTGACATCGCAGATTTCCATCCCAAGAAGAGACCCCTCAGGGCCGCTGCTCATGTCTGTGGACCACTGTTTCTCCATCAAAGGTCAAGGCACTGTGATGACAGGGACCATCCTCTCAGGCTCCATCAGCCTCGGTGACAGTGTGGAGATTCCTGCCCTCAAGGTCAGTCTTACCTTGTCCTTCCTTTTTGTTTGTTTCTCTAGTGGCGAGCAAGAGGGTCGGCCCTTTTGCCTCTCCAGTGGCTGAGCTACTGTGCCAGGTCCCCAGGGCTGGCCCTCTGGCTCTGCTCCACTCCATCTTCTCTCCTACCTTTCCTGGATTCTAGAACCACCACTCTCCCTAGTTCTCATAATAATACCCACATGGGGAGGCCTGTGACGTGTCATGGTGAGCCTGCCAAGTAGGTGTTCTTTGTAGATGAAGAAATGGAAGCTCTAGAAGGTGTAGTGGGCTCAGGATCACATGATCAACAAGTGAGGGTGCAGGGTGCATGCCTGCCCTTTCTATACGCTCTGTATGTCAGGCTGGCAAGTACGCGCGGACTTCTCTCTAGGTTCTTTTTGCCTTGCCACAGCAGTTTCAAATTAAACACAGTTACAGTCTTGTGTCGCTCAGACTCCTAAATTCTGGAGTCTATCCAGAAGAGTTTTATATTCGTAGTGACCACTGGTAGATACCATGTTATCCTGTGGAAGACCTGTGGGCAGCTGTGTGTCTCCCTGTTGCCTCCGCCTCTGGCAACTACCAGCCTGGCTCTGATCTCAGTGCTGTTCAATGGCCTGGATGGTTCCCATCTGCAGTGGGCTTTTCTTGTGGTTTCAGTTTACTGGAGAAGAAGCACTTAGAGCCTCCTTGACCACCCTGTTCTTCAGGGGGATTAAAGGGTGGGGAACAAGGGTTAGTTAGAGCCAGGCAGATCCTATGAAGACATCTGGGGTCCAGGGTGGTTGTCTACTTCTCAAAGGAACCTGGAGTGCAGGGACATGGAGGCGTGAACTTGGCCCTGTATACTGCGCCAGGGACAGCACCAACTGCTGGATGCACTCACAGCCCTGGGTCAGTGGATTCGGTTTGGGAACTGGGAGTTCTCCCTGGAGGGCTGTCTTGAGACAGATTCTAAGGTTGTCTGGCTTACTAGATGTTTAGAGTCCTCCTTAAAAACAGAGTGTGTGTGTATGCGTATGTGTGTGTGAATATATATGTGGGTATATTTTAAGGAATTGGCTCACATGATTATGAGGCCCAGCAGGTCTGAAATCCACTGGATAGGCCAACAAGATAGAGACCCAGGGAAGTAGTTCAAATCTGAAGGCTATTGGCTGGCAGAATTTCTTCTTCTTCCAAGGAGGTCAGTCTTCCTCTTCAGGCCTTTAACTGATTGGATGGAGTCCACCGACATTATGGAGAGTTAATCTGCTTTACTCAGAGTTTATTCCTCTTAATGTTAATTTCATCCAAAAAATACCCTCACAGAAATATCCAGAATAATGCTCGACCAAACATGTACATACAGTGGCTTAGCCTAGTTGACACATAAAATACCCCATCACCCTGTGGGGGAGAACCACGATGACAGTGGCTGCCCTGAAGAAGGGGAGGCCAAGGGGCACCTTTACCTTGTGTTGGCCATTCCTGGTCTAGGATAGCCTGGGTGGATGTAGGAAAGGGGTATTTCATGACTGAGAGGAATGACCAGGGCTTCCCCAGGTAAAGGAGACCTCAGGTTTAAATCACCCCACTCTACTCATTTTATGGTGGTGTGGCTGTTGCTTCCTTCTGCAGGGCTGGAGTTATTCGGGAAGAGTCTCCTGACCAGGGAGGACCAACCTCAAGAAAAGCTTCCCTGATAGGCCTGAGACTGGTCAGGTTCCAGGGCTCCCTGGGGTGGCAGCAGGAGCTGAGGGACAATGACCCTGCCCTTCCGAGTCCCAGGGCTTCCCCTGACATAGGCCCGGAGTTCTAGGGTCATAGTCCCCTCCTCTGCTGGCTCTCATTGATCCTCCTCTGAAGACCGTTAGTCCTGGATAAACACACCACTTAAATCAAATCCATGTTGTGCCAGGGACTAAAAGTATAAATCTTAAAAAAATAAAGCACAAAATTATGAAAATAAACCAAACTTATATTTAACAAAGTTAAGATTACTATAGTGTTGTGTGTTAATTCTTAACTGGAACAGAGAATGAATCAAATGTAAATTTCTTTGCCTTCTGGGTGTTCCCTGAGGCAGACGCTGAGGAGCCACCCTTGTCCAGTATCCCTTCTGCGCTGGGAGGATACATGTTTGCAGCCTGGGAGAGCAGCCAGGAACAGGAAGGTGGTGTCAGGAGAGGTTGCCGTGGGACATAGACTTGGAAGTGCAGTACCTGAGGGACTGGTGTTGGATGATAAGATCAGTGGCCACTATGCTGGACCAAAGCATGGGATGAGGGAGGGCTGAGGTGGAAAGAAGCAGCCACATTAACCTGACAGGAATGTTTGAGTGCCAACATGTTCTGAGGTCTTTGGCCACTCTTTTCATCCTTATGAAGATGGAACTTGTCTATCAGGGTCCCATTACTGATTTGTAGTCCTTGGGCACATGGAAGGTGCTTGGCAAGTATGAATTTAATTCTCCTCTTTCTTCTGTTCACCCATTTCTCCCAGCCTACCTTTTAACTCTCTAGTGCTGTGCTATTTTCTGATTTACTGGTCAGGGAAAGCATGACTTGTAAGTAGCAAACTTGATTATGTAAATATTTCCAATCAAAGTGAAAAAAGTGTAGCCTGGTTTCTCCTTTGCAGCTCCAAGTAAAATGTGAGAGGAAAGGAGGGAACTGACGGTGGAACTGTTAGCAGAAAGATACCTGCACTTGACAATTTGGGAGATTCTCGGCCTTTCCAGATTCCAAACGGTGCTAAAAGTAGGGAGTGCACTTTGAAAAAGCATGCTCTGGAGAAGGGCCTTCAGGGAGGGTGGACAGCCTCTGCTGTGGAGAATAGGGATCCATTCAAACATCTTAGCAGAAGCCAGGCTGTGAAGAACTCTCTTTTTTATTGGTGGGGATCCCCTTGACATACATGAGAGACCCACGAGGTTTTTGAGAATGTTATATCTGGCAAAAACACTGCCAAAGCAGTCAGACTTCTGGTATTCTAATTGTAGGAAATAGACTGATAGAATTACTCAGCTCTAACTCATGTAACTAATGCTATCTTTCAAGAAAAAGGAAGAATGACTCCAGGGCCAGAGCCATGGACACAAAGGCAGAAGCCAGAGAGGGGAGCCCAAAGGCCAGGGCCGGGGAAGCCTGTGGACCTAGAGCGTGGAGGACCAAGCCACAGAGGGTCATTTTCAGGCCAGGAAAGCTAACAGAAGTTGCTCTGTTGGATTTCAAATTTGCTTGGGTCCAGTGACCTCTGTGTTCCCTTCATTTTCCCCCCTGTACCTATATTCTATTGTATTTTGTTATTTTTTATATTGCTATTTTTTAATTAACATATAATGTATTATTTGCTTCAGGGGTACAGGTCTGTGAATCATCATCTTACACAATTCACAGCACTCACCATAGCCCATACCCTCCCCAATGTCCATCACCCAGCCACCCTATCCCTCCCCCACAACCACCCAGCAACCCTCAGTTTGTTTCCTGAGATTAAGAGTCTCTTATGGTTAGTCTCCCTCTCCCATCCCATCTTGTTTCATTTTTTTCCCTCCCTACCCTCCACGACCTCCCACCCTGTCTCTCAAATTCTTCATATCAGAGAGATCATATGACAATTGCCTTTTTCTGATTGACTTATTTCACTTAGCATAATACCCTCTAGCTCTGCCTATATTTTAAAGCAAAAAGCTTGTCTTTTAGTTTCACACATCCACAGATAGAGAGGCATTTGGCCCCAGGACGGGTCATATCTGTGCTTGATTAGGTGGGTTAGATGATATTTTTGAGCTGATGATATTTAGATGAGATTTTGGACTGAGAGTATGCTATAACAGGGGTGAGAAATTGGCGATGTTGGGGGAAAGTATTTTGCACATGGGATGATGTGAATGAAGGTTTGGGGACTCAAGGATGGACTGTAGTGGGTAGAATTGTGGCCTACAAAAGCTGTGTTCCCCTAGACACTCAGAAATGACCTTCTTTGGAATATGAGTCTTTGTAGATGGAGTTAAAGGTAACAGAGGGGACCAACCCCACTGACACGTGGATTTTGGACTTCTGGCCAGCAGGACTGCGAGAGAACACATTTCTGTTGTTTCACGCTACCAGCTTTGGTCATTGGGTAGGGCAGCCCTAGGAAATGAAGATGGATTTTGGATGGAAAGGACTGAAGTCAGAACATACTTCACGTCCTTTGCAGTTGTGGGCAGGCCTCGTCACTCCTCTGAGCTTTGACTTTGTTGCGAGGGATGACCGGGGTGCTGTGGGGGTGACACAGGCTGTATGCACATGGGTGGTACAGGTTAGAGGTGGAGTCAGGACTGCTGCATACAGATGGCCAGCTCTGTTCCTTCCTTCCTTTCCTGTAACTCCCCCGCAGCAGGCGAGAAAACCTAGGCCCAGGTCTGTTAAGCAACCAGACAGCAGAGCCAGCATCTGGCTCCAAAGACCCAGCTGTATCTACTATATCCACTGCCCCTGGGGCCCCAAAGAGACGCCAGGGCCAGTGTTGTTTCCTCTCTGGGGCCGGACCCTCCTACCTCCAGAGCAGCTTCGTAGGTGAGCCTGGCGCCCTACTGAGGCCTCTCCTGGGCCACAGAGCCTATAAAAACACATTTCAGAAGCTCTTGAGGTCCAGAGCTCCTGACCTTCTCTTGCCCCCACTTTCCAGTAACTATAATTGGTGGCCGGTGCCTATCAGGCACTGGGGACATTGCAGGGTGGGGGGTTTAAACTAGATGGCCCTCCTCCCCAAACCTGGTGACATCCCCATCAGATTTCACTAATCAACTTGGACACATCTGACCGCTTGAACTCCCTCAGAGGCAGGGCACAGCCATTCCAAATAAACAGTCACATTCCCCTCCTGGCCAGGGCTGGCCCGCCGGAGCCGGTCAGACCCTGGCCCCTGTCTCTGCTGCCTGCGTCCATTCCCAGCTGGGGCCCATTAGCCGATAGAGGAAATGTTGGGGGAATGGGAGTGGAGGAGAAAAACCAAATCCCACTTAGATCCCAAAATGGCGTGGACACCAGACATCCCAAAATTCGTCAGCCTCTTTCTCAGCCTTTAGGTTCTCCTGATCCCTCATCCCATGAAATCTGTTTGGTCACATCTGATCTGGGGATTTCAGGCTAGTGATGTTTCCAATAGCAATTGGCTACTGGGGATGTCATGTCAGAAACTCTAAGAGCCACAGACCACAGGGGAAGAGAAAGAGAGATCTGGGAGTTGAGAGGCAAATGCTCGGCTTCTCTGTATCTCACTAATTTATCCCAAACTGAAGTCTCACCTTGGTCCAGGGCCTCTGGAAGAGGGGTGCTGTAGTGTGCTGACAGTAGGGATGGCAGACAGAAGGTGCCTGGTGTCATGGAGGTACACAGGTTTTTAGCTGGTAACTCTTGTCTACTATATCGTTGCCATTCAGGATTCCTTTCCTGTGGAATGTCTCTTGTGGGGTACAGTTGCAGTAAATGGCAGGACACCTCCCAGGTTATAAGGAAACTGTTCTTTTCAGGGCTGCTGAATGCGTTCTTGAAATGGAAATACACTTCACAGCCCACACTGTCCACTGTGAATCCATGTTCGTTTTCTGATGATGGTGACAAACATCTAAATAGATGCCTATTTACTTGGCAGAACTGTTTTTGAGAAAAGTTCAGAATTTGACAGCATATTCCTCCAAATCAGGTCCATATTCAGACTTATTTTTTTCTTTATAAAAACCTCCAGAAAGGGAAAAAAAAATTCTTAAGTACCACTAGGCATCATTACTCTTACCTTTGCCCCCACCCTTGGGCACTGATCACAGGAGAGAGAAAGCTGTGACATCTGAAAAGATGTATTTTCTCACCCCAGAAAGCCCATGGCTATACCTCTGCCTTCCCTGTGCTTCCCCAACTCCTAGCAGCCCTCCTTCCCTTATCCTTGTTTTTCATCTGGAAGCTTTGGTGATGGGCCGTGCCCCTAACCTGGAGCATGTGACCTCTTTCCTCTTGAATCCCTTCTTGCCTTCCTTGGATAGTTAGCTGCTCCCTTGCATGGGTGCTCTGGGTCCACATTTAGGTGCTGCCTGGCACTGTGTCTGTCTCTGTGTCTGTTTCTGCCTGTGTCTCCCACCGTACTCATCTCCTGGAGGGCAGAGGCTGGGTCTTCTCTGTCTCTGTGCCCTTTGCGCCCATCCTAGGGCTAGGCCCAGAGGAGGCCCCAGAAACTGTCTGATGCCCAAAACAGTAAGGAAAGCCCAATAAGGCAAATGAAACTGTTTGTTTTGTAGCAGGATTTTGATTCCAAGTAGATAGTGAACAACCAGAGGACTGGGTTTGGAGCAGCTGCTCCCCCTAACTCATGCGTCTAGATGGAGAAACCCGGAGCTGGGCAGCTGGCAGCTTCCTGCTCTGGCTGTCTTCTCTTCGAGGCTTGCGTCTTGATGCTTCCCCGGTGAGCAGTGCCAGAGATACTCCTGGGTCCCAGCTTCGGCATTTTCTGGGAATATATACCAGGAGCCCAGGGCTACAGACCTGGATTCCTGAGCCACCTCTGCAGATCAGCTGTCAAGACCGAGCTCCCTCTGCTTTTATGTCTTTTATCAAAAATGGAAAGCCTGGTCTTCATCCTTCATCATTTCCTGTTTCAGAAGATCTATAAGGAAGGAAGGCTTTCTCTGAATTCGCTGTTTTCATGGTTGTTGGCTTTGGTTTGGAAACTCCTGGGAGTTCATTCTCTGTACCTGGATGTCACATGTGCCAGGGGTGTGGAGCTGACAAAGCAGGGGGAATAGAGAAGCATAGACGGGAGTGAAGGAAATGAGCGTTTTGGAAAAGCCAGCGCAAGGAGGGCAGAAGCAGGCGCTGATCAGGAGGTACCTATGATCCGATCCCCTTTCACTTGGTGTCCTGCCTCAGGAGGATCTCTGCCCTCCACCCAGTCCCACTGGGATTGTGACCCTCCCTGGCTCGGGCGCCCGCCCCCACCCACTGATGGAAGGACAGACAGCAAGGGCTTTACAGAGCCACGCTGTGTCCTGCTTCTCCGCTGGTGGGGCCCTCATCTCCAGGATGAGATCTGAAGTGCCCTATGTGGCAGAGAGCCAACTGTAGTCACCTCCGGCCTCAGTTGCTTTCTGGTTTTTTCACCACCTCCACCACTACCCAAAGCACCAGTTTGTTCTCAGTATTTATTTATTTTTCTTAAGAATTTCTTAGGAAATTTTTTTTTAATTATTTGAGAGAGAGGGGCAGAGAGAGAAGCAGACTTCCCGCTGAGCAGGGAGCCCGATGCAGGACTCCATCCCAGGACCCTGGGATCACGACCCGAACTGAAGGCAGATGCTTAACCAACTGAGCCACCCTGACAGCCCTTTTATGGGTCTACTTCTTGTTGTGTGTTTGTTTGTTCATTCATTTCTTAGAGTCCACACATGAGTGACATCAGAGTATTTGCCTTTCTGGGTATGACCTCACCCCTCTCACTCACACCTCAGTTTCCCATCCTAGAGACACACAAGATCTCTCATGCTTGTCATGTCTAATGCAGGGCTCTGGTGGCAAGTGATGGACATATACAACCCAGACACTCCTGGTGGGACAGGAAGGGGGTAGGCTGGCTTCCTTACTGAGAAGCTGGGTGGGGCTGATGCCTCCCTCCAGACCTGTTCTATGTGGACCAGTCTCCCAGGCCTTGTCCCCAAGTCCATTCTACCCAGGTGCTGCCCCTCCCTTGCCTGTGACGGGTGACTCAGATCTAGACAGTGAGATGTGAAGGGAGATTTCTGGGGGAAGGGGGGTTCTCCTGCAGGGAGGGTTGTAACATTTGAACCTGCCAGGAGGAGTGCCACAATCTGACTGGGAGGGCTGGATTCCACATTCACCCCTGGAGTGGGGGTGGGGGCTCCTGGGAAGAATGGGCCGCCCAAGGAAGTTGGGATAATGATGCTAAGAAGTAAGCATTGAGGAGGCAAAGCTGAAGAACTTGGTGTTCGTTCTTATCTCCTGCTGCCTCAACAGCCTGCTTCTGGTCACAGAGGGGCTGAGCTGGAGTCCCTCCCCCTCACTCACTCCAGGGGCAGTTACATCACCTCCTGGGGCCTGTTTCTTTGTGAGCTACTCATGAAGATTCAAGGACAGTCCCATGCTGTGCTTGTAACAGGGCCTGCATACGGGGATAGATGTCTTTATTACTATCACATGCCACTCTGAATCTTGTCTTTCTCCCATTCACTGTGCCTTTTTACGTGGCCCCCAGAGCTCAGTACTCAGGGGTTGGATGACCTAAGGTCAGCATACCCTGCCTCTGCTCGCCGCCTGCCCCAACCCTGAACACCACAGCTCTGCGAGACCTTTGCCTCTGCCCCATGTTCCTTCTGGCTTAGGGTTTAGAATCACCATCTACAGCCAAGTTGTAATATCCTGTTGTCTCCCTAATGAGGCCCCGAGGAGGAAGGACAGGCGACAGGGGAGGACAGAGATTGATCGCAGAGCAGGCGGGGAGCTCAGGAAGGTTTCTCTGTGTAGGTGCTGTTGTCAGAGACATGTGCCCAGCATCCTAAAGATGAAGCAGGCTGGAGGAGGCTGCCTCATTCTGAGACTCTGTTCAGCTGCTCCTCACCCCTCAGTCACAAGTGACTCATGTGCCATTCTGCATCAGCCCTTGGAGAAGACTGCAGCTTCTACTCCCAGAAGCCCTGTCTCCCTTTTATTCTTGTGTGTGTGTGTGTGTGTGTGTGTGTGTGTGTGTGTGTGTCTTCCTTTATATTCTGAGAGTAGTTTTCGTCATGCCAATGTGTCCCTCTCCAGAGAGGGTGCTGACACTGGCCGCCCTCACTGGGGCCAGATTGCTCGGATGCTGGTGGCTGGATGAGGAAGGCTGGCATGTCCGGCCTCACTGGGGTCCAGCTTCTCTTAGTTTAGCCTCAGATGGCTTCTGGAAGTATGAGTTCTGAAACCCAGCACGCTATTGGGCCAGCATGGGGAAGGAGCACTAGAGCAGGCTGTGGCTGTAGGATTGTTTGTTGGCTATCATAGAGTGGGACTATGTCCCAGGCTCAGATGTAAACCCTTTTTATGTATTCTTCCTGTGCTTCCAGCAGCTCTGTGGGAGGTGCTGTAGTCCTCTGTTTTATAGGGCATGCAACGGAGACACGAAGATGTAAAAATCTTGTATAAGCAGGGGTGCCTGGGTGGCTCTGTTGGGTAAGCGTTTGTCTTCAGCTTGGGTTGTGATCCAAGGGTCCTGGGATTGAACCTCACATCAGGCTCGGAGCCTGCTTCTCCTTCCTTACTCTCTCTCTCTCTCTCAAACAAATAAATAAAATCTTAAAAGTCTTCTATAAGCCAATCAGTGGAAGATTCTGGAGTGAAACTCTGTCAGCCAGCATCTAAGATGTATGCTCACCCCAGCTCTCTGGGCAGGCATGAGGAGGCCACCGAACCCCATAACCCTGTCCCTCTCACATCAAATTAAGTCACTGTGGTGATGAACCAGGGACCCTCGGAGAAGGAGATCCCAGAGCCAGGACCTTGAGATCATGACCCTGAGCTGAGGGCAGATGCTTCACTGACTGAGCCACCCCAGCTTATAGATGTTTACGTCTTTGTGTCTCTAGCCCATGCCCTCTAATATGAAGGCTAGCTTTAGAGGCACTGCTTCATTCTGCCCGACCTTGTTCCTGGCTCCACGGGACCCTCCCTCAGGGAGCTGGAAGTGCTGGGGCCGTCCTGAGGGTGGTTGTGCAGGTGGAGGGCACAGCTAGCTTCCAGGGCCTGGAAGGTCCTAAACCCAAGACAGCGGGCTGTATCTGGTCCCGAGCAGCCTCAGCATTCCCCACAGTCCTCTGCAGAGAGGACGCTGGCGCTCTTAGGCCTCAGTTGGAGCAGAGGAGAAATGGCTGCTACAGCCCCAGTGCTGTCCTCTGCAGAAAGGGTGACAGCCTGTGGCGGCTGTGCAACCCCACCCCGGCTTTGCTCTGCCTCCCTCCAGAGGCAGGTCCCCTTGGTAAAGCTGCCAACTCATCTGGTTATACTTGGTGTATGTTTCAAGTCTTGTGGTCAGGACCTTGAGGGCAGGTAGAGCCCCATTTGGACCTGGGCTGACCTACAGCCCTCCTAGCCCTTCTTGGGGATTCTGGTGCCTGAGGCCACAAAGAAAACCCTGGCCCCATCTGACCAGCTGCTTCCCCTGATGGCAGGACTGAGCACTGGCCCTCTGAGGCTTCCTGATAACTAGCCCTCTTGTTAGGCTAGATGGACATCTTGGGATCCAGCCTTTTCTCTGGCCCACCTAGAAGCCTGAATGTGGGCACCCCCACCACCTGGCTATGCCTTGGCCTTCACAGCTGAGGTGTGGGGAAGTGAAGAGCAGGGTGCAGAGCCACTTTGCCTTGGTTTATGTCCTACACACCAGCTCTATGACCACATGGAAGCTACTTCAGCTCTGTGCTTCAGTTTCCCCCTCTGTAAGGTGTGGGGATAATGTTACCTTTGGCGGGGAGTTAGCTTGAGGATTAAATGGGTTCTAGAGCGTCTTTCCAAGTACCTAGGTTGCAAGGTGTGCTTGGTAATCATCGCCTGTTGTTAGCACTGCAGGAAGCCTCATGGCCCTCGTGCCCTGGCCGTTGCCCTCCAGGTGGAACCTTGGTGATCAGATGGCACCTGCTGGTGGCCAGGTGGGGAGCAGACCCAGAAGGGGCAGCTGTGGGGTAGGAGGGGACTGTGGCCGGCTTCCAGACCTCTCCTGAGGAAAGTGTGGGTCCTAGCCCACAGTGGCCTCACAAGACCCACAGAGCAGCTATGGCACACTGCTGTTTCCTGCAAGTCGTTGTGTGAAAACCCCTCCATTGTATAAAAGCTTCTGAGTAAAATTAAGTCCATTTATTGTTTCAGAGAAGAGACTGTGATTCAATTAGAACACTCACGAGTGCTGTGTTGTGGCTTGGGCACCGTGCCAGGCAGTCCCTGCCCACGCACCAGCCAGGAGACCAGGTCTGGGATCCTGGGTATGAACACTTAGCTCTGTGGCCATGGGCAGGGCATTCCCCCCTCTCCTGCCAGGCCACCTTCATGGAGAAATAAGATTCATCTTCATACAGCCATAATTGCTCCTGAAGGCCTCAGGCAGCGGTTTTCCCAGTGCTGTTGGCTCCACCACAGTCAGGTGAGCACCATGGGGAAGTACTCACTCGGCCAGGGGAGCTGGCATAGGTTCTGGAACAAGGGCATGCAGATGAATGCGGGCTTACCAAGACTTCGGGGGTGCTGTGGTTCCCTCCTTGGCTGAGGGCTATAGCCAGTGTTACGTGCAGGCATGTCCCTGAGGGTGGTGGAAAATGTGAGCTGGCAGCAAGGCTGAGAAGGCAAGACCTAAAACACTGGGGGCCCAAAGGGGCTTCCTCTTTCAGGAAGTGGGCACCCCGCCAGACTTAGAGCACCAGCTGGAAGCGGTCTTGCTGCACAAAATGCTCAGTCAGCAGACAGTTGACTAGTTCTAGGCCATGCCCAGTGCAAACATGGTGCCGCCTGACCCACAGAGGAGTGTTTGATCTTCGGCCTCAGGTCCACTGCCTTCTCTCTGCTAGGAAGCAAGTTCTGGTTCCTGTAGAAAGTATGGCCACGCAGACCCTGTTTGACCATGGAGACTGTGCCCCCATGAAGCTAGCCCTGCCTAAACTGCCTGCCCATAGTGCTGCTGGCTCACCTCTTGTGAAGTCAGGTGCTGAAAGCAAGCAAAGCCTAGGATGACCCTTGGGAAGCCTGCTCAGGGGGTGGGTGGCGTCAGGGTGATGGGTGGGCAGGGCAGGTGGCTGTCCCCTCATGTGAGAAAGGTGCTGAGTGAGAATGGTTTCTAGAACATGGAGCAAACAGTCCAGGAGAGCTTCCAGCCCTGCTTCCCTGATAGGGTGTGTTGAAGCTGAGCCCCAAGGGATGGTGCAGGGCTTTGCCAGGCCATTCCAAGCAAAAGAGTAGCACGTGGTGAGCCCAGAGATGAGAGCATGCCTGGTACATCTGAGGGAGACGTGACATTCATTGTGGCAGAGTCTGGGAAGAGGAATACCCAGCACGTGGTTTTGGTGATCTTCAGATTACCAGAGCTGGGCTTTGAGCCTAGGGAGGGTGTTCCAAAGGCCACATCTCGAAGAGGAGGCTGTGACAGAGTTGTGTCCTGTGGTAATGTCCCATGTGTCTCGAGAGTATGCCTTGTCTTATTGGGGAGGTACTACGACACCTAGAAAGTGAACTTGAGAGAGGTCTTCTGGGTGTTCTGGTGCCCTGCTCCTCTGCTCTGGGATCTGTGCTCTGGCTCGTCTCGGACCCCTTCTTGCCCTCCACATACTCCTGGTTTGGGACCTCAGGCTTGGTCCCAGGTCCTTGCTCAGTAGTTGGAATAAATCCCTCATGTAGCCTCTGCCCCTGGCCTTCCTCCCCTTGATGGGAGTTCAGGGCCTGGCAGGGGTCTAATCCATTATTTCTCACACTCAGTTGGGGTGAGGGTGGGCCATTCAGAATTGCTGAGGATGCTTGTTAGAAAATCTTGTCATCCCCCTCCCCACCACCATGGGAACCAGGGAATGAATGTTTGAGCTGATCACCTGAGGTCATTCTTATTATCAGGCAGTTTGGGAAAACTGTGGGCCAGGGTTTGGGTTCTGGAGTTGGACAGACCTGGCTCACGTCCCTGATTTGCCACATGCCATCACCTTCCTCATCTATACAGGGAGGAGGTGTGGGTTATAGTGCCTGCTTTCTAGGGTCGCTGTGGTAAGTAGGAGATAAAGACCTCACATAGAGCGGCCAGCATGTTCATTCAGCCCTTCTGTTCAGTACCTACTGTGTGCCAGGATAGGATAGGTCACAGGAATAGAGTGTGGATAAGGCGGTCACATTTCTGTTCACACAGAATTTACCTTCTAACAGTAGGGGGTATGGGCACATAAATTGCCTGATAGACCTTATGGTGAAGAGGTTGAGAACAACAGGGGTTGGGGGCAGGGCACAGCCACTGTGAGGGAGGGGAGGGAGGAAGGGAGGGGAGAAGTTGGAGAGATCATCGAGGGTCTTGGAGGCCATGGCCAGGGTTTGGATTTGACTGTGAACAAAGAGTTTACAAGGCTTCCTTTGCTCTTGGCTGAAGGAAGCAGGGCCAGGCTGGCCAGGGCACCTCTCCCCGCCCCCTCCCAGCCCCTCTGACTTGGCACCTCAGGGAGAGACAGGCCAACCTGCAGCCTGTGGTGAGCATTATGCTGAGCCCCTAACCATGCTGGCAGCCTTCTGGGACCCTTTCATTTTTAGTTTTCTTGTTAAAGGAAAGCTGAATGTTTCCTGAATGTGCGTAAAGCCAATGCACCACTTAAATTGAATATTTATAATTCCTTTCTTTTAAAAAACAAAACAATAATAAAAATACCATAAACAGTTGCTTTAATTGTTCACAGGCCTCAACTTGTAATAATCGTGGGGAAAGGGCAAGTGAGATGTCTTATTAAAATAAAGGCACTTGCCTGCTTTTGTTTGAAGTTTTACTAAAATGCCTTATTATAACATGTTCTTATTTAAAAATAAATTCCACCCATTCAGAGATTTTTTTTCTTTTCTATTCATTTTGTTTTTCCAAAAGTATTTAAATGAGATGATACTGGGTGAGAGTAATTTGGAGAGTTGGTGCCAGTCTTTGTGGGACGGAGCACACTGTGGCATAGCTATGGCCCCTGCTCCCTGTCAGACCGCATGGCCACCTCCTTGGCTGCCTGTTAGTGACCAGTGTCCGTGAAGACATAAGGCCGGGTAGAGATGAGGATGAGTCCCTGGTCTGTAGCACTGCCACTGCAGGCCCCATTCCCAGCGTGTACTCCTTCCCGACACACTCACACATGTGTCATGCGTGCCCTTCGGGGTCTTTGCAGGACACAGTAGAGAGAGATCTCTGAGGACAGAGAGCAGAGGACCCCACCTAGGCTGAAGGTCAGAGCAGACTTCCAGGATCTGAAGGAGGAGGAGGACTGCTTGAGAAGAGCAGAGGTGTGGGCATACAGAGTGTCCCAGGTGGCAGGAACAGCAATGGTAGAGCCATCTCCTGTAGTGGGAGACCACTCAGTGAATTGGAAAACCTGCAAAAAAGGCATTTCCGCTGGAGCTCAGAAAACAGAGCCCCAGAACAAGAGGTGCTGTAGGGGTGGGGGAACAGACCATGCAGGCTCTAGAGATGGTAGTGTCTTCAGTAACGCAGATGGTTTTGAAGGGTGGACTGTGTATGCGTCCTGTGTGTACACACATGTTTATTGTGTGTTGGAGAGACAGCCAGCATGGAGGGTGGCTTCCAGGGGCCCAGGAGCGCCTTTCTGGGGCCCCGTCAGGAGCCTGTTGTAATGGTATAAGCCAACTGGGCCAATCTGGTGGCAGTACAGCAGGATCTAAGGTGGAATCCACGAGACTGGGCAGTGGAGTAGCTGTGGGGAAGGCGGAGGGGAGAGGCCTGTCCAAGACATCTCTCAGACCTCTGGCTGCAGCGGCAGGCTGGGCAGTGACACCGTTACTGAGCGGGGAGCCCTGGAAGGTCTGGGGGCAAGGGTGGAGGCGGAGAGGGGAGTGTGGGCTGGGCTTTACTAAGTTTGAGGTGTTTGGGGGCCTCCAGTTGGAGCAGTGGTCTAGGAAGCACACTGCTACCCGGGGCCCCAGCTCAGAGAAGTTTGGGAGCAGACATGAGTTCGTGAGTAGTTGCTATGCCCGACCTTTGCGGCTGGGGCCTCTGGTGAAGAAAGATAAGAGAACTTAAAAAGCAAGCTTTTGCTGTTTCTTCTAAGGTTTTATTTCTGATGCTTAAATGCTCCCAACCCTGCTCTTGTTCTCGGCTTGGGAGCCTTCCGGGTTCTGAAAGGTGAGGGATCTGAGTAGCTGAGGCTTTGGCATTTGGGGACAGAGGGGAGGGTATTTGTGGGGACAGTTGCCTTTTTTCAGATCACAGATACCAGGGCTAGCCTCCAGAGGAGCTGCCCCGGTCCCCTGCGACCTGTGCCAGCCCAGTGTGCAAAGCAACCCGCAGCAGGGAGGGCCACACCACGCCCCCCCCGCAGCCTCCAAGATGCTGCCGCCGCGAAACAAACGGGGTGACTGGGCGGAAGGTCAGGAGTTTAAGAGCTTGTTTTATTCAAGATGGGGTAAGAGACAGGCGGGGAGCGCGCGGGTTTTATATGTGGATCCTGGTATTTTCTTTTGAGTCGGGGCGGAGAGTGGTTGGGGCAGGGAGGGAAGGCAGCCCGCCAGAGGGAACGTTGCCAAGCAGAGCGCCGCTAATGCGAACCAGAAGGCAGCAGCCCATCTCCTGGCCTGGCTTAATGCAGTCCTTGCCGGCAGGCGGGCGGGCAGGCAGGAAGGCAGCCTGGGCAGTGGGCTGCTTAACCCTTTGGCTGCTGGGCCGCCAGCAGGCTCCCACCTCAACGCATGGACCTTGGCGCCCCATGTTTCTCAGTCCAGCACGTTGTAAGATGTTGAGCGACATTGCTGGCCTCTTCCCAGCAGATGACAGTCGTACCTCCTCCCCTAGCGGTGATGACCCAGAGTGTCTCCAGACATGCTCCATGTCCCGTGGCCCTGGTCTGTACCCCTTAGGGGGTCGTCCCTGAATGCACCACTTCCTTCTGTGGGGGTACTGACCCTGGCGAGTGTGTGGGGGACATTTTCTCAGGAAAGAAGTGGCCGCAGGGTCCCAGGGGAGGTGGGTCTTGCCCAGGTTTGCATGGCTAGTAGGCACTGGGATGCAAACTCCTGTATTCTCAGGGTTGAGAGCTGGTCGTGTACCCCTCTCTGCATTCCTCAGGCACAGTCAGCTGGGGTGCCAGAGGACCCCGTAACAGGATCTCTGATTGTGAGTGGGGAGTGATAAAGCATCCCCCCTCCTTGCTTCCAGGGAGGACCGATGACTGAGTCTGTTCTCTCTGCCTGCTCCGAGTGCAGCCGCCCGAGGAGACGTGCACAGGGTGTCTGCCCCGCAGAACTGCTTGTGCCGAGAGCGGATGGAGCCGTACTCTGTGTGCCTGGGCCCACGGGCTCGTCCAGCCGTGCCACGCCACCTCAGAGAACATGACCTCAGCATAGGTGGAAGACTACCGCTAGAATCACCACATCCATGGTGGCAGAGATTTTTGTCCGTCTGTTCCTCCGCCCTTAACATTTGGTAAATAAGTAGGATGCATGTATTGTTAAGTGAAAAGCACGTCTCGGAACCATGTGTCTGATTGGTTCCATTTACGTAGGAAAACTGTGTACATGTGTTTGTATATAGATGCATCAGAAGACCTGAAAGGAGACACAGCCAGCTGTGAATAGTGGTTACATCTTGGGGGAGTGAGGGAAGGCGGAATTTAGGGGCTGCAAGAGAGCTTTCATGTTGTAGCCTATGCAGTTAGTGTTCAGATCTTTCACAATGAGCTTATAGTCATCTGTCTCATTTGTGGCTTTTAGGAAAGAAACAGTACAAAGAAGCAGAGAAAGAGCAATTTGTCCTACCCATCCCTGCTTCTCTCTCGCTTCCCTTGAGCCCTCACCCCGCTTGGTCCTGGGATAGCCGTTTCCCCGGGTGGCCTAGCGTTGCTATGTGGGAAGACTGCCTCCGCCTCAGGCAGCTGTAGCAAGCAAACGGGCCCCTGCTTCCTGGCCTGCAGCAGGACGGGCAGTCACCTGGGTCCACCCCGTGGATGACCTCGGCCCAGCTCCCGGAGCCCTGCCCCTGGCCTCCTGTGTCTGCCCAGTGCGCTCAGCAGGGGCCACATTCCCCACCTCCAACCCTCTCTGGCTGTTTTAGCCCCTTTCTCCTGGCCTTTAGCCCCTCCTGCTCCCCGCACCTCTCTGCTCTCTCCACACTCCCCTGTCAGAGGTGCACAAAAGGCCTTGCTTTGTGACCTTTTTTTCCTGCTGCTTCATTGCCTCCTGCACTTCAGCATATACAGATACTCTTGTCCCTTTCACAGCCATGGCTGGCCTTCCTGACAGTACCCAGGAAGACCAGATTACCGTTCACCTGCTTGGCCTCGGCAAGTCAGCAAGTCAGCAAGTCAGCCTCGGCAGACTGGCCTTCGTGGTGGTAACAGTGATAAGCTTCTACTTATCAAAAGCCTCCTCTCTTTCAGGTACCATAGCAGGTTCTTTTCTCTCACTTCTCCACGACCCCACGAAAGATGGATTTAAACCCCCATGTAACAGGTGAGGGCAGACTAAGGCCCAAAGGAGTTAGGTCATTTGTCCAGGCTCACATATCTCTGACATAGGTCTGGCTCCAGAACATACACAGTCCCTGTAGGGCCTGCAGGCCTCTTCTGTGAGCCCGTAACCGTTTATAGCATCTTTGGATTGGAGCCCCCTGATTTGAGCCCTCTCTGTCCTAGCTTTCACTGGCTCCCATGGGGGTCCCTGGGAGTATCCTTGCCCCTTCCAGCCACGCTTGGCCTCAAGCTCCACAGACTTCCTGGGTCATCCTTTGTCTTGGCTGAGCCTGTGGCACCTGAAGAGAGGAAGGGTTTGATGTGACGTGGTGTGGGTTCTGTGGCCAACTCCAGCCCAGCTGATGTAACAACGGTGCCCCAGAAATGTGCTTTGTGGGCAGATGTAAACCATGTACTTTGGCGGGGGGGGGGGGGGCAGTGAGACAATGAAGAGAACGGCCCCTTTGGAGGTTCTAGAACCTCAGGGAGCCAGGCAGCAGAAGGGTTTGGACCTGACATCAGGAAGCTTTGGGGCCATTTTCCCTGTGGCAACACGAGGATGGAGAGGAGTGTGCAGATGTGCTCTGTGTCTTGCTGAGCTGGTTGTGCAGAGTCTGGGGCTAGCGTCATGGGGCTCTCTGCCCTTGGAGGGCTTGGTGGCCCAGCTTGTGAAACTGTGTTCACCTGCTCGGTGAAGTACCTGCTGTGAAAGGTGACTGGGTGTTCTTCTCTGGGCCCAGAACCATGCTTTGGGCCTTAGCCCTTGCAATGAGGCCCTGAGTTGGCAACTCCAGCTCTGTGGTCCTCAGTGTTTCATAGTTCATGGTGTGTGGGAAGCCATGAGTCCTGTTGAGTGAGTGGTAGAGTGGGGTCCGAAGCAGGCAGTTGCAGATCTGGCTCTGTCTCAGCCCTTGGGTCTAAATGGATTCCAATAGGAAATGCCGTGGGAACTTGGCCATCTCACCCAGTGAGGACTCAGACTCTCCAGTGGTGCTGCCCCCTTGCTCTCACCATCACCTGCCCTCCTGGGCCCACTGGGCCTGGCTAGCTGGAGCAAGGGTGCCTGGCTGGAGCGGAGGGAGGGGACTCTGCCCTTTCCTGCGAGCAGAGTCCCGGCCTCCTGGCCCTGACTTGTGATCTGAGCCAATGACCTGAATGAAATGCCAGTGACCAATGGCAGGAAGTGGGTGGCCTGTCCCATTCCAGGCCATAAGTGCATCATCAGTTCCAGCCTCCTTCCCGGCTGCCGGCCTTGGTTCACAGGGAGCCCTCTGAGGGGCTTTTTGATGTGCACCGTGGATGTTTGGCTTGACCAAGTTTGTTTGCTTAAGCATTACTCCTGCCAGTTCATTCGGACCTTCTCTTTCTTTTAAAAATATGCTGCTTGCCAAAGGTTATTTTGGATCTGTTTTTGTTTATCAGGTAGAATTGTTCCAGCACAATTGAAAGCAGACCTGCATGTTGACACGCGCTCGAGCAGCTCTCCAGGGCACGCGCATACAGGCTCACACAGATTCTGTGGAGAAAGGTCCAGGGCCCCAGAATATGCATGACTCCTGAGCAAGGGGAGGTCCCCTCTCGCACTGGGGACTCGTAGCTGGAAGGTGTTCATCCTCTAGGTGGTACAGCAGTGGCAAGATTTTAGGCACAGAGAAACTAGGGTCTCTCACCTCTTGGGAGAGGCAGCCTGGTAGATTTGATGTGGTTGGCTTGAGTGGACCCTTGTCTCTGCCATGGCTGTCTGTGGACCTACCTGCTCCATGCCAAGGCTTCCTACTCTGGGGTCAACTCGTTCCACCTCGCAGGCCCACTGTGAGGACGGTGCCAGGTGTTGGTGATGGCTCCGGGAAGTAAGCAGGGCTGTCTGCAGTCAGCAAGGGTGAGGGAGTGGAGTGTGGAGCTCTGTCCTTGTGGTTCCCATGTAGGTGAGTGGCCTTCTCTTGTGGATGCAGGTGGATGTTTCCTGCCGGAAGACATGCCATGAATGTCTTCCAAAAACCTGTCTATCTCCATTGGGACCTGCTGTGTATACGTAGGGCTACTCAGAAAGCCCTTTGTGGTGCTCACCCTTCCTTGCTCCCTGGGCCCCATCGTACCTGGGAGACAAACAGAGGAACAGTGGTTAAGGTTACCCTCTGTTCTACCCTAGGATGGTGGCTCAGCATGTCCCTGGAAGGGGGCATTGTGCCCAGAAGAGTGGGCATGTTAGCTCGCGAGTGTTTGGTTCCTGGTGATAGAGGCCAACTCAGGTGAGAAGAGAATCCACCTGTCTATATCACTGATAGGTCAGGGTCCTCCTGGTTTTAAGCTCAACTAATCTAGAACTTGAAGGCTTTCATCTCCTCCCATTTCTTGACTTAGCTCTGCTCTGTAAGGCTTTGCCCTTGGGCCGACTCTCCTTGTAGGAGCTGTAATTTCTCTTTCTCTGACCTTTTGTCTGGCCTCTCTTTCCTGGTGATGCCGCCAGAGTGTGGGATCCCCAGGACTCAGGGGCCACCACTATGAACCACCGACAGGGCAGTGGGGGCCCTGCTGCCCATGGGCGACAGCTCTGTGATACTGCCATCACCCCTGGCTGGCAGGAGTCCCTGTTCCATTTCTAGTCTTAGACTAACCAAGGTACTCATATTGGGAGTGGGAAGAAAGCTTCAGTCCCCCCAAACAGTAGAATGAAACTCACATTGTAACTTTTTTTCAGATTAAAAAATACATAAATAGATACTTAAAATTCAAAATTGAACACTATTTTTTTTTAAGATTTTATTTGTTTACTTGAGAGAGAGACAGTGAGAGAGAGCATGAGCGAGGAGAAGGTCAGAGAGAGAAGCGGACTCCCCATGGAGCTGGGAGTCCGATGCGGGACTCGATCCCGGGACTCCAGGATCATGACCTGAGCCGAAGGCAGTCGTCCAACCAACTGAGCCACCCAGGCATCCCAAAATTGAACACTATTGAAAAGGATATTAAATGACCTGTAGTCCCAGCCCCTGGGACTGGAGAGAAGCCTTGATACCCTTTGTCAGCAGCCCTCCGGAAGTTCTGCAGAGTCCACAGACACGTGGACCCAGTGTGACATGACTGGCCTCATATTAACGTGCTGCCTTGTGTCCTCTGTCCCCTCTACTCCCGCACGACCTGGACATCGTCCCTTTTCAGTAAATAGAGATCATACAGTCATGAAGCTGACTGTAAAGCACAAAAGTAATTGGGTTTTATCTGAGTTTGGGAATCTTTCTAAAACGTATTTTATGCTCCCCTCTTTCCTCGAACTACACAATTCTTCCTAGAATACCGCGTCTAATTTCATCTCTTCTTGATGACTCTGCTCCTTTTGATGAACCAGTCGATAGGACAGGATAGGAGCCATTGAAACGTATGGGCTGTTTGTTCCTCTTGATGGCTCCGTGCAAGTGGTTCCTGCACCCTGTGGTGGCCTGTCCAGTAGCCGCATAGCGCGGCTGCCCTATTCTAGGAGCCTCGCAGAGGCTGAGGTGCAAGCAGGGCGTCTGAATGTGCTTCCGGTGCTCTTCAGATTGCCTGATGACGAGGCAGCCTTTCCCATTTGTCTTTGCCTAGAGAGCATAGGGAACCACTAAAGGGTTATGAGCAGCAGGGGAGGGCAGGGAGGGCGGCCCTAACCACCCTGGCTGGGTAGAGATCTGACTAGAGCCCAGACCGGGTGTGGGGAGGTGAAGATGTTCTGGTCTAGGGTGTTACCGGGAGGGAGAACAAGCCGGTTTTAGATGCACCCAACCTATGGTAAGACTTTGTGATACAGTGGGTACAGGGCAGGAGGAAGGGGGAGACCTGAAGGCGACTCGGTGGTGAGGTCGGTAGTGGCACTGATGGTGTGGGAAGACCAGGTGTGGGAGGAAGAAGGAGCCCTCTTTGTGCCGGCTGTGGTGCCCGAGGGACACAGATGAGAACATGGTGCTCGGTAAGTGCTGTCCTAAGCAGGAGTCATCCTTGTTGGCTAATCACCAGAGTGATGGGCAGGGTCATATTAGCGGGAGAGTTTAAGGGGAGAAGTCCTGGCCTTTTGAAGGACTGTGACATGCAGTGACTGGGTAGAAGGGGATGAGCCTATAGAGAGAAGACCTGGCCCAGTAGGCGTGAGGAAAGAGAGAAAGCAAGGATTGGGAGGCTCTTTTGTCCCTAATGCCTCATCCCATTATACCTCCCCTCCTCCTCCTCTCCCCTCCACCCTTTCCTTCTTTCCTCCCCTCATCCATGACGGTGCTCCCTTCCTCCTTGTCTGCCTGCAGGGTCATCTGTGCTGGTCCATCCTCTCCCCACTCGGGGCACTCACCTGCTCCCTCTGAACCTGTAGTTCATTCTCAACAGCTTTGAGGTGGTTTTCTTTCTTGTACAAGCATGTAGACGCCAACCCAGCTCTCCCAGCACACACACATACTTAGGTGGCTCCTGTCTGGCCTCAGGGCCAGTTCACATGATCCTGGAAAGTACCTGGCACCCGGCCACTTGCCACCCTTTTCCTGACAGTTACCAAATCTGCATATTACCTGTACTGTCATGTACTTCCTGTTAGTTTAGCCAACACGCTTTAAAGATTTTTAATTGATTTAAAAAGGGAACTTAAGAGTAGCCATGAACTCATAAGTCTTCTCTGCCAGTTATAGTCTTTATTATCTGGAATTTGGTACAAATACTTCTCCCACATGTTTGTATTCACAAACAATGTAGAACATGGTTTCATTCGTTTTAAAGCTATGTACAAATGGTAAGGCCCTATATGCGTCCCATTTCAGGCTTGCCTTCCTGTTCATCACATGATGTTGAGCTTTGTATTTGCTGATAGATGTGGTTTTGGCACGTGAATTTCTACTGCCATACAGCGTTCCATTATGACTCGACTATAGTTCATTTATCTGCTCTTTTGCTTGATGGACATTCCAGAGCATTTTGTAGCCTTCTTTTACAGCTCCTGCACACACACACACACACACATTCTTGTCTTTTGGGGGCCTGTCTCCAACCTCATTTCCCCATTGGAAGCTCTTTCCAGGCAGAGCGGGTGTCTTTGTCATAAAGGTTGGGTGGGGACGTGAGCCTTACCTCCATGAGGGTGAGATCTATGCAGCCCATTTAGAATTCTTTATGGGAGATTTACCTCTTCTCACTGTTTATGTGTTCGGTATTTATTTTTATCTCTGTGGGCCATGGGTATGTATTTTATGCTGTGGGTTATAATTCAGTACTATATTCTTTTGCTACTGGAATTGTCCCAGCTTTGGCTACTGGGAACTCCTCCAGGCTGGCTCCTTTGGCCCTTGCCCTGGCCCCATCCTTTTGTCTTTGGAGCATTTCCTGATTTTCTGGAACCACAGGATATTCCAGGCTGCTCTCGTATGACCCCTGTCACAGCATTGGAACCTACCATTTCTCTGAAGTGGTCCCATTCCTTTCGCCGGAGAATGGTATCAGAGACCAAGGTCTGGAGCTGGCTGGTTGTTGCTATGAGGGTATTGTCATTTCTAGGGCCTCTCAGCAGACAGAGAGTGGAGATGTATGTGTGTATCTAACCCATACATGCTTGTCTACAATTATAGACGCGGATGTCGCTCTCCACCCACATCTGTGTCAAGCTACACATGAGTTCATTCTGGTATCTCTGCCGATAATCAAGTACACAGCGATCGTTCTAGCCTTCCCTCACTTGCCTGTACCTGCCTGCTCCACGGTGACGAGCCTGATACCCACCGACCACTGTCCATTTCTATGTTTGGCCTCTCTACCCTGGGCAACTTTTACTAGAGCATGAGTCCCTGCCCCAGGGCTTGTATTGACCAGTCACCCACGGGTTCCTGAGCCCCGTGTTCTCCCATAAAGAATATTCCTGGCAGCAGGAACATTGCTATTCATGTAGACATTTTGAGGAGCAAACCCTGAAAGCTGATTCGGCAGATAAAATGATGAAACATCCACCTTCACCCTGGAGCCTGAACTGCCAGCAGGCTGAGGAGGAGATCAGGTTGGGAGTGATGCAAAGGAGAGCAGGTGGGCAGGCCTGCTTGGCCCCCTGCTGCCAGGGGCTGCCATCGAGGGCTGCCCAGAGGGAGGGCACAGGATAAGGAAGGACCGAGACACCAGGAGTGGAATCAGGGAGCCCTGGGAAGCCTAGGTCCTAGCAGACAAATTGCATTTACTAGGAGAGGTCGAGGAGGCTGGGGAATAGAAGCTAGTTAAAAGGTGCACAGCCCTCCATACTAGCTTTGGCTTTCTTAAGGCCTCAGCACACCCTAGAGTGATTGCTGTGGGAAATGGGGCTAGTTGTAGACAGAAGGAAGAAGGGATGGTGTGGAGGGCTGAGGAAGAGGGCTCCAGAGCTTGGCCTGCTTGGGGGCTGGGCTGGGGAGTTTCTCTCTGGGAAAGTCAGCCCACAGGACAGAGGCATCCAGGGGTCAGTGGGGACAGGTTCCCTCTTGGGTTACAGCCAGGTGGAGATTCAATAATTACAGCATTTAACTTAATGTTTTATTGTTTAAAAGCAAATAGGTATAAATAAATAAATAATGGTATAACATTCTCACGATAGGAAAAAATCCAAACTATACAAAAGACGTAAGGAATGTTTTTCACCCTTGTACCATTTCTAGTTTCTTTCCAGAAATATTGCATGCACATTCAAGCATGTCCGTGTACATTCCCTACCCCCTATTTTTTCTTTATAGTAATGATACCATAAAATATACATTGTTTTGTACCTTGCTTCCCCCCCACCACAAAAAGTCTGTCTTGGAAGATAATTCCATGTGAAAACAGCTGGATTTCCTTTTTCTTTTCTTTTCTTTTTTTTTAACCACCATCATAGCAATAATATGTCCAGATGCCCCTTCACTGATACTGGTGTTCTAGTGATGGTCACATCTGTTGCTTCAGACCTTCTACTAGACTTCTCTATTTCTTGTCTTAATGTGTACACTTATGGCACACGTGTGTGTTGTGGTTACTTTGGGTGAGAGGTTTTTGGTTTGTAAAACATTTTCACAGGACCTCTGCAGGGCAGCTTTGACAGATATTCCAAAGACAAAAATTGAGACCCTGACTAATGATGTTTTGTTCAGGGTCAATGGGAGCTTGAGCCTGGGTCTCCTAACTCTACCTCCAGTGGCCTTTACACTATCTTCTAGAGCTGTGGGAGAAGAATGTGTAAATTCATATGTAAGTCATATGCATAGCAAAAGACTGAGTCCTGTCTCTGTCAACAGCGATCTGCAAATCAGGGGTCTGTGCCTCAAGGCTATTGCTGAGGTGACTCGTCCCTGGATGCTAGCACAGGGCCAGGCCCAGAGCAGGGCTCAGGAATCCCTTGTTGAACACATGTGCACCCCTGGGTCCTGGTATTTGGGGCCCACTGTGGCCATTGGCTTCGGGAAGTACCAGTCTGTTGGTATGTTGGGGTTAGATGGGGGACCTCTACATTATCCTTCTCAGGGGCAAGTGTTTATTTCACCAGAAGTGTCCACATGGAAGTGTTGGCCCATCATTGTTGTAAACTGGGTTGCTGTCAGGAGACCCAAAGATCTGCCCTGTCGGACGAGGCTAGCACAGAGAGCTCAGGCATCTGCCAGAGGCTTAGTAAGTTATATATAGCCAAGGGACCCCTATTTGGAAGCTTGCAGTTCCTCTTGGCTTCTTTTGTGCCTCAGTGCATGGGACTGTCAAGGGAAGGTGATAGTGATTGTCCCTTGGTAGTCTTCTCAGCCAGAATAGTGACCTACAGAGATGAGAGGTCAGAGTCTGACAGTGGAAGGGGGTGAAGGAGATACGCGCCAGCTTCCTTGCCAGTGCAGGGTAAGTACTCCTCAGTCCATGCCCCACATATTTTCCCTCCTCAGGCAGCTGCGTCTTAGCCATTTGGGCCTAAGAAATGCTGCCATTTTCTCTTGATGCCACCAGTTAGCCTCTTAGAAATTTCTCTAATGGCCCGAATGCTGGCCCCTGGATGTTCCAAGTGTGGATGTTCCCTCTGTATAAGAACCAGTTTATAAACATCTGGAGGCTCCGTCACACCTTTCTTTCCATATCCTGCACATTTTCAGTGCCTTCCAGAGTCTTTCCAAGATACAGGTTCTGGAGTTGGGTCCCACCCTCAAGTGCCCTTTGGGGCCTAGCAGAGGCTAGATGGAGGGAAACAGCACACCGAAGACAGGCATTTCTATGCCCTATGTAAGGAACAGAGACCTCAGTGCACCCAGGAGCTGCTGCTCACCATTCATCTACAGGGGAATGTAGTGCTGGCATAGCCACAGCTTGCCTTTTCTAGCTGGAAGTCTAGATCTTCATGTGAGGTCTCCTATTTTTAAATGTCAGCTCAAGGGTTTTTTGGTGACACAGTGTGCAGCAGACTGTCCACAGCCTGGATCCTGCCTTTGGGCTATGTTTGGGAACCTTTGCTCACCCCTCTGCACCACCCTTTTTGTCCATTTTGAGGACAAATATCCCCACATTACTGGGGGGCCACCAATATGGTAGAGTAAACTGTTGCTCATCTCTTACTATGCTCATTGGCTCTTCGATTATCTCTTTGAAGTCAGTGCTTAGTTCCTTGACACATTTTTATACTGGGCTGTTTCCCTTAGAGTTGATTTGTAGGGGTTCTTGTAAATTTGGATATCTGTCCTTTGTCAGATAATGTTAAGATTATTTCTCCCAGGGGCGCCTGGGTGGCTCAGTGGGTTAAGCCACTGCCTTCGGCTCAGGTCGTGATCTCGGGGTTCTGGGATCTAGTCCCGCATCGGGCTCTCTGCTCAGCGGGGAGCCTGCTTCCCTCTCTCTCTCTGCCTGCCTCTCTGTCTACTTGTGAGATCTCTCTGTCAAATAAATAAATAAAATCTTAAAAAAAAAAAAAAGATTATTTCTCCCAGTCTGCAGCTTACTTTTTCATTTTCTTTTTTTTTTTTTAAGATTTTATTTATTTGACAGAGATCACAATTAAGCAGAGAGGCAGGCGGAAAGAGAGGAAGGGAAGCAGGCTCCCTGCTGAGCAGAGAGCCTGATGCGGGGCTCGATCCCAGCACCCTGGGATCCCGACTTGAGCCAAAGGCAGAGGCTTTAACCCACTGAGCCACCCAGGTGCCCCTACTTTTCCATTTTCTTAATGCCATCTTTTGAAGGTTTCGATTTTGATGAACTTAAATTTATCAGTATGTAATTAACGGCTTGTGCTTTTTTTTTTCTTTGCTCTCTCTACGAAATCTTTGTCTTTGTGCACCCCAAGGTTAGGAAGATATTTTCCTGTGTTTTCGTCTAGAAGCTTTATAGTTGTAGCTTTTATGTTTAGATCTGTGTTCCATCCCAGATTAATTTTTTTTTTATTGTGTGAAAAAGGGATTTTTTAAAATGTTTAACTATTTTAGCATTTACTGAAAAGATTTACCTTTCCATTGACTTGCGTTGGCATCTTTGTTGAAAAAAAAATCAAGTGCTGAATTTGTGTGGGTCTGTTTCTGGACTCTGTTCTATACTCTTGAACTGTCTACTTTTATTTCAGTCTTATGCTGTCTTGATTACTGTAGCTTTACAGTGAATTTTGAAATCATATAGTCTGAGTCTTTCTTTTGTTCTTTAAAAATATTGTTTTAGGGGCACCTGGGTGGCTCAGTGGGTTAAGGCCTCTGCCTTTGGCTCGGATCATGATACCAGGGTCCTGGGATCAAGCCCCACATTGGGCTCTCTGCTCAGTGGGGAGCCTCCTTTCTCCTCTCTCTCTGCCTGCTTCTCTGCCTTCTTGTGATCTCTGTCTGTCAAATAAATAATAAAATATTAAAAAAATATATTGTTTCAGTTCTTCTAGGTCCTTTGTATCCATATAAATCTTCAAATCAACTTAATTTCCTTTTTTTAAAAATGTGTATTGGAATTTTGATGGTCATTGTGTGGAGCCTATGGAACACTTTAGGGACAGTAGTCCAATCCATGAACATGGTGTATCTTTTCATTAATTTCAATAATTAATCTATTCATTAATGACTACTAAGTATTTTATTTGATGCTATTGAAAATGATTATTTTTGCCTGGGTGGCTCAGTTGGTTAAGCCTTTAAGTCTGCCTTTGACTCAGGTCATGATCTCAGGGTTAGGCTCCCTACTCAGCAAGGACTGTGCTTCTCCCTCTTCCTCTGCCCTCTCTCCTCACCACCCCTGACTTGTGGGCTGTCTCTCTCAAATAAATAAATAAATAAAACTTTTTTTAAAAAAATTGTATTTTCTTATTTTCTAAGAAAATGCTGCTAGAATATAGACATAAAGTAGATTTATGTATATTGATAAGTTCTTGCAACCTTGTTAGGTCACTAGATCTAATACTAGTTTTGTGGAATCCTTGGGATTTTCTTTGTAAGCAACTGTGTCATCTAGAAATACAGTTTTCCTATCCTTTTTGCCTTTTTTTTTTTTTAAGATTTATTTATTTATTTGACAGACAGAGATCACAAGTAGGCAGAGAGGCAGACAGAGAGAGAGGAGGAAGCAGGCTCCCTGCTGAGCAGAGAGCCCAATGTGGGGCTCGATCCCAGGACCCTGGGATCATGACCTGAGCTGAAAGCAGAGGCCTTAACCCACTGAGCCACCCAGGCGCCCCAGCCTTTTTTTTTTCTTAACTTACTTGCTAGGAACTCCAGTACAATGTTCAATAGAAGTGGAGAGAACAGATTATCTTTGTCGTCTTCCTGATAGTAGGAGAAGTGTTTACTCTTCCCCTAGTAAATATTATGTTAGCCATGGGTTTCCTCATGTATATTCTTTGTCAAATTGAGGGAGTTTCTTCCTATTCCCACTTTGCTGAAGTTTTTTTTTTTTTTTTATGACAAATGGGTGTTGAAGTTTATAAAATGGTCTTTCTGCTTCTACTGAGATGATTACATGATTTTTCTCTTTTATTCTGTTAAGGTGGTGAGTTAACATTTATTGATTTTTAAATATCAGACCCATTTTGCATTCCTAGAATTAATCCTAATTGATTGTGAATATTATTCTTTTTATATATTGCTAGGGGTTTTTTTTTTTAGCCTTTTTGTGTTCATTAAATATATTACCCCATAATTTATCCTTTCTTAAATTGTCTATGTCATGTTTTAGCATCAACATTATTCTGGGCTTATAAAAGAGTTGTAAAGTGTCTACTCTTCTTACATTCTCTGGAAGAATTTGTATAAAGTTGTTATTTCTTGCTTAAAAGTTTAGAACACTTCACCAGAGAAGTTACGAGGATCTGTAGATTTGTTTTTTTAAAATTAGAAGTCTTTTAAATATGAATTTAGTTACTTCAATATGTATATGACTGTTCTGATTTTTATTTCTTTGTGTATCAGTTTTATTGTTATGTTTTTATAAGGAATTAACCTATTTTTGTCTATTTATTGAAAGCTTAAAATGAATCATAAAATCCTCTTATTATCCTTTTATATTTTTTGGAATCTGTTTATTAAATCTGTTTGAGAGAGAGATGGAGAGCATGAGCAACAGAAGAGGTAGAAGAAGAGGGTGATAAGCAGGCTCTTGCTGAATAAGTAGCCCAGTGCTGGGCTTGAACCCAGGACCCCAAGATCACAACCTGAGCCAAAATCAAGAGTCAGCTGCTGAACCAACTGGGCCACCCAGATGCTCCTTGATGTCCCCATTTTATTTCTGATACTGATGATTTGTGGGGTTTTTCCCCTCTCTCTTTCTTGATCAGTTTTGCTAGGTATTGATAAATTTTAATAATATTTTTAAATGACCAATTTTTGGCTATGTTGGTTTTCTTTAGTGTTCATTTGTTTCTATCCATTTATTTCTCTTCTATCTTATTTTCTTTTTCTACTTTCTTTGGGTTTACTGTGCTGTTCTTTAGCTTCTTTTTTTTTTTTTTTAAGATTTTTTAAAAAGATTTTATTTAACAGACAGAGATCACAAGTAGTCAGAGAGGCAGGCAGAGAGAAGAGGAAGCAGGCTCCCCACTGAGCAGAAAGCCCGATGCGGGGCTTGATCCCAGGACCCTGGGATCATGACCTGAGCTGAAGGCAGAGGCCTTAACCCACTGAGCCACCCAGGCGCCTCTGTTCTATAGCTTCTTGAGATGAAAGCTTAGATCCTTGATTATCAACCTTTTTAAAAATATGTAATTTAGAACTATAAATTTTCCTATAAATACTACTTTAGTTTCATCCCGATATGTCATATTTTTAATCATTTGGTTAAAACTATTTCAAAATTTTTATTGTAGTTCCTTGTTTGACCCATGAGTTATTTATAAATGTGTTGCTTAATTTCCAAACATTTGGGAATTTTCTAATTAACTTTTGTTGTTGACTTATGCTTTTATTCTGCTGTGGTAAGAGGGCAAATGTTTTATGGTTTCGGTCTTTTGAAGTTTGTTGATAATTCCTTCATAGCCTATATGATGACTCTGGGAATGTGGATTAATCTGGTAGGTGCTGGGGTCCTAGGAGAGGAGGGTTGTGGATCACAGGGGACCAGCTTAGAGTAGAAAGGGTTCCTGTGGGGCCATCTCTCATTCCTCCTCTAGTTCTGTGTGTATCTACTTCTACTAGACATCCATATTTGCTGCAGCCTTTTCAGACTTTCCTTATAGTATCACAGGGCTTCAGTAAGGACCCAAGCTTTAGGGTCAGAAAGTGTTGCCTTAGAATGACTTCTGTCCCTTTCTGGCTAGGTGACCTTGGAGTAAATGACTTCACCTTTCTGAGCCTCAGTTACTCTTCCTAAAACCATAATGGGAATACCTTCCCTATGGGCTTGTTAGGAGGATTAAATGAGATACCTGTTAAATGCCTTTCATAGCTCTTGGTTTTATAAATGGCAGATAGTTTTAGTAGTAGCAGTACTCAGAGAACGTAGGAAAGCTTATGTGCATAGATAACTGTTCTCCGATTTGGGCTAGAGACAGAAGTGTCTGTTCTACTATTGGTGAGAAGGCTGCTCCCTGCCTGTGGCTGTGGCCTTGGCCCAGGGATTCAGAAGGGACAGGCAGCACAGAGCCAGGGCTCCTGTAAACTGGCTGGCTGGTGCTTACAGGGGTGTTTGGGATGGAGAGCCATTCATGGTCTTGCTGGGGTGCCTTCACCCTGATGCCTGGTGAGCAGACAGCCCTCCTTCATATGGGGTCCCCCAGGCCTAGGTAGGAGGACATTCTCTCCATCCCCCCATGAAGATTACTAGGAATAGAGTTGGCCGACGCCCTTGGGACCTGGCATTTGAAGTGCATACAGACCTCTGTCTTCCTGGAAGTTTGCTTTAGGCAGGGGAACCTAGAAGGGAAAAGTGAATTCAGACGTGCCATGTCTGAACCTTTAAAAAAAAAAAAAGGGTCAGGTGTTAGGCCTCTAATAATGGTAGGTCAGTGCTCTGCTAGGGACAGAAGGTGAAGAGTCTTTAGCAGGTCCCCTGGGCCCAGTGGCAGGGACCCAGACCCAAGGTAGACACTGGCTCAGCTGTCAGAGCTCACAACCTATGGAAGGGAGAGTGCCAAGAGAGTACAGCCTCTGAACATTGGGAGTGCACTCTGAGGGGGGATGCCAAGGGAAGAACTGGTTGGCTTTCCTGGAAATGTAGAGGGCACTCAGAGGAAAGTGACACGTGACTTCCACCTAAAAGACCAACAGGAGCTTACTAGGTGGAAAAACAAGGGAAGGGCATTCCATCAGAGGGAACAGCATGTGCAGAGACCCAGAAGAATGTGTGTAATAGCAAAGACCGTGTTCAGACATTTGACCTTTGTCTGAATCATAACTATTAATAAACAAAAAGAGAAACAATCCCTCCACTCAAGTTGCTGCCATTCTGACCAGGACTTGGCCTCTTGCATGTACCTCCAGGCCTGTGCTGGGTTCGCAGGGAGGGCTAGTCCTGGAATGCCTGGGAGGGCGGCTGTGGTCAGGCCAGCAGCAAACCGGCATGGGGCATTTTGCTGGCTACAGGGTGCATGTTGTTGGTCCAGTGCCAGAATGTGCTCAGTTGGGGGTAGCTGTCTCATTTGGTCATCCAGACTCAAGGGAAACAAAAGGGGGGCCTATTCAAAAGGCTGCAACTGGCTCCAGGCACCCCAAGCTGCTTTCTGAGGCAGCCCCTCAGTGCCGCCCTTACGGCAAGGCTCTTGCCAGCTCCTGGGGCTGGGGTGACCCCCAGGCTGCCTCCTAGGGTCCAGGCAGTGGAGGAAGCAAGTTCACATCTGTCACCTGTTTGTAGTTTTCATAATTTTCGATTTGGCATTTTGATCAGTCTGGTTTTGGTCAGGGAAATGCATCCGTATCTCATAACAGGAAACCCCTTTTGTGATCTTTACTTCAAGGCATTTTTCTCTCTCTACTTCCCCCTACCTTTTTTTTTTCTTTTCTGGCAAAAATACAGGCCTAATATGATGTGCATCTTATTAAAAGTTCAGCATAATTTATTGCCATTGGTATGTTTACAAAGTAAACAATTCCAAACTGCGTAACATGGCCTTCCTACAGTCCCTGGTCTTTTTTTTTTTCCCCCTTAATCTTCCTTGGGGCTGGGATTGGGGTGGGAAGATGGAGAAGGCTCTGAGCTTGGGAGAAGTCATGTGGCTCCTGGCTGCTTCCTGTCCAGAGTCACAGTGTTAACCACCAGAGTCCCAGTAACTGATTCTGATCCAGCAGACACCCCAGGTTGTAGCGGGAACCACTATGAATTGGGCCCTGCCTTCCCTGTTGATATGAGGTTCTCAGTGAAGGGTAGGAACCCAGAAGTTCTCAAACCTTCCTAGCCCAGCCACTCTCCTGCCCACAGAGTGTGCCCATGGGAAGTATGGGAGTGGGGTATAGGGGAAAACAAGCCAAAAGGATGGCTTGGGTCCAGCCCCAGTATGTGCCAGTCCCCTCTCTTAAGTACATCAGCCTATTGGGGAGGCCTAGCCTTTCCCCCTTGATGGAGCACACCCCGTCAGCTGCCAAGAGGAAGAGGGATAGATGGGGAGAGGTGAGATTGGCCCTGGTTCCTAGAACTGAGCTAGTAGCCTGTCGGCCTCTGGAGGAGAGGGGGCAAAGCATGAGATGGTTGTGTCCCCTATGATAGTCCCATTATACCTTCTCACCTTCACCTGAGGCCTAGTGGCACACTTGGATATGCTGACTCAGGAGCACGCACACACACACACGCCAAAAGTCCCAACCCTGGAAGGTATAGTCCATATAGGATCCTACAATTCAACCCACAGGATTAGACCTCCTGCCCTCAGTAGGGAGAAATGTGGGGCAGAGGCAAGAGGAAGGTGGGAGTGTGAGTTGACCATTCTGTGGAGCCAACACTATAATATACCCCTTTGACCCTGACCTGACCATCGTAAACCTTCCCTATCTCCTCCTTCCCTACCCCCAAAGTCCAGTGTTCAAGGCCGTCTCGTCTGCTCCCCACCTCCATGCACCTTCCTTCCTTACAGAAGGCCTATGTTCCTTCTCCCAGTTTGTACTCCCTCTCCCCACGGAGGACCTTCAGCGAGCAGCTTCAGGTTCTCCTCCTCCACTTCCTGCTCCCTCCACCCACACACTTCCGCCTCTGTGTTCCTCTGGCATCTGCTGCTATCTTGCTGCAGTGACCTTCTGGTCTTTGTGGCCTTGGGAGATGTGAAAGACTGCCTGACTCCCAGGCAGCACTCTGTTAAGTACTCATTGGCCAGAAGGCCTCCAGTGGGGTGAGGGAACCTCTCCAGTGCCTCCATCCTCCAAGCTGGACTTCATGCTCCATAGTCAGCCAGGTGAAGGATCTGTCAGAGCCCAGAGGTTTGGCAAAGCTTCTGCAGCCTTTTCTCTTAGAGGGAAATACAAATGGGAGATGGGAGGTATTGGTGGCCCACTGGGAAGTTAGCAGCTTGGTGCTGGCCGTTGTCCTTCATGAGCACCCTCCTCCTGGAAGACCCAGAAGAAGCATGCAGGCGTAAGGGCATGCCAAGTCGGGCCTGATTGTTGGCAGCAGGGTCTGGGAGGGGTGGTTAGGGAGGTGTGAGGGGAACATCCAGTGAAGGCCTTCAGTTGTTCAAGGGAGGAAGGCTGGTGAGGGCTCACTGAGATAAAAAATTGGAAGTCTAGTACAGGGTGCCTGGATGGCACCTGGGTTAAGCCTCTGCTTTCAGCTTGGGTCATGATCTCAGGGTCCTGGATTCAAGCCCTGCGTCGGGCTCTCTGCTCAGTAGGGAGCCTGCTTCCCCTACCCGTCTCTGCCTGCCTCTCTGCCTACTTGTAATCTCTCTCTCTGTCAAATAAATAAAATCCTAAAACAAAACAAAAAAAATGTCTAGTACAAAGTAGTGGTTCAGGAGCTTTCCCTTTCCCGATTGCCATTAGGTTTTTTCTAAAAATTTTTTATTAACATATAATGTATTATTTGCCCCAGGGGTATAGGTCTGTGAATCGTCAGGCTTACACACTTTGCAGCACTCACCATAGCCCGCAGTCCCCAGTGTCCATAACCCAACCACCCTCTTCCTACCCTCCACCCCCCAGCAACCCTCAGTTTGTTTCCTGAGATTAAGAGTGTCTTACAGTTTGTCTCCCTCCCAATCCCATCTTGTTTCATTTTTTCCTTCCCTACCCCCCAAACCCTCTGCCCTGTCTCTCAAATTCCTCCTGTCAGAGAGATCATATGATAATTGTCTTTCTCTGATTGACTTATTTCGCTCAGTATAATACCCTCTAGTTCCATCCATGTTGTTGCAAATGGCAAGATTTCTTTTGATGGCTGCATAGTATTCCATTTGTGTGTGTGTGTGTGTGTGTGTGTGTGTGTGTGTGTATCACATCTTCTTTATCCATTCATCTGTTGATGGACATCTAGGTGCCGTTAGGTTTGATGATAACTTTCTTGAGAATGATTTTAGGGGGAAAAAACCTCTCATGGAGCTCCTTTCTGGCTTGGTTCTAGAATAAGCTCTCTGCTCTGGCTTCTTTAGTGGGAGGAGAGATTAAGAGCCTTCCAAGCTTTGAGTGGCTAGCAGCTGCCACGGAGAAAAGCAGCTCCTTGCAAAGTGTCGCATAGTGGGCATAACTCCCCAAGACAGTCTTGA
Source organism: Mustela putorius furo (assembly GCF_011764305.1). NCBI lineage: Eukaryota > Metazoa > Chordata > Mammalia > Carnivora > Mustelidae > Mustela > Mustela putorius. Next base: position 16,475,784 of record NW_025422002.1, on the reverse strand, counting down.
GTTTATAGTTAGTTTTACTCCATGTACCGCAGCGCTTCTGGCCTCACTCACACTGTTCAAACATTCTCGTCAGAGGACTTCGTAGGACTGCCCTAGATCCGGTTATGAGTCTTGTTCCTTTTAACTCTCACATGCTATAAAGTAATGCATTTTTGAATCACTGAAAATACCAACACATAAACACATAAGGTTATAAAATTAGGTTTTTGCCAGCTGGTTCTATGAAGCTAGTCCCTTTGCTTTCCCAAATGTTGGGTGGGTTCAAAGCAGGTTCTTGTCTCAGTTCTGCTCGAAACTCTAGCCTGTTAGCTCTCAGATGACCCTGCTAATTTCTCCCAGTGCTTGCTGGACGCTGAAGGGATTATGCCTCACTGGAATCCAGAAGCTGGAGTGGGTCGGGAGCCCTGGGGCAGGAGAGGAGGACACCCTTGTGCAGGGAGTGGGCATCCTCCAGTTTTGGCAGGGTCTGGCCAGATGTGCTTGCACAAGCTTCAGGAAATCACCTTACCCTTGGGACAGAGGGGGCACATGCCTGGATCAGCTCCTCTTGCTCCCTGTGCCAACATAGGTCACCTGTTCTCTGGCATACCCTATTGCTCAGGAACTCTTCAGTTGGTGCTCTAAGAACACCTGTTCATGAACACTCAACACACCTGGTGGGCTTAGAGAAAGGTAATGGGAAACCAATAGCACAGACCTGGATTCCAGTTGAGGCCCGGCTACTGGGTCACTCTGTGGTGCAGTCCTTTCACTTCCATGGGTCTGCACCATTTCCCACCACGCAAGCTCCATAGCTTGCCATGGTTTGGAGTCAGGGCCAGGGCAGGGGGTGTCCTCCCTAGTGATGCTCTCTGGTGGGGATCAGGTCCCCCAGAGAGCTGACCCCAGCTTGTTGTTGTATCCTGAGTCTGGGTGTATGCTAGAGCTAGCCCAGAAATCCCTGATGGGATGGCTCTTCTGGCCACTTCCACAGCTGCCTTTCTTCCTATCCCAGAATTTTCCCCATCTTGACTTTCTGTTTTTTTTTTTTATCTCCTATTCTTGACTCCAACACTGTGTGCAGGTTGGCTTTTTTTAATCTCACTCCTGGATCTTGATAGGCTGGGATGGTGATAAAAAACTATTAGAAGGAACTATGTTATTAATATATTTTTAATGGCAGTTATGTAAGTTTCCTATCCCTGTTCCTATTGCTACTGTAACAAATTACTACTAGGTTCTTGCTACCATTGATTTAGTAGTTTAAAACAACATGGGTGTTTTTGCCTACACTTCTCGAGGTCAGAATTCTGAAATGGGCTAAAATCAGGATGGCAGGGCTGTATTCCTTTCTGGGAGCTCTGAGGGAGAATTAGTTTTCCTGCCTTTTCCAGCTTCTCAAGGCCAACCACGTTCCTTGGCTGGCGGCCCCCTCCTTCTGCAAAGCCATTTCTCTCTCTGTGAACTGGGTTTGAGTCTCTCTCCCAATGCTGTCTATGTCTCTGTTTCTGACTCTTCCACCCCTCTCTTCCCTATTTAAGGACCTTGTGGTCACAAGGGGCCCACCTGGGTAATCAAGGATATTCTCCCCATCTTAGGGTCAGGTGATTAGCAGCTTTAATGCTGCCTACAGCCTTAATTCCCCGTTGTCATGTACTGTAACATACCCCAGGCCCCAGGGATAGGAGCTGGACACCAGGGGGCCATTACTCTGCCAGCCACAGCGATAGTATTACCCGTCACAGAACCAGCTGTCATTTCTGGAGTGCCGGCTCCGTATGAGGCAAGGGACATAAATGCCCGCTAATCCATTCAACCGCCTCGTAAGGAACTGACAAAGTCCTGTTTTATGCAAGAAGAAATATTTCACAGTGCTGGCCCAAAGTTTCAACTAGTAAATGGAAGGATCAAGGGATTCAGACCTGTGTGCCATGCTCTCCGAAAGCTGTGTACACATGTGTGCGCATGTGCCTGCCCGTAAGTACACAGACATCCGGTATTGACTAATCCTAATGCTGTAGGAAAAGTGAAAGTCCCTTTTCATACCTTTTCCAAAGTTCAGTAATTTGAAAATTCACTCTCGCAGATATTTTCTATGCACATATAAACAAATATATCTCACAAAACAAACTGAGGGTTGCTTGGGGGAGGGGGTTTGGGAGAAGGGGGTGGGATTATGGACATTGGGGAGGGTATGTGCTTTGGTGAGTGCTGTGAAGTGTGTAAACCTGGTGATTCAGACCTGTACCCCTGGGGATAAAAATAAATGTTTATAAAAAATAAAAAATTAAAAAAAAAAAAGAAGAAAGAAAAAAAAAATAAGTAGGCTGGGACAACTGGGTGGCTCAGTTGGTTACGTGTCTGACTCTGGATTTCAGCTCAAGTCATGATCTTAGGGTCATGAGATCGAGCCCCGCATGATCTATGCTCAGTGCAGAGTCCGCTTGGGATTCTCTCTCTCCCTCTGCCCCTGCCCCTCCCCTCCACTCACACACACTCTCTCGCTCTCAAATAAATAAATACACCTTAAAAAAAAAAAAAAAAACAAGGACTGTACTGTATTTACAGTTCTATGCTGAGGCATTTTTTCTGTAACTTCTTAAAAGCCATGAATTACTGCATGCACCTTAAATTATTTTCTGTTGTTGGATATTTAAGCCGATTCCAAGTTTTTGTACTTAATCGTTGTAGTTAAATAGAGATTAAGGTAAAATTCTTTACCTGGTTCTCCCAAACCCAGTTCACGGAGAGAGAAACAGCTTGCAATCAGCACAGGTGGGAGTGTGATTGATGTGTGTACGCATGTGCACGTCCTAGGAGGATGTGTCCTAGGAGCCTAGCTTCTGGCCACCCGGCTAGACCATGTGACGAATGTGGTGTCCCATCCAGGGGCCATGCCTTGAAACAGACTTGGCTGAGTTGCAACAGCCAGAGGAAGCTTGGAGTAGAGGGTGGAAGGGTGTGCACCTGGGGGGCCTCCAGCTCCCTGTGTGTTGGGTGCCCTGGCTTCCAGCTGTGCCAGACAAGCACCGTCTTCCTGGCCCTTCTGTCTGCCTGCTGAGTTCCCACTTGACAGTGAGGGCTTGGTACACCACGTGCTTCTTCTGTGGAACCCTGTCCTGCCTTGGCAGTGAGCTTCTCCTAGCCTTGGGCTCAGCACAGCCGAAATGTGAGGGGGTGGATTGGTCAGACTTTGCAGCTGCCTGTCACAGGAAGCCCCACTCTGGCACTGGGGAACTCATTCCCAGCAGTCATCAAAATGGAAAGCAGGGTGGGAGGTGGGGAAGGTGTTGGATTCCAGACCTGTGAACTCAGACTCCCCACTTCTGTTCACGACACTGATTCAGTGTCCTCTTGGGCCCCTTTCTTTCTCTTCTTGTCCTTCGTTTCCTTCAAGGCAGTCTGCTTCTCTCCGAGAGCTGTGGTAGCATCACTTACTTCACTTCACAAGCCAGAGAGTAGCAGAACTCGGTGGGTTGAGAGCAGGGCAGCAGGAGGATCTGGTGCCTGGAGGGACTTCAGATTCCGTCCTTTTGTGAGGAAGGGGTGGGTGGAGAGGCTACCATGGTCCCAGGAGAGAAGCCCACGGGGGAAGGGGACTCAGCAGAGGACCCGCTGGGAAGGTGGGCCTGTGGGCCTGTGTGGGAACGGCTGTGACAGGGGCCCCGGGTGGCTGCTAACATTTATGTAATGGAGTGAAGATGAATTTTTCTCATCGACGTGGAAAAAGTGCCCGATTTTTATCAGCCCAAGTTGGTTAGAGTGTTAGTTAAGTCATTTGTCAAAGCTCATTTAGTTGTCAAAATTAAAATCATTTCCCTCCATTTCCTAGTGAATTGGTTATAATGATAACTTTCTTGGCATGACATTTATCATCCTGGACCAAAGGCCGGGGGCTGGGGGGTGGGGACGGAACATATACATGGGGTGATAGGACTCTGTTCCTTTTGTGGTAGAAAGATGCGATTTTAATAATATTTTATTTTTGCTATTGCTTGTAACATTAGTGTTCATTTAGCTCTAAATGTGGGCTTGCTTTCAAAGCGGAACAAAACCGGTGGTCATATTCATGAAGGAGGGAGAAGGGATGAGGTGGGTAATTGCCCCCCATCTGGGAACCCTGATAGCAAGAGAGGTTGACCACACAGGCAGACTGATTTAGTGCCCTGATTTCCAGCCATGAAATTTTTGAAAAAATAGAAAGTCCTGAAATAATTATTTTAAGAAGGTTTGGCTTATAAGCAAAATATCTAAAAATATTTTATGCAGAGGAGAAATGGTCCAATATCACGTTCCTCATAATCCTTGATTTTTCTAGAAGGTAAATCACATACACAGTTAGAACTTCGAATAGCATGAAAGTTACAAGTGAAGGGTGAAGGCCTCTTCACACTACCGCAGACCCGCTCCTTTAGCCAGTATCAACATTTTTCTAAAATTTTCCTAGAAAAAATTGTATGCACAAACCAGTACATACATAGCTCTGTGTGTGTGTGTGTGTGTGTGTGTGTGTGTGTGTCTGTGTCTGTGTCTGTGTGTGTAAAATTTCCTTATGAATTATACTCAGGAAAAAAACGCTTGTTTTTTATTTATTGTAATCTTAGAGATATTTTTCAGCATGGTATTCACATGTTTCTCCCTCTTAAACGTTTCATGCATGTTGGGGCACCTGGGTGGCTCAGTGGGTTAAAGCCTCTGCCCTTGGCTCGGGTCATGATCCCAGGGTCCTGGGATTGAGCCCCATAACAGGCTCTCTGCTCAGCAGGGAGCCTGCATCCTCCTCTCTCTGCCTGCTTCTCTGCCTACTTGTGATCTCCATCTGTCAAATAAATAAATAAAATCTTTAAAAAAATAAGTTGCATGCATGTTGTGTTACGTGGATATACCATATTTTATTTAACCACTATTTAGTCCTATTGATGGACTATTGCCTTTTTCAAAAATTACAACTGATGCTTCATAGACATTCTGTTTTGTATACCTTGAGGGACTTGTGTGAGTATATCCATGGATAAATCCTTAGCAAGAGGATTGCTGGATCAAATGATCTAGGACTCTGCATTTTAGTTTTGGTAAATATTGCCTAATTTCCTTTCCTAAAGTAATGTGCCATATCTTCAGACTTCTGCCCAGATGAAGCATCATCAGTCACTTTATTGCCTGACCTGCTAAGGTGGTAGTATTTCCTTACGGCTTGATTTTTGTTTCTTTCATTTATGAATGAGGCTATTTTCACACGTGTTTATTGGCTACTTGTGTGCCATTGTCCATAAGTTACCTGTTTCTGGGCTTGCCCATTTTTGTAGTGGGCTGTCATTTTTAGATTTATTAGTGTAAATTCTATAAAATGAAGAAATTAGCCCCACTTATAAATAACAGTCCTCTCCTGCCTTCTGTTTTGCTAATCTTTTGTTTGGCTTTTTTTTCCACTTAGAAGTTTTACATATTTATGTGGTCTGATTCATCAGTCTTTCATGACTTCTTTGCTTTCTATCCTGCTTAGATGGCCTCCAACGTTATGATTCACCCATGCTTTCTTCTGAAATTTTTCTCATCCATCCATTTGATTGTGCTTAATCTTTGACTTTATTTTGGTACAAGGAGAAAGGTGGTGTCTCACTTTACTTTTCCCCACCAGTCATCGGATAACACCACCACCATTTGTTGGTAATTTCCTCTTTTACCTACCCCCAATTTGAAATGTTACTGTTGTTACCAACTGTTTAAATCCATCTCAGTATTACTGTTGTTGTTATTTTTGTTGTTGTTCCATTGATTTGTTCACTTTTTCCACCTGTTTCTTCCCTTTCTGAATATTATAGCTTCATATTAATGTATTTTTAGCTGGTAAGGCTAGCTTTTGCCTCCCCCTGCTCCCATTTCCCTTGTTGCTTTTTCTTAGTATCTTTGTAGTTATTATTTCATGTTTTTTTTCAGACAAACTTTAATATAATTTTTAATTGCCAAAAAGTAATTTTTGATATTATAATTGGAATTGAATTGAATATAGATTAATTCAAAGAGAGTTTACATCTTTATGATCTTGAGTCTTCCTATCTGAGAGCACTGTGTATCTTTCCATTTACTAAGAGTTTTTTAGTTTTCTTCAAATAGATACTGCACATTTCTTCAGTTTTTACCTAGGTATTTCATCTCTTTGGTTGCTATTATCAATGGGATCTTTTCTTATTGTAATTGTAATTTGTCTGTGTATAGAAAGGCTGTTTTTTTTTTAATATTAATGCTATAGCCCACCACTTTACTGAAACAGACTTCAGTGTTTCCCTTATGTTGTTCCATTGGCTCTCTTGAGTTTTCTAGCTTTATAATTCTATCCTTTGCAAACAGTGACAATTCCATTTTTTCTTTTTCAATATTTAGACCACCAATTTCCTTCTCTTGTCTTACTACATTGCTTTGTATTTCCAGTGTCATGTTAAGTGGTAGACATCCTTTTGTTTATAAAATTTTTAAAAGATTTATTTATTTTAGAGTGGGGGAGGGAAAAAGGGGGAGAGAAATTCAAGCAGACTCACTGCTGAGCATGGAGCCTGAGGCGGGGCTCCATCTCACAACCCTGAGATCATGACCTGAGCCAAAATGAAGAGTCAGACGCTTAACCAACTGAGCCACCCAGGTGCCCCTGTTTATAATTTTAATGAAAATGTGGCTAATATTATATCATTAACCAAGACGCTAGCTTTCAGTCTCATATATCTTTGTTCTCATGATAAAGAAAATTTCCATTCCTATTTTTTTTAAGTGAAGAATTGCTCTTGAATTTTGTCCAAGTCCTTTTCAGCATCTTTTGGAATGATTCAGGGCTCTTGTCTTTGACCTAGAAACATGTTGCTTTACATTAACACGTGTTCTAGTCTTGAATTCCAGGATGTATCTTCCTGAGTTGTAGTGTAGGATTCTTTCACTCCACCACTTAATTATATGTGCAAGCATTTCAGTCATCATGTTTATATTAATATTCATGAGTGAAATGTCTAATTGACTGTTTTTTGTCCTGTCAAGTTTTGGTGCCGGTCTGAAAGGATTCGGAAGCTCTCCTTCTTTCTTCTTTTTAAACAGCTTAAATAGTTAACCTGTTCCTTGAAAAATTTGGAATCAAATTGCAGTTTAAGAATTTGTCCCTGGGGTCACCTGGGTGGCTCAGGGGATTAAGCCTCTGCCTTGAGTTCAGGTCATGATCTCAGGGTCCTGGGATGGAGGCCCGCATCAGGTTCTCTGCTCAGTGGAAAGCCTGCTTCCCCCTCTCTCCCTGCCTGCCTCTCTGTCTGCCTGTGATCTCTCTCTCTGTGTCAAATAAATAAATAAATCTTAAAAAAAAAAAAAAAAAAGAATTTGTACCTGGGTGGCTCAGAGGGTTAAGCCTCTGTCTTCAGCTCAGGTTATGGTCTCAGGGTCCTGGGATCGAGTTCCACATCAGGCTCTCTGCTCAGCAGGGAGCCTGCTTCCCCCTCTCTCTCTGCCTGCCTCTCTGCTTACCTGTGATCTCTCTGTGTCAAATAAATAAATAAAATCTTAAAAGAAAAAAGAGAATTTGCCTCTGGGGGCACCTGGGTGGCTCAGTCGGTTAAGCATCTGCCTTTGGCTCAGGTCATGATCCCGGAGTCCCAGGATCAAGTCCTGCATCGAGCTCCCTGCTCATCCTCTCCCACTCTCCCTGCCTTGCCCCTTCTCTTGCTGTGTCTCTGTCAAATAAATAAATAAAATCTTTTTAAAAAAAAAAAAAAGAATTTGTCTCTGAACCATCTGAACTTAATGCTATTTGGGGATTAAGCATTTTGAGAACTTTAAGGTGTTTTCTTCATGTTCTTCTTTCCAATCTCCACCTCCTCTAGGGATAATTTTGGAAAACATGCTTTCCTAGAGAATTATCTATTTAAGTTACATCTTCAAATTTATTTGCATTGAGTAAATAAGTAAACTTCATTTTATTTTTTATGTAGAATCATTGGCTATTTTTTATTTCTAATTTTGTGTATTTCTTTTTACCATTTTTTAAGAACTTGCTTTGCATTTCTCAGTTCTACTATTCTCTTTTTTAACTGAATAATTTTTTATGACACAATTTTTTTAAAGATTTACTTACTTATTTTAGAGTTGGGAGCAGAGGAAGAGTTGGTTTTTTGTTTCGTTTTGGTTTTGGAATAACACACCTTCAAAAGCACAAAATATTCAAGGAAATGACAATATATAGTATATGAAACAGCACTGAGTTAGACTGAAAAAATAAATGCCACTAGAGCTTTTAAGCCCTTATTACAAAAAAGCATCTTTTTTCTTTAAAGACGCATCTTTTATACTTTTAAACAAGTAACAGTTGAAAATATGTTATAATTTTTGATAGCTGTCGCCTTTAAAGCTTTGAGTTCTTAGTATTTTGGTGTATCCACTTTATTTTTTTAAATTTTCTTAATTTAGATTCAATGAATTAACATAATGTATTAGTTTCAGAGGTAGAGGTCAGTGCTCCATCAGTGTTATATTGAATAATTTGTGCTCTTAGGTTTGCTCTGTGACATTCTCCCTGGATTAACGATTCTTCTAGCTTTCTGACTCGCAGCTACATGTCTTGATCTTGTGCGGTTCTCTAAGCATGGAAGTCTGCGAATGTCCTCCCAGCACAGCGTTTGTTATGTTCCGCTATATACTGGGTTGTTACTTTCTAGATAGTCTGCACCTCCCATTTTAAGTCCTCCTTTGACTCAGGAGTTGTGCAATGGCAAAATCCTCTTCATTTCCAAGTTGGTTTTTTTGCCTATTAGTTTTGTTATGCATTTAGAGTTTTTATTGCACCGTCAGGGGAGAATGTGGCCTGTATCATGTCAGCTGTTTGGAGTTTATTGAGTTTTCCTTCTGGCTTAATATAGGATTTTGTAAATGTTCCAGGGGCTTTTAAAAAGACTTACTCTGTTACCAGGATATAAAGTTTGAGGTGAACACACACACATACACACACACCCCCCTTATGTATCATCTGTATATGGATCTTAGTTCAAGCTAATATCTTACTTGGTTCAGATCCTTCAATATTCACAGGGGTGAATTGGTTGTTTTTTGGGTTTTGTTTCTTTCCTTGCAGTTCATACTTTATGTATTTTGCTGCTCTGCTTTTTGGTATGTGAATATTTATGACTCATATCCTCATTGTGAATTAAACCTTCATTAATCATCAGTGGCCCCTTTGACTCATTTAACCTTTTCAGCCTAGAATTCAGGCCTGCTAGATTTAAAGTAGGCAATCCAGTTTTTCTTTTCATTAGCATCTTTATCTTTTATCACTTTTAACCTTCTGGGTCATTATGGTTTAGATGTGATTCTTTTTTTATAATACATAGTGACCGTTTAAAAAACAAAATGAAATTGTAAAGCCGTACAAAGCTCTTTGTACCTCAGTACCCCCATCTGGAAAATGGGTAGTTTTTGTAGCTGCAAAAGATTTCACCAAGATAAGGTTCATGCTACTTAGTCTATATACATTATGTCACTTAATTGGCCTAATGCTATCCTTTAGAGGTTACTTCTTATTCCTTTAGACAGGTAAGAGTAAGACCCAGGAAGGTGAAGTTTCCAAAGCTGCACAACTGATGGTTTTTGAGCTATGATTCATCCTCAGTCCAGGGCTCTGTAATTCCAAAGTCCACATTCTTTCTGCTCAGCCCGTATAGCCACTGTAGCGCCATGAATGAAGCCCTAGGTCACCCTGTGTGATATGATTTCTGGCTTTTCAGACGAGTTGTGGCAAGTAGGGTAACCTAGTAACTAGGCTCATTTTTGTACTTAATTGAAACCAGACTGCAGTGGGCTTAAGGGTCAAGCAAACAGTCTTCTTGCCAGCACCCTCCTACCCCACCCCATCCTCTGAGAACGAGGCCAGTCTCATGCTGGGTGTGGGGGCCTGGCCGCACGCAGGGCCATTCTTGCCCTTACCCTTGGCCCTTCCCAAGCCTTCCTCGAGGCTCACAAGCACCCTCCGGACACTTTTTCCAGCCTCAGCTCCTTGTGACATTCAGAGACAGCAGATGGAGCCAGAGACTTGGAGAAAAAGGACACCCAGTTCAGAGTCCATGTTTCCTGGGGCCAAGGCCACTGTGCTGAATGTGGAGGAAAGGGCTTGGTTCATGGGAGGGGGGTGGGATGCGGGGGCTCTGTTTGGATCTTGTTGTGGCAGGTGGTATCTCAGACTGTCAGTGAGGAGGAGGTGTTCAGGGGGCTTGGTTAGAGTGAGAACCTCCCCGGAGGTAAGACCTAGCTCCCCGCAAGCCCAGCTTGGCGTCTGAAAGGCCCTTACAAAGCACCCTGAGGCCTGGCCTACGTTCACTTTGTCTCTGTTCCTCTGTGGCCTGGCTCCAAGCAGCATTTGGTGAGTGTTGGCTGGATGAACGGGGAAGGAACTCCCTGAGCTGCCTTATTTGCAGCAGGGACAGACCAGGAGGTGTGTTTAGACCAAACCCTGGAGCATCAGCCCTCAGATCTAAAACGGACACTAGGCTTACCACTTCCAGCACTGTGAACGTGGCCATCACTGGGTCTCTTCGGGCATTCTCTGTGAAGCAGAGATGATGCTGTTCACAGGGTGGGGCCCCGAGCTTGTTCCATTTGGGGGGATGATGAGGATGGTTTCAGTTGTGCTCTCTCTATGGCAGGGAGGAGGAGTACTAACCCACTGGTTCTTTGTAAGAGTGGCATTTCTCTTTAGTCCCTAAATGGTGAGGCCCAGGCCGTGTGTGGTCCCAGCAGTACCTGGAGCTCACTAGTAGTCTGTCTCGCCACTTGAGCTGTGTGGCTAAGAGTAAACTGGCCAAGGAGTTGGAACTTACAGCAATTTGCGGACATGCTCTGCACATGCTGATAAGTACAGTTGGAGAAGTGAAGCTGTCTGCAGCGTGTCCAGGTCTCTGCCATTCAGACCCTGGGCTGGCCTCAGAGAAGGGGCCAGATTGCCAAACTCAGGCACAACTCTGCCCGTGTTGCACGGTGCCCGGTGGCTCAGCTTCATGCCCACTCTGGCTGCAAGAGCCAGGCCATCCATCCAAGAGGGGGCCAAGCCAGGTTCACTCTGGCCTTAGTGTGTGTACCAGACTGGATTAGGTAAGTGTGGGGGAGGTATAGGGGTTGTGAGTCAGGAAAAAACATAGCTTTTATTGAGTTCCTACTGTGTGCCAAGTGGTGAACTAGGCTTTCTATATACTAATCCTCAAAAGAATCTTCCAAAGCTGGTATTCTTATTCTCTCCCTGCAGATGAAGCAACTGGAGCTATTGCCATTACATTGCCCAGCATGGGGGTGTCAGAGCCAGTAGGACTAGTCTTGTCAAAGCCCAGGATCTCCCATGCATGCCAGTGGTTCTGTTCTTTGGAGCTGGAAAGTGAAGTGTTTCAACTGGCATTGGTTAAGGACCTACTATGTGCTGAATAGCCAACTGGAAGCCTGCACACAGTATCTCATTTGGATAGACTGGCTTTGATCACGAGTAAGAGAATGAAATTGAACATTTATTTGTTCCCTCATTAATTCTCTGTAACTGCTCACCGGGGATTAAGGTGGACTGGTCTCAGGTGGACAGTGGAGCAGCCTCTTGCTTACTGTTCAGTGTTCCTGGCATAAGACTTGGAGAAATCAGAGTTCTGGGATGGAGCAGGAGTTAGGGGTCAGTCAAAAAGAGGTCACAGAATTTGGTGGAATTGTCTTTGTTCCTGAAAAGGTCTGGGACCTTTGAGGGAAGATGAATGTGTTTGGGTGAGTTTCTTTTTCAGGGATCAGGATCCATCTGGGGGCAGGTGTATGAAGAAAGGGTGAGAACCAGTCCGGGGACAGGGACAGGACACTTTGGCAGGGCTAGGTGGGGGCAGCTCTGAGCCACAGGTCCTTGCAGGAAAGACAGCCCAGGGGGCTGCCACCTAACACTGGGTCATTTAGAGAAGGGATGGGGTTGGGGTGATAAAGAAAGCCTCAAAGCAGGAAGTCAAGGGTCAGGACCTTCCTGGAGGAGAGAGGGTCAGCACACATCTGTGAGGAGAGGAGGCAGGCAGTTGCCCTTTGCTGAGAGCTTGCTGGGTCCACACAGGTGACAAACAGGCTCACTGAGCAGACCCTCAGCTGCTCTGCCAGAGGCACCTTCTCTGCTTTTCACATGGGGAAACGGAGGTTCAAGAAAGAAACTTGTCCAGGATCTCACAGCTAGTTAAGTGGCAGAACCAGGATTCAAATTGCATTTTTTACTTGCCAAAAGACCATCAGTTCTGTCCCTAAATCGTTGTGATTTTAGATGTAAAGATTCCAAGCAGCTACTTGAGGATCTGTGGCAGAGGTTGGGATAAAAAACAAAAAAACTGGGAAAGACACCTTGCCTGAGGAGTGAGGTATAAATTTGAATCATCTGGAGGTGCTCTTCCTGGCCAGAGCTGCTTGGCCCCCTCCAGCTGGAGAGCTTCTGGGACCCCCTCTTTCCACTTGAGGAGAGCAGAAATGCTTCCTTGGAGGCCCCCCGTCATGTGGCACCTCCTCCAGGGTCACTCACCTGTTCTGGTTCTCCCGGCCGAGCCTGGCTTGGCCTGCCGAGATGCTGGATGCCACATTCTGGGATCTTATTCAAATGCCATTTTTTTCTAGCTGTAACATCCATTAACCCATTTAAAATAGACACACTGAGAGAAGGAAACTGAAAAGCAACACAAAGGATCAGTTGTTTTCCCAGCCACGTACACTTCGTGCAGCTTAATGAAGTCATAGCAGAACCAAAGGCAGTGTGCGGTATCTGCGCTTTCCAGGAAGAAAAGCAGGTGTCACCGTTATCATCAGGATCCCCTTTGGCCACAACGTTTTGAGGCCATCTGAGGTTCCGTTGAGAACATTCCCATGGCATGGTCTATGATGAGCCTTTCGGCAAGCTTAGGAAATTAGGACTCAGCAGAGTTGTGCGTTTAATTAAAGACGGGAGAAAGTTGCAGACTTCCTATGTTTTCTCTTCCTTCCCCTTGCAAGAAAGGGGCCATACAGAATTGCTTCCTGCCATTCCTTGGCTCTAGAAGCCTCCCCCTACCCCCACCCTTGCAGACGCAGGGTTGAACTGGAGGCCACCAACAGGGATGCTGCTGCCATTCACCTCGATTCCAATGGGGTTGTGGCTTTCCCCTCGACCTTGTAGTTTGACTCATTAAGAGGTACCCAGATTCTGCAAGGTCAGAGCTGGTAGACTGCCTCTGAGCACACTTGTGCCAGTGGCCTGGCCCCTACCCTTGATGCCCCCACTCCCACATCTGCAGATAGGGAACTGGATCCAGAGGGCGAGGGCTGTCACTCATTTCCTTGTAAGCACACAGCAGTGCAGCGTTGGCCCACTTGACTTCCTGTCACCCACAGCAGAGGTCCGTTTCATATCCTGACGCAGCACACATCCAGTGGAGAGCATGGAAGTCTTACAAAGCAACATATTTGCCTCCCGGTTTCTTTCACATTGCGCTCTACTCCATTCTGTTTTCTTCCTTTTTCACTTAAAACAAGAACAGCTGGTTTTGATCCTCTGAATTCTCAACTCCCAGTCTGAAAATGTGCGGCCAGGAGCAGGCACGTGGGCTCTGCGCATCCCTGCGGCTGCATGGACGGGATCTGAGGGCTGGGACCCCACAGCCGCCTTCGGCCGCGCCCTTTCACTTGGGCTGTCAGCCGTCCCAGCATGGCGGTGCCCTGGGGAGGCCTTGTGTGGCAGCAACACTCTTCATGGGGAAGAACCCACTCAGTGAAGCTTTTGTGTTTTGTTTTTTTTTAAAGAGTCTAGGTAAGGCTGTAAACTACACAATAATGTGAACTAACTGGAGAAATAAGTTAAAGATTATGTATAATGTAGGAGATCTTTCTCTAGGAAAATGCTAAAAATTAAAATTTGGATTCAGACTGAAGTCTCGTGAGAGGATGGTAATGTGTTTTAGAGGATTAACCATGAGATTCTCTTTAATTGTATGGTCCCTTCGTTTGTTAACACTGTAGTTATTTCTACAGAAATTTGATCTTTTGCTGTTCACAAAAGTGGGCCCGTGGGCAGCGCCTGGCCCACAGGGAATGCCTCATGTTCACCTGCACGGCGTCCACGGTAGTCGGGGTTCCCGCTGGTCTCCCCGGCCCACTCCTGGGGCTGCGGCTGTGCTGCAGAGTAGTGAGTCCAAAAGGCAGAGGAGGAGCGGAATGCTTTCCCCTCAGACGAGGGAAAGAACCACCCCCACACCAGTACGTGGCCGATCCAGACTGATTTCTGCCTCTTTTCTTCTGCTTTCATGCCAGACAACCCCGTGAAGGAGGTGCCATCACAGGCCTTCTCCCCTGAGATGGAGGCCCTACGGCGCGAGGAACTGGCCCTGGGCCTGAGTTTCACATCTGCTGTGCCTGCTCTCCAGGCCCAGAGACCCTTCCCGGGCCAGGCCCTTTGGTCTGTCCATCTGCTGGCCACTCCCATGTGTAGAGGGTGGGGTAGAGAGATCCTGCTGCCTCCGTGTCACCAGACTGCGCTGGAATAGGGAAGCTTTTGTTTGGCGTGAGCACCTACCAGGAGAAATACTGGTGTTCGGAAGAGGGTCCGCCCTCGCCCTCTAAGGACAGAGGCATCCTTGGTTGTTGAAAAGTGGAATGCTCCAGCTAATGAGGAACAGTTGAGAGATGGGTGGGCCACCATCCTTGCGGTAGGCCGCCACCTCACCTCAAGTCCTGACCTGGTGCAGACGACAGGCAGGGCTGCTGGTGGGCGAGGCTTCATCTCCTAGCACCTCCTGGTTGCAGGACAGGCCCGTGAGAAGGGCCCTCTTGAATCTTTCTTCCCTTCCCCTTTCTCCTCACCATTAAGCTGTATCATTTTATAAACGAAGACTCAGAAGACAATTTTCTTGCTCTGCCGTATATTGTAAGACTTTTAAGCCCCTCTACAAAGAGGTAGTTCCCCGGGCAGACGGCTTACTTGGGGCGAGCCGTCGGCTTTGGATTCGCAGCTCTTGGTCAAAATCTCGGGTTTACCATTTCTTGGCTGCGTAGGCATGGTCCAGTCACAGAGCGCCCATAGGCCTTGTGCCCCGCCCAGACATCACTTCTTCATCACAGCATTGCTGTGAGAATGCCCACATTAAGCACCTGGCATATCATAGATTCTGGATAAAAGGCAGTCCCTCCCTAGCTTTGTGACGGGATAGGATGCGTATTGGCAGTCACCGTTCTCAGCTGTAAAACATCGAAAATAACAGTACCTACCTCACTGGTGCAGGTTGTGATGCATTACTGCCTGTAGGGTACCCCCTTAGGCCAAGGCCCAGTGCGTGGTACATGCTTCATGCACATCACTCTTACTATCTACAGAAAAAACAAGTGCATAGCTTTATCCACGTGCCAGGATCTTCTAGTTGAGGATGGCAGTTAAATTTGTCCGTGGTCATGGGGCTATGGGACCTTCTTATAGTTTACATTCAGGAAACAGGGTCCCTTGCTCAGGGTCCTGTGGCTGGCAAGTTGTAGGACGTGGAGCTGGGGCTGAGGGCCAAGCTCTGGCTGCTGCAGCCTCTGCTTCATGCTTCCAGAAGGCAGGACATGGGCTCTGAAGGAGGAGGAGAGTCAGTCTGCCAATGGTACCATGTGTTGTAGCCAATCAATCATTTGGCAGAAGTCCTCCTTGGCCCAAGGTCCCCGCATAGTGTTAGTGCTCTGAAGGGCGAGGATCCATTTCTAGGAGCCCATACACTTACCTGTGCCTCTAGGGCCACCTCTACTGCCAGGGCAGCTGGAACTGTGGGCCCTGGCTCAGACATACTTTTCAGCATCTTTTCTTCTTCTTAGTTGATGACCTCTTTTTTTCTGATTATAAAAGCAATGCATGCCTATGGGGAGAATGCAGAGAAGAATAAGGGGAAAAAGTTGACTGTAATTCTAAATTTCCTTTAATTCACTTTCCTATGATTATATGCTCTATATTTGCATAGCGGAGATCACAGTATTTAATTTTTACTTATGATCATGTCACTGCTTCTGATGCATTTTAACACCACTGTTTCACAAATATGTCTCATATTTTTCAAAGCTCTTGGTTCGTTGCTGTTTTTATTGGTTGCATCATGCTATGTTTATGTTAAATGTTTTCTTTCTTAAATTGTTCTAAATTAATTTTCCTTATGCAAGTAATCCATGAAGTACATCTTTTATCATACTGCTTCTTGCCTTGCTGGGAAAGGAAAGCCCTTCTCAGTCACCCTCTTAACTCTAGTCTCTGGCACAGAGGTATTGCTGTGTGTGTGTGGTTTTATTTTTTGAAGAATGATGTTTATTTGTTGCTTTATTCAATTATAATAGAAATGCATACTTGTGCAGAGTTAATACACATCACCTCCTGTTGAAAGTTAAAGTTTCCTAAAATTCTCTTCCCCAGAAAAAATCAATGTCAACAGCATGCTCCCCTACCCTTTTTTATCTACATATAGCATACACACGTGTACACACACAAATACGCATGCTCATACAAATATTTAGGAATAAAAGGCCAAAATGGGCTTCTCTTACACGCACTGTTATGTTCACCTAACATGCAGTGGCATCTTCACCTGTGGCTTCTGTCTTCATGCACTGCTTTGTGATCCACAAAAAGGAGGTGCCATTGCTCTTGTGCTATCCTGCACAATTGACTTGCAAACTGTTCGGGTGTTTCCAGCCCTGGGGAATGCTGCACAGCCCCTCCATGTGAGCAGTGTTGTTAGGGCTATCTCTGACTGTCGGGGCGGCTGTTGGCTTGGCCAGTCAACCTGCAGGCACACTGCCATGTAGGCCTGAAGGGTGTGGGACCTAGGGGGCACGGGGCGGGGATGAGTGAGCACTGTGTGTGTCCAGGGGCTGGGTGCCGAGGAGCCGGGGCTGGGAGCCAGAAGGCTGGAGCCCTCCACCACCGCCCGGCTCGGTGCCGCCAGCATCCGTGAACCAGGGCACGGCCCTCCCTCAGCGCTGCTCGGTGCCATCATTTTCCCCTCCCGTGACATACGACAGCGGGGAGTTGAGTGGTTTGTTTCATCTCTTCTTAAGAAAAAGTTAAATTTATAATCCCAGCCCCGACCTTCCTTGTAACTCATGTGCTCATCCTGTTAACTGGTTTAATATATGGCACCACTATTTCATTAAACAACATACAGGAATAATTAGTTCAGCAACGATGCCTCAGAACAAAAGCCCTTGATTTAGTTTAACTTTATAAGTTGCTCTCTTTTGATGTGCAAGAACACATCTGGGGTCTTAAAGAAAGCAGAAAGAAAAATAGAAGACGTTTAGTCAGGCTGGGGGTTAGGGTTTTCTGAGTGCGGCAAGTAACCCTTTGGTCCCAGGCCTCGCTAGCACAGCGGGAGCCCTGTCGTCGGCATGCGCCACTGGCGTCGGGGACGAGGCCGGCCACAGTGACCATCGCCAGCCCCAAGGAGGCAGTGCACCTTGCTCACTCTCACACACACTCTGCTAGGTGTGCTCCCCCGGCCCAGGCCTATGGCCCGTGCTCTCTGGGTGACTTGAGACTCTCATTCTGTTCTTTCGTTCACTCAGCAGACATTGACTTGACATCTGTTGTGTGCCAGACGCATGGCAGGCACTCTGGATATAACTGGTGAACAGGACAAAGGCCCCACCCTTGGAGCCGGCCTTGTCTGCCCGTCTTAGTTCCTCCGTCTGCTCCACTTGCCCTTGCTATTTTCCCCTCCAGCCCTTTCTCCACGTGTGCTACCTCGGGGGCCTTTCTGACTTTTATACTCCATTACATCCCACCTCTGTATGACAGCATCTCGCGGCCGCCTCCTGCCATCAGCCGAAAGTTTCAGCAACTTGGTGTGAGCTGTGGGGCATTGCCCTGCCTGCCGCAGCCTCAGTGGCAGCCGCTCTTCCTCAAATGCTCTCTCCCTGCCTCCTGATCGGTGTGTGTCCTGCCCTCTTCATCCTCAGGGCCCCCGCACAAATGTCACTTCCTCCCTGCATTTCCGCTCCAGGTTCCCTACCAAATGGTAGCCATGGCTCCCTCCTTGCCACCCTGGGACAGCCCCCACCACGGTGCACAGCAGCAGGTTGTCAGGTGGAGGGAAGTTCAGGCGGCTGGAGGGTTCTGTCCTGTTCGTCCTCGTGTCCTTAGACCTGGCATAGTGTTAAGGCCTACAGCAGCCTCCTCCTCGAACGGGGCTGTGTGGCCTGGTGTGCCCAGCCTGGCGCCGGCACTTTCTGGTGGTTTGACTACCTATGAGAGTCTGTGAGCCCTTGGCTTCTTGGTCCTAAAAGCTGCCTGGTAATCCCTCCCCCACGGACTGTTGCGAGTCAAGGGCATGCTTGGGAAGGGCCTCATTAGATACCCGAAACACTATAGGTGCTCAAGAAGTGGTAGTGCTATCCTTTGCAAAGGTTTTCTGGACTGAATTTCACACAGATTTTGTTCCAGTTGGGTTTTCAGAGCCCTGAGATAAGCTGAGTCAGATTAAGTGACTCTCTCTATCTCTGGCTTTTGGTTTCCAGGGAACCAGGTTTTGTGGCAGACAGGCAGGTGTCCCGTGTCTGTAGGAGGCCAGCAGATTCCCTGAGCTCCCTGTCACAACACCCCCATCCCTACCCTGCCACTTGATTTCTTCCCCATCCACCCCTACTGCCCCACCTCACCCAGGACAGCAAAAGGCACAGGACACTATTCTCGCCCCCTCTACCAGCAAGGCCTGGTGGGCGGTGCTGGACCCTTCTTCACTGGCCTCACTGCGGGCATTTACTTAGCCTGGCTGGACTGCAGCCAGTCTGTGGGTCAGCCCCTGTGCCAGGACCACCCTAGGGGAGAGCGGCCGCCATTCTGCAAGTCAACATCACCTCCTTGGCCAGCATCCCCGCCCCTGCTGAGCCGTTCCAGTCCTCGCCCATGAGGTTGCGGGCCATCTCCCGTGTGCTGTCCTCCTGTACAGCGCGTGTTCTGACAGGTACCACATGCATGGGCTGTCCGTTTGTGGCCTCTGGGCCAGGCACCTGGCAGGTACATCCGGATTCTCACAGCGGCCTTGAGAGGAAGGCAGCATTGCATTGAACGCCTTTGTAGAGATGCTGAGGCCAGAGAGGCCAAACGACACGCCCCAGGTTCAACTTCGTGACATGGGTTTGAAGCCATGTCTGTCTGGTTATGAAGTTACCGCTCTCAAGCCTACTCGGAAACTCTCTTCAGCCATCAAAAAGAAAAGCCTGGGGTATTTTCCCACCTTCCCACCTGGAATGTGTTTCCGTTCTAAGTGCTGTTCCTGTTCCCGCTCTGTGTATTTTCCTACACAGGGCACCCCCCCCACCACCCCTCAGCCCATTTTCTGTAGCTCCTGACCCTCAAGGCAGAAGCATCAGGCCAGCGGGCAGGAGCCTGCTTACCCTGCCCGGCTCCCTCACCGGGGACAGCAGGCTTCGGAAGGCTCTCCTGTAATCTCTCTATCCACACAGCCCTCATTTTAATTTGCAAAATTGAACCCAGATCGAGAGCAGTAAAGCCAGAGGACGGTAAATATTCATGCCTCAGTGAGCGAGGGTGGCTCCATTACCGTTGTGAGATTGGGAGAATTACCTTGGGGATTATGTATATTCATGGGCCGATTTTTATTTGCGATAGAACATGACTCACATTGGCCTGTGTGTTACCCGTTCTACCCCAAACAGACTTTGCACAAAGCTTATGCCTTTAAGCTTCTGAAAGTCATCTCAAGTGGATTGCCCTCTCCTCCTGCTTCCTAGGAGACGGGTGAGAATAATAATCACTCCAGCACCCAACCAGGGGCTTCCCATTTTTCTCTTGCTGCTATAAGACATGGTATTATTCTTGTGTCCGGGTTGCAGATGAGGAGACTGAAGCCAAGTCTCATGCCGTGTGTTGTTGGTATGGCCGTCTCCCCACACTGTTACCCTCTACCGCAGGGACTGTGTCCCGTTCTGTCCTGTGTGCCTAGAGCCGAGTGGGTGCTCAGAAAGTGCCTGCCGAGTCCATGCCCATCCTGTGGGCCTGCTCTGCCACTCGCACCTGGACTTCGGACCATCCCTCTGGCGCCTAGTGGCAGGGGTCTGGCTGCTGTAGGCACAGGGCTGGGTCTCCATGCTCAGGGGCGTGGGTCACAATACCTGGGCCTCAGCACCAAGCAGGCCCAGCGGACCACAGCCTGTCACCTGTTTTTATAAGTAAAGTTTTTTGCTGATGGCTGCTTTTGTCCCAGAATGGCAGACTTGAGTGGTTTGCAGCAGAGGTGATCAGGGCAGGCAGAGCCTGAAATATTTACTGTCTGGCCTTTTACAGAGAAGTATGTGAGTCGTGGTGCACGGGCCTCGAGGGAGGTGAGCCAACAGCTGCGTTCATGTGGCTCTTTCAAATCCTCTCTTTGATTTCTTGGTCATGTCAGTGAAATTGGGGGGCTTATCCTCACTTACCAAGGATGAAATAGTCTAGTAGTAGTAGTGTGAGAGACTGAGCTTTAATGAGCAATGTCTGCCCCTTAACGATGCCACACTCATCATTTCACGCGGGCTGTCTCCATGTGGCCCTCGCTCTGACAGAGCCGAGTTGGTCGCAGTGCATTGCCTCACCCCAGCCCTTAAGGTGGGTGGTTTGGAGCCGCGACCCAGGCACGGAGCTCCGGAGGAGTGGGGGTGGTGGGGAGCTCAGGTCTGGAGCTGGCAGAGCAAGAGTGATTTGGATTCCCTTTCTGCCCTGCACGCCCCCTCCGCCTGTGCAGTTCCTCCTGTCCCCCTTTGCCGGCCTACACCTGTCACCTTGTGGGAGCTCTGACTCTCCAGGCTGGGAGGATGCCGCTTTTCCATTCCACCCTGGGACAGCTTATTCCCTGACATTTTCCCATAGTTCTCACTTACATGTTTAAACTGATTTTCGTTAACCTTAACACAGCTCCTAAACTTGTCAGATAATGATTAATGTCGTTATCCCCACAACCTGCTTTCTGGGCGAGCACTTATAAATTCATAATAGCATTTGGAGAAGAGCTTCTCTCAGCTCCACATAAAAGGTATATATATGTTGGAGTCTGCACTTAGGAGTAGTTCGTGTGAGATAAATCTCTCCAGATACCCAGGAAAACACTTGTCAGCCCCTAGCTTGGCCTTTGGAGTGATCCCTGGCATATGGAAACTGAAACTGCTGCCAGCTACCACGCCTGCTCTGAGTCCCTTGAGGGGTACTTCTTTTTCTTGGGGAGCTCCTCCCCAGGATGACGTCTTGAGGGCCAGGTGCAGCAGCACTGAGGGCCTTCCATGTGCCTCGGCTGCGACCATTGGCTTTCTGGCTCTGGCTGCAGTTCTTTGTGCAACGGCTGCTGGTGACTTGGTGATTGTAGTGCCTGGCCTGAGTATAAGAACATTTAACCTTTGTTACCTGAAGTGCTGGAGCAATCGAACCTTCCAGATGCCATTTTCTGCAGCTCCCCCCACACTAACTCCCCCCATGCCGGGTCTTTTAATTTCCCTCTTTGAATCGTAACAGCTCTTTCCTGAGTGATAGGGACTGTGCTTGGACTTCACTCACGTCGTTTTGAGTTCTTGCTGGAGCCTTGCAAGCACTGTCATCTTCACTTCACAAACAAGGAAGCTGGGGCCCAGCGGTAAATGGGCCAGGCTCTCCCCTAGCTGGGAAGTGGCAGATCTGACCAGCATGGTTCCCTGCAAAGCTGGAGTGCTTCCTGCCGCACTGAGAGTCACATAGGACTACCTTCCAAGGCTGGTCCCTGGGACAAATGCCGGGAGACAGGCATTCCCCTCAAAAATCCCTTGGATGATTGCCAGGTGGGATGCCAGCCCACCCCTCAGTAGGGTCGCCCAGGGTTGGGATGGTCACGTTCCTTCCTGCTTGGATGGCAGGTGTGTATCTCCAGATGCTGGCACCTCCCTTGGCAGCGTGCAGGTGCTCACCGGTGCTCAAGGGCAGGGGGCTCCCACCGCAGCTCCATGTGCTCTGGGGCTGGCAGTCAGCCAGTGAGTGCCTGAGCCTCTCGCTGCCCCTTTGAGCCTTTCCCGAGGCCCTCAAGCGCTTGCATCCCTTCAGTTGAGTGCCTCCCTCCTTTGTGCCTTGTTTGCTCCGGGGCCAGGGTGCTGGGACAAATGGCCACTGTGTGCCACGGCCAGCGAGTGTGTTTCCATAAGGGCAGTTAATTCCAAACTTTATTTTTATATTTAAAACAAACAAGGATCAGGTGCCTGGGTGGTTCAGTTGGTTAAAAGAAACATGGATCTTTTACAGTCAGAACACAAAAATTTCCATAAATCTTAATGTATAAAATTTTAGGACTTCCAAGAGATTCTGTGCATCTAGCAGACAATTTTCAGGCAGTGCCCTCCATTTGCTCTCTGCAGTTAGGAAAGGCGGAAGCATGTCATGTTGTCTTTAGGGAATTGTGGGCATCTTGGCCTGCTGGCATCTCAGCAAGAGGCCCCCCCTAAGGAATGGGGATTATCCTCAAGGCTCCAGGTCCAGTGGAAAATGCAGGCTTCTTAGGGTCAGTGAGCTCCTTACTCCATTGTGGAACTGAAAGCTTTCCCTAAGAGATCCCAAGGAGGAGGAAAGAAGGATCCGGAGGGGGAAAGCTGCTCTTCTAATTTTGGACACCCAGCTCCTGGCTCGTTCCATCCTGCTCTGCCTAACGGTGAGCTTCCAGCCCTGCTTGCTCATAAGCAGTACAAGGCTGTAGGCCCAGTGCCTTGGTCGGCCTGGCACACAACAGAACCTTCATTATTTTTGGTGGAATTAATTCTAGGTGATGTATTTAAGTTGAAAAATGGGATATTTGATGTTTGCCTTCAAAGTCTTTTTTTTTTTTTTTTTCATTCTACTACTGAAGATAAAGACAAACTTGGAAAGCACAGAATAGTATACAGAAAACAGAAGGGAGGAAAAAAATCTTTGGTATGGGATACCCTTCCCATTACTGTTTTAAGATTTCCAAACATGAGTCTGCCTCTCCTCCTTGGACGGACCTTACTTTGATTTTGTTTTGTCATTAGAAGGTGGCTTCGTGACAAAAGTGACAGAGGCCAGTCAGATACAGTTCTCCCTGTCATAGGCAAAGCCCAGCCCCAGACCTTCCCCACCTTCCCTGCTCTCTATCTGAAGGTGGCCTTCTTCTGTCCTCCGAGGGGACCCGGGCTCCACGGCCACTACTGCTGCCCCTACGCGGTAGCCTCTGCCAACACCAAGGCATCCCGTGAGCACTTGCCCAGGGCCAGGCCTCTGTGCTCTGTGCTCGGTTGTAGCCTGAGATGTAGGCCACTGAGCTTGCCCTTCACAGTCAGGCCTTGCTGGGTTTGCATCCTCGTTTCCTCATTTGCCACCGAGTAGCCTTCAGCAGGTTACCGACTCTGTGTTCTCATCTGTCCAATGGCCATGGCGGCACCACCATGCTGGTGGGGTGGTCGTGAGGCTGAGTGAGAACACGCAGAGTGGCTGTGGGATGCCTCCTGATGCAGTCCAGGCCAGGGCATGTGGCTGGGGAAGGAACCTGATGGTCTTCCTACAGAGAAGTCACCTCTGCAGCTGGGTGTGACAGAGCCTTCCTTTTTCCTTCAGCTGAGGTTTTGAAAAGCCTTTCCTCCTAAAGCAAAGCAGTATGTGGTCACTCTGGAAATCTCTGTGCAGTGTGAAGAAACTGAAAAACAAAACTCTCGAGAGGCCTATCACCCAGAGGCAACTGCTATTTACAGTTTGAAGTATTTTTTATGCCTTGATTAGTTATCCAGTATTAGAGAGAGAGGATATTTCCGTGCTGATAAAATTGCCTCATGTATTTGATTACTTACATGACATCTCATCCTCCGTTCATTTAGCCATTTGTCTGGACCAGGGTGATCTCGGGTGGCTAAGAGGGTTGTGGTCATGAGCAGCGTGTCTTGGTCCCCAGGTCACTTCCTGAAGAACAGGCACTTCCCTTCGAGCATCTGGGTGGAGTGAAGGTAGGTTGGCTCAGGTTGAGGACCAAACAGTTCATTGTCTTCAGAGTGCCTATCTCTCAGGCCTGGCTTGGGGTCACCCCACTCCCCAGCCCCACCAGCTGGCTCTTGGTCTGGGTACAGCACAGAGCTGGGGTTGTTCGGAGCGGTCTCATCCCCCTTTGTGCCACTTTTCCCTTTTAGTTTGTAGGAGCTTAGAATCTTGTATCATCTCTTTTGCCCTCCCCCTCCTGGCAGGTGGCATGAGTATTTCCACAGGTTTTAGGAGAAATGAGAGTCTCCCATTCTGGGCCAGCTGCCTCAGCCAGAGTCCCCTGTGTCTCCCCATGTGGAGAAAGGAGGTTGGGCCAGGTTTAGTTAGGGGGCCTGCTGGCTTTGTGTCCTGCCTCTGTGGCTTCAGGGTGTTGCTAGGGAAGGCAAAACTCAAGTCTGGGGTTACAGAGTTCAGCAGGGAGACCCAGGAGTGTGTCTCTCATCCTCCTGCCGCCCCTCCCACCCTGCCCCCCCTCCCCTTACTGCTCCTCCCCTTACTGCTCCTCCCAGCCCGGCACCCTCACAGAGTCTGGCTCAGAGCACGCTGTCAGTCTTGGTTGAGTGAATTGATTAGAACCTGATTGTATTAAATTTAATTGACTAAAATGTCTGTCTCTTATTTTTGAAGAATTAATTTTTAATTATATAACCAGTTTATGAATGCCTGCATGTCCCAAAAGTGAAACTTTCTGCTTAAGGGGAAAGGGCCCATTCTGTCATACCCATCCTGGCCTCCAGTGTAGAGGAGACCACTGCTAATTCTTCTGAGTGTATCCTAAACCCTTCTTTATGCAATACAGATATTTACGTGAAAGTACATGATGCCATTTTGTAAATGTAACATGTCGTGTGGTTTTTGCACTTTTTGTGTTTCTACCCAGTATTGGCCTCCCCTGTCACTACAGACAGAGCCTGGCCAATGCACACATTTGTGAGAATGGACATTTCATATTGGCTGGTGCCATGTGCCATGTGCCGTGGATGGGCTCTGGCCCACCGCCCAGTCTACATGGAGGTCTCGTGCTCACGTGCATGGGTTTCTTCTCTGGGAGGCATCCGGAAGTGAGAAACCCAGCCTTGCTTTTCCTGGAACTCCATTGCACGGCCTATTCCCGAATCCCTTCTGTATTGGCAGGCCCTGCCTCATCAGGACAAGCTGCACAGATGGGAAGAAAGGGCCCCTGCCCTCTCAGAGCCCTGCCCCAGCATCAGCTTTATCTTGTTTTGAACCCTACCCCATAGAATTCTGCCCACACCTCCAGCACCTCCTTGTACTTTCCTCACAACCCCTTCCCCATGCCATTCCCTCTCTCCTAATCTCGCTTGCATGGCATCATCCTTCAAAATCCGACCCAGATGTCACCCCCTCTCTGCAGGCCCCCTGAGCCCCTCTCGTGGCACTCAACACACTGTGTTCGAAGTAGTACTTTATATACCTGCTTCCCACAGTGAGTGTAGCATCCTAGAGGGCAAAGACCGTGGCTTCCCGCATGTCCCTGTTGTCAAGTGCAGGGCCTGCCTGCCAGCAGGTGCCACTAGTACGTGCGTTGCGGGAATGCAGGTGGCAGCATTGGCAGCAGACCCTGAAGAGTGCCACTGTGAAAGGTGCATTAAGTAAGCAGAAGCAGAGGCTCAGGGTGAGCTGGCACATAGACGCGGAAGGAGGCTAGGCTGGAGTGGAGGGCTGGGCTGAATGCCAGCCAGAGGGACGTGATACCTAGAGCCTGGGCAGGCTTGAGCAAGGGCATTGTAGGACCCAGGCTCTCTACTCGGGGACTGACCTGGCAGACACATGGGGAAGGTTGACTGTTGGAGGAGTCTGTGTTGGAAATGGGGACCAGGAATGGGAAGAAACTGTAGATATGGGGCAGGACTATTCTAGGATTTGCTACTTATGGGCAATGGGGACTTTTAAAGGATGGGGAAGAAGCCAGAGTCTGAAGTTGGGACCATGAGTTGGGGCTGGGGCCATCACATTCACTGAGGACTTGGCACTCTCCAGCTGTTCCACTAGATAGCGGGTGCATGCCACCTCCTTAAAGCTTTCACAGAAGCCCGGTGGCCTAGGATGTATTAGCTCCATTTTACTGATGAAGAAACTGAGACTTGGAAAGGTCATGAAACTTACCCAAAGCTCAGAGCTAGAACACAGGGCCTGGTGTACTCACCAGAAGCAGGGGTCATGGGGCAGGGGGAGTACTCCCAAAGGGCTGAAGGAAAGGAGAGCCTTGGGACCCACCCCTTTTAGACCCAAGCCTGTCTGTGTTCTCTGTGCAGACCCACACGCACAGGTGCGGTCACGCTCAGCTCTCTGCAGACGGCTTTTCTGAGCCCTGCCCTAAAGACAGAGCTGGCTCCCTTGGCTTGCCTCCCAAGGATTCCTTACCCCCAAAAAAGCCCAGGGATGTCATTAAAAACAATTAAAGCCCCAGTTGTATGGAAAACAGAAGACTCAAACATTGGTGTAATTCAATTTAAAGTTTTATGGGATGACAAATGCGTGGAGGGTGGCTGGGAGGAGGAGCATAAAGCTTCCTGGCAGGCCCCTTGTCACTTTTACGGTTCTCCATTGTTGCAGCAACTAGGAGGTTCATAACTGGGGTTTGTTGGCGAGGTTGCTGTGGAGGAGCGGGGGCCTTTGCTGGGCCATGTGGTAGGAAACCAAATCCGTTCCCTTCCTCCCTGGCTGCCCTCCATGTGGCAGGCACCCTGTGGGGGACCAGAGGTAAGCAGAATAAACCCAGCCTATGCACAGGCAGCTGTCTGTGTGGCGCAGGGGGCCCTGTGGAAAACAACAGAACACACAGGCACATGGTGGCAATGACCATAAGGTGCTGTGAGTGCCACTGTGAGGAACAGTATAGGGTGCTCCAAGGCCCTGAGCGGGCGACCTAAGCTGGTCTTGGTGGGAGAGGTATGCAGGTGGGGAAGGTGCATGTGGGCCCTGCTGGGGGTGGGAACTTGACCTGAGCACCCCGGGGCCAGGAGAAGAGCCAGAGCAGGCAGACATGCACACAACAAAAAGCCCCATTCCATCTCTGACCCTAGAATTGGGTCTTTGCCGGGGGCTGGGGGGTTAGTTCTGTGGGCCCTCAGGCTCCTGAAGATCCTCTTTTCCTTTCCATATAGGGCATTCCTTTTTTCTTAACAGGGATCTCGGAAAGGAAGTTCTCCTTGGCTCCCCCCCTCTTTCACCAGGGGACAGCTGGTCTCTCTTGTTGAGGCCCCAGTGGCATTTTTGCGCAGAACAGATCCCACCTCTGGTCAGCCAGGTGGGAGAAGTGTGTCGAGTACTGCCAGGACTACATTTCCTGGCACCAGTGCTCAGAGGGCAGGGGAGCCGAGGAGGAGAGCCAGGATGGTGAGGAGGGGCCTCCCCAGATCTCCTGCCCCTCGTCTCTTCTGCGCCCCTCCTCCAAGAGCCATGTGGGCTCAGGAGCATGTCCATGAAGCTCCTCAGGCCTGGCAGGGTCTCAGCAGACAAGGGGCTTTCACAATTTATCTCTGGTGAACTAGAAGCAGCAGAGACTCTGAGGAAGCCTGGCCCTAGAAATGCATATAAAGACAGCAGTGGGACACCATGCCTAATCCAGCAGCCTGGCAACAGTTGAAAAGCCTGCGGTACCAAGTGCTGGCAAGGGTCTGCACTGCCCGTGTGGGTTCTGCCCACTTCAGAAAGCAGTCAGTGAGACCTGGTAACACTGGACTGTGGCCCCCACGCCAGCCTTCCACCCAGATAGCCATGCTAGAAAAACGCTGCACGTGTGGAAAGGGCCACATGTACAGGAGGTTACTCCACATCATCTCCTGCAGCAAAAACAGCAACTCATGTCCATCAGTGAGGGCATGGGTAAAAGGTGGGAGCTTTCCTAGAAGAAATACCGCACAGTAGTCAAAAAGACATGTACAGAGATAGCAGCATCTCTGTCTAGATAGATACATGCTAAATAGATACAGAGATGGGGGTCTCTCTTTCCCAGGAAGATTGGATGTCAGAAACATAATACAGAAGGAAGGAGACAAGTGGGAATGAGACTAACAAATATACAATTCAGGAACAAGCATGGGACAAAGTGTATAAAATAGAAGGATGAAAGTAAGTGCAGGGAGTCGAGGAGGAAAATGGGACTAGAGGTCTTCAACTCGCTGTCAACGTGAAGTCCGAGAGACAGGATCTTAGCAGTCAGTCTGAGGTGGTGGGAACACAGGTGGTTCTGATGTCATCTGATTCTCTGTACCTTTTGGGATGGTTTCCATTTCTCTAAAAACCAAGTGGGTGAGAATGGAATCCCCAGGATGCATTTGGTGCTGTATTCCCACAGTCCCAGAGGTGGTGCTGGGGGAGCTGGGGTTGGTCCCAGCAGGGGAGGCGCTGGCAAACCCCGGGGGCCCATACTGCCCTCTCCTTGTGCAGAGGCCCGAGTTTGGCTTTTTGTACAAGATGCAATTAATGCACTAGGCGGGGGTAGGATGAGGGGGATGCCTTATCTGTCCCCAGCCTAGCTCGAAGAAGAGGGAGAAATAAGAGCAGCCAAATTGAAACCTTATTAAACAAAATTGGTTAGGTCTGATGGAGCCAAACCTAGACTGATCTTTAAAAGCTTATTTCATTTTTCCCCCTCCGGTCTGAACCTCTTTGAATTGAAGTAACTGATCCTGCTGTAAGCTTATTAGTGTCAAACCTTGTGTGTTTCTTTTCCTCTCCGATTTACATTTTATTAAGTAATGATGAAGTTGCAAGGCCCCGACCCTCGCCTTTGGCACAGCCAGGAGCTTCCAGGCTCATTAGTGGAACGAAAATGGATAATAGAGGTCCAATCTCATTACAGCCAGGACCATTATTATAAAAATCTCTGCACATCAGAAAAACTGCTAAGCACAGGCTATTGTCCACTCCTGTCAAGCATCTGTTGATTCCGTAGAACGCCGAGCGGGCCCTAAACACTGCTGTTCCTCTGCAGTGTATTCTGATGTCGTCGGGCCCTTCCATTTCTTACCCCGCACCAGGAATGCTGCCAGAGAACTCCCCGCATGTGAGGGAACCTCAGTGCAGTGACTGTAACTCATTTGGACTTCCGTGGTGGTTTTTCTGGCAAGATCTAGTAAAAGAACTTGGGTTTTCCTGGCAGGTAGATCTGGATGCTGTGGATGAATGTCTTAACCTCTAGGGACCTCAGTTACATTGTCTCTAAAATGAGATCGTTGTTGGCCACTGAAAAGGCTACTCAGGTCTGTAGAGCATCCTGTGTAGGTATCCAGCCAATGTCAGGTGTCTCTCTGTGCACCTTCTGTACAGCTCATGGGGTAAAATTGTGAAGTCCAGCATTAGCCGGGTACCACTCTTCCACGCAGGGTGCCATGAAGAGCAGAGATAAACGCTCTGTGCCTCCCACCTTGAGTAATTTCTTTGGGAGGTTTTCAGTAGACTCCAAGACAGAGACCAGGTCCTTCTGAGTATAGCACCCTACAGAGTCCTCAGGATGCTGGGTAACTGTGCTTCAGATGCTCAGGAGACCAGGAAGGGTAACTGAGTGTGTCAGGCCTGGGAGCACACAGAGGGTTCCTTTGCCCTCCCATCTACTCCATCGGCAAACAGTTACATAGTGTCTGTCCCGTGCCAAGCACCGTGCTCCCCAAACCTAGACATGTTGGTGGCGAGGAGGGAGCAGAGCAGTTGAAAAGTCAGGTCTGAGACTGTCTGCCAGGCTTGGCCAGGAAGAGGCTGTTGCTGACTGTGGCCAGGGCAATCATGGCAGCCTGGGCAGGGGGAGGGAGGGACTGAGCTGCCCCTGTCCCCACCGCTCCCAAGTCACAGGGCAGGCTGGCTTCTCCTTACCTTCCCTCCACCCTGACCAGGGTCCTCTCACAGTGGAGTCTTCCCTCTGTCCCTTCCCTGGAGCCATCCTTCTGGTTCTCACCACATGGGCGTCCCCATCGTGGGTACTGGAGCAGCCTGACAGGGTAGGGCTGCTCTGCCCCCAGCGCCAGCTGCCCAGGCACGGTTTCTGCTCAGCTGGTCCAGGCACCGGGCTGCAGGATGTCAGACCTGCCTTGTAGCCCGCATTCATTGTCCCAAGTCTCAGCCTCTTTGCTCTGTGACCTTGGAGACATCCCAAACCTCTGTCTCTTCATCCATAAAATTGAATGTAAAAATATTGACCTGCCTCATAGGGTTTTCATGAAGAATAACTGACCCAGATGATGGTAAAGCCTCTTTGTTTGTCAGAAAGGGCCAAACTGCTTAGCAAGCATGAACTTGAGTTTTAAAAATTGTTTGCTTGCTTGATGTATTCCTTCCTCCCTCTCTCCGTGGGTCCATCCTCCCTTCCCCAGAAGTGCTTGGTGCCAGAATGCGGGGAAGGGCAAGAGGAAGAGATGCAGCAGCCACCGTCCCCTGTCTGAGCTGAGCTCAGGGAATGGGCTGGCCTGGCGGTCCCACACAGAGACGCCTCCCTGCTCTCCCACCTGCCTTCTTCGTGGCTGTCCTAACTGTGCCCCACCAGAGTGACCTGAGTCCCTCGGAGAGGCTTGGAAGGCTCCTTCCCCTGGGTGATCAGGAACATCCCAACCCCTAGCTAGCCTTGGGGCCAGCCCTGCTCCTATAGCATGGCTGTGTACCTCCATGCGCCTTTTTGGAGCTATGCATTCCAGACCCAGACTGCAACTCCCTCGAGGGCAGGGACAGTGCTGCACCCATCCATGGCTGCTCTCATTCATTCCACGAATAGGTAACAAGGGCGTCCATATGTCTGGCACTGTGCTGGGCACTGAAGATAGACACAGAAGTTAAAATAAAAACAAAGCCCTCACCCTCGCCCTCATGGAGGTTAGAGTCCAGTGTGGGATAGACAGTAAACAAATCTATGATACATCATGTAGCGACGAGTGCTATGAAGAAAAGTGAAACAAAGAGAAGAAGACAGGGATGGGGAGCTCTTATCGCAGAGTCAAGGATGGGCTTTGAGAAGGAAACATTTGAGCGGACAGGAAGGAGACAAGGAAAAGAGAAATAGGGCATCTGAGGGAGGAGCATCCCAGTCAAAGGCACTCGCATGTGTGAAGACCCTGAGGTACGAGCACACTTGGCATGTTTCAGGAGCAAGAAGTAAGAAGGCTCATGTGACTGAAGTGACATGAATAGAGGCTGTAGAGGAACTGTAGCGAATAAAGTCAAGAGAAATGTCAGGGCCTGACTGTAGGACCTTGGGGTCCTAGCAAGGACGTTAGTTACACACAGTGAGATGGGAAGCCAGTAAAGGGCTTGGAGGCGCAAGTGCAGAGTCCTGTCACCGCAGAGTCCTCCTCACCGCAGCCAAGGCTGTTCCTCCAGCTGGGACTGGGGAGTCCGTCCTCATGTGCCTGTGTTTCTGTCGTCCCCACATCCGATCCATCAGCACACCCCAGCATGGTACTGCACGGTTCCTTCCTTGCTGCTTTCTCTCTTTCCTTTCTTATTTCTCCACACCTTGTAGCCAAAGTGACCTTGTCAAAGCGCATGAGAGCACGTGTCATTCCTCTGCTCAACCCCAGGCCGCCACTACCACCGGGGGGTAGTGTCCTCATGCTGAAGGTGGTGGGCGCATGTCTCCAACCAGATGCCACTGCCCCCGGCCCCCACCCCTCCAGCCAGCCCACTGCCTTTCAGTCCCACCCCCCTACCCCACCACAGGTCACGTTCTTTCCTACCTCAGAGCCTCAGACCTGCTCTGCTCTTCTCTCTGCCTGAAGCCCCTGTGGCTGGTTTCTTCTACTCCTCTGGTCTCCTCTTTAGTGCCACCTCCTCTGGGGAGCCCTCCCCGATGACACAGGAAGGATTGCATCACCCAGTTACTTTCTCCCATAGGACCTCGTAATCTGCACTTATCAGTTGATGACTTTATAAGCTGCCCCACACATACCTTTTCCCTGACTCCCAGCAGTAGACTCCAGAGTCCGTTCCGCTCACCCTGTATCACTGCAGGGCCTACGCCTGGTCCGTGAGAGAAGCTTGATAAACACGTGTTGAGTGAATGCCCTCTGCCACTCAACTTGAATATCAGTAAATCCGAGTGAGCTGTTGAGTAGATGGAAGGACTCTCTCAAAGTTGGCCCATAAATGAAAGGAAGGCCTGTTTTTGCCCCCCCCCCCATTCTGGAGTTGGCAAGACTACTTTTCCATATTTTTGGCGTCCTCCATGGTCTCTTACATTCTTGAAGGCTGTCTTGTAGAATGGGGGCTTGTCGGCGAGTCCGTGTGCGGATGTGGCTGCATGCCCCCACCAGAGCCCACAGTCGTGCCTCGCCGCCCTGTCCCCATCTTTATCTGTTTCACAATTTCCTGTCTGGTCCCTTGAAATCTTGATTTGCACAGTTATTTGTCTTTCTGCTCTTCACGGTGCCCTCTTAAGGCATTCTTTATTATTTCAGTCCTAAGAACACAAACTGCGTTGAAAAGAACATGCTTTTAATGAAGCCTGCTTGGAGATGGACTTGCTAGTGGGGGTGGGGGCCGACAGTCGGGGATGGGGGGATTGCGATCCCGTGGAGCATCTGAAACACCAAGAGGTCACTAAGGCCCTGGCTGCTCCGGAATCTCTGCTCCATGCTTCCTTTGCCATGGGGGGCATTTCTCTTCCAGAATGAGATGCAGCCATTCTCTTTGGACGGCCTGGGGATTTCACTGGGTCTCCCATAAGCAGCGTCTGTCAGCCGCCCTATACGCTAAGCCCCAAGATACAGCCACAGGAACCTGGATTTAAAAGGGGGAAATAAGCAAGTCTGATAGGCAGATATTAAGAAATCTGGCATGACAGATGTTGGAGAAGACATGGATCCATCAAGAGTCTCTGGCCTGTAGCTGGATGTGTACACTGGTACTTTCTTCATCTAGAAGACATGAGCCCTCACTCACCCCTGACCCAGAAGTTCTGGTCCAAGGCCCCAGTCTTTCAGAACCCTCCCTGTGCTGTGCATCAGGCAGGACTCTGGTTTGAGAGGGAATTCATTGCACCATTTTCCAGCAAAGAAACTGGACATGACCAGTTGGTGCACATCGACAGGTGGCCGAATGGGAGGGGCTCTGTGTGTGCTTTGTGACATACAGCATCAGCAGCAAATGAGCTGCAGGTGTAGGCGGCACAGGCACAAACTCCCAAGTTCAAACACTCCGAAAACAAAGCGAAGTATTGATTAGGCATATGTACTACATATGTAGTGAGCCTCCACACAACCATGTACATGTATATCTAAAAAGAAAGGAACGCCACACACCAAATTCAAGAGAGTGGTTGCCTCCAGCTGGGGGGCGGGCAGGAGACCTAGGTGGGGGAGGAGCACAGAAGGACAGTGAAGTTATCGGTGATGTTTTAGTTCTCAGGGTGGACGATGGGGCCACGGATATTTACTCTCGTAATTTAAGAACGCGGAGGCACAGACTGGCAGAACCCTGAAGCAGCGATGGCAACACAGGAAGTCCACTTCAGAGCAACCCAAGCAGAGTAACCAGCTCGGTCTGGAGTGAGCAGGGAAGCTGTTCCAGGAGGTCTCCTGAGATGAACAGGAATTTCAGGTGGAAGAAGTCCCAGGGAGAAGGGTCCTCACAGGCAAAATGCACATGTGGTTCTGTATGTAGGGAATTGTTCAAGTTGCCCCTGGTTGTGGCTTCAGGTGTTGGGAGAATGTGGGACAGGCCATGCGGAGAAGCCAAGCAGAAGTCCTTGATGAGGCAGCCAAGGGGGTGTTAAGAGCCCCTGACCTTCCCTGAGCAGCTACCCCTGTGTGGGAGGTGGGAGGGCGGCGGCCAGGGGACTGATTCCCTATAGAATTTCACATGACCAGAAGCTCTGCCTACTCACAACAGCTACGCCCAAAAGGTTTGAAAGTAGGGAAGTGAAGAGGGGAGCCCATGTAGTGGTCGGTGCCAAGGGAATTGCATCATCCTACATGTTTTAGAAAGCTCTCCTGGAGAAGCGAGACGAGTGGGGTGGGGGCCAGAGGACAGCTCACCGGGCAGCTACAGGCCTGGGGTGCGTGGCGGGGGGGAGAGCTGTGATTTGGGGCCTGCCTCACTGGGCAGACGCTTAGTGTAAGATAATATTCTCCGGTTACTCTGAGGTGCATTCCTGAAAATCTTAGTTTCCCGTTGCCCTTGTAGACCATTTCAGAGATGTTTTATGTTTCTCTTTGATTGATCTTGGCTGTGGCTTTTGACACCACACTTCTCACTTTCTCTGCCCCCTGACCTCTTGGTTAGGTAGTTAATGATCTTTAAACAAACACTTGAGTATTATGGCTCTCCAGGAAAGGGCCTGGCCTCCTGCGCCCAGAGCAGCTCAGCATTCTCCCTTTATCCAAGGAGAAAACGAGTGTTCCACACACCCGGGCTTTGCAGATGAGGGTGCTCGACCACCTGAAGGCCAAAGTGTCTTTAACTGAGCCAGTTTCGATGGCAGGTTCTCTGAAATACATTACCCATTCCTTTGCTGTGCTAAGCGTGATCTCATCTCTCCGACAGTGGATCTTAGTAGGAATGTTCATTGATTTACGCAAACGTTTATTAGAGCCTTTCCTCTGTCTGTTCCTGATTTACTGTGGGTGCAGAACTGTGGGTGCAGAAATCTGCCTGGTGTAGTAGTTGGTGTGGTGGTTTCCAGAGATAAGATCAGGTTACTCCTTTGCCTAAACTCCTCTGCCACTTCCAGCTTGCCCTCTCCTCCCTGCCCTCCCTGCTGCAGCCCTCCCGCCTCTTTGTTTATTTCTCAGACCCACACAGCCTCCATCCTGGGCCTGTACATTCATTAGTTTCCCTGTTCAGAACTCTCTTTTTCTGGACCTTCACACAACTTCTTATAATCAGGTCTTAGCTGAGTCATCGCCTCTACAGACGTCTTCCCTGGCCACCGCTCTGAAAAGCCAGACCTCCCCTTACACGCTAGGCCTTCTTTATATATCTTATATATGTATACATATTGTATGTACTATAATACTCTATTATATGTATAGAATTATGTTAGTTATATACTGACACACAAAGCTTCATAATAGTATCAGCACAAACTTAGTTAATGTTAACGTATTTGTAGTTCTGTTGCTGTTTCTCACTCTGTTCCCACCGCCAGAACAGTCCCTGTCTCACTGTAGTCCCTCATTGTGACCTGCCCTGGAGAAGCGCACAGGCTTGTGGGCAGATCAGCACAGAATAGGCAGTGACAGCAGAGCAGGCTGTGTATGACTCAGAGGAGCTTGGAGTCGCACCAAAGAGAGAGGGATAAACCCTACCCACTGTGGGTCAGGGTAGACTTTCTAGAGCAATGGGGTTTGGCCTGGGCTTTCAAGGACAGATGGCCATAGCTTGGCAGGCTGAGGACCTAGGGGACCCATTCTGCATGTGGTGACAAGCCTCTGCAGAGGGCTGAAGGCGAGAAAGTGCTGGAATGGGGTCTGGGGCGGAGCAGCGACTAGAGGGACGGAGGGAGCTAAGGTAGCTGAGGATTTGGCTGCCGTGACCACCATCCGCATCCTGGACCAGGGGACCCCGCGAGCCTCATGTTTGCAGGGTGGAGCTTGTTCTGGCCAGGGGGAGTCTGAGCTCCCCAGAGCTCTTCTGGGGTGCCATGCCTGGGGCCGGGTTGGTGTTGGCAGTCCTGGGATGGGGACTTCTCCAGCTGGAGGCCCTCCCCACCAGCCTCAA
Organism: Mustela putorius furo; assembly: GCF_011764305.1. Classification (NCBI taxonomy): domain Eukaryota; kingdom Metazoa; phylum Chordata; class Mammalia; order Carnivora; family Mustelidae; genus Mustela; species Mustela putorius. The sequence continues at coordinate 16,440,149 of NW_025422002.1, read as the reverse complement.
GGCTCTTCGTTTCCTGAGTTTTCTCTTTTGCTGCCCCCCAGGTGGTGAAGAAGGTGAAATCCATGCAGATGTTTCACATGCCTGTTACCTCAGCCATGCAGGGAGACCGCCTGGGCATTTGCGTCACCCAGTTTGACCCCAAGCTGCTGGAGCGTGGCCTAGTGTGTGCCCCCGAGTCCCTGCACACTGTCCATGCAGCCATCATCTCTGTGGAGAAGATTCCGTATTTCCGGGCGCCCCTGCAGACTAAAGCCAAGTTCCACATCACGGTGGGCCATGAGACGGTCATGGGCCGGTTGATGTTCTTCAGCCCTGCCCCCGACAGCTTTGACCACGAACCTGTGCTGGACTCCTTCGACTTCTCTCGAGAATACCTCTTCCAGGAGCAGTACCTAGAGAAGGATTTGGCACCAGCGGGGACGGACAGTGATGAGGCTGACAAGATGACGGGCCAGGCCGCCGAAGGCTGCTGCCCACGGCAGCAGTGGGCCCTTGTGGAATTTGAGAAGCCTGTCACCTGCCCTCGGCTGTGCCTGGTGATTGGCTCCAGGCTAGATGCGGACATTCATGCCAACATGTGCCGGCTGGCCTTCCACGGCGTCCTGCTGCACGGCCTGGAGGACAAGGACTATGCTGAGAGCTTCTTGCCCAGGCTGAAAGTGTATAAGCTGAAGCACAAACATGGCTTTGTAGAACGGGTAAGCAGTCCCTCCGCCCATCATCCTAACTTGTTGGGCCCGGGTGGCCCAGATGGACATGTTTGGGGTCCATGATGAACCAGGAAGACCTCAGAGGCCTCTGGTCCCAACTTTTGAGGTTTTCAAACAAGGAAACTGAGGCCCAGAGTGGCTGAGTGGCTTGCGTTCTCCTAGCCCTTAGTCATAGAGCCGGGGCCTGCACCAAGGTAGGGGAGCCCCACGGCACCTGCTCCTGTCTCCTTCAGGGGTGAAGGTGGCTGTGTAGGGCAGAGCAGCCTCGGGCCCTCATGCTAACTGTTGCAGACAGCAGCATTTCACCTGGGCCAGAAGCCAGTGTTGTCAGTGGCCTCCTTGAGCAACAGGTAAGAGGCCAGGCCTCGCCCCTCCCAGCCTGATGACCAGGCCCTTGCTCTTGTGTCCTCAGTAGGAGCTGAACCTTCATCAGGCAGGGTGGCTGCTGGGTCACATCAACAGAGGGAGCATGGCTAGCCCTTGTAGGGCAGGCCTGGCCAAGCGGGTCCTTAGCCTATGGGGTAGGGCCTGGCCAGGTGGGTCCTCAGCCTGTGGGGTGGGGGTGTAGGGAATGATGGTAGCAAGGGGTGTCAGAGGGCAAGAGGTGGGAAGGTACAGGAAGGGGACACAGTGGGAGGCCTGGGCTGCTGGCTTCCTAAGGTTCCTGGTATCAACACTGGATATAGGTCTTGAGCCATGGGTGAGCCAATCTGGTTCACAGGCCTTTCACGAGAGGGGGCAAATGCAGTAGCCTAGACCCAAAGGAGGTCCTGAAGTCCTGGGATTGCCTTCTGTCAGGTGGGCCCCATCCCCCCGCTTGTCTCTCGCTGTAGGTCTCAGTGGGAATCCCTGCCTCCTGGACTTTAAAGAGATGGGGAGAGAATGTCCAAACCTCACTCCTCCCCGGCTGTGGGCCCCTGCAGGGCAGGCCTGGCTGTGGATGGTCCTGGGACTCCTATCCAAGCTGGGTGAGCACGGCTGTGCTGAGACCCCAGTGTTGGGAGGGCCTCAGCAAGGCTGCAGTTCTGTTCCTTAAACGGCAGGATGAGGGTTACCTCTCTGGGCGCAGGGCCCTGCCCATGTCAGCATGGGCCCCAGCATGGGGTCTGACCCTCACCAAAAAGGCACTCGGGAGAAAGTGTCAGGGCCTTGGGGGCCAGCTGGGGCTGGGTGGAAGCCCCAGTGCAACCCCCGACCCTGCCTCTTTCCCCTCTCTTGGATCCCCACGTTTCTCCTCTGGAACTCTCACTGCAGAGGCTCCCACTCACTCCCTCCTTCTCTCAGGATTCTTCCTGGGACTCAGGCCCAATTCCCTTCCTCTTCTGCCTGTGTCTAGACCTGGCCTCTGATGGGAGAATTGGTAGAAGTTGCTTACTTACCCGCTCACAGTCCATCTGAAACTCAGGATCCTTAGCTCTGTAATCTCAGGCCTCGCACTTTGAGGCCAGCCTCACCCACTCAGGCGGACAGGCTTGGTCAGCCTGTGCTGCTACTGGAGTCCTGGAGCTGGAGCCATGACTGCCCCCACCCCTCCATCCTCCACCCCATCCACCGCTGTTGCTGTCTGTCCCTCTGTGAAGGTTGGCTTCCTCATCTGCGGAGCAGCAGCCTAAACTCCCAGGGCTGCCAGGAGGGGTCAAGGGCCGACCATGAGGGTCACACAAATGCTCCCTCAGCCGGGGGCCAGCCCTGAGATGCTGATTGAGGACGAAGGTGATAAAGTGCACGTCGCTCGTTTGTCTCGCTTGATTTATTAGCAGTCTTATGAAGTATAATTATTCTCTGGTGAAATATCTGTCATGGAGTAATGTCCCACTTGGTGAGTTCTTGGTCTAATTTCCCCACTAAGGCCTGCTGGTGGTGGAGCAGCAGTGACTTCCTTCGAGAATGAGGAGTGTGGGTTGTGAGGAGCAAGTAAACATACCATCGAATGCCTCTTGCCTCCTAAGGGGCCGTGGCGGGGGGTCCAGGAGACGTGCTGAGCCAGCCCCTGCCACCAGGCTAGGGTATCCCTGGGGCCACTGGCCCTTTCCTCCTCAGTTCGGGGAGGCCAGAAGTGGAGGCAGAAGAGCCCCAGACTTGGAGTCAGCAGACCCCGCGCAGACAGCCTGAGCGGAAAGCCTCCCTCCCCCCAGGGACTGCTTTGGAGGAGTCCTGATACTGGGGTCCTGCAAGGAAGGAAAGAGCACAGTACCTGAGTACCCCATACCAGCCCCTTAAGGCTCTAGCTGAATGGACACCTGTCCTATATCACAGGTTCGCTTCTGGGCCCAGGGGCAGGAATACACCTGCCTCCCGCCCCCCTCCAGCCGATCCCTACTCTTTTTACTCAGCACCTACTGTGTGCCATTATGGGCTGCATACCTTATTTTGAAGCCTTATAAAAATTCAAGGAGGAAGTTATTATTTTTCTATGCACTTTTTTTGAAATTATTAAGTAGATCACTTTCTTCATCCTAAAATTATATGTAAATATTTGGGAGAGGTAATTCAATGGTAAAAATATGGTAAAAAATAATTCAAACAATATGAAAAGTTACTCCCAAAAAAAAGCTCGTTTTCTTCCTGCTCTGAACTCAGGCCATCAGGGCCCCTCTGCAAAGGCAGCCATGCTGGAGACCAGCTCAAGACATGTGAAGCAACCTGCCTAAGGTCACAGGATGGTCAAGTGAGGATTTGAACCCAGCACTGACTGGCCTCTGAGCCCTTATCTCTCCAGCATATCTGTTAAATTCTTGCCAAGTGAGCTGAGAGGCTAGTGTGCTCTCAAGAAGCTGGAGTCTCCTTGGCAAGAGACTTTTTTTCTTGGTCAGGTTGGTAAGCATTGAACTTCTGGGATCACACAGCCTGGACTCAACCCTTAGCAGTACCATGTAACAACTGTATGCCTTGGGCAGCCAATTTACATCAACAGGCTCATTCATTTAAGGAGCAGACTGTCTCCAGCTCACGGTGAAGTGGCTTCATACCTAAGAGTTAAGTCTAGCTCAGGGGAAACAGGAAGGAGGTTTCCTAGTATAGCTCACGAGTAGAAGGCTGGATTTACTCCAAAAGGCAGCCCCATTTGCTTTGAGCAGGACCCAGAGTACACAGAGATTTTCAGATCACTTAGTTGGCCACAGTCTTTGCCATGTGGCAGACTGGTCAAACGTGGAGGCCTGGGCTTCAGTCCCAGCCTGACCCACTCCTAGTGTGGAAACATGGGCAGGACCAGGGAATTTTGCAGAGCTGCCCCATGGGGGCAACATCTTCCATTTATAAACGAGGAAGGCCCAGCCCTATACAGATATATGTTGAATGGATACTTTCCATCTGGACAGACTTAAGGCATATAGTCCTTCTGAGCCCATTGCCTAAAAGACATTCATGCATATATCCAGATGTTTACTTAGCTCCTATGTGTGCGAGGCATTGGGGAGACAGCAAGGCAGGCAGAATTCTTTTCTTTTTTTTTTTTTAATTTTTAATTAATTTTTAATTTTTTATAAACATATATTTTTATCCCCAGGGGTACAGAATGGCTAAAATCAACGAGTCAGGAAATGACAGATGCTGGCGAGGATGCGGAGAAAGGGGAACCCTCCTAACTGTTGGTGGGAATGCAAGCTGGTGCAGCCACTCTGGAAAACAGCATGGAGGTTCCTCAAAATGTTGAAAATAGAACTGCCCTATGACCCAGCAATTGCACTATTGGGTATTTACCCTAAAGATACAAACGTAGTGATCCAAAGGGGCACGTGCACCCGAATGTTTATAGCAGCAAGGCAGGCAGAATTCTTATTCTCACAGGGAGACTGACAAGGAAGAGTACCTTAGATGTTTTCAGGTAGTGGTAAGTTCTAGAAAGAAGTGAGGTAAATACAAAATGATTAGGACAGTGCTTGGCACATGAAGAGGCCAGCTGTTAACCCTCCCTAGGTCTTCTCTTACTTCTGTGCTCTGCTTCACTTGCTCACACTGGAGAATGGATCCAACTCTGCAGATGAGACTTCACACGGTGGTGTCACCTACAGTGTCTGTGGCCCTTGGGCCACATCCAAGAAGTTGCCCTTGCCCCAAATCTGATCATCTTTAACAAGCTTCTTTTCTCTGGATACTTTATACACTCAAACACGATTTAATTAACTTACCACCAGCAAATGGCTTTCCTCACTTGGCTAACAAATGAATCACTTGGAAACTTACTTTGATTGTATTCTATTCTCTGTCTTTTTGTTTTGTGAAGAAATTCGGCTGTGATGAGATGTATTGCTTGAAATCGTCTCATTTTTTTTCTGTGAGCTGGGATTACTGTGATGTCAGTATATGCTGTATTTTATTAACACAGTCCATAAAAAACACAGAGCTCTGCCATGTAATTCGATAAAATAATAATCTGCACCTCACCAGGCATAAAAAGTGTGACATTCGAAGTCCACTTTTCCTGTTTTGACATGGTGCCTGTGCACTGATAATAGAATTGAATAAATAAAACATATGGCTGGGTGAGCTGCTGTGAAGCCATCCCAGAGTCATGGCACCCAGTACCTTCTAGGTCAGCTGCTCAACTCTGACACTGGGGCACAAAAGCAGCCATAGACAAGGTAGAAGCAAGTAGGTGTGGTGGAGTGCCAGTAAGACTTTATTGATGGGCACTGAAATTTGAATTTCTCATAGTTTTCCTGTGTCAGGAAATATCCTTCTTTTGGTGTTTTTCAAGCCATTGGAAAATTGAAGAACCATTCCTAGCTTGAAGGCCATACAGAAACAGATACTGGGCAGCACTGGGGCCTCTAGCTCTAGTGTGTTCACTTCTGATCTAAAGGATAAATAGGACTCTTGAAACACATTGAGCATCCTGCAAGGAAAAGTCTAATCACCATCGACAACCACAGGTACTCAACTCTGTCTGCAGTCCTCAGGAATTAGGTCCTGAAAATGGAGATCAGGTTAACAGAAATGCTCCAGAGGTCTCACCTGAGGGAGAGAAGAAGGGAAGTGAAGGTGTTCTAAAGGGCTAGTCTTTCTAGCGAGAGGGCTTGGGAAAGGGACTTAGAGCCTGTGGTGGGGAGGGACATTCTTACTATCCCATTTTCAAGTAAAAATATAGAAAGATGTGTCAGATTATAAACACAAAGAGGAAGAAACTATGAATGGAACTGGAAAGTATAGCACTTCCACACACACAAAGGAAAAACTGGAATGTATTTGATTGAATCAACAAAAATGAGGGAAACAAAAACGTAAATAATGACAAAAAACAGAAGGAAGTCATTATATCCATCATTACACTAAACATGAGTGGCCAAATTCTCCTATTAATACAGAGATCAGTAGTTTGGATTAAAACAAATATGCCATTTATAGGAAACACACAGTGGTACATGAAGGCTACGAATAAAAGGATAGAGAAACATCAGGTTACTGAACAAAAAGTATGGGTGGTAATTTCTGACAAGTTAATTTCAGACAAGCTAGAATTTCAGACAAAAATACAAAGATAAGGGGAGACATTGCGTAATGATAAAGGGCATGGTTACAAACTTGCACCTACCAAACATGTAGAAACAAAATCTGTTAGAAATCCAAGGAGAACTTGGTAAAAAATGGAGTCATAATTATACTGGGGCACTTTAGAATGCAGATTCTGAAATTGGACAGGCCAACTAAACAACAGATAAGGACACCAACTCATAACATGATTGCTATGCTTGATTTCTAGATAGAAATTTTAAAAAATACACTTTCTCTTTATTTTCCATGGAACATTTACAAAACTGGACTTTCAGTATTAGTCATTCAAAAAATATTTGTAGAACACCTGTGTGCTATTTTCAGGGCCTGGGGATATAGCAGTGAATAAGAGAAACAAAATCCCTGTCCTTGTGGAACTTAGGTTCTGGTTGTACCTGTGGCCACAGAGAAAACCCTAGTAGACTTTTAAAAGTAGAAAACATGAACCATTAAAATTAGAAATGAAGATTAGATATAGACACACTGATGTTGTGCATTTGTTCATTGTTCCATGTGTTTGCAACTTGCAAATTTTCAGGCAGCAAGTTGCTTTTCGAAAAAGCCTTACTTTTTCTCATACTGTTATATAATGTAGAAGCCCTCCTAGTAATAACTTTTCCTCTTTTCTCGGGTTTTTTTTTTCTTTTCTTTTTTCTTCCTTTGATCCTTTAATTACATCACAAAGAAAGTCTTAGATTCCCTTGAAGGTGATTTTAACACTCCTGTGTTCCATGCTAATCTGCCTTTTGAACGGGTAGGAAAACAGGACCAAGATACATCCTTCCAGGAGCAACAGTCTGTGACTAGGATCCAATTCATTTTTTAAATCATATTTACTTTACCATCAGGTTCCTGTTTATGGTGACTCTTGTTTTCTCTCTAGGGTACGAAGTGAAGTTTCCCTTTAAGCAGAGGTATTTAAAGAGAACAATTAGGTAAAGGCTCTTTCTTTGCAGGTGTGCAAAGACCTGGTGAAAGTGAAGGGGGTTGGAGAGTGTTTCTCAGCTGGAATGGAGCTGCTGGGCCATGCTCCAGAGGTCCTTGCCTCCTAGCCACATGAAGAGTCACACCTGCTGCCCCCCTCTGAGTGGGCCAGAATCACAGGAAATGTGTCCTTCCTATGAGGACAGAATGCCTGGGGCATTCAGAGGGGCTGCAGGGAGCAGGAGAGAAGCAGGGTCTCTGCTGGCAGGAGGGAGGTGATCTAGTGAGGGAAAAGTACAAAGAGCTGGTGACTTTGAGCTGTGCCTTGTGACTGGTCAGACTGGTAGGACTTGGGGGTCCCAGGGCCAGGCACTGTTTCTGCAGGGGCCCAGAGGTCTGGCCCTGGGTGTTTGGAAAAGGGCCCTCAGCCCAGGGCATCCAGCAGCTAGAGGATGGGAAGGGAGCTCCAAGGGGCAGGTGGGCTGACGATTGAAGCCATCAGCAGGGCCAGCGATGCAAGCTTGGGAGCTGAGGAAGGCTGGGACTTAATTCAGATTGTGCTGGAGAAATTTTCTGAGTGGGGTCATCCGGGGCAGCCTGCAGAGTGGGTGTCCACTCAAGGTCCCCAGACTTGTCCCCTCTTACCTGGCCTGCATACCCAAGGCTCCCTCTGAGGCTGGGTACCCCAGCTTGAGTCGAGTGGTCTGGCCTGACTGAAGCCACTTACTCTCTGGGGCCCTGTTTCCTCATTTGTAACAATTGCCTGGGCAAAGGTGGGGCCTCTGAGGGCGCCGTGCCGAGGACACAGAGTGCTGGGCGCTGCCTGCCTTGCCGTGGTCCACTTCACACCTCTGACTGCTCCCACACCCCAGGGGCCCTCCTTACCTCCCTCCCTGCCTCAGAGGCTTGCACAGCTCCACCCATATCGTTTTTCTCCTGAACAAAGGTGGTCGTGCCAGCTCTTACTCAAAAATCCTTTCGGACCCACCTCACAGCCAAGGCAAAGACAATACTCACACCTTAGCTACCACGGCTGGCCTGCCACGAATTGGGAGGTTGGGTCTCAGGGTGCGGCAGGCCAGGGAGGCAGGCATGCAGGACCACTGGGATGCCTCTTTGCGACCAGGGCTGGAAGAGAGCAGAGGAGGAGACCAGGTGTGGCAGGGTCTGCAGGCCGAGGCCATGAAGGCCCAGGGAATTCAGGCTCCAGCCCGGGCCCCAGGAGGATTTTGGATGGCCCCCATTGTGAGACTTCGGGGGAGTCTCTTTCGCACAGTGTCCTTACTGGAAAAACAGGGCTTATACTCCCTACTCCATGGGCTGGTGTAAGGCAGGAAGATGAGTACATATAAAATGCTGAGTGCTGTCCCTGGCATGGTGGGCCATTGCTAAGCAGTGACTCTCCTCATTGCTATTTGTTTGGACTTCCCTGAGGGCATAGATGCCTGGGTTCCCAGCTGGGGTGGTGGCAAGACGCTGGCGCCCACGCCCCTCCTCTGGTAGGATCACACCAGGCATGCCGACCGTCCTGGCTCTGGCACCCTGGCGCCGGATGGGACAGGCCTTAGGGCTGGGCCAAGGAGCCTGCGGCATCGGCCTGACCAAGTGGAAACACTCAGACGCCACCAGGAGCTCTGGCCGGCTTTGAAGTCTAAAGCAGTGCTGCCTCCCAGCTCTTGGCTCACCCTGCTCCACTGCTGATGGCTTGTTTAATGTGCCCAGGGCCCTGGAGAGCGTGCTGGCCAGGGTGCAGGCCGGCCCTGGCTCCCTGCAGCCCTTTCTGAGTAGGGGGCCATCTGACAGACCCCTGCCTGGGGGGAAGCGAGCACGGCCATCCACCTGGCCCCTTAGGCTACTTGGCTAACCCCTGCTGCCCCAGGCCCTTGTCTAGCAGGCCAAGGGCTGTGTCGGTTCCCAGGCCACTCAAGAAAACAGAGGTGCCCCCTGAAGCCAGGGGAGATCAGATGGCTGTTCTAGTGCTCTGGCTCCGGCCCAAGCCCTTGGCCCCTCGCCTCCCTCCAAGTGTCCGCGTCTGAGACCAGGAAGTCTTGCTTCAGCCGCTGAAGGGCAGTGAGCTTCATATAGATAGATAGATAGATTGATTGATTGATTTATATATTTATATGTATTTCCTCTATAAAAATGCAGCTGCCTTGGTGAGCTGTGCTTTGATACCTCCTTAGGTGCTCCAGACAGACAGCTTTACTTGTATTGCTGCCCGGGTGATGCAGGATAGAGCCAGGGAGGGAGGCTGGGGATAGGGGTGGGGCGCTGGGAGGCGCAGCTTGCTACAGACAAGTGGGGGCCTGCCCATCGCTGGGACTGAGGAAGCCAGCCCCACTGGCCGGAGAGGTGGGACAGAGGTAGAGGTCTCCTCGGCTGGGCGCCTTCTGTGATGCCCAGAGCCTGGCCTGCCCTAGGCCTTCTCATTGGGCCTTTGCAACTCACTTGATCAAATGAGATGAACTGAAGGCTGCTTTCCTTTTGTGGGTTGACACTATTGGATGGCAGTGAGGTTGGTTGTCACTCAGAGCAGTCTTTCACGTTGGAACGCTTGCCTCTTCTCACAGCAGCCTTGAAGGTGGACACATTCTCCCTGTTTTCACTAGAGAGAACACTGAGGCTTAGAAAAGTGACATGGCCTGCCCTAGGTCACCAGTCACCCTACCTTGCAGGCCGCTCCAAGGCTCCCTGCTCCCTGCCATGGCCCTGTGCTGGCAGGGAAGAAAAGGCAGCCTCTGGACTAGATACCAGAACAACAGCATCGCTGTTCCCCCTTGGGGAAATTGTCAGTCCTGGTGGCCATCCAGTGCTCTGGCAGAATTACCACCCTATGCAGGAGCCTTGCGGGTTACCTTGGTGATCCAGGCAACTTCTGAGCTCTTCCATCGCAGATCCCTTCCCTGGCTGCTGTCCTCCGCAAGGACCTCACTGTGTACGAGGGAGAGAACTAGAGTCCCAAGAGTGGCCACTGGCATGTAGTCCCTGTGAAAGTAGATGTTCACATCCTTGCTTTTCTTCAATGAGCTAACTCTCCATCTTGTGGTTTCTGAGTATGTCTTAGTTGTTCTTGCCAACACCAACACCCCTAATCCCCAAAACAGCCTTCTCAGAGGAAGAAACTGAGGGTCAGGGAAGTCCCTTGCCCAAGGTCATATTGCTGAAGAGGCAGTCCAGACTCAAACCTTCCCAGTCCTCCCCACAGCCAGCAGAGCGAGCATTTCAGGGCCCCACTGCACAGCTGGCTGTCCCTCTTTCCTTGGTGCCACTTCTCCAATAGCTGCTTCAGGACTTGGGTACTTCCCAAGCCTCATCATGGGAGCCAGGCCCCAAGAGAGACACACACATGTAATGACATAATTATGTGCACTGGCGGCCAGGTTCCCACTCGGAGGCTGGGGACAGTAGGGACTCGCCTGGCATGGAAGCGAGAGCCTGGGCTTCCATGCACAACCAGTGACTGCTCTTTGGGAACTCGCCCTCCGGTGACTGAAGGCCATAAGCGAAGCAAAGTATTCATGCAAACAGTGAAAGTCCCCACTTAGAGCTGTTGTAACTGCGCTGGCCCAGGTTCAGCATTGTTCCCGAGGAACAGGGCTTGCTGAGTAAGTCCCACATGCATTGCCTGTGGTTTGACGTCACAGTGATTGATTTCAACATGAAAAGCCTCCAACTGTCCTCTGAAGGTTTTTCCTCATTGGATGTGCCGGTGTCTGATCTCTGAGGTCTCTCTCCTTTAGCTGGAAGAGTCTGTAGTTTGGAGACGAGCCCAGCCACTGGGCAAGCACACATGTTCTAGAAATGGATAGGGCCGAGAAAATGCATTACCTCCAGCCCTCTGCCCTCTAACACCCAGGACAAATGATGACCCCTGGTCTTCCAGAAGCTCCCCAGAAATGCTATCCTCAGTGCCTCCTGCAGGAAGGGCTACCATCCCTTGCCATAGCCAGACTTTTAATGAGGTTTCTCTTAGCGATCATTTGGGTGTCCCCTCTTTGCACCACACCCCTGGTAATATCTGGAGGGCTCATGTTCTGGGAATGCAGAAGTGCACTTGGGCCAACGCCTGCCTTCCAAGACCACCCTTCTTCCAACTGGGGCGGCCCGTGCCGACAAGCTGTGGCTGGGCCGAGACCCACACATAGGCTTTGTCCCTGTCTATTCCCAATACAGCCCTCTGCCGGGGGCTCCGCTGCCCACAGGGGACTATGGAAGAGTGCCGTGGTCTGTCAGCAATGTCTGCTCACGTCTGCGTGTGGCAGCCAGTGGGGCGGGGGATGCAGGACCTGCCCCCGCACACCCCCACCCCCACCCGCCTTCCTGTGTGTGGTGCAGCAGGGTGGGTCCTGAGGGAAGACACTCTGTCCAGGGAACACAGGCCAGACCAATGACAACTCTGTGCGAACCTGCCGTAACTCTCTTAACTCACTTTGTGGATGGGGAGCTAAGGCCCACAGGGGTTAGGCCATGGGCCAGAGTCTCCAAGACCACAAGACCAAGACTTAGGGCCAGAGTAGCCTGGCTCCAGAGCCCAGGCTCTGGCCCACTGCACAAGCAGGAGCTTAGCATTCCCTGTAGACTTGGCCCTTTTGTGTGAAACCTTAAGAGCCATGTGGGACGACAGCATTCAGGTCTGTTCTTAGCTGCTGCTTCTGGCTAAACACCTCCTCTCCTTCCACCGTCCCTCATGCCTGGTTCCCCATCCCCTTAGCCTTCTTTCTTCCTTATTTCCAATGTGCCCACATCTCCCAGGCTGTACTAGAATTCACCAGAAAGGTAATTTGCCTCTTGACCCCATAACCATAGGTGGAGGAAAGCTTACCCTCCTTCCAGCCTCATTTTGTGGATGAAGAAACTGGGGAGGCCCTGGGGGGGTCTGCAGCTTGCCTCACTGGTGTTCAGTGCATTCTGGGCCTGGCAGCCTCCACCCTGGGTAGCCCCGGAACAGACCAGAAGCACTTCAACAGCCACGAAGCCAGCCCCCCTTCCCGTTGCCTCACGCCCACTGGGCTGGCAGGTCGTCCTTGGCTGGGTGCTTGGGCTGCACCTCACTTCCTTCCATGTAGCAACCAGACTCCATCTGTCTTCCCTCTCTGCTGGTGGCTCCTCCAGTGGCTTGGGGTTTTCAGGAGCTGGGACTGGCAGGAATGAGGCTGGATTTGTAAGCCAGTTTGGGTCCAGCCAGTCTTGGCATGGCTCAGGGGAACCCAGAGGGTGGGGAGTGCCCTGGCTGGGCTCGTTCATTGCCGCCACACCTCCTTCTCCTCTGCTCTCATGCCATGGGGTCGAGTGTAGGGAAAGCTGGAATGTGTGACTCTGGGCAAGTCATTTCACTTTGCTGAAATCCTATAGGGCTTTTCTGAAGATTCACTAATGCTGTGGAGGTTCCTCTCCCAGAGCATGGCTGAGGACAAATTGTGGCTCTCGTCTGCTGAGGAGGGTATGGGAGAGGAGGTGCTGAGAGCTGGGTAGTCTGAGGGAGGAGGAGTTTGCTGCCAGCTTCTCTCACTGTCCTGGCAGCTCATGTTCGTAGTGCCCATCTAGGCCATCTTCGGGCTCCTGGAAGGATCCTCCTAGGCTGCTGGAAATGAAAGCACAGACCATCAGCAGGCAGTGGCAGGAGGGTGGGGGGGTGGAGGGTGGGCGGTGCCAGCGTTCCCAAGACCACACTGGTTCCTGGCAGTGCACCGAAGGCCAGCCTTCTCACCCACGTTACCTGACCCTATAAGTGGAATTGAAGACACAGAAGTTACCAGGAGGGGACATTCCACCACAGTGCCATTAGGCCTTCTGGCCAAGCCATAAAACAAGAGAACAGGAGTGAAACGGGCACTCCCTTTGAACTTGAATCCTCTCTAAACCACCATTCCAGCCCCAGGGAGGCCACAAAGTGGCAAGCAAGAGGGAGCCGCCTCGGGCCCCTCCTTGAGGGTCAGCAAAATCCCATTCACGCCTTACCTTATCCTGGATGCTTAAAAAAATATTGTGGTAATGTAGGTCAGTGAACTGACCGGCCCCACACACCAGCAGGATTGCAGGGCCCGCCAGCCCGCACACTGGCCCCAGTTGGCCAGATGAGAACGTAAGAAGTGCTGGGAGCCCCCGCTTCTCCAGCCCTAGGCTTTTGTTTATGTAGCACTTAAACTAACTTTGGGGTCGTTGATGTCTGCCTTTAAAGCCCTGAAGCTTTTTGAAGTTCCCCTGTGGTTAATAAAATTAGTCTGCCCTCCTTGCCAGTCCTTGGCTTGGGGGAAGATGGATCCTTCTCTCTGTCTGTGGCATTTTCCTTTTTAAGTTAATATTCCATAACCAAAAGGAAGAGGGAGGGCAGTAGAAGCAGTAGGAAGTCTTCTGAAATGCCCTCTTGCTAATAGGTAGCATGCCTGCCCCCCACCTCATGGTCCCAGTTACGATGAAGCTCGACTTCCAGGCCCATTGGAAGGCCAAGAGATGGCCCTCTGTGCTCCAGGAATGGCCGGCACTGGGGCGTGTGGGGAAACCAGGTGCAAGACGAGGCTGTTGGCTCCCTCTCAGATGAAATGTACCACCCCACCACAAGTCCACTCAAGTGGTTTTCTTTGGCCCCAAAGAGCCGAGAGTCACCTTCTGTCACCAGCATCTCCCTCCCCACCCGTGTATCATGTACATATGTACTGGGACCTGTCGTGGTTCAGGGCCACATGAGAGAGAACTCCTGGTCCGTCCATTGAGGGACACAGACAGGCCAATTACCTGCAATGAGACAGAGCGGTCAGGCCTTGGGACAGAAGGTGGCTGTCGTGTGGGGAAGCTGTCTGAGAAGAGCTCATCCAAGCTGAGCCTGGAAGAACTGCTTGGGGTCTGGGGCAGGTATAGAGTTGGGAAGGGGGTGGGGGAATGTAAAATGTGTTCTTTATGTTCACCGCCTTGATGATGGTCATGGTTTCTTAGGTAGCTGTGTATCTCAAATTATCAAGTTTTACCTAAAATGTGAACATGCTGTTGTGTATCAATTATGCCTCAATGAAGTGTTAAAAATGAAAGCCCACAGGCAGGACTGAGCATTGCACATGTTCCGACAATCATAGTTAGGCACATGTTCAACTTTGACTTAGACATTCAAGGAGTGCACAGAGAGTAAGTGCTATTTACATGTGGGAAATGCAGCTGCGGAGAGCAGAGACCTGTCTCTGCTTTCACGGACCTGGGTCCTGCTTGGAAGAATAAACGAGTGACAGATAAAGCTCTGGTGTCATTTCAGGGAACGATCTGTGCTCTGAAGACAGACAGGACCAGGATATGCCAAGGAGCCAGGGCCGGGGTGCAAGGGGACACAGGCATGAAGGCCTTGACTGGGGCCCTTGCTGGGCTCCAGGGGCCTGCCCAAGATGGGGACACCCTGTCTGCCAGTGAGCAGTCCAAAGGCAGTGGGGTGGAGGGAGAATATAACTACCTCCAGAAGGAGATGCACGAGCCCCTTGAGGCAGGAGCTTTGATTTGTCCTCGGTGACATAACTGGGTGCAGGGTAGGCTCTCCATAAGTATTTGTAGGGAGAAAGGAAGGAAGGACATTCTGAATTTGGGGTGAATTCTCTGCCTGGATTGCCCATTGGATTCCTGGGGTGCCTTTTATGAGATGATTCTCTAGGTAGGTCTTAAGCTCCTGGTGCAGAGACTGTGTCTTTTGTCACTTCTCAGCCAGCCATGATGCTGAAGACCGGGCTTGTGTCTCAGCTGGCTCTGTCTCATGGGCCAGCAAAGGCCTGGAACCCACCCATCCTGCCCAGAGTGCCCTAGGGCATCCCAGCAGCCCCAGACCTGCCTGTTTCTCCAGTTTGGGGAGGGAACGGTGGTCAGTGCAGCCTCACTCTTCCTGAATGCTGCAGCACCGGCTTTACAGAAGCCCACCACGCTTGGCTTTGCACTTCCACTGTGCCGCTGGCCCTGGCAACTGCAGTTCTCTTAGGTCTCGCCTCGAACCACCCTGAAGTAGTAATGAAAACCCCTTGTAGACAGGAGTGCTCGAGGGCTCAGTGGGGTCCCCGCTAAATGCCTCTGTTTTAGGCTGGGATGCCCCGAGGCAGTCTCTTTCTCCTAAGGACAGGCGGCCTCTCTGCAGCCCAGGCTAAGCTTAGGACAGGAAGTGGCACTGACCTGCTCTGGTCACAGGGAGCATGGAATGGCTAGGTCAGAGCCATCAGGTCCATTCAGTTAAACATCCTGGGCCCCTCCAGTACCCGGGCTAGGCTGCCGAAGGTGAGAGGCAGCCCTGCCTCCCAGGCTCTGGCCAGGCTGGGAATGGAGCTCCACGTGCAGGCCACTCTGGTGGGTGTGGAGATAGGACTCCCGGGAGCCGGGAAACCTGGGAAAGCATTTGGGGCTGGTGACATCTGCTTGCCCTTGCTCCCCATGGCTTGCAGGTCACGGCTTCCTTCATTTCACCCAGGAGCGCCCACAGATGGGGCAGAGCCCACAGCAAGCCAGCCCACAGGGGAGCTCTGCTGGAGCCGAGTCCTGAAGGACGAGGAGGAGTTCATGTGTGGGAAGGAGATTGGTGAATTATAAAGGGCTGTGCGAGTGGAAATGATTATTCTTATCGTTATTTGTATCCGATTCATCCATCACCGGGGAGAGGAGGAATGCAAGTACCTTTTATCTGGTGCTATGAATCAAATAGAATAGGATATGTTTTTCTAAAAGGGTTTTAGGGTAAATGGGACAGTTTCTGCCTTTCAAAACAATCCATCTGGGGCCCTTGGCCAAACCTTGGTGTCTTGGGCTGAAGTAAGATGTTTCTGAGGTGGAGGACAGCCCAGCCCACGGGGCTACCCCATGAGCCTCAGCCTCAGGAAGAAAGCACGTGGAGACAGCAGGTCCCACCGCTGGCAGCACTTCTGGTCTCCACGCTGTTCCCCAGGCTAGTGCCTGTTTGGGCTCAGCCCTGGTCCCCAGAAGCACCCACGCTGGTGCACAGGGCCTGGAGAGCAGGAGGAAGCCTCCCCTGTTTCCCAGGGGCAGCCACGTGGGAGCCAGCATGTCAGATGCCAGGTGGAGCATGGGTCCCGCTCCAAAGTAGAAGCAAATCTCGGGATGGAGCTTTGTGTTAGCCCTTCTGAGGTCATCTGGGAGAGGAGCTAGTCTTTAATACCTAAGAGCTTGTGTGCGCACACACACACATGCATGCGTCCCCTTTCTCTCTCTTTTATGCAAGGCCTGGCCCCTTCCTGGCACAGACCCTGGAAAGGAGCCAGGCAGGGAAGGGGAGGCCAGCCACCTGGTTGTGGGGGGGGGGGCGGTCTTCAGGCCATGCCATCTCCGGTCGGGGGAGAGTGACACTTCAGCCTTCCCCATGCTCGGTGCCTGGGGAGAGGTTCAAGGGTGAGAGTCAGGTGCAGGCAGGACCATTGTGGATTCTGAGCTCCCTCTGCCCTGGCTGAACTTTGCCATGCGGCAATTTTGCATCTGTAAAGTGAGGAAAGAGTGCCTCCCTCCCATTGCTGTGATGCTAAGTGTGATCCATCTAACGTTTTCAGCCTGGCAGCAGCCGAGGCTCAGTGGAGGTCAGCGGTGGGGGGGGGGGGGGGGCTGGTCACTGCATAGCTCCAGTGCGTTCCATCATCCATGAGATGGGCAGATCACGCTCGGTGGGGTTGGGGGGTGGGGGGGGGTAGCAGCAGCAGCAGACCTGGCCTCCTCCAGCACATACTGATGCTCTTTCTGGGGCCGGGTGTGTGGGGACAGATGATGGATGACCACAGCGTGATCGGCCGCTCCCTGTTCAAAAAGGAGACCAACATCCAGCTCTTTGTGGGCCTCAAGGTGAACCTATCCACTGGGGAGCTGGGAGTCATTGACAGCGCCTTTGGCCAGAGTGGCAAGTTCAAGATCCACATCCCTGGTGAGTGCAGTCACTTCCTTCCACTGGCAGGTGCTATGTGGGCAGGGAGAGATGGTGGAGACCATGCACAGACAGTGCCTCTTGACTTAGGATGCTCAGTCCGCCTGAGCTGATGCACAAGGCCCAGCCTTCTCAACATCATGGTCTCTGGTCTCAGGCTTGTGGCTAGAGAGCCAGGGCAGGTCCTGGGGGTGGGGGTAAGGGTCTGGTATAGAGTCAGCCTCTGGTCTGAGCCAGGGTCAAGGTGTGAGTCTGAGCTCCTGCTCCATTGTAAACCATACAGGGGTGACCTTGGATGAGTGACCTGGCTTGTCTGTGAAAGGCGATACTGAACCTGATCTGGGAGGTGCTTTGGAGGGAGAGTTGGTGAGAGAGTCTGCCGGGGCCTGGCATGCTGCCCAGTAGCCAGTACGGTTTCCCAGAATATGAGTTGCCCACCTACTTTTTTGCCCGGTGGAGAACAATAGGAGCTGAGCCTCTGTGTGATCTGACATGGAACTTGTCGGTGGTGGGGTCAAAGGTGTGCTTTTGCTCTTAGAAATAGAGCCCTTGGATCCCTTTAGTCCCTCCCTCCCTTCCACCACTACTGCACTCACCCCACACCCATCTTCTGGGGGTCCTGCCGCACGCCAGGCAGGCTGCCACGGTTGTGGAAGGGGACAGGTGGGAACACATTCAGTGAAGATCTACTGTACATTGCAGAAAAATAAAGCAGGGAGAGGGTGAGAAGCACTGCATGTGCACCTCTGGACAGGAGCAATCAGGGAAGAACTCTCTGAGGAGGTAACAGTTGAATAGGGCCCTGACCAAGGGGACGGAACACTCCATAGAGAGAGGCAACAAGTGCCAAGGCCCTGGGTTAAGAGTGAGTTTGGGTGTGCGTTTGAGGACCGGTTGTTTGGCACAAACTGGGAAGCGTGCGAGATGCCACTTCCTTCGCCAGCATCGTGTTAGGCCACTTCTCAAACATGCAGCAGAATTGAAGTCTGCGGAGAAACTCTGACTTCACATCAGCATGTGGCCATACTTTGCTTGTCTGCGGGACTCTGGGTTTTAGTCTGTGAGGGTTGGAAAGCCACAGGGAGGTTCAGATCAGGTCAGCAACATGCTGTGGGTGTGTAGCTCCTTGAGTGAAATCTCCAGGTAGGGTCGTGCCCTGGAATGCCGGGTCCTTCCGCAAGCCCAAAGTGTCATGTGTGGCAGTTGCACTCTTGTGAGGAAGCAATAGCAGGCACCGGAACCTTGTTTCCCTGACACTCAGATCTACTTTGAATGTACCCTGAGGCCTCTGTCGGGGTGGAGTTCAGCTCTGTCACAATTAGAGATACTCCTTACGGAAGGCAGAATGGCCCACCCATGGGAGCCGCCGTGATACCAGGCTTCAGGCTCCTGTCCTGTCCTCTCCACTGCTCTGGTCATTACCTCAGCCAGACCAGGGTCCACAGTGCCCTGCTCTGGGTTCCAAGGAGCACACACAAGACATGAGCCCGATGGGCCAAGGACCTGAACTCAGTTCCCAGGGTCCTGGGCCTGTACCTGTGAGGGCTTACTGAGAAGGAGGGGTATAGGACACTGGGAAGGCAGGAGAGGAGCTCCCTGGAGTTGGGGGGGGGGGCATGCCCTGGAACATTCATCCCTCCCCGAGCTGGGGGAGCCTGCTGGTCCAGACAAGGGAACAAGAGCACCGTCTGTTTCCTTTTTGGGGAGTGTGTAGGATCATGCTGACATTGCCCTCAGCTCCCCTTCCTTTAGTCCAAGGCAAGCTCAGAGATGAGGTGTCCCCAGAACTGGCCAGAGTACAAGAGGAGGCTTGTTTGGGGGCCCTGGGTGCTGGGGTGGGAGTGCAGGGAGGGAGACACAGTGCCGCTGCTTCAGTCAACTCAAGTTCACATTCCTTTGTTAGGTCAGTGTTGCCTTTTTAATAGGTCTGCTTCCTGTTTGTGGCTTTTAAGCTTTTTATTAAATATAACTGGTCAGATTCCTTCATCCCACCGACCCCACTCCTCACCCCCCTCCTGCTTGTCTTTTCCTGCCGATTCCTCCTGTGAAGAATTACTTTTAACCTTTTTGAAGTGCATTAATTGTGAGAGAATCTTTGGTGAACCTGAGATGCCCAGTGCCAGGGGGAGGAGGAAGAGCATTGCTGGCCGCAGGCTGGAAGGGCCGGGCCGAGGCCTGGAGCTTTGGCCCTGTAGGATCTAAGGTTCCAGGAGCAGGAGCAGCTCAGGGGAGCCATCCCAGCCCACAGACTGTGGGTGGGGCTGGGGTCAAATGTGCCCTCTGGGCCTCGGTGCTAGCCCTATAGGACAGCACAATGGGTGAGGAAGACCGAAGATCATCTGGGTATCCTCCCACCTGCCCCTGCCCCCCAGGCCCCGATTGCTCCCTGGGACCTCTCACTTCTGGGGACACGGTCACATGCCGACAGGGCCAAGCAGGTGTGGAAGAGACTTATTGAGCTAGTGGTGGGGACCGTGGTGGCCGGCTACTCGGGTCTCTTGCTGTACACCAAGAAATCTAATTTTATCTGATTTTATTTTCACATAAACTGCCTGATTAAAAATGTAAAATCATCCAAACTAAACAACATATAACTTTGGGCTGGGTTTGGCCCATGCCGACTTGTAACTTGTACTTGCATTTCAGGACCAACACTTACTTCCTCAGGTTCACGAGTCAAAGATGAACCATAAAATGGAAATGGCCATGGAGACAAGGGTCCTGACACTAAGCCCATGGCTTCCACCAGAAGATAGTGTCCGAAATCAGAGGGGCTAGAGGAATAGCCCCGTCCTGACACCCAAGGAGCTGACCCAGAAAGTCTTGGGGGGGGGGGCTCAAGGTTAGGAAGCCCCACATTTACATAGCTGGGAAAGTGGCCTCTGTTTGTAAGTCCTGGGGGGCCGAGAGGCCGTGCAAGATGAACTAGGAGCCCACTGAGTTGCCTTGCTACAGAGAAAGAGTGGCTAGAGGACTTTGCAGGCAGAGCTGAGGTTCCTCCCGAGGATCCCACCCAGGGCACAGTGTCTCTGCTTCCCAAGTGCTGGGCGCCACATTGTGGAGCCAGGTCTGGTGGCCTCCGTCTTCTGCCCTCCATCCCAGGTAGGCCTGGGGAGCAGAGGGGCTGAGCAGCTGGCCCTTCCCTGCCTGCCCAGCCAGCCCCAAGAGCGGGGTCAGGGCTTCAGGGAGCCGGACGCCATGGGGTCCATGGATGGGGGGGAGACCCCTCCCCCCATGTGGGGTGGCTTAGCCTGGGCTGCCATTGCTCATCCTGGTGAGTGCTTTCCTGCAGTTCCCGTCCTCCACTCCACACCAACATCCCAGCACCACACGCCCCACTCTGCAAGGGAAATGAGCTCCTTGATGACTTCCTGCCAGAGAAGACTCGAGGGGAGGAAGGCACTCATCCCTCATAACAGCCACGAGCCACGTCTTGCCAACTCTAGGGGAAAAGGTGAACATGCGCCTGCAATTTTGTCTTCCAAAATGATGCCACAGAAACCTAGAGTCACCAAGTAGTTTGATGTGTACCCTGGATGGATGTGGCAAGGTTTTTGAGTGGCCTGTCTCCCACGAGGGGCTCCTGGGCCTGCCAGCTGCGGTTGGGGGGATTGGATATAGTCTGCCTAGTAGCACAGGTGGGGATGGAGTGTGCACATGCAGTGTGCATGTCACTGGAAAGCCCTAGGCCCCAAGAACCACTAGTGTGACGTGTGTATCACTGCCTCGAGTCAGGTGACCGCACAACTCCCTAGTGAAACGGACCAAGTCACGGAGCTCCAAACAGACACACCTTGGAAAAGTCCGAGCTGCGGTTACTGAGAACCACAGCTGCTGGTGGCCACGACGAGAACCTCGTCCTCTCCATAGGTCTGTCCCGCCCGCCGCATCCCACACTCCTCGTACCAGTCAAGAAATTGACCTTGCTGCGAGGCAGCCAGGCCCTTAGTCAAGCCCAGGAACAGAGGTCTTGGCCCACACCAGCTGGCACTCAGGATTCTCAGATTTGGTGATCTTTAACACCCTTCCTACTTCTACTAATCATAACTGAACGGACTCTACAAATAGAAGAGGAAAAGAAAAAAAAAGAAAGAAATGTGGGAGTTGTACTCGTGGTAAGAACCCAGCAGGAACATCTGCGTACTGCCCTTCAGGAGGAACACCACTCAGGAGCCATGACAGCTGTCTGAGGGGGGCCCTGTGAAGCCCCAGGAAGCCTGGCACCCATGGCACTGGAGGATCACCATTTCACAGATGAGGACACTGAGGCCTGGAGGTTAAGCAATGAACTTGCCCAGCATTATACAGCAGGAAGCGTCAATGGTGTTGAACCCAGATTGCCCTGCTGCCCACCACTCTGCCCACGACTCTCCCTGAGCCCTGGCTCCTCACCTGCAGGGCTGGTGGGGAGGTGAGAACGCAGCTGGGTCCCTCAGGCTGTATGGGAGGAGGGAACTGTTGTAGGTGGGGCCTCGAGAGGAGGGCCTGAGAGATGGGACGGGGCAGGCTGCCCTATGGCCCCGTGGCAGGACAGTTGCATGTCCGGAGAACCATGGCCTGTTTGCCTCTGACTGGTGTTCTGATAAGGATCCCTAGGCCACCCGGGCTTCAGCTTCTGCCCCCTGAAACCACTTCCAGGTGTTCACGGCTTTTGGTGTCCCATCCCAGTCCAGACCAAAGGGGCTGGCTTTCCATGCTGCTTGCACGCATGAATAACTGAAGTGTATTCAGGGAATGGGCTGGACTGGAAGGAACAAATAAGTGAACTCAGACCTTTGGGGGGGCCAAGGAGCCTGGCGCCTGGTGTGCTGTGGGCTTCCCCAGAAACATCTCTGAAGCAGGCAGGTGCTAGCGTTGTCAGACCCCTTCAGCACGGCCTTCTCCTTGTGAAATGGCTTTGGGTGTTCTAGGTTCTTAAAAACAACTTGAAGGGGAGAGTGCCAGTCCATCTAGCTCTGCAGACTCCAGTGGATGCTCAGGGCTGGGGAGGCAGAAACCATCTCCCCTATGGGAGAGACAAAGGCACAGACCAACAGTTTGCTGTCAGCATGGTGGGTGTCCATAGGGGCACAGGGCCAGGAACAGGGTGGGGAGAATGGCCATCCCAAGAGAGGGAGAGGTCAGACTTCCCAGAGGAGTTGCTGTCCAAGCAAGGATTGGGAGGAAAGAGGAGAAGGAGGTGTGTGGAAAGAGCTGGAATCAGATATGTGTTCTCCGGAATCCTGTGGCCAGTGGGAGAAGCCATCCATGGGTGGGGAGGGCAGGCCCCGGCCCTGGCTGCCTGCTTGGGCTCCATTTTCTATGCCTCTGCTATGGCTGTGGGAATGCTCCCCTCACCTCTGAGGGCTTCATTCCTCCCTCCCTGCCTAGACCACTTTGCAGTCCCAAAGGTACCCCTGATTCCAGACCCCACTTCGTGCCCCTCTCTGACACCGCCCAGGGTACTCGTGCAGGAAGAGGCCAGGGCCAAAAGGACAGATCTCTCCATTTAACCTGGCTCTAACCCCATTCTGCAGATGGGGAAACTGAGGCCCCTTGCTCACAGCAACACAACTAGTAAGAGCCCTGAGTCACTGCCTGCCTCTTCAGTCCCCGGGGAGACACACAGTGGCTACCAGGAACCAGGGGTGCAGAGGCCCTACCAGCTGGCTCTTTTCTCAGAAGCTCCTCCCCAGGACTCGATTCAGGCAGACCGCCCTAGCACCCGTGTGCTGAAACAGCCTCCCCTTTGTGTCTCCAGGCTCCGGGGACAGCCCCGCACCCCTGTTCGTCTGTCTCTTGTCAGCTGTTTATCAGGCCCGTCAGGTGCCCAGCCCATTCCATGTCCCGGAATGTGGCAGAGGGGTGGGAGGTTCTGAGCGCTGGCTGGGGAAGAAGAAGTGAGGTGCTCCATCTCGGCCTGGGCACCCCACTGGGCAGCACCACATCTTCCACGGCACAGGTTCTCAGCGTCCAGCTCCTCCCAGGAGGGTGGGAGGACCAGGCCAGGGCTGGAAGGGTCCCTTGGTACAGCACAGGGCCTGGCCTGCAGAGACAGGCAGCCCCTGTGGGGGAGGGCCGGCCATCCCCACCTGGAGCTTCACTCCTGCTAACACCAGGAGTGATTCTGATTTCCAAACAGGGAGTGGGAATTAGATCACTAAACTTGGCCTGCAGTATCTGGCCAGTGACAGGGGCTTTGGTAGCTAGGGTTGTGTGTTGCTTTCACCCACCAGGCACCTGCCCTTACCTGGGGTCCCACATGCCTACCGAGGGGTCCCTGACCCGACAGCAGGACAAGGAGAGTTACCATCTTTCAAGCTGAGATTGGCTCGGCTGCCAGGACCCCTCCCGTTTATTGACCCTGGAATGCACTTTGCACTTGGTCAAAAGCAAGGATTATACATTTCCCTTCCAATGAATGCAGAATCCCAGGTGTCCCCCTTGGCCTGTTCAGGTGACTTGTGAAACACTAGACACATGGCTTCTAAGAACTGTCTAGGGTGGTGTCTGAAGCTGGATGGGCCAACAGCCAGAGGGAGTGGGGCCTGAGGACCCGCAGCAGGGATAGTAGCCATCCAGACAGATGGCAGGTAGGCTGCACGGTGGGGAAGATTCCGGCAGTGGCACAGACAGTGGCTGGTCTGTCGCTCTGCACCAGGAAGCATGCCCCATGTCGATAGACTGCCCCATCCTCTGCTGGCTGCTGAGCCCAGGGAGGCAGGCCCGGCTGCACCTGCATTTTACGGAGGGACCCAGACCAGTATGGAGCCCATGCGGCTTGCCTGAGGTCAAATGGCAGGAGGAGGTGGAGGAGGAGGCCTGGGGCCAAATGCACCAGTGGCCAGAGCAACACTGAGCCACAGCACACCTCACCAACCGAGTTCAGAGATGGCTGGCCAGATGGGATGCGCAGTCACCTGGCATGAGCGCACACCTCCTCTGTCTGGTTCTTTACTCTTACCTTCTCTGCCCCAGCAGCAGTGCTGGGCTCTGGGCACACGGATCTGCTCTGGGAGTTCACAGTCGCTCGTTCATCTATTCAGCGATGAGTGTTTGAGCCCCTCTTATGTGTCATCCCTGTGCCAGGCTCTCAAAGGACCCCAGTGACAAAAAACCCGTGTGACCCCTTTCTCATGAGGTTTGCGGTGTGGTTAGGTGTGGGAGCCTTCTGGGCTGCTATCCTAAATACCACAGGCTGGGCGGCTTTAAATAAGAACATTGAGTGTATCGGTTCGCGAGGCTAGAAGTCTGGGATCAAGGTGTTGGCGGGGCTGGTTTCTTCAGCAGCCCTGCGTCTTGGCTTGCTGATGGTGGTCTTCTCCCTGTCTCTTCACCTGACTGCATGTCTCTGCATATCTCTATCCTAATTCCCTTTTCTCATAAGGACACCGATCAGATTGGATTAGAACCGTACCCTTATGACCTCATTTTACCTTTATCACCCCTTTAAAGACCCTGTCTCCAAATACAGTCAAATCCTGAGGTGCATGGGGTTAGGACCTTAAGGTGTGATTCTGGGGGACACAATGCAGCCCATTGCATTTGGGAGACGAATGGGTCTCCCAAGCATTTGTAATTTGGCAGCCCTCCCCAAGCTGTGCAGGGAAGAAGGGGTATGGTGCTGGGAGAGCATAGAGCAACACTGACGAAGTCTGGGGTCACGAAAGCTTCCTATGGTGGTGGCACAGTATGGGGCCTCAGAGGGTGAGTGGGAGCCCTTTGAGCTGTGTAGAGGCAGTGTCCCCGGCAAGGAGGGGCCCAAGCGGAGCTCTGAGGCAGAAGATATCAGCATCTTCAGGAATAACTGGGCCCAGGAAACTGGCAAGGGATGGGGGGTAGGGGCATGGGCAGGCAGGGGCCACCACGTGGGGTCTGGCAAACCCCAGGAGGCTGTTCATCTCTGCCCTAAGGCAGAGAGGAGTTGTTAGAGGGCCCATGGCGGGATGTAATGTCAGATTTCCATTGCCAGAGATCTCTTGATGCGGCATATGAAAGGTGATCTTCCTGCCAACCCTAGGAAGGAGTACTGTCACCCCCGTGTTACAGCTGAGGCTCAAAGAGCCATGCCCCACCCCACTGTGCTCCCACCCACACACATGGTCTTCCCAGGCCCCAGGCTGCATGCACAAATGTGTGTTAGAGGCCTGGACATTAGGCAAGCAGAAGGGACCCTGTGGTGATGCTGAGGCTTGCCTGTCCGAGGCAGATGCAAAGGGGCATGGGACCGTGAGGGGTCTGTCCCTGAAGGGCATGAGCAAGCTGAGCAGATGCAGGGAGATGGCATCAGAGATTTGGCTGGGCACCACGGGAGGAGGAGTTCGGGTCTATGGGAAGCCGCCAGAGGCGGGTCCCAAGTGAAAGTCTGACTTGATTCAATTTGCATTTTTAAGTGATGCCTCTGGCTACCCTCAAGAGAATGGTTCAAGGAGGGCCACGGGGAAAGCAGGGAGGCAGAAGTCTGTAGCGGTACACAGTGATGGTAAGGCCTGTGTCACATGCATGGGAATCCAGAAAGGCTTCCCAGAGGAGATACTGGACCAGAAGGCAGACCCCATCAGTGGACTTCCCCAGGCCAACCACAAGGAAAAGCCTGAGTGTTCAGGTGCCTTTGAGGATTGCAACAGGAAGGTCCACAAGCCAGGGCCACCGAGGGCCTCAAGGGCCTGCCCTGGCTCATGGAGTGAGCCCTGCTGTGCTCCCTATAAGCCATTCCTGCCTCCCCTAGAGCGGAACCTTGGGACCATGCAGGGTCCCCACTAAGTGCCTCACCTGTAGGCTTGACTCCACAGCTCTTGGCACACCCCCCACCCCTCAACTCAGGATGTCACAGAGGTGTTCTCACCACGTCCAGAAGGATGGGCACAGGTCTGCATGCAGCAGAAAGGTAGCTCTCCCGCCCTGCTGCCCAGGCATTCCTGCTGGCCTTGAGCGTAGGCACAGGCATGTACCTGGACCCCCGGCGTGCATTCTTAACCCTGCAAGACAGAGCCCTGGCCTCTTCCCACAGGCCCAGCTCACAGACATTGTAAGACGGCA